>NC_090941.1:625335936-626585936 GCF_040938575.1 Ambystoma mexicanum | reverse complement strand
TATTTCACATAATGTGTATATGGCGCTTTCGCCAAAGCACTTACATAGAATAAATTTAATGCCATGTCACCCAATCAAAGTTGGCACTCGCTCATAATATAAGTTGTAATGCTAATGACACCCCTTCGGATTTCAGAAAGGGCAACAGCAGGAGGGTAGGGTTATGCCCCTGGAGTTTGGAATGGCATACCCACCCACATTCGATTAACTCGTTCCTTCAAAAAGAGAATGAGCATCTCTTGCAGAAGCACCTGACTTTACACTGGCTATGCAATAACCCTGGCCACCCAGCCCCCAGCAGCCCCTTGCCCTTTCCCTTTTTTCCTGGTGTATCTCTGTATCCTGTCTTCCCAATGATCTATTACTGCACAGTACTCTGCTGCTACCAGGCTACCCTGGCCCTATGTATGGCCCTATGTAAATCCCTAACCTTACAGTGAATGGACTGATGGAAGAGTAAAAGAGCAGTAGTGAACAAAGCAGGAGGGTGAGATCGTGACAAACGTCGCTTAGCTGGTGGCAAAAAGCACAGGTTTAGAACATGTATCTGAGAGTGTCCATAGTAGGTCAGTTCTGTGCATTTATTTACAGAATCGATTCGTCCCTGACTACATAACTCTTCATAATTGGGTCTATTCATTTTAGGAGGATTTCGTGAACATGTATTTATTGTGGGGACAAGTGTGGGGGCACGTGTCCACTTAGGGGAGATTAGAAATATGTTTAATCTATTTCACATATCTTCTGCGCGATTGTGTAATTTTCATGAAGGTACACATGTGGTTCAGAGACAGGAAAAATGGGGATTGCAGAGTACAGGATATGCATTTTTCTTGGATGGAGTGGGCATTCTCCGTTTTCTGCAAGTATTCCAGTCATGAACTGCAGACACCTATTTCTAAGGACTGGTAGGAAGAAGCCGGGACTATTATGAACATGAATACCATACCATAAGTCGGATGGCAAATCAGAAAGGCAATGTAGGCTTTGTTAATACTCCAATAATGCTGCTTTGCTGATCAGTTTGGTGCGTTGTTTTTAATTACTTTGGTGCAGTTTTATTATGGAGGTAGAGATGATAACAAATAAACACCAATTACTTATTGATGGACCATGTTCCTGGAGCTTGGCAAGGAGCTCCACCAGCAGCTGTGTCATTATCTCAATCGCATGTTGTGGTGGATAGCTCAGGAGTAAGGCGCTGGTTGTGAATCTGAGGGAAGCCTGCACTTGGCTGTTTGGCAACCACAGCATGGCCTTTGGTCTTTCAGAGGTTGATAAATCTGGAAGAGTTAAAATTGTGTAATTCTAACACCTGTTATTACAGCACTTAGAAGATGGAGTCCGCCATGAAGCTATATAAGAACCAAGATTAATAACAATTATTATTACTGTTCATATAGGGGTGAAGTGCAACAGGTCAGGCATTCGCCCAATGGATGGCAGCATCAAAAACTCCAGAGATGGTACCCCCACTGTTTTAATCTGTGGTGCCCCAGCACCCCCGCCTTGTCCCACCCATCCCTGAAAGGAACACATGGACACAGGTTCTAGCGTTTTGGGCTCCCGGTGCGGACTGGCGTGTTGCGGGACCGCCCGCTTTATCACTTACAATGCGCGACGGCAGAACATTACCGTTGCGCCACCAGACCACATCACATGCCTCCTTTTACATAACCATGAAATACACCCTTTCAGAATATAGTCAGTGTAAACCTGACTGTCTTAAACATGGCAAAACATGGTAACATACCAAACTGGGTTAGGCCCAACGTGTGCAACATCGGGTGGCGTGCTTTGGCACATGTCCTTTCAATCCTAGTCACCTATCTTATAGTCTCGGAATCGTGCAGGACATCTTCTGCTTTCTTGTCTTGGATATCTTTTCCCGGCTGCCTCCTCAGTGGCATATCCTTCTGCCCCGCCTGGTGTTGACACCTCGTCATCCGCTCTACCTTCTGGTGTTTGCTCCACACCTGAGGCTCCAGTCAGGGGAACCCTCTTCCTCTTGTTCTCCTAGTCCCTCCTTTTCACCAAACCTTAAAAAAAAAACTAGATGGTCGTGTCCTTTCACCCCTTCAATCGCTGGCAGTCACCATTGAGCCTTTTGACCTGGACCACCCCCATTGGCGGGGGTTTCCTAGGTGAGGGAGAATTTCCTGTTCTGGGTGACTATTACTCAACAGTATGATGTTCCCAACAGCTATGTCTGCTGGCATGATATGCCGTCTGAGGTTTTCATCGTTGTTATGTATCCTCCGATACTTGGATGTCCTGTCATCAGTGGTCCCCAGAGGCAGTTCTCCCACCTGCGGGAGGAGTCCTCAGGGGGCATCTCCAGATAAGAGCCTCTGCGGGGGCCAAACCTGTGGACCAGTGAGGTGTTGATCTGTATTCCCTCAGGAATTGGTACAGAGTTCTTCTTAGTTCATTTCCTTGGCCCTGCACTATGCGGAACACTTTATTCAATGTTCTCATAAAGCGTTCAGCCTCCCCGTTGGCTCTCGGCCAGGCTGGTGTGACTCTCTGGTGTGCAATCCCATAGTCTGCCATGAATTCAGGTAAGTTTTCCCCCTGAAATGGCAGCCCATTGTCCGAGCATATGATCCTGGGGGGAAGCAATGTGTTGCACATGACTTGCGCAACTTTGTCAAATGATGTGGACTCCACTAGCTCGACCTCTGGGTATCAAGACCATTGGTCTATCGTCCCCTGCCCGTGGACCCAAATTCTGCGTGGACAATGTCCCACGGCTGGTCACTGCGAGGCATCCTTGGCTCTTTGTTGACTCGGGCAGTTGCTCGACACCAGGTGCAATTGGCGATCTATTTGTCTACTTTTGCCTCCAGACCCGGGAACCAGACCTTCAGTCGTAGCCTTGACTTTGTCTTGGCCGGTCCCTGATTACCACAGTGTGTCAGCTCCATCGCTCTTCCCACCAGTGCTTGCGGGAATCACTAACTGGTGTCCTTTAAAGATCAGTCCTTCATCCGTTTCCGAAAGTTTGTGTCTCACCCGCCACAGCTGCTCCAGGTCCTGTTGCGCCTCTCGACTCCTGCGGTCGGGGTTGGAGAGAACGTTCTTCCATTCGCCACCACTGATCATGGCCGCATGGACCACCTGAAAACACTCTTCCCCGTAGAAATGTTGAGTGCAACCGGTTTGGCGGCCTCCACCTCCAAGTGAACATGTTCTTCGACCGCTACCTGTGCCATGTCTTCTTGCCAACTGCCGCTCCTCAGATGACGCGCGTGGTAGTCAGCTGGATTGCGGGCTCCAGGTCTGTACGTCCGCACCACCTTGTACTCCATCAGGGCCAGCATCCATCGTTTGATCCTTGGGGGGAGGCTTAGACGAGGACCCCTGTTTAAAGAGGAGACAGAGCTATAGTGTAGATGCCACACATATAAAGAGCTCCCATTGGGAGAGCCACAAAAGGACCAGTCGTGGTTAAAATGATAAACATCAGATTTAATAGAATTATGACCTAAAAAGTGATTAAATAGTGTGGTCCACAGTACATACAATTCATAAACATTTTAACATATATCAAACAGTCGTTACGTGATAAGCTAGAATTAGCTAATTGACAGTGTATCAAAAACAGGGATACACTCAACATCAAGAGGTACGCTTTACAGAAAGTGCAACGTACTCTACAGTAATTAGAATCAGTATGTCAAAAAACTTAATAACTCTGGTGCCAGTATAGTTAGACGAGGACCCCACCATGATGGGAAGTAGCATTGTGGTCAGTCACTACAGTAACAGGTTTGCCCAGTAAGTAAATCTGAAAATTTTGGCATCCCCATAGGACGACTGGGAGTAGTGTTGCTCTGTGTTGGTTAGCGCCTTGCTGGTTGTACGCAATCAGTCTCATCTCTCCCTCTGCATCATGTTGGGACACAACTGCTCGCAGCCTAACTGGGCTGGCGTCGACAACGATCTCCGACTCCTTTTACAGATCGAAAAATGCTATAGACTCGTTACCTGTGAATGCCCTTTTAATGGTTTCGAAGGCATCCTGCTCTTTGACGGTCCGTTCCCATACTTTGTCCTTTCTCATCAGCATCCTGAGTGGCTCGCAGAGGGTTGCCAGGTTTGGTATAAAGCGACCACAATACGTCACCATCCCCAAGAAGCTCCTGACTTCAGACACATTCCCTGGTGGGTTCGCCTCCTGAATGTTGCAAATTTTCTGGGGGTTCAGGGAGATGCTCTTCTCATGGAATACAAATCCGAAGAATTCTATGCTATCCTTCAAGAACCTGCACTTCTCGCAATGTAGAGGGAACGCAAGGAGTTGAATTCTCTCAAGTCTTCTCGTGGCATGCCATATGTTCCTCCTCCGGTGTGTTGTAGACCAGAATGTCATTGCTGAGTTTGATGACCCCCTCGAGACCTGCCAAGGCTCCACGTATAACGTTCTGAAATACTTGAGCTGCAGAGGAGACCCCAAAGCTTAAACATTTGTATTGGTAGAGGCCTTGGTGGGTTGTGAAGTTGGTAATATAACGAGAGTCAGGGTGGAGCTCCAGCTGATGGTACCCGGACCGCAGATCTAGCTTTGGAAACGCACCCTTGCAAACTGTAGTTCTCCCACTACTTCGTCAAGAGTCTGGGTTATGTGTCGTTCATGCTTAGTAGCCAGATTAGGAAGCCACATGTAGACACAAACATGTACCGACCCTGGTTGCTTCGGCTTGCTCCCCACAACGATGGGGGACACCCATGGGGTGGGACCCTTCACTTTTTCTATAATGTCCAATTTCACCATGTTCTGCAATTCTAGTTCTACCTGTTTGAGATGAAAAGGGATCTGACGTTTTATCGGTGCGGTCAGGCGTACAGTTTCGTCGATGTGCAGCTTGATGGGCTCACCCGGTAGTTTGCCAACGCCCTCGAACACGTTCTAAAACTCTCAATAACCTTATGTATGTCTTCGGCATAAGCGCTAAAAGCGAAACGTACGATTCCAAGGGCCTCTGCTGCTGCGCTGCTCAGAGTGAGTGCTTATGACGGTGACAAAGAAATTTGCCCCAATCTCCTGCCTTTCGCCGGCCACTTGGGTAATGAACATGCCTCTGAGAGGTATCGGTCGGGTTCCGCCAAATGTGAGGATTTTCGCCCAGGCTTTTGACAGCACTGAAGGCCCCGGTAGTGCTTGGTAGTGACGGATTGCCATCACGCACACAGACGCTCCAGTGTCCACGAGTACTGGTGTCTTTGCCCCATCCACAGATATTGTGCACATGGGTTGTCTCCTTTTTCTTTATGGAGTCTATACTTGAGATGAAAAAGATTCCTTCTTCCTCTTCTGCCAGGTCATGACTTGGCGCCACCTGCTCGAGAACCACACTTTGGGCAGGGCAGCAGTGTTTCAGTTCACCTTGTGTTCCATCTGGGCCTTGTCGGACCAGCACTTTGCGGGCGCCCTATTGCGCACGTGTCCTCCACTTCCAGTGAACGAATCGCAGCATCCATCTTTGTTGCACGGCTTTCCGTTAGCTCATATGATCTGCCCATTTCCAGAATGCGGGCTAACGACGTACCAGGCTTATGTTGCATTTGGCGGTGCAGCTTCCCTGAAGCGCACCCTTGTATCAGTTGGTTTCTCACCATTCCGTCATTCTCCAATGCACACGTACTTGCCAGGTGACGGAGCCTGCCATAGAACCGGTCCAAGGATTGCTGTTCCTCCTGTTTTTCGCTATACATAATGAACCTTTCATTGTCCTGATTAGTTAGTGGCAAGAAGTGTTCTTTGAGGCTGTCTTTTGCTGCTTGATAGGAGTTATCGATGGGAATGGGGGACTTGAGAACCTGTCATGTTGTGAACCTCTGAGTATGAGGGTTGCTATTTTGGCCTCATCCGTTTCGCCAGTTGCTCTAAAATAAAAATCTCACTACTCTATGCAGAGTAACCATTTCGGTTCTAGCTTCGAGGAATTGCCTGAAGTGTCAAGTTCTGGCATTGTGGCCAGTGTCCCTTGTTGGTGTGGTGTCCTTCTCGCCCGAGGGGGGGGCCTTACAGCTTCTTGACCGGCTCCCTGGAGGTCATCTTCATTGCTCATGGTTGCAAATCACACAGGCAGCCCTTCGCAAAAAGGCTGCAATTCGAGCCCGCTGGCGCACTTCTGGGGCTTAAGGGGGCTGCAGTGTTCACACTCTGCTCCTCCCAGGAGACCACGCCCTGATGCACGGCACGTCAGCCCCTCCAGATAGCAACTCAGTGTGACTGAGAAAACATTGATCCGTTGGGACCTCTAAATGGTGGTGTTACTGCGATGATCGATGCACCTGACTGGCGTCGGATTAGGTTGCTGGTGATACCTATCCTACCCGTCCTTGGAAGGAACACACGGACACAGGTCTAGCGTATCGGGCTACTGGCGTGCACTAGTATGTTGCGGGACCGCCCCCTTTTATTACTTACAATGTGTGATGGCAGAAGGTCGCCGTCGCGCCACGTGACCACATCATTCCCACTGCATGCCGTTACCACCATTCCTATTCTCCTATCAAGTCCAGTTCATTGACGGAAACCAAACAATTAGAAACTCACATTGGAATAAACAAAATGGCCTTTTAGACTTTCTGCAGCACCTTCCTCTCACAGGCCATAAGTGTAAACAGGGGGAATTGGGGGGATTGTCACTAGTGTGCCACTTCCACACAGGTCATGTTCACCTGTAAGACAGATACACTGTGTTAGACCAATGCTGCTGGCTTATTTATATGTTCTACTCGGAGAGTGGATTTCAAATTCATATTTCTTGGAAAAAGCATTTGTTTCATACAGATAACAATGTCTTGAGTATTGTTCAAAAGTAAATATCCCCAAAAGGCTGGGCGCATACCCACTATTAAGCTTATAATTGTTTTTTTTTTTTACAACTTCATTTATATCGGTGGCAGCATACAGTGAATCACCTGAGACATCTTGTCACTTAGATTACGTAGCTTATAATTAGTACATCCCTTCTCTCTCCCGTATCCTCTTTCCGGTTGCTCCTGGAAGTTTAGTATCCATGGGTTGTCCCCACCGTAGGGCGGTGCAAGGGGCTCTAAATTCCCAAAATGTTTGTAGCCAACTGCGCTTGAAAGGTTAATGCCGGAAACCGGCCATGGTACTCCAGTACCGGGGACCAGCTGTCTGTGAAGCAATACAGCGCTCCTTCCTTCGCCACCGTGACCTTCCCGGCCACCAGAATCTCCACACTTTTATCCACCAAAGGGGCACCAGCGGTTCGTCCTGTACTTTCCATTTCCGGGCCACTGTTATTTTGGCTGCCAGGAGTAGTTGTGTAAGCAGTTTACCGGTGCACCCTCCTCTGGGATAAGATTTTGGCCTTGGTACTCACAGGAGGATTACTTCCGGGTCCATGGGGAGTTTTCGGTGGGTTATGCCCTCGATAATCTGCACAATCTTTCCCCAAAAGGCTTGAGTTGTGGGGCATTCCCACCACATGTGCGCCCCACATCGCTTCTAGCAGGCCGGGTCCAGGGATGGCTGAAAGTGGTGCAGGCGATGTGGAGAATAATACCAGTTTTGGAGGAGTTTCATCTTGTTCAATTCAGTCTTGCAAGTGCGCTTACTTCTAGCACCCGGGGTGCTTCCCTTGCCAGCACCTGTCCCACGTGTGTTTTCCGTACCAGTCACCACCGGATAGTGATTCCCATTGGCTCCACTACCCAGAGCTTCCCGGGTCAACCTGCTTCACGTGCGATCTTGCTCCCCTGTCACTGCTTCCTTCTGGCGTTACCTTTCACTATGCATCCTGCCAGTAGACCCTGCTTCCACTCCTTGACTACTAGCACCAAGCTAGAACTACCGATCAGCACACCTTGCTTCACTGACAGCATCTGCCCTTAACCTTGCCAATCATTGCCCTCTCCAATTTTACCACCCAGTGCCTTAGTCTGGGGTTCTCTGGTCACTGTTCTCCCTCCTTTCCATTATTTGCTCTGGAATTCTTGCCAAAAAAGCAAATAATGTGTTGCGTACTCTGCCGAAAGCACCACAATACCTTGTTTGACAGCTCTGTTTAGTTTCACATTGTTCTAAAGGGTGGCAGTCCTTTTACTTTGTTCTCTTCCTATCGTGCAAAAGCGCATTCTGACAGCAGCATCAGTACCTGGAAACTTGCTGAGCTGCTGGAGTCCATGTGAGATCTCCTGGTTTGCGGCACCCAGCAACTAAGCCTGATTTATGCTGTAATTGTCATGTAATAGATGAAGATCTCCATTTCCCCATGTCTTGCCCTACATACGCAGGAGCCATTTGAGACCACATCTGTTCTCAAGTTTTTGCTTAGCCCGTAGGATAGCTCAAGCAAAAAAGTGCTTGTCCTGGGAACGTGACCGTTCTGTGCATCCTGGGTTTAATACCCTTTGTTGGATACCCTTCTGCCCACCAGAGGTTGATGAGTATTACAATGTGGGTAATAAAACCCCCCCTAATAAGTTGACATATATTTTGTATTTTATTAAAATGTTTATAGTACACAATACTCTTAGATTGTGACATGAATACCACCCCATTTCCCTGGTAATAAAATGCCACAACACAATACAGTTCACAGACTAGGACAAAAAGGAAGGAAGGAAGAAAGAAAGAAAAGAAAGGGAAACCAAAGGGATGGTGAAAGAAAACATAGAAGAAACATACTGACTTTCTTCTCGTGTATATACATTTCATGGTGTTACAATCAAAATTCAGTTTGTTACAATACAATGGGGTGCAGGACATCTTATACTGAGGCTGAGCTAGAGAAGTTTATGGCAATTTAGGTAAGTTGGCACCCGTCACATGTACCCCACTGTACAGGCTAGTAAACAACCAGAAGCCACAGTATAAGATGAGTGACATTGGTTACAAAGTCCTTTGAAACTGGATTCCTGGTGATAGCAGCGCTATACAAAACAAAATAACTATCATTATTATCATTTTAGCATAAGTGCCATGTGCATTAGGCACCTTTGTGTATAATGTCTAGGGAGTAGAACAAAATAACTTCGGCTTTGTATAGATTTGATGAGGACTGGCCTTTATTTTTAATCCTTTTCATGAATAAGGTTGCTTTTTTGGGAACATTTATATATGATGGTGGGTCTTCTGTTTAAAATGTATTATTTTCTTCAACATTTCTTTATTGGTTTTTGAACATACAGCTTCCAACAACTCCTCGGATATTAGGGTTACATTTGAAGCTTCATTTCAGTAAACGAACAAAACAACTGAATCAAAACAACAGACTTGCATAGAGCGAGAAAAAGGGAAGGTTTGGAGGGGGAGGAGAGGGAAGACAAAAGGGAACATCGGTTTTCACAAAAGCTTTTCAGGAAACCACTTCCTTCTGCAGCATATCGGAGTGGGGGACTTTCCTTAGGTCTAAGTTCGTCTGGCAACCTAGTGGTTGGAGGTTTGTTCATCATTTGTCTCAGGCTTGGCTGCAGGCTTTCCTGCCTCTGTTTTGCTTCCCTCGGGTGCAGTTAGTCCAATTTCTCCATCCACAGTAGGGTTGGGGTTGCCTAGCCACCCCTGGGAATTGTTGCGTGTAGCCCAAAAAAAGGAGCCCAAATTTGGTGGAACTTGCTTCTGTTGTCAAAGCGAGTGGCTGTAATTTTCTCTGCTGCCACAATCTCCCAGCATTTGACCCACCACTTTGGGATTGACAGGCCCTCTGGGTTTTTCCATAGCCTGGCAATTTAAATTTTTGATGCGGTAAAGAGGTGTGAGCAGAGATCAGCTAGGCGTCCGGTTAGTGGGAATTGGCCCTCGCCTGTCGCCCCCAGCACGACAATTCCTGGGTCCCACAGGATCGTGAGAACCTGTGATTAATTTAATTTGCTTGAGGACGCACCTCCAGAACTGTACCGTTCTGAGACCGGCCCATAGCAGGTGGAATAGCGTGCCTTTTATCTGGGCATCCTCTCCAGCAATGTTCTGGGATGGCGGGTTGCATTTGTTGAGAATCTCTGGGGTACAATACCATCTGAGGGCACCTTCCTTGTTGGTTATGCATTTAGAGTCGATCTCTCTGCCTATGTCCTTTTTCCCATTTTATCATGTAGGGCTCTTTTTTGCTTGGGCCCGTTCTATCAAGCAGCTTATATAGGGTGGCTACTTTCCCTTTAGGCGGAGTGGCAGCGAGTGTTCTCTCTAGGGCCGATAGCTCTCTGCTTCCATTTCGTCTTACTACGTCACTTGATAGCCAGTGTCTCAGCTGTGCGTACCTGCACCTTTCCGTTTCTGGAACCATGAATTTGGTTTTGCAAGCATCGAAGCTCAGCGGGTCACTGTTTTCGTAAAAGTGAGCAATGACGTTCAGCCTCCCCCCCCTTCCATTTGTCGAAGCCGTTCGGGGTGATGCCAGGGGAGAAGTCATGGTTATCCCATATGGGGGTGGGTGAGCGGGCCAGTCTTGGTTCTGCAGTTCCATAGTCTGGCTGCTTTCTTCCAGCATGCCACTGTGTTTTCTGTCGTCGTCGGGGGTCCCTCCATGGCGGGGTGGCTGGGGCTTCTCCTATGTGTCAGGGATTCTATTGGCACCATTTGTCCTCCAGTGTCAACCAGTGGGGTCGGGCGTCGCTTAGGGTCCATGCGAAGGCCTGGGAGAGCTGAGCCGCATGGCAACAGCCAACGTCTGGGACCTCTAGGCCGCCCATCGCAGTGCCCCGGAGCATAATGCGCCTCGGTAGTTGCGATTTCTTACCTTCCCAGACGTGTTTTTAGAATGCAGTCTTGGGACTAGGTTCATTTTTACAGCGGTGATCGTTCCGACCCATGAGACTTCTTGCTTTTGCCATCTGGCCAGGTCCTTTTCTAACTCCCTGAATAAAGGGTGGAAATTTGCTTTCTAGATTTTTTTCCGTTTTGTTTGGTATTTGGACCCCTAGATAGGGAAGGTGCCTCTTTAACCATGGGATTGGATATTTGCCCCCCAGCGAAGTCTTGCTTTTTTGTACGTTGATGCTCCTTGCTGCTGATTTCGTGAAGTTTACTTGGAATCCGGCTGCTTCTCTAAATGCTTCTAATTCCTGCCCAATTGCTTGCATGGATTCTTCTGGTTAGGTAGTCGTTAGTAGCACGTCATCGGCGAATAGGGCTACTTTGTAGGACTCTCCTTTAATCGTAAGGCCATGGATTGCTGGGTTCAGACCTGCAAATGGTTCCATGGAGAGCGCAAATATAAGAGGGAACAGGGGGCAGCCCTGCCTGGTGCCTCTGGTGATATTAATTCTCTCCGATTTGACCCCGTTCACCCTGAGTTGTGTTGAGGGGTGTTGGTAGTTTGATAAAGTCCATTTTGCGAAGTTCGGTCCGAATTCGTAGTAGTTCAGCATTTCCTTGATGAAGCCCCAGTCGAGCGCTTTGTGCGCGTTGAGTGACAGGACCACTAGTTCCGACCCTAATCTGTTAGCTGACTTGATAATGTTAATCGTTCGTCTGATGTTGTCTTGCATGCAGGGGCCCTGGATGAAGTCTGTTTGGTCTGGGTGGATGAAGTCTGGGAGTACCGGCGCTAATCTCTTTACCAGGATTTTTGCGAACAACTTGGCGTCGTTATTTAGCACGGTGATGGGCCTGTATGAGGAGCATTGGGTTTGGTCTTTCCCTGGCTTTGGGATGAGGACAGTCGCTGATTCTTCCATCAATGGGGTTGTGGAGCCCGTCTCAAGGAATGAGTTGAATAGGGTTGCTAGCTGGGGTTACAGAATGTTGGTGTATTTTTTTTAAAAAATTGGGCTGTAAAGCCACCTGGCCCCGGTGCAGTGTTTTTCAGTGTGCTGATTGTTTCTCCTACTTCCTCCTGTTGTAATTGGGCGTTCCAGCGTTTCCAGGTTGGGATGCCGATGAGCTCTTTGGATGGATGCTAGGTAGCTCAGTTGCGCCAGCTTGGGCGTTGGGGGTCCGGACATGGTTTCTCTGTGGTGCCGCGCCACAAGTTCAAGTATGTCCGTCTTCGTGTACCGCAGGTTGCCGTTCCGATCCGCCAGGTATTGGATGTTATTTCGTGAGTGTACCTTCTTTAGCTTGTGCACCAGCAGGCGATTTGCCTTGTTGCTATTCAAATTGTAGAATTGTTTCATGTAGGCCAGAGCCCTAGCTGAGTGATCCGCCAGGTGCATTTCCAGTTCGGACTTGCTCTCTTGAGTTCCCGACCTGTAGCTTTATTCTGGTGTTTTTTAAAGGTGCACTCCAGTTCCGAGACCCTTTTCTCAAGCTTGTCTTGTTGCAGTTGGATGAGTCTCTTGAGCCTTGCCGTGCAGTTGATCGCTACTCCCCGGATCACTGGCTTCATGGCGTCCCAGATGATTGCCTTTGCTGTGTCGTTAGTCGTATTCTCCGCAAAATAGTTTGAGCGCTTCAGCCAATTCTGTTCTGCAGGCCACGTCTACGGGAGAGGGGCTTTTAGTTAAAGTGTCCACGGCCCTAGGTTGGTTATTTCCACCCACTCGCGCTGCAGGAGCCACCCTACCTTCTGCCAGTTCCAGCTGTTGTAAGGGCGGATTATTGGCGGGCTGGGGTCTTCCCCTGTCTCGGTGACCGCCGTTCGCCACTTTGTTTACGCTGTGTCTCCTACTGTACTGGATCTGGGCCCCTTAGGGTTGACTGCCCCTGGGTCTCCGCTGCTGGGTGTAGTGGGGTGGGGGGGAGGGCTCAGGGCCGTGTGGCAAGCTGCACTGCTCCGAGGGTATTGCGGCGCCCAGGAGCCTGCCCTCGCCCCCCCCCCCTGCCCCCCCCCCCCCCCTCCCCTGCCCCCCCCTCCACTGGGATGAATTCTGCCGCTCGGGCCAGGAGGGTCCAAGGCCGGGCCGGCGAGCCGCCGCGCGCGCGGGGGTGGGGGGGTCGGGGGTGGGGGGGTCGGGGGTCGGGGGGTCGGGGGGTCGGGGGGTCGGGGGGTCGGGGGTGGGGGGTGGGGGAGAGAGTCGTTGCACTATCCCTGAGATGGGTCTACCGGCGTGCATGGAGGGCTGGAGCCGGGGTCCTGAGCGACGGATGGTATGCCTCCCGCAGCTGCCGCCAAACTGGTGTGAGGGAGCCGCGCGGGGAGTGCTCAGGGTCCTGATGTCGCTGCAGAACCTCTGGCAGCTTGCAGGTGGGAGCCAGTGTCCTTGCGGCTCAGGTTGCTGGGAGGCGCTCCTGTTGCATATCGGCCCCGTCCTGCAGTACCTCCCGTTTCTTGTGGCCACATACGGGGGCAAGCACGTTCCAGAACTTCGTTATGGCTTCGGTATCGGTTGCCATGGTGTCTGGCTGTACAGCAGAGAAAGTCGCGTCAGCTGAGACGTCCCGTGCGTAGAGAACGTGTAAGGAGGCTCCGCCCCCCTGCACCATAAAAGCCGAAGGGACTCGGCGGCTTGTTGCTGCTAATTGTTGCGTTACCCTTCTACGGTTTCATCCTGTTATAGTGCCTTAGTCCCTTTCCTCTTGTTATTTGACTTCCTGGTTTCGACCCACCTTTGTCTACTTGGATTGTCCTTGCCTGTTCCTTCAACCTGAGTTTTGAACTCTGTTGCCGACTTCGGATTGTCCTTGGATCGCATTTGCTTTTTCCTCCATTTTGATCAGTGAACCTGTTGCCGAACTCTGACTTTTCCCTGGATTTCCACTGTGCTTTCGCCTGTCTGGTGAGATTACTTTTTCTTGCTGCTCTACGCAATTAGAACTATCTTCCTACGCGGAGTACCACGCTGCACATTACAAGACTGCCTCACCAACGTGGTCTGTGTTTGTGTAATTAAGGTAACGCATTCAATTCTCCTGTATTGTTAATTACCTGAAATCACCAGTTTTTCTCATACGTGTGGGTTCCTGGAACTAAATCATCCTTTTCTACTTCAACCAAGTGCATAGTAGTGACGCTTTCCAGTGTATGCACCATCCCGTCACTAGTGCGACCCTTGTGCCGCCCGGGTATATTCTTCCTTACTAACCTTCCCATTTGTTGTTTTGTACCTGCCGTTGTTTTTCCTTTCAACTGGTACCCATTTTCCCTAGGAATCCCACTTCTCAGGTCTGTTGGGGGTTGTATCAGTCATAGTGAGTTTGTGGTTATGATTTGTGCATACTCATAGTTTTGGGTTTTCTTGTAGGTTCATCTAAGGTTCAACACCACTTCAACCATTGTCTAGGTACTTAGAGAAATATCTGATTGTCTAAATAACTCCATATTGCCTGATTGCTTCTAATCATACTGTTTTCTTTGCAGCATTGGTTATTGGTTGGTTTATTTATTTATTGAGCGCCTTACACCAAGGCGCTGTACAATGGAACAACAAATGCAGAGAAATAATAACAATTAACATTGTGAGCAAGATTACAACTTGAATCATTCTACAAAAAGCAATTAACTGAGAGGGGGGGGAAGGAGTGGGAATAGGAATGATGAGGGGGGCAGGAGAAGGATAGAATAAGTGTGGAAGGGAGAAGGAATGCAATGGGAGGGGGGAGAGGAATTAAAAGGGGGGAGAAACAGGGGGGGGAAGTAGAGAGGGTAGGGGGTGGTCTTCAAGGTTGTCGGATGCGAGTTGCCCACGTCGTGTAGCCGACGAATTCTTCCTCCCGATGTACCCCTCTGGTTCCAGAAATAGGCAACCAGAGCGATCAATCAGAGGAAAGAAAGGATGCCAGATGAGACCCAGATGACGACACATGCCCCAGGAGTTGATACAGGCGAAGCCAGGGTTGATGCGATTGGCAGAGGACAGTCGCTGGACCTGCAAGTGAAGTGAGTGGTTAACACAACACAGAATGCAGAACCAACCGCCCTTCTGACAAGACCAGAAGCATTTGACCAGCCAAGTATAAGCCAGCTCATGTACTTGATAATTTCCTGGTTTCTCACAAGTTTGCAATAACAACCCCCTCCTCCTTTTAGTGTAAGTTATTACAATGAAACATTATGGCTTACCGTGTATAATCCTTATCACAGCCGAGGAGAAAGTCGAGTAGAAGGAAGCAGGAAAGCACAGTCCAAAATCCAATGGGAAAACCAGCCACCTATCCCCACGGCACGAGGACGCCTAGTACACGCTGGCAGTCTTTAGTTCGTGTACGGAGCAAACAAGGAAGTCAAACATTCCAAAGCGTTCAAAACAGTTCCAAAAACGAATCCCCACAAGCGGTCCGGGTGAGTGAAGATCCAGTAGGCAGACGAAGACAGGACTCCGTCGAAGACGAAAAGCAGCCAAAGTCAAATGGGCGAAGGCAAGGAGGCCCGTAAGCAATCCGAGGTTAAAGCACAAACCAGGAAGCAGACCAGAACAAAGGCAGTCCGGAAATCAAAGCCAGGTAAGGGTCCGGGTTGAGGGAACAGGGCAGATCAAGGGAACAGGCGGGTAGGGGAGGAGGGAAGGGTACAGCAACCGGGATTAAGGGAGCAGGTCACAGAACAGAAGGTTTATGTAGCGCCACCAATTCTCAATCGGAAGCACCGGTAAAAGGTGAGGGAGGTGATTAAAAGGAACAGGTCAAATGACAACGCTGCACAGATTCCGGCGTTGGCCGTAGGAGGGATGGAGAGGACGCCAGCGTTGCCATGCCAACTTCCTGGCTGCGGCGTCCTTAAAGGGCTACGCACCCGTGTTTTAACACTGCTCGTATGCCCGTACATGACAAAGGTGGGGAATGGAGAAGGAGGGATTTAAGGGAAGTGCGAAATGAAGTGAGGGTAGAGGAAGAGCGGATTGGGAGGAGGAGAGAGTTCCAGTGCAGAGGAGCAAGAACGTGGAAGGAGCGGAACCTGGAGGAAGCGCAGGGGGAAGGAGGTACAGTGAGAAGGAAGTGGTCAGCGGAACGAAGGGAGCGAGAGGGGGAGTAGGAGAGGAGGGAGGGGGATTAGAAGGAGAGAAGGGAGGAGAGATAAGGAGGAGCAAGACCTTGGAGGGATTTGAAAACAAGGCATAGAAAGTGGAATTTTAGTTGTAGGTGGAAAGGTAGCCAGCCAAGTTGAGAGAGTGAAGAGTAGATGGAGTCACGGGGGGTAAGGAGACAAAGGGTACGAATGGCAGAGTGGTATATGGATTTAAGAGGGGCAAGCTGAGAAGAGGGAAGTCTGAAGATTAGAGAGGAGCAGTAGAAGAGGCGGGAAAAAATGAGCGAGGAGATTAGTAGTTTGGTAGCGTGGAATGTAAGAGGGGTGGATTTTGCAAATATTGTAGAGGTGGAATCGGCAGGTGCGGGAGGTGATTGAAATGTGTTGCAAGAAGGAGAGAGAGGAGTCAAATAGAATGCCTAGATTGCGAGCATGGGTGGAGATAGAGATTGGAGGGAGGAAAGTGGATAAAAGGGGGAGGAGAAGGAGGGGGAAGAGTATTAGAGGGGAAGAAAAGGACTTCGGTTTTATCGGTGTTGAGGGAAAGAAAGCGGGAGGACATACAGTTCTTGATGGCTGTGAGACAAGAGGAGAGTTTAAGATGGAGTTCAGTTGTGAAGGAGGAGAAAGAGAGAAAAAGTTGAGTATCATCAGCATAGAAATGATGGGAGATGCCAAAGGAGGAGATAACGGGGGCAATGAGGGAGGTGTAAAGAGAGAAGAGGAATGGACCAAGTACAGAGCCTTGAGGAACACCGTACTTTAGAGTGAAGGAAGGAGAGGTCTGTCCTCCCCATGAAACAGCAAAGGAACGGTCAGAAAGGTAAGAGGATAGCCATTTTAGAACTGGGCCATTGAACCCAAAGGAGGAGAGGGTGAGGAGCAGGAGTGGGTGATCGACCGTGTCAAAAGTGGCAGAGAGATCAAGGAGAATAAGAATAGAGGATTGCTTAGCATGACGAGCAGAGAGGAGTGAGTTGAGAATATAGGTGAGAGCAGTTTCATGGGAATGTTTGGGACAGAAGCCAGATTGGAAAGGAGGAAGGAGAGGAAGTAGAGACAAAGGAAGAGAGTTGAGAGTAGGCAAGGAGTTTAGAAAGGAAAGGCAGAAGAGAGATATGTCTGTAGTTAGCAGTGAGCTCGTGGATCAGCAGAGGGTTTCTTAAGAATAGGAATAATCGTTGCATGTTCGAAGGCAGAGGGAAAGGTAGATGAGGAGAGGCAGGAGTTGAAAGTGGTAAGGTAAGGGATGATGAGAGGATAGATCTTATGGATGAGAGCGGAGAGGAAAGGGTCAGAGGGGGCGGATGTGGGCTTTGGAAAGAAGAGAGGAGACATCAGAAGGGGAAACAGCTGAGAAGACAGACATGATGGAAGAGGGAGGAGAGAGAGGGGGAGGAGGAGGGAGGGAGAAGGGGTTAATTTTTTGTCTTTGAGTGTGATGATTTTGGAGGAAAAGTAGTTGGCAAAATAAGAGGGAGAAAGTGTGGAATTGGATGAGGGATCAGGAGTGGGAGGAGATAGAAGGCGGGAAAGAGTTTGAAAAATCCGACGAGGATGGGAGGCTTGAGACTGAAGAAGGTTAGAGTAGTAGGAGGATTTGACCGTTGCAAGGCAAGAGTTGTAAAGTGCGTGGTAGGAGAAGTAAGAGGATTGATTTGAAAGCAAGGGCGCTTTGAGCCAGTCTCTCTCTAATGTCTGAGAAGGCGTTGCATAGAGCGGAGATGGGAGGTAAGCCAGGGTTGAGAAGGTTTCTGAGTAGGGCGGAAGAGAGAAAGGGGGTAGAGAGTAGTGCAAAGTCTTGGAGAGATGGAAGAGAAGAAGAGCAAGTGTCAGAGAAGAGGGTAGTGTCGAAATCACGCAGGTCACGACGTGAGTAGGTCGGAGGGAAGGGATTAGACTGGGGGATGAGAGAGGAGAAAGGGAGAACGAGAATAAGGCATGGTCCGAGAGAGAAACGGGAAGAGAAGAGACAGGGGAGGAGGGATAGGAGGAGTTAAAGATGAGATCAAGAGTGGAACCAGAGGAGTGCGTCGGGGGAGAGGAGGTAGGAATCAAGGATGGAGAGGAGGGGAGAAGATTGGGGGGGAGAGGGAATATGAATATTAAAGTCACCAAGAACAGTTAGAGGAGAGGGGGAGGGAGAAATAAGTGACAGGAGGTGATCTAGGTAATTAAAGGAGGAGGAAAGAGGACCAGGGGGACGATAGATGATCAGGAAGGAAATGGGGTGGGGAGAGGAGAATGCCTTGTATAGGAATTCGAAGGAAGGGAAAGAGGGGTAGAGTTGGGGGAAGAAGAAGAGGAGGAGATATATTTGGAATGGTACAGGAGCCCACCGCCACGGCCAGAGGGGCGGGGGGTATGGAGGAAAGAGGAAGAGGAGGTTGTTAAGGAAGCGGGGACAGAGGTGTTATGAGGAGGAATCCAGGTTTCAGTAAGGCAGAGGAAATGAAGGTTGAGACGGAAGAATAGATCAAGGGAAGCCACGGTTTTGTTACAGATGGATCTGGCGTTCCAGAGAGCAATGTTCATGAGGGCAGCGTGGTTGGCAATGGGGGGGGTAGAGAAGGTAAGGACGGTGAGAAGGGGAGGGGAGTGGCTGGGGAAGTGGGGGTGGGGGAGAGGATAGTGAAGGGGACTAGGCATAAGGAGGACAGAGGAGAGTAGGAGGAGGAGGAGGTGGAGTGGAGGGGGAGTGGTGGGGAAGGAGAGGTGGTAGGGAGATATGGCAGATCGCATAGGGTCAGTGGGAGCAGGTGTAGGGGATTCAAGTTGGGAAGTCCAAATTGGGGATGGCATCCAAGGTGGACTAAAGACAGTGGTGAGAAACAGCTTGAAGGAGTCAAAAGAGTCCGAGGGTGTAGGTTCTCGAGATTGTGGTTGGAGGAGTCCAGGTGCTTGAGGCCGGAGATGAGGTGGTAGTTCTGAATTGTAGCAAGGAGGTCCCAGGCTCAGAGCTGAGGGATGATCGGCGGGAAACAAAAGGGTCTGAGGTAGTAGGCACTCAGGTCGTGGCTGGAGGAGAAGAGGCACCTGAGAGAAGAAAGAGTAGTTGATACGGGCCGATGCGCCTGTGAGTGAGAAAACAAGTTACAAGGTGGTTACAGATCTAGTGCAGAGAGACGATCAGCAGGAGCTCAGAAAGTCAAGGAGTAGGTACTCCAGGCGATGGCTGGGGGAGACCAGAGGACCGCTGTAGGTAGTAGAATCCGAGTAGAGTAAAGAGAGCTGACCAAAACGCAGGGGCCAGAGATCAGTCGTTGGTAAGGTGGTTACTCAGGAGGACCTAAAGCTGGTTCCAGGTGTGGGTGGAGGCTCACCAAGGCTCTGTGTAGTGGGGAAGGGGGCCGTTGAGGAGGCGAGGCGCCTCAGAACCACAGAGGGGACACACAGTGCAGGCCCGACACAGCCCGGACACGGAAGGAGGAGGACCCAGGAGATCCGCTGATTGATCTGGGCACTGCCGCAGGCTTGTTCAGATTGGGGAAGTGAAAAGGGGGGGGGGTCAGCAAGAAGCAGATCGCATTAGGGCTGCAAAAGGGACGCTCAATGCCGCCCCGGCTCCACCCGGGCACAGTGAGGGCGGGAGATAGATGGTGGCTCCAGGAGGGTCTGACTCTGGGTCTGTAAGTGACAGAAGGTTCTCCAGGACCCCGTAGAGTGGAGAAGGGGTTGGTAGATGAGCCGCAGAGTGGACACACAGAGCTGTCCAGGCCAGGTCGGACCCTGCGTAGTGCAGTGGGGGCTCAGCAGCAATGCAGGTCCTCCGGGACCTCGTGTGTGGAAAAGGAGGGTCCAGATCCCGTGTGGCGAAGAGAGCTCCAGGGGCTGAGTGGAGCAAGGTGGTCATGAGAGATCATAAAGCTGGTCAATGGTTGCAGGTCGCGTGGATGGCTGCAGCTGCATCCAGACCCCGATCCAAGGAGAGGGGATCCGGGGGCAGAATCGGGTGCACAGAGGTTTCGTGTCCAATCCTCCATGCTCACCAGGATCCCATGTGAAAAAGAGGAGGTCCGGATCTGGTGCGAAGAAGGCAGGCTCCAGGGGCAGTGCGGGGTCTGTCAGCCGGGAGAGATTCCTACGCTGGTCCGATGTATGCTCTGTGGACGGCTGCAGCTGCTCCCAGATCCCGCACCAGGAAGGGGGGGGGGGGGTCCGGAGGCTGCACAGGTTGGCTGGCTGCGCTGGGACTAGCTGCCAGGAGACTCCAACGATGCTCAGATGCTGGCACCGTGGGCAGCCGCAGCTGCACTCAGACCCCGAACAAGGAGAGGTGGTCCGGGGGCTGCGCAGGGCGGGCGGAGGATCCAGGGGCAGTGTGTAGTGGCAGGAGGGGACAACTGTTGTCCAAGATGACAGCAAGGCGGGAAGGATCCCGCAGAGCCGGCCCGAAGGTAGAGCGGGAGGAGCCCGTCTAGGCTGCAGCCAGGAGACTCAGCGGTGTGTGTTCTCCTGCTCTTTTAGGCGATAGGCATCTCTGCTGGTTTTTACTCAAACGGCAGAGAGGTACATCGTAGAAAAGAGCCCCTCTTAGAGGAAGCCTGAATCATAGAATTCAGGGGAGCTGGAATCCTGGAGGCTGAACCCGAACCTGTTCAATTCTACCTCCCTCCGTGAAGGTCGTCTTACCCAGGCTCCAATCCGCATACGGAGCGGTGAGTAAAAGCTCCAGGCTGGTGGAGACCCGCTTTTGGACCCCCGGGTGTCCCGTTGGCATGTAGGTACGTGTCTCTGGAGGCCGGGACGGGTGCTAGATTCGGGCCGGCCACCATTTTGGACGTGGAGCTGACACCGCAGCCCACCTCATGGTGGGCTTCTGCTCTCCTCGGGTTCTGCTCCGCATCGGACCTCAAAACTTTGACATTATCTGCCCCAACTCGTCCGCGTTAGTATGTGCTGCTTGTTTTTAAATGAGTCGTGCTATCACTGGGGCATAGCTGTTCGATGCGTGGCCACGGCCGGGAGCTCTTACAGAGCCAGTCCGTCTGCCATGGCTCCAAACCAGGCGCCCCCCCCCCCCCCCCCGTTGAAACTTTTTTTATGTGGTAAAGACAGTTAAAATGCAAGATATATATGTTACATTGTTATCTGTGATTATACACCTGAACATGTTATACTTTTTAAATTTTAATTGAGAACTCTGCATCCAATTTGTTGACTCACTAGTTTGTTGCTTCTTGCTGATCTAGACGATACTGTATACCTGAATAAGCCTTTAATGGTTACATGCCTCACAGTGGGTGTGGCCTGTCAAAGCTATCTTTTTGATATCTTGAGAATTCATTGGATTTTGCTGAATTTCTCCAGAAAGATAGTCCAGATTGACGAGTGTTGTAAGTGACCGGCCAGTTTGTCATTTGGAGGTAAGGAGGGTTCCTGCTACGCATCACCACCTTACAGGATCCAGTTGGATAAGGCCTCATTTTTTCTATAAACTTTACTGTCTGACATACATATTATGTTTAACTTGCGGAGCAAATCTGTTCCAGTTGGCAGTTTGCTTGCATCCAACCACCTTAATTCACCGATTGATTTGGTGACATCAAGCAGCCTTTATTCAGCCTAAAGTATCCTAGCTCTGCAACTGATGCACATACTCATAATGAGCCCTCAAAACCTTTGACAGGTCAGAGTTTTAATATTCCTTGCGAGCCTGCAATATACCCGACCATACCTGGATTTTCTGTCCGGTTATGTCAGTAATTTACCTGATGCAACAAACAAAAAATGACATCTATGTACACTGGTAAAAACACAGAACGGCGGCAGGCCCTGCAAGATGATTACCTACTTTTATCTTAAAGGCTGCTTCTAGTGAAATTCCACGATGGCCGCCGCCTAGAGGAGACGTGTTTCTTCGTCCTCGTCTGGGCGGAAAAGAGAAGGGAGTTCAAAGCAACTAAAAACACTGGAACCCAAGCCCACGTACCCTGCTCTTGAATCTGCAGGGGGAAACGAGGTGTTGCACTGAAAATCTGGCTGAAAACAGTCGACTCTCGTTGAAAACAACTTTGGTGCTCGCTGCATCGTGAGGGGGCGCAGCTCCCGCCCTAAGAGACCCGCGTGGGAGAGGATGTGGATTAAACACTCCCGGCCTAAAGCAGGGAAGCCTGTGGAAGTGCACATCACCCCGAGTGTTTGTTTAATCTGGAAGCAGAGGTCCTTGTAATGGGACCATACGCGTGGGTGCGTCCCAGGAGAGTGCTGCCTGCGGGGGTTCCATCCTGGAGAAGGTTGAGAGAAGCAGGAAACTTAGCCAGAGCCCGGGGCGCATTACAGAGGCTGGTGGACCCACCGTGAGAAGTGGCTGGTGGACTCGTGAAAAAGTGAGTACCTGAAGGCACATTAGTAGCCGAGACGAACTGCACCCAGCCTTAACCTGTGAACGGACAGTTCTCAGCAGCGTGGGTGTTCTTCGGCGTAGCTGGTGGAGAGGGCCACCAGTAAGTAAGAAAGAAAGCACCGCGAGATGCGCGCATGAGCCATGTTGCACGGATGCCTCCCATCACCTGAAATTCCAAAGGAAACACAATTCAGGACTGAACGGAGGAGTGGTCGTTAGAGGGAGAGAGCCGACTACCGTGGTTGGTGAAGTGACACTGAAGGAATAGTCCGGTAAAAGGGGAACGCAGGCCGCGGGACTCTGAAGCAGTGAACATATGCTAAATAGCGGGTAAGGAACACCGGTCATAGCTGTTACTGCCCCAGCCCAGGAGAACAGTGGAAAGTTGGTTGGTTAGATGGCCCAGAGGGGGAGAGGTGCAAAGGGGAGATAAACGGAACGCTGCAGCAACGGGCTTTCCCAAATACACGGACAGTTGCTAGAGTGGCCCCAACCTGGAATTGCTAGTCTTGGGGAAATATTGAGGAAGAGCCACATCCTCCTACAGACTGGACTCCTGATTCCTCCCCTCTCCCCCTTCTGCCCAACGCGCCACAACGAGAGACCATAGTGAAAGGACCTGAGGGTGAAGATATAAGGCAATTTTCTCAGGGCCTAGCAGAGTTTACAGTAAAGTCATGGGCATGAACTAAACGAGTCACGAGCAGGGAAGGGAGGAGTACCTACTCAAAACAAACATCCCTGGCATAAGCAAACTCTCAGTGGATTATAGATCAGATAGGTACTGACGGAGCAAAAAGGGGACGGGTGGGATACCTCCAAAGAAAGGGCAATCTGCATCCAGCGGAGGGGGAGCTTAAGCTGCAGGGATCCTACTGAATCTAGCAACCTGTCGGTTGTAGATAAACCATAGTCAATCAATACTAACAAGCCCTGCCCAAACACCCCTGATTACAGGGGTTAAATCTAGAAGTGCTGTAACGAAAGCCTGGTCAGTGTCGAGACGTCGGGAGGGGCAAATCAAGAGGTGCTAGAGACAGAGATTAGCAACCAGTCCTCACCCCAACAAGAAAACTTGGAACCAGAAGAAAAGACGATAACGGCTTCTATGTCATCGGACAAGGAGGAACTAATGAACTGCCTGAAGTGAATGGAGGCTAGAATGACCAGCACATTTCAAGACCAAATGGGCCAGATGAAGGAGGAATTGAAACTTGCATTTCTTGAGGTCAGAAAGGAGATGACGGCACTGGGGGAGAGTGTGGACGTCGTGGAGAATGGTCTATCTAGCATGGCAGAAGAAACTAAACAAAGGAGCATTTTGTTGGCACAAGTGGCCAGAGCGACAAACCATCTAGAATTACAGGCCGAAAACTTGGAAAATAGATCGTGAAGGTCTAACATTAGGATTAAAGGCCTGGTGGAGTCTGTGCTAGACGCGGATCTGAAGGACACTCTACAACAATGCTTTAGCAGTTTAATCAGGGACAACCAACCGGAGGATATTCGGTTTGACAGAGTACATCGAGTGGGCCCCAAGAGGAAAGAGGCGGGGGCTAGACCTTGGGATGTCCTGGTGCCCTTAACCTCTTACACGCAAAAGGAAGACATCCTGAGGGCTGCTAGAACACAAACCGAGCAGACTATCAACGGATCTCGCATCCAGCTCTATCAGGACTTGGCCTTATCGACTCTCCACGAGAAGGTTAATGCGGCCTGTAACAAAAGCCGTGACTGACAGATTGCGTACCAATGGGCCTATCCCTTAGGCCTCCTCTTCGCTTGGGAGGGCAAGATGCAACGTATCAGTACGTGCGAGGAGGGGCTGTCAATTCTACGCATAGAAGATCAAAACCAGGTGGCTCGGAGTCCGAGAACAACTCAACGAGAGACTCACAAATCCTGGGAATGGTCAACCGGAAGAGGAAGGAGGAATGACCGTGCCTTGGCACTGATGGGTCCATGCAAACAATCCGTTTAAAGGGGGCAGAAGGTAAGCAGCTAAATGTCGAAGTTGGAACTCCAAATCACTGACTCGGCCCGATAAAGAAGAGGGGTTGCACGGTATAAGAACTGCTAGCCCGGACGGAGGTAGGAGGGGGGGGGCACATTTTGGAATTTAACTTGGGACTTAATATTGCCCTGGTTGGAGCAGAAGATGGGAGACACTATGGTCCAACACCCTGGTTCGGAGCCAGGGTGGGGTCCTGTTGGACCCTGACCACAATTGGTTAAGGGTAGAAAGGGAAGTTGGGGGGGTTGGGGATATAGGGGGAGGCAGGAAGGGGGAGAAGGAGGCAAACAAAGGAAGGGGGGAAGATGTGAATATCAAGCTCTAAGAAAGAGTCATGGTAGCGGCTCCTTGGAAACACTTAAGGAGGCCTACGGGGGGTGGAGGGAAACAAGTGCAGCAGCCGTTTTGGGACCATCCCCTATGGATGAAGTAGTATTCACAACCCTGAATGTGGTTTGAACTGATAATGAATGGTGTCCAGGTGGGGGGTTCAACTTGTAAGCCAAGAAAACGCCGCTCAATATTGGGGAGACAAATAGAACTGCAAGTCTCGGTGAAGATCGTGCAAGAAACGCACCTTCTGCCAGAAGACGAAAAAAGAATGCAACACAATAGGTTTCCCCTAGCAATATTATGCCTCTAGTGGGAACAAGACGAAGGGAGTAGCCATTCTGTTCCATAGAGAGCTGGTATTCCGGAAAAAGCATCTTCTCAGAGATCTGGAGGGAAGGTACCTGGGCCTCAAGGGATGGATCCGGGTGCAGTTATATACAATAATAGCACTATACGTCCCCAATTAGAAGCAAGATACATACATAAGCGAGATATTGCGGGTCCCGGGTGGATGGCAAGCTGCGCCGTCTCAGGATAGCTGGCTCTGAGGACGACTAGATACACCACAGGTAAGAGCTCTTGCAATCTGGCAACTGTATTACAATACAATGGAGTTGCTTTACAGTATCACCTCAACTTGACTTTCACTACATTTTAAACTGTGCGAGACGCATCCCTCTCTTGTAACATGCCCCTCAATAGATTACTCGGCTGCAACATACAGCGGCCCCATTACTAACTGATTATGCACCATATGGGCAGCATTTCAAGATACATGGTTGGTGAGCATCATTTCAGGTAGAGGGGGCACAAATATTTTCAGACAGAGGGAGTTTTTCCTGACCGTCATAATTCCATATGCATAGATACATAGGAGTTTTGCACTCAGTAACCTCTTGATATCTTTACTGTGTACAGAGTACTAAATGTGATACCTATGCTGCCATGTCACACATGGGCAAGTGACCAATCATTATTACTTTACAGTGGACGTACTAGATGCCATTGAGCAGGTTACAGCTAACTATTCAGCGACACCCCCGCCCAGCTGGAATCTTCCACGTGGCGGGTGAGTAGTGAGTTTCATTGCATTGTCATGTACTTCGGTCAAACATCACTGATGCGTTTGTACTTTAGCCCTGTTAATAAGATTCCCTAAATGAGTATCTTGACCTCTATATTTAGTTTCTATGCAACACAGAAACATACTTGAAAAAAAACATACAGGTCAGTGGACTTTGATTTTTCACACAATTACTAGAAGAAAAAGTACCTCCAATAGAACAGTATATCTGACTAAGCACATTCACCTGTTGTATCCAAGGTGTACATTGAACACATTTGGAACAATTAAGCTACAAATTTCCTGAAGACGGACTCCGAAACATATTGGCCATAGTTGTTGCTCTTACTAAAAGTTGATCTTTTTTTCACACTGTTAATCTCATTTAGCCTGTACTTGATTTATATTTTATATGCAGCACTAGAATTGATTGTGTTAATATCGATTTAATAAGAGTCGGGATGTCCGTGAATGTAACTGGGATACCTAATTGTGATGAACTATACATCACTGTTTGATTTATGGAAATATTGTTTGTCTCGAATATTCCATTCTTTCATTATTTAGTTACATATTTGATGGTAACTAAGGGTGGACTAAACACCCCAATACTATTAAACTTGACTGTAGAAGATTTACTTCTACAATTTATTATAATGTTTTTGCTATTTAGGCATTTATCACATTGAAATCATGGTGTAGGATTGGTCTACATTAAAAAAATCTTCACAGGACTTCGGTCTGCCAAGAGTCCAACCAGGGTTCCCTGTTGGCAACAACGGGCCTTTTTTGTTTTGTTTGGATAATTCATAAACCACCATGTGCTAGAAGAATCTAATGCTTGAGATCATTGTTGTAGGAAATAGCCTACCAATGTTTGTCTCAGACCTTACTTTCAAAGCATGCATTGGAAAAAAACGAGAACATGTTTATTTTATTTTTAAGGGTGATCAATCGTTTCTACAATCATGGCTCATTCAAAATCGAAAACAAATGATGGAAAAATCACATACCCGCCTGGAGTCAAGGAGATCTCTGATAAAATATCCAAAGAAGAGATGGTGCGACGATTGAAGGTTAGTACCAAAATGACTTGCCAGATAAAATATTCTTGTGGTAGTTGCATTCCTCATTTTTTCGGTGTTCATTTTGCATGGCCTTTTAATCCTCATGCAATATTACGCAATTGCAAAATGTGTGTGCTTTAGATATGTTAAGTGAAATATTGACCCAAGCAGAAGCGGTACATGAATGGCTCGCTTGCAATACTGCAGATCCTTCCTTTGTGGTAGACTTGCTTTTGAGACATCTGACAATAAGTCACTGGTGAGAATTCCAAAGTGTTTAATATTTCACAGTAGGTGGGATTATTGGCATCCCACCTTTCTTAGCTTTTTACCGTTTTAGACGTATGATATAACCTTTACAAGCTGATGTTTTGAGAATTGTCCACAAACATTATTTTTAAGCATGTACATTCTATAACCCAGAAATGCAGGTAAACGTCAAAGCAGAAATATTTTCTTGGCTGCACTCAATTTTCTGGAGTTCCAGAAAATGTGTGCAGGTGCCCTTTTTATTGACCATTTGTTCCCCAAAGTGTTTTGCTCTAACATGTCCACCTTGCATGCCATGATGGCATTTCCACCCGTATATATTTCGCGCTGGTCTTCTCAATCTCAATGTTACTCTAAGATGTTTTTGCAGACGGTAAGCTGCATAGTTGAGCCAAATATACACTCAACATCCATTTAATATTCGTATTGCCGTCATAAGTGATGCATTGCTTTTTGTCAGTGTTGCACACATTGGAGTTGTTGCTTTAATGTATATGGCATAATTAGTACTGTATTTAAAGTTTGGTGCATATTGTCAAACATGTGTTCATTTTACTAATGTTTCTGTAAAACATCAGTGAATGTATTATAACAAATTATTCAATCTTACAAAAGCTAAAATTGTACAGTCATGGCAAAAACTGTTTTAAAAGGAACTCCTTTCTGTTGAGGTGCTTCTTGGAGTGCTAGTTGTTGCCACTTCACAAAATGGGCAACCCCTTTGGAGAGTGAAGTGAATGTTCAGCTTCTTATTGATTACCTACTGTGATTTACAGATGGGCTATTTTTCACTTGCTGTTTGATGAAGTGCTGATCAGTTCATGTGGGGGGAGGGGTGCGATGTCTGGTCCCCTTAGTTGTGGGTGTGTTGCATCCAGGCTGTTGTTGATTGACAGCAATGCCTTGGCTTTCCTGCCTGCAAAAGCTATGCGCACTGTGACCAACCCTATGATGTCTTGTCTCCCTGAGTTGGAGACCCTTTCCATGAGGCCCGGGAGGTGAGGCTGCTACCAGATAGACCAGCGGGAGTATCTCATGGGGGAGGGATTCCACCTGTGGTATACACGGAGGACATCATGGGCAGACACAGTATTTTCCCCATTCACCTAGCTCTATAACACTGCATTCCTTATCTCCCTCTACTCCTGCCAACTTCCCCATGTACTTCTGCCAGACCAATAGTACCCACAGTACTGGGACGAGGAAGAGTAGGGTGCACTCCACTGTCCTCTCGACATGCTGGGATGAGGAAGAGGCTGGGAGACCTGAAGAACCCTCAAGACAATCTTAATGACAAGTCTTGTAGTTCTTTTATGAGAAGGGTCTTAAAAATGGAAGAGGAACTAACCTTGTCAGTCCCTCCCTGGAGGCACCACTAGCGAAGTTTGAATACCGAAGCCGGCGAAGCTGATCCTCCAGCTACTGACAGGGACGTGACTGGGGAAATTACCCAGGCCCTACCTGCTCCAGAGGAGACCGATGAACCCGAAGCCAGAAGAGGCTGTGGCTCCCAGCACAGAAGGGCGCAGCGGGAAACGGCCCAGCAGGTAAATGCAGCCTTGCTCCCAGGAAGTTCTGGGGAACCACGTACGGCAGCGTGCAAACAGGACCAACTTCTAAGAACTGTCGGAAGACGCAGAGAAGCCCAGGGTCGAGGTGAGCACGAAAGCCAATACAAGAGTCTGGGACCAGAGTACAAGAAACCAGTAAAAAGGTGTTGGGGACCCACCCACGAGAAACCATATTAAAGGTTTCTGGGACCCAGGGCAGTATACCAGGTCTGCCCAACTGAACCAGTGGAGAGGCCCAACAAGTTTCAGAAAGGCCACGGGAAGGGATGCATTGCCCTTTTTATATGGAACTGTGCTTGTCCAGAAGAGGGGAGTACTTCTGGACCAAGAGGACAGTAAACCACTTCAGTCTGTTTCCATGTGTAAGGAATAGAAGTAGGATTTTGACACTGGACGGTGGACTCCATTTCCGGACATTCAGACATCTTCCTTAGTGTTTAGTTGAGGCAGGAAAACCCCTCTTGGAGTTGGGGAAAGATAGAATTTTCTCATTATTTCTTTAAGATTACAAGTCTTTGCCCAAAAACATGCCACCCGCGTGTCGTTCTCCTCCTTCCACACGGTTAGGCAGAATTGTATGCAGTACCCTCTGGGACCACTACATACAATTAGGACTGCAGGTGTAAGCAAAACCAACACCAACCTTTGGTATAAGGCTGTACTACACAGTTTGTGGTAGTGAGCTGAGCAGCCAGGCTTATCTCAAGAGGGAATATGAGCAGTACAAGGATGTTACACAGATGTCTTACAGTCACAGGTGTTCAAGTAGACACTTGCACTCAAGGTTTCTTTGTAAAACACTTATTTATTACACAATCATTTAGAAAACATTCACTAGAAGGAGGCAACTTAATATCGTACACAAACACACTTCAGTACTGAACCAATAAGTTTCTGAGGAAATTAGGCTGCCCTGAAATAGAAGCAAAATGGCGTTTGTTACTTTAAACGGGAGTAAAAGGCACAAGTTAATAGAATAGATCACAAATAATTTCTTAGGCAGTGCAAATAGTTTCAGTTCACTAGAAGACTCGATTCAGTTCAATAGGCCTAGGCCAAAGTCAATGGGCTAGTGTCTTGGATAGGAAAGAGCAGTTCTTGTAGTAAACGGTAAAGTCTTTGCCAATGTTCTCAGAAGTAGTTTGTACAAAAAGAATTATATGTTGGGTCACAAGCTGATTAGGCCTGCAAGTTGGGAAAATTTCACAAACTTTCACAGCGAGAGAGGCATTCTCTCAATCGGTTTGGCACAGTACCTTCATATGAAGCAAAAGATGCAGCTGAAGACGTTGGTTCTTGGCCGTTCCTGCAGATCTCACTGTTCCTGAGCCTGTCGTGGGGACAAGAGGGAGGACGTCAGGGGACTTCTGCACTGCACAGGATCGTCGGAAAACGGTGACAAAATGGAGTCACTTTAGTTCGAGTAGCAGTCAAGCACACAAGCTGGTGTTCACCCTGGTTAAACCTAACCAGCTCAGAGAATGGTATCCAGGTGGCTTACAAGTTGATTGGTCCCACCAACTCGAGGGAGTAGTCGTCCTTGAAGGGCTTATCTGTCGAGATGAACTTGGCGATTGGGACCTGCAGCAGGGCTTCACTGGGCAAACCAACAGTCCAGGGGTTGCAGCAGCCGTCCTCTTCCAGCCCATCTTCGGTTCTTTCGTTCCAGTGGTTGACTCTGCTTTCCAGTCCAAGAGACGCTCCTTTTTAAACAGTTTTCTCCCTTTCATTCCAGCCTAGCTGCCACTCACCCATGAGGGTGGCTGTCCTTGCTGAGAGTCAGCCAGCCAATCACGCCAGAGTGCATTTGGGTCTCCTAGGAGACTAAGCACAGGGAGTTTCGGGCACCTCCTTCACTTTCTGCCCACCCCAGACACTCAGACGCCATAGGCAGTCTTCAGTCTTGAATCCCGCCAAAGGCATAGAAACAAAGGGACCAAACCTAGTTTGGTGCGCAGAGGCAAACTTTAGAAGGATCTTTCCAAAAAGAAATGGCGAAAAAGAAGACCGGGACCCGTTTAAACAAAGGGGCTTAAGGCGCCATCTTGAAAAACATGGCTCCCGCGATTTTTAGCTACCAGTGTTTGCGGTCGGGAAAAATCATGGTAGTTCGTTGTAAAACCACTACCACCAGCCATTTCGATAGGACAGGGTAACTTTTGACTGCTACATGAGTTTCTAGACACAGGGGATACTAGGTAACCCCTCCAACACTCTATAGGAAGATAGTATGTGCTGGGTCTAGGAATTTAAAACAACTAGTAAAGTCAATGTAACCTTACATTCTCTGGGAAACAGTAGTTTATCCTAGATAAGTTATTTAAAAAGCCATCCCTGTGTCACTGCACTGAGGGTGCTGTGTAACACACATGAAAAGATGCCTATGGAGTTATCTTAAAACTCCATAATCAAAGAACACGAGTAAAATACAAAATGCATGAGTGGGGAAAAAAGGCTCACACTCTTTCGAGGTAAAAAAAATCAAGTCCTCAAAATCCAGCAAAGATGCTTGTCCAGGCTAAGCGAGGAAATGGCAAACTATCCTCCAAAACATAAATGTAATTGGGTTGTCACAGCTTAGTCTGTGTTCCACTTTAGTAATTTAGTTGTTGTACAATAGTATTCAGGGGAGTAGCTATGCTCTGGAATCCCTGGCATACAGCCCTATGCTAGTTTTAAAATATGGCTAATTGTGTGGGCTTCCAGTACAAGCACTCTTCAGTGAAGTTGTATAAACCAAAATTGGATAAAGAAATCGTAAAGTGTGCCTTGGTGCCTCACAAGTTTAGTTTATTATTTGATGATGCGCTCCAAACCCTGGGGTAGCCAGGCGCAGCGGTAACAAGAATACTTATGCTTGGTTACATACAGTGGATGCATTACATGTTATTACAGTATTTACAGTACAAATATACGAGCTGTCGGTACATCACATCACACAGGGGGAATAGAGATAGTCTATAGTACAGGTTTCAAGATATTCACATGCATAAATACAGGGTCTAATGCCGGGGAAAAGTTTGGTGGGCGTCATTCGTCCAGAGCCAACTTTTCACTTTACATCCTAGAGTAGGGCTGATCATCTCTTAATGCAGAAGGGAGTGCAATCCGGGCACGGGCAGCTAAAACAGGGAAGCTCGCACCGCCCGATTTTGTGAGTCTGAATCTAGGGGTTTCTAGCAGAAGATGGTTAGAAGCTCTGGTGTGGTGACTGGAGGATTTTCTAGTCAGTCTAGCCGAAATAATATATGGTGGCACAGTATTGTTCAATCCTTTGTAGGTGATTGATAGCGTCTTGAGGAGAATTCTGTCACTAATTTTTAACCAGTGGTGGTCTTTCCTGATCTTGGATATATGCTACCTTCGGGTTATATCCAAGGCTGCTCTGAGAGCATTGTTCTGCATTATTTGCATTTTGTTTATGACCTTTTTATTGGCACCTGCATATAGGGCGTTGCAGTAATCTAATTTAGACCTTAAGGCGTTGGCTAGTGTGATACAGTTAGTTTTAGAGAGGTAGGGTCTACAGGCCCTGATTAATTTGCAGGTGTAGGCTGTAGATGAAGCCAAAGAGTTTACTTGTTTTTTAAGAGATGGTGTGGAATCAAGGTAGAAATCTAGTGTTTTTACCTCGGTTACCACCTTGATTACATTACCATCTATATTAAAGGCCGTGTAGCTGGGGCTGAGTTTTTTGAGGTTAGAGTCGGAACCCAGGATCAGTATCTCTGTTTTGTCATTCAGGCAGAGGCCGTGGGAGGCCATCCATGCCTGAATGAGGAGGTAAATCTTGTTTACTAGAGCTGTGTCTGCGACAAAGTTGCCAGATAGTGGTGTGAGGATCTGCGTGTCGTCCGCGTAATTAGTAGAAGTTACCCCCAGTCTGTCAAGTTTGTCGAAGAGTGGCTTAGTGAAGATGTTGTACATTGTAGGGGAGACACCGCAGGTGATTTGTATTGGGTCCGCTGAAGCTAAAGGGGAGAACACGCTCATCGTACGGTTGGCTAGGAAGGATTGTATCCAGGCTATAGCTTCACTTGAGAAATGGGTGGCAGACGCTAGATGCTTGCATAACACTGCATGGTCAACCAGGTCGAAGGCCGTCGATAAGTCGAGGAGGAGGAGCACAGCTGTTTTACCTTTTTATTGTTCAACTCGTCGATTTGTGTCTTGGGGTTAATTAAGGCCGTTTCAGTACCGTGTTGTGGTCTGAATCCAGATTGGCGTGATCCTAGTAGTTGGTTCGTCTCCAGGTAGTTTTGTATCTGGAGGTTGGCTAGTCTGTCAATGATTTTAAGGAGGAACGGGACCGTAGTAATGGGCCCATAATTAGTAGGGATAGCTGGGTCAAGGGTCTGTTTTTTGAGGAGAGGCAGTACCCATGATTCTTTGAGGTTGGTGGGCACAGTACTTGATCTAAAGGAGGCATTAATTAGCTTAGAGATGAAGGGTGCTAAATCTCTAGCTGCGTCCTTGATTACTTGTGACGGGCAACTGTCACCCTGGCAGTTCGATGGTTTCAGAGATGAAATAACCTTTTCAGTTTCCAGTATGGAAATGTTGGTAAACCTAAATGGTTTACATCTACTTGGTACATCTGTACTTGGTGTATCTGTCAGAGGGGTGGTATGAGTTCCTGTGGAGGTCAAGGTGGCTTTCTTCTTTGCAATTTTGGACTGGAGTTATTTTTTTATTTGCTAATGCATTCTGGATGCTAGTGCACCATTGTTTGTCCTTGGGGACATTGTCCGTGGGAGCAATTGGGTTTTCCTTTTCCCGGAGGATGGAGAAGAGTTCTTTAGAATTAGCTTTACTGATTATCTCATTGAATGGATTTTTTTTGGTTTGGATTATTTCTTGTACTTGTTCATAAGGTTGGCAAGTAGAGTTTTATTCTCAGCTGAAGGTGAGTGCCTCCAGATTGCTTGGAGTTTGCGTTTTTGGATTCGTAGTTCTTTGAGATGGGGGGGTGAACCAAGAATTGAGGTGTGATTCTTGTTTACTTTTACGTAGTTTGATAGGGGCAATAGTATCCAAGGCTTTGGACATGGAGATGTTAAATGTACCTGTTAAGACGGATTTCTGAACTCTGTCCTGGAGGGGCAGAGGTTCAGAAGGCCAGCCTAGTTTCTTGGAACAGGGTAACCTCTGGACAAGCCAGACCAATCAGGGAAGCGATCGCTGCGGTCAAGGCTATGTCTCAGGAGGGGTGAGGGTGACTGAAAGCCCGCAATGAGCACACAAAGCAAGGACACTTAAAATTACTCCAAGCAGGTGTTATATTAAAAATATATACACATTTATTACAAGGCCTTTGTAACATTGACCGTAGCGAGAAATCACAATAAAACTCCAGTAAACCAACACATACCAAACCAATACAATATATATACAAATGAGTCTAACGAGTTAGACGCACGAAATGTGTAGACCACCTAGATGGGGAGGAAAACAGGCAGTGCGAATAATAATTAGACCCAGTCTGCCTTCAGAGGCACCCAACTAAACGGAAGTCCAAGCCCTATGAAGAGTGGAGCCTTGTGCTCAAAAGTACCTGCACACGCTGGTGCCAACGGGCAAAAAGGGGAGTCTCTTCGAGGGAATCGGTTTAGTTCGGTGAACAAATGAAGATGAACAGAGCTCCACGACTCAAGCAGAGCCTCCACTGTGGGCAGAAGCAGAGCGCGAGTACGGAAAGGCGTGCTATTAGACACAGCGGGGAAAAGCTATGGGCTCCTGCAGGAGGGCGACCAGTTCCTAGCGATGTTACTCATCGGTCCCCGATGCAAGCAGACCCAGGCTTCTCCGCGTCAGTTTCAGTGCTGGCAGGTTCAGATACGAGCAGGGGACTTTTCAGCGTCGTGTAGATTCCGCAGCAGCAGGAGTTGAGGATGTCCCAAACGCAGTGAACCCGCACAGTTTGTTACCACAGCAGGGCAACGGAACGGCCGTGTGTATTTCACCCAAATGTACACTACTCACTTCAGACCTGGGAATGCCAAGTGTACGAATCATGTGAGAGTGACAAGGACTCGTAATAAAACACAACCTGACGGCGGTTACAGAGCAAGACTCCTGGGTAGGCTGGTCAGTCTGCTGGATGGCCCAGAGACTCTTCCGAAGGCTTACGTGCAGGAGATGGTGAAGATGCCGAGAATAGTTGTTCCCACTATTCCAAGGGTCGAAGTACCAGTACAGGCCTGCTCGTTCGATCAGAGGTAGACAGGGTTTCACCAAGCGACAGCAGTGCAGAGCAGTCCTTCAGCGGGTCACCAGCGATTCCTCGGCTCAGCCTCGTGGTTGCAGGATACTTGGCTCCTGTATTCCTTTGTTCGTGAGAACTCAGGAGATTGACATGGTAGTGGTGTTTCCAGCCCCCTCTTATCCACGGTTCCCTTCGCGCCAAAACGGAGGGGACCCAATGGGAGATCTGCTCACAAAACACTCACACCATACGTGGACCTATCACGGACCACGGAGGTCCCAGGCATTCACGACACACTAGACTCTCTGGCACCCAGGATGTGTATTGGGACCAGACATCCCAGCCCACATCCTGGAGGCACAAACAAGGCCTGTAGAAGCCCGCGAAAGCATCTGTGGTTCGCGGGAAAGTACATGCCCAAATAAGGAAGGCCCCGGGTCGGCTCGACCTGGGGAGGTGAAGGGGGCAAGACGGTCAGCGGACAGGACAACGAGCCTCGTGATCTGGCCATTTTGGGAGCCAGGCCACCATTTTGGGCTAAGCGCGAGAAACTCGTTTAAATGCCAAAAGGAGCTCAAAAACACAAAGAAACGATCGCTGCCACCAGTCCCGTCCGTGATTCACTTGCACCGTTCTTTAACAATCCCAAGAGAGTATCTAGGGCCTGTAGCAGACTAGAGACCCAAGAGAGCAGTAACTTAGCTGTGCCCTCTTGTGCCATGTTGCCCGAAAGCTGCAACATGATAAAGAAACTACAAAAAACGGTTCCCGGTACTGACTGTCTTAAGGGCAGGTCAGTTCCCCGTAAGAATGGAGCGAAAGCCCAGAGGAGTGCGGCAGAAGGCTGCACTTCTCTGGCAAAGTCTAGATCCTGGTGAAAACAGCAAAAAGTTTAGGGGTTGCCACATGGAAGAAAAATTACCCACAATTAAAAAATCTTTCCTAACAGTACCAACTAGTGAGTTTGGGTCAGAGTTGTTGGCGCTAGCAGTGAGAGCTGGTAGGAGGAGGGGGGAGTAGTTTTTCAGCAGTAATTTCTTTTTTGCTTCTGGTTGGCAGAGGTGGTGCTATTTCATGAGTATCTGCTTTTACGGGTCTATGATGGATGAGAAACAGATAAAGGTGGTGGTCGGTCCAGGTCCGAGGTGTAATATTAGAGATGGTAGTGGCGCAGTTCAGTTGGGTACGTCCTTTTATGTGTGGGAGCTTGGACTTTTTGTGTAGGGCCATGTTCGACTAAAATCGATTGAATAGATTGGGCCTGTTTGTCCTCAACATCATTAAATCCCAGGTTAAAGTCACCTAGTAATAGGAGCTGGGTGGAATCTTTGATGTTGTTAGTGAGGAGGCTGGAAAGGTCTTCCTCAAAGTTCCCTAGAGGGCCAGGTGGTCTGTACACCAGGAGAATAGTTAGTGTACTATTATTGGAGATGTGAACTACTTTTAGCTAAACTACCCAAGATATGATAGCTGGAGGTGGGGTGAGTCTTAATGCTAACTTAGTTTTGGCAATAATAGCCAGGCCGCCACCTCTATCGTTAGGCCGGTCGACTCTAAGTATATTGTAGTTGTCTGGTATGGCAATCCTAAGTGCGGGACCTGTAGCATCATGGAGCCAGGTCTCAGAGACAGCCAGAAAGTCTAGGTTATCCATAGTAAGTATGTCGGCAATTTCCGTGTTATGTGCTATGAGGGACCTCGCATTGATGAGTGCTCCTGATAGGGTAGGAGTTGTATTTCTTTCTTGAATGGGTTTTAGTTTGGGGTGCCTGGATCTCTTCTGGTTATGAAGAGAGTAATTCTCTGTTTTTGGGGGTCTTTCAAAAGCTGTGGCAGATGGGTTAGGGTTAGTGGCAGTTAGAGTGGGTGTGAGGATCGATAGTCTAGTTCTATTGTTTTTGAGATCATAGTGTCGTGGCAGCCTAGCTCTAAGTCGTGTATTTCTCTCCTGCAGATTGCAGGGTGTAGAATTAGTGTGGGCCATTGTTGCGGTTATCATTAGAGTAGCCCATAGTAAGGAATAGAGTGTATATATATGGTGAGTCTTGGTGGTGCGCATGTTAGGTTATTCTGTGGTCACTCCTGCATTATATAGGAAGGTGCTACGTAAATGCTAGTTATAGGAGCTAGATATAGGTGTTAAAACAGCGAAGGGGCACCTAAGTTTGAAAATCCCAGTAGTAGCTAAAATGCATATATGCCACAAAGGAGGGGAATCTGGATTTGACAATCCCAATAATGCAAATATACCGCCGAGGGGGAGTATTTATCAGCCGCAGGCTGTGTGCTAGTACACATGCCGTTGGCTTGCGAGGACCATGGCATTAATATGAAGCACTGTAGCAATACATTAGATTATTACGGAAGAGAGCGTTTGTGATGCAGGTGGGAGTGTGTACTTACAATAAGGTCACACAGTAAAGCATAGAGTTGCAGGATACATGGATCATACAGCATACAGCAAAGTGGAAAGGTGAATTGTTCTATGTAGGGGTATGGAGAGTTTTGTTACTAGAGCCTAATTTTGGAAGATTGGTGGGGACAAATGGGTCGGGCATAGTGTGTTGGCCACGCCGCGCTTCCCTGCGCCAAACAGGCACAGAACAGGGCCTTATCTCCACAGGTCTTTGCTACTAACGGGCTGGCTTCCGCCTGCCGGTTGAACTGCTTCTTGGATATGCAAATTGGTTGCTAGGCAACACGGGAGGCAGCCATTTTGGGGTATCCTTCATTATTTATACAGTGAGAATATCGTTATTACATCACAATATCCCTTTCATACATGAATGATATCCCATGCACTTGTGCAATCTGAATGACACCTGGCCTAGTAGGATCGTTGCTGTCTTCCTTCTGTCCCCCCCCCCCTCCCTTGCCTCGTCGCGCCTTGAAACACTTGTGTATAGGCACATTATAAATGCCTTATCATATAATAACTGTTGTAAGTTCAAAAAGCCATTCAATTGTCAAATTTCTGTATCAGTTTTTGTTTAGAAACACTGTTGCATGTTTTTTTTTTTCTAGTTAAACAAAAAAAAAAGGCTGACTGCACGTGTTTTAGTCCCCTGGCTGGGCATTGTCAAGGCTAATGTCTACTTAGGTAAAATACAGTTCTATTAGTATTTTATTAAACATAGAAAGAAGACGCAAATGGGGAGGGAATAGAAGAAAAAATAAACAAAATTAGCAATGCTTGTGAAAAAGGCATTGATGACCATCATTTGAATGGTAATCTAAAAGGTCAGTGGACAGTTTGTAACTTTAGTGATAGATTGCGGATTGTTTTCTCCTGTTGTGTCGAACTTCGATTTATATGTTGATTCCATCCATCTCCATGCGTAGATTGGCATAGTCTAAATAGAAGATGCGTATCTTTTTGTGTGCGTCAGTTCTCTAATAGACACTGAGTGGCATTCATGTACTCGTGGGATTAATTAAGTAAAATTCCAACTCTTATTTCACGTGTATATTTCTCAAAATTGCATTGTCTCGTTTCATAACATTTTGATTGTAGACCTATCAGCTCATTCCTATATGAGACAAGTCATATTGATCCATATCATTATGTGAAAAATCCCCCAGAGTTGGTTAATATCTTTTTAAAATATTTTTATTTTATTTCACCAATAGGAAAAAGCAAAAATACCTACTTGGGCATACTTGGGCAGATCAACGATCGAACCCTACAAACCTAATGCACAAGCTATGCGTATCATTAAACATTTAAAGTGAGAAGAAGAGAAAAATATAAAATAAAACACGAACATTGATCACATAACGTGTTGTATCAGTGTCACGCCTATTTCCCAACCAACAAGATACTAATGTAACTACAGCAATGCAACCGCATCATATTGACAATACACTTCAGGACACATATTAATTAACGCATATTTCATGAAGCATTTAAGTAACACATTTAACCATCGGTATCCAAGAACAGGCCCCAGAGACCATTGAATTTATCAGATTCCCCTCTGTATTTAAAAATAGCCGTCTCGTACGTGGACACAGTCTGCAGTTCCTCCATCCAATGGTGAAGCAGTTGGGGGTGGGGTGCGGGGCGGGGAGGGTTGGGGGGGGCATTTCATCGCACACAGTATAATCCTTTTTTCAAATTAGAATTTTTTTTTTTTTTTTTTTGTTGCAAGCATTCATCCTCTTCATACCCACATTCTCTTAGGAAATGACAGGCCTTTTAACAGGGCGACATCCCCAAGAATCAGAAGGGAGGCCTTCCTAGGGATTGAACACTTTAGCACAAGGCCCCTCCGCTCACATACTCTGTTTTTTTTTTTTTGGCAAAACCAAAGTAAGCGGCTCAAGGTGCCTACTGATAGTTTGCACTTCCAGCATTGGTCATTGTGTGAAGTTTCTTTTAAACATCCTTTCCGGTGACCAATATGCCCTAAAAAGTAGTTTAGTCTGTGAGGCCCTCAGACCCCAATCCAAACTTGTGAAGTGGACATTATTACAGCACCTTTGCCAACACTCAGGGCTAACTTCTTTGCCCAGTTCACCAGCCCAGACAATTGCAAGATCAGAGACCACCATTCGATTAGATACAAGGACATTGTTCCTAAGCAAATCATCCTGCTGCCAGTGTGTACAGAGTTCCAGTGTTGACCAGGCAGCGCTTGACCCACAATTCCGAGGTATGAGTTCAAGCTTAGCCGATATTAGACCTCTTAACTGTCTGTATTCGGCGTAACTGCAGTCTATCAAACCAAACTCACTTTGTAGACGTGTAAATGAAATCCAAGTGCCATTTTCAAGAAGGTCTTTGATGTATTGATTCCACTCCGGTACCAGGACGCCCAGAACAACACATTTCCTTGTTTGGTTAAGGATGGATTCAGCCAAATGGCTGCTTCAGGAAAAAGAAATTGGTTGTGATCCAGGCGCTTGGATAAGGAGTACCAGCATTCACGCAAGAAAACGGTAAGAAGACGCAGTTGTCGATCCCTTTGAGGTTGTAGATATCAAGGCCCTGGGTTCCAGTTGAAGTCATGCAGCAGTTCAAGTGCACTTTCAGGCAATATCTGGTAGAATTCCTCTTGAAGGCAGTCTACCCCAGGTGTTTTGTTATTCCTTAGTCCTAAAATTGCGATCCGCATGCCCTCCACAGAGATTGGGGATGTAATGGTGCCGCAAGATCCTCCGACAGTCTGGGAACTTGAATCTCACTTAAAAATGAGGCAATTGTCCCGGGCTCACACCTTGATTCAGACTCATAACTTTCTTTGATCTTAATATTAATGTCCTTGTGTGCTAATAGCAGGTTATCGGAGTCGTCTCACCGCCGCAATTGTCCTCTCACTTTCAGCCACCTTCAATCTGTGTGCTAGGAGCCTCCCAGCGTTTTCACCATTTTCAAAGTAATTGATCTTAATCATGAACAATGCGTACTCTGCTCTATCAGAAATGATCTTATTCTTTTCATATTTCTTCCTTCTCAATTCTGATCGTCCTTCTTGGTCTCTACTTTGAACATAGTTCAGTTCAAGAAGGTTTGCTTCCATGGTAAGTCTCTTCATCTCTTTCCTAAACTGACCAGTCTTTGACATCGGGTATGCCCACATATAGCATTTCAGTGATTCCCAGACAGAATAAATGTAGACTTTTTCTGTTTTATTTATTTCAATGAAACGATCCATTTCTTTTATGACTTCTTTTACCTGCTCATTATGTAAGACAGATATTCATCCGCAAAAAGAACGTCTTTGCGTATAATGCAGCGAGAGATGCATCGACACTGGTGCATGGTCTGTAATCCCAATGAGATTGATGTCAGTAGCAACTTGGCGTCACACGTCCGGAATTAAGAAAGAAATCAATTTGTGAATAAACATGGCTTGCGGAGTGAAAGCTGTAATCCCTTTTTTGGATGTTCTAGGCACCATATGTCTGATAGGTGAAGCTCATCAATCAGATTGCTCAATGACTGTCTACTCCCCAATGGTATTCTACAACTTGCACTGTTTGAACGGTCAAGCATTGGATCCATTACGCGATTTCCCCCCGCCCCCCAAAATGAGTTCACCTTGCTGTCTTGAATGTGTTGTGCCAGTTCTTGAAAAACATGGGGTCTGCAGTAGTAGGGGCATATACACAGCACAGTAGAATTGCAGTGTCTTGGACCTGGACCTACACAGATACAATCCTACCCTCTGCATCCAATTATTAGAGAGGACCTGTAAAGGCAAATTCTTACTTGACGTGTATGTTGAGAAATATGTCTGCCTCACCCAACCTTTCCTGAAGCATGGCTGCCGAAGCCAAGACTTTGATTTCAAACAGGACCATACCTTTGTACGTTTAACTGGGTTATTCAGACCATTAACATTCCATGGGAAAAAATTCAAATGATCTACTCTTGTGGTTTTAAAAGATGACATGTTTGGAAAGCCAGTCAAAAGGACAAATTAAATGAAACTAAAAGAAAAATTAATACAAAATAAAACCCAAACCCTGATGGGGTACGGGTCCACAGGAAAAACCTGCTAGCCAACACAAGTGGACATATCACCAGGAGGCAAAGCAGCAATGTTAGAAGCAGGACTAAGCAAAGAAATGTTAAAAGCATTTTAAAACACATGTGCCCACCACCCAACATTTAATACATACTATAACGATTCTAGAATGTTCACATTAGAGTTACTGACATCAGGCAACACAGCACTTACCCAGTTTAACCAGTTCAAAGTGCATTCAACATGTTGTCCCTCCTCTAGGTTTCCCATGTATAAAAACATCAGTTGTCCCGCGATCATATATATGCATTTAAAAGTAAAATATCCCATCACACAGTTGCATTCCCACACCTTTTAGATTGCAGCATCAGGGTGATGTGATGCATTCAATAAGAACCTGCTCTCTATCCATTTGTATAGAAAAGGCATATCTTAAGGGGCATTATTACATGTTAGTACTTCCAGTAAGTGCCATACCGAATGAACAAAATGGGCTTATCGGCTGCACACAAGTAAAATCACATGTATGTCCGAGCATAACGGCTAAACAGATTTGTTATTAGAGCCCAGGAGTGCATCAATTTGCACGCACAGAACAATGCGAAACAGGCCCTTGTCGGTATTGCACTCACTGATGGTGACCATGTTAATTGTGCGCCGTAGCTCACTCACAGATGAAGGGAAGGTTTATAATGATCGGAGCGTGGAAAGCGTAGGTGGTGCCCCATAATGGAATTAATGAAAAGGCTGAGGATTTATCTCGCAACCCCGCTTAACAAGGTGCAAGCATGGTCATTCAAAGTAGGCATTTACATGGATCGGGCGATGTGGGCCTCATAATGGGGAGAGAATTAGATTAAACTACAAATCTAATTCAATACTGGTGGACTCTGCAGCATTCACTGAATGTAGCCCCTAGCTGAATGACTAGTCACTCCGGTTAAGCAATCGCTCCCCAATAACTGAGCTTGCACATTCATTTGTGATGAAGGGATCGAGCATGACGTTATGTCGGTGCTTAACAACGAAACAGATTTGTTGTTCGGGCCCAGGAATACACCAAATCACATGCACAGAATAATACGAAACTGATGCCAACAAATCGTGGAGTATAATGTACAGAATGTATCAGTATTGGACTACATCGTTACTGATATTTGGTTGGCCCCTAAATGTATACCTTTTGAAACTCTCTTTACCGCTCACATCGATCATGCTATGGTGGAGGCAGTTTTCCAGATTGAGATGTCCGATGGGCACACCAGGTCCAGGTTAGTAGGTAATAAGGACCTGGTTGTAAACAATAGTGGGAATACGATCTCCTGGATCTTCCGTGACAAGGTTCAATCACTCACTCTCCAACTATCTGAACTTGAACTCTGAACAATGGAGATATCAAGTCCTCACTCCGGCTAAATTTGGGAAGTGTGGTAACCAGGGAGTGAGACAAAGCCATCATGCCTGTAGCGGTCGGTAAGACATTGATGAGGAAAACCATTGGCTACTATAAAAAAAGCTTGCATGTTCTCCGATTTGGAAAGGAGGGAAGGGATGCGCAGGGCCGGACAAACGTGAAAAAACTGGCTTGCACAGAATAAAAACAAGTGTATGCAGGATGACGCAGAGGCAATGCTTTGCTGCCTCAAAGATAAAGATAGTAGATTGTTTTGTAAACTTATAAACGCGGTTGACAACTTTCAGCCAGATCTCCAGCTGAATGGAGTCGAGGCAATGTGGGTTTCCCATTTTTCTAGAGTTTTCACAGGAGTCTCAGGGGGGAAGTCCTTGATCTGTGTAATGATGAAATGACTTTAGTAAAGATAAAGTTGGGGAGTTTCTGCATAAAATCTCTCCTGGCCCAGGGCCTGAATGGTCTCCTTTTTTGTTCCTGCGGGGGGGGGGGGGGGGGAATCCCTCCTTATGGTCTGTGGTTCTTTTTGAGAACATTGTAAATAAGGGGGTGTTCTCTTATTGCTGGTCCACAACCCATATAATACCTATTTTCAAAAGAGGAGATGGGTCCAATCCCCTGAACTACCGCCCAATAGCAATTTTCGATGTGGATAGTAAGGTGTTCGCATCTATTTTGCGATCACATCTTAAACACCCTCAGTGTTTAATTAAAGTAGAATAAATGAGACTTGTTAATTGAAGTGCAAAAAATGGCAAAATGGCAAATGCGGCAGACATTTATTTAACATTTTGCAATTTTGTGTACTTCAGTTAAACGTGTCTCATTTAAAAAATGTTATAGTGTGGTGGAAGGTGATTGGGTGGGAGGAGTATGTTATTAAACAGACATCAGGTGTGGGTAGGCCTGCCCAGTGTTTCACTTAAAGTAATTTCTGTTCCCCCCCACCCCCAAACTTATACTTCCAATTACTGCACGCTTAAACACAGTAGCACAACATTAGCAAGGAGACATTGCATATACATTAACTTAGCTTGCCATCAACTTACCTTTCTATGCTCTGGCTTCCCATACTACTGTGCACCAAACAACGTGAGGAGGTGAGAGCAAGGTTCCCTGTGTCTGAAATGCATCGAAAAATGAAATATGCCACCTTCCATTACAAAGAAAAATGCAGCTTTCCTTTCTCAGCGATTTTATATTGCATGAAATGCTTTCCATAGGAAGTGAAAGCGGAAAGCGTTTCTTCCCACTTGGGCTGCGTTGCAAACGTTGGTCTTGAAATCTGTAATTCGGAACGGAAAGTTTACTCTTTCCGTTCTGAAATTATACAGACCAACGTAGCAACTCGGGAACAGGTAAGCAATTACTGTGTAATTGCAGGCTGTATTCAATCTGTGGGCTATACCAGTTCGTATAGCCCACAGGTTGACCTATCACAACCTTCAAACACCCTCTAGGGTGTTCTAATTGTAGTTATGAGACACAAAGCGCGGCGCCCATATTGCGCGTTGCTGACTGTGCTCGGAACGAAACACGCTCTGGAACCCAGTGGCTGAGGGAGGGGGGGGGAGTAAAACAAATTAGACGTCAGTTCCTGATGCCATTTTAACTCCTTAATGGGCTCTAAAACTTTAACACCTCCTAAACAAGAATGAAAATTGGAAAGAATGTTAACAATTTAAACTGGATTTTTATTTTTTTTATTTTTTACATTTCGAATGGTTCCTGTAGTGATGATGAAGCAGAGTGATGAAATCAGTTTATGGGCAAAACGGGACAGCCCCAAAGACAGTCTCATGCCTGTGTGGGGTCCTTTGTGGTCCTCACACCTTCAGCTAGATGTAGTTTTAGAGATGCAGGTTTCATGAAAGAAACCCTAATTCCACGCTCTCTTGCCAAACGTTTTGCCTCACCCAAGGCTGTTCTTTTAGCTGCTACTTCTTATGGGAAATCGGGGTATAGTTGAGCCACATTTCCACTCCAGGCGCAAGGATCCCATATGTCTTGATCTCCGTAGGATGTCCTCCTTTACTTGACTCTTGACAAAAGTAATGATGATTTGTCTTGGCCTGCCCGTATCCATCCTGCCAGCCCTGAATGCCACATCTGTATCACCTTTTTTCAGAAGATCATCAGGTAGGCCTTCAGTACTTGAAAAGCGAGATCAGACGAGACATCATTTGGCTTTTCATGTATCCCCAGCCGGCGCAGTTTGTTATTTTTGGCCATCATTTCTACCTGTGTATTTCTCAAGTGCAGCCTTGACAATTCATTATTCAAATCTTTGTAGGCTCTAAATGCTAGAGGCCTCCCCCTCCAAATTTAAAGTTTGCGACTCAACATCCAGTACGCGCCTCTCCAGGTTATGGACCTTACCAGACAGGTCGCAGAGAGTAGCTTTAACGTCCACTACATCACTGGCAACTTGTTTCAGGAAGGCAAACACATCTATTTTTATTTATTTTTTTAGCATTTTTAAAGCGCTCACACAGCCCCACGGTCATTGAGGCGCTGTTAGAGGAATTGTTTTTTTTTTTTTATTTGCGCATTTATAACATGCTTTATATACCCAGAGGTTTCGAAGCGTGGACCCAGGGATCGAACCTGTGTTGCTTCATCGCGTCTTGCTTCCAAGGCGAACACGTTGCAGCTGAGCTATCTTCCCGGGATCTGATGTGCTGGGCGCATCCCCAGTATCATCCAAGTTTTCTAGGAGGAGTTTGGTGTTTTTTGGACAAAGGGTTGTCTGGGGTTTCAATCTTATTCTTTTTGCTGGACATTGCAGTATGTTTCCAAAGGCCTAATGGGTCTGTCAGCGTGGTGGGCAAGAGCTGCTTGCTCAAGCTGCTGCTTCTCTTGTGGTCATTCCAGAATTGCTGGTCAATGTCTTTTATATATTTGTAATCCTATCGTAGCAGTGTAAAGACTTAGCCTATATATAACTTGGATGCAGCTACATCCTGCCGTATTGGACATATTCTGTCGTCCTGTGTGCCTTCTAACTACAAAGAATGGCGTCATTATGCAATGTGTGTGGCGTCACTTGTATATATGCCGTCAAGAACTATCCAAAGGCCAGTTGAAATTTCAAGTTATGTATTTTGCCTCCTAGTGCAGTACAACTCCAACCCTATTGTGTTCATATGTTCATACTGTGTTACCGGCATATAGTGTGTATATATATATCATTTGAATAATGTTTGAATCGTCCTAATACGAACCATGTAACTTCATTAAGAAATGGTCCCTGGTCTGTACAGATCTTTGAGTGCTTACCTGAAGTTAAAGTCTCTGGTATGGCTTAACTATGTGTTATGTAGGTATATTTCTGATGCTTGGTATCTGCTTAGAATTACATGCTGTGCATATGGTCCGACAACCAGTGGTAACCGCAGAGTATTGCATCTTGTCTTTTGGGGACAGAAAGTGGACGTCTGCATAGGCGTGTCTGTAACACTATCTCTATTGTGACGTGTAGTGTACCCAAAGTCCCTCACGTGCCGAGGTCCCTCAGATTGTTTTTTTCCACCCAGATAACTGGTCGCCCTATAGCGAAGCTCTTACATAAGAGATATTGTTTATATTTAACCGGTTTCCCCGTTAAGTCACTTCGACGAGAACAACTTCGACGAAGACTACAGGCGAATTGTCTACGGCGGTGGATTTCGGCACCTAAGATCCGACAGCCGCAACTTCCACGTGGTCGGGCCCCCCGGCCGACCTTTACAGTAGGGAGAGTGGGGTCGGGGTGGACATATTTTCAGTATGTCTTTCCACTTCCCCCTCTTTACCCTTTAGGTCTGGTCATCTTCCCCTTTGGCTATGGAAAGGACTCCTTTTATGTTCTGCCCTAAGTGTAGGGTCAGATATCCTTGGAAAGACGAGCACAGTACGTGCACCGCCCGTTTCCCCTCAGATCACGGCGAGAAGTGGTGTGCGGCGTGTCAACTCCTTCGGCCTAAGACCCTTAAGGAACGGCGAGTAAAGCGGTGGGCCGTGTACGGTATGTCGCGAGTGGAACCCCCTTCCCCCACCGCCACACCTGCCGAAAGTGACGGGGGCAGGGGGACTTCTGATGACCAAACATCCGTTGCGGATGTGATAGACCTTGAGGCGGACACTTCTAGGTCTGCTACGCCCGTCCCGACCCTTCGAGGCCTGACTCTGGTCTCGCTTCAGGGACAACACCCGGCGACAGGGGCGTACAATCACATCTCACTAAGCACACAACCCCTACACCTATTTCGACGGGTACGTCGAAAAAGGTGAAGGCGCTAACAGGACCGTCAAATTTCAGCGGATTCCTTGGATCGTACAGATCCAAAGCCTTCTCCGCATCCGCAGCAGCGTCTTGCGACTGGGCATTTTAAATCAAACAAAGGCGCTACCCCTAATTTGGGTGCACATGTTGAAGCGCGGAAATCCGACGCTACGACGATCCCGAAGGCCGCGGTAGGCCCAGAAATCACGACTAGGCCTCAAGTCGAAAAACCGACTGCTAGGCCCTCTAATGCTGCAGAAGGCAATAAATCTACCGCTAGTCCTTTGGAAACTTTGTCTCGCGGATTCGGCGATTATCTAAGAAAGCATCGAGAGAATTACTTGGGTGGTTGGGCTTATTCCCGTTCCGCCGAAAAGCATGGGACAGGCTGCGGATACGCCATGGCATCCCGATTTTCACGATTACTATGAGGACGGTCAAGAGCCTCTTTCTAACACCCTAAGAGACCATTTTTGACGCCATAGGGCGGAAGACAAGGTTTTTCCACCCGTAGGCCCTTTTGGGTCCTCTAAATGGACAAGGGAGAAATTTGAAGGGTGTATGGACCGACCTGGAAAGAATTATTAGTTTTTCTGAGCATCCTTCCCCCGAAAAGATCTCGTGGAGAGCCTAATCTTCAATCAACACATTTACAAGAAGATCAGCCTCCTGTCCCCGTCCAGCAGGAAGACATTGTCCAGATGGACACTTAAATGAGACATTTATAATGAAGAGGAAGAAACTTCCTTTCTACAGAATTAAGAGGAGGACCAGGCGGATGCCAAGGACAATTGGGAAGAAACCCAGCAGGTGTAGACGGACCTATGGACCCTCCCCCATCAAGATCAGGACACTGATGTTTTGTACCTGGATTCCCCTCCGTCCACCCCGGCTCGCCAGGCCTCACCTGTAGACGACCAGATGGCCTTCAATACCATGTTAAAGAAGGCAGATGAGCATTTTCAGATCTCTTCACAAGAGGCTGTGCCTGAACAGGACTTTGTAGAGGATATTCTTAAGTAGAAACCTTCCTCTAGCCAGGCCATTCCATTAAGAGAAGGTTGGCTCCCTCTAGTGTCACCAGCGCAAACTCGGGCAGTGAACCCAAGAGTTGAAAGTTATTTCGGCCAGCTCCTTCGGACCCACTATACAGAGTACCCCTTGCCACGGGGGAAGCACCTCTGGATAGGGAATCCAAGAGGCTGTATGCCTTGGGCAAGCGAGTCACCTCGGCTGCTGTGTATACCAGGAGTATAGCAAATACTACGCTGTTGGCGAGTTATGCTGACGCTCAGTGGAACCTACTCCAGGAAGGCCTCCAGGAGGTCCCAGAACCGGTCAAGTCCAAACCTCTCTCTATAGTGGCCAAAGGAAGGCAGGTGAACAAGAATGTGATTTAAAAAAAAAAACACTGTGGACGCGGCCAAAAGAGCAGGCTGGTCCCTGGCCCAAGGAACTTTACTCAAAAGACACGCTTGGCTACGCACATCAGGGTTTAAGCCCGAAACACAGGCTTCGCTCATCAATAAGCCGATTGAAGAAGCTAACCTCTTTGGAAAGGCGGTTGATGAGGCCCTAGAAACAGCCAAAAAAGAGCATGAAACTCTTTAAGTCCCTGCAGCAAATCACTCAGAGACCGTCCCCCCAGAGGGGAAGTAACTCTCTGCGGTCCTTTCGAGGCCAGTCCCGTGCAATCCATCCCATCTATGCCATGGGAAATTTCAACACCGGACAAGCATCGGGAAGTCCCGCTTACTATCCTCCAAGGGGTCAGTGATGCGGCAAAGCCAGAGGTAGAGGCCCCAATCCTAGAATTGACCATCAGATCCAGGTCCCCTCCCATATCACCCCGGTCGGGGGGGCGTTTAACATCTTTCCTCACGGCATGGGAAGGGATAACTTCAGACCAGTGTATCATAAAGACGGTCGCCCACGGGTACAGCATGGAATTCGCCCGACCTTCACAATTCAGACCGCCACGCTCACGGCGCCTTTCACCGGACCATCTGGAGATCCTGATCAAGAGGTGGAAGTGCTACTGGGAAAGGACGCCATAGAAGCCGTCCCTATTCTTCAGGTAAACAAGGATATTTATTCAGTGTACTTCCTTGTACCCAAAAAGGACCTAAACATGCGCCCTGTTCTAGACCTGCACCCAGCGAACAAGTTCATAAAACCTCAAAAGTTTTGCATGGTAACGCTACAGGAGGTGGTCCCACTGTTGAAACAGGGGGACTACATGGCAACATTGGACATGAAAGATGCATACTTTCATATTTCAATGTTGCCAGCGCACAGAAAATATTCAAGGTTCATGATGGAGGACCGGCATTACCAATTCAAGGTACTCCCCTTCGGCATCGCCTCAGCGCCAAGGGTGTTTACGAAGGTCCTGGCAGTAGCTGCAGCACACCTGCACAGGTTTTCCGTCCCGGTTTACCCTTACCTCGACGACTGGCTCATACCAGAGGACTCGTACGACACATGTTTTTTTTATACCCAAAGAACCGTGAACCTTCTTTTCAGTCTGGGGTTCTCTATCAACAAGAAGAAATCCAGTCTAGTCCCCAGTCAAATAAAACAATTTCTGGGAGCTCTGATCAGGACGAAAGAGGCCTCGACTTCCCCTCCGAGAGGGTTTAGAACATGCTTTTTCCGATCCCTTAATATGTAGCCAGTTGGGAGGTGACGGTGCACAAGGCCATGCGCTTGCTAGGAATGATGGCGTCGTGCATATACCTAGATCCTCACGCGCGGCTGCGCATGCGTCCCATGCAAGAGTGGCTCAACAGCCAGTGGTGTCAGGCCAGCGGACAATGGGAAGATATGGTAGTTGTCTTGCCAGCCTCCGTTCTCTCTGCAGTGGTAGTCAAGGGAAAACCTTCACCACCCCTGCAGTGGAAGCCACTCTCTCGACAGACGCATCTCTCACGGGGTGGGGTGTGGGGGTGGGGTTGGGGGGCCCCTCACCTACTTCAACAGACGGCACGTGGAGTGTGGTCCCCTCAGATAGCGTCCAACCATACACATTTACTGGAGCTATTAGCGGTGTTCAAGGTACTAAAGGCTTTTCAGACACAGCTACAAGGGAAGACAGTGCTAATTCTAACGGACAGCACTACAGCCACGTATTACATGAACAAACAGAGGGGCATTCACTCTCCGGGGCTATCCAAGCTGTCCCAAAACATTTGGATATGGGCTCTCAAACACGAGATGTTTCTGTTGTCCCAGCATGTTCCAGGGGAACTCGATCTTCTGGCAGACATGTTCAGCAGAGATTTTCCTCTGCCCGAAGAACACGAATGGTGTCTGCACAAAGACATTGTGTCCAACGTCTTCGCTGAATGGGGCTTCACAGAGATAGACCTGTTTGCGACTCAGGAGAACGCCCAATGCCAAGACTACGCCTCGAGGTACACCCAGAACCGCTTCAAGCGGAACGGTCTGTAGATAACATGGTCAGGGAAATTTGTCTATGCTTTTCCCCGACTCCCCTTCCCAACAAGATGGTTCACAAGATGCACCAGGAACCACTTACCATGATACTAGTGGCCCCCATGTGGGCCCGCCAATCCTGGTACGCTCATCTGATGGAAATGTCCCTCTCTCCGCCAGTAAAACTACCCTGCCCATACAACATGTTGTCTCAGGACAGGGGGGGGGGGAAATGAAGAGACCCTACACCTATGCCCACAAACTCTGAACTTAGCAGCCTATCTCCTGAGGTCATAGAGTTTGGACACCTGCAGCTCCCTCAGAGGTACATGGACATACTCTGGGAAGCTAGAAAACCTAACGCACGTTATTGCTATGCCAGCAAATGGAAACGTTTTGTCATTGGTGTAATTCCAAAGGCGCCAATCCCATAGATTGCTCACCCACTCACATTGTGCTGAACGTTACCCATCTGTTAGACACTGGGTTGGTCTTCAATTCCTCAAAGGTTCATCTGGCTGCGCTCTCAGCCTACACCACATCACAACAAAAGGTGTTGTGGTGGAAGATACCGGTGATCAAGGCTTTTATAGAAGGGGTTAAGAGGATTTATCTTCCCATTTCTCACCCATCTCGTGGGTGGGACCTAAATGTGGTTTTGACCAGGCTCATGGGAGCTCCCTTTGAGCCAATGCATAAAGCAAGTCTAAAAGACCTGACCTATAAAACGCCCTTCCTAGTGGCTATCACTTCTATTAGAAGGGTTAGCGAACTACAGGCTCTTTCTGTTCTAGACCCAACCTAACGATTGAACTACCTACTTTCTTCCAGAATCTCACTAGCATGGCCGAAAGATGCCTACACACACTAGATGTGCACAGGGCAGTTATGTTCTATCTGGAAAGAACTAAACCACTGAGGAAAACAAACCAATTTTTCGTTTCAGTGGCAGCTGGTAGAGAATGGGATCCTGTCCCTAAATCGGCTATCTCATGGTGGATTGCCAAATGCATCATACTAAGTTTCTCTCTTGCTAAGAGAGAACTGCCCTTCAAGCCTAGAGCACATTCTACTCGAGGCACTGGGGCATCCATAGCATTCATTGCAAATGTTCCCCTTGAGTCCATTTGCAAAGCGGCAACCTGGAGTTCTGTACACACCTTTACAAAACACTATTGCCTAGACACTCATTCTAGGTCTGATTCTCAGGTGGGACAAGCAGTACTAAGACCTCTTTTCTCTACTGTTCCTTCTCACAACCCACCTCCAACTCCGTGTACTGCTCGCTAGTCTATGCACAGCATGTGATTCTAAGCAGATTAACAAGCATCAGAAGACATGCATTACTCACCGTAATAGCATTTCTGATAATTGTATCTGCTTATATTCACATGCGCCCTGCCTACCTTCCCGCTCGGGGTGGAAGGAACATAGACATCTTACTACTTCTCTCTTCTTCATGTACTCACTCACAATAGCCTTGGGCTCCCTTATGGCAGAAAAAATACAATCGGAGGAACCTCGGCGCGTGAGGGATTTTGGGTACACTACACGTCACGATAGGGATAGTGTTGGACACGCCTATGCCGACGTCCCCTTTCGGTCCCTGAAAGACGAGATGCTATACTCTGCGGTTACCACTGGATGTCGGACCATATGCACACCATGTGATTCTAAGCAGATACCATAATAGCATTTCTGATGATTGTAAGTAATGCATGCCATCCTCCTATCATGGGTTCTTTCTGATGGTTAATGTAAAAATAGGGCGATTATCCAGAAGACTTTCTAATTTTCATAGTATTAGGGTTTGGTTAACCGCTCATCAATGCTCATCAAGATCTGGTACTGTTATGTGGATATCTGAACCCTATGTGTGTTCAAATAAGATAGTTATTGGTAATTTGTTCAATGTTTCCAACAATTTTGCTGTGCATTACATCCAGGAGAAGCTTACAGTGACATTGTTCTATAAAGCTCATAAGTGTGTGTGTACCAACTATTATCTGTGTAATTTACAGAAAGGCTTCCAGTTCATTATCAGTATGGAGTCCTTTTATCGTTAACCATTTTGCAAATGTATCTTGCCTCTTATTTCCTTTTGGAATTTAATTTGTAAGTAGATTGGAGCGAGATATATTTGCAAAAACGTCAACAATATCCATACTGATAATTTTTATTTTTTTTATTTGTTTGGGTCAACTCTGACCTTTACAAAACATCAAACAGTAATCTCATCACATTACCACATATTAAAAAAAAAAAAACTAACATACCATTTCTTTTCGTTTCAACAAAGTGAAAAAGCAGAAAAGCCAAAACAATTAAAAAAACAATAATACAAAAGAAAGAATATATAAATAACCAAGAAAAAGTGAAAAATAAATGGGAATTGCCAGATCATGTCTCGGCGGCCAACCGTGGCTTAATGTCTCCAGTCGCCGCCTCTTTACTATTCCCATTCTAAGAAAACAATCCTATTGCAAGGATGAAACCAAAGTTAGTCAGTTATCACCCACCAGCCCCCATAATTCCTTTACTTCAACCTCCGGTTTAAACCTGCATTGGATCCAATTCCTGTTGAAACAGTCCAATTTTTGCTAGAACCTGGCTAACTGCTATAGTTATAGCAGTATTATGTCCTGAAATCATCAGGTTCCAAAAATGTTCTGAGGTCAACCATTCTACTTTGTCCACAAATTTAGAAAAGTGGTTTACTCTTACATCCTAGGTCCCTTCGCAATCTGAAATCAGGTGGCATAGACTCTGTTTAGATGGTTCTGCACAATTAACACACAGGGTAATGGCTTTAGACTGTTGTCCCCGAATGCTTAAGATTTCTCCTGTGTGGATTAGGAAATCTATTTCGTGATTCCCCCATTTGGGTGTTTTTGTAGGTATTTCGGCAATTGTCCCAGCTTTTTATCCACGACGAGATAACTATTTGTAGGTTTTATGCGCCTCATTTTAGACCCCGTTCTGGTCCAGTCCATTGTTTCTATTTCTTTTTTTGCTTTCAGGGGATTAGCCATCAAGGCTTCCACCGATGTGTCCACTGCCAACAAAATTTCAGAAACTTTTGCCTCCTAGTAATTTAAGTGATTTTGACTTCTTCGCTTGCATCTGTAGTTTTATGCCCTCATATAGCGAGTTTTCTTGTGGTTCTTTTATCCGCCTATAAAGTGATAGCAGTCTCCAGTCTAATTGTTGCTCCAAGGATTTCAACCCGAGTTCAAACCTTAGGGCCGACATGGGCATACAGTTTGGCAGGCCTAAGGATCTTTTCCAAGCTTGACCTTCAATTTTTTGCCATTCTGTCTCCCAAAGGATTGGATTGGCCTCCAGGCCATATAATAGCACAGGGGTTATTTTTGCAGTGTAGAACTTTACCAGCGGTGTAAAGGAAAGTTTGCAGCGTTCCCGTAGAATTTTTTTTTTCATCTGTGGTATTGCTCTCTCCACTTTTGTCCTAATTTCATCTTAGATTTTATTAATAGATGGAGACGCATGTATCACATACCCCAGATACACTAGCTCTTCAGTTCTCTGGATCTCCTCACCTTCGAAAAACCAGCTTGTGTAATGTACATGCTTTTTTGGGTGCTTCATTATCAACATTTTTGATTTCTTAGGGTTTACTAGGAGACCATTTGCTTTGATATACTTACTTAGGCCGTTCAGAAGATGTTGTAGTCCTTCCGCTGTTCTATCGATCAAGACAATATCGTCTGCATAGGCGAGCCCAAAAACCTTGGTTGTATTTAGTTTAAGGCTTGCCATTGCCCATGATTGTAAGAAAGGCCCTAGATCTGACGGGTACTGGTTGAAGAAGAATGGTGCTCCCAAGCAGCCTTGTCTCACTCCTTGCTCAACATTTATGGAGCTACTTACATGATCAGCCTCATCCAATCGTACCATCAGTGAGGTGTCCTTATGTAGTCCGCTTAATATTGACAGTAAACCCTTCAGTGCTCCCCAGTCTCTCATCTTCTCCCACAAGCGTTCTCTATTAACTAAGTCAAACGCCCTGGAGAAATAATATAGGGCCTTCTCCTAAAGATTGCGAATGTTTTAACAGCAGGGACAATGTTAGCCCATTTAGTGTGGTGGACATTCCTTTTCTGAACCCAGTTTTGAAATTTAGAGATTATTTTTGCATGCCTTGCCCAGTCCTCTAACTCTAGCATGATCATTCTCATGAATATTTTGCTTTCGATATCGAGGAGGGCGATTAGCCTCTAGTTTTCTGGCAGTGACCTGCCCCCCTCCTTATAAAACATAATGATCACTGCTTCTTTCCAAGAAGAGGGGAACATGCGCTTTTCTAATATTTCATTGTATAGATTGAATAAAAGGTTTGCCCAGGTTTTGACGTTGTTTTTTAGTACCTAGTACTTTACATATAAGGATACTGTTTTTTTTCACTGTGTAGTAGTGTAACATCTCTACTTAGTCAATTGCTGATCCCAATCAATAGCCCGCCTGATGACTGACCCAGTGCTTTCTGTGTTGCTGACACTGTAAAAACCGTACATCCTGCAATGGGTTTATGCAGGGTTTCTTTCAATAGTACTATGTTGATGTTATGAAAAAGGGTGTTTTTCATTTTGTTCGTAGTGAAAGTATTTGGACCACGGGTATTGCAGCTTGTAACTTTTATTTCATCTTGCCTAAAGGTTTGGAGGCCCCAGGCCTAGCTTCTGGAATACTTGTGTGAGGATTTCAGGAAGTGTGGCCAGTGTGCTGCTTTTGAGATATCCACTATTTTCATTAAGGCCAGTGGTGGTATGTTTCAAAGCTCTCGTTGTTCTTATATTTGCTTAATTGGTATTGCTGTTACCAATATCTTTTTCATTGTCCTCTTCCTCCAACATGTTCTCCAAAACCAACAGGTGAATTTTTTTCTAGCTCTTTTCTATTAGCTTTTATTGCCTCCATGCTTTCAGTGATGTAAATCCCACCTCTACCAATCTTTGATTGCTTCGGTTTGGGAACTTTACGTATTCCATATCTCCTGTCCCAAAGAGAAAGAGGTTCGGGATCTTATTAATGTAACCCAAAATCGCTCTTCTGCAGAGTGATGTATATTGCAGGATTTTATTTGTCGCCTTTAGCCACAATCTTGGGATTGCATATTCTTGATCATCTGCAGTGCCCACCATCAAATGAGCCTGATGCTGAGATGTTTCCCCCTGACAGAGTGGAGTTTCCTGTGCAGGTACTCTATTTTCATCTCCTAATGCCTTTGTTTTACCTTGACGATTTTTGCTTACCATCTGCAGGGGCAGAGTAGTATCTTTTTGGCCGAGGATGTTGCAAAAAGAAGATCGGTGAAATTATCCTGGTCGGTTCAACTGCCAGAGCAATGTGTTTTTTTTTTTTTTTTTTTTTGTTTTTTTTACATGCTCTTAGCCCCCTTCTTTAGGAACATTGGGGCCCACAGAGGACCTTTTATAGAGGGGCAGGTCTTTGTAACAGTCTTCCCTGTTTTTGCTTCTGCAGACCCAGAAGAGCTTGATGAATCATTAAATTCCAATCCTGCCTTGTTTGCATCTACCAATTGATCCTATAGTGGATCAATTTGTAGCCCAACACTGACACACTTTTTTCTTTTTAGATTCAGGGCCACCTGGTTTTGAGTCGTATCCACTGTATTATTCCCAGATTTTTCCCCTTCCCTTTGTGCCGTGGTTCTTTTTCCCATCCGGTTTGTGGCTCCTTTATCTTTCTTGTCCTTAGAGGTCCTTAGTTCTTTCTTATGCGAGTCTTCGTGCCTTCTTGTGTCATCGTCTTTGCTGTCCAAAGTTTATCCTTTTGTTTGTCTGTTAGGATTTTCTTTTGATATTTTCTTAGAGCAATTGGGAATGTAGTTGTACATTTCCTTCTAGCTTCTTTTTTCCTTGCTGTTCTCCTTCCCTTTGACAGATGGTTAACGGCTTCTGTCCATTCTAGAGAAGTCTGTCTGATTTTTTTTTTTTGTTTTTTTTTTGTTTAATTTGTAGTCATTTTGTATACTAATTTGAGGTTCACTTGATCTGACCTCCACTTCTTCGACCCCCACTTCAACCACATGCGCCAATCTTCTAAATTCTTCCAAGACGGATTCCGAAAGTGGTGTGTCGTCGAAGCAGATGATATCGGCCTCTTATCCAAACGGGGTTTCTATAGTTCCGCCTCTTCTTATATTCTGAATTTTAAGTAATTAAAGAATTTCCGATAACAGACCTTCTTGTCTGTCTTCTTCTTCTTTCTTATGTTTGAGGGACCTTTTGTACTGCCGAAAGATCCAGGCCTTGTTTTGTTAGTTCCACCCTCAAATCATTGAGGGAGGGTAGTAGGACTGAGTTCATGATTGTTGAAAGTCCCACTAGGGAAGGTTCTAGACAGGATTTTTCACGAGACAACTCTAACAAGGTTCCACCTTGCGATTGAACTTCAGTTTTTAGGTGTTCGAAAACAGTAACCAGGGAGTTGAAGATGAAGTTTAGTGCTGAGAGGGTTGCTGTGCTTGCTTGATTTGCGGCCCTTTCCTCTGGCATTTGTTGGGGCTCTTGGATTGAGTCTGTACTTTCCCCAGTCAATTGTCTCCTAGGAGGTGGTGCTTGAGTCGAGATCTCCTTGTTGAGCTCTTCCTCCCTGTTAGTGCTCTCCATCGTAATTTTAGCCAGAGCATCTTTTTCCAGAGCCACTTAAGATATAGAGTCATGGTTGGAAGATGGCTCCTGCTCTTCATCGTACGCTATGGGCCAGTTATTATTTTTAATAACAATCATGCTTTTCATTTGTTTTCCCTCAAAGAAATGGTCTTCTATTTTTTTTGTTTGTATTTTTTCAGTTGTGGTGGTATATTCTAAACCACGCTTCCATAATTGAGCAATGTCTGTTGTTTGCGTCATTGTTCTCTACTTGTGCTGAGTCCACCTGCACAATTGCTGTTATATTTGGTGTTGAAAGCGCTGCTATCACTCTGCGTGGTGTAGAATGTGCATCTTGTGTTATATCCTCTAAGTATGACCTGTCCCATGCCGGGCAATTGCAGTGATCTAAGAGGGCCTTACTGCGCAACTTGAATTTTGCTTGGTGGTGCTTTCATATCATCTGTTTTAGTGAGTGTAAACCACCAGTCAGGATAGGTATGCTCGCGCGTGAGGCTTACTTTAAAATTCACTAGTACCGTCCCACCCCGATATTATCAGTGTTCAATATGCGCAGTAATATGAGTGGGCTACCTTTTTATTAGTTGCCGGCCGTCTCCCAGTACACTTCAGCTGCCAGAGACTGCACTCCGCGCTTGGACCTTGCAGGATGCCATAGCGATCTTCCACCCTAAGCTCCTCACAGCTCCAAACAGTCTCCCAACAGTCCTGCTCTCCGATGCAGAGGTCTTGGTTTAAAGGGACAAAGCCCTATAGATGCAGTTCGTATACCTCCACACGCTCCTTCCTCTCTCTCTCAAAAGGGTGCAGGGCAACACTTAAAAAGGACAAGCAAGAGACACAGCTCCACATTCTCGCAACAGTCCTGCTCTCCGCCCTGGTCACTGTGCCGGGCTTCTCCATACTGATAATGAACTGGACACTATGCAAATTCTCCATCACCTTTTGGTGATGGTTTCATGTGGTCCATTGCCAGGAATTTGATATCCCTCTTATTGTCCATCTGATGCACTTGGTGCCAGTGTTGTGATAACGGTAGTCTTGGGTCCAGAATTAAGGAAATGCATCAGATGGACAACAAGAGGCGAGACACATTTTCAAACTGCGAACTACAATGCAAGGACTCCATGCTGATAACGAACTAGATGTCTTTCTGTAAATTGCACAGATAATAGTTGGTACAGATACTTTTGAGCTATATAGAGTAACCATGTCGCTGTAAGCTCTTCCTGGAAGTAATATGTACTACAATATTGTTTGATACATTGAACAAATTAGCAACAACTGTCCTAGTTGAACATGCATAAGGTCAGATATCCACTGGACCTAACGGTACTAGATCTTGATGAGCATCAATGAGCGAGTAACTAAACACTAATACTATGCAAATTAAAAGGTAGGAACCAGACACTATCCACATCTGAGACACCTTCTAATTTGCATGATTAGTGTTTAGTTACCTGCTCATTGATGCTATCTAGGTCTGGTACCGTTAAATTAGAAATTTAAGATCACACATTGGCAACATAAGATACAGTAATTGGTTAAGAAATAGTATTGACCAACAAGAGTTGGCCCTGAGGAAGCATACATATTCGAAATGCATAGGCCAAACACAGCTCATTTGATGCATCTGCTAGAACAGTGACTAACAACTGCTTAGCACCAATGTTAAAATAAATAAGTCTTATTTTGAAAAATCTGATTCAGAGCAAATATTTTCTTGAAATGAATTATCTGTAATAATCCATTACGAGAACTATACCACAATGTGGTAATAGGGAGTGTAGCCCGCACCTCTGGCTTCACAGCCAAGGTCTTTTTCTTGTTTGCTTGAATACTTGTCACTGTGAACCCCTGTGTAACTCCCCTACAGCTCACATTGACCGCTCTTGAGATAAGCATGGCTACTCGTCCATACTACCAACCTGTGTAGTACAGACTTATACCAAAGGTTGGATTACTACTGCCAGGAGGTCAGGGTTGTTGTAGTGCACCCTATGGGTACTGCATCCAATCTTCCCTAACACTCCCTTTTGAGGTTAGATTAAAGGTAATGCAAAGGTTGATAGACTGTGTGTGAAGGGTCTTACCTACTGTCGGTAGCATTCGTGAAGCGCTGCATGGAAAAAACAGCGTGCACGTTTCTTTGTTAGTATTTAATGGGGCATGCTGTTGCTAGGCGACGGGGCCAGCGGGAGGCTAGGTGTACGTGACACTGCCGCGTTCCAGGACACGCAGCGTCACGTCGCCTAGCAACAGCAGGCTAGGAAACTGGAAAATGTTTTAAAACGCTGTTTTTCAGTAATTTTTGGAAAGGTCGCATATGAAAACAAATTAACAGTATCATCGACTGCAGCTCTACCGGAGAGCCACACGTGAGCATACCTCGAACTAGCGCTCTCTCTCAACATTTCTCGTAATGAACATTTTGCTGAGACATTTAGCGGGCACCTTGTGGTTTTGAGGACTAAGGGTCGACTCAGAGCCAATTATTGGTGGCCGGGTTAGATTCCGAAGTGTAATCTTTGGTTAAAGAATGCACTGATTCTCCAGCATGGGTCCTGGCATAGATTCTCCAAGCTATTTTTTTTATGTTTTTTTGAGAGAGGAGGTCCGTTTTTTGTTTCTTTGCTTCATCTGCCGACAGCTGAGATCTGTTGTCGGTGAAGTTACACGCTCCTCAAGGTCTAGTATTCATCGAATAGTCTCGAAGGCCATCTTGGGCCTACTTCACTCCTCCGACCATGGAGGAGGAGCTACAATGCCTACACCCGGACCATAAGGATGTAGAGTGCAAGATATTCCTTGGGATCTCTTAGAAAACGACAAAGGAAGGGCATGGTTGGCTGGCGGCATGGCTTAACACCAAGGCCTCTGATCCATGCTCAGAGCAGGGTCATGTCTCGTCCAGGACCGACTGGTACGAGCAGTGGTCTTTTAAGGCCTTTGAGGGCGCTTCATCAGTGGAGGCCCAATCTTCGACTCCACACTCTACTCACATCTCTGATGTCTCTAAGAAGTCACACTACCAGCTGCACCTTCATTCGAGGATTCTTCCTTTCCTCTTCTTCCCCAGAATATCACTGTCTCCAGAGCTCCGGTTCTCTCTAGGCTGGACTATTGCAACAGCATCTTTCTAAATCTCCCTGCTTCTACTCTCTGCCCTCTGCAACTTATCCAAAACAGGACTGCAAGACTTGTCCTTGGCCTGAAGCCCAGGGATCATATCTCTCCAGGACTAAAAACTCTGCCCTGGCTCCCAGTGGCTGCGAGGATTAAGTTGAAAACACTCTGCATCATCCACAAGGCATTCTGGGACCTGGGCCCTCAATATCTTCAACTCGCCCTCCCCAAATACCTTCCTTACCAAGCTCTCCACTCATCCACCTCCAACTCCCTCAGGGTCCGTCGCTTCTCCAAGCAACAAGTTGGTGGTAGATCTCTTTTTTTCTGCTGGCGCCTCCCTCGGGAACAGCCTCCATGCCTCCCTTAAACTTGAGGAGAACCATCTCTGGTTCCGGAAGCAACTCAAAACCTTTCTCTTTGCTTCTGCTTTCTCTCCTCCTCACCTTTGCTGACCCCCCCTGCCTGAAACCTGAACCACACTGGCTACCTGGACACCCACTGATCTCGGGCTCCGCTTCCTCCCCTGCCATTGTTTCACACCTGCAGTGCCCACCTGGCAAACTCCGCACTCAGGGACTGTTTCTGTATCCCTACAGTCCCCGACACCTGTTGTCTGCACTTACCCATGTACTTGATGGCCGCTACTTATTGTTATCATCTTGTACTGCACTGTCCCTCCCCCCTTCACATGCACGGGTGCGCTCTGAATGACACCTGGCCTAGTAGGATCGTTGTCTGTTCTCCCTCTGGTCCCCTCCCTTGCCTCGTCGCGCCTTGAAGCACTTGTGCATAGGCGTGTTATAAATGCCATATCATATCGTACCTTTTGCGTCCATTACCAGCATACCATCAAGCTCCTTTCAAAGAGGAAGTGGTCTACCCCGGCTAAGCTGGACTGATGAGAAGAAGGCCGCACAGCCCACGCAGGTTTAACCGGCAGAGGCAACGACCTCGTTGGTGACTCATTCGACGGTTACTACTACCACTGCAGCTAAGGCAGCTGATCCTACGAGGTAGCTCCCATGGTGTAGAAAGTTTCCCTGCCCCCATGGTGTGACACCACTGCAGAGACTTTGGCAAAGTCTGTAGGTACGCCAGAAGGGGTGAAGATACTGGCACAGATAAGAACCCTCAAGGAGGAAAAAAGGGGGTTGGGGGTGGTCAGGAGGTCCAAAACAGCCCTCCCAGGTTGTCTTGCAAGCTGAGGAGGAGGAATCCACCTCCTCCACACAGGCGACCGCTTGGCTATTGACGGATCTGGGATTATCCGTCAACTAGCCGAAGTCCTGCCTAATGCCATTGCAGAACACGCTGTTCCTAGGCGCCAGACTTAAGTGTCTTGCCTGGCATCTCCCTTGGAAGAGAGGCTGGCAGCCATTCAAGGAAACTTGCAACAGCTATTGTTGGCAAAGATGGCCACGGTGCAGGCCATCAAGTCGTTACTGGCCATGATGTCCTGCATCAATCTCATCCGCCTCTGCAGATTGCAGATCCGACTTCTATAAGAATTCCTGGATGCCCGTTTCAAACAGGTATCCTGAAGTTTCACGGACAAGATCCCTCAACAAGGAGTTCTGACGGGCGATGGGATGGTTGGTGTCTGCTTCTCATCGTCCAAGGCTCTGGATTTCAAAGCCCCCCCCCCCCCAAAACCAGGAGACTGTCACCATGGATGCCTCCCTGGAAGGTTGGGGGGCACACCAAATGTCTGCACGCCAGAGGAATGTGGCTGCCAGAGGACCAGGATCTCCTTATCAACCTCCTGGAGCTACGGGCAGTGTTCTGGACCCTCAAGTCGTTCCTACTGTCTCTGAAAGGCAAGGTGGTGAGGATCTTCACGGACAACAGCACCACCATGTTCTACATCAGGAAGCAGGGGGGCACTCTATCCGGCGCTCTTAAAGGAGGCCCAGAACTTGTGGCACTGGGCTGACAAGGGGATGTTCCTCGTCCCTCTTCACCTAGGGGGGGGGGTTCAAGAAAACCATTGCAGACTCCCTCAGCAGGGAACTCCTCTCCTGCCACGAGTGGGAGCTTCGACAGGATCACATGGACCGCCTGTTAGCTGAATGGGGCAGACCCCAGATCGATCTGTTTGCAACGGCTGGGTACTCCAAATGCCAGAGGTTTGCCTGCAGGTTCCACCAGCCGAGGAGCTTGGGGGATGGGGGGATGCGTTCTCTTTAATGTGGGGAGGACTGTTTCGATATGCATTCCCCCGTTCACTCTCCTGCTACGTGTCATCAACACACTAGACAGTGCCAATGAAAGATGATGCTCCATGCCCTAGCGTGGCCGAGGCAGATTAGGTACCCTCACGTCCTCAGCCTGTTAACAGCACCGCCAGTCAAGATGCTGGTGGTTCTGCATCTTCTCACCAGAAGGAGACGCAATCCTTCATCGCGAGCCAGGATCGCTGAACCTGAAGGCTTGGCTCCTGCAGTCTTAGCGTTTGGAGGATATGAGTTACCAGCGCACTGCAGGGAGGTCCTCGCCAAGGCCAGGGCGTCTACCTTTTGAAGTGCTGCAGCCATAAGTGGAAGCGTTTTGCTACGTGGTGCTGGTCGCAGAAGATTACCCCTCTGAGGGTTTTGGCTCCACATATCCTTCCATACTAGCTTTCTTTGGCAAAGCCTGGTCTTGTGCACGCCTCCACCAAGGTGCTTCTGGCGGCTATCTCCTGCTACACCATATCCCCAGGATGATTCTCGCGCTGGTCCAACTGACTCGTCAAGGAGTTTCTCAGAGGACTTTTCCGATCTTTCCCGCCGTTGAAGGCTCCTGTCCCTGCATGGGAACTAGACGTGATTCTGACAAGGTTCATGGGGGGGGATGGGTGGGGGGAGAACTCCCTTCAAGCCTATGCAGCAGTCCCCACTCAAGTTAATCTTGTGGAAAACCGCTTTCCTTGTTGCCATCACCTCTGCCAGATGTGTGTAGGTGAGATCCAGGCCCTATCCTGCAAGCAACCGTAGCTGCCTTTCTACCGATCAAGGGTGGTACTGCGTATACACCCCTCTTTCATGCCAAAGGTTCCTTCGGATTTCCACCTCAACGAGCCTTTGGTGTTACCTGTTTTCTTCCTGAAACCTTTGTCACCGGCGGAAAGGTCTTTGCACTCACTGGACGTTGTTTGTGCCCTCAAGTTATACGTGATGTGCACAAAGAGTTTTGGGATGACTTCACAACTGTTTGTGAACCATGGGAAGGCCTTGTCCAAGGCTTCCATTTCAAGGTGGTTTTCCGGGAGCCTCAAGCACTGCCATCGGTTGGCGAAGAGACAGTTGCCCGGCTGTTCGAGAGCCCACTCCTCCAGATCCATCACTGCAACGACAGTGGTCCTGCCTGGTATGCCCCTGCTGGACATCTGCAGGGCTGCTATGTGGAGGTCCACACACCCCTTCACTAAGTTCTACTCCGTCAACAGAGATTCCAAGAAGAAGTCAGGAGTCGGCCAAGCAGTGCTACCCAACCTGTTGGCTTGAGGTGAGCCTGTTGCAGAGGTAATAGTTAGTTGCTTCTGTTGAGCCTTGGTTGTGTAATGTTGTACTGATATGTATTTGTTTTTCATGAGCATGTGAATCCATGCCAGACCCCGTGCTGGAGGAGTTTTAAGTTACTTAACCTGTAACTAATGTTCTCCTGCATGGGTCTGGCATGGATTCACATGCAACCCTCCCTCCGGCCCCTCTGCAGCTTTTCTTGATCATACTGTCCCTTTCTCCAGCATGGGGCCTGGCATGGAGTCACATGATCATGAATATTCCCCGTCGTCCGGCTGGGAATCCTCAGTAAAAGAAAAATTCAGTTTCAGTTTCACTTCTGAACTGTCTTTCTCCTAACAACCAATCGCTGGACTCTGGGTCATACAGCCCCCAGCCAATGACTGTCATATACCTTAGCCCCTCTTCTGGCAGCCATCTTCAGATTTCTACCGCACGTTCAAGTGTTGGGAGTCCTTGTGCTATAGCTCTCAAGCTTTTACTGCGTGTTGCGATTTTTCTAAGAGTTTTGCTCTATTTCTTTCCATCAATCGAGCCTCAAGCTCCATCAATCCATCTTCCGATTAACGGGGACCCGTTGTCGCTTATTCAGCGCCCCTCAAAGGCAATTTCTATTTATTTTTGTCCAGTTTCTTCTTGGAGGATTCCAGAAGCTTCTTCATGGACTACCCCGCGTGGACATGGCGGATGAGCAGAACAATGCACCTCTCTTCAAGGTTTGCCCCGGTTGCAACCCACGGAATGTATTTTCAGACGACTGACATTCCCTGTGCTTTTACTGTCTGCACTTGGACCCGACGCACGTGGAGGATGACTGTACGGCTTGTAGGGAGAGGGTGCCCCGCATGCGGGCTGAACGGTGCAAGCGCCTTAACGGGTGGTTGCAGGCCAAGGCCCCTGCTCCAGGTGAGTCCTGGCAGCATGCCTCCCCTGCCCAGAAGAAAGGTGAGCAGTCTTCTAAGACCTTTGAGGAAGCCCCTCCCACGGGGGCCCAACATAAGGCTAAGCACCGAAAGTCCACTGCTTCCAGGAGCTCCCTTGCGAAGGGCTCCTCGGCGGCCAGGGCGAGTTCCAGGTCTCCAGCGCCTTTGACCACAAGCCAACGCTCAGGATCTTCGAAGAAGAGGAAGTCGGACCATCCGGGCAAGCTCTTGGAGAAGACCCAGACTGGCCCTGCAGACAAGGCCAAGGGGCAGCGGGGTCCCGACCCTCCCCCTAAAGCCAAGGCCTTGAAGGCCCAGGTGCATCAGACGAAGGCCCAACTTTCCATCGAAGTGGTGGCAGCGTCCCTCGCAAAGGCCGCAGTGGCGGAGCCGCAGGGCACGGCCCCAAAGGCGAGAGTATCCCTGCCTGCCAGGAGGGAATCCTCTTTCCAGCCCATCGAAAAGACGCCGGAGAAGGTGATGCCCATCATTTCCCCAAAACTGTCTCCATTGGGAAGGGGGGGGGCACGGTGGCCCTCCAGGGCACAGACATCTCCTCAGAGGAGCTCACCAACCTCCCGATCCCCCAGGAGAGATGATGCTTCGAGAGCGGGACCTACTGTAGGGTTCCTGACAAGTGCATCGACTAAGGTGAGGGCGAGGAGACAGACGAGCAGCAGGGCAGTGACTATGCGGAGGAGCTTCCTAAGCCGCAAATGCCCTTGTCTTCGTCGCCTCCACAGTCACCTGGGGATATCTCAGTTGACATTCTTACGCTCTGCATACCCTGTGCTCAGAGATCCGGACAAGGATGCCTCTTACGCCGTCGGCCCCACTCGTGGCGCCAACACCATCGGAGGAACCACCATCCAAGCGTAGGAGAGTCCATCATCCTCCTCCTCCTCCTCCTCCGTTCCACACTTCACCTCCCTCTTTCCCCCATCGAGGAATGAGACGGACCTGGAGACAACTGGCACCGGCACAGATGCCGATGGTGGTCTGTGGGCTCTCCCGTTGCCACCAGCCAGATCCTCACCACCCGACGAGATAAGCTTGTTCCATGCCATGATCTCCAGGGCCTCGGAGCTGTTCCAGCTTGTCCCGCAGGAGAAGAAGAAAGGTTTTCTATACCAGCGCCACAAGGCGAAAAGGAAGACTGTGCTGTCGATTCCGCTGTAGGACGACATTGGGGCGAGGGGTTGTCCCTCATGAAGAACCCTTCATCAGCTCAGGCACAAAGAGGGACCGGTATGAAAAGAAATGCAGGGTGCTGGACTCTGCGCCCAAGTGCTTACGGTCCCAGCCGTTGCCAGACATGGTGGTGTCGGCGGTGGCCAAGAAGTAGTCTTCGGGCTCCGCCTCGTCAGCGACCTCCTCCCCCTCGGACGGTGAGGGGAAAAGAGTTATCACGTCAGCAGTAACGACTATCAAGCCCGCTAACGCCCTCGCCATTGTGGCACGTTACGACAGAGGGCTTTGGTTCAAGGTGGCTCCCCTCCTGGACTTCCATCACGACGACAAGAGGGCAGAGGCATTGAAGATCCTACAGGAAGGCGAGGTGCCATCATAATGTGCCATTATAGTGGACACGGACATTGCCGGCACGAGATTCCGCCAGATGGGCAACAGCGTTTGCCTTCGGCGGGGCTGGCTGAGGGCCACTAATATCCGTCGGGATGTTCAGCCAAGGGTGTTGGACATGCCCTTCGACGGGGACAATTTGTTTGGAAAGACGGTGGACGAGTCTCTCCAGGCCATCAAAATGGATACTGAGACTGCTCATGCCTTGGGCACGCTTCAGCAACGACAGCCGTCCTTTTGGACTTCTGGAGGAAAATCCCAAAGTTCTTATAAAGGTTTCGGAGGAGGTGCTTCGACTTACCTTCAGCCCTTCCGCTCGTCGGCCCAGGAGACCTACAGGGGCTGCGCCAAGTCTGGAGGTGGACATCTTCATCACCAAGGCCCCCAAGGTGGCGCTTCGTCGAAACATGTGCACCCTGGTGGGAGGCCTACTGGCGAACTTTATCAGCGCGTGGAAGACCATCTCCACCGACCGTTGGGTGCTGGATGCTCTCGCCCACGGACACACCTTACAGTTCAAACGGAAGTGTCCCCGGATACCACCAGTAGCCAATCGGGAAAATCGCGTCCCTCAGCTGCTGCTGGAGGTATGGGCCATGCTAAAAAAGGGAGCGATCGAGCTCGTCCCAGGGAGGCTCCGGGGCTTCGGAGTGTACTCTCGTTACTTGCTCGTCAGAAAGAAGACCGGCAGTTGGAGGCCCATTCTGGACCTCCGCCATCTGAAAAAGTTAATGACTGGCTCATCGGGCCGGGCTCAAAGGACATCTATGTCGATCACACTGCGAGGACCGTCCAACACCTGACTGATCTGGGGTTCTTGATCAACTATGCAAAGTCCTGCTTGACTCCATCGCAGGACGCTCTGTTTCTGGGACCCCGACACAACAGTGTCTTGCCTAGCGTCTCCATAGGGGGAGAGGATATCAGCCATCCTGGGCAAGGTGCAACAGCTGTTGCCCCCTAAAGATTGCAAGTCCATCAAGTCCCTACTCTGTGTGATGTCATGCCTGTGCAGACTACAGATGTGTCCGCTGCAGGAATTTGTCGATGCCCGTTGAATACAAGTGTCGGGAAGCTTTGAGTACAAGATCATGCTCGGCAAGAGTTTCTGTTGAGCGATAGTGGTGGAGAGTGCGCACACGTCTGTCTGCAGGTGCAGATTTCCAACCCCCTCATCAGGAGACGGTCATGACGGACGCCTCCCTGGAAGGATGGGGAGCGCACACCGGAAGTATTCATGCAAGAGGCCTGTAGCTAGCGGAGGAGAAGACATTGCACATCAACGTTCTGGAGCTGCGGGCCGTGTTTTGGGCTTTTCTTCCATCCCCCACGGGCATGGTGGTACGGGCTTTCACAGACAACACCACGATGTTCTACATCCGGAGGCAGGGGGAGCCAGATCCCCTGTACTCTGCAAAGAGGCGCAGGACCTTTTGCACTGGGCTATAGCCCAGGGGATGTTCCTCACCCGTTTCATCTGCCAGGAGTGAAGAACCCTGTCGCTGACTCACTCAGCAGGGAGCTGTGCTCATGCCACAAGTGCGAACTTCGGCAGGACCAAGTGGATCACCTGTTCCGCAGTTGGGGCAATCCCCAGATCGATCTGTTTGCGACGGCGACGAACACCAAGTGCTAGAGTTTTGCCAGTAGGTTTCCCCAGTTTGGGATCATGGGGGACGCGTTCTCTTTCTCCTGGGACTTCCTGTTCCTGTATGCGTACCTCTGTTGCTTCGTTGACTAATCAATCAACTCAGACGGTCCCGGTGAAGGATGATCCTCATTGCACCAGCGTGGCCTGGACATGTCAACGTCCCCTCCAGTCAAGCTTCCGGTGGTCGCAGATCTTCTCGCCAGGGAAGGAGGCGCAATTCTGCACCACGACCCAGGAGTGCTGAACCTGAAGGCCTGGCTCCTGCAGCACTAGAGTTTGGGGGCTACGATCTTCAGCGGATTGTAAGGAGGTGCTCGCCAGGGCTTCACCTACTCTCAAATGCTACGGGCACAAGTGAAAGAGGTTTGCTGTTTGGTGCTGTATGAAGATCGACCCTCTACGTGTTACTGCTCCGCAGGTTCTTACGTATTTGTTGTTGGCCAAGGCAGGACTGGCCCTTTCTTCCATCAAAGTTCATCTGGCGGCTATCTCACGCTACACCAGATCTCCTGGACGATCATCCTTATGGTCGCATCGTTTGGTCAAGGTGTTTGTCAGAGGACTATTTCACTTGTTCCTGCTGGTGAAGGCTCCAGCGTGGGAGCTCAATGTGGTGCTTACTAGGCTCATGGGTCCTCCGTTCGAGCCTATGCATTCAGCGTCGCTGACATTTTTGTTGAAGAAAACTGCTTATCTTGTGGGCATCGCCTCCGCACGACGAGTGGGAGAGATCCAGGCCCTCTCTTGTAAACCACCTTATTTGACATTCCACGAGACGAGGGTAGTGCTGTGGACCCACCCCTCATTCATGCCCAAGGTGCCGTCAGACTTTCTCTGAAACACTTGTGTACGAGTGCGATACAAATAAAATATATCATATCTAAACGAGCCCTTACCTGTATTGTTCCTGACGCCTTCGTTGCCGGCTGAGAGGACTTTGCACTTGCAGGATGTGGCTAGAGCGCTGAAGTTCTATGTGGACCGCACAAAGAGTTTCCGGAAGATGTCACAACCTTTTGTGAAATTTGGCCCTTTGAACCATGGCAAGGCCCTCTCCAAAGCGGTTATAGGTCAAAGTTTCGAATGAAAAGGATCGAATGACAAAAGGGTGGAATTTATGTATTTTTTGGGGGTTTTTTTCCTATACGTAAACCCCAAAAAATATATAAAAAAAATTCAATCCTTTTGTTTTCAGACCTATTGAATCGACCCTATGGCATTCAATCCTTTTGGATTCAAACCTTTGACCGGACACCCTCCAAAGCTTCCATTTCCAGGTGGCTCTCTGGCTGCATCACCCATTGTCACCGGTTGGCAAACTGACCGTTACCTGGCCGTCTGAGAGCCCACTCGGCCAGAGTGATCGCTGCAACTAGGCCTTCCTGTCTGGTGTGCCCCTGCTGGACATCTGCAGGGCTGCTACATGGAGATCGACTCACACCTTCACGAAGTTCTACTGTGTTGACAGGGATTCCAGGGAGGAGTCCAGAGTCGGCCAAGCAGTGCTGCGCAACCTGTTCGCTTGAAGATGAGCCTGGTGAGGAGTTAAGAGATGCTTAATGTTGAGCCTTGCCACCTCCCGTGGTTGTGCATGTGTGTACTGCTCTGTATTCTTTATTAATGAGCATGTGAATCCATGCCAGACCCCATGCTGGAGAAGGAACAAGTTACTTACCTGTAACTGTTGTGGAGCATGAATTCACATGCAAACCCTCCCGCCTACCCCTCTGGCTCTTCTCTTGGTCCTACTGCCTCTTACGTGCTACCAAATCTGAAGATTGTTGCCAGAGGTGCGGGTTAGGTAGAGGGCAGTCATTGGCTGGGGGCAGTATGACCCAGAGACCAGTGATTGGTTGTTAGGAGAAAGACAGTTCAGAAGTGAAACTGAAACTGATTTTTTTCTTTACCGAGGATTCCCAACCTGACAGGGAATATTCATGAGCATGTGAATCCATGCCAGACCCATGCTGGAGAAAAATAGTTAGTTAGAAATTTAAACATTGCGCACCTTCTGACATTGTTCTTAAAAACACATATTCAACCCCTCAAGCAACTTAACTTTCCGAAGTTGCCATGGGAGTATGTTGCAACAGATATTCCAAGACTTATATGGTCTAGTGAAGGTATTAAGAAGTAGGTTTTGGTGTCAGTGGACCTTTACTAGAAATGGGTGGAGGTTTAAGTGTTTTCAGGAGGCAGACTCTTAAAGCGGTAGTGCACTTTTTGGATGGAAGGTTTTCTGAACAAAATCTTGATAGATAACTGTGTTCAGTTATCCTCGAGGATCATGAGTACATTCCCCCGGAACATGGAGTCGAACACCACAAGACATCGCTTTTCCATCCTTCCACAAATGGTATTGTGCAAAGGTTCAATGGGACCCTGATGCAGGGTGTACGTATGGCTGTAAGTGCTGGGAGGTGTATATTGAGAAATTGGTGTTTTCCTACAGGTTGGCACCTCACACTAAAACGGGCATGGTTGCGTTGAAGGTGTTAAGAAGATAAGCTGCTTCGGGTTAGGCAGCATGAGTTTTCTAGAATGGGATGAAGCGGCTCAGGGAGAGCGAGGGAGAACGAGAGTAGAGCTTTGCTCACTGCAGTCTAAGACAGTGATCGCATTTGGGTACATAGACCTAGTGGAGTGGTGAAGGGTGAGAATACGTTTGTGGTTCCCGTGACGGCGAGTAAATTGATGGATGATGCAGTGGTGTTGGAGGATGGACGGGTGGACGGACAGACGTGGAACAAAGGTAGAATCACTTTGAGACAGATCATGAAGTCATGAGGTGGGAATCTGACCTTCATGTATTAGGAAGGAGTGTGTTAGTCCATCTGTTGTGAGGAGGGAGGTGTTGTGTTATACCTGATCTTGTATATTTTTCAATTGCTCATTTGTTTACCTGGTTTCTGTGCTGCAGTAAGAGCTCATGCCACGTGTACTTGTATCCTGGGAAGCATTGAAGGATTCTAGGTCCCAACCAGAGAGCTATTTAAGGTGTCATGAATATGCAGTTTGCCCGTTGACTGGCTGGACAGGAGGGCCTCCATATACTATAAATAAATACTTGTACTTCCACTCACCTGTTGCTCCAATGAATCTTTATAACACTGTCTTATATTCTTGCAGCAGGAGAATTAATCCTACGTATAATAACCTAGGAAATTGGAAGGACCCCCGTCTCTAATTAAACTCATGTAGCTACTTGTAATCACATAAATACAATACATAGTTGCATAATAGTATTTAAAAAAAATTCTTATGTAGATTCTTCTTGACAACAGTTGTAAAATTCAAAAGAAGTTGTTTATTTCTAGAGACACAGGCAGTTCGTAGTTTGTCCAATGCATTTCTGTCTTCAGACCATATTCAGGGACTCCATTCTGACTGCAGTGTCATGTTAAAAATAAAAATGTTGTCATCTTGGACTTCTGGTAAGTACAAAGCTTACTATGTGAGGTTTTGGATTGTGTTCCTGTTCTTGTTCTATCCCAGGTTCCCTCCTGGGTGAGGTTCTTTGAGCCAGATTTGCTTATAAAGACCACTTGACACCAGGTCAAGGTCAGATTGGAGGGAAAGCAGGTAAGGAACAGCTGTAGAAAAGGCAAAGTTCCAGAGGATTCTTTAGGTACAAGTAAGTTGCAAGCTTTTGTTGGTAAAAAGGGTTCAGGGACTTCGGGCAAAGCTCCCTGAATGCACACAAGCGTTAGGCCTGGGCGAATGTGTATGTGTGAACACCCAAACACCGGAATTGGCAATCCAGCAACAAAAGATTGACAGAATGACTACAGGTAAGGATTACCATGTGTTCCACAGTACCTGATGCGCAATGAAGACTATGTAGCCAGCTAGATGCCTTCATGATGTAGCGGCTCCAGACCTGATCGCCTGTTGCTTAGTCGTGATGATGAAAGGTGGGACACTTGGAGGGATGTCACAGCAGAAGGTGAGAGAGGGGACCCTCAGCAAAGGATTCTTTGTGCTCCAACGTGGATCTGTGGCACCTTTTCACAGACACCAATGTAGAATGGTTCTCCGATTGATTCTTCTTGTATGCTTGGTCCTTGGTGAGGGGACTTTGAGGAGGGCTATCTTGTCTCTGGAGGTCCAGCAGGAGTCAACCAAAGTTTCGGGAGGATTCGTTCTTGGCAAGACGATGCACTGAGGTCTCAGGGTATTGGCGTTTTTGTAGCCTGGTAAGGTTGTAGTTTGTTGTGGGATGGCTTGAACTGAAGGTCGTCAAATCCAAGGCAGGAAGTTTGTAGCTTACCTGTTGATTTGAAAACTAGGTCAGGGCAGCAGCGGTACTTCAGCAGGCTTCTCCAGTCGCTGGAAGCTGCTGCAGGAATCTCAGGTTGTCTTCTTTGGTTGTATTCCAGTGGCCGACTTGTTTTTTGCTTCAGGATGCTTGGCTTTTATCCAGGAACCCAACCAATGCAACAGTCATGCAACGTTCACACTTTGAGGGTGGCTGTCATTTCAGGACAGCCAGCTTCCCAGTTGGAACTGGATCCTATCAGGCATGCCAGAAGAGACAGAACAGCACAGTTTCGGACACCTACCCTGCTTCCTGTCCTCACAGACACGCTGGAGCCTCAGCAGGCTTCACAAAGAATTCCAGCCGAAAACAAAAGTCAAACCAGAATCTCCCCCATGCAGAAGGACCAAGAAAGGACAAGCGCACAAGAAATGGTGAAAAAAGAAAACGGACAGCATTTTGGGTCAATGAGGACCCTTTTGTGCATTACTGTGGCTCTGAACACAGCCAGGGTAGGAAAAATGCACCAAAGTCGGTAGAACACGTCCACTGCCACCAGCCAATCGGGTATGCTTATCACTGGAACATAAATGTTACAGGAGCACTGACCAAGGGACTACATCGCGGATAAACAGCAAAGGAGGCAAAAGTATCTCCCAAAGCTAAGGATCACAAACCAGCTGTCCAGAAAACGAACAGTCTGGAGTCCGAAGAAATGCAAAGCTAATGCAAGAATTGGTTTGAAAATTCATAAAGAAACAAAGGACTCCCTCCTGAAGATCCTTGTCATACACAAGGTAAAACACGTGTTGAGAGGAAGAAATACAGTAACATGCAATATAGATAGAAAAATTAGGCAAAGTGATGAATAGCTTGTGCTAAATCAACAACAAGAAAAAAGAAAGTATCAATAAACTTACAGCTATTGTTTGGACAATGATGTGTTCTTCAATAACATTCACCCAAATGAAAAAGTTATCAAAATTGGTGCATACCAAAAGATATTATTCGAGATAATGCAGAGAAAGGGAGTACAGTGTAACCCCTCGGCACTCCACATAAGGTGGTGTGTGCTCATCTCTCAAAAGGTAAGAAGGATAAACAGTATCCCCACTATTCTTTGGAACATTAGTTTTCACAAGGAAAATTAAAGAATCCTTAAAGGAAAGCCCAAAGGGCTCGCAGCAACACTGCACGAAAGGTGCTTTGTGCTGCAAAAGTAAATTACAGATGCCGTTGGAAAATATGGAGGAAAGCATGACTCTGTAATATAAAGTACAAAAAGAAGGAATAAGGGATTTCCATTGTCAGAGAAACCGAATGAATGAGAAGAAAAAAACAGGAGTCCAGCAAAAAGTGCTGGGGTTCTCACAGGTGGAAGAGATTTGGCATACAAATGAAAAATATCCACTAAAATCACAAATTCAATTTAATATTCAAGGCATAATTGGGCCTTGTTAGGCAAAGTTTGAATGCAGTACCCTCTGGGAACACTACAAGCAACTGTGACTACAGGTATAGGCAACCAAACCTTTGGTATGTCTGTACTACACAGTTTTGGTAGCGTGTTGAGCAGCCAGGCTAATCTCAAGAGGGGAAATGTGAGCAGTAGTGGAGTTAGACAAAGATTCACAGTTACAGGTATTCAAGTAAACTCTTACACTGAAGGTTTCTTGCATAAACAATTAATGTATTTATCAGTTATAAAGCCTTCTTTAGAAGGGAGCAATATACTACTAACCCACAAATCTACTTCAATACTGTACACTGTGATTTTCTGGATCAGACAAGGCCCCTTTAGGATGGCCCACAGACACAACCTACACCCACAGGTGACTTCAGTAACAAGGGTGCTGGGGACATTAATACCTTACTGTTGGCATACAGAATACTCTCAATAGTTTGTAAAAGGCAAAGGTTATTAGAACACAAGAAATTACAAATATTCTTAAGCAGGGCAAATACTTGGAGATAGCAAGAGAAGAGTCATTCCATTCAATAGGCTAAAGTCTTTGCATAGGATGCAGCACTTCAGGTAAGTAAATGGAAACATCTTTGCACAAGTTCTTAGGAGTCTTTGCTAAAAAGAATCAAATGTAGGGCCACAAGCTGATTAGACTTGTGAGTTGCAGAAGTTACAAGCACTTCCACAGTAAGAGGTACCTTCTCTTAGACTTGCTTTCCAGTACCTTGGTAAAGAAGAAAAGCTGCAGCTGAAGACCTCTGTTCCTGTGCAGGTCTGACTGTTCCTGGGCCTCAGTCAGTCGTGGGGACAAGAGGGAGGAAGTCGTGGGGGGGGGGGGACTCTGCACTGTCAGAACTGGCACTTTACTTTCAGTGGCTGTTTCGCATTTCAGCTCCTTGCGGTACAGCAAATGGCAATAAGCGCGGTTCCTGGCTGTCACGGTGGACTTTACTCACGTCTGAGGTTCCGCACTCAACTGAGGGGCATCGGGCTTGGTCAGTCCTGCTTCGTGGCAGTCCAGAGTATCTTCCAAAAGCTTTAGGCCATTTTACAAGCAACGCACAGTCTGTTGCCCCTCTCCCTGGCTCTACGGTTTCCTGCAACAACTCTGAGGAAATTCAACCAGCTCCGAGTTTGGTGTCGAGGTGGCTTACTTGGGAGTTGATTGGTCCCACCAACTCAAAGGGAGAAGTCTTCCTTGCAGGGGCTTCTCTGTCGATGCAAACTTGGCGATTTGGACTTGCTAGATTATGGTTGGAAAGTTGAAGATTACTGGGTGGGTGTACTTGACGGGGTAGATCTAGTTTAGACATCCTGTGCGTTCTGATAACTTTAGGGAGACATGACTTGGCAGTTACCTTTGGTACTAAACCTTGGATTGTAAGAGCGCTTGTTTTAACTCACAAGCAAATTTTAGGACTTTGGAAAACCAGGGAAATAACTCAGTTAGAAAGGATAAGCAAGTCATTCAGCAAGGTTTCCAACTATGAGAGTCCTTTACAGGAAGAGGGAGAATTCTCACATATGTGGTCCATGTTCAATGAATGTTATGGTTAGCCTCAGTTTGTTCCTAGTCGTGATGTTTTTGAGTCGGATGTGGCAATTGAGCTTTATTTTGTTTCTTTTCTTTGTGTTTAGTGTCTGTCTTATTCAAATTTGATTCTCTGATTGTGCTCGGCTTTAGCTTGGAATGTTAAAGCTCTATTTTAGTATGTTTTATGATGTTTATGGAATTTTGACATGTCTTTTGTTTTCCATTCTCAAGCCATAACACTGTTAGCTATGTTGTATTTTATATCTATGAACTGGTTTATGGTACTTTGAAAGCTGTGTACACTGTTATTATATTGCTTATAGCACTTGATGTACATGAAAGTTATAAATAAATGTTTTCTTAAAGAAATAACAGTGGCAGGCCGAATACAGCATAAACATTTATGTTACTGTGTAATGGATCTAGTTGAAAGAGGTTAAATACAATTCTGTTTTGGGCATGTTGGGGTCAGTTAATAGGTGGGAATGGCCATATGGAGCACTATGACCATGGCCAATCATTAGGTGGGTAAATGATGAAATAGGTGCGACAGGCTCTTTCTCCCTCCTCACATCCCATCTCCCTTCCCTCTGCTCGAATGCAATATTTTCAGCTGCCACCTAATGGCTAAACACGTGTATGGGGTTATTGTTGGTACTCTTGTTCAGAGGAGAATTGCCTAGCATTTTGGTGTTGGACTGCCGCTGGGCAGGACAAAGACTGATATGCGGGGACATTTCTTCTCTGTGAAAGAGACAGTGAGCTAAAGACTTGGTAGAGTCTCTCCCAGGGGTTATTCACCCAAGAACTGGTCATTGAGCTGTGTTCGTGCTGGTAGAGGGATTCCCAGACCCCCCTTTGTCTTGCATAAAAATGAAAAATGACTACCAATTTCAGACCCAAAAACTAGATTGTGACCTATGCAAAGCATGTGAATCTTCAGCAGATTACAATCGGCAACAGTACTGTAAAGGGGTAAGTAACATGTTTCTTTGATACTGTTCAATAAAGCACAGAGCTTCCTCATGTGGGGAAATCGGTAATTTCGACTTGGCAGTTAAAATGTCCAGGCATGAATTCTTCTCTGTAATTGGCCACAAATGAAAATGAGTTTATCTATTTTGGGCCTGTGGTCTGGCCTTTTGTCTAGGTTTTAATAAGACATTTCTGCTCACTCCTCATCGTCAGTTTTCTTTTTATTTGTAAGAAGGAATATAAAGTTAATGGGCTTTTGTTCAGGTAAGATCCTATTTGTATTCTTCTAACAAAATGTGCATGGTTATACCTTTAAAAAGTGACCTAATGAAGGCACTCTTAAAATGACTGTGCATTCATTTTGCGGATCCTTATGCAAAATACATGTGCACTTTAAATTACAGATGGTGGTTAAAACCTTTATGGATATGGATCAAGACTCTGAAGAAGAAAAGGAGCTATATTTGAATCTCGCTTTGCACCTTGCGTCTGATTTCTTCCTTAAGCATCCTGATAAAGATGTACGCCTCTTAGTCGCATGCTGTCTGGCTGACATTTTCAGAATCTATGCCCCCGAAGCTCCCTATACATCACCCGACAAATTGAAGGTGAGGTGCCCATTATGAATTCATTTGACTGCAATTTCTAATGTATTTGGTATTCCAATTTAAAACAATGCTCTCATTAGGATGTAACTTGTATGTGACTATTGGATGCTGGAGGTACACTTTGAGTAATATTGATCCTATGGCATGGGTTAAAATATTGTGGACACAAACTTGCTTATGAGTTATTCTATTACTGACAGTGCTTCACTGAACTAGCATTAGATGCTACTTTCTTAATACAGTAAAACTAGACTGCTGGGACTCTGTTTTTAGTACCCATGATCCTTATAACTATTGCGTAGGCATGGGCTGTGTTAGGGAGAATTCTCATAAATGTGCGAATTCCCTTCACCTTAGAGACCCCCAGCAACTTTGCTGGATTTTGAGGACTTGGTTTTCTTACCTGGAAAGAGTGTGAACCTTTTTTTCACTCTCGTATTTTGTTGTGTTTTATACTCTTGTGTTCTTTGATAATGGGGTTTTAGATAACTCCATAGGTATCATCTTTTCATGTGCGTTACACAGCACCCTCAATGCACTGACACAGGGATGTCTTTTAGACTTCGCAAAGGTTTAAATACCTTCTCTGGGATAAACTACTGTTTCTCAGAGAATGTAAAGTGAAATTGACTTATTAGTCTTTCCAAATTCCTAGACCCAGCACACACCATCTTAAAATGGAGTGCTGGAGGTGTTACTTAGTATCCCCTGTGTCTAAAGTACTCATGTAGCAGTCAAATGCTACCCTTTCCTATTGGAAAGGCTGGTGGTAGTGGTTTTACAAAGGAACTACCATGGTTTTTCCCAACGGCAAACACAGGTAGCTAAAAATCATGGAAGCCATGTTTTTCAAGATGGCGCCTTAAGCCCCTTTGTTTAAATTGGTCCCTGTCTTCTTTTTTCGCTGTTTCTTTTTGGAAAGGTCCTTCCAGTGTTTGTCTCTGTGCGCCAAACCAGGATTGGTCCCTTTGTTCGTATGCCTTTTTGGCGGGCTTCATGACTGAAGACCGCCTCTGGGGCCTGAGTGTCTGGGGTGAGCAGGAAGTGAGGGAGGTGCCCGAAACTCCCTGTGCTTAGTCTCCTAGGAGACCCAATTGCACTCTGGCGTGATTGGCTGGCTGACTGTCCGGCAAAGACAGCCACCTTGCTGAATGAGTGACCGCTAGGCTGGAATGAAAGGGAACGAACTGTTTAAAAGGCGAGTCTCTTGGACTGGAAAGCAGAGTCGACCACTGGAACGAAAGAATCGAAGAAGAGCTGGAAGAGGACGGCTGCTGCAACTCCTGGACCATTGGTTTGCCTGGTGAAGCCCTGCTGCTGGTCCGAATTGCCAAGTTGCTCTCGACAGAGAAGCCCCTTCAAGGACGACTTCTTCCTTTTGAGTTGGTGGGACCTATCAACTCGTAAGCCACCTGGATATCATTCTCGAAGCTGATTGGATTAACCAGGGGGAAGGACACCAGCTTGTGTGCTTGAAGAACAGCTACTCGAACTGAAGTGACTCCATTTTGTTTGCGTTGTCCTCCCTCTTGTCCCCACTACTGAGGCTCAGGAACAGTGAGATCTGCAGGAACTGCCAGGAACCAACTACTTCAGCTGCATTTGTTTCTTCATACTAAGGTACTGTGCCAACCTGATTGAGAGAACGCCACTCTCGCGGTGAAAGTTCGTGAAACCTTCCCAACTTGCAGGCCTGATCAGCTTCTGACCCAACAAGTGATTCTTTTTTGCATAAACTACTTCTGAGAACTTTTGTAAAGACTTTACTGTTTGATACAAGAACTGCTCTTTCCTATCCAGAATATATAGCCCATTGAGTTTGACTTTGGCCTAGGCCTGTTGACTTGAATTGAACTCTGAACTGCCATTTGGCTCCTATTTCAGGGGAGCTCAAACTGTCTCAAAATCTAAGTTGCCTCCTTCTAGTGAAATGTCTTCTAAATGATTGGGTAATAAATTAATAAGTGTTTTACCAAGAAACCTTGAGTATAAGTGTATACTTGAACCATTGTGATTGAAACTCCTCTGTGTAATGACTTGTACTGCTCACATTCACTCTTGAGATAAGCCTGGCTGCTCAGCTCGCTACCAAAAACTGTGTGGTACAGACTTATACCAAAGGTTGGTTTTGCTTACACATGCTGTCCTAATTGTGTGTGGTGGTCCCAGAGGGTACTGCATGCAACTCTGCTTAACAGGATGTCCAGCGCTGCTTTCTTTTTTCTAAAACGTTTGGCATTATTCTCATAAATTGGAAATGGGAGGGGATGGGGGGAAAGACAGCGTAGGGCTAGGATAGCATTTTATTTGTGGTATTCTTGTTACTAGGGGTCAATTCCTCTTTCATATTGTAAACACCCTCCACTTTGCAAGCTCTAAGAGGACTGTCGAGGATGATTTTGATTTATTTAATGAAAATTATGTGGAAAAGGCTGCTTTTTCTGGCACATAAATACTTTAAAAACCTTTTAACATTGATTTACAAAGCAGAAGACCAGTGTCCTTAACAATGGGTTAGAGGGTGTGTATATAAGACCAGATGATGCAGGGGTGGTAGAAACATGAACCAGGGACAAGGACAGTAGAGCATGATATCGGAACGGGATAGTGTAGGAAGTGCTGATTCTTAGGATGAAGGGGTGAGGGATGCATGCCGCTGGGTTGTCATGTAGGGGAGAGGAGAACAGGAAGATGTGGTAGCATAGAATGCTATGCAAGTGGTTCTTCAGAAAGCAGAAGAGGTAGGAGGTTAGATTTAAATGGAGATCATGTGGGAGTACTGCGAAGAGGGAGAGTTTTGCATTCCAGAGTAAGTGAGCGAGGAGAGGACTGTCTGCAGTGTGTTGCCAACCAGAATGTGAGTTTGGAAAAGCCAACAACGCTCTCTGTAAATGTTTTAATAAAGTAGTGTAGCAGCAACATATGGCTTGTAGCTAATCACATTCAGGATGTATTTGTCTGGTTTAACATGGTAACCATTGTTAGGACAGTTTTTCTGAAGTGCAACTGAAGGCTTAGTAAAACCATTCAACTGAGACAGTATGTTGGGGAGAATTAACATTTCTGTGCAAATTCCCTTCAACCTTCGAGACCACCAGCTCTTTTGCTGGACTTTGGGACTAGTTAATGTCTATCCTGGAGTGAGTGAGACCTTTTTCTCACTCTCGTTTATTTTTTATCTGATTTGGACTTGTGTGTTTCTTTGGCTATGAAGTCTGACAAACTCCATAGGCATCACCATTTGTATTGTGACACACAGCACCTTCAGTGCAGTGTCACAGTGAAGTCCTTTGGATTTTTCATAAGGTTTAAATGCCTTCTCTTGGGTAAACTACTGTTCCCATGAGTAGTAAAGTGAAATTGATTTTACTTGCCTGTTTTTCCTATGAAGGTCCAGTACACCGCATCTTACGTGGAAGTACTGGGTGGTTAATTAGTAGCCCCATTTCCTACTTATTCATGTAACATTTTTTATGTTCCCCTCACTAAAATTAATGGCTGGTGGCAGTGGTTTAATTTTCCTACCATTGTGCGTTTTTACTGCAGGCTGAATCCTCAGCTGCAGTATTGCACCCATGGGTGTCCATTTTGTCGAAATGACCCCAGTCTTCTTTTTTCTCTCGCCATTTCTTGCTTGTGAGATCTTTCTTGGGTTTTATTCTGTGCGCCAAACCAAATTTGACCCTTTTGTTTGTTTTGTCTTTGGTGGGCTTCAGTGTTGAAACCCGCCTCTGGCTCCAGTGTGTCTGCAGAGCAGCAAGCGAGGGAGGTGCCCTATGCTACCTGTCCTTAGTCGCCATGGTTACCTGAATGCACCCAGTGCTGATTGGTTGGCTGTTGTGTGCGTGGCAACTAGGCTGTGCATGTATGGGAGAAATTGCATAAAAGGCAAGGTCTCTTGAACAGAAGGCAGAGTCGACCACTGGACGAAACATCCAATGAAGGAAACTAGAAGCGAAGCTTGCTGCACCCTCCTAGACCATTGAACTGCCCGGTGAAGCCCTGCTGCAGTGCCGAAGCTCCAATTCCGTATCGCCTAGAGAAGCCCGGAACGGACGACTGCTTCCTTTTGGGTTGGTGGGACCAACTGACGCCAAGACTAACTCTGCTGGAAAACTTCTGCCTGCTGGCTGTACTTCTTTGCTGCTGCTGGAGCCGAGTGCCAGGGGTCAGGAACACCAGAAACCAGTGCATTGTTTAAGCCGGTCCCGAGCTCCTGGAAGATCCTGAGGACGCTCCCGAAGCAGGACGACACAAGCCTGAGCCACCTCAACAGAATGCTGGACCCCAGAAGTAAGGGGAGCCCCTTGAGTGTCCCATGAACCGCGGTGGTGCTATTGACCGGTAGCTGAAACCGCTAAGTGCCGCTGAATTGGAAAGAGCCCGTAGTCGCCGCCGACCTTCAAACTGCACTCCACGGCTGAGGCCCAGGAACTCGGGCTTTGTAAGACTGCAACCTGAACAGAAGCCGCTGGATCCTCTTCTTCCAACCTAAGGTACGGTCTTGACGAAGGGGTACTTAGCTCTTTGGTCTGTAGCTTGGTTGTTCTCACTGGAGACTTGAAGTAGCTACTGCAGAGTTGCTTGCAGCTTTGCCCTTCACAAGCCTTACAGCTTGTGTCCCAACAGTGATTCTTTCTTACTACAAACTCTAAACTTTGTTCAAGACCTTTGTGCTATTTGAAGAAGTGCCACAGCTCCATAGAAATTGCTCAAATTGACTTTGGCTGTCCTGGCTCCCTGCTGACTCTTCTGGCCCATTTCACTTTGGTTTTAACTGTCACTTATAGGTGGTGCATATGTTAACTTGTATTGCTGGGAAAGGTCTAACCTAGACTTCATTGGGAGTTTGAAAAGTATTCACATTCTCTGAGAACCCTGTTAACCTTTTTCCTTCCCTAACCTTTTCCTTTTCCACAACCTCTGTATTGCATTAAGTGTAAAAAGTGATATATTAATGCCAAACATTGTCCTAGTAATTGAAGTCCCCCCAGCCGTAGGAAGTGTGTGTGTGAGGCATCCCAAAAGGGTATCTATTTGCTTATCGTAAATCTGAGGAAGTGTTATGAAGTGTATTATTATTGTTGCATATTGCCCTTTCTAAAGAAGGCTAATTTAAAACTGACCGTTAAATGAAGTATTTTACTAGAAAACCTTGAGTATAAGTGCTATTTGGATACTTGTAATTGTCAGTCCATGTTACATCTCTACAGCTTACATTTACCCCTCTTGAAGTCTGGCTGCTCAGTCACTCTAACAACTTGTGTAGTACAGACCTATACCAATAGGTGGGTAACCTGTTACCAAGAGGACAAGGCTGGCGTAGTCGCCCACAGGGTTACTGCATCCAGTTGCCTTACACAGTGCAAGACTGCACTCTTTGGATACGGCTGTACCACCTGAGTATATGGTAGTGTAGACAGAGCAGCCGGCTTATCTTGGAAGGGAGAGAGGGCTGTTGGAAAGTATACTGAACCTGTAGTATACCCAGGATTATGATATATTTTATTTATAGCGCGCCTATACACCAGTGTTTCAAGGTGCGACGAGGCAAGGGGTGTGGGGGGTGAGTGGGACCTGGGAGGACAAGACAAGGATCATATTAGGCCAAGTGACATTGAGATTGCTCAAGTGCGGGGAGAGGAGAGGCAAGGGGAAAAAGTGCAGGGGAAAAGAGAGGAGGAGAAGTGCGAGACAGGATCAAGACATAGGAAAAAAGTGCAGCCAACCGGTGGCGGTGCAGGGGTTAAGTGCAGACAAAAAGTGTTGGATAAGTTCAAGTAGGTGGGAAAGTAGGGATGCAGAATACAGCCCCCAAGTGCAGGGTTGCCAGGAGGCCGTGCAATTGTGCAACTGGCAGGGCAAGGACCTTGGTCCGAGATTCATAGAGTAGCCAACCAGTGCATTTTCAGGTAAGAGATCAACACGGAAGTGGGAGAAAGAAGGCAGAAGCAAAGAGAAAAGTCTTGAGCTGCTTCCGGAACCAAAGATGGTTCTGCTCAAGTTGCAGAGGGGCAGGGAGGCTGTTCCAGATGGAGGCACGAGCCGAAGAGGGCGAGATCTGCCCCAAACCTGTTGCTTATAGAATCGACTGACCCTCAGGGAGTTGGAGGAGGAAGAGTGAAGAGCTCGAGAAGGAAGATACTTCATAAGAGAAAGCTGGAGGTATTTTGCTTCCATACCCCCAAAAGGCCTTGTGGACAATGCAAAGGTTCTTGAATTTTATCCTTGCAGCCACGGGGAGCCAATGGAGAGATTTCAGTGCTGGAGAGATATGATGCTTGGGCTTAAGGACAAATCTTGCAGTCCTTTTCTGGATAAGTTGCAGAGGGCGGTAGATATAAGGAGCTCTGGCGACAGTGAGCTTCTGGAGGAAGGAGGGGGAAAGGAAGAATACCTCTGAGGAGGTGCAGTTAGTTTTTTGATGTCTTAAAGACGTCGGAAATGTGATGGGACAAGGAGAGGGTGGAACCAAAGGTAACACAGAGGTTCTTAGCCTCACAGGTGGGAGCAGGAAGAGGGCCAAGGGAGGCTGGCCAGAGAATAGTGGGAAAGGTGAGTGCAGGTGTGCCGATGAGGAGGATCTCAGTCTTACTGGCATTCATGCAGAGATACGGTTGGCGGCGCACCACTCCCGGATTGCGAACAGGCAGTCGGTATGAGAGACGAAGAGATGGCCAAAGGGAGTTTGAAGGCGAGCTGGGTGCCATCCGCATAGCACCGAAAGTTGGAGCAGAGCGCAGCAATGCGGTGGGCGAGAGGTGCCAGATATTGGTTGAACAGCCAGTGAGAGAGATTTGGACCCCTGCGGACCACCACAGGTGGAGAGAGGGGAAGGACCCAAGTTGGACCTGGGAGGGTGGGTCATAGGAAAGAAGTCAGCCAGGCCAGCGCCTGACTAGTGATGCCCAGATTACCACGGAGCAGGAAGGCATGGTTGACCATGCCAAAGGCCGAAGAAAGATCCAGTAGGATTAGGGCAGAGGGGAGGTTAGAATCAAGGTTGGAGAGCAGGTCTTCACGGATGTTCAGGAGAGCAGTTTCCGTGCTTCTGGCTGCTTTGAAGCTGGACTGATGGTCATGAAGACAACCAACAGATTCAGTGTGAAGATTAAGCTGGGAGATGGCTAGCTGTTCCAGGAGTTTGCTCAGGAAAGGAGTGATAGCTATTGGGCGACAGTTAGCCCGAAGGGGCGGGGGAGGGGGGTGTCTGCTGAGTGTTTGAGGAGAGTGTGCACAAGAGTGCTTAAGGGGGGGGCGCGCAAGGGGAAGGGTCCAAAGGCAACAGAGTGGTTGCTGAAGAAACACTTAAACACCATACAACCAGAAGTATTGTTAACAATAAAGGTTTATTATAAATACCAGTAGGCCACGTTAATTCTTGGGGCAAGCACTGGTTATAGAGACAAAAACACACCACAATGCTTGAAGGTACACAGACCAAAGCATAAAACCTTATTCCAAATACCTAACAGCAATTCTAGGGAAGTCAGACCTTATCATACACATTTAGTATAGGCCACACCTATACATGGGGAGTAAAACCAGTAGTTACTTTTTTGATTACTTTCTGTAATAAAAGGGTAGTAGACCTTGTCAGTTATGCAGTGACACACGGCAAATAAATCGCATAATGAACCAACCCTGTTTCCCGGATACCTTTCTGAATAGTGGAACACAGATTCAAGGAACAGTATATACCTATAACTACTTTTAGGATAACAGTTATAATAGGCAAGTAAAACCTTTTGGTGTAATATTCAATTGCAGTTGCTTTTCAGCTCAGTGGAACACAGATTGAGGTAAGCAATAGGTTTTAAACTTATTTTAGGATGGCACACAGCTAACTCAAGGTAAGTAAAACCTACATACTTTTTGAAGGAGCTACCAGAAACGTACAGGTAAGTATAACCTAAGGCAGACATATTCTAGACAGGCTAGCAGTAAGTCATGGGAAGGCCCAATTGGGGCACTCATACATTTATATCCTAACGGGAATAGTAAAGTGAAACCAACAGCATTACTTCTGGGGAGGAGACACAGCCAATAAACAGGTAAGTAAATTAACCTTTATATATACTTTTCAGAATGCCACAACACACATCCAAGGTAAGTAAGGACTTTGTGACTGTTCACTGTCTGAGTTACAGGCACCAACCAACTCTTCACAAGTAAGTACTTTTACTTTTCAAGACCGAATCCTTTCCTTATCCAGTCCTTCGTTATTCTATTGCATGAGTTCTCAGAGGCAGAAGAGGGACCATAGTGGTCTAGGTGCCAGCTGTAGGCAGAGTGAGTGAGAGAGGGTCTGTTGCAGGCAAAAGTCATATTTCCTTTGGAAGACTGTTCAACAATTAAGTAGTTCATTTTAAAGTTAGATCGGGTACAGGGACTTCAGAGAAGACACCGTAGGAGGATTCCAGCAATGGGCTTGGGTGAACTGGATGAGAGGACTCCCAATCACAGAAACACCCCAAAGCTTTACAGAAATTTCATAGGCTTGCAGTAAGTAAATAGCCCAGCCATCACAGCACCTTAGGACGGAAGAGGAGCTGTAGCAAGAAGACTATAGGATCTGCAACCAAACACCTGGTCGTTAAATTATGTTCTCATCAAGACTGAAGACTTGACACTTGAAGGGTTTCTGCAGCAGGGATCAACGGTGAAGGCTCCAGGCAAGAGTTGTTTCGTGGCTGGATGCGGCTCTGTGGTTTTGGCGCCCTTTTCAGGAGCCAGAAGAAGACTGAATTTTGCTGGTCGGATTCTCGTCACTTGCAAGGTCCAGCGCTCTGGTGAGGGGACTTTTCGGACTCGATTCACGTCTCTCGAGGTCCAGCATGATGCCACCAAAGTTTCAGCTGAATTCGGAAGACCATGCACCGCACAATGGCTCAAGGTCCCAGGGTATTGGGGGTTTTGCAGCCCTGCAAAATCACAGCACGACGTGGGATGGCTCGGAATACAGATCTCGAGTCTGGTGGATCTCACCAGGCTCTGGGTCGTCAATTCTGGAGTGCCCAGGTCACTTGGAAGGAAGGGTAACAGCAGGCGTTGGTTACACAGCAGGCTCTCCAGCCGCTCAAAATCGTCTCAGCCGTGTTTTCTTAATCTTCCTGATAAAAAAAAAAAGAGGAACGACAGCACAACTTCTGCATTCTCTTCACTGCATTTTACAGCCATGGGCGGTCTGGCTGTTCTCTACCATGCTCCCCCTCCCCCCAAAATCTCCAGGAGTTTTTTTTCCTTTCAGGCAAGGTGAAGGACAAAGGCCTGCAGAGTTTTGGACTCCTCCCTTGCTTACTGCCTTTCCAGACACTCTTAAGCCTGTACGTGGAATCCACAGGACCAAATACCGCCAAATACCAAATGGCTGCTGAGGTCATTCCCGCCTACAATGGGCAGGGCAAGACCTCAGAAACGGCAGGCACACAAGAAATAGTTAAAAAAGGAGCCTGCCATTTTAGCCAAATGGTGGCTTTTCTGTCTGTTACTGAGGCTGAATTAAGTCTGCGAGTAATGAAGACTAAAAAGTCATAAAAATAGTTACACTGCCCCCAGCCATTCAAGGAAACTTGCTATTGTAACAAAATGTTACCAGGTAAACAAGAAAGGGGATACATTTTATCGCCCCAGAACACCACATAAAGTTGGGTGTGCTGACTCGCTATATAAATTGTAAAGGGGGGATGAAAATCCATCTTTACTACTTGGGAATTGTAGTTCACCCAAGTACATGAAAGAAAACAGGGGAGCCCGTAGGGGCAACCCAGCCTAAGCCCAAATGTTTAAGGAAACTAAAACATCAACCATACACTATGGAGAGACATTCATCACCCATAAAAGAGTAAAAGACTAGGTGAGAGGGAAAAAGATTCTCCTTCACCTAGGTACAAGGTAAAATAGATACCTAGTCAAAGCAAAAGGTTGTGGGGTTGACGAATGTCAGGAAGATTTATCATTCATATGAAAATCTTACCAACACCCATGCTGCTTTAGAGCTTTTACTCTTGGCTGTAAACAGTCGTTTGTGGTAGAAGTATCACATTTAGTTTGAATGAATTTAGAGGTCCAATTGAGTATTTGTAACAGAGGTTCAGCCTGGGATTACACATGCTTAAAAGGATTCTGCATCACTTGCATCATTGTTAAAGTGGATAACATCAATTCATTGATCCTAGGTGGATCTAATCAAAGCTGAAGCACACCAACCAAATCCCACCTTTCCAAGAGCAGTGCAACCAACAGAAAATCATTTTAGTTTGTGAACATTCCCAGCCTACTTCTTTACCCTCACCAAAGATTTTTCCTTGTTGGAAACCACGCCCCTTATGTCCCGTCCTCTCTTCTCCATTCCAAAACCATGGATTATCCAACTTCTGCTCGCCCTTTCACATCCACACACATTCCAAAGGCTATCAACTGTTGGCCACTCCGGTTCCCCTTTAGATTATTTTGTTGTCTGAAATCTCTGTAATCCTAGCAGAGCTTGTACCACCTCATTATTATTATTTTTATAGCATCTGAATAGATCTTAGAATACATTGTTCTGTATCTACTGGTTGTTGCAGAGTATTTCAATTTGTTTACCTGAAGATTTAAATTAGTCGTCCGCAATAACTAATCAATGGTAGGGTCCTTGTTAAGATGTTTGCACTTTGCACAACACTCTGGAAAGTTTATAAAACGTTTTCAGTTGTACAGTGTGATTGCAGTGTGACTGCGACCTATCATCACATCATAATCTGAGTTATTACAGCATAGCCACAGCAGACTCCTTAAAGTTAAAACCATCTTCACAACTTTTTTTCGACTGTTGGTTCTGTCATGGAAAAGAGAAACCACAAAACTGGGCTACTTCAGAACATTGGATTGATGCCAACAGGGTTCAAATATTTATTTTTCCAGCTATGCACCAGGCTTGTCAAATAGAATCATTTGATTTCTCTTGATTTCAGTGTCATGGGCCCATTGACAAATATATAGTTTGAACCACTATTTTCTGTTGATAGACGCACACCATGGGCATAACAGTTGACTTGCATGGGATAACAGACATTTGTGAAGCCTGCAGAGGTTTTAATGCCAAGACACTGAAGAAAGTAGGTGTAGGTGATGTACGTCATGGATTCTGGTAGAGCCTCTGCTGTCGTGTCTTTTGAAGACTCCCACAGAGGTTGAAGAACTGCAGGTCAAAATAGCTTGTGAGCCAGCCTTGGAGTACATGCGTGTGATTTAAGCCAATCTCTTAAAGACATAATTTCCATTTTAAGGATTCTACAAACACTTTTTAGGGCTGCTTACACTTTTTTCTTATTCTCCATTTTTGGATCACTGACATATTTTTGGTGGTTAAAGGACCTTCTACTGAAGTACCTCTACCATTGCAGCCTGTTATGGCTCATTTTGAGGATATGGTCCTGGTTTCCTGTAAGGATCCCAGTACCATGGGTACTACTTATGCACACTATTGTACCGTGGGGGAATTTCTATCATCCTGCATTGATTTTAAAGAGTAGGCTGGTGGCATCTGTAATTTAGTTTTGACTTCACGGGGCGTGCAAGCCATTTAACTGGATTGGAAGCCCTATGTTCCTTTTTGGTAGCCATTGCAGTACAATGTATTTTGTTTAGGTTTTCTTAATGTCCATTTTGTTTGAGGCTTTCTTTGTTATATGAAATTATGATGTAAGCTTAAGATCACTGTTCTTCACAAATGGGCTCTTTCTGAGATCACGTGGTAGCTTTCATTTTGTTTTGTACTGGTTAAGGCCACAATCTGTTGCTGGGCTGTTCCCATCACATCTCGTGGGGCTGTTCTGGGCTGAGGGGCGGTTCGAAGGACCAACTAATTTGGTTGGCCACTTGACCCTTTTGTCCTTAGAGCTCCATTGTGATTGGTGGGCTGCTATTGGCCAGCACCTCCGAGTGTTGGTACTTCTATATAATCTCTTTTTTTTATTTTTTTATTTATTGAATATAGTTGCATTTACAACAACTTTTTCAATTTATACATATTACAAAAATTCATTCTTTCATAAGTAAAAACACTAACATGAACAATGAGTCAATTAAACATACATTTGCAATTACAGTTACATCCATCTTTCAAGTGTTGACATTTAATTTAATATACTGTATATCGGTCATTCCATATTTAAGGATTTTAAAAAATTACTGGTAGCAATCCTTATGCCCATACATTCAGTTGCAGCCAAAGCGACCCATCTGTTGCTTGGGTCTATTTGTGCAAAGTACGCAAAATATTTGGAAAAGTGGATGTTTCTTAGACTCAGGAGTTTAGGGGCTGTACACTCCAGTAATAAATGTTGCAAGGTTTCAACAATTGCTGTATCTTGACAAAACCTGCACCAATTAAGGTCTGGTGTAATTTGCTTCCTTCTTAGTTTGACTTCCCTAGTGGGCCAGATATTAAACCGCAGCCTCAAGATATCAGATCTAATAGCAGAGGAGGGAGCCAAGCACAAGTACGAGGCAGTGTCTTTATATGGTTTAGGTCCAAATATAGCAGTGTCAAAATCTTTATAAGTTAGACATTTTTCACGGGTCTCAATCCAGTCCATCATATTGACTTTCTTTTTTGCTCTCTGTGGATGGTCTAATAAAAGGCTCAGTGAAATATCGGCCTTCACCATGACCGAGAACATTTGTGGACCACTGTTTCGGGAATATTTCTGCTGAGTTTAGTATATATTTGGAGATAGATGACAAAGCAGAATTGTCTTGTGTTGAGAGCAAACACTTACGAAACAATGTGCATAAGCGCCAATTATATTGGGCAGTTAATGAGATTATGCCCAATTCATATCGCATCATCGCCCCAGGAATACATTGTGGTAAATGTAGAATGGCTCGCCAAAATTTGGATTCTAATTGATTAAGAAAACCATTTGGTAGAATTTGTGTTTCCAAACCATAAAGAATAGTTGGGACAACATTTTGATTCCAAAATAGAAGGGCTGCTTTGAGTGTGAATTTACCATACCTAGATACAATTATTCGAGTTTGACAGATTGCTATAACTAGCTTCTGCTTAATTTTGTTCAACTGTGAATGTAATGTGGGACAGCCGTCAAAAATGACACCCAAATAAGCATAATTTGGAACTATCTTTATGGGTATTCTCTCAATTTGCCATTCTAACAAATGCTTGTGTAGACCTTTAGGGATGAACGTGACAATCTGTGTTTTAGCAGTGTTTATAGTTAATTCATTTTCTTTAAAATAACTGCATAGTGCTGACAGAAGATTGCGTAGGCCACTAGATGTTTTTGACACAAGCACAAGATCATCTGCATACCATAAGGCACTAATTTTGACACCATTTAGTTTTGGAGCGTCAGCCACTATTTTAGTAAAGATCCACCGAACATCATTGATAAAGAAATTGAACAAGGCTGACGCTAAGCTACATCCCTGCTTTAACCCTCTATACGTTTGAACAGGGGATGATAAAAGACCTTCAGCATTTAATCTTACAAAGATCTTAGTTTTGGAATGCAAAGCAAAAATGATGTCTATAAGGGTGGAGGGGCACTCCGCCTTGATTAACTTATTGATGAGTTTAGGTCTTGATACCGAATCAAAGGCGGAATGTAAATCCACAAATGCAAAATATCTGGGCTGTCTCTTACACTGGGCTTGTTGTCGAATAGCATTTAAAGAGAGTAAATTAATACTAGTACCCAAAGCAGCCACAAAACCAGTTTGTGCTGGATCGCGTTGACAGGCTGTGGATGACCAGAGATTGAAATCTCTTAATACCAACTTGGTGAACAACTTCCCTGGGGCGTCTAATAGCGCTGTCGGACGATAACTTTTGGCGTCCATGCGATCACCCTTTTTATAAATCGGGATAATCACGGATGAGCGCCAAGAGTCTGGTAAGCTTTTGGTTTGCAAAATGTGATGAAATACATTGCTAAGAATGAGAGCCCATTCATTTATGTTTTGTTTAAACATCCAGTTTGTAAGTCCGTCAGGGCCTGCTGCTCTTGACGAGGATGCTGTTTTTATAAGGGTCTGGATGGTGTTTACAGTATATTGCAGCTCCCAACTTCTTGCAGAACTGCCATTGTAAATATAGCTACTCATCTTAGGATCGTCATATAGTGTGGAGAAATGTTTAAGCCACACAGATTCAGGAACACCATTGAGTTGAAAGGACATTTGTGGTGCTGTGCTACATTTATTCAGCAGTTCCCAGATCAAACCAGAGTTTTTATTACAACATATTTGTAAAAACCTTTCACTGTCTAGTTGGTATAGTGCAGCTTTCCTTGACCGTGTCCAATTTCGATATTTTGTGTTGGCAGACCTGACCGCTTTAGTCTGATCAATTATTGGTAATTTTCGTAGTTTTCTGATCTCTTTGCGATAGGCTTTCTTTCTCTCACAGAGAGCCAGATCAAACCCATGAGCATGGCTTTTCAGCGGCCTGTCGTGAACAGGCTGGATATTTGAAAAAGTACTTAAGACATCTATATAAGTTGTGGTCCCTTGAGCTCTATGATTGTTTAATGAAATTGCTTCATTCAAAGCCAACAATTTATTCGTGGACCACTTAAATCTATTTTTGCCATTATTTACTACCAAGCTTTGTTTATAATAATGTGCGTTTTTTGAGCAATCAGTCGTTGGGACTAACCAAGATAGAGCTAAAAGATGGTGATCACTGGTTGTCTGTTTTACAACGACAAATTTAGCGGCATTCATGAAAATGTTGTTAGATATAAAAACATAATCAATTGTAGATTTTGAATTGCCTCTCTCCCAGGTGTTCATTGAGGGGATATCTCCTATAATTGTGCCATTTGCAATTTTTAAGTCAAGATCTTTCATAAAAGACATCCATCTTGCTCCATTGAGGTTTTTGTTCCTTGAATTATGCTCGACACATGAAAAGTTTAGATCGCCCATTACAAGAATTCCAGATATATTGCCCTGAATAGAGATCAATTCAAAGAGAGACGACAGGGTTGTGTAAAAGCTTTCATCAGTGATGCCTGCGGGGTTTCTATACACATTGATAAGAGCATATGTCTGCGTCTGATAGCAAATCTTGACCAATTGTATGTATTTATTTGGCGCTTGCCAGGGGAAGATTTTATAACCCTTGCTTGCTTTCACCATATAATCTCTCTCTAATGGCTGGATTTTTGGAAGAGGCATGTTTTGCTACCTGCAGGGTGGATTTCCTGCTGTTGCTGTAATTTTAGGTGGCCGCCTGCATTCTGCTGCAGATGCCACTTGTGTGCTGCTTGTTAGGGAGAATTCTCAAGAATGTGCTAATTTCCATTACCTTTTGAAACCCCAGCAACTTTGTTGGATTTCTAGGATTTTAATGTTTACCTGTTAAGAGTGCGAGTCTTTTTTTCCCACTCTTTCATGTATTTTGATGTGTGTTTTACTTTTGTGTTCTTTGGATATGGAGTTTTAAAACAACTCCATAGGCATCATCTTTTTCTGGTATCACACAGCACCTTCAGTGCATTGGCACAGGGATGTCTTTCAGACTTCCCAAGGTTTAAATACCTTCTCTGGGACTGACTTCTGTCTCCCAGAGCATGTAAAGTTAAATTGACTTTACTAGTCTTTTTAAATGTACAGACGAAGCACACACTATCTTCCTATAGAGTGCTGGAGTGCTTGCTTAGCATCCCCCGAGTCTAAACACTCATGTTACAGTCCAATGTTACCCATTCCCTCTTGAAATTGCTGGTGGCAGTTGTTTTTAACAAACTGCTATGATTTTTCCCGACCGCGAACACTGGTAGGTAAAAATCGGGTCAGCCATGTTTTTCAATATGGCGCCCAAGACCCATCTGTAAAAACAGACTCGGTCAACTTTTTTTGCTGTTTCTTTTAGGAAAGGTCCTTCTTGTGTTTAACTCTGCGCGCCAAATCAGGTTTGGTCCCTTGGTTCGTTGGCCTTTGGCGGGCTTCAGTGCTGAAGCCCTCATCTGGCTTGAGTGTCTGGGGTGGACAGGATGTGAGGGAGGTGCCCAACTCCCTGTGCTTAGTGTCCTAGGAGACCTGAATGCACTCTGGCGTGATTGGCCGGCTGTCTGTCTGTCAAGGACAGCCTCCCTGCTTGGTGTGTCACAGCTAGGCTGGAATGAATGGTGGAAAACTGTTTAAAAGCAGGCCTCTGGGACTTGGAAAGCAGAGTCGACCACTTGAACGAAAGAACCGAAGACGAGCTGAAGGATGACTGCTGCAACTCCTGGTCCACCGGTGAAGCCCTGCTGCAGGTCCGAATTGCCTGAAACTCCACCGACAGAGAAGCCCTTCAAGGTTGACTTCTTCCCTTGAGTTTGGTGGGAACAACCAACTCGCAAGTCACCTGGACACCGTCTATATACTGGTCGAATTTTCTTCAGAGTGCTCCTGAAAACCGGATAGCCAATGAGAAGGATACCAGTTTGTGGTCTTTAAGGCACTCGCACCTTAAACCGACATTTTACCAAGCTTGTGGCCTCTTCCATGTGCAGTGCAGGAACCTCCCAACGTCCTTTTTGTCCCCACGACTGAAGCTGAGGAACAGCAAGATCTGCAGGAACTACTGGGAACAACGGCCTCAGCTGTAGCTCGTCTTCATTTAAAAGGTACTCTGCAAGTGCGGTCAAGAACTCCTTTCTGCTGCGGTGAAAGTTTGTGAAACTTTCCCAACTTCGAAGGCTCGTCTTTCCCTAAACCGACATATAACTTTGCGTCTCACCAACTACTTCTAAAAACCGTGGCAAAGACATAACCGTTTACTACCAGAACTGTGCTATACTATCCAAGACTCTGAACCATTGATTTTGGCCCAGGCCTATTGAAATGAATTGCTAGTTGTAGTGAACTGAAACTATTTGCCCTACCTCTGAAAGTATTTGTGCTTTAATTCTTTTAACCTTGTCTTTTTACCCCCTTTTTTTCACTACATTTTGTCTTTTTTACCCCTTTTTAAAGTAACTGAAGTGCCATTTTGTTCCCACTTCAGGGGAGCTGAACTTGTTCAGAAACTGGTTGTGTATTGTAGTATATCAGATTGTGATATTGAGCTGCTCTTATTAGTGGAATGTTTTCCAACTGACTGTGTAAATAAATGTATATTCTTTTACCAAGAAACCTTGATTAAGTGTTAGTTTGAAGCACTGTGATTGCTACCCCTTTGTGTAACCTCTTGTACTGCTCACTTTACTCTCGAGATAAGTCTGGCTGCTCAGCCACTGCTACCACATTACATTTTAGTACAGGCTTGTACCAGAGGTGAAATTGTACTTGCACTTATAGTCTTAATTGTGTGTAGTGTTCCCAAAGGGTACTGCATGTAATTCTGCCTAACACTGCTTCAGGCCTTCAGTCCATGCCCCAGGCCATTTTGTATTGTCTATGGACCAGTGTTTGAACTAATTGTGCCTTTTGGTTTGGCCTACTTCCCCTTCCTTTGAGTAAAGCCTGATTGATTGTTCTTTTTTTAGCTTTCATTATGGCCGGGTGCTTTGGCCCCACCAAAGGGCTTGTGGTTAAACAGCCCTCACCAGGGGGTGGGGGGTGGGGGGTGGGGGATGGGGGCTGGTACAAAATCTACCTCAACACACCAAATAAAGGGAAGGATATTTAAAGTTACCCTTTTGGTGCTTTTCACTGTTCATGTACAAGATGCTTCCTACTTCGCCCCTAGAAAGAATGTCTAAGATCGGAAAGACTAAGGAAAATACCCATTGGGTATACAAACATCCCAAGGAAGAGGACACAATATGCAGAGGAAAACAAGGGCACAACCAAGTCTCCTCTGAGCAAAGCCCGAACCTCAGAAGTACCTGAACCTTGGCATGTAGTGGAAGGAAAAATCATTGTCGCACATATGGCTAATATGGAAATGGATTTGAAAAGTTCATGTTGTCCATGAAATAAAATAATTCTAGAAGAATCACAGAAAGTTGCTTGGTAATCACTTCTTGGGTAAATAACCAAACTCATTTTGCGAACAGTGTGGAAAGAGTTGCAGATGCTTTGCATGTTTCAAGCCCAAAAAGTTGCCAACGCCTCAGTTAGGAAGCAACCAGTGATTTTTGTCACCAAAACATGTATCCCCAACATCTGCCGAAAAAGATAGGGTGTTGCAACTTCAGAGGCAAAGGCCACACTAACTGAACAAGACAATGCAATCCTAGACACAAAGACATTGGCATCCTAACTGTATGATGGCGACATTTTTTTTTTATGGATGTGGTGAAAGTGCACTCAAACAAGACACATCTTCATCAGACTTTAACCCTGACACCTTTATGAAAATGCAATACCACACAAGGTGAGGACTGGCTTGTTTTTCAAGAAGCTCTGCGTAACCTCAATATGATTATGAAATGGAGGACAGTAGCAAAAGGCAAAAAGAAGCACCAGTTAGATCAAATGACAATTCTTTTAAAGATATTTAATCAAACCGGTTCTATGTACCCCTGTGGCAATAAGACTCCTGTAGAGAAAGCATTTATTTTTTCTCCAGGAGATGAGGAAAATATACACGGTGAGCAACGAAGATTATGGGACGATTACACAATAGACCCACCAGAAGAAACAGAACCACCAGTATGCTCTCCACACCGCATTGATCATCAATATAATACTGGCCCAACATATGTAGGGATACACAACGTTTTGTTTATCAAGATGCAGGAAGAGGAAACATATAGATTTATTTCGCTTAAGTTAGACGATTGCGGAATTGTTCTGATGTGCTTTGAACTATAGCATTATCTTGGGTTACGATACTAAAGGGCTTTCCATGAGCGATCAAAGGTTTTTAAATGTTGCTGAGGGTTGAGAGCAGTTTCCCATTTATTCAAGCCAAGGAATGGTGGTGGTGTGTATTGCTTTGATGCAGCAAATGAGTTCTGTTTTTCGGGTTTATTTGTAATCAATTTGTAGTCCTCGAGTCCATTTATGCGGCAGATGTTGAGTTCCTATGATTAATGGGTGGGTTTTGGGTCTGTTTGTAAATGTGGTTCTCATCGACATAGTTGTAGCTTTTATTGTGGTTGTCATTTATATAGTGCCTTTTATCATTATTCTAATCCAAGGACCAGGGAGTGTTGGATGTCACGGAGTACGATTGGAATGCATGCGTTGGGTGTTTTGTTAAATAAGGCTTAACAGGGCTGGCCAGGCTCTGGTAGAGAGCAACCTCATGAGAATTTGTCATATGTCTTCGCTGCATACTGATGTCAGAGGTGTCGATGCGTAGTCTGATGTAAGTAGGCGGAGAATGATGTGACCAGCATGACCAAATTTGTCGTAGCCCTTGCTTTATTCTGATGTGTGCGAGTAGCCATGCATGCAACCAGTGTCCACCGGAGTGGTGTTATATGTGCCTAGCAGATTTGGTGGCGATTTGTTGTATGTGCGTGCAACCAGGTATTGGCTTCTTCTGTCGATTCTTGTAGCTGCGATAAAATGGTTGGAGATGGCGACACGTCTATGCTTCAACAACTTGCAACTAGAGGAGCATGGGCTAGCATGGCGAACCTTCCCAAATATTGTGCGCTTACTGAACCTTCTCAATTGTTAACTTTTTGATGGGCAGCCCATCCATGTGCGATACCCACCCATCCCTCAAGTCCTTCCACTGGGATTCCAGGGCTAGGTCTTGATTGCGCTCTCGGAGTAATGCACGAGAAACCCCGCCTAGCCTTCTAGCGGGAGACGTGGTTGTGGCACAGTTCACCACATTGCATCCCAATCTGTTAGGTGGTGATTCTATTACAACTACTTTTGATTGTGATCTGCCTGCTTGTTGTGCCCGTACATGGCAGATGCAGTGACTAATCAATCATGTGGCTTTCATAGTGTGAAAACGTTGTGTTTCAGCTGGTACTGCTTGTGGGAAACCAGGGTCATGATTGGTGTTTGATAGTGTGTGTGTGTGTGTGTTCCGGGATGCCGCGATTCCTGGTTGCCACTCGTTTGGCCTACTTAAGGAGCCCTCCAGCCTCTTTTCCTTTGCAGATGGGGAGCAGGTGCAAAGCCCCGCCCACATTCTTAGCCCTGCCTCTTCCTTTTGCTCTTAACTCTTCGATCAAGGGCGTCCCTCGCCCGGGCGCCCGACATGAAGGGCAGACCAAGGAAAGGGCAATTCCTGTTTGGGCCTGTTCAGAACAGAAGGAGCCAGGGCCCGTACCCCTGCCCAGACAGCAGGTAAGCATGCACCAACATGTGTTTACTCCCTCTGTCCCCACAGGGCATCCCCACCCCCTCTGACCTCCTTGATGTTCCGCTGTGCCACCCCGCCCTTCTCGCATTCAGGTGTTGCCTGTTTTGCTGGATTCTTCTACCCTGCTCCCCCCGTCCCCGGTCCCCACTCTACATCCTACCTCTGCAGGCGTCTGTCCTGATGCATTCTGGTTTCACCATCAACGCCTTTTGCCAATGCTTGGATTTGACTTGTATGGACTTAATTGACTCATGGTGCGTCTCTCTCTCTCTCAATTCTCATGCTGGACTTCCACTGCATCTTGTACTCATGGTGGCCCTGAATCCTGCTGTTCCCATTTTTTCATCTTGAATCCTGGCTTGTATTTGCTGTTCTCTCGCAACATTATGTGTTACTACTGACTTCTGCAATTTTATTTGCTCTCCTCCTCCTCCTGCTTCTCCACTTTTTCACTGCTCGCTCTCTGTTCTCTCCTCCTCCTCTCCCTTTCCCCCCCCCCCTTACTTTCTTCTATGCACTTACTCTATCAAAATTGTCCTTGACCTAGTATGATGGCAACCTTGTTTGTTTCCTGCCCCTCCCCTACTTGTTTTCTCCTCCACCCCCATCGAGCACTATCTGAAATGTCGTCAAGCCTGGTGCGTTAGTCGTCCCTCCCTTCCTTATCTATGTCTTAGCTCCTGCACTATCTGAAATGTCTCCAGGCAGAGTACGATAGTTAATTTCACATTCTTATTGTTCATGGCCGGTAAGAATGTCATTGTATTTCCCCTTGTTCCCTCCCTTGCCTTGAAGCGCTTTGAAACACATTCTGTATAGGTGCTATATAAATAAACTATCATATCATATAACGGCAGACTTCTCCAGGTGCTGCTATGTCGGGCTGCTACACAGACGGCCACCGCCACACAGACGGCCCACCCCGCCTGGTGCCGAGTATTCCTATGCTCGGATTGGGAATTAGGTTTGGGACAGGTTTCAGAGCAATGCGCCAAATAGCTTGTGGGGAAGGCACATTCATGGATAAGAGTAGCCATAGAGTAGGCAGGACGCAGAGGTAAGACCTGAGAAAAAGAGACTGGAGAACATGGCCGTGAGCGGGCCGTAACACTCCCAAGGAGGTTACAGATCACTTTCTTACAGAACAAAAAAATGATGAATCTGATTTGGCAATACCAACAGCTGTGGGTTTTATGTAGGCATGGGCTAGCATTTGCCAGGGACTGCCTTAATGGCACTGCCTGACCAGAAGATGGCAACACCTGGAAAATGGTGTTTACCTGGGCAAATGCTAGCAGTGACTATCTAATACATTTACACAAGCTACAAATCCTTTGTCAATACTTGTCTGACTTTTTTGCAAGGAACAGATAAAATCAGCAGGCTGAAGCAACATGTGTTTTTAAAAAAAAAAGAAAAAAAAAGAAATGTCTTAAAGACGTTATTTGTGCAATTTACCAATAGCAAAAACCAACGAAAATAAAAACCAACAGGTTCATGCTTATTTGAGTGCAATAGGAGACAAACAAATAGTAAAGAAATTATGAAGCTTGGTGAAAAAAAATATTAAGTCACAGTTGAAAGTCCACTCTTTATAGTCCGCCAGCATGTGAGCATAGAGCATTAAATCGGGGAGAAGTGGCGTAGCATTTTCTACTACACCCGTAGCACAACTACAGCTGCTATTAAGTTGCATAGAAATAACAATGGCAGGCGAAAGTCTGATGTTACTGCTTGATAGTTAACTCAAGGAGATTCCAAGAATATTTTTGGGAGAGGGGCATGTCACGGGTAATGGCCGTAAGGATTAGCTTGGCCATGTTCAGTCAGTTTGTGGGTAAATGTCACAGATGACACGAATTGCACAAAATCTTAGAAGCGGTTTTTGTTTATATACCAATGTATGCTAGGTCCGCCTCTCTCTCTCCCTCCCTCCCTCTCTCTTGTTTCAATGCTCTTCCTCATCCAGACATACTTGGCACCAGGTTAGTAAATAGCAATTGTTTTGCGCTCTGAATGCTAATCTGCTAAATAAACTGAGATGTTCACCGAAAGGTCCTTGGCATTATCTCACCAAATTCCCTAAGGGACCGTCTTTCTTCTTCTACCCGATCCAGTTGTTGGTGATCTAAAGGGATATGGGACTTTGTGCCTTGCAGCCACACTGCTTGATTGAGTCTTTTCCTCTCATACTCACTTTCTCCTCTCCCTCTCTGATAAACTACTTCAAGTCCCCCCACCTCTACCCTGTTCACCCTCTGCCCCTCTGATGTCTCTCCTACCTTCTACGATTTACCTCCAACCTTTGATAGTACTTCTCCCTTCACAGTACTACTCCTTCCTCTACTACAACTCCCTGCTCCACACCACTACTACTACGACTACTCCACCCACCTCTAAATAATACACCCTTGTTTTGCTCAGACACTCACTTTACATTCACTCCCTACTCGCCTTCTCCTAACCAAACTTGATAAACTTTCACGGATAACGTAATACTACTTGACTCACTAGATAATACCTCGCCTTAACCAGAAATCCCCTCCAGGCTCCACTGCTCGCTCCTTCCCTCTTGCTGGTCTCTTTGGTCTCTTGGTCTTCCACCTCCTTCTTTTGACCTCACCCGAATAACCCACACTTCCTTTGATATGCTTTTTATACTGTCGCCCCAGCCCCCACACCGCCCCCCCCCCCCATTGCTGGATTGGGGTTTTGTCCCTGCCTACTCTGGCTTGGCCATCCCCAATTGGGACTTTTTGAAGGAAGCAAAGATTAGCTCATCCCACTGCCTCTGCGGAACAGCCAATGGAGTCGAAGTTTTAATGACCTTGATCCCAGCACACCTAAGGTGACTCACATAGTTTTGAGGGTTTTTCATTAGGTGTGGTATGAGACAAATGTGAATTGCTCAGAAACGGACTGGTGCAAAGGAGGGCAGGAATTGCGGTGGGAATGACTTTGGATGTCTCCCTGGTAGGCCTCCCACCCTCCAGGCCGAGTGGTTCCCGTCCCCTTCTGGACAAGATCCGGGGACTAGTTTTGTTCCAATACACAAACAACCCCAAACTGTGTGTCCCTCCTTACATGTCATCTCCTAGCTGTATTACACAGGCATAGTTTCGCCTTAAAGGTGGCGCTTAAGCACTAATAGCCAAAACTAATGATATTCCCCAAAACAATGACTGTCCAGTACACCTCCTTCCAAGGCGTCCCAGTATGAGGCAGGCTAACCCAATTTTAGTATCATTGGAAGAAGGTCACAATGGATGGTACTCCATTGGAACGTTCTACAATCCACCAAGTTAATGGCACATTAATCCACATTTACCTCCACTTCTAGAGTTGGTTGTGGTCTTTTTTACAAAAGGGAGCCATAAAGGCTTTCTCAAAAGATTAAGGGACGCAAGGTGTTTTTTTTGTTTAAATGCACCCACCTGTCTGGACTTGGGGCCACTGAAATAGTTTTCCAAAATACAAATATTTCTTAAGAAAAGACTTCACGAAGTAGTAAGTCTGCCACAGCAATTGCATCACCACCATCCCTTTCTGTATATATCTAAAGGCAATAAATGAATTTTTAATTTTTTTTTATAATTTGGTTTAGTTGCAATTACAAGTTATCAAATACAGACATTCAACATGCAAGTTTTAAGATTCGTGAGAAATAAAATAAAATTGTACAAAAGTTTAAATACTTTGTCAGGGCATAGAACAAAGATGTACACTGTCTTAGCTATATTAAAATTGAAAGGATTATTGGTTCACTTGTATTATAGGCAGCATTTCATTATTGTCACAAGAATATCTGATCCATTTACTTAATATTGCAAGTTTGGAACACAGCAAAGAATGAAACCATGAACCTTTCAGACTTTCAGCAGAGTTGTCATTTCAAAAGAAATTTGATGGTAGCAATGCTTAAGGAGACATGTTCTGCATTTCAATATCATGGACCACATTTTAGCAGTTAACGTACGACAGTTGTGAAAAAACATATGGAAGTGCTCTTTCCTTGCATTTGTGGGTGCCTGCCATATACTACTAGATGCTCTAGGCCTTCGATCTGGCTTTCCAGTTTACAGAGCCTACAGTTAGTTATAATATTGCATTCTTTGTATCTCGGTGCTATTACTGCTTTTGTCGGCTGTTGGGGAGAATTCTCATAAATGTGCTAATTCCCTTCACCTTAGAGACCCCCAGCAACTTTGCTGGATTTTGAGGACTTGATTTTTTTTTTTACCTGGAGAGAGCGTGCGCTTTTTTCCCACTCTGTGTGTTTTACTCTTGTGTTCTTTGATTATGGGGTTTTAGATGACTCCATAGGCATCATCATTTCATGTGTATCACACAGCACCCTCAGTGCAGTGACACAGGGAAGCCTTTTAGGCTGTCCCAAGGTTTAAGTACCTTCTTTGGGATAAACTACTGTTTCCCAGAGAATGTAAAGTTAAATGGACTTTACTAGTCTTTTTTAAATTCCTAGATCCAGTACACACTATCTTACATTGGAGTGCTGGAGGGGTTACCTAGTATGCCGTATGTCTAGAAACACATGTAGCAATCAAATGCTACCCTTTCCTATCGAAATGGCTGGTGGCAGTGGTTTTACAACGAACTACAATGATTTTTTCCGACCGCGAACACCGGTAGCTAAAAATCACAGGAGCCATGTTTTTCAAGATGTCGTCTGAGTCCCCTTTGTTTAAACAGGCCCGGTCTTCTTTTTATTAGCCATTTCTTTTTGGAAAGGTCCTTCTAGAGTTTGTCTCTGCGCACCAAACTAGGTTTGGTCCCTTTGTTCCTATGCCTTTTGGCGGCCTTCGGGACTGAAGACCGCCTCTGGTGCCTGAGTGTCTGGGGAGGGCAGGAAGTGACGGAGGTGCCCGAAACTCCCTGTGCTTAGTCTCCTGGGAGATCCAAATGCACTCTGGCATGATTGGCTGGCTGACTGTCCGGCAAGGGCAGCCACCCTGCTGGGTGAGTGGCAGCTAGGCTGACTGAAAGGGAGAAAACTGTTTAAAAGGCGAGTCTCTTGGACTGGAAAGCGGAGTCGACCACTGGAACGAAAGAAACGAAGAAGAGCTGGAAGAGGACAGCTGCTGCAACTCATGGACTGTTGGTTTGCCCGGTGAAGACCTGCTGCAGGTCCGAATCGCCAAGTTCATCTCGACAGAGAAGCCCCTTCAAGGACTGTTAGGCAGAATTCTCTGTTTAGGCTGAATTTCCTAGCCTAGTGAGTCCCCCAGCAGCTTTGCTGGATTTTTGGGGTTTATTTTTTTCTCCTGCCAAGAGTGAGACTCTTACCCTCACTCTTGGACATGATTTGAGTGTGTTTCTTTTGAATCTAGCTGTGTCTAATGGGCTTATGGGGTCTTTTACTCCATAGGGTTTCATGTGTTTTTGTGATGTGTTACACAGCACCCTCCGTGCAGTAACACAGGGGTGTCCTAGTGACCCCCCAGTATAGACTCCATACCCTGGGACTGACTACTGTCTCCCAGGGCATGTAAAGTCACCATTGACTTTACTAGTCTTAAATTCTGAACAGAACCATTACAAACCATCATATTGTGGACGTACTGGCTGGGGCAATTCGATTGCCCCAGGGTCTGTTAGTCGAGGGGGCACGTCTCCGTCCCCCCTGATCGAGTTTTGGCTGGTGGCAGTGGATACTACTTTTTATATTCAACCGCAAATATTTTCCTATGGGATTTCCCATTGTTTTAGGCTACTATCTTTATTTAATTATTTACGGTAGCCTCGAACATACCGCCGGTTTATTTAATTAATATTAATTCTCCGGTTGGTATTTTTTGTCAAAACTTGATTCTAAAATGGCGTTTGTGTTCTCTTCTGTGACTCCAACCCAAGTCGAGCCCTTTGTTCCACTTTTTGGCGGGCTTCTCCACAGAAGCCCTCCAAAGTGGTGCCACTATGTCTGGGGTACTTAGGCGGGGTGGAGGGGAATTTAGGCACCCTGGACTGAGTTGCCGGGGCAACTCAAGTCGCACTCCGTCCTGATTGGCCCAAGTGGTGAGCCGGCCGGCTCACCACTTAGCATGTTTGAGTGACAGCTAGGCTGAGTGAATGGGGGTTTGCTGCATAAAAGCAGGGCTTTGGGGACTGGAACTTGAGAAGTCGCCACAGGACCTAAGAATCTGACGAGGGAGAAGCTGAGCCGACCTGCCACGACACCACGACCGGTGGAGCCCTGCTGCACCGTCTCGCCTCTTTTCCCAACGACAGAGGAGATCTCCCGCCGGAGAGTCTTCTTCCTTTGACTGGTGGGGATAACCAGTTTCACCGTCTTTTCGCTTTCCCGACGTATCTCGTGGCCGCCTTGCCCGTGCTAAGCACCCCGGCAACCGGGATACCACGTTTTACCACGACCGCGAGATAAAGGTACCACCTTTTACCGGAAAACTCTGCGGCTGGTTTCTGCCCTGGTAGTGCAACGACCTGCATCTTTCCTCCACGTCGAGATCTTCTCTTCCCCTGGACGACGCCGCAACTTGCAACCACTACCAGGGACAACTGCCACTGCTGGAGGATCCTTACAACTTAAGGTACCGTGTCCCGCCTGGCTTCCCTTGCAACCGATTGTACGGGGTAGATCTAGCCCCCGGCTTTCGAACCTGGGTTAGCCTGGGACACCCTGGCTAACTTTTCTAAAGCCTCTCTAAACTCTTTTCTGAACCCTCTGCAAGACTTTCTAAGCCTAGTGTAACTGGGTGATCTTGGGCGCATTTGTGCTCTGCTCTCTAAGAGTGGGCCCAGCCGTTGGACTTTGGCTCACCAGTGACTTTTGCTCTCTGCCTTGCTAATAGTGTTCCTGAATCGTAGAAAGGTGTAATCCTGCATCCTGCATCCTGTAGTCTTAAATCTTTTGCAGTGGTCCCTAAGGGAACTGCACAGGTTTCTGCCTAACGAGGACAACTTCTTCCTTGGAGTTAGTGGGACCAATCAACTTGTAAGCTACCTGGATACCATTCTTGGAGCTGGTTAGGATTAACCAGGGGGAAGGACACCAGCTTGTGTGCTTGACTACAGCTACTCGAACCGAAGATCTTCCATTTTGCCAGCTTGTTTGACCCATCCCTGTGCAGTGCAGGAGTCCCCCGACGTCCTTTCTCTTTTCCCCACGACTGAGGTTCAGGAACAGTGAGATCTGCAGGAACTGCCAGGAACCAACGTCTTCAGCTGCATCTTTTTCTTTATACTGTGTACTGTGCCAACCTGATTGAGAGAACTTACCTGTCGCAGTGAAAGTTCGTGAAACTTTCCCAACTTACAGGCCTAATCAGCTTGTGACCAAACGTAGGATTCTTTTTCATACAAACTACTTCTGAGAACATTGGCAAAGACTTTATCTTTTACTACAAGAACTGCTCTTTCCTATCCAAGACAATAGCCCATTGACTTTGGCCCAGGCCTATTGAACTGAATCTAGACCTCTAGTGAACTGAAACTGTTTGCACTGCCTAAGAAAGTATCTGTGATCTATTCTATTAACTTGTGCCTTTTTACTCCCATTCAAAGTAACTGAAATGCCATTTTGCCCCTATTTCAGGGGAGCCTAATTTACTCAAACGTATTGGCTTAGTATTGAAGTGTGTTGGTGTATAATATTAAGTTGCCTCCTTCTAGTGAATGTTTTCTAAATGATTGTGTAATAAATTAATAAGTGTTTTACCAAGAAACCTTGAGTGCAAGTGTCTACTTGAACCACTGTGATTGTAAGACCTCTGTGTAACATCCTTGTACTGCTCACATTCCCTCTTGAGATAAGCCTGGCTGCTCAGCACTCTAGCAAAAACTGTGTAGTACAGACTTGTACCAAAGGTTGGCTTTGCTAACACCTGGAGTCCTAATTGTATGTGGTGTTCCCAGAGGGGACTGCATGCAATTCTACCTAACAACTGTCATGCTTGCTCTTTCCTTCCAGTTATCTGGGGTAGCTCAACCAATATGGCACTGCATCACATCAGAGGGATCACACTAGTAGCTGAGAGCATATGCCAGGAATACTAAATCAAATTGTGCTGTATTAAGTCATTACCTGCAGGACACATGTGAATCGGACAATGACACATTAGGGTACTTTAGAGAAAATGCTCACATTTCACTGCCACATACTTTATTCTACTGCCATGGTCAATGTGCAATGCAGTGTTGATGAATTGTTTAGGCACCTTTGCCTACTCTTCTCCCATCCCTCAACACCAGTGATTTCAGAGGGCTGTACACGAAATGCACGCAACACAATTGACGGTACTATATATTGTGCTGACTTTGACACTGGCAAGACAAGTCTTAGGAAAGATTGGATGCAGTACCCTGTGGGAGACTGCACCAGCCTTTCCTCTTGGCAATAGTTAACCCACCCTTTTGGTATAAGCATGTACTACACACGTTGGTAGAGTGACTGAGCAGCCAAGCTTATCTCAAGAGGGGCCAATTTGAGCTGTACGGTCGTTAGAGATTCACAGTGGCAGGTATTCACATAAACACTCTCGGTTTCTTGATTAAACAAGTATTTATTAATTTAACAGCCAGTTGTATAAGCCTTCTTTAGAAAGGAGCAAATATATGTAACACACAAATATACTTCAAAATACACACTCAGTTTCTTTAAATTAGTAGAAGCCCATTAGGGAAGGCACACAGATACTTCCTACACCCTGAGGTGACTTAAATAACTAGGACCATGTGGACATTGAGATATCACTGGCACATTTAGAGCAATACTGAGTTTGGTGTCAAAAGGAAAAGATGATGGAATAAAATAATGGTTAACAAATATTTGCAGTTAAGTACTTTTGAACCCCCAATGCAAAGTAAATTAACCCTTTCCCAGCTACACAAGTTATAGAATGTGTGACTTTTGTTGAGGGAAAGTTAAGCACAAAGTCTGAGGTAAGAAGAGACTTTCAGGGAGCCAGGACAGCCAATGTTAATTGAGCCAAAGTTTAGGTGAGCTGAAGCACTTCTTGCAGGTAAGTAAAAAGTATTGCACAATGTTTTAGAAGTCTTTGTAGAAAATGAAATCGCTGTTGGGCCACAAGCTGGGAGGCTTGTGAGGGGCAAAGCTGCAAGCAACTCTGCAAAAGCAACCAAGACAAGTCACAACTGAGAGCTAGCAAGGCTACTCGACAAGAGGTAAGTATCCCTTAATTTTACAGTACCTTAGGTCTGAAGAAATTGGTTCCAGCTGGCTTCTGTTCCAGTTGTAGTATGGCACATCCTGTTGTTCCTGGGCCTCATTCGTCGGGACAAGAATCAGGACATCTGGGAACTCCTGCACTACGGTTTGAACGTCAGCGGCGGCAATGGGCAAAGTTTAGATGCGCAGCACTTTGCGGTTTCAGCTTCTCTCGAAAATGCACCACCGCGGTTCTCGGATACCTTGTGGACTCTCCTCTCATCTGGAGTCCTTCATTCTGTTAAGGTGGCTCAGGCTCGGTCAGTCCTGCTTCATGGGAGTACTTCAGTTGCCTTCTCTCAAGTTCCGCCTTTTTACGAATTTAATATATTCTGCAACGACACAGAAAACTGCTCTGTGAGGCGGTCTTGTAGAAAAGGCTGCATGGAAGACTAACCATCGTTGAAAAAACCTGATGGAATATGCAGCACATCGACTTCTGCGACCGCTTCCAAGACGTGTAGGTCCTTTGCTCTAAACCACTGGAAATCAGGACGCAATGCGCAAGAAAAATGATTAGAAATATAACTATTAGGTAGTTGCATTAGTATGAGTTTGAGAAGAAAAGTTACATTAACTTCACGCTGCACACACGACCACCTTAGACCGCATGCCTTATTAAAAGTGATAAAATTAGTAAACGCGAGCAAAATGAGTGCACACAGAAAAATCACACGCACCAAAAGTAAACACGCGCACTTTTCCGAAAACGAAATGCCAGCTTCACCTTGACTTTCTAACTTTACTGTTTTCTTTTGTTACAAACTTTAGCACAAACTTGTCCTTGAACTACACGCTTAAATGCAATTGATACAATAATACAAATTGCTGATTTAGATCAATTTTTTCCTTATAATTCACTGGCACTTATCTTGCTTCATCTGTTCACGACTTTTCTTCTTCAGCTTGTATAACAGATTTCTTCTTCTGCTTCAAAGTTTTTTAATATCTCAACTATAAATCTCTAAACTAGAACTTTTTCTAACTTTACTTCAAAACTCTGCTGAGCTATAAAACTGCGACCTGCTTCGCTGATTGCTAGAATGAAAGGCAGTTTAGAAATCTAAATAGAATTCCAAACTACCTCACTGCTGTCTCCTCCAATCACTGCTGCTGTTGAGACTCCATCTTGCCTTGGGGAAACGGAGGCCTCCTGAGAACTTCATTAAGGGAAAGTTTCTTTAGTTTCTCAGTTTCAAACCATAACCCGTACAACTTCAAGCTCCTACAAATCACCTCCCCTGTACCTCCTCCTGCCAGAGTGTCAAACATATACTTGTAGATGTAATTCTAAAAGGACGACCTTTACAATGAATGCCCTTATGTGAAAACCTTATTGTGTACCCTGGATTCCTGGCAGGTCAGACTTAAAGATGAGACACTTGATTCTGGTTGTTCCTCTACCTGACAATCGGTTCCTGCCGCAGCAATGGAAGTACAGCCAGCTCCGAGAGGATGTTCAGATAAGTTTGTATTGGGGTCAATTGGTCCCACCAACCCAAGGGGAGAAGTCGTCCTTCACAGGGCTTCTCTAGTCGAGGCAAATTCGGAGCTTCAGCACTGCAGCAGGGTTTCGCCGGGTAAACCAATGGTCCAGGAGTTGCAGCAGACGTCTCTTCCAAGTTCTTCTTTGGATTCCTTGGTCCAGTGGTCGACTCTGCCGTCCAGGCAAAATACCATGCCTTTTATGCAGGTTTCACCCATTAATTCGCAGCCTAGCTGTCGCTCAAACAGAAAGACAGCCAGCCAGCCAATCACCTTTGGGTGCATTCCTGTAACCAAGGGGATTAAGCACAGGGAGTTTCGGGCACCTCCCTCACTCACTTCCTGCCCTGCCAGACACGCTGAAGCCAGAGGCAGGCTTCAGCAGTGAAACCTCTCAAAGACAAAACAAACAAAGGGACCAAACCTGGTTTGGCGCGCAGAGTAAATCTCAAGAAGGACCTTTCCAACAAGAAATGGCTAAGAAAGAAGACTGGGGACATTTTGACAAAATGGGCACCCATGGGTGCCTTACTGCAGCTGCAATTGCAGCCCACGGTAGAAACACACAATGGTAGTAAAAGGTAAACCACTGCCACCAGCCATTAATTGTAAAAAGGTTAACATATAAAAATATTACATGAGTTTCTAGACAAAGGGGATACTAAGTAACCCCTCCAGCATCCTATTATAAGATGGTGTGTGCTGGGTCTAGAAAGTTACAAATGTAAGTAAAGTCAATTCCCCTTCACTGCTCTTCGAAACAGTAGTTGATCCAAGAGAAGGTATTTAAACCTTTGGGAAATCTGAAAGACTTCCCTGTGCTACTGCTCTGAAGGTGCTGTGTGACACAATGTAAACAGATGTAAAGCAATAGACTAGATAGGCAACCTAGTCACACAGCCGCTCTCCGTTAGAACCCAACCTTGGGTCGTGTAGTTCAAAACAAGCTGTTCCAAAAGTTCAAATTCACTTTTGCAACTTTGTCTGTTCTATATGAGTTCAAGAAAATTCAAAGTCTTAGTTCAAGTAATATCTGTTTTATCAAAGAAATGTCAAAAATATCAAAAAAATGATCACTAATGAAATCTTAGTGAGGGCGTGGCTGACACATCTCATAATTTGAGCAGACTTCCAATGCATTTCGGAGCATTAAACTCCTTCAGGGCCAGTCAATACTTAAATATGGCATAATAATATGGTGGCATCAAGTGGATAACTTACAAACAATTAACACTACAATTAACATCACAGTCATTAAATCAATGAATAGAAAAATAACATGGAAAAAATAGAAAAGAATAATATACCCATGGAAGGATGTATTCAGAGCAGGTAGAAATGTGTGAATAAAAAGAAAAGAAATGAATGAATAAAAGAGGCTGGTGTCGAACGGGAAGTTGACTACCAGTATAAACAATCAAAGGTTACCTCGCGTGTAGAGAGTAGCCAAACGAGGTGAAAGGGTCAGAGTTGGTGAAAGACACGGAGTCTTAGATGAATTTCAGTGTGTGGCACGCGATCGTGCACTTGACAAGATCTAGTTGACAATCTGTAGGGATGAAGTCAAGTTTAGGAAGCGGCAGGAGCCAGAAACAAGGAAAGTGTAGGGAAAAGTGCTTGTGTACCTGTGGAGTCCACACAGTGATCGCAGCGGTTGCCGGAGGAACGCCGTCGGGCATCGCCGAGAGTAAGCGTTGCCAAGGGAAACCGTGCAAGATATAGACACGTCACCGCAACGCAAGGAAGAAAAGCCAGATGTGACACGTACAATGCAGGGCGGCATGTGCGTTCAAGGGACATAATGGGGGCAAGGAAATCAATTTTAGATGTTCTAGGAGTGAGGGTGTCTCCAGACTCCTCATAGCCAGCTCCTGTGAGCTTTCACAAATATTTTTTCTTATATTCTTGCCAATGCTTGAAGTCCTACGCAGATACCTGACTGTAATTGTATCTACCTATTGGTGCCCACTTATTTTATTTTCGACAATGTAAAAAGATGCTTATGGAGATTGTCGGACTCCAAAACCAAAAGGAACCGTGTTCAAATTAAAGAAAAATGCATGAGTGGGGAAAAAGGTCTTCCTCTCTCCAGGTTAGAAATTAAAAGTCCTAAAGTCCAGCAAATAGAGCTGGGGGGTCTCTAAGGTAGAAAGGAATTAGTACATTTCTGAGAATTCTCCCTAACAACAATTTTATTGTTATCAAATGATTTCATTGTAGAATACACACAATTTTTCAGTGCAAAATATGAATCGGCAATCAATTCACCTACAACTTGTATAATTTAAAATAAGATGCATAGATTGAGCTTGTGAAAGGGGATAATGTTTTCTTATGGGTGGTGGGTGGGTTTTGGAGTTTTCGGTGGGGCTGTGGGTGTGGATTAGCCCACATTTTGCTGCTGCAAGTAAGATGAAATTCCCAAACATTCCAAAATATTTGTAAATGTAACTTTCAGGGGTATAACATGGGACTGTCATAACAACATCAAATGCCAATGTCAATAACACCCAGTATCAAGGTACAGGTACGCCAGACACTTCTCATGCAAAGAAAAGTCTAACAATGCCCCAATGCAGACCTTGTCAACTGAGCATCTTTTCTAATGATATTGAATTTGGTCATTTAGAACTCCCAAGGTTTCCTTGAGTTATTTAAGGTCTAAATATACCTAAACAAAGGTTCTGCTACAATAACAAAGGGAAACTATGTATTGTGGCGCAAATAATGAAGTATGCACCCCTTGCATTGTTGCAAATGAATATTGTTACCTACTTTATGAATTTCTGCTACATCTTAGAATATCGTGCAACTCGCTCAAAGGTCATTCGTCTGCATTAGCAGACTACACACCTTCAAAGCACAAACCGATTCAAAGTGCCAGTAGTCCATGTCTTTATGGTGGGCGTCAAAAGGTTGCCGTAGCCTCTAGTTTGGGATTTGAATACTGTAGTATGTAGGCTCATGCATTCTTGTTTTGAAGCTATTCACAAATGTTTCTTGAAACCCTTGTGGTGGATTTCCTTGTGGCTTTTCATTGCAGAGTAGACAAGAGTACAGTTCTTATCAGTAGGAGAACCTTTCCTTACCATTCATTAGGATAAAGTGGTCTCCAGAACAGATCCATGGTTTTCACCAAAATTGATATGAAATGTTCATGTTGATCAACTAATGTGTTTACCAGCTTGTTTTAAAAAAAAAAAAGCCTCAATTGGACACAGAATACACTTAATGTTCATAGGACCACAATGTCTGACATTTAACCGGAAGCAAGACATTCAAAAGACAACTTTTTGTAGCCTTCAGCTTAGCACATAAAGGACATCGCATATGTAAGGCCGTAAAAGACGGCTTGTGCAATACATCCAAGATTGCTACAATCTGGCATGGAGGAGACTGCTGTTCAAACGTCAAGCTCATTCACCTGGAGCTATAATTCTTTTCTTAGCTGCACTCATTAATTGTGCTGACAATGGCAAGACAAGTTTCATATTCTCCAGCATGGGGTCTGGCATGGATTCACATGCTCATGGATTGAAATGCTCATGAATATTCCCCGTCGTCAGGCTGGGAATCCTCGGTAAAGAAAAATCAGTATCAGTTTCGTTTCTGATCTGTCTTTCGTAGTAGTAACCAATCGCTGATCTCTGCGTCTGTCATGATGCCTACCCCCGGAGCATCAGGCCAGGCCCAGCACCCCCGGAAGCAGGCATCATGCCCTCGGGTAAAAGCCCAGCGGCCCCTTATAGGGGCTCTTTGGACTCAGTCCTGGCGCCTTTGGCGCCAGGCTCATGTTGGACATCCGTCCTGGCGCCAGGCTCATAAAGGGAGGTGTTTTGTGCACTTACCTGATGCAGACCATGCTGCATGCTTCAGGCCTCCCTGAGACCTGAAAGGGACTATTTTTTCATAGGGACTGTTTTTTCACTCGGGCGTGGCCAGGGAAGGATACATACCTAGTTGGGGAAGGATACATACCTGGGACTTCTTTGGAGGCTATTTAAGCCACGCCCAGACAGCAGCTCATGCTTCGCGTTGTTCTGCGTCCTGCAGCTTAACGCTCACCGTGTCTGCTCCTGGACTACAGCCACGCCCGTCTTGAACCTGGAAGACCTGCAAGGAAGGAAGAGAAGAGAAAGGTGAAAACCATGGATTATTTCAAGCTTCTTACCTGCATCCGGAATCTTCTCGCCAGCATCCCTGAAGGAAGACTTCAATTTAAAAGCATCGCGTTGCTCGCTGCAGCGCCACGCTTCACTCACCTGTCCTGTCCTCGAGACATCTCCCGGCTCCATCGCGGCTGTCAGCATCGGACGCCACATCTCTGCACCTAGGGGAGAGAGGAAGAAACAAAAGGTGAGCAGAAGGACACACAGAAGGAAAGCCTGATTAACAGCCATAATACTTACCGGCTTTTCCTCCACATTTCGGGTCGGCGCCGCCCCGTTGGCAGGTACCGTACCCCGGCCCCTATGGGGAAAGGACTAGAGACATTTCAGAGGAATGATAAGGACATCTAGAGGGATCGCCCTCATTACTACTCACCTCGGCAGGTTAACCCCTCGACGCATCGCCTTCATTCTGCACCTGAAATAAAGGACAAATCACACGTGAGAAAGACAGCATAAAGGGGGCCTCACTTGAACTTTGAACTTTCATACTTACGGCACATCGCTCAGGAAAGTCAAGTGGATTTTGCCAGCGCCATTCTGAAAACCAGTGAAATAACTGGACGAACGCGCGCCCCTGCACCAGAAGCAGGATGGAGAGTTCAACCTTCCAAACCATAAGGTGAGCTTAAACCGGGTTTGGAGGAATAGAGAGGAACGGAGGGGGGAAGGGGGGGAGCTAGCACACCATTCTGCAGACTGTTAATCCCCTTTCTCATCTGCAGAAGGATGTTCCTACGGGCCAAGGAAGCACGATTTGGAGGTCCTGTCCAATCGGTGTTCCGGGTCCTGCGCATCACGCTAGAAGAGGCCGCAGTAATCCAGACTAGATCAGCGCCCCCGTGGGAACCAGGTGGGCGTTACAGCGTCATACTGACCACAGCCAATGACTGCCATCCCCCTAAGCCCCGCCTCTGGCAGCCATCTTCAGATTTTTACCGCACGTTCAAGTGTTGGGATCCTCGTGCTATTGCTCTCGAGCTTTAGTGCTTTTTTCGCGCTTTTTCTTAGGAAATTTTCTCTTTTTCGGTCAAAAGAGCCTCAAGCTCCACCGTTTCTTTATCCGATCAACGGGGACCCGTGTCGGATTCGTCTACGCCCCTCAAGGGTGAAGATTTTGTTGAGCCACGCTTTTGGAGGACTCCAGAAGTTTCTCAGGCCCATCTAGATCATGGCCCAGGAGAGGGGAAGCTCGACGCCCGGAAAGCTGTTCAGGGTCTGCCCTGGATGCCAGCTTCAGAATGTCTTTAAGGAGGACGAACACTCCCTTTGCCTCTACTGCCTGCATGAGGACAAGACGCACATGGAGAAGGACTGTGCGTTTTGCGGCAATATGTCGGAGCGGACCATGAAGGACCGCCATCTGCGTCTCGCCAACTGGCTGGAAGGGAAGAGCCCGTCAGGCGAGAAGAAGTCTGAGCGGTCTTCTAAGACCTTTGAGGGCGCCCTGGCGACGAGGGTCCAACAGAAGGCCAAGCACCGGGAGTCCGCTGGCACCGGGAGCGCCGAACGGTCGGGCTCTACGGGCGCCAGGCATCAACCACGAGCCAACGCTCTGGCTCGGGTAAGAGGAAGGCCGAGCACCCGGCGAAGCTCCTGGAGAGATCCCGGTCGAACTCTAAGGCCCCATCGGAGGGGGAGCGAGGCGGTGACCCTCCCCCCAAGGAGAAGGCGGTGAGCGCACCTAAGGTGGTGAAAGCCTTGATCCACCCGGCCAAGGCCTCTATCGAGACAGTCGCGGCGGCCCTGGCTCAGCCTGTGGAGGCTACACCAGTGGTGGCGACCTCGGGGCCCAGAGTCTCCCTGCCACCGCGGAGGGAGTCCTCTTCTATGCCCATCGACAGAATCCCCGTGAAACCTCCGGCGGAGAAGAAAAAGGGGGGGCAGGAGGTCGTCGTGGATTCGGCCTCAACCTCTGAGGAGGAGCTGATCGAAGTCTTAAGCCACGGCGTCGGCGTGGAAGAAGACCAGCCCGTCGGGAGGGACCCCGACGTAGGAGACGACGAGAACGTCGAGGGTGCCGACGGGGCTCCTGACCGCCCGTTGGAATCCCCTCAACCAGTGCCGCAAGACAACTCGGCGGCCATTTTGTTGGCTATGCAGTCCTTATGCTCGGAGATAAGGACAAGATTGCCGTTACCACCAACGAGGAACCGCTCCCGACAGGGGACCCGGAGCCAGGCCCTTCTGGGAGCCCTCCTCCTAAGAGAAGAAGGATTCATCCTCCACCTCCTTTTCAACCATAGCGCCCTGCTCAGCCCTCCTCCACGACCCGTGGGGATGATACGGGGACTGACACGGCCGTGACGGGTACAGATGACGAGGTTTACGACGAGGATCTCCCGTCGTCACCTCCTCCCCGGGCTTCCCCGTCCGACGAGATTGGATTGTTTCATGCCAGGATCGCCAGGGCATCCGAGCTTTTCCAGCTCTGCCCGGAAGAGAAGAATGAAGGTTTCCTTTATCAATGGCGTGAGACCAAGAGGAAGACGGTCCTCGCTGTACCTCTACTGGACGATATCTGGGATGAGGGTCTCGCCCTCCTCAAGAACCCATACACAACGCCTCCGAGAAGGGATCGGTACGAGAAGAAGTACCGGGTCCCGGACGCGGCCCCCTTGTGCCTTCGGGCACAGCCGACCCCGGACTTGGTCGTCTCCGCAGCAGCCAGGAAGAAAGCGGGGGGGCCCTCGGCCTCTACGTCAACCTCCCCGCCGCATGGCGAGGGAAAGAAATTGGACACGATGGGACGCAGAGTCATCTCATCGGCAGCGACGACGATTAAGGCTGCCAACGCCTTGGCTATCGTAGCCCGCTACGACAGGGAGTTGTGGTACAAAATCGCCGCCCTGCTGGACTTCCTACCAGATGACAAGAGGGCGGAGGCCCTAGAGATCTTGCAGGAAGGAGAAGTGGCGTCGGACCACACCATTACGATAGCGACGGACATCGCTGACACTGGATTTCGCCAGTTGGGCAACGGCGTGTGCCTTAGACGGCGTGGATGGCTCAAGGCAACTGACTTCCGTCAGGACGTGCAGACCAAAGTCTTGGACATGCCGTTCGACGGGAGCAACCTGTTTGGGAAAACAGTGGACGATTCCCTACAAGCCATCAAGACGGACACAGAGACGGCCCGGGCTCTTGGTGTTCTCCAGCAACGACGGCCGCCCTTTCGGAGCGGCAGAGGCAAGCGGGGTGCCTTCAAAGGTTCCGGCGGGGGGGGTTTCCACCTATCATCAAGCGGCCCGTTGTCGTCACAGGAAGCCTACAGGGGACGAGGCAAGTCGGGCGGACCCCGCGGTCGTCGCCAAGGAGGACAAGGCGGCAAAGCCTCGTCGAAGCAGGACTGAACCGGCCGTGGGGTCAGGCCCCCACCGAAGCACCCTGGTGGGAGGCCGGCTGGCGAGCTTCGTCAGCGTGTGGGAGTCCATCTCCACCGACCGTTGGGTGCTGGGCGCCCTGGCCCAGGGTCACGCGCTCGAGTTTCTAAAGAAGTGCCCGCGCGTCCCCCCCGTGGCCAGGAAGGAACATCACGTCCCTCAACTTCTCTTGGAGGTAAAGGCGATGCTCAAGAAAGGCGCTATCGAGCTCGTCCCAAAGAGGCTTCGGGGCTCCGGAGTTTACTCAAGATACTTCCTCGTGAAGAAGACGACGGGAGGATGGCGTCCCATCCTGGACCTACGACGACTGAACAAATTCATCAAGGCACAGAAGTTCCGGATGGTCGCCCTCCAGCACGTCCTGGGTCAACTGGAGGAGCGAGATTTCCAGTCGTCGTTGGATTTGGAGGATGCCTACTTCCATATCCCCATCCTAAAGGGACACCGAAAGTTTCTCAGATTTGTGGTCCAAGGGCGTCGCTACCAGTTCAGAGCCCTTCCCTTCGGATTGAGGTCGGCACCCAGGGTGTTCACCAAGTGCCTCGCACGGTGGCGGCGCGGCTGCGCCTGGAGGGGATCCACGTCTACCCCTACCTGGACGTCTGGCTCATCCGAGCAAAGACAAAGGAGCTTGCCGCGGAGCACACAGCGAGGACCGTCCAACTACTCACGGACCTGGGATTCTCCATAAACTACGCCGAGTCCCACCTGGTGCCCACGCAAGACGCACTGTTTCTGGGAGCGAAGCCCGACACAGTGGCGCTTCTGGCCTCTCCGTCGGAGGAAAGGACGAGGGCCATCTTGGGCAAGGTGCAGCGGATGCTGGTTGCGGACGCGGCCAGGGTGAGGTCCATCAAGTCCCTCCTCGGAATTATGTCTTCTTGCATTTATCTCATCCGCCTGTGCAGGCTTCGGATGCGCCCGTTACAGGAGTTCCTGGACGCTCGCTGGATCCAGACGACGGGCAGCTTCGAGGACAGGATCACACTCGACGAGAGCTTCTGACGAGCGATCCGGTGGTGGGGCACCCGCGCGCATCTGACGGCGGGCATGGGCGTCCAGACCCCGGGCCACCAGAAGACCGTGACCACGGATGCCTCGCTGGAAGGGTGGAGAGCGCACACCAAAAATTGCACGCGAGGGGCCTTTGGCTGCCGACAGAGAAGTCCCTCCATATCAGCGTCCAGGAACTCCGTGCAGTGTTTTGGGCCCTCAGGTCCTTTCTTCCGTCCCTCAAGGGCAAGGTGGTGAGGATCTTCACCGACAATACCACCACCATGTTCTACATCAGGAAGCAGGGCGGTACCAGATCCCCCAGCCCTGTCCAAGGAGGCGCAGGATCTGTGGCATTGGCCGTCGCCCAAGGGATGTTTCTGGTGCAGTTTCATCTGGCAGGAATAAAAAACACCATCGCCAACTTGCTCAGCAAAGAGCTGCGCTCGTGCCACGAGTGGGAACTATGACAGGATCTAGTGGACTGCCTCTTCTGGGGTGTGCCCCACCGTCGGATCGATCTGTTCGTGACTGCGACGAACTCCAAGTGCCGGAGGTTCGCCAGCAGGTTTCTCCAGCTGAGGAGCATGGGCGATGCTTTCTCGTTCCCCTGGGAGGGCCTGTTCCTATATGCGTTCCCTCCTTTGCCGCTGCTGATACGGCTCATCAACCAGCTCAAGAGGTCACGGTGCAGGATGATCCTCGTCGCACCTGCGTGGCCGAGGCAGATATGGTTCCCGGACCTTCTGGAGTTGTCAGCGTCCCCGTCAATCAAGCTGCCAGTGGACGCGGATCTTCTCTCCAGGGAAGGAGGCGCCATCGTCCATCACGACCCGAAGTCGCTGAACTTGCAGGCCTGGCTCCTGCATCGTTAGAGTTTGGAGGCTACGACATACCGGCCGACTGCAGAGAGGTTCTTGCAAAGGCCAGGGCGTCCAACTCTTAAATGCTATGGACACAAATGGAAGAGGTTCTCTGTCTGGTGCCACGCACAGAAGATTAACCCTCTACGGATTACGGCTCCTCAAGTACTGCCGTACCTGCTGACGCTGGCCAAGGCTGGACTGGCGCACGCTTCCATCAAGATTCATCTTGCTGCGATCTCCTGATACACCAGAACCACGGGATGGATGTCTTTGTGGTCTCATCGTCTGGTGAAAGAATTCATGAAGGGACTGTTCAGATTGTTCCCGCCGGTGAAGGCCCCGGCCCCGGCGTGGGAGCTCAACGTGGTGCTGACCAAGCTCATGGGACCTCCGTTCGAGCCTCTGCACTCAGCTCAGTTGAAATTCTTGTCGTGGAAAACAGCGTTTCTTGTGGCCATCACCTCCGCACGACGAGTGGGAGAGATCCAGGCCCTTTCCTGCAAGCCCCCGTACTTGACTTTTCACGACACGAGGGTAGTGCTCAGGACGCACCCCTCCTTCATGCCCAAGGTGCCGTCAGACTTCCACCTCAACGAACCCTTGGTGTTGCCTGTTTTCTTCCCTTCTCCTTCGTCGCTGGCTGAAAGGACTTTGCACTCGCTGGATGTGGCTAGAGCGCTGAAGTTCTACGTGGACCGCACGAAGAGTTTTCGGAAGACGTCACAACTTTTTGTGAATTTTGGACCTGTCAATCAGGGGAAGGCTCTCTCGAAGGCTCCCATATCCAGATGGCTCTTTGGCTGTATCATGTACTGTCATAGGTTGGCAAACAGACCGCTGCCTGGCCGTCCAAGAGCCCATTCCACCAGAGCGATCGCAGCTACCATGGCGTTCCTATTTGGTGTGCCCTTGCTGGACATCTGCAGGGCTGCTATGTGGAGGTCGACGCACACCTTAACGAAATTCTACTGCGTCGATCGGGATTCCAGGGAGGAGTCCAGGGTCGGCCAAGCAGTGCTGCGCAACCTGTTCGCCTAAGGTGAGCCGGTAAGAATTGCTTAATGTTGAGTTTGATGTAATGCTAAATGTTGAGCCTTTGCCACCTCCCGTGGTTGTGCATGTGTGTACTGCTATGTATTCTTTTATTCATGAGCATGTGAATCCATGCCAGACCCCACGCTGGAGAAGGAACAAGTTACTTACCTGTTACTGTTGTTCTCCAGCATGGGTCTGGCATGGATTCACATGCGAACCCTCCCGCCTACCCCTCTGCGGCTCTTCACTTGGTCATACTGCCACTGCATGTGCTACCAAATCTGAAGATGGCTGCCAGAGGCGGGGTTTAGGGGATGGCAGTCATTGGCTGTGGTCAGTATGACGCAGAGATCAGTGATTGGTTGCTACTACGAAAGACAGATCAGAAACGAAACTGATACTGATTTTTCTTTACCGAGGATTCCCAGCCTGACGACGGGGAATATTCATGAGCATGTGAATCCATGCCAGACCCATGCTGGAGAACAACAGTTACAGGTAAGTAACTTGTTCCTTATCTAGTTACCTAGTGTATGTAAATTGGAAACTTGAAGGTATGTACTGTGGCATGGCCGAGCAATGACAAGTGACAAAATAAAATGTTTTCCCCACTATGTCCATTACTGGTTGTTGGGATTTCTAAACTCTGACCTGGTGGGTAGAGGTTTAGGATGCCACCCTAGTTTAGTGAAACAGGGGAACCTTGTGGACAAGCCAGACCAATCTAGGTAGCTTGACGGACGGTCAAGACTAAGTCTCAGGAGGGGTGAGAGTGACCGTAAGTCCACAATGAGCACACACAGTAATGAACCACAGATTACTTTTAGACAAGTATGTATAAAAAAATAACTATAAATTTGTCGGCCGGGGCTATTGACACGTCAGTTATATAAAAAGATGCCACTAAATTCCTATTCTAAGTAATATATACACAATACGTTTTCTAATACGACAAAGGACTAAAACACAGCCACAACCTTTAAGGAGAAGGGCGAGTTAACACACTAGGTGCATTAGACAATTCTTCAGAGTTGTTCCCTAACTTTCGCAGTCCAGCCCTAGGAAGTGGGGAGCCTTGTGCTCAACAGTACATTTATGCGTAACAACGCACGATCGCGCAGGTAGACCAAAAAGTGGGTCTTCTTGCGAGGGTTGTAGCGAGTCAGGAAGGGGCTGGAAGTGATGAAGAATTGGTTCCCACTATTCGAGTAGTGTCTGCCCGTGGCGGCAGAGCAGTTTCCAGAAGGTGCTAACAGCTAAGGAGCGCAGGCAAACCCAGCGAAGAGCGACTACCTTTTTAGAGATTTTCGTGCTTACATGAGATTAGTTGTGCCAGGGGGCAACCGTTAAGTGATGCAAGTACTCACCGACCCTCTGCACAGTCCGGACCAAACATTGCTAGTTTAGTCGAGGGGGCCAGTAGGTTCAGGTCCTGCATTTTCGCGGTGCTCTGGCTCTCCACGGCTGCAGGACAGAATGATCGTCCGTGGCGGGACAGTTGGCTTTTCTCAGCTTTCGAAGGAGATGCAAAGAAAATTCTGGTGGAGCAGGAGTCTGGACTCAGGAGAGCAGGTCAGCAAGGCACCTAAAGCGACTGTCACCAACAGGTAGTGACGTGGGTATCGCAGATGTGTGGAGTGTTACACACTCTCCTGATTCGCAACCCAGAGGAGCTAGGCCTACGAAATTTGGCGGCAGAGGGCGCGGGACCCCAAGCAAGCGATGTCCCAAGTCTCGTGTTTCAACTTGAGACGGCAGCGATTCTGCAGGATACCCCGTGGTAGAGCTGAACAGTTCACTGCATGGCCCACAAACCCTTCCGAAAGGGCTTGTTAGGTAAGATTTACACAGAACTGGTATATCTTCCTGACCTGGGTCAACCCCAGAACTTTTTGCTTTACCAGTGGGATATATTTCCTTAATACCGCTGTGAGTGGGAACCTTTTTCCACACTCACAGAATCATTTACTCTTTTTATGGGTGTCAGTATTCTGACACTCCATAGTGTCTTTTTAAAGTTATCCTCTTTAACACCGTATTGGCAATAAGTGCCTGCTGTTGCTGGGTTGCCCTAGGGGCTCCCCTTTTTAACTTTATTTTACTAACCTTGAGTGAACTACATTTACCAAGGGTAGAAAGGATATTTGGATCACTTTTTTACATTTTGTTAGGTGAAACCAGCACACCCCACCTTATGTGGAGTGCTGCAGAGATGCAATGTATCCCCTTTCACATTAAAACTGTAAAAATTCTGTTACAGGGACAAGCTGACCTTAAATGGCTCTTGGCAGTGATACCTTGTATTAATTTGGTGCAACTTTACCGTGGGCTGTGTTCACAGCTGCAGTACAGGCACCTAAGGGTGCCAATTATACCAAAATGGCCCCCGTTTTCTTTTTTTTACCATTTTAGTGTCCCTTTTCCTTTCTTGTTCCTTCCCCTGACATCCAGGGGGGGGAAATTACTTTGCGTGATTATTATTATTATATATATATATATATATATATATATATATATATATATATATATATATATATATATATATATATATATATATATATATATATCATATTTTTTTTTTATTTTAAATCTTCGGCAGGAGTCCCCTGGATTCCCCTCCCAGGCTCCAGTCTGTCTGTGAGGACAGGAAGCGAGGGAGGAGTCTAAAACTCCACAGCCATTTGTCTTCCGCCTTGCCTGAATGGGGACAAATTCCAGTGGGGGTCTGGCTGTCCTGATTGGACAACCAGACCGCCCCTTCTTGTAAAATGCAGGGAGAGAATGGAGAAGTTGTGTTATAATTCCTGATAAATATTGGGAACCTGGAAGCGGAAGAAAAGTCAACCACTGGAACTGAAACCGAAGAGGATGATGAAGGAAAAGCGGCGGAAACGATTTCCAACGACCAGAGGCTGCTGTGTAACCTGAGCTTGCTGTAGCCCTTCCCTCCAATCGACGTAGGGACTCCGAAAACGACAACTCAGACCCAGAGCATGTTGAGATCCACTAGGCTCATGAAGACCTGCATTTTGAGCCTTCGCACGCATTGCTGCGACCTTGCGTTGCTGCAATACCCTGGTACCTCGAGCCACTGTGTGGTGCACAGTCTTCCGAATTCTGAATCTTGCTGAAACTGTGGGCATCCTGGTGGATCTCCAGAGACACAAATTGAGTCTGCAAAGTAAAGAGTTGGTTCGTAACTGTAACTCCAAGAGTGAACAGTTACAAAAGTTATTTCTTACCTTAGATGTTTGCTGCACTATTCGTAAAAGTATGGTTAACATCTTTTCTTTCCTTAGAAACAGTTTGGCCATTTTAATAGAAAGTAGATATGAAGGTATATTACTCTCCTGTCATTAGGTTGTGCCTCTTCCCATAAGTAATGTGTTGGCTCCACCAGATTATTCCTTCAGGATAATTGTATAAGTGTCCCCCAACTGGGTCTTGCTTCCCCTGACTTGCTGCTAGACTGTCCAGAATAAGTCTGTATTAGGTTGTTGCCTACTTAGAATAACTGAGTCATTCAGTAAAGTGTAACATTGGGTTTTACTTTCCGCTTCATTGTGAGGCTTAAGTATGTGGGTTTTACTTACCTTGAGCTAGCTCTGTGCCATCCCAAAAATAAGTTACAAGAGTTACTGCTTATCTCAATTTGTGTTTCACTGATCTGAAAAGTACATGTAATTTGAATATTACATCCTTAGGTTTTACTCACCTTGTATAACTGTGTTATCACAAAAGTAGTTATAGGTTTTTACTGTGCCTGGACTAAGTGGTCCACTATTCACCAAAAGTATATTGTCCAGTTGCCATATTATGTGATTTTGTACTGAGAGTCTGCCTTCCGAGTCGCTTTCCTGCTTTATCAATTGAAATGGGACCCCCGGGGCAATGCATACCAGCACTCCCCTGGCATAGTTGGAGTATGTCGAGCTGTACATTTGGCCTCCCCTTTTCTTGGCCACTTTGGCTTGCTTTTCAGGTGTTAAGTGAGTATCTTGTAACCGTGCCATTTTGACTTTCATCCTGTTCAACCAGGCATATACTCTTAACCTCTCGATATAAGATTTGAGCTGCCTGATGTTCCAGGTTGCAATGGTTATCTCGTCCATACCCATTTTTGTAGCATGTCCATCTGCGAGCTTGCCTGCCTGATTCTTGTTACTGGCTCCAGCCCGTACTGTCCATGCTGTCCTACCACCCTTTGGGCGTGTATTCTTCTTCCCTTCATTGATGTCTTTCTGTGCCACCGTCGCCAGGGGCCACAGACCTGGGAAATTTTCTTGGGCTGTCTTCATTTATCTCGTCAATTCCATCGCCACTCGTGCTGTGCCTTGTACTTTGTGTGCTGCTTCCTCCACTATTCGTGCATTTGACCAACGAAGCAACTGACTAACCGCAAGTCTTAAACGCCCAGCCACCCTCCCCCTCCCCCTGCTCGGGCCCCGCTGCTTCTCTTGCTCCGCCCACCGAGGTGGGACCGGATCGCTGCAGCGTGATGTCCTGAAACTGACATCCAAACTGATTGTATTCTTGTGGTTTCCTGTCCTGTTGTCCTCTGCGGCAGAACCAAAGCTCTTTGCTCCATTTTTGCATCTTCTGGCTTGCTTAATGTCTATGGTTTCGAACCATTTCCCCCTTTGTTGGGTCCACTCGTGTCATCATCGTGGCTAGTTTTCAGGGTTATTGGCGTTCCTGGGTCTCGGCTGAGGGATGCCCTGCTGGTCCATCCATGCATGGGCCTCCTCCGTCGCTTCAAAGAAAAGACTATCTGTCTTCATCTATCACCTTCAATTTAGCAGGGTATAAAGGCATATACTGAATGCCCGTCGCTCTGAGGCGTTCCTTGGTTTGGTCAAAGCGCGCCCTTTGTATCTGAACCATGATGGTATAGTCCGTGTAGTTAGTTAGTTCTGGATGAGTCCCTGGTTGTAACCCCTCTTTTCTTGAAAATGTCAATATTTTCTCCTGATCTTTGAAGTTTAGGATCCTAGCTATCATTGACCGTGGGAGGCTCCCGGTTGAGGTTTCCGGGTCGGGGCTCTGTGGGCACTTTCCACCATGAAGCCCTGAGACAGTACTCCAGCCCCAACCTCCTGTAACAGCAAAGACTCAACGTAATTCGTGGCATCGCTGCCCTCTTCTCCTTCCAGCAGTCCGACAATCCGGATGTTGTTGCTTCTGGCCCTCCCTTCTACATCTTCCGCTCTATGCTCCATGATTGTCACTCATTGTAGTACATCCGACATTTGGGTCCGAGGGGTGGTGACGTCAGTGGTGTTCTGCTATACCTGCTGTTCCACCGTACTCACTTGGTCTGTCCGTTTCCATACATCTTGCTGGATTAAGCTCATATCCACCAGGACTGTATATGTCATGGGAATCAGGCAGGTAGTTGGGGCAAGCTGGGTGGAGGCTTGCAGGCCTGGCATAGGCACACAAAGAACCCATAACAAATCCCTCCTTTCATGCCTTCCTACTGTTTGTAGTAACTTGCTGGTTACCACTTCCTGTTGCCAAACAGGAAGTGCATGATTTCTCATGAGCTCTCTAGTGTTTGGGTGTGGCTGGTTATATAAGCCACACCCAAGATTCTTCCAGTGCTTCGTGTTGCTTACTGTGAGCTGTATCAGCAACACACTTGCCGTGCTCTGGATCATCCTGCTTCTGCTTACCTGCTACGGATCATCCTGCTTCTGCTTACCTGCTCCGGATCATCCTGCTTCTGCTTACTTGCTCCGGATCATCCTACTTCTGCTTACCCGCTCCGGATCATTCAACTTCAGTTTACCTGGTTCTTACTCCACGCCGCAGCTATCTCCAGTCAAGAGGGACTTCTACACCGGCACCTGTAAGAACAAAGAAGAACGGCGTTAACACACGCACATCAGTAACGCTGCGCATACTCACCGAATCTTCCCGCAACGCTGGATTCCAGGTTAGTTGCACAAGCGCACAAACCCCTGTAAGAAAGAAGAGACATTATTTGTTGCGCTCGCTCCACTAAAGCAGACACTTATTTCACTGCACGCTCTCTCTACACGGTGCATACTTACTAAAAGCCTCTGTGCAAACTTACCTAACCACCAAGTCTCCAGTAGCGCTGAACCCGGACTCGAGGCGCTAATACCACATAATTTCTCCTGCAAGGGAAAGGGAGAGACATTACCAAGCGCTCTCGAATTGAAGGCGCTGCGCAAACCTGCCAGCAGCTAGCTTCTCACCCACAAAAATACCGGCAAACAAAGACAATACGGACAATTTTAGACACTCAACGTTCTCCGTGCAACGTTCACTTGTGGGAAGGACTTTCTAGCCAGTGAAGAAACTGGCGCCTTGAACTCTCAGCCTCGCTGTGAAGGCATAAAACAGCGTTTGGCATCTGAACTCCGCCTACAGACATTGGCACCAATCACATGAGTGAATCACGCCCCTGCAAATGCAGGATGGAGTGCACACCCTACTAAAGATCAAGGTATTCCTCCGGGTGAAACAGGGCAAATGAAGACTCTGGGTCAAGGGAGGCTCGTCCATCGCTCCTGCAGAGACACAGGTGAGTGTGACAGTATACAGCTTATTTTCCAGGGACGCCTTCAGGCCTGCTATAGCCTCCAGTATTGGTCCCTCTCTTCCACCTACCACCTGCTGTGTAGAGCTCATCGAAGCCATGTTTCTCCAGCATGGGGTCTGGCATGGATTCACATGCTCATGAATATTCCCCGTCGTCAGGCCGGGAATCCTCAGTAAAGAAAAAATCAGTATCAGTTTCGTTTCTGATCTGTCTTTCTTAGTAACCAATCACTGATCTCTGGGTCATACTGCCCCCAGCCAATGACTGCCCTCTACCTAAGCCCCTCCCCTGGCAGCCATCCTCAGATTTTTACCGCACGTTCAAGTGTTGGGAGTCCTCATGTTTTAGCTCTCGAGCTTTTACTGCGTTTTCGTGCTTTTTCAGGAGATTTTTCTCATTTTTTCGGTGTATCGAGCATCAAGCTCCACCGTTTCTACTTCCGATAACGGGGCCCATTTCTGAGTTCTTCTACGCCCCTCAAGGGTGAAGTTTTCGTCGAGTTACGCTTCTTGGAGGATTCCAGAAGATCTGTCGTACCTCAATGGACATGGCCCAGGACAAGGGAAGCTCGACTCCTGGATTCAAGCTGTTCAGAAGCTGCCCAGGATGTGGATTGCAAAATGTTTTCAAGGAGGACGAGCTTTCGAGATGTCTCTACTGCCTTCATGAGGACAGGACGCACGTGGAGAAGGACTGTGCGTTCTGCAAGAACCAGTCGGAACGGACCAAGCAAGATTGTCGTTCCCGCCTCGCCGCCTGGCTGGAGAAGGGAACAGCAGGTGAGAAGGCGAAGAAAAAGTCTGAGCGGTCTTCTAAGTCCTGTGAGGGCGCCCCAGCGACTGGGGCCCAACAGAAGGCCAAGCACTGCGAGTCCGCGGGCACCGGGAGTGCCGAAAGGTCAGGCTCCTCGGCTGCCAGGCAGGGCGCGACTTTCCCGGCACGATCAATCACGAGCCAGCGCTCTGGTTCGGGAAGAGGAAGTCCGAGAACCCGGGTAAGCTTTTGGAGAGGCCCCAGCCGATCTCGAAGGGAGCCGAGGGGGAGCGAGGCGGTGACCCTCCCCCCGAAAGCAAAGGCTCAGGACGCACCTAAGGTGGTGAGGGCCTTGATCCACCCGGCAAAGGCCTCTATTGAGGTGGTCGCAGTGGCCCTGGTAAAGCCGGCAGATGCTACGCCAGTGGAGGTGGCCTCGGGGCCCAGAGTTTCCTTGCCACCGCGGAGGGAATCCTCTTTCCAGACCATCGTTAAGACCCCCGTGAAGACCACGGCGGAAAAAGAGAGGGGGGTGGCGGTGGCCATTACGTACTCGGATTCAGCCTCCGAGGCGTATCCGGTGGAAACCGTGAAAGGCCTCAACGAGAGGTTCGAGAAGGTTCGATCCCAGGGGAAGGTTCCCGCTGATGTGATCGAAGATGGTGACGATGACGGCGACGATGAGGGCCCAGTGGAGCAGCCATTCCGTCCGTCGCAGCCATTACCCGAGCCCCAGGATAGCTCGGCGGCCATTTTGTTGGCGATCCAATCCTTATGTACTGAGATAAGGACGAGGTTACCACGGACCCAGATGGAGGATCCTGAACCAAGCCCGTCGGTAAGCCCTCCGAACAAGCGGAGAAGAGTCCACCCCGCTCCGCCTTCGTGCCCGTGAGGCCTGTGGACCCCTCATCCCCCTCCCCCCCCCCCCTCGCCGGACCCTCGGGAGGATACGGCGACGGATACGGGGACGGACGACGGCGATGACACAAAGGACATCACGTCATCACCCCTGCCCCCCCACCCCCTCAGGCCTCTCCGCCCGACAAAATTGGCCCTTTTCATACCATGATAGCCAGGGCATCTGAGCTCTTCCAGCTCTGCCCTGAGGAACAGAAAAAGGAAGGTTTTCTTTACCAACGACGAGAGGCCAAGAGAAAGACGGTCCTCGCTGTGCCGTTGCTTGACATCTGGGACGAGGGGCTGGCAATCCTCAAGAACCCTTCCACGACACCCGCCAAGAGGGACAGGTACGAGAAGAAGTACTGGGTCACTGATGCCGCCCCCTTGTGCCTCAGGGCCCAGCCCACGCCGGACTCTGTCGTCTCGGCAGCAGCCAAGAAGAAGGCAGCGGGTGCGGCGGCTTCAACTTCCACTTCCCCGCCGGACAGCGAGGGCAAGAAGTTGGACTCCATGGGACGACGAGTCATCTCGTTGGCAGTGACGACGATTAAGGCGGCCAATGCCTTAGCGATTGTGGCCCGTTAAGACAGGGAGCTTTGATTCAAGATAGCTCCTCTGCTAGACTTCCTACCGGACGACAAGAGGGCGGAGGCCCTACAGATTCTGCAGGAAGGAGAGGTGGCGTCGGATCACGCCATAACGGTGGCAACGGACATTGCCGATACCGGATTTCGCCAATGGGGTTTGCCTCCAACGACGAGGATGGCTCAAGGCGACGGACTTTCGCCAGGACGTCCAGACCAGAGTGTTGGACATGCTGTTCGACGGCAACAACCCGTTTGGAAAGACGGTGGATTAGTCCCTCCAGGCCATCATGACGGACACAGAAACAGCCTGAGCCCTAGGAGTCCTTCAGCAACGGCAGCCCTTTCGTAGCTCTGGAGGCAGACAGGGAGCCTCCAAGGGATCCAGCGGCGGTTCTTCTACTTACCGCCAGGCAGCCCGCTCCTCGTCCCAGGAGGCCTACAGAGGCCGCGGCAAGCAAGGAGGGTCTCGACGCCGTCGGCAAGGAGGCAAGGCCTCTTCCAAGCAGGACTGAACCGGCCGTAGCGTCGGGCCCCCACCAAAGCACCCCGGTGGGAGGCCGGCTGACTAAGTTCGTCAGCGTGTGGGAGTCCATCTCCACCGACCGTTGGGTGCTGGACACCCTGGCCCGTGGACACTCGCTGGAATTTCAAAAGAGGTGTCCTCGCATTCCTCCTGTGGCCAGGAAGGAGAATCGCGTCCCTCAACTGCTGTTGGGCGATGCTCAAGAAGGGTGCCATCGAGCTCGTCCCCAAGAGGCTCCGGGGCTCTGGAGTATACTCAAGGTACTTCCTCGTCAGAAAGAAGACAGGCGGTTTGCGCCCCCATCCTGGACCTGCGTCGGTTGAACAAGTAGATCAAAGCACAAATTCAAGATGGTCACCCTCCAGCACGTGCTGGGACAGCTGCAAGAGGGCGACTTCCTATCGTCACTGGACCTGGAGGATGCTTACTTCCACATCCCCATTCTAAAAGGACACAGAGTTCCTCAGATTCGTAGTCCAGGGGCGTCACTACCAATTCAGAGCCCTGCCGTTCGGATTAAAGTCGGCACCCAGGGTGTTCACCAAGTGCCTCGCACCTGTGGCGGCACGGCTGCGCCTGCAAGGGATCCACGTCTACCCCAACCTGGACGACTGGCTAATCCGTGCAAGGTCAAGAAAACTCGCCGTCGAACACACAGCGAGGACCGTCCGCCTGCTCACGGAGCTGGGTTTCGCCATCAACTACCCCAAATCCCATCTGGTCCCGTCGCAGGTGGCCCTGTTTCTGGGAGCGAAGCTCGATACAGTGAAGCGACTGGCATCTCTGTCGGAAGAAAGGACGAAGGCCATTTTGGGCAAGGTGCAGCGCCTGTTCGCCACGGATGAGGCTAGAGTGAGGTCCATCAAGTCCCTCCTCGGGATGATGTCCTCATGCATCTACCTTGTGCCCCTTTGCAGACTTCGGATGCGTCCGCTACAAGAGTTCCTCGATGCCCACTGGATTCAAGCGGCGGGCAGCTTCGAAGACAGGATCCCGCTCGACGAGGAGTTCCGTCGGGCGATTCTATGGTGGGGTGCCCGTGCGCACCTCGCGGCAGGCATGGACTTTCAGGCCCCGGCGTATCAGGAGACGGTAACGACGGACGCCTCCCTGGAGGGATGGGGAGCCCACACCGGAGATCTCCACGCAAGAGGCCTCTGGCTCCCGAAAGAGAGGTCTCTTTACATCAACATCCTGGAGCTACGAGCCGTGTTCTGGGCGCTCGAATCGTTCCTTCCGTCCCTCAAGGACAAAGTGGTGAGGATCTTCACCGACAACACCACCACGATGTTCTACATCCGGAAGCAGGGAGGCACCAGATCCCCAGCCCTATCCAAGGAGGCCCAGGATCTGTGGCACTGGGCCGTCGCCCAGGGGATGTTTCTGGTTCCCTTCCACCTGGCAGGAATAGAAAACACCATTGCCGACTCACTCAGCAGGGAGCTGCGCTCGTGCCACGAGTGGGAACTACGCCAGGACCAGGTGGATCGGCTCTTTCAACGGTTGGGAAAACCCCAGATCTACGTGTTCGCGACGGCGACGAACTCAAAGTGCCAGAGGTTCGCCAGCAGGTTCGCACAACCGAGGAGCATGGGCGATGCTTTCTCTTTCCCTTGGGACGGCCTGTTCCTGTACGCGTTCCGTCCGTTGCTGCTCCGTCTCATCAACCAGCTCAAGAGGTCCAGGTGCAGGATGATCCTCGTCGCACCGGCGTGGCCAAGACAGATCTGGTTCCCGGACCTTCTAGACCTATCAAGCTGGCGACGGACGCAGATCTTCTCTTCAGAGAAGGAGGCGCCATTCTCCATCACGACCCAGAGTAGCTGAACTTGCAGGCTTGGCTCCTGCAGCACTAGAGTTTGGAGGATACAATATCCCGGCTGACTGCAGAGAGATTCTTGCAAAAACCAGGGCGTCCTCAACACTTAAATGCTATGGACTTAAATGGAAGAGGTTCTCTGTCTGGTGCCGTGCACAGAAGATTAACCCTCTGCGGATTACGGCCCCTCAAGTATTACCGTACCTACTGTCGCTGGCCAAAGCTGGACTGGCTCACGCCTCCACCAAGATGCATCTGGCTGCCATTTCCCGATACACCAGAACTACAGGACGGGCGTCCTTGTGGTCTCATCGCCTGGTGAAGGAATTTATGAAGGGACTATTCCGATCGTTCCCGCCGGTGAAGGCCTCTGCCCCGGCGTGGGAGCTCAACGTGGTGCTGATCAGGCTCATGGGGGGGCCCATTCGAGCCTATGCATTTGGCGCCGTTAAAGTTCCTGTCGTGAAAGAATAGCATTTCTTGTGGCCATCACCTTCTCATGACGAGTGGGAGAGATCCAGGCCCTATCTTGCAAGCCTCCATACTTGACTTTTCACGACACGGTGGTGCTGAGGATGCACCACTCCGTTATGCCCAAGGTGCCGTCGGACTTCCACCTCAACGAGCCCTTGGTGTTGCCAGTTTTCTTCCCATCGCCTTAGTCTCCGGCCGAGAGGACTTTGCACTCGCTGGATGTGGCTAGAGCGCTGAAGTTCTACGTGGACCGCACAAAGAGGTTTTCGGAAGACGTCACAACTTTTTGTGAACTTTGGACCTGTCAATCAAGGGATGGCTCTCTCGAAGGCTTCCATTTCCAGATGGCTCTCCGGCTGCATCATGCACTGTCACCGGTTGGCAAACCCACCGCTGCCCGGCCGTCCGATAGCCCATTCGACCAGAGCGATCGCTGCTACCATGGCGTTCCTGTCTGGTGTGCCCCTGCTGGACATCTGCAGGGCTGCTACGTGGAGTTTGATGCACACCTTCACAAGATTCTACTGCATCGATCGGGACTCCAGGGAGGAGTCCAGGGTCGGGCAAGCAGTGCTACGCAAACTGTTCGCTTAAGGTGAGCCTGGTGAGGAGGTAAGAGATGCTTAATGTTGAGCCTGTTGCCACCTCCCGTGGTTGTGCATGTGTATACTGCTATGTATTCTTATATTCATGAGCATGTGAATCCATGCCATACCCCATGCTGGAGAAGGAACAAGTTACTTACCTGTAACTGTTGTTCTCCAACATGGGTCTGGCATGGATTCACATGTGAACCTTCCCTCCTTCCCCTCTGCGGCTCTTCACTTGGTCATACTGCCACTTTACGTGCTACCAAATCTGAGGATGGCTGCCAGAGGAGGGGCTTAGGTAGAGGGCAGTCATTGGCTGGGGGCAGTATGACCCAGAGATCAGTGATTGGTTACTTCTAAGAAAGACAGATCAGAAACAAAACTGATACTGATTTTTTTCTTTACCGAGGATTCCCGGCCTGACAGGGAATATTCATGAGCATGTTAATCCATGCCAGACCCATGCTGTAGAACAACAGTTACAGGTAAGTAACTTGTTCCTTGTGCCTGGTGGGGCAGCCTGACTTTTTGAGTCAATGCTGATTTGTTTGCTTCTTCCTCCTTTTGATCTATTTGGCATTTTCCTTTGAGGGTTTAAGCATCTCCGTCCCCGCTGTTCCCCTGAAAGCGGCTCTCTGGGCTTCACTCCTAGGAAAGTGCGGGTTTATTCAGTGTCTAGATAGTGTTACCCTCTTCCCGTTGAAGTGTGTAGGCCCTCCTATATGCTTCAGCTCCAGTGACTCTCCCAGTGCACACAGTTCTTGTTCGGGAGAGGTGCGGGCCAACTTCTCCTCCGTACCTGACAACCTTCAGTGCCAATACGCCACAGCAGTGGGTAGATTATGTCCTCCCCCTCTGTTGGCCTTGCTTGTAGGTCTGCTTGGGAGGCGACAGTCGGCCCATCACTTGGCAAAGCGTAGCAACCCGCTCCAGTATCTGCACAGGCGAACCCAAGAATCGGGCCCACCTGTGTGTAGAATTCACAGCGTGCCTCGCTTTCTCTTGTACTGCTGTGCAGCTTGTCTCAATGAGGCGCCGTCCCCCAGTTCACTCTTCTGCTCTGCCTCTCATTGTATTGCTCCTCAAGTCTGTTGGTTTCCCCCACATCTAGCAGTCTTCCCTGTCGTGTCTCTACTCTGTAGCTCTCTACGGCGCTCCTTTCCACTTCTCCACTTTGTGGAGGGGGTCCTCTCTTGCTCTGTCTTGCCCCCTTCGCCTTAGGATATTCGCCGGGTGTTATGCTCACCTGGCTCCCACGGGGGCATCGATCTGAACTGGCCAGCTGTTGTTTCCACCAGTGAGACGCGTAGTGCCGAGATGATGGACTGGACTGGCCCACCCAGCTTAGTTTGTTTGACTCGTAGGAATATCCTTCTGTAATGGAGAAAGGGAATTAACCACCTGTGGAGTTCGAGCGCTAACCCCACCTTCCCCTCTCCCGTAGTTCTTCCCACAGGTCACTTTTGGATTCCCTCTATGCTCTCACCTGATGGTTTGGAAAGATGAGCTCTCCATCCTGCTTAGAGTGCAGGGGCGCGTAGATGACCAGTTTCTTCACTGGCGTGGAGGAGTTGGGGAGTTCCAGAACGGTATTGACTCAAAGAATGCCGGTGAGACGCCTTAAGTCTGTAGTTCGTAAGAGTTCAAAACACGTCTGACCTTCACTCTGTCCAATTCCTTTTAGGTTGCTGTATTGCCCTTATGAAGAGTTCCACGTGGCAACCGGTAAGATGCAGGTAAGGGTTTATATTATCTGGCTCAGTTCGATAAAATGGTGTCAATGTATAACATGTGGCTTTTCCCCCATTCAGGCGCTGATGTGGTATGAGGTCTTGGGGATTGATGCCTCCAGCGGTAAAACCAGGTAAATCTATTGGGAAAAAATCGGTTTCCCCTTATTGCGCCTTGCTGTTCTGTTGTTTCCCCATAGGGGCCGGGGCACGGTGGAGATGCAGCGGAGGCTCCGCCGACCCGAAATGAGGCAAGTACCCCGTGTGGTAAATCAGGTAAGTCTTGGGGTAGCTTGTACAGTCTGAGTATCCCCTTGCTGTTTTGTCTCCTTAGGTGTCGGAGAGCGGCCGCGAGATGGAGAAGAGCGTGATGGAATGCTGAAGTGCTGCAAGGCAGGTGAGTACAGCGCGGCGCTCCAGGATGCGAAGTAAGGCGTTTTTAAAGACTTCTTCTCCAGCTCCGTGGCGTGATGGATCAGGATTCAGGTAAGGATTAAAGGTAAAACTCCTGTTCTGACCTTTCCTCCTTCTTTCTTCATGTTTCCAGGAGCTCCGGACTCGAGGCGGGCGTGGCTGAAGACTGGAAGCTGCTGCAGGCACGGTGAGCGTTACGCTGCTGGATGCAGAATAACGCGAAGCGTGTGCTGCTGTCCGGGTGTGGTTTAAATAGCCTTGGAAGTAGTCCCAGGTAAGTATTCTTCCACAACTCCACCCGAGTAAAAAGTAGTCCCTTAGGTAAAATAGTCCCCCCTAAGCCTCATTTGGCTTCTTGCAGCATGGTCTGCATCAGGTAGGTTTTCTACTATGAGAACTGACTCTATTCTTATGAGCCTGGCGCCATAGGCGCCAGGATTGCACCCAAACAGCCCCTAGCTGGGGTTTTTGGGCTTGCTCCAAATGGCCTGCTTCTGAGGTTGCTGGGCCTGGTCTGTTTTCCCGGGGGCAGGAATCATGACACCCGGTATCCGTGCCTTCTGTTGTTCAGCGAATGGGTTGTACTCTCCCACGTTGCATAGTCTGCCATTCTTGCTCCTTTCGTTGAGCCCCCCCGCTCACTGTGGATGTATCCAGTATGATGGCCCTCTCCCTCCGTGCTCTGCAGCCGATATCCACCTGCCCACTTGGGGTGCTGGATTGTTACTTACATGTTTTCTGTACGCTCAATGCATCCTTGCTGGTGCAGTTCACTGGGCCTTATGGAACACTGTGGGTTGTGTACCGCCACTTTTCAGCCTAATGTAAATCCTTTACTGTCCATCATTCGTTCATCCCATGTGCTGTTAGATGCCCTTGCTTATTACTGGGTATGCCCGAGGGCTTCCTGGTGTTGCGTATAGCAGGTGTAGGCCAGAGCCCATGTAACACTTTGTGTCGAGCCGTTATAAGCTGCCCTCTACCCGCAGGTCTGGGCAGCCCTGATGTGTCAACGGCACCCTCTCTCGCCGCAACTCTCAGGCTTGCATTGCTCATTCAGGCAGGGCCGGGGTCTCCAATGCGCCGTGGCCACTTATTATTCCACCTTCATGATGCGGCAGGATCATTTGTATGATGTGGGATAGCTGGCGCCAAAGTTGTTAATGTGGCGTGGCCGGCACGTCTAGGTGCTGCAATGTCTTGTGCCCATGACCGGGTGTTGCTTGCTCTCACCTCCCAAAAAGGGGCCTGCTCCAAGCTGGTGTCGGCCTCCCCCAAGGGGGTAGATGGGGAGAGGGGGAGCGCGCTGGTCTTCATTTCCGATGCCTGGTGTGCCTGGCTGCCCCAGCCGGATCTGCTTCGGAGCGTGTGGCACCCTGCACCGGAGCCTGGGAGTCGCTGCTGGGCTTCCTCCAGCACCGGCTCCCTCCTTACCCGGCGCTCCGATGGCCTGTGCACAGTCCCAGCACCGGCGAGCATACTGCTTATGCTGTGGCTGCTCTTTTCAGCCGAGTGCGGCACTCGCTGCTCCCAGCGTGTTCCTGGTGTTTGCTCACTGCTCTGCTGGTCTTTCACTGTGCAGCACTACTTCCCGGTGGCCTCCATCAGGTCCTAGAGTGCGTCGGCTCTCCTCGGCAGTCCCTGCAACTTCTGCCCGCCATCTTGGATTCATCGGTGGGGGGGGGGGTAGTCTTTAGCAGCGATTTTCTACTTGATTCCTCCTCAGATTATTCACGGCAAGCTCCCCCACTGTTGTCTGGATGTTCAGCCGCCCACACTTGTTCTTTTTAATGTATTTTATGACAGATTAGGCCAGTTAGAGCGGATACTGTGCAAGATCACTCTGGAGCTCTCGAGCCTCACCTCCTACTGCATGGGTGCCAAGCCACGCCTATCCTGCAATCCTATAGATTTGTATCAAAGGTCTTGCACAGCTGCTTAAAAACTCCGACAGAACCCAAGTTTGGCTGTGCGCAATTTTATTCTGTGCATAAATCAACTGCCTTTATTCGCCCTACGAGGCGCTTAACCTCAAGGTTCCACTAGCCCAAAGGGTATGCCACAACCAGCTATGGTTGAAACATCCTGACATGTATTTACCGGATGTAAAAGCCTGGTATCTTTGTATATGACTATGTACGATAGATATGCTCATAGCTACGATTTGATAAGAAGGAAGGAGTTTTGGGACTATTGTCTCAACTCCGAGCTGGAACGGTACATTTCGGATGCTTGTTAATGTGCTTAGAATCACATGCTTTGCATATGGTCCGACATCCAGTGGTAACCGCAGAGTATTGCATCTTGCCTTTTGGGGACCGAAAGGGGACGTCGGCATTGGCGTGTCTGTAACGCTATCCCTATCGTGACGTGTAGTGTTCCCAAAATCCTTCAAGTGCCGAGGTACCACAGATTGTTTTTATCCGCCCAGATTACTGGTCGCCCTATTGCTGAGCTCTTTCATAACAGACATTGTTATCACCTTGCTATCGACTTTGTTGATTATTCCCTTAGTCATTTCGACCGTGGTTCCTGTAATACGCTGAAGACTGCGGGGGACTTTCGACACCTACCATCTGGTGGCAGAGCTGTCCACGTGGCCGGCCTACACAGTAGGGAGAGTGGGGTCGGCGTAGCCATATCCTTTCAGCTATGTGTCTCCTCTTTCCCCCCCCTCTTACCCTCTAGGTCTGGTCATCACCTTTATTGCCTTTCGCTATGGAAAGGACACATTTAGTTTTTGCCCCTCTTTCAGGGCCAGATATCCTTGGAAGGACGAGTACGCTAAGTGCAACCATTGTCTACCCCTTGACCATGACAAAGTGCGGTGCGCAGCCCTAAAACGCTTAAGGAGCGCCGTGTTAAGTGGCCTATGGCATGTCGCGGCCTGGGTCTTCTTCCCCCACCGACAGTGACGGTATTACTAGTGATGACCAGACATCTGTGTCGGATGCCATCGACCTCACGATGGACACTCCTAGGTCTGCCACGCCCGCCCCGACCCCCGCTAGGCCTGACGCAAGTCATGCTATGGGGATAACACCCGGCGACAGGGGCGTACAAGATCAAAGCCACAGTAAACACAACCCCAACCCCGGTTTCGACAGTACCGTCGACGGGCGAAAGCGCCAACAGGACCGCCGAAAATCGATCCTCTGATCTTCAAGATCAACAGCCTTCCCCTCATCCGCAGCAACGTCATGCGACTGGGCCTTCTAAACCAAAGGGCGCTACCTCCAAAACACATCCGGCCATCGAAGCACGCTTAGCTGACCCTCTGACGTCCCCAAAGGCCATAGTAGGAGAAAAATCTACCGCTAGGCTTCCTAGTGAACCGGCACATCGCCCCGCTTTACCGAACATCTCCGAAAGCATCCCTAGGATTGCTTCGGCAGAGGGGCTGAAGGAGAGGTCTAAAGAGACGACGAAGTGCAAGGAGCGGTCCATGGACACGTCGAAGGACGCGTCACAGCACCCCGATGCTTGCGAGGACTACGTGGAGTCCTGTGCCTTTCTCTAGCTCTATCTGGAGACACATTTCGGTGCCATAGGGAGGAAAATTAACATTTTCCACCCTTCTGGTTCATCTAGATGGACCAGAGAAAAATTCAAAGGGTGTATGGACAGCTTGGAGAAGTTTCTCGTTTTCAGAGCAACCTACCCCCAAGAGACCTTGGAAGGACTTCCCCTTTGTGTCTGCTTCTAATTTTCTAAGAAAATTAGGACCTTCTTAGGAGGATTACACTTCCATCCACCCCGAAGACGAGATCCAGATGGAGACGTATCAGGACATTTATGATGAGGAAGATACTAACTTCCTACAAAACTACACTCTGGATGACCAGGTGGATCCCACAGGAGACTGGAAGGACAGTCACCAGGTTGAGGCAGAACCATGGGCACTCCCTACTCCCGACCAGGACCCTGATGTTCTCTGTTTGGATTCCCCTCCCTCCACTCTGGCCCGCCAGGCTTCCCCAGTGGACGATCAGATGGTGTTCAACGCCATCTTGAGAAAGACGGCTGAATATTTTCAAATAGCCACCCGGGAGGCTTTGCCTGAACAGTACTTTGTGGAGGATATCCTCAAAGAAAAGCCCCCCCTCCAGCCAAGCCATACCTCTTCTGAATTCCATTGAGGAGATTGGCTCCTTCTTTGATCACACCAGCCCAGACTAGGGCAGTAAACCAGAGGGTGGAAAAAATTATTTCGCTCATTGCCTACTGACCCTATGAACAATTAAGGGCCATGCCACACCCCATTCACTAGTGGTTACCACCACCCGAAAACGGGCAGGGTTACCCCTTGCTACAGGAGAGGCGCCTCCCGATAAGGAGTCGAAAAGGCTGTATGCCTTGGGAAAACAAATCGCCACAGCAGCTGCCTTTTGCACGCACATAGCAAACGCGTTGCTTGCTTGTTATGCCGATGTGCAGTGGTATCTATTGCAGGAAAGTCTCCAGGAGGTGCTTGAGCCCGCTAGAACCAAATGACTTGCCATCGTGACCGAGAGCAGGCAGGTCAACCAGAACGTACTGAAAAACATGCTGGATGCTGCAGAGATGCTGGGAAGATCGCTAGCACAAGGCACCCTGTTCAAACGGCATGCTTGGCTCTGGAACTTGGGTTTCATGGCGGAAACCCAAGCAACTCTTATTAATAAGCCTGTTGAGGAGACAAATTTCTTCGGTAAAGCTGTTGACGATGCCCTCGAGACTGCCAAAAAGGAGCATGAGACTGACTCTTAAGTCCCTTCAGCAAATCACCCAAAAGTCCCCCCGAGGGGAAGCGGTTCCCGCAGGTCCTTTCGGGGCCAATCATGTTGCACACAAATTCTGTATAATACAGAAATACCTGGAACTCGGGACAGGCATCCAGCACCCCGCCAACTATCCACCCAGGGGAAGGTGGAGGCAGAGACCCCAACTCCAGGGGAGCCACAGCTTCTGGTCAGAAATGACCTACGGATCCAGGTCCCCTCTCATGTCACCCCCGGTCGGCTGGCGCTTAACATCTTTCCTTTCGGCATGGGAGGGGATAACGTCAGACCAGTGGGTTCTCAAGATGGTCGCCCACGGGTACTGCGTGGAATTCGCCGGACCACCACAATTCAGACCGCCCAAAGCACGATGCCTGACGCCAGACCATCTGCCAAATCCTGATAAGAGGTGGAAGCCTTCTGGAAAAGGACGCCATAGAAGACGTCCGTATTCTTCATGTAAACAAGGGTATTTATTCAGTGTACTTCACCATGCGCCCTGAGCTAGACTTGTGCCCAGCGAACAAATTTGTAAAACCTCAAAAGTTTTGTATGGTAATACAGCAGGAAGTAATCCCACTGTTGAAACAGGGGGAGTACATGGCGACACTGGACATGAAAGATGCATACTTTCATAATTCAATGTTGCCAGCGCACAGAAATTATCTAAGGTTCGTGATAGAGCACAAGCACTATCAATTCAAAGTCCTCCCCTTCGGCATTGCCTCGGCTCCAAGGTTGTTTAAAAAAGGTTCTGGCAGTAGCGGCAGCACACCTGCGCAGACTATCCGTCCCGGTTTACCCATACCTCGTTGACTAGCTCAAAACGGGTGACTCTTACGAAACATGCCTATTGAACACTCAGAAGACAATAGACCTCTTGTTCAGTCTGGGATTCTCCATCAATGAGAAGAAATTCAGCTTAGACCCCAGTCAAGTCAAACAGTTTCTGGGGGCTCTAATTCGGACCAAAGACTGCCTTGTCTTTCCCTCCAACGAGAGGGTTCAGAACATGCTGTTTCAGATCCCTCATTATGTAGCCAGTCGGGAAGTGACGGTACGCAAGGCCATGCGACTGCTAGGAATGATGGCGTCATGCATTTATTTAGTTCCTCACGCGCGGCTGCGCATGCGTCCCATGCAAGATTGGCTCAACAGCCAGAGGTGTCAGGGACAATGGGAAGATCTAATGGTTGTCTCGCCAGCCCTCGTTCTCTCTCTGCAATGGTGGTCGAGGGAAAACCTCTTGAAGGGGGAAGACGTTTACCACCCCTGCAGTAGAAGCCACACTCATGACATACGCATCCCTCACGGGGTGGGGGGGGCTCATCTGCTACAGCAGACAGCGCATGGAGTGTGGTCCCCACAAGTAGCGTCCGACCACATAAACCTGGTTGAGCTATTGGCAGTATTCAAAGCACTGAAGGCCTTTCAGACACAGCTACAGGGGAAGACAGTTCTGATCTTGACAGGCACCACCACAGCCATGTATTACCTGAACAAACAGGGAGGCACACACTCTCCAGGGCTATCCAAGCTGTCACAGAACATTTGGATGTGTGCTCTCAAACACAAGATGTTCCTGTTGTCCCAACACGTTCCTGGCAAACTCAACCTTCTGGCGGACGTGCAGAGCAGAGATTTCCCACTACCCATACAGTATTAATGGCGTCTACACAAAGACATTGTCGCCAACGTCTTCGCAGAATGGGGCTTCCCAGAGATCGACTTGTTCTCCACTCCGGAGAATGCCCAATGCCAAGACTACACCTCCAGGTACCGCTTCAAGGGGAACAGGCTCTGGATAACATGGTCAGAGAAATTTGTGTACGCTTTTCTCCTGAGCCCCCTACTCAACAAGATAGTGCACAAGATGCACCAGGAACTAGTTGCATGATATTGGTGGCTCCCGTGTGGGCCCGCCAACCCTGGTTCTCATCTGATGGAGATGTCCCTCTTCCCTCCTATGAAGTTGCCCTGCCCGTACAACATGTCTCAGGATAGAGGGTAATCGCTACACCCATGCCCACAAACTCTGAACCCGGCCTCCTGGCTCCTGAGGTCATAGAGTTCGGACACCTTCAACTCCCTCAGAGATGCATGGACATACTTACGGAAGCTAGGAAACCTAACTCGCAGTATTGCTATTCCAGTAAGTGGAAACGCTTTGTCATCTGGTACAATACCAAGGGCATCAACCTGATTGACTGTTCTCCTAGCCGCATTGTGTCGTACCTGACCCATTTGTTAGAATCGGGACTGGTTTTTAATTCCCTAAAGGTTCACCTAGCTGCTCTCTCAGCCTACACTGTCACAACAGAAGGTGTCATGGTGGAAAAAACCTGTTATTAAGGCCTTTATGAAAGGGGTTAAGAGAATTCATCTCCCCATTTCTAACCCAGCTCCCGGATGGGATCTAAATGTGGTATTGACCAGACTCATAGGGTCTCCCTTTGAACCAATGCATAAAGCAAGTCTAAAAGGCCTTACTTATAAGACGGCCTTCCTAGTGGCTATCACTTCTATTAGAAGGGTCAGAGAACTCCAAGCCCTTTCAGTTCTAGACCCTTTTGTTAGTCCACAGGGATAAGGTGGTTCTGCGCACTCCTCCTCTGTTTGCGCCTAAATTCATTTCGAAAGTTCCATGTGAACCAATCAATTGAGCTAGCCACTTTCTTCCAGAATCCCACTCGCATGGCCGAAAGGAGCCGACGCACACTAGATGTGCGCAGGACAGTCATGTTTTACCTGGAAAGAACTAAACCGCTGATTAAGACAAACCAGTTTTTCGTTTCAGTGGCAGCTGGTAGAGAATTGGATCCTGTCTCTAAATCAGCTATCTCAAGGTGGATTGTCAAATGCATCACACTTTATACTCTTGCTAAGAGAGAACTGCCCTTCAAGCCTAGAGCACACTCAACTGTGGGCACTGGGGCTCCCATAGCATTCATTGCAAATGTTCCCCTTGTGTCCATTTGCAAAGCGGCAACCTGGAGTTCTGCACACACATTTACAAAACACTATTGCCTAGACACTCATTCTAGATCTGATTCTCAGGTGGGACAAGCAGTATTAAGTCATCTTTTCACTACTGTTCCTTCTCACACCCCACCTCCAACTACTGCTCGCTAGTCTATGCACAGCATGTGATTCTAAGCAGATTAACAAGCATCAGAAGACATGCATTACTCACCGTAATAGCATTTCTGATAATTGTATCTGCTTATATTCACATGCGCCCACCCTTCCTCCCCGCTCGGGTGGAAGGAACATAGACGTCTTATTACTTTCTCTCTTGATGTACTCACTCGCAATAGCCTTGGGCTCCCTCATGCAGAAAAATTACAATCAAAGGAACTCGGCGTGTGATGGATTTTGGGTACGCTAAACGTCACAATGGGGATAGTGTTCCAGACACGCCTATGCCGACGTCCCCATTCGGTCCCCGAAAGACGAGATGCAATACTCTGCGGTAACCACTGGATGTCGGACCATAAGCACAGCATGTGAATCTAAGCAGATAAAATCATCAGAAATGCTATTACGGTGAGTAATGCATGTCATCGCACTATACTGTGGCACCACATTTCTTAATTGCTATCTGTGGACAGTGTGCCCTCGCAGTAAGCACCTTTTGAATGAACCAGAGTGTTAAATGTGCTCTTCCTCATATTATTATAGAATATTTATTGCAATTGACTGTTCATGTAAACACTGGCACCGCTCTTAAAATTCATAATTTAATTATTATAGAAGCATGTTTTCCATTAATTTAAACAACAATCAAATGTGCACTGTGCCACTTTTCAAGAATTTTATTTTAAATTAAAATGATTTGATAAAGTTTAAGACTTAATTTTGTTCTAATCGGTTTTAATTTGTTGGCCGTATTGAATCATATGATTTTATTGGATTTTATCTGATTTATATGAATGAATGGATTGGTTGATGTACAATGATGTATTTGCATTTCAAATTTGTTTCTTTTTAGTTTAAATGTTTGTAAAGGTTCTTTAAGAATCAAATACAAATAAATAAGTAATGGACAAAATACTAACTGATCACCAAGAACTTTGTACCACTAACAGTTGTGGATATTGCATTTCTTTTGAACTGTGGCAAGTCTTCTTGAAGAGGTGACGATGCATAGTGGTTGAGATTACCATTGGTGGTATTTGTGGAAAGTGGACATTTCACCAAGGAGAAGAGATTTGCCATCATTGGAACTTTGGTTAACAAACTTTTACTTTGACGTTGAAACATCAAGAACTGATTTGAGACATTTCTTTCTTTGGTTGAACATTTGCAGAATTAACCTTGAATCCTGGGGAAGGGAAATTACCCAGGAGACACTAAGGTTATTCAGAAATTGTGAGTGCTGTTCATTATGTTCTATTTCCATATCTTTTCTTTTTCTTATCAATAATTTTTATATTAACAGTTTGTAATTTAACTTCGTCAACAATGACATTTCTATGCCCCCCCTCCACTTACTCCCCTCCTCCGCTTTCCCGTGCGGATCGGAGCAGCTCTTGGGTGGCGCTGGTGTTGATCGGGCCCAGTTCAACGGTTTGTCTCGGCCCGAATGGATAATGAGCCAGGTAGTCCTAGTCTTCCGGATTAGCAATTATTCCTAGTAGGGCCATAGCTCTGGGGCTCTGAGCCTGGCGTGCTCCATCTTTGAGGTATCTCAGCAGCGAGCCCCATTCAGCATTAAATTTGGCGTGGTCCCCTTGTAGCGAGTAAGTTTGCCATTCCGTAGCAAGGAGTGACCATATTTTTGCAATCCATTCATGATCTTGGGGGGCTTGTGCAGATTTCCATTTACGCGCTAGCACCAATGCTGCCGCCATCATCATGATTACGTATAGTTTCCGATCCATTTTCTTTCGAATTTGCCCAAGGACCCGATTCAGCCCTATGATGGCCAGCCCTCTGTTACCGCTGCTGTTGATCCCCAACACCTTTTCAATTGCATCATGGACTGATCCCCCAGAAGAGGTTGAGTTTTGGGCACTCCCACCATATATGGCCCCAGGTGCCCACCTCCCCACATTTCCTCCAGCAGTGCTCAGATGCCTTCGGGTATATTTTGTGTAGTCTAACCGGGGTCAGGTGCCACTGCACCATCAGCTTCTGCCAGATTTTAGAGTGATCTTGTCAATTTTGGTATTTGCCTCCAGAGCTGTGTCCAGTTGTGCGTTGTTATTGTTGATCCTGTGTCTGCTTCGCATTTTCCCCATGTATGGCCTGGTCAGGGGGGCCCCTCCTTAACCAACTTGCAAATGTTCGTTACCACCTTCTATTCTCCTGTGTTGGCGTCAAGGCATTTCTCGCTAAAAGATAGGTGGACCAACAGGTGGGTGGCCTACGCGATGCATGCAGAATGTGGTTCCCCCGTTGGCGTGTCGCTGAGAGTGACGAGGACTCTAGCAGCAGCCATGGCTCCAATGTGGAGGCCATATACCTTTCCACAGAACCGTCCGGTTCCCAGTTGCCTGTCCCTGATAGGCAGGGTGCGGCACTCCTATGGGGAGATCATACCCCGGGCACAGGGGCACACCCAGACCATCGAAGGCTAAACGTACAACCCCACGAGCGGATATGTCGAGGAAGCATCCAACGCCAACTTGCCAGCCGAAAAGTTTAGACTGCGCCTACCAATTCTCACAATCAGCCGCCCTCCCTGCATCCGTTGTTTAGGAATGCGTCCCGGCATTCCACCCATTTGGACGGCTCTTCTAAAAAATAAAGAAAAACACTCCAGTGCCATCTTAAAGCGTGTCCGCTCCAAAGGTTTCGGCACAGCCGAAAACCACGTCTCCGACATATGCGTCAAATCTCTCCCTCCTCCACCAGAGCTACTCGAGATTCTCGCAGCTAATGTTTTGGCGGCGGATAGGCCAAAAAGCACACCCTCTCATCGAGGGGTGTATTCTGAAGGGTCCCAGCCCCTCTCTAAGGCTTTGTCTGATAAGTCCCTTCCTTCTAAGGACCCTTTTCCTTCTGGAGAGCCTCTTTCCCCCCCAGATCCCCTCCTGACCCCTCTGATTCATCCCTGTGGACCAGAGTGAGATTTTAGAGCTATATGGACAAGCTATCAGTTTGTAGACTTTTCAGAAAAGTTTTACCCCTAAGAGACATAGGGAGAAGATTCCTGCCCTAGTTTACCAAAGGTGCTGAAGCTTTCAAGCCAAACTCCACAAAGTTTTTGAGTTCTTGGAACCAGAAAAGGTCTACAAGGAACCCTGTGGTCATGAAGGCAATCCGTTTGGACAGGACATACCTGACCAGTGCTCAGATTGGGGCTGAGATCAGCATGTAGAGGAAGCACCTTGGCTTTCCCTCACTCCAACTCCTGACTCGGACACCTCAAAGGCAGGCATCGCCGATTGACGATCAGATGGCTTTTAATGCGATCCTGAAAAGGCTGCAGACTATTTCCAAATTGCCACGCAGGAAGCTGTACAAGACACTGACTTTGTTGAGGACCTTCTGAAAGGAAAAACCTACAAGTCAGGCAACCCCCTGCTAAATTTCATCAAGAAGTGCCTTGCACCATCTTTGTTGTCCCCATCCCTTACAAGGGCTATCAACCCTCAGGTTGAGAAACTGTTTCGCCCCTCTCCTTCATAAAATTCATCCCCATTCATCAGGTAAACAAAGGTATTTATTCAGTGTACTTCCTTATACCCAAAAAGGATCTCACCATGCGCCCTGTCTTATACCTGCGCTAAGCAAACAAATTTGTCAAGCCACAAAAGTTCAGAATGACAACATTGCAGGAAGTAATTCCTCTGATGCAGAGTGATTACATGGCAACACTGGATATGAAAGATGCATGCTTTGATATTTCAATGTTGCCAGTGCACAGAAAGTACCTAATGTTCATGATCGACAACCAGCACTGTCAGTTCAAGGTTCTCCCCTTCAGCATTGCCTCAGCCCCAAGGGTGTTTATGAAGGTATTGGCGGCTCACCTGCGCAGGCAGTCCCTTCCAGTCTGTCCGTACCTTGATGACTGTCTAATAACGGGGATTCGTACAGAACATGCTTATCAAATACCCAGAAGACAGTAGATCTCCTCTTGAGTCTGGGATTCTCGATCAACGAGAGTCCAACCTAGACTCCAGCCAAATCAAGCAATTTCTGGGGGGCTCTAATTCGGACCAAAGACTGGCTTGTCTTCCCCTCCAACGAGAGGGTTCAAAACATGCTGTTCCAAATCCCTCACTATGTAGCCAATCGCGAGGTGACTGGATGCAAAGTCATGCGACTATTAGGGACGATGGCCTCCTGCATTTATCTAGTCCCACACGCACATTTGTGCATGCACCCCATGCAAGAGTGGCGCTTGAGCCAATGGTGTCAGGTCAGCGGATAATGGGACGATCTAATGGTTGTCTCGGCAGCCCTCGTTCTCCCTCTGCAGTGGTGGTCAAGGGAAAACCTCTTGCAGTGGAAGACCTTCACCACCCCCGCAGTAGAGGCCACTCTCACCACGGAAGCATCTCTGACAGGGTGGGGGGGGCTCACCTCCATCAGAGGGCGCACAGCGTTTGGTCCTCAGCAGTAGCATCCAACCACATAAACCTGTTGCAACTGCTAGCAGTTTTCAAAGCCCTGAAAGCATTCGCAACAGACCTCCAAGGTAAGATGGTCCTAGTGTTCACGGACAGTACCACGGCCATGCATTACTTAGACAAGCCGCAGAAAGTGACAAGGAATGTGATAACCCGACATCCGTTTCGGAAGTCGTAGAACTCTCTAAGGAGCGCTTGCGCTCCTCGTTGTCTGTCCCCGGCCCCGACAAGCTCGGCTCATGCCCTGCTTATGGGGATGAACACCCCGGCGACACTGACGCACACAAAAAACACTCCCATAAACACATAACCCACGGCTCTTCTTCGTCGAAGATGATGAAACCATCTGCGCCAACGGAGACGCAGGTTCCACCGGCGTCCTCAGACCGTAAGAGTCTTAAGCCCCCCTCGCAAACGCGACCCGTGACTGGGCTTCCTCCAGATAAGGGTGCTACCCCCCAAACCACCAGACTAAGCGCTCCGTCAAAGAGCGCCCGTCGACGTAGAACACCCGACGCCCATAATGTCGAGACCAGAGCCCTCCACAGACAGATTAATCGTCGAGAGCCTGGAGAGGATCGTTTCCACCGATACCCAGAGGCGGACGGCGAAAGATACGTCGAATACCGCTCAGAAGGCTAGAGAAACGCCGAAAAGGCCGGAAGGAAGGCAGGAACTGCCCCCTTCATCTAGAGGGACTCCTAGCCTACCAGAAGGCTTTTCAGACGACGACAGAAACCTTTCTTCGACGTTATGGGAGAGTTCTGTATGGAGAAGATGGAGAGGTTTATGGAGACTCAAAACCTACCAATACCCAAAAGGGCAAGAGAGGGACCTCAGGAGGACTCCAGGGCTAAATTCCCTAGGATGTTTAATGCCTCCCAAGAGGATGTAGATTTATATGACCTCACTGGAGAGGACCCCCACTTCCAGGAGGACGACAAATTTTTAGGCAACGAAGAGGAACAAAACCCAGAGGAGGAGGGTTTTGAAGGTAATCCAGATATAGGTGAGGGGGGCTTCGGAGAAGACCCAGAGGAAGGTGCTTCACAGCCCTGGCAGTCCCCATCAGCGTTTTCTTCGGACCCTGATGCCCTAAACCTGTCCCCTCCCAAGGACTCACGTAATGGGAACACGTCACCTATTGACGATCAACCTGCATTTAATGCACTACTACGCAAGGCAGAAGCGCATTTCGAAATGGGCACTGGGGAGATTTCTCCTGACATTGACTTTGTGGAGAAGGTAATCAAAGAGAAACCCCCAGTCAGCCAAACCATTCCCCTACTCGCCTCAATAAGGAGACGAATGATCCCTTCACTATCTACCCCCGCGTTGGTCAGAGGGGTCAACCCAAGGATAGAAAAACTATTCAGTCCCTCGCCTTCAGACCTGTTGTAAGTCAGGGGCCACTCTGTACCAGACTCCCTAGTGGTGACAAATACAAGGAAAAGAGCAGGGGTCCCGCTGACAACCAGCGAGGCACCACCAGATAAAGAGGGTAAAAAATTGTATGCCCTGGGGAAGAGGATCACAGCCTCTGCTGCTTTTTCCGCAAGGATTGCAAACAACTCCTTGCTAGCAAGTTACGCAGATGCACAATGGAGCAAGCTACGTAAGGACATCGAGGAGGTGCCAGAACCCCTACGTACACGGCTTCTGGCCACGATTACTGAAGGGACCCTAGTCAACCAAAGCATTGTGAAAAACACTCTGGATGCTGCAGAAATGGCTGGTCGTTCCCTAGTCCAAGGAATACTCCTCAAACGCCATGTCTGGCTGCGTAATTCGGGGTTTAAACCTGAAACGCAAGCATCTCTAATCAACAAGCCTATAGAAGATGCCAACCTCTTTGGGAAGGGGGTTGATGAGTCACTAGAAACGGCATAGAAAGAGTTTGACACCATCAAAACCTTAGACCAGATGGGCGCTTTTTTCGAGGCCAACGCCAGCAGCAAAATCAGCAGCAGCAGTACTCTGCAAACAACTGGTCCTTTAACCAAGGTACCAGTGGACAATACAACCAGAGAGGACAACGCCGTGGCAAAGGGAGAGGTCGGGTTCCCACCCCCAGAGGTTCCCAAGCAACCAACACCAAATGACTCGAAGATTCGGGTCCCCTCCCAAATATCGCCGGTCGGGGGCCGATTAATGTCCTTTCTTCCTGCATGGGAGGGAGTAACATCAGACCGCTGGGTACTATCAACCATAGCCCGTGGCTACTGTATAGAATTCAACCGTTCCCCAACGTACAGACCCCCAAGGGGACGACGCATGACACCAGAACACCTCGCCATCCTTCTGCAAGAAGTGGACCAGCTACTGGAAAAAGGGGCCATAGAGGTCGTGCCTCTATCTCAGGTAACGGAAGGTATTTATTCAGTGTACTTCCTTGTACCCAAAAAGGACTTAACCATGCGCCCTGTACTAGATCTGCGCCCAGCAAACAAATTTGTCAAACCTCAAAGGTTTCGTATGGTGATCTTACAGGAAGTGATCCCCCTGCTATCTCAAGGATATTACATGACAACACTGGACATGAAAGACGCATACTTTCATATTTTAATGTTGCCAGCGCACAGGAAATACCTCCGGTTCATGATAGAGGACAAACACTACCAGTTCAGAGTGCTATCCTTCGGCATAGCATCAGCACCGAGGGTATTCACGAAAGTACTGGCAGTGGCAGCAGCCCACCTGCGCAGGTTGTCCATCCCAGTATACCCTTACCTCGACAATTGGCTCATAACAGGGGATTCTTACGAAACATGCTTCTCAAATACCCAAAAGAATGTAGACCTTTTGTTCCAACTGGGCTTCTCCATCAACGAGAAGAAGTCCAGCTTAGACCCCAGCCAGATCAAACAATTCCTAGGGGCTCTAATTTGAACAAAGGGACGGCCTCGTCTTCCCCTCCAACGAGAGGGTCCAAAACATGCTGTTTCAGATCCCTCAATATGTGGCAGGTCGAGAGGTGACGGTACGCAGAGCAATGCGCTTGCTAGGAATGATGGTGTCATGTATTTATTTGGTACCTCACGCGCGCCTGCGCATGCGCCCAATGCAAGAGTGGCTCAACAGCCAGTGGTGTCAGGCCAGCGGACAATGGGACGATCTAGTGGTGGTCTTGCAGGCCTTGGTTCTCTCGCTACGGTAGTGGTCGAAGGAAAACCTGATAATAGGGAAACCATTCGCCACCCCCGCAGTGGAAGCCACTCTAACCACAGAGCATCCCTCACAGGATGGGGGGCTCACCTATCCCATCAGGCTGCTCACGGAGTGTGGACTCGGAGCGTAGCATCCAAGCACATAAACCTATTGGAGCTACTGGCTGTGTTAAAGGCACTAAAAGCCTTCCAGGCACACCTACAAGGGAAGACAGTGATGGTCCTCATGGACAGCACCACAGCCATGTACTACCTCAAGAAGCAAGGGGCCACTTGCTCTCCAGGACTGTCCAAGCTGTCCCAGAACATCTGGAAGTGGGCTCTCAAACAAAACATGTTCCTACTGTCACAACATGTACCAGGGGAACTCAATCTGCTAGCAGACGAACTCAGCAGAGACTTCCATCTGCCCTCAGAGTACGAATGGCGGCTACACGAAGACATCGTCTTCGACATTTTCACACAATGGGGATTCCCAGAAATGGACCTGTTCGCAACTATGGAGAACTCACAATGCCAAGATTACGCCTCCAGGTACCCCCAGAACCAATCCAAGGGGAACAGTCTATCGATTCCATGGTCAGGGAGATTTGTTTACACTCCACCCCCCCCCCCCCCAACCAAACTCCCTTTCTCAACAAGATTGTGCACAAGATGCACCAGGAACAAGTTACCATGATACTAGTGGCCCCTATGTGGGCCCGGCAGCCATGGTTCGCTCACTTGATGGAGATGTCTCGATCTCCTCCAGTGAAACTTCCCTGCCCGTACAACATGCTGTCACAGGACAAGGGCAGGACTCTGCATCCATGCCCTCAGACTATGAATTTAGCAGCCTGGCTCCTGAGATCATAGAATTTGGACATTTATAGCTCCCGCAGAGATGCATGGACATCCTCAGGGAGGCTAGAAAGCTTAACCCTCGTCACTGTTATTCTAGCAAATGGAAGAGATTTGTCATCTGGTGTAGAGGAAGAAGCATCAACCCGGTTGACTGCTCTCCCACGCACATTGTTCTGTACCTGACCCATTTACTGGACTCGGGTCTAGTGTTCAATTCCATTAACGTCCACCTAGCGGCACTTTCTGCATACACCACTTCCCAACTTAGTGTCATGGTGGAAAGTCCCAGTTATCAAAGCCTTCATGGAGGGGGTAAAGAGAATACACCCTCCGATAGCAAACCCAGCTCCCGGCTGGGACCTAAATGTGATACTTAACAGGCTCATGGGCTCACCCTTTGAACCCATGCACAAAGCAACTCTTAAGGACCTCACTCTTAAGACTGCTTTCCTAATAGCTATCACCTCCATTAGGAGAGTAAGTGAACTATAGGCTCTTTCTGTTCTAGACTCCTTTGTAACGGTTCACAAAGACAAAGTGGTTCTACGCACACACCTGAAGTTTGCACCGAAATTCATCTCGAAATTCCATGTCAACCAGTCAATAGAACTACCACCGTTCTTTCAAAACCCTTCAAATTTTGGAGAACAAAGCCTGCATACACTTGATGTGCGCAGAGCTGTCCTGTTTTATATGGAAAGAACTAGACCACTAAGAAAGACTAATCAGTTCTTTGTCTCGGTGGCAGCAGGAAGAGAAGGGGATGCAGTCTCAAAGTCCACTATATCTAGATGGATTGTGCAATGCATCACTCTGTTTCTCTCTTGCTAAGAGAGAACTACCCTTCAAGCCAAGAGCACACTCTACTCGAGGCACTGGGGCATCCATAGCATTAATTGCAAATGTTCCCCTCGAGTCCATTTGCAAAGCGGCAACCTGGAGTTCTGTACACACCTTTACAAAACACTACTGTTTAGATGCTCACTCTAGATCTGATTCCCAGAAGCAGTATTAAGACCTCTTTTCTCTACTGTTCCTTCTCACAACCCACCTAGTCTATGCACAGCATGTGATTCTAAGCAGATTAACAAACATCAGAAGACAATGCATTACTTACCGTAAAAGCATTTCTGATGGTTGTATCTGCTTAGATTCACATGCGCCCACCCTTCCTCCCCAATAGGATGGAAGGAACATAGACATCTTTTTATATCTCTCTCTTCTGTACTCACTCATGTCTAGAAGGCTCCCTCAGGGCAGAAAAATACAAACAGAGGGACCTCGACGCGTGAGGGATTGTGGGTACACTGCACGTCACTATAGGGATAGTGTTACAGACACGCCTTGTCGACGTCCCCTTTTTCGACTACGAAAAACAAAATGCAATTCTCCGCAGTGACGACTGGATGTCGGACTATGCACAGCATGTGGATCTAAGCAGATACAACCATCAGAAATGCTTTTACGGTAAGTAATGCATTGTCATCTGGAAAAGACAAGACCACTAAGGAAAACAAACCAGTTTTTCGTTTCAGTGGCAGCTGGCAGAGAAGGGGGCCCTGTCTCTAAATCAGCTATATCAAAGTGGATCGTAAACTGCATCACAATGTACTACATTCTTGCCAAGAGAGATCTGCCCTTTAAGCCTAGAGCACTCTACTCTGAGCACGGGGACTTCCATAGCATTTATTGCAAATGTTCCTCTTGAGTCATATGTAAAGCAGCAACCTGGAGTTCTGTGCACACCTTTAAACAACACTAATGCCTAGATGCTCACTCTAGGTCCGATTCTCAGGTTGGACAAGCAGTGCCAAGACATCTCTTTGCTACTGTTCCTTCACACATCCCACCAGCAGATCTGGGTAGTGCTCGCTAGTCTATGCACAGCACGTGATTCTAAGCAGATTAACAAGCATCAGAAGACATGCATTACTTACCGTAATAGCATTTCTGGTGATTGTATCTGCTTAGATTCACATGTGCCCACCCATCCTCCCCTCATGGAGTAGAAGGAACATAAAAATCGTACTCCTCTCTCTCTGTAATCACTCACGGTGGTCATAGGACTCCCTCACAGCAGAAAAAACACAATCAGAGGGACCTTGACGCATGAGGGATTTTGGGTACACTACGCATCACGTTGGGGATGGTGTTAGAGGCACGCCCATGTCGACGTCCCCTTTTGATCTTCAAAAGAAAAATGAAATACTCTGCGATTACCACTAGATGTCGGACTATATTCACCTCATATGAATCTAAGCAGATACAATCATCAGAAATGCTGTTCGGGAAGTAATGCATGTCATACCTGTTTAGTGGGTGGACAATTACTTTGGTCTGTAGGCCAGAAATAGGATTTCCATGTGGTACGAGGGTACCAGCAATAAAAGTCTTGTATTTTGTAGGGTTTAATTGTAAAAGATCATGGATCACCCAGGCATTAATCACAGCCAGTATAATGGTGAAGTTGTCATGCCATAGGATAAGAACAGTTTTTAATTGAGAAGTATTCTGCATGTTGCGACGCATCCCGAGATGTCGTCACTTCTACCCAAGGGGGAGCCCTGCTGCTAACCGATAGTTCCCTCTGGGGACAAGGAAGAACATCTTGGGAGAATGCTGTATTACATCACTCTCCCAACACCTCCATACCCCATAGGCCCCAACACTATGCCCAGTACTCCCATGTACGTTCTTTAAGTCTGACTTTAAGACATACTGAGACAAAAAAGAGTAGGGACTACCCAAAGTAAGTGTACTAGTCAAGTACTCGGACGAGGAGGTGGTGCAGAACCATAAAGAACAATCCATGTAACCTGGGAGAGCATTCTAGTCATCAATTCCATGTGAGCTAAAAAGCAACAAAGGACTTACAATGTTGCTCAGCCATCCCAGGAAGAAGCAAGGACTAGGAAGTTGCTCAGCGTGGGACATTCAAGCGGCTGCAGTTGGGGTTGCAGGAAGACGCAAACTGCATCCCCAGCGGCTCAGACACTGGAGGACCGTTAGTGAAGCAGTAGCCCGACCTCGCAGTGGAGGTGGACCACATGGTCTGTAATGGGTACGTGTAATGTGGAGAGACAGAAGCTGCAGAGCTACTATAGTGCAGGAGAAGCTTGCGGAAGCCACAAGAAACCCAAGCAGAGTGCAGGTAGACCCTGAGGCAGATCAGAGCCCGCCAGAGAAGTCCTAGAAGGTACAGGAGTTAACAGGCTGGCGGTGGAAGTACGAGAGGGTCTTGGTTACTGCATAATCATTGAAGAACCAGGTGGGTGACAGTGGGGAAGTCTGGGCCAGGGACCCTACCAATACATGAACTGTATTGCTGAGAAATCTAAAAGAAAGAGAAGCCAAGGGAAGGGAGTCACTCCCCCTGGTTGCATTACACTTTGTAACCAAGATACCAGGAGAAGGGCGTAATTCTCCTGGTAACCAAAGTTGTAAAAGTCTTTGTGAAACAGAGTGTTAAGTGATGGGCAGTGTGCCATGGTGAAGTGCTTGGACTTATTGTGTTGGAGTACAGTCTCAATCCGGGGAAGGGAGCCATGTCCCCTAAGAACAAGCCAAAACCTGGAAGTGAACTTTTATCCCCAGTCCAGAAGAAGGGAGTCCTCTTCTGGACCAAGAAGTCTACTTGTTCTCTAGTTTAGTTTTAAGGGACAAAGTAGAGTTTGGATACAGGACAATGGTCGACTATTGATTTACACAGACATTCTGACAGAACCCTTACTGTTTAGTTGAGGCAGGAAAACCCCTTTTAGAGATAGGGAAAGTTCATTTTTTTCTTTCCTTACTAATCAGTCTATGGCAATCATGCCACCTGTGTGTCCGTTTCCTCCTTCTGCATACTTACAATGTCAAGGGAAGAAACTGTGATCTAAATGGGACTGGGATGTTTTATCCCTTAGACATCCACTAACCCACATTGCTCAGGCTTTCCTATGCATATTCGCCTGAATTTAGATATTCAAGGACAAAAACAGCACAGATCATGCCAGTTGCTGTGTGGGAGCTAATTTTGTCCGCTTGTACGATTGTAACTGAAAGACTACAGCGCTCATGGTAGCCATCGCTATGACCATAGTTTAGATATCAAATTAGTTGTCAACCTTTTCATCGATGCAACCAAATACATATATGCATTGTGAAGAGCACGGTATGAGATGTGGACACAGAGAGCTCATAGTTTTGGCTATAAACATTTATTTAACAAATAAGGGGTTGGGAAAGGTCTTGCTATGCCTATGCTACGAGGTGGTTTTCCTACCTCAACAAAACTGAAGAGGCTCTCTGTTGTGAAGATGTCCAAATCAAAATGCTCTAGAAGTACTAATCTGGCCCTTACACACTAAACCGAACTCGAAGGTGGAAAAGGGTGTGGTCTTTAGCCTTGGTAGTGCACAATTGTTGAAGTTCAAAAGTAAAGGCGTAACTTTACCACAAGTTCCAATGGATACAATCCACAATTCTAGAGGAGTGGTCCCTTCCACACGTTTTCTCTACCCCAACACAACAGTTCTTAAGGATATGATTCTTCTTTAAATGTCTCTACAGCAACTGCAAAAGTGACTTGTATGTTAAGCAATTCGGCTTCACCTGGTATACTCTCCTGCCAGGTCTTTTCTCTTGTGCTTTATTTAGTATATTTGTAAACTGCACTGTGCCTCTCCAGTCAGGGCATCTCTTGCGGGCTTTATCCAAAACACTTGTAAACTTCACTGTGCCTGGTCAGTTCTCTTGCCTAGGCTTTTTCATACGTCCTTCTTGATGCACTTGCAAGCTCAATTCACAATAATATTTGGTGGCATGTTTCACACTTAATGTCCACCTATTTTCATTACCATGTCTTGGTTTCCCTCTTTGCCAATATCCAATACATGTTCTTTAACTCATTCTCTGCTTTGGGGTCCTTTGCACTGATATTCGTATTTCTTCATTCTTCTCCGTAGCCTCCCATAGATCTAGCACCCGTCTCTCCCTCGGCGTACCTATATCTTCGGTGTGCAGCGTTTGGAGAGACTTGCTTCTCTCCCTCTGACTTGTGCTGTTCTGGGTCCTTTCAGTGGTTGGTAGTTTAGTTCGCCTCTTGCTTCCTGCTTGGCTCCCCCCGACGTCTGGCTTCTTTGAGATAGCCTCTTCAGCAACTGACTTCACATCTCAGGATACTGCTCCCCAGCCGCAGACAGCCACGATCTCCGACGGAAGGTTGGCTTGGGTTGCATGACAAGAGGGTCCTTCTCCCCATATCATCCTCTCACTCCTGTTCACTTTCCTCTTGGTGGTATTGGCTCTTCAGGACTACTCAGACAGCGGTCTCACTCCCAGCCAACCTGGATTTGCCTTTTAAATGTCCTGGCACCGATCAGCAGTTTTCCACAACTAGACCGTGTTCTGTGCTTCTCACGGTCAGTGATCTTCATTGCTCTAAGCAGCTTTTTCTTCACAATACTTCATTTTTATAGGAATTGTAGTGAGTTTTAGGAAACGTGCACAATACAAGGGAAGATATCCACATTGGTTTCTCTGGTGGTGAAGGGAGGTATAGCAATAAGCCATTAAGGCAAGGGGAACAGAGGGGTATCCCTAAAAGGGAAAGGCGATAACATGTTCCCTCTGATGCGTCACCCCCTTGAAGGGCACCTTCCCCCATGTGATCCTGACCCAGGTGGCGACTACATTAGGGAGGATCAGGTAGTGGCTTCCGTGTCCTGGCCACATGGGAAGAGTTTACTGCTGGGAAAGGATCGATGACGCCAGCAGATTTATCACAGCATACATATGTATGCATCTATGCATCTTAGGGTTGAGGACTGCTACAGAGAGGGCAAAGGACATAGGAGAGACCCCCCCCCCCCCTCGTGTTCCCCATAAAAAGAAAACTAGACCATGGGTGATGCACCAGGGGGAGGATTGCATGGGAGAGAAATACCTTTATGGGATTAGGGATGGCCATTCCCTGAGAATGCAGTATATTTCCACCTGTGCCAAAGGTAAGCCATTCTCCCATGATTCCCTCCAGTGCCAAGACAGCCAGTCTGATATATTAGACCTGACTAAAAACACAACTTTCTTTCCATGTACTTACAATACAATTTCTGTGAAGGAGATGACCAGGAGTACGAAGATCACTCCAGAAAACTTGAGTGAACGGTCTAGTCTCACGACATTTGATTGGTCCAAGGCAATCCAAAATAGCAGAGGGAAACAAACATTGAGAGCGCCATCTCGACAAGCAGGTAGACCAACTGCAAGACACCGACCGTGCACAGACACAAATGGGAGCATGAAGGGTAGTCCAGGACGAGGGGACTACACTGCCCAAACAATCCTCTGGGCGTTTCGAAGTCCGGGGAGCTGGTGGTAAGCAAAACTGCATCTCGAAAAGGAAGCAGTAACTGGCGAAGATGCTGCTGTCTCTAAAAGGCACTGGAAGGCTGCAGGAGCCTCACAGCAGAGCATCGCCCTGAAGACACGAACCACGCAAACAGGTACACTGGTAGACCAAGAGGTGCTAGTGGTCCGGGAGGAATTGGGAATCTAGAGAGTGCAAGGTAAGGGGGAGTCTGGGACCAAGAGAATAACAGAGGGAAACGTTTCTATACTTGGCAGGAGAGTACACCAAGCAGGTAAGAGACATTGTTGCAACTCTGGTACCCGCACCCATATAAGAGGCAAAGAAAGATAGGGTCTGGGACTCCAAGAGACGGACAAGGAAAACACCTATGCTTGGCAGGAGAGTACACAAAGCTGGTGTGATATCTCTGTGCGAGTCAGGGACCGGCACCCATTTGAAAGGATAAGGTGAAGTTCAGGCAAGAAAGTACTGAAAAGCAGAGAACCTTTGGTATACCTTTGGGGAAGCTTGAAATGCGCAGGGAAGGAACAGCAGTCCCCAGGCTGAGTGAAAACTGGGTTTACTTTTTAACCGTTTTCCACGTACAAGAAACATGAGGAGGAGAAGAGATCCTACCTTGTGAACTGAAACAAGAAGAAATTCAGGGGAAAGGAGCCAATGTCTGGCTAGGTATTCAAATACTACTTTGTGGAACAGGAACAGCTAACTTTATTTACGTTTACAACCCGAGACACTGGGAATACAGTATCCTTGCACATTAGGTTTAAGTTGTTAGTTTTGGGGTCAGAAGTAGGGTTTTGGATGCGACATTGACAGGCTATTTGTTTGACATACTGACCGTTTACATTAGATTGCTTTGAGGCAGGAAACCCCCTCTTAGCTTTAGGAACAGAGATCGTTTTGCCAACCCTTTTATTGGTTAATAAATGTATATAACTAATACAATGCCACCTTTGTGTGCAAGCCTTACTTCTGGAAACCTGCACCACGTAGAACAACTTGATTAGTGACTGGTCTTTCTGGATACCAGATCACTAGAAACTGTTGCAGATCCATCGCTTTAGGGGGTGATGTAATGTATACCAAGGTCTCATTTTATAGCATTGCTCTGTTAAATAATCCTTTCTGAATCCTGTTTGTTGTCCTTTCCTTCTACCCATATGGTGGCTCAAGGTTATTCATGAAACTTTTTTTCCATATTTTGTTAACCATATTTTTCCAGTTTATCCTCCAGGCACCTCAAATGGCATACACCACACCATTCGAAAGCTGTATGTTTTTTTAAAAAAAACTTCCTAATTGAGCTTCTCAAAATGTTTTTCTTTCTTTGTTTAGGATATATTTATGTTCATTACAAGGCAGCTAAAGGGACTAGAAGATACAAAAAGTCCACAGTTCAATCGATATTTCTATTTACTGGAGGTAATCTTTATTCATTTGTTTCTGATGTTTCTTTTGCTCAGTTTGTTTGCTTGGGTCTAACTTTTTGTTCCCTTTTTGTCCTAGAATATTGCGTGGGTTAAATCTTATAACATTTGCTTCGAATTAGAAGATAGCAATGATATTTTCACGCAGTTGTACAGAACACTTTTCTCCGTAATAAAGTAAGCTATTCTTAATTTGCATTTGGTAACCTTATACAAAACAATTTAGCCAATTAAAATATTTTCTTCTGTTGTGTTGAATGGTTGGCTGCAGAAATGTCTGTAATTTCTAAATTATTTGGAGATTAATATCGAACATCTGTCTAATAACCCTGTAATGGCCAAACAAATAATTGCAAATGTACTGGATCAATACTAAAACAGAGAATGCTAAATTGAAATTGTACGTACATAGTGTTTATGAAAAGAAATTAGGTCAACTTCCATATTTATAACAATTTAGTCACACTTATTGGAGGAAGCAATAGGAGACAGAATTGTATTCATTGAAATGCATGTTCTGTGATGTCATTTAATGAAGTGTTAGTGAATGATGAAATATTTCATGTATCAATACGTCCACTGTTTGTTTCAAACATGAACACTCATTAAAAAAAACATATACGTCCCTTTACTACAGTGGGGGCACTATGCATCCAGGTAATTCCCTTCCCTTCTCTTATCCCAGGATACGCCACACACAGTAACTATCCAATAACTGGGCAAATGTACATTCTCTTCTGGTGAGCATTCTCAGTTATGTCCATGTATTGCTAGAGAAGTCACTGTAAGTAAAATAAAAATCTGACCGATTCCCTTCAAATTAACTTTAAGGCTGTTAATGAGAATTCTCAGAAATGTAGTAATTCCCTTCTACCTTAGAGACACCCAACTCTTTTCCTGGACGTTAGGACTTTTAATTTTTATCCTGGAGAGAGTGAGACCTTTCCCCCCCAATCTCTGGTTTTTTTCTTTGTACACTGCTTCATTTGGTTTTGAGTCTGACAAACTCCATAGGCATCACCTTTTTACATTGTGACGCGCAGCACCTTCAGTGCAGTGGCACGGGGAAGTCTGTCGAATTTCCCAAAGGTTTAAATACCTTCTCTTGGTTGAACTACTGTTTCCAAGAGCAGTAAAGTGAAATTGACTTTACTTACCTTTTGTAACTTTGTAGACCCAGCACACACTATCTTAGAGTGCTGGAGGGGTTACTTAGTATCCCCTTTATTTACCTTCTCATGTAACATTGTTATGTTTCCCTTTCTACAAGTAATTGCTGGTGGCAGTGGTTTACTTTTTCTTACCATTGTGTGTTTTTACTGTGGGCTGCGTTCGCAGTTGCAGTATAGCACCCATGGGTGCCCATTTTGTCAAAATGGCCCTAGTTTCTTTTTTCGCCATTTCTTGTTGTAAAGGTCCTTCTTGAGATTTACTCTGCGTGCCAAACCAGGTTTGGTCCCTTTTAGTTCATTTTGTTTTTGGCGGGGTTCACTGCTGAAACCTACCTCTAGCTCCAGCATGTCTGGCAGGGCAGGAAGCAACGGAGGTACCCGAAACTCCTTGCGCTTAGTCTCCTTAGTTACAGGAATGCACCCAAAGGTGAGTGGCTGTTTGGCTGTCCTTGGAGGACAGCCACCCTGCGGGGTGAGTTTTAGGCAAAGTTTGTATGCAGTATCCTCTGGGAACACTACAAACAACCGTGACTACAGGTATAGGAAACCCAACCTTTGGTATAAGCTTGTACTACAGTTTTGGTAGCCTGTTGAGCAGCCAGGCTTATCTCAAGAGGGGTCAGTGTGAGCTGTAGGGGAGTTACAGAGATTCACAGTGACAAGTATTCAAATAAACACTTACACACAAGGTTTCTTGAATAAACAATTATTAATTTATCAGTCAGTTAGAATATGCCTTCTTCAGAAGGGAGCAATATAATAACACCCAAATACACTTCAATACTGTACACTCTTAATTTCTAAATCAGTAAAGACCCTTTTGTAATTTCCCAAAGACTCAACCTACACCCTCAGGTGACCTCAATAGCTAGGGTGCTGGGGACATTAATATCTTACTGTTGGCTTTTAGAATACTGTTATAAGTTGGTGAAAGGAAAATTCGGTTATTAGAACAACAAGAGACCACAAATATTCTTAAGCAGGCAAATACTTTTGGATCCCCACAGCAGAGTCTTTCAGTATAACAGGATAGGCCAAAGTCAATGGGCAGAAGTCTTATATAGGATGAAGCACTTCTGGTAGGCAAGTAGAAAAGTCTTTGCACAATGTTTTAGAATTATTTGAAGAAAAGAAGAATCAAAAATGTAGGGCCACAAGCCGTTAGACTTGAGTCGTAGAAGAAGCAAGCAACTCTACAGAAAGAGTTAAGTTCTCTGACTTTGTTACAGTACCTTTGAGTTGAAGAAAAAGTGCAGCAGATCTCACTGTTCCTGGGCCTCAGTCGTGGGGAGAAGAGGGAGGAATCCTGCACTGCAATGGGAAAGTCAGCGCTCGCGAACAGCAATCTTAAAAATCAGTGGCTGTTCAGTGTTTCGGCTCCTCGCGTCTACCGCAAATAGTAACACTGCGATTCCTGGCTGTCGAGATGGACTTTCCTTGCTTCTGGGGTCCTGCACTCTGTTGGGGGGGCTCGGGTTTGGTCAGTTCTGCTTCCTGGGAGTCTGGTGGATCTTCCTGGAGCTCTAGGCCAGCTTAAAAGCAGCGCACACAATCTGGTGTTCCTCTCCCTGGCCATATGGTTTGCAGCAGCAACTCTGTGGAAATTCAACCAGCTTCGAGAAGGATGTTCAGGTGGCTTACATTGGAGTTGATTGGTCCAACCAACTCAAGTGGAGAAGTCGTCCGTGCTGGGGCTTCTCTGTCGATTATGAATTTGGAGTTTCAGCACAGCAGCAGGGCTTCACTGGGAAAACCAACAGTCCAGGAGTTGCAGCAGGCATCCTCTTCAAGTTCTTCTTCTTCGGTTCCTTCGTCCAGTGGCCAACTCTGCCTTCCAAGCCAAAAGCCCCGCCTTTTATTCAGTTCTCTCCCATTAATTCCAGCCTAGCTGTCAATCGCCCAGCAGGGTGGCTGTCCTTGCCGGACAGTCAGCCGGCCAATTACTACAGAGTGCCTTTGGGTCTCCTAGGAAACTAAGCACAGGGAGTTTTGGGCACCTCCCTCACTTCCTGCCTACCCCAGACACTCGGGTGCCAGAGGCAGTCTTCAGCCATGAAGCCCGCCAAAGGCATAGAAACAAAGGGACCCAACCTAGTTTGGCGCGCAGAGACAAACTCTAGAAGGACCTTTCCAAAAAGAAACTGCGAAAAAAGACTGGGACCTGTTTAAACAAAGGGGATTAAGGCTCCATCTCGAAAAACATGGATCCTGCGATCTTTAGCTACCGGTGTTTGTGGTCGGGAAAAATCATGGTAGTTCATTGTAAAACCACTGCCACAAGCCATTTTGATAGGAAAGGGTAGCATTTGACTGCTACATGAGTTTCTAAACACAGGGGATACTAGGTAACCCCTCCATCACTCTATAGGAAGATGGTGTGTGCTGGGTCTAGGAATTTCAAATGAGTAGTAAAGTCAATTTAACCTTACATTATCTGGGAAACAGTAGTTTATCCCAGACAAGGGATTTAAACCTTTTGGAAGTCTAAAAAAGACATCCCTGTGTCACTGCACTGAGGGGGCTGTGTAACACACATAAGATGCTTTTGGAGTTATCTTAAAACACATCAAAATAAATGAAAGAGTGGAAAAAAAGGCTCACACTCTTTCCAGGTAAAAAAAAATCAAGTCCTCAAAATCCAGCAAAGTTGCTGGGGGTCTCTAAGGTGAAGGGAATTAGCACATTTTTAAGAATTCTCCCTAACACTCGTCAGAAGGTGTTGAAGGTTTGAGCAAAGATGCCAATAAAAAACGGAGAAAGCAGGAAATAGTTTAGTGATGGATGATTCTAAAACTGGCCAAGTCCTCCATTAATTTATCTTCCTCAATCTATCCAAATATGGCTCAGACAGAGAAGTGGAAAAAGGTGAAGAGGCGGGGGAATCGGAAGACCGTATCTGCCTTGACTCAGAGCCCAAAGAAGACGTATTGCCAATCGCACCAAAGGAAACAAAAAGGTTGGTCGACAGAAACGCAAAGAGAACATGTATTATTTGGCGTGACAAATATAAGGAGAAGGAAACCACTCTAGATAAGCATGAACTGGCAAGGCAGCAAAAGAGATTTCTAACCCTGGAAGAGAGACCAGCCATCGTGGTAACCAAAATGGATAGGGCAGGCAAACGGATGACCAAGTCTCAGAGTTGTAATCCTACACCCTAGAAGGAGAGTGCTAAGCAACAGTTAAAAAATTCTAACCCATCATGTACCAACAAAGAAAGGAAAGAAAATCGAAAAAAAGATCTGGAGGAAGACTGGAGAGAGGATAAGCGAAAGACAAAGGTTACCAAGGAAAACATCAACAAGAGACAAAAAAAAATTAGATTCGAATTATTGCGTATTGTTGGAAAGAATCTTCCACTCGAATGATTGGTTAATCTTGAATAGAGCTATTTTGCAACTATTTTATCATATCCCACAATTACGGTCAATTTCCTCGAATGACATTAAAACTGTGGAGTTCATTAAGGAAACAATGTTTGACAGAGTATTACACATTTACTCTAGAATAATCGGGGATATGATCATAAACAACATCGCTGACTTGAACTCTTTAGGATTCGACATAAAGAACCTTCGACGATGTTGTATTTAATGTCATGTTTGAATCAAATCAGGCTAATCACGAGGTCACGACTCTCAAAGTAGGTCAAAACTCAATCCAAAGGAGCTCAGAGGAGAAAAAAAAAGGCAGAGTTTTGATAGTGAGAATGAGGAGGAAGCTGAACATGTCTACACCCGAGAAAGTGAAAAGAGCTTTTAAAAAAAAGAAACTGATTAAAATCACATTTGACTGCAATGTTGACACAGCAGAAAAACTGGGAGGAAAGGATTGTTAGGGGCGTAGCAATGGAGAACATGAAAATTGGAGCTGGATTACGGGTGCCTTAAACACAAGGTGCGACAGCTAATATCTAAAAACGAAAGAAGATGTTATAATACAGATGGGTTAATGGAATACACTGGGATTTGCCCATCTGTTTGGGAACACCTTAACACATATAAACATTCTAGACATATGTCTTCAAGATTCTTGGCTGCTAATCCCCCTATGTATTGAAGGCTATGAAACAGCATTAGATACTGCCATCAAACAGGCGAAGGGCAGGCCGACCGATGGCCGGCCTAATAACCCTGGTTCGAATGGATATGGACCTTCGCATAGTGAGATCAGCAAACCCATCACCATACATCCAATTGACGCTTATAGAGCTCAAACAACAAAAGGAGGACGAAAATTTGGTAATATACAGCAACATTTATTGGCATCATAAGGCAATGGACGAGTGGGTCTTCCTTAACTTCATTTGTGACTTGATTGTGACCAGTGAAAAAAACAAACCTAACCTTATATTATGCAGCAATCTTAATATGGAAATTGTGATGCTGGAATATAGCAAGGCCAGAAAAGGTTGTAAGGAAAAGAAACAGACCCCAATAAAAATAACATGGGGGGAAAATGAGATAGTAGCGAGAGAAATGTCGCTAATGAATGGAAATGTCAAGTGAGACATGCCCCCTAAACCAACTTGGGAAAGGGATGAGTCCAAGTCAATACTGCACTACTTCTATGTCTCGGAGCAATAAATTGAGAAAACATACAACCTTACTGTGACATCTATGCTAGAAAGCAATCACAATTTAGTGAAAATTTTAATATTTGGTCGGAAAAAAAGGATCTCCGATGTCACATGACAACACAGTGTACATTTAAAGCCGGGAAGAAACAGTGATTTTGGCCCTGTTCTTTCTTAATCTAAGTTAACAAAGACCTTACTTGATCACGAAAAAAGGAAAGAAATTGACTCGATCGAATACCCAGCAGTTCTACAACTGTTTGAACAAAGTCAACTCTGGCACAACAAACCAAATTTTAAAAGACAACACGTCAGTGATCCTTATGTCACCGCCAAAAAAAGAGAACGGAGGAGGAAAATCCGAGAAATTAATATCTCCGTCAAAGAAAATTGAAATTATGAATTAAAAAGGGCAAAATTGTGTTAGAGAATGGGTTACAGTCCCATAAACATATGTTGCAGAGAGATGCTGAAAACATCTTACATGTAATAGCAGAAAAAGAACCTAGAGCGTTTTGATCAATCATTAACCATATTGATGCATCCCAACAAGCAACCCAATGTAACATGGTGACTGAGGACCAATGGATTGACCACTATACCACACTGTTTGAGAAGCAAAGCCAAAATACATTTGAAGGTCAGGAAGTTGAAGATGTTTGGGGAAATAGAGACGACCTACTAGAGAACATCAAGAGAATCAGTACGTCGAGGGCTCCTAGCCCGTATGGTTTGACAAGCCAAACACTCAATGAGCATCCCGAAGAGAGGACAGACTTTTGTGTAAATTTGTTCAAAAATATCCTGAAAGAACGTAGGATCCGGACGTCATGTAAGAGTGCTATTATAGTGCCTATATTTAAAAAGGGAGTAAGATCAGACCCTAGAAATTATAGGCCGATAGCACTCTTGGACATCGTGGGGAAGATTTTTGGCACACAACTGTTAAATCACCTTATAAAATGGACCCAGAATACTGGAAACATCGATTTCCGCCCAACAGGTTTTGTAAGGGGGGGTCGGATGTGGTCTCAACCTCCTCCTAATTAACCTTTTTAAAAATGGAAGCTATTATGAAAAAATCAAAAATATATCTGGCCATTGTCGATTTTGGCATATGCTTTCGACGGAGTGGATAGGGAGCTATTCTGGACCAAACTGGCGACGAGGAAATGTCCAAATAGTTTGAGGGCAATTCAAGAACTTTATTCTAATACTGAGATTAAAATCCGATTAGATTCAAAGGGTTCTCTGTCTCGGTGCCAATAACATCCAGAGGTGTTAAACAGGGTTGCCCACTGGTCGCAACTCTGTTTAACCTATTTATTGAGGACGTCGGGAGAGAAATCGACGAAGAGCATTTGTGCCAAAGATTAATGGGAATCCGCTGAGCTATATGTTGTACGCCGATGACATTGTACTGTTAGATCTAACACCGATTGGCCTGCAGCGTGAGCTCTCTGCTGTGAAACAATACACAGGGAAAAAAACAGTCTGTGATAAATGCAGCAAAAATCAACATCCTAGTATTACAAATTCTAAAGGGATCAAAAAGAAAAATTAAGAACCAATTTACAATGAAGATTGGACAAGAAATTGTAAAATGCACAAACATGCACAATATCTAGGTGTACTAATTAACTCCCATATAACAGATGAACCAATGGTTAAAAGAATTCAAAAGGAAATGCAAACTTTTGGCGGTACAAGGAGCACTAATAAATAAAAAGCTTGGTACATTTTCACTGAAACCAGTTGTGGAATTTTACAAAGAGAAGGTCATACCTACCCTGATATGTGGTTGTGAAACAATGTTGGAGTGCCCTTACTCAACATGGTCTGCGTGTGAAAATATATTTTGGAGGAGAATTCTACAATTGGCTAGAGGTACTCCGACGGCTTGTATTAGACACGAGTTCGGTCTAACCGCAATTAACGCAATGGTTGTGTGGAATATGCTCTATATTTATAGGGAAGTGATTGAAGCTGACAAACTTCCTCAGTACAAAATCTTGAGTGCTCCTGCAAATGAAGCAAGTGAGTCTGTCTTCCAGAAATGGAAACAAATATGTGATCTGCACCTGCATCAAGTAAATTCGAACAAAGAAGCCTTGATAGGCAAACCGAATGCTGTAAAAACAATTAAAAAAAAGATTATGGGATCAAGACTGGTGTGAAACATCACAGCAGAGAGCCATGCATAGGTGCATGCCACAAGCTGCACCTGAAAAGAGAGAGAGAAATACACTTCCTAAGTATTTAGAAATATTTCCATGCAATAAGAAGAGGAAAACTTTCATGAAGCTGCGCTTAAACCTATTCAGAACGAAAGAGGTTCTCAACTTGAGAAGGAGAAGAACTGAGGCCGATTCTCAATGCAGGTTCTGTGAGGCGAGCAAAGAAACATTGAAATATCTAGTGTTGTATTGCAGAAAGCTCAGACATCAGAACCAAATGCATGGGTAGCCAATTTGCCAAAAGACCACATTTAATTGGAGAGGAATGGTGGAATGTGATGGCTAGAGGGAATGATAAAAAACAAACTTTCGCGTTAACATTCTATTTAAATTTAAATTCTTTAATGTGATATAGTATGAAAAATAAATTCAAACTTTACACATATATCAATTAAACATTAAAAATGAAAATCTTACATATAAAATCTTGCATCTAAACTCCAAACTCATCCTACCAATATTTAATACCACATGCGACACAGATCTGAAATCTAAAATCCAAACAAGAGGGGTGGGAATTGTGGTAGGGAATCAAGATAAACATAATTGCTGATACAACCTTCATATTGTTCAAAACTAGTATTTGGACAGCTATGTCAAGTATAAAAAGCCTCTACAGATCGTTACCCAAACATCAATGATAGAGTTTGCTCATTTTCCCACTTCATGTTCTATCTGTTGCCAGACATTATGCAGGGCTATGAATAGATGCATGTTCGATGTATTAGTGCAATAGCGCCAAAACATAAGTTTGGGTATAGATAGTGGATCGTGCACAGATTCTCCCAGATAGTGGACAATAGTCTTCTTGATTGCTCTACATTGTGTTAATACATGTCTTGTCGTCTCCAGACATACAGGAGATTTGCACACTCGGCAAATTCGCTCTGCTGCAGGTATGTTTTCCCTTACTCCTATTCTGGATAGGGTGGGCAGTTGTTCCAGTCTGAATAAGATGATGAAATGGCGGAGTCTTCTAGTAGGGCGTAGGAGAAGATAGTCCTGTGGTTTCATGAACTTGTATACTCTGTAAGTCACAAAATGATAGGATTTGAGGGATTCCAAGTGGGCAAAGTTCTCTAACCAATCCCATAGGTCTACCTTTTTCTTCAGGGCATTTAGCATATCTTTGGTGACAGTTGCCTCTCTGTGCATCCAGCCAATTTCATTAAGAAATTTACCCATATCTTTGTATAGGGATGCAGTGGTAGATTTTTTGTCTAATTCCTGATGGAGTGTCCCTAATAGGGCATTAGGGGAACCACTTGTCATTTTAAGGTAGAAGCCAGCTCTTCTTTTTAGTACCATAGCCCTGAGTGAAGGGAGACCTAGCTCTAGTCTTATCAGAGCCATAGGCACCCCCGGTGGTAGTCCCAGCATACGTCGCCAGAACTTTCCTTCCAGTACTTGTAACCATGCCAGATTCATCGTCAGCAGTGACTCCAGGCCATAAATGACCATTGGGGCGAAGACTTGCATGTAGAGATGGCGAGTTCCCCACATAGTAAAGCCCCCTTGCTTGTTGGAAAAGGATGCTATAAGCGAGATCACTTGGAGGGCCCTGTTGTTCCGATCCTGTTTGCAAAGTGTGTAATCGCCTAGGGGCTCTATCTCCACTCCAAGATAGCGATAGGAAGGGGCATACATAATTATCTGTTCATGTACTATCAGGTTCACACGAGTTGTTCTTTTCTTAGTGAATCTTAATACGTTGGTCTTCTGCAGGTTGATGGTCAAACCATTAAGCTTGGCATATTCCCAAAGGACATGTGCAGAGCGTCTGAGGCCGCCAATAGTGTTATCTAGTACTACCAGATCGTCTGCATATGCCAGGACCACGCACTTTTCCCCACCAAGTTTTGGAGGACAATTATTTGCCTCCGCTAGTGTCGCAGGAATATCATGTACATACAGATTATATATGGGGGGGCTGTTACACAGCCTTGCTTCACCCCTCTATTTTGAATAACCTTATCGGTTGAGTGCCCCTCCAAATTAAGTTGGAGGCTCACCATGGTATCTCGATGTAGTAGTTTGAGATAGTATAACAAACCTATAGGGCAACCCAATGCTTCTAATTTATTCCAAAGCCTGGCTCTAGGAATTGAATCAAAAGCGGCCTTGAGATCAATGAACAGAGCATACAATGGTGGCTGATCTTTGCTGAGTGCTCTCGTGCGTAGTATGTCCATTACAAGAAGATTATGTGCTGTCGAGAACTCCCGTCTAAAGCCACATTGAAATCTGCTAAGTATTTGCTTAGCTTCCACCCATTTATGCAGTTCGCTAAGCAAAAGGGAAGCAAAAGGGAAGCAAAAAGTTTACCCGACACATCCAGCATCGATAAAAGTCTGTAGTTGTTAGGGTCAGTGCGGTTACCTTTTTTATACACCGGGATCAAGATCGCCGTTTGCCAGGTTTGGGGGATTTCTCCCCCTGCAAATACCTTATTGAAGAGTATAGAAAATAGTTCTGCCCAGAAGGCCGGGTTACTTTTTACAACCACGTTCGCCAGCCCATTAGGGCCAGGGGCTCTGGAGGACTTGAGAATCATAATTTTGTTGAGTATTGCCTCCGAAGAAATATCAAATAATTGAGACATCGATGGTTTTTCCGTGGTCCTATTTGCCGACTCCTCTTCTTCCATATTACGGTCTAGTAGAAATTTTTCCCAGACTTTCTTATTTATTGGGTTAGTCATTGCGCCTTTGACCTTGGTTCTATTTTCATTCAATAGCACCCATATGCTTCTCGAGTTTCTGGAGCAGATAGTTTTGACCAAACGTTGGTAGCCAGTATTCTTCTCTATCGCCTTAATACCTCTCACCTCCGACCTATAACAGTTTTTGATTGATCTTAATTTCTGTTGATGTCGAATTACCGTGATATTCTGATCTTTTAGGCTGCGTATCTTTCTTCTCATTTCTCTTTTAGCATCTCTAATTTTCCTATTATAGGGAAGTGGCACTTTTCCCTCTTGTATGACATAATTCTTTTTGGTTGCTGCATGTAGGCCTGAGAATCTGAATATCCACTCTTCAATTTCATTGGTGGACATAGTGTGAAAGTCTCGCCCACTGTCCTCCAAGGCGCCCTCTAGTGTTTCTGTGGCCGCTCTGACATTCTTTTCAGACCAAACTATTCTGGTTCCTGTGCAGTTAGTTGCAATACTTCCAATGTTTATCTTGGGAGTGTCAGGATACTGAGTCCTGAATGAGCACAGTACTGCCGCATGGTCGCTCCAGCTATTGGGCTTTACCCACATATCAGCCACTCTTGTCTGCATAAGGGGGCACATGAATACATAGTCCAAAGTACTCCTTAAATCTCCGTTAGACCAAGTGTGTCCCCCCGGCCTGTCACTCATGGTGCGGCCGTTGATCATCGCCAGGTCCCAAGACTCAAATAATTGCAGCCACCCCAGACCTTCCTTTTCTCTTTTCCCATGGGTCATTTTACATCTAGTACTCAGGGCAGGATTAGTAGATATACTAGTTTTATCTTCCATATGACAGTTAAAGTCCCCCATTACCATCACTGCGGTGTTGTTTGATCCTAGTGACCAGGAAGACAGTAGATCCTGTATGGCTTCTTGCAAGGACTCTCTTATACCTGCACCAGGAGGATTATAGAGGTTAATAAGCAATAGCTTACCACTTCCCTCTTCTTGAGGGTACGTCACTTCAACTGCCAGTAATTGGTCCTCCGCTCGGCAACGGATTTTCTGCGACAGCATGGTATTAGAGACTCACGTAAGTAGACCCCCAAAAGGACGTCCTATACTTCCCCTCTGTGCCAGTGATTGATAAACAACATATCCATCCAATAGAAGGGGTTCCCGAGCCCAAGTCTCTTGTAGGCAGATGAAGGTATGTTGGAGCAAAAGATCAGACGAACCCTCTGCCCTCAATAGATGGGAGAAGCCTCTACAATTCCATGATAGTAATGATAGGCTTCAATGCTTATGCACCAACTGCGGAAGTGACTCCAATAGAGCCTTGATTGCTTGTTGTACTTCAGCTAATAGTGGGTTCTCCTCTGTCACCTGACCGGGGGCATTTTCAGCGTTCGCTATTTCAATTGGGGTTTCAGGCATTGCTGTTAGGTCTTTCTCTTGTAGATCCACATCTATGGCAATGTCTACTGCTTTCAGCTCTTCCTCATATTTCCTTAAGAGTTGTGCAGTGTTCAAGAACACACAGTGGAGGGCAGAAACGTTGGAATTCGGGCCCGTTAAAGGCTCGATGAATAAGAAATTCTCTGATTTTAATACACGGAGTTGAGGTATATGGTATAACCTAGTCAATAACTCCGATCGTGCCAGCCAGGAGTGGTTGTCCCTTGGGTATAAGTTCTTTATAAGGCAGATACGATTCATGTGGTTATCCAAGGCCTCCTTCGTTTTCTCTGTAGGTATAGGCTCCGATGGTTCTCTTTCTGGGGTCTCAGGCAGCGTTATCCTACTTAGTTCGCATTCTATTTCAGTGACCTCCCCGGTAGTAGGGTCAGGGTCCTGCTCATTTTGTTTCTCTTTAGGTTTCAACCAATCTTCCAAAGGACCTTTTTTCCCTGCCGTCCTCGCCGCTGCTCTCATCATCCTTTTCCGGGCTTTTTTAGATCGAGTTTCGATCGCAGGGCCATTACTCCCCGTATGAGGCACCAGGCCAACTTTGGGAGGCTTATTTTTACAAGCCTTTTTTGCCAGTCTTTGCTGTTTCCGTGTTAACGGGGTCTGTGGACTGTCGTTCTGGTCCCAGTCTATTTCCTCAGCGGGGGCTTCTTCATTCGAGATATTAAGCTCCGGTTCCTCCATACCCACACTCGCCTCTCTTTCGTCTGTCTTTCCTTTCATCTCCTTGCCAATTTGTATAGCCTCTGCTAGGTTTTCTTCCACGTCCTCTTGCGGAGAGTTCTTCATTTCCAATGCCAATACAATGGCATCGGAGTTTGCCAAGATACGGCCTGTCATCTGCAGCAGTATTTTTAGGGCAAATTGGAGGGCCCCCACCGACGTTTGTAGCTCAGCCAGTTGAATGGGTCCGGCTGCCGATCCCTTATCCCCCATAGTCTCCTCATCTGACTCGTCCTCCATCGAGACCATTACCAAATTCGGGGAGGCAGATAGGCGTTCACGGTGGCCTGCTGCATTGTGCTCCTCTGTTGTAGTGTTCCTGCTGTTGTCATTCTGGATCGGGGAGCCACTAGAGATGATCTGTGGGGTAAGTGGTTGCATTCCCCTCTGTATTGTATACACAGGTCCAAGAGGGAATTGTTGTCAATATCGTCATAATTTGAAGAGTTATTAGACTGACTTACTCTGGACACTTGCGCCGGCTCCTCATTCAGCACAGGTTCTTCATCAATTATGGTGGAGTTTATCTTAGGGGATGGGTTCACCGGGAAAAACTCCGTGATGGCACCATACACTACTGGGAGCTCATATTTAGTGTTCTTCCTGCGTTTGGCCCCTTTTTTTTCGGCTCCATAGGCTCTTTCTGATCTTTTGCTTGTACCTTGTCCCTTAGATTGTAGATTGAGTGCAAGGCTCTTTTCCCCCGCTGCATGCCTAATGTGCAGGCCCCCTTTAATGTTTAGGGAGAGTCCCGGGGTCTGTCTGTTGCACCAAACTGCTCCGTTTATGGCAGACAGGAAGTGGATATAACGCAGTTCAAGGAGTGTTAGGACTCACATCTGCGCCCAGGCGACCGGAGAATATTAGCTGCCCAGTCCAGGGTACTGCTCTGTTATTATCACAGAGGCAGCTCCTATGATGGACTCTCCCGAGGAAGTGATCCCTTCGGTCCCTTCGGTCTATGCCCAGCGAACCGTGTTAGGTTACCCCGTCTCTCCCCTCAGCCCAATGGCCACTTCAATTGCTTGCGCCTTGCTAGGCGCGACGCCACCTTTCACCGGAGGTATCAGTTCCAGTGTTGTGCGCTGGGTACTGCAGAGGCTTCTTTATGCTTCTTTGCTAGGAGCCCTCTTTCTCCCCCCGGATATCACCAATACCTTAGGTAGGAGGTTGTCTCAGCACCAGGGGCAAATCACTGTGCTCACGGGCCACGATTTTCGCGGGGCGCCCTGCAGAGCGCTGAGTCGCTCACACGCTCCGTCTGAGCTCCGTCTGAGCATCCGGTGCCGTGTTCCCAGTACTCACTGGCGCTGCACGGGCGCAGCACGGGCTACTGCCGTCCCAGCCCTCCTTGTGGTACTCTGGCTCGTGTGTCTGCACTGCCCAGGGACCAAGGCAGCCCACAGTACTTACTAGTCTCAGTGTACCCACGGACCACTGTCGTATCCGACCGTCCCACAGAGCACAGGTTCACACGGCTTGCTCGCCTCCTCGCTCGCTCGCGGCTCACTCGCCTCGTTTGCTAGAGGAAGGGACCCACAGACGTGTCAAGCCGCACCTCTTCCCCTTCCACTTCTCTGAGGCCGCTTCTGACACAAACGGTGATAATCCAGGAACGGATTCGGTAACATTCTATTTAGAAAAACTGGAAATGAGGTTAATAACCTAAGAACAATGAGTTGCTAATGTAAAAGAAGGAAGGAGACATCAAGATTGTCGCCAGGATAAGACTTGTGATGTGCCTGATCATCTTGTTTGTGGATGATTTTTGTTTGTTTAGTTTATTAGTATTTTCAGTTTTAACAGTGGATCGGTTGAGATGATTGGAAAGATGATTTCAGAAATAATATTTGAAAAGTTTGTAATAAACTATATAAAATAAAAAAGAAAGTACTTATCAGCTTATGAATTATTTGTTAACCTTTGTTTTATCTTCCTATCTAACCTTTGCACTAATCTCAGTATTGCTCTAAATGTACCCGTGATGGATCAATGTCCAGAGTCCTAGCTATTTAAGTCACCTGAGGGTGTAGGAAGTGCCTGTGTGCCATCCCCAATGAGTATCATCTGATTAGAGAATATAGTGTGTTTTGAAGTATATTTTAAAGTGTTCCATGTTTTGCTCCCTTCTGAAGAAGGCTTATATAACTGACTGCTAAATACATGAATAATTGTTTAATCAAGAAACCTTGTCTAAGAATTTATTTGAATACTTTCCACTGTGGATCTCTGTGTAAAAACCCTACTGCTCACATTGACCCACCTTGAGATAAGCCTGGCTGCTTAGCTGCACTACCAACCTGTGCAGTACAGACGTATACCAAAGGTTGGGTTCCTATTGCCAGGAGTTCAAGGTTGCTGTAGTCTCCCAAAAGGTACTGCACACAATATTGCCTAACTTGTTTAATCGCCTCGTGCGTACAGGCTGTGCCTCTGGCCAGGCTGAGTATGTGCCGGTCTCAAATAGATACTTGGGATCAGGCTTCCAATCCACAGAACAATCAAATTGCGATCCCTCGGCAATGAGGCAGGTCCAGATTTGGTGTGCAGAACTTGCTGCCAGGCATGGCCTTTGTGGATTTCACACATCAGGTCAGCATGCATTACAACCACTTCTTCCCTCAAAATGTTAGACCTTCGATGTGCTGATTCTGCTCCTCCATGGACCAATTTTCTGCAATTGAAGGTGGTTGTTTTTTAGCTCCATCGACCTTTTTGTCCAGAGTTCAGTGCAAGACAGTAACGATAGAAAAAGCAACACTGTTGATATTTTCTATCCACAAACCAGGCGGCACAAAGTCGAGACAGTTTACCTTTCTAGTTGTCCAGATTTGGCAGTGGTCCATGTTACTGGGTGTTGGGAAAGGTTTTCTTTTTTCACCTTTCCCTCCATAATTACTATGGGATCCCAATTGTTTGCTTGTTTTGAACCCTGTCATGACATTTTGAAGGTGAGTAAAGCCGCCTGCTTTACTTCCGTTGCCTGTTCTCATTCTTTTGGGGATGCTGACTAGTCCTCAAGACAGTTAGTACTGAGAGATTGTCTCTATGAATTCTTGTATTTTTACAATTGCACACATCACCCTTACAGTGAAGTGTTAGGATACTGTAGCCTTATCTTTTTGTATAATGACCTGTTGGTTACTTTGACAATGTGACCAAGATAAGTGGTGGCAGCTGTGATAGTTTACAGTTTTTATTTTACTTGTGCACTTTTGCATTTACTGTGAATGGCTACTAAAGGTGACTAGCACCTTGAGATGACTGTGCCACAAGAATATTTCCGCTTGTTCTTTGGACAGATGGTTCATTTGCCTTCTTTCTGCATTCTCAGGTCAGGAAATGTCTTCTATGAAAATCCCTTTCCTGGGGAAATCTGCGGCTTCCTGGGCCATTGTGTGTGTGGGTGCCAGTGCCAGGTGGCTGGGACTGCCTGGTCCCAAAATACATCCTCTGGTGCCGGAAGGTCTGTTGCTGGGCAGATGTGGTGACTAGTAGTTGTCCATGATTGGACAACCCCTGGCTGTTTGAGTGTTGCAGATTCTTACCATTGGTGGGCTTGCTGCCAGCATGAATGGTGGATAAGAGGAGGGCTCTTGCAGCTGTACATCAGATCACTGTTGGAGCCAAGACTTCTATGAAGAACAGCCAGCTGACGACCGGAAGACTGTCTGCAGCTGACCAGCATTGACTTCAGTTGTCCTGTTAAAGCCCTTCTCCTCTGTCCTGGTCTCAAGAAGGCCTTAGTTGGTGTTTCATCCGGTGGGACCAACCAGTCTTGACCCCTGCTGAGCTTTCGTTAGTGGACAAATCGTTGGACTGACCAGCTCTCTCCTGGGCTACCTCGCTGCAGCCGTTGCTATTCTGAGCAGACCCTTGGAAGTTTGCAGTTCTCCAGCCCTGTACCAGAAGTTGCCTGCTGTTGCATTTTCAGCCGTCTGACTCCAAGGGAAGCTGTGCTGGGGCTGCTCCCGTTAGCTGCTCTACAATCGCACATCGCCGCCTGACTGTGGTGGCCATCATTGGATCTTGTCGTCTTTGTGTCCCTGAGGTATCCTGAGGCTGCCTCTCCCGCAGAAATCTTCCATTGTCTTCATTTGGGCCTTAAACTGGAAGCTGTCCAGAACAGATTCCTGTGCACCGTCACCATCCGAAACTATAATCCTTTGAAACAAAGTTTCTCTGCTGTTGAGATGACCCTTGCGGTGGGAACAAGAACAGAGGAACAACCTAGAATGAAGTCTGGAACCTACACACATGTAATCTGGAACATCCTGAGCCAGGGGAATCATAACTGTTGCTTTCTCCCCCTGCCTCCCATAGCATATTTGGGTGTAAAGTTCTAACCCAACTCATTCTGCTCTCGCCTCACCTTTTGTGGTGGAACCTGGGTTAAGGATACTTCCCTAGCCCTACCTAGTGTTTTGGATGGAGTGGAGTCCTTACCTGAACTTCACTGAAAGTTTTATCTAACTTAGAGAACTTTCTATAATCACCACCACAGCCCTCTGCATTATTTCTATATGACCTTACCTGTCGAAGTGGTACGTTGGAACTGGTGACTTTTGGGCACAAGGCTCCAAACCATCTTAGGGTTGGACTTATTGAGATTCAGGGAAGCTGTTCTTGTATTGGTTCAGAAGAGCTCTGTCTGTTTTCCTTGCATCTGACTGCTCACCTGTATTGCACTGGTAATTGATTCATATGTATTTTCATTCTCCTAATGGTGACTGTGAATATATGTTACATAAGGTTTTGTGTGACGATACTTAACTGTGATTGTTGTATGCTTAGTGTGTAACTGCCTAATGCAGGACTGTATTTTTTGTACACTTGCTGTCTAATTTGACTTACCGTTGTTGCTCTGTGTGGACTCCTTGTAGCCCTAGGCCACTCTCACCCTTTTCCTGAGACTAAGCTTTGACTTCTCAGCTATCTTCCCTTGATTGGGTGTTGGCTTGCTTGTTTACTACAAATGGGGTGGCCACTGAATATCCTCCCACCAGGGATGATTTTGGAAATCCTTCTCAACATAGAGGCAGATCGCCTAACCCGTCTGGAAGCCATTTATGGCTGGGAGCTGCATCCACAAGTAATCCAGTCCCCCTCAACCTGGGAAACTCCACAAATGGACTTACTTGTCATGGAGTCAAACAAGAAATGTATCCATTTAGCCACTAGTGATAGGGCCTGTACTCTCTGGAGGATGCTATAGAGATATTGTCGAAAGGCATGATGGCCTATGCCCCGCCAGCCCCCTTTCCTCTGATCCACCAGGCTCTACACATTTTGGTAAGCTACTGAGTGCCCAGTAATTTTCATAGCCCCCTGGTGGCCAGCCATGTTCTGGTTTTCCGATCCGATTAACCTGTCGGAAGAACCCCTTCATAGTCTTGCTGTTCTCCTGAACCTACTAAACCAGCAGATAAGACAGATTCTGCACCCCTCACAATGATCGCTATTCTTAACTGAATACCAGTCAGGGCATTACTGCCCTATGTCCTCCCCAAGGACAATATGCATATAATTTAAGCAGCAAGATGGACTCCACATGATCGCAATATAAGAGCAAATGACTGGTTTTGTCTATGGTATCTAGGGAAAGAAGAGTCAGCTGACTGCGTCATTGGACAATGTGTTGTCTTTTATTTCTATGCTAGCGTCTTAGGGCAATGAGATTGAGACTGGCAGGACAATACCTTTCTGCTTTGGGAGCATACCTGAGATATGACGAGCAGTGCATTTCAATCTCATGTCATTTTGTAAAGCAGCATTTTGACTTTCTTTGACTTTTTTTGGTTAGCTCTCCTCATCCCAAATGGGAGCTCAACCTAGTCCTCACTGCTCTTTGCCACAAGCCATACGATCCGATGGCATCATCAGATGCCAAGGTAGTTGTTAGGCTCACCTGGCTCCCACAGGGGCGTCGGTCGGACCCGGACGCTGCAGTCTCCACCCACGTGATGCGTAGTGCAGCGATGCCTGACTGGATCTGCCCTCCTAATCTTGTCTGCTTAACCCGTAGAAATATTCTCCTGCAAGTGGAGAGATGGATTTAGCCACTTGTGGATTCAAGTGATGGCACCCTCACAGTCCTCCCCAACTAATCACCTCCAAAATGCCCTCACAGCAATCTCACCTTATATTCTTGAAAGATGAGCTCTCCATCCTGCGTGGATTTGCAGGGGCGCGTTGATTCCAGTTACTTCACTGGTTTGAAGGCTCGGGAGAGTTCCGGAGAGTATTGACTCTGAGGTTCCGGGGGAGGACCAGTAAGTATTAAGTTCATAGAGTTCAATATGTCCGATGTGCACTCTTGTTCCCCCCCCTTCCTTTCTTGTCTTGCAGCTGGCTTGTGAAAAGATGCTCTTGTGGCAGCTGGTGGCGCTCAGGTAAGAGTCTGTATTACCCGGCGTGTCCGGTAAATGTTGCACGAGGAAAAGGTGTTGTTTTGTCTCTCTTTACAGATGCGGCACGTGAAGATATGGAGAGTCACAAAAGGATGCCTCCGGTGGTAAGTCTATGGTGGTAAGAATTATATTTGTTGATTCTCTGGCTCACCTTGTGGTTTTCTTTTGTCTCCTAGGTGCCGAAGTTTGGCGAAGAAATGATGGAGGCAGCGCCGACCCGAAGGATGCTGTGAAGACTGGTGAGTATGGCGCGGCGCTGCAGCTGGAGATGCGGCGCGTGCAGAAATGATGTTCTTTACAGGTCCGGATACAAGATGGATCCAGAATCAGGTGTGGAATAGAAATAAGTTTGTTTTCTAACCTTGTCCCTTTCTTTCCTCTTTGTTTTAGGAGCTCCGGATTCGAGGCGGGCGTGGCAGAAGACTGGATGCAGGCTGCAGGCACGGTGAGTGATATGCTGCTGGATGCAGAATAACGCGAAGCGTGTGTTGCTGGTCGGGTGTGGTTTAATTAGCCTCAAAAGTAGTCCCAGGTAAGAAGTCCCTAGAACCACACCCGAGTAAAATATAGTCCCTGTAGAAAAATAGTCCCTTTCAGGCTTCATGTTGGATTGGAGTCATTTGCAGCATGGTCTGCCTGAGGTAAGTAATGACTATGAGCCTGGCGCCTTAGGCGCCAGGACTGAACCCAGATAGCCCCTAGCCGGGGCTGCTGAGGTTTTACTAAATGTCAAGATGCCTGCTCCCGGGGCTGATGGGCTTGGTCTGGATGCCTGGGGGTAGGCATCATGACAGTAGTATCCTGTAAATAAGCTTTTCTAATATCAATCATATCAGCCAGACGTGTAAACGAAATTCAAGTCTTTTCAGCTGAAGAACTGTTCAGTCTTCCATAGTCATAAAGTTGTACTTGGAATTCATCCTTACTTTTTACAGAAGATGGTGTCATAATTCCACATCATTCAAGAGGTTTCAATGTCTGTTTTCTTCCCCAACCCGACACCCAGCGCAGAAAGGTTTCTTCACTCCCTGAACATCAGGAGGGCCTTAAAAGTCTATTGTCTAGGGACAAGGTATGAAGTAAACTACGCAAGTGCCGGATCTTTGCCCTCAAGGAGAGAGAATGTAGATGGGTCAGAATGGTCGACGGTATCAAAGTCAGCAGCGAGGTCAAGAAGAATAGATAACCGGTACGCTTGATGTGCGGAAGAGATGAAGTGCCTGACATTGAGGAGAGCTGTCTCGGTAGAATTCAGAATTCTGGAGCCAGATTGAAGAGGGTCCTGGAGGTTGAGAGTATCGAGGAACTCAGTGAGTTGATTGAATACTACTTGCTCTAGGATTTTGGAATAGTGCAGTAGATGAGAGACGGGACAAAAGTTAGCAGGACAGTTGGGATTGAGACGGGTTTCTTAAGGAGAGGGATGATTATAGCCGACTCCTAGAATGAGGGAAGTGTGGCATTATCAAGAAAGGCGTTAAAGAAGGAAGTAAGATGTGGAGCAACGGTTCTAAGGGTATTACCCAAATTGTTCATTTACAATTGTTCGAATGAACAATTGACCGAATTTAAAGGGTCACAATTGACCTTTTCACAATTGACCGGATATATATATATATATATATATGTGTTGTGGGGGGGTCCCCCCCAGATATATGGTACAATTGACCTTCACAATTCAGTCAATTGTGAAAAGGTCAGTTGTCATTCGAACAGTTGTAAAACGAACAATTCATATACAACCGTTCTAAGTGATCCGACCGCGGCTGATTTTGCCGCGGCTGGAATGTTCGCATGAGAAAGGTGCGAACCCTCAAAAGTGTGCACCTTTCTCATGCAAACACCCGTACATACTACAGGTGTTTCCCACGCAATCCCCGCTCACTATACAGTGTAGTATAGTGAGCAGGGTTTTGCGGCGGGGGACACCCCTGCAGCCCCGCAAATAATTTATTTACTTTTTTTTTTTTTTTTTTTACTTACCTGCATTGCTACCACCAAAAGTTCGACCTTTTGGTGTTCGAAAATTTGTTGGTAGCATTTTTTAGAACTTTTGATCCTTGCGACCATTTATAGTCGGTCAAAAAGTAAAATTCCGGAGAAACACTGGGAGCCATGGGCTTTTCAATGTGAAGGGGTCAGTGGATAAGTGGGAGCCAAAGAAGGGTTAGCTATGAGGACTAAGGCACAAATCTAATCCGGGTTGGTGGGGGCAAAGGAAGACATTTTAGTGTGAGGAGGGTAGGGGTGATGGGCAAAAGTGAGCAGGAGGGTGGATAAAAGCTAAGTAACGAGAGTACTGTAAATGGTAGACATTTTTGAAGCGAAGTAGAGAGCAATTTCATTTGCAGAAAATGACTGAGATGGAAGGTGGTATGAGGGGGGGGGCATGAGAATGGAGTTGAGGGATTTTTGTCGGCACCTGAGTTGGTAGGATTGAGACGAAATGAGAGATGTAAGTCACGTTTGACAGGGTTGAGAGCAGAGGAGTAGTTGGAAGAGCAGTGAGGTAGAGTTGGAGATCTGAGGCGTGTCTTGATCATTGCCAAGTGCCTAGCTTTTTCCGGATTGTTTTCACAGTGCTGATTAGAGGTGTAATCCATGGCCGTGGAGGGGAGGATTTAAGAGTAAATGTAGACGGAGGGTAGCGAGAGACGTGCGCATAGAGCGCAGTGTTTAAGTTGAAGGCTTCTTCCGTGGATGGAAAGATGAGTTCAGCATAGCAGGCGAGTGAGTGGTGTAGGTCAGAGGTAGTCGTGGAGTTTGGAGTAGTGAAAATTGTACTTGGTAACCGTAGTATTAGATGTAGAGAGTGAGGACGAAGAGGAGATTGAGGTAAAGACGATAGTGATCGGAAGGAGAAGGAGCGGTGGAGATATTAGAGGTGAGAGTTGAGATGAGAATTAGGTCGATAGTTTCCATTTGAAAGGGTGGACAGAGGAGTAAGTTGTTAAGGAGGAGATTTAGTCAGTGGATTAGAGCAGCAGAAGGTCGTCAGGTTAAATGAGGTGGTGTTTAGGGGTTAGAGAGTCAATTATTTGGGAGAGGTGGTCGAACAATTGACGGACCAGGTTGCTGATAGCGGGCAGTGATTGTGGAGATGGCTATTTGAAAGAGGGAGAATTAGCACCAGATAAGGGAGTAGTAGAGACAGGATTTTTTTAAGATGAACAGTCCTACACCACCACCCTTGCCAGTGAGGCTGGGAGAGTGGGTGTTGGTGTAGGCTGGGTTATGAAGGGCAGCACGGCTTGCAGAATCAGAGGTAGAGATCCAGATTTTGTTAAGGGTAATGAGGTCAAGAGAAGAATGGAAGTCGTTTGAGGTAAAAGCGGTTTTATTAGACACTGCATTCCAAAGAGCAATAGAAAAGAGACCTGTAAAAGCATAGCAACATTGACTTTGAGATATAGGTGCACTAAGGGTATATGCGAGAAGAGGAAGTGTGATGAAAGCTGCAGTTGGAATAGGTTTAGTGTATGAAGGGAGTGGTGGAGCGTGAAGAGGGGCAGCGTAGAGAAGAGATGCTAGGGATGGGAAGAGAGTTGAGATTGTTCTGAGCAGAGAAGAATGCAGAGAGAAGTTGAAGGGCAAGGAAGAGATGGCATGAGAATTGCATTGTGAGTGCGAGGCTGAGAATAAGCAATAATGGGTACTTAAAGTCAAGTAGCAGGACACAGCAAACCCAAACTCATAGGAAAGAGGCTGAGGGAAGAAGGCTGGGAGGCTGCCCTTTGCTTCAACACCCTTATTTGTTTAGTTATTATTTGCTTGTTTATTGTTTGCTTGTTAGATGCTTATACAGCAAGTACATTCTGTTTCAAAGCGCCCACAAGACAACCGGGATTGTCAAGGGAATGAGAAGCATTAAAATGCATAAAAAATATTAAACAAAGTAGGGGGCATAGGGGAGAGCGGCAAACCTAATATGCTTTTTGAGTGTTTAGAACGTGTAAGTGCAGAAGGGAGGGGGAATGGGGATAGGTGCTAGAGTCCTCACGGGTGAGCAACAGGTGAAGTGCAATGTATTGTAAGTGTGAGCCTTCATGGTGGAGGCTGTGCCGAGGCAAGTGCTGAGGATAGACTGAAGCTGGGGGTGATTTGGTGTGGGAGTTCGGGGCCCGAGGATGCATAAGGGCCCTGGACACCAACCAAGCAACTGTGAGATTAGCAGAGGAGAGGGGGGAGGGTGTGTTAGGGAGAATTCTCAGAAATGTGCTAATTCCCTCCACCTTAGAGACCCCAGCAACTTTGCTGGATTTTAAGGACTTGATTTATTTTTTACCTGGAAAGAGTGTGAGCCTTTTTTCCCACTCTCATGTATTTTGATGTGTGTTTTACTCTTATGTTCTTTGGTTATGGAGTTTTAGATGACTCCATAGGCATCATTTTTTCATGTGTTACACAGCACCCTCAGTGCAGTGACACTGGAATGTCTTTTTAGACTTCCCAAAGGTTTAAATACCTTCTCTGGGATAAACTACTGTTTCCCAGAGAATGTAAAGTTAAATTGACTTTACTAGTCTTTTTAAATTCCTTGACCCAGCACACACTATCTTCCTATCGAGTGCTGCAGGGGTTGCCTACTATCACCTGTGTCTAGAAACTCATGTAGCAGTCAAATGCTACCCTTTCCTATGAATTTGCATGTGGCAGTCGTTTTACAACGAACTACCATGATTTTTCCTGACTGCGAACACCGGTAGCTAAAAATCTCGTGAGCCATGTTTTTCAAGATGCCGCATTAAGCCCCTTTGTTTAAACAGGTCCAGGTCTTCTTTTTTCGCCGTTCTTTTTGGAAAGGGCCTTCTAGAGTTTGTCTCCCAAACCAGGTTTGGTTCCTTTGTTCGTATGCCTTTGGTGGGCTTCACGACTGAAGACCGCCTCTGGCGCCTGAGTGTCTGGGGTGGGCAGGAAGTCAGGGAGGTGCCCGAGACTCCCTTTGCTTAGTCTCCTAGGAGACCCAAATGCACTCTGGCGTGTTTGGCTGGCTGACTGGCAAGGACAGCCACTCTGCTGGGTGAGTGGCAGGTAGGCTGGAATGAATGGGAGAAAACTGAATAAATGTGAGTCTCTTGGACTGGAAAGCAGAGTCGACCACTGGAACGAAAGAACCGAAGAAGAGCTGGAAGAGGATGGCTGCTGCAACTCCTGCACCGTTGGTTTGCCTGGTGAAGCCCTGCTGCAGGGCCGAATCGCCAAGTTCACCATGATCGAGAAGCCCCTTCAAGGACGACTTCTTCCTTTGAGTTGGTGGCACCAATCAACTTGTAAGCCACCTGGATACCATTCTCGAAGCTGGTTAGGATTAACCAGGGGAAAGAACACCAGCTTGTGTGCTTGAATTACAGCTATTTGAACTGAAGTGACTCCATTTTGTCAGTGTTTTCCGACGATCCCGTGCAGTGTAGGAGTCCCTCGACGTCCTCCCTCTTGTCCACACGACTGAAGCTCAGGAACAGTGAGAGCTGCATCTTTTTCTTCATATTAAGGTACTGTGCCAACCCGATTGAGAGAACTTATCTCTTCCGGTGAAAGTTTGTGAAACTTTCCCAACTTACAGGCCTAATCAGCTTGTGACCCAACATATGATTCTTTTTCATACAAACTACTTCTGAGAACTTTGGCAAAGACTTTACTGTTTACTTGAAGAACCGCTCTTTCCTATTCAAGACACTAGTCCATTGACTTTGGCCTAGCCCTATTGAACTGAATCGAGTCCTCTAGTGAACTGAAACTATTTGCACTGCCCAAGAAAGTATTTGTGATCTATTTTATTAAATTGTGCCTTTGTGCGCCTATTTAAAGTACCTGAAATGCCATTTTGCTCCTATTTAAGGGGAGCCTAACTTACACAAACCTATTGGTTTGGTATTGAAGTATATTTGTGTATGATAATAAGTTTCCTCCTTCTAGTGAATGTCTTCTAAATGACTGTGTAATACATTAATAAGTGTTTTACCAAGAAACTTTGAGCGTAAGTGCTTACTTCAACCACTGTGATTGTAAGACCTCTGTGTAACATCCTTGTACTGCTCACATTCCCTCTTGAGATACGCCTGGCTGCTCAGCACGCTACCAAAAACTGTGTAGTACAGACTTATACCAAAGGTTGGTTTTGCTTACACTTGTAGTCCTAATTGTATGTGGTGGTCCCAGAGGGTACTGCATGCAATTCTGCCTAACACCTAATAACCAATCGACTCCAAAGTAAGCCACCTGCGCATCCTCTCTGAGCTGGTTGAATTTCCACAGAGTTGCTGCTGGAAACCGAAACGTCAGGGAGAGGAACACCAGATTGTTTGCGTTGCTTTTAAGCTTGCCAAGAGCTCCAGGAAGCTCCTCTGGACTCTGAGGAAGCAGGACTGACTGAGCCTGAGGCACCTCAACAGAGTGCTGGACCCCAGATGCAAGGAACGTCCATCTCGACAGCGAGAAAACGCTGTGTTGCTATTTGCGGTAGTCGCGAGGAGCTGAAACACTTAAGTGCCACTTGTTGGAAAGATTGCCGGTTGCGAGCGGTGACCGTCCCATTGCAGTGCACAAGTCCCTATAAGTTCTCCCTCTTATCTCCACGACTGAGGCCCAGGAACACCTGGATCTGCAGAGCTGCACAGGAACAGAAGTCATCTGCTGCACTTTTCTTCAACCTAAAGGTACTGTACAGTCTAAGAGAACTTACCTCTTGTCGTGTTACTGCACTTGTTCTCTGTTGGTGAGACTTGTTGTGGTTGCCCTGTAGAGTTGCTTACAGATTCTTTACCTCACAAGCCTAAACAGCTTGTCGACCTACTTTGAATTCTTCTTTTCTACAAAGACTTCTAAAAGCATTGTGCAAGACTTTACCTACCTCTGATAAGTGCTTCAGTTTCACCTAGATGTTTGCTCAATTGACTTTGGCTTAGCCTGGCTCCCTGAATGACTTCTTCCCTCTGTGAATGTGTTTGGTCTTCCTTCCAGGGTTTACAAAAAGTACTTACCTGCTTTGAGAATATTTGTGAGATCTCTTGTTGTGTCATAATAACCTTTCTCTTTGACAAACTCTTTAGTGTTATATGCCAACAGTAGTAGTATATTAATGTCCACAGTGTCCTAGTTACTAAAGTCACCTGAGGGTGTAGGAAGTGTCTGTGTGCTATCCCAAAAGGGTACTTACTGGTTTAGAAATATTAAGTGTGTATTTTGAAGTGTATTTGTGTGTTGCTATCATATTTCCCCCTTCTGAAGAAGGCTTAGTCTAACTGACTGATAAATTAATAATTGTGTACTCAAGAAACCTTGTGTGTAATAGTTTATATGAATACTTGTCACTGTGAATCTCTGTGAAACTCCCCTATAGCTCACATTGACCCCTCTTGAGATAAGCCTGGCTGCTCAACACGCTACCAATCTGTGTAGTACAGACTTATACCAAAGGTTGGGTTCCTATTACCAGGAGATTAGGGTTGTTGTAGTGCACCCAAAGGGTACTGCAAACAATCTTGCCTAACACCGCCCTTTACCTCTACTATGGAGAGGACTCTTTCTTAAGTTCTATCCGTCCTATAACGGACGGTACCCGTGGAAGGACACTCACCGAAAGTGTATTAAAACTGTTCTGTCGTCTAATCTTGCATAAGCTACAATTATGGGTAAAGAGTAAAAATCGAATGGATCCCCTGCAATCAGGCTTTATTAAAGTAAAGCCCCTGGAACCATCCCTAATATCATGACCCTGAACATGATCAAAGCTCTGCAGGCTGAACAAAGGCAGCCCCTTTAAATGGGGTTAATTGATTTCAAATCTGCTTTCCATTCTCTAGATGGAAACCTGTTTTATAAAAAGTAAAAACTGTATGATTGCCCATACTCGCTTATGTCACTAATAATCCTCTTTCACACAAACACAACAATGAGAGTTCGTATAACTCTAGATTGTAAATTATCTCCAGAAATTGTAACAAAACAGGGCCTAAAACAGGGTTGTGCGTTGGCAACCTTTTTGTTCAACTTCTTTATCATAGATTTAGGTAAAGAATTTGTCAACTGTAATGGGGATGCTCCGAGATTAGGAGATCAGCTATACGTGGACGACCTTGTATTGCTATCACAAACGCTGCAGGGCCTCCAACGAATGCCGTTGCGCTTGGGGGACTATGTCCAGGTAAATAACCTGGTGATTAACACAGCAAAATCCCAAATAATAATGTGCAAGCCCAGTCCTGCTGTAATGAGTCAGTCGCTCTTATGCAAGCTACAAGACATCAAATTATTAAACGTTACCCAGTATAAATACCTAGGGATATCAATTAGTAATGTGATGTCAAGGAGAGATGAGGGGGTAGCAGCTAGGAATAGCACTTAATTTCCCAGTCGTGAATATGAATTAATTGAGTATGGGAAATTCTCTCTGAAACATACAGTGCTGTTCTATAAAATGAAGGTGCTGCCCATTATATTATATGGTGTGGAAGGAGGGCTGCCGCAAAAACGAGAGTACTGGGACGCACTTGAATCGATGTATTGGAAACAGTTATTATCTTTACCAAACGGTGTCCCTTTAGCGATCATTCGCCATGAATTTGGGCTGTTATCTCTACATGCCCAAGTAATATTGAAACAGTGTGCATTTTTTCATAAATGTCTGTTGGGCCTAAATAGTGGTAGCATCCTGGAGCTAACTGCCTTTAATCTGCTTAAATCCGGGTGCACATTTCCTATGGCATGGCGGAACAATGTGATGGATAAGCTGGACGAGGCTGATGTGACCATTTAGTTGCAGTTATCAAATCCTGATCGAGCAAAAGTTAAAATCTATCAAATAGACTGGGCTGTGAATGAAACAAGATGCACACAATACACATATTTCAATATCTTTGCTTTTGGTATGAAAAGATTTGGCATCATGGAGTCCTATCTGGTGAAATCCCCGTCGCCTAAGATTTGTATGGACTATCTAAGGTTTAGACTTAACCTATGGACTACTCGAGATGTCCTTTGCAAAAGGAAAATGTTGTTAGAACAAAATTATTGCAGATATTATTGTGTACCCCAACAAAGAGAAACACTACAACATTTGATAGTGGAGTCAGAGTAAGATGTTTTGATAGTGATCTTACTACACAATGACATGGAGAGTGATGAAATATGGCAATTGTTGTTTTCAAATACCCATGTAAGGGTGCAAATAGCGTTAGTACAATTCTGACAAATGGTGTTACCATGAGTCAAGGAAATGTAAAACTCCTTCATTAGAGGAAACAACATTCGAATTGAGAGCTATGGTAAATGTGTTAGGTTTGATTGATCAATATTGGTTCTTTTTTGCTTCTCTTACTCCCCTTGTTTGTTTTGTGCATCTCTACCTTCTTCTTAGTGCTTTAAAAGTGATTGTAGTAATATTAGTTAGTAATTTGTTATTATTTAGTGTACATTTGTAAATTGAATTTGATGTATTTGTATTTATTAATGTGCCTTATTTTGTGATTATTAGTATTACTCTGTTATAAATATTTGAAATGTTGCTGTATGTAAATAAAACAAATCAAAAAATAAAAAAAAAAGTGTATCAAGTGTCTGCCTCGTGATCACGACGAGCGAGTCTGCAAGTGTTGCTAACTTTTTTGTCCGACGACGCTAAAAGATAGGTGTACAAAATGGTTGGTGGCCTATGCCATGCAGCAGGCGGAGAGTGGTTCCCCGTCGGCGCAGGCGCCTCAAGTGACGAGGATTGAAGCGGCAGCCATGGCTCCGATGCGTAGGCCATAGACTTAACTGCAGAATCGTCCGGTTCCCAGTTGCCCGTCCCCAGCCCCATCAAGCAGGCCACGGTTACTGCTATGGGGAGACTACATCCCAGCATCAGGGGAAAACCCGCACTACAGAAGGATAAAAACACAGATACGGCGAGGAATCAACCAACGCCAATGGGCCTGTTTAAAGATTTAGCAGCACCTTTTGATCCTTAGGATCACCCACCCCCCCCCTACATCCGATGTCTCTGCATGCGTCCGGGCATTGTATCAGACCATCTCTAACGGAGCAGGAGCTCCGGCTGCGTTCCATCTGTGCTGCAGGAGCAGCACTAGCCTTCACTACCTTGCCTGGAGGCATAGGTAAACTCGGGACTTATTTTGCAAGTCACCTAAAAGCACCATCTAGGTGCGCCGCATTTCGCTCTGCAACTTGTGTGTTGTGCAACAGATAGCCATCTTAAGCCTTAATACGACGGCGGATCTTGAAATACACTGGTCAGCTACCCTGTATCCACCATCATTCACCACGAGGTGAAACCCACTGTAAGATGGCCGCCCTTCCTTCTCCGACTTCCTCTTCACCGAGCCCATAGGCATCCAGCCTCCTGCTGTGCCCGGATTGGTTGATTCACCTTACATCAACCAATCGGGTCTTGCCGGCTCACGCACTAAGGCTCTGACTGTGCCTACCGAGCGTGGCCAGCGCAAGGTCCTTAAGCTCGTCAGCCCCTGGTGCCCAAACCTCTTCAACCTGTACTTTCCATCGGAGGTGCCTTACAAACCCTGACCTGCACATTATGAGTCCGTTGCAGATTTTACTTTACAAACACTGCCAATAGATTTGTATTGGACTCCCCACGCCACGCTCGCCTACACTCCCAGAGATTCAGCGGAACAATTGCTCCTGTTACACTACGCTCTATATGCACGGCTGTCATATACAGATCCCCTTAATCTGTATGGCCTCTACACTTGAACACTGACATTGTCGCAAGCCCTAGAGCCTGAATCAACATAATGCCTCTTTTTCTTGAAATGTAGGTATAACGTATCCTTATCTTGAAATGTCGGTTTAACACTGTATAAGCAATTCCAATCTCTGCAATTCCACCTATGTCTACGCTGTACTAACGTTGCTGCTGTTTGGTTTTTACTGTGCACCTGATTGCTCCCAATGTTCCGAGTCAATCCAGCTCGTCACCAGCCCCCACCTTCGGACGGCGCCACTGCGCCTGCATTGCAATTTAAACTGTCTATATCCAGTCCTCTGTTTCTACTGATCACTGGACTATCCTTAATACTGGACTTTTCAATGATTTCTGTACACTGCATCGAGTCTGCAGACTGCTGTGCCTGCACACCTCTAATCTCCCACTTGTCCCAATAGCCTATGCTATTCAACCCTAGCTGCCCATTGCCTCCAACCGGGCCTCTCTGCCTACGGCGCCACTGCCATGCATTGCTATCCTTGCATTTTCTACGGTTTACGGCTTGGCTTCCAATTTACCCTCCACTGCCATTATCCTCTAACATTATGATCGCTAACACCGCTTACTGCCTATACAGCCCAATAAGTCCATATTACCTGTTGCCAATTGCCTCCAGACGAGCCGATGGTGCCACTGCCGAACATTGCTGTGTTTGCATACCTATGGTTTACGGCTAGGCTTCTAATCTGCCCTCAATTGCCAGTACTTGTCACGCCATAATTGCTAACCCTATACATTGCCACTAATAAGCCTATTCTATCACTAGTCGCCTGCTGCCTCCGTTCCTACGGTGCCACTATTACTCATTGCTGTGCTTGAATACTTAGGGCTCTGGTTCCTAACCTGCCCTTAATTGCCTCATATGGCCATACTATTACTGCTAGCTCTGCGCACTCAATTGCTGTTACTTGACCATACTACTATTGCTCTCTGCTCACTCAATTGCTGTTACATGACCATACTACTATTGCTCTCTGCTCACGTAATTGCTGTTACTTGACCATACTGTTATTGTTAGCTCTGCTTACTGCCCTCACTAGCCTACGCGATCAATGTTGTGCATCTGTTGCCCCTAGCCAGGCCTCATAACTCACAGTGCCCTATTGGGCTTTGACACGCACCACGTAGCCATGCAGTCTCCACCCACCATTACTATGTCCATACTGCACACAGACCCCACTTGCGTTTGACCATGTGCGACTCCTACGCTATGAATCTATACCGCCCACCAAAATGCAGGCAGCCACCTCTAGATAAGTGCACCATGAGTACCACACTCATCATACTGCCACTACTATTTGCTCTCACCATAATCAATATCTGGCTTACCCCGACCGAACCCAGTCACATCGCAACATGATCCCCACTTAAAACACAGATTCTAGGATCAAAGCAACACTGTTCCATACCAGTATTGAATAGCAACCTCCTAGATACTACAATTAAGCCTACCACATTCCTACCCAAACTATACCTAGACACGTTTTGGAATAAAAAGGTGATGGCACCAAATCGCACAACCCCTAGGAACACCACAAGTCTGACCGCTAACGCATTGACCACCTGCCCTAGATCCTCGGACAGAAATCTTCGACTCTGCACGAGGCTACCCACCCATCATCAATCTGTATATAATAGAATCTATACCAAATCTGTTATTCAAGGAACAACCCCAAGGGACATTTCACCACTAATCCCACACACCTCAGACATAATTAGAACCAAAAAACAACCCAAACTGGGCATTATCACACCGGACAACTTCACTCAGACCATCAAAGTCACCTTAATTAATGCAAGGTCTCTAGTAGCTCATGCTACTGACATAGCGGACATCATACTATCTAACAACCTGGACCACCTAGCAGTCACAAAATCCTGGCTGCACGCTGCAGCGATTCCCCTCACTTCTACTAGCTATCCCCGACAATTATTCTATCTTTAGAGTCTACAGACCAACCTCCAACGGGGGAGATATTGCCCTCACCTGTAAAAACTCTTTGGACATGAGAATAGCCGCACCACCACCACTCTCCTCATGCGAAATCCTCTCAGCCAAATTCGAAACCTCTCATAAAAGTACAGTCACAATCCATCTGATCTACAGACCTCCTGGGCCCATAGGCTCATTCGAGGAGGATACAGTGACATTACTGACAACATCAAAACCACCTTGCAAAACCTAATCCTAGGTGACTTTAACTTAGGCTACAACGACCCCAATGACATCCCAGCTACCTCTCTAGCTAATGCCCTGGCTGAACATGGATTCACTCAAAAAATATTGCACAACCCACTCATGAGAAGGGAAGGACCCTTGACTGGGTAGCAGTTTTAAATTGCAACATCTCTGTAAATTAAATCCTGCTGCAAACCTGGACTGACCACTACCTTATAGCCTTTGAGTTCAACACCGGCAAAATACCTAACAAAATTGGTACTATGTCATTGGCGTGCCCAACAAGAAATAAACGCAATATTACTGCAGAGACAATCATGCCTCCTGTCATTCCCACACTAAATGCCATCCTAAACACAAACGACCCCAATTCGCTCGTAAACGCTTACAACTCCTCTATGGCTAAAGCAATAGACGGTCGCTCCACTTAAAATGCGCAAAGGAAAACTAAGAGCCAATGTGAATGCTTGGTTTACCCCTGAGCTGGAAGCGCTTTGTGCTGAAAAAAGAAAACTTGAAACCATCTGGAAACCTATTCCCTCAGCGGAGAACAAAACTAATCTAGCCACTATCGCTACTAAATACAAAGATGAGATTATCTGCACCACGCGAGATACCTACAATAGAATAAATCAAGCAGGCTCCAGTACTAAAGAACTCTTCATCATCATGAGAGAAATGGAGACACCCAACGACGCGCATCCCCCCCCCCCCTCAACCCACCCCCCACCACCGCAGACTCATGCCTAAAAGACAACTGGTGCACGAGCACTCAAAATGCCCTCACCAACAAAATTGTTAGCCTACAAACTAAAATAGCCGACAAACGACGACTAGTTACTAACGTGACCTCTACCAAACTTCTTCCAAAACCACTCACCCTAAAACCCCAAGGTTTTAAATTTGCAAATGTATCCGTACTTGAAGTACAAATAATTATAGCGTCTCTGAAACCCTCCAATTGCCAGGGTGATCGTTGCCCAGCACAGGTCATCAAAGATGCAGCCAGAGATCTAGCCCCGTTCATCACAAAACTAATTAATATATCATTCTTAAGTGGCATAGTACCCAGTAACCTCAAAGAATCCTGGGTACTTCCAGTTCTTAAAAAAACAAACTTTAGACCCCACCATACCCACGAACTACAGACCTATCACCACAGTCCCTTTTTTGCTAAAAATATTGGATAGGGTTGCATACCTGCAAATCCATAACTACTTGGAGACCAAAAAACTTTTGGGAACCCGGCAATCTGGCTTTAGACCACAACATGGGACGAACGCCCTCATTGACCTAAAAAGCCAGATTGAAGATCTCAAAGACAAAGGTAACCTTGCGATCCTGCTCCTCTTGGATTTGTCGGCAGCTTTTGATTTGGTCGATAACAAGGTTCTATGTGATCATCTTGCCTCAGCTGCCCACTTCTCCAAGTCAGCAATTCCTTGCGATACAATCTTTCCTAAATAATAGGACCATGCGAGTCTTCTCGCCATCTGCAGCAGCCGACCCCATACCAGTCACCTGCGGTGTGCCCCAAGGCTCTTGCATCTCGCCAACTTTGTATAACATCTTTACAAAGCCCCTCTTTTAGTTGGACCTTCTGGGTGCCACCTACACTAATTATGCAGATGACACCCAGATACACCTGCCCCTCATAGGCTTGTACGACACAGATGTACATAGTATAAACGAGAGCTACATCATCATTCGGGCATGGATGGCCGTCCATGGCCTGTGTCTGAATGATGAAAAAACAGAACTACTTCTTGTAGGCCCGCCAGCAACCCTAAACAAACTAAGCCCCAATTACAATTTGTTTTAATATAGATGAGAACAAAATCCCATCTGCCAAAGTAGTCAACACACTCGGCTTCTACCTTGATTCTACCTCCAACCTCAGCAACACGTGAATATGACCGCCTTGGCCAGTGCCTACACATGCAAGATAAGAGCCTGCAGACCCATGCTATCTGCAGAAAGCTGTCTCATATTAGCCAGAGCTCTCATAATGTCCAAATTGGATTACTGCAACAGCCTCTACTTTGGCGCTAACAAGACTGTACTCAACAAACTCCAGATAATGCAGAATAATGCACTTGGAGTTGCACTCAACATACCAAGAAATGAGCACATCTCAGCAACTAGAAAACAGAATGGCTCTCTATAAATGAAAACTTAAAATCCTATGTCTTACAGTCAAAGCACTGAACCACACAGCCCCTCCATACCTCACGGAACAATTCACCTTGAGAACATCCACACAAATCATCACATCATCAGACACCTCCTGCCTATCGGTCCCACGATAGAACTTAATAAGATCTGAAGAATCTAGTTTCCCCAGTTATGACCACCCAACTATGGAACACCCTCCCTTCAGACATCAAATCTTTTCCAACTTCAGGAAGAACGTCATTTCCTGGTTAATCAGCAAGAACTGTTAAACCACCTGACTACACCATACCAACTCAGCACTCCCTGACTCTTGGCTTCACTTTAGTAATCTAGATAACTACTGGCCTGCCACACCTGTCTTGCCTTTTTTCATTTAGCCTTGTAGAAGTCCCTGCATTTCCTTATGAATCATTACTGCATACTTGAGTACTTTTCTGCCATGCTATGTACCATGATTGTGCTTATCCGTACATTTGTTTTAAGCTTCTATGCTTCTACAACTGTTGTATGCATTATCTCCAGCATAACTGCATTTCCTCTGTATGTAACAATATTCTAAAAGCCCCCAGGTACCCCTGGGTAGGGTTGCACTATATAAATAAAACAAACCAACAAGGATATGTCTGCTAAAAGTGCGCTGACGCGCCGTCTAAGGGCGCATCCGCCACAGAGGCTTTGGGGCTGCCAAAGACCTAGACAACGCCTACAGGCGCATCGAAAGCTCTCCTGAATCCACCGGAGCTATGCAAGAGTCTCGCTAACATTATTTCGGCTGCATATAAGCCAAAAAGTACATCCTCTCGTCGAGAGGAGTATTGAGATGGGTCTCAGCCCCTCTCCAAGACTTTGTCTGACAAGGCCACTCCCTCTAGAGAGCCTTTCCCTCCTCCTAACCAGTCTGGTTCATCTCCATGGATCAGAGTAGGGTGTGAGAGCTTTATGGACAAGCTGTCTAAGTTTGTAGACTTCTCTGAAAAATGTTTTAACCCTAAGGGAACTAGGGAGGAGGATTCCTGTCCTAATTTTCCAAAGGTACTAAAGCTCACCAGCCAGACTCCACAGGAAGAGATTTTTGAATACTCGGAACCTGAAGAGGTCTATGAGGATCCCTAGGACCAAAAAGACAATTCTTTTGGCAGGATACATGATGGGGGGTGTTCTCAGAAATGTGCGAATTCCTCTCTACCATAGAGACCCTCAGCGACTTTGCTGGATTTTAGGACTTTTAATTTTTAACCTGGAGCGAGTGAGATCCTTTATTCCCACTCGCTCATGTATTTATCTGTGATTTGGACTTTTTTTTGTTTTGTTAGTGGAGTCTGACAAACTCCATAGGCATCATCTTTTTACATTGTGTCACACAGCACCTTCAGTGCAGTCTTCCTGATTTCCCAAAGGTTTAGATACCTTCTCTTGGATAAACTGTTTACAAGAGCAGTAAAGTGAAATTGACTTTACTTACATTTGTAACCTTCTAGACCCAGCACACACTGTCTTACAATAGGATGCTGGAGGGGTTACTTATGATCCCCTTTGTCTAGTTTCTCATGTAGCATTTTTATGTCACCCTTTCTAAAATGAATGGCTGGTGGAAGTGGTTTACTTTTAACTACCGTGGTGTGTTTACCGCGGGCTGCGTTTGCAGCTGCAGTGAAGCACCCTTGGATGCCATTTTAGTCAAAACAGGCCCCAGTCTTCCTTTTTTCGCCATTTCTTGTTGGAAAGGTCCTTCTTGAGAATTACTATGCGCGCCAATCCACGTTTGGTCCCTTTGTTCATTTTGTCTCTGGCGGGATTCACAAGTGAAGCCCACCTCTGGCTCCAGTATGTCTGGCAGGAGCAGGAAGTGAGAGCTGCCCGAAACTCCCTGTGCTTAATCCCCTTGGTTACAGGAATGCACCCAAAGGTGATTGGTCGGCTGGCTGTCCATCAAGGACAGCCACACTACTCTGACTGACAGCTAGGCTGGAATGAATGGGATAAACCTGCATAAAAGGCAAGGTTTTTTGGCTTGGAAGGCAGAGACAACAACTGGATGAAGGAATCCGAAGAAGAACTTGGAAGAGATGCCTGCTGCAACTGCTGGATAGTTGGTTTGCCCGGTGAAGCCCTGCTGCTGTGCTGAAGCTCCGAATTCGCCTCGACTAGAGAAGCCCTGCAAGGACGACTTCTCCCCTTGAGTTGGTGGGACGAATCAACTCCAAATTGAACTCGTCTGGACATCCTCTCAGAGCTGGCTTTATTGCTGCTGCAGGAATCGAAGTGCCAGGGAGAGGAACACCAGATTGGAGTGCATCACTTTTAAGTCAGACCCGTGCTGCTGGAAGATCTGCCGGACTCCCAGTAAGCAGGACTTGCCAAGCCTGAGCCACCTCAACAGAGTGCTGGACCCCAGATGCGAGGACAGTCCATAAAGTTATCCGAGAACCGCAGTGGTGCTGTTTGCGAGAGCCGCGAGAAGCTGTAAACGCAAAGAGCTGTTGATCTGAAGTTTGCCCATTGCTGCCACTGACCCTCAGTTCGTAATGCAGAAGCCCCCAGACGTCCTCCCTCTTCCCCCACGACTGAGCTTCAGGAACACAGGATCTGCAGACCTACAACTGGAACAGAAGCCAGCTGGAACCAATTTCTTCAAACCAAGGGTACTGTAAAACTGAAGGGTTGCTTACCTCTTGTTGTGTAGCCGTGCTAGCTCTCAGTTGAGACTTGTCTTGGTTGCTTTTGCAGAGTTGCTTGCAGCTTTGCCCCTCACAAGCCTCCCAGCTTGTGGCCCTGCAGTGATTACATTTTCTACAAAGATTTCTAAAACATCGTGCAAGACTTGTTACCTACCTACCTACAAGAAGTGCTTCAGATCATCTAGAATTTTTTTCAGTGTTTCAATTAACATGGACTCTCCTGGCTCCCTGAAAAACTCTTCTTAACTCTGACTTGGTGCGTTAACCATCCCTCAACAAAAGTCACACATTAAATAACATATGTAGCTGGGAAAGGGTTAATTTACTTTGCATTGGAGTGTTCAAAAAGTACTTATCTGCTGAAGAATATTTGTTAACCATTGTTTTATTCCCTCATCTTTTCCTTTTGGCACTAAACCGCAGTATTGCTCTAAATGTGCCAGTGATATATCGATATCCATGGTGTTAGTGATTTAAGTCACCTCAGGGTGTAGGAAGTGTCATCCCAAATGGGCATCTACTGATTTATTGAAACAGTGTGTAATTTTGAAGTATATTGTGTTACATATTTTTGCTCCTTTCTAAAGAAGGCTTATTCAACTGACGGTTAAAATAATAAATAATTGTTTAATCAAGAAACCTTGAGAGGAAGTGTTTATTTGGATACTTGTCACTGTGAATCTCTGTAATAATATTACAGCTCACATTGACCCCTCTTGAGGTGAGCCTGGCTTCTCAGCCACTCTACCAACTTGTGTAGTACATGCTAATACCAAACTGTTGCCAAGAGGACAAGGCTGGTGCTGTCTCACAAAGGGTACTGCATACAATCTTGCCGAACTGTGTTTACCTTGTAACTTGCACCTTCACCAGTTGAATTAAAAACAAAAAATTGCTTTCACCTTCCGAGGTTGCCAAGGGTTTTGATTGAGTTGCTTACTATTTGAACTGTTTCTTTGTAGGCTTGAGATGTTTGTTGAAAAATGCATTTTTCCCCTTATACATTTATTCCTACATTTCAGCAATGGCCATAATCAGAAAGTACATATGCACATGGTGGATCTGATGAGCTCTATCGTTTGTGAAGGCGACACTGTCTCGCAAGAGCTCCTTGATACAGTCCTGGTGAACTTGGTTCCTGCACATAAAGTAAGTCCTTATCAACCTGCTACTAATAAATAATTGTGGCATGAAGGCATGTCTTGACACTGTATTGCTATTGTAATATACAAGTTACTATCAATTATCTATTAGCTTAATTTGGGTACTCTGTTGTAGGGCTGGGTGCAATGGACCAAATGTCATATCCTGATATTTTCTGGCTCAATGGCGATGCACGCTATCTATCTTGATATTGTTTGTGGGTTAAATGCTCAGTTGAAAGTCACCAAATATGTCGGATTTCACAAACCCCTTTATAAGACATTGGTCAAAATAAAGTGCAACTACAGTGTTCCTCTTCCTGTTTGAGAATACACACAGCTGTGTAAATATTACAATGTAAATAAAGAAGTGTATTGTATGTAATGTACTTGTATGTATATATCCCCATGTTACCGATATTGTCTCATACTCTATAGATTTTGAAAATATATAGCTGTATCTCCAAAACTTGATCTATCGCCCAGCCCTAATTTGTACATTATTAAGATTATTTGCTACTTTCCAAAACCATACTTAACTGACCTTTACTTTTTGCTTGTTTTAGGTTTTATTTTGTTAAACCACCTGATAATTAATTATGGTGATTTGTTAACGCCCTGGACCTACTTTTGGCTAAGGGCGGCTTTTCTACAAACCTTATGAATAATTTGTGTGTGCTGACCTGGTAGCCTATAAGCCCACTAAGGAAGAAGTACTTCCACACCCTAGTTTTTCTTGTTAGGGTTTATTAGCGATGCAATTTTAGGGCAAGCTGGCAGATGGCGGAGTATGCTTTTACTTGTCTGCACACTCATGTAGCCAAATCTACCACAGTGTACAGTAATGAATCTATGATTGTATTGTATATTAAATTATATCATTAATCAGAACAAAGTGAGCTCTGGAGGCTAACTACAGTGTGTTGTATTACAGTAGCAGTGTCGCTATAGTTTGGAACTATTGATCATTCTTTTGCATAAACATCTAGTTAGCCTTGTTTATTGTTGGAGAAGAGACTAAGCAGTAGATTGCATAGCAGGCAGAGAATCGGTCAAACTAGCTGGAATATTGTAGTTTTCTGTCATCTCACTTTCAGGGTAACTGGTGTAAATGCTCTCTTGGGTTGAGCACCAGTTGCACAGATAAATGCAACCAGCAGGTCACAGAACTAGATGTGCCATTAAAAGCAGTTGGCCATGGGATCATGCACATTTTCAAAAGTGTTCACTCGTCAATGTGATGCAACTACCCTAACACAAAATAAATCTAGTGGACGCTATGAGATTTCGATACACTAACCTAAACTTTACTGTAAATCATGGCGACAATGCAGTTTTTTGCAGAAGCAATACTTTAGTTATGCATTATGCAAAAACTTAAATTGTTAGGAATGGAATTGCATGACAGGTTACACATACTTGTCTTTGCCAAAGAGGATATAGTTGGCTAATAAAAGTATCATCCAGCTGAAAAAGAAAATAAATCACCTAAGCACTGGCACCTAAGAGTGAAGGAGATTACTATTTTTCTCTCACTCTCTCTCTCTCACACACGCGCTCTCTCTCACTCACTCACTCACTCACTCACTCACTCACTCACTCACTCACTCACTCACTCACTCACTCTCTCACTCTCTCACTCTCTCACTCTCTCACTCTCTCACTCTCTCACTCTCTCACTCTCTCACTCTCTCACTCTCTCACTCTCTCACTCTCTCACTCTCTCACTCTCTCACTCTCTCACTCTCTCACTCTCTCACTCTCTCACTCTCTCACTCTCTCACTCTCTCACTCTCTCACTCTCTCACTCACTCACTCTCTCTCACACACTCGGCCTCTTTGAACTTACAGTGAACAGAGAAGAGGGTGGCAAGAGCCCTGAGAGTCAGAGAGGAATTCAGAGTGTGCAGTGTTTTCATTGAGCTGGGTAACTTAAATAGCTGACTTTGCTACACAAGTGTCAATTAGCAAACCAACATAATTGCATAGCAAATTGCTATGCGGCACTGCTTATTTTATGCCTTGGTGTGTACTCTGCAGGATTACAACCCACTCATCGGACGAAGTGGATACAGTGGTAAAACAGATGGAACGGATGAAGTGGACGAAATGGGTATATGGAATCGAGGAGTAGATCATGTGGATAAAGGGTTGAGTGGATGGAATGGACTAGTAGATTAAATATATGGAATGGATGAAGTGGATGAACAGACGAAGTGGAATGAACGGACAGTAAATAAAACTGATAGAATAGATGGTACGGATGGAGTGCTCGATCTCAAGCGCTTAACTGATAACCACCATATCACACTACCATGCTTACTCTCGCCTATTCACCACTACTCAACTAGAACACAGCGATACTATGACACATTCGGTATAGCTGTTCTCATGCTAACACCCGCCACATACTCTTCATCATCCTAATTAAACACAGCTAGTTGAGCACACACCGCTGGCTTAAGTTTCTCCTCAGGCCTAACGCAGCCAGAAATCAATCTGGGTGTCCACCTCCCAGAATTTACAAACAACTGACCTCCCCACCACCACACCTACCGCTAAGCAGCAGCGATCATGCAACTGCCACACTGGCTGCACACATCTGTCTCTGTCCTCCCCCCCACACCCCACAGGGGGGGGGGGTTTAACCTACCAGCGCTTTGAGATCATACCAATGATACGTAAGGCGCTATATAAATGCCAAGTAACATCATTACTCACTTTCCAGCAGTGACCTCCCCCCACTTGTTGAGGGGAAGGCAGCAGCTACCTGATCCTGACCAATGGGGCGGCTATATCTGGGATGATCACATGGGAAGAGACTACCTCCGGGAGGGAGTGGTGGTATCTGCGGAGGAGACATGGTATCCCCATTTTCCCTGGCAGGATGAATCGCCCATACAAAACACCCCACTGGCCTATTGTGATTCTTTCCCTGCTCCCTCAGAGGAGAGTGCTGAATTCCTCTCAAACCAGTCTATAGATCAACTTTCAAACACTCACATGTCCTCAGAACAGAACATGGTAAACCATACCTATGATGTTTTCGTACAAGTTAGTTAAAAGGAACTACTGTTCCCAGAAACACCATAACACTGCGTCGAGGAAGAGGAGTGGAGGAATACAAAGCAGGAGAAGCCCCAAGCACAGGCAACGCTCTAGTTGTTAGGAACGTGCACCTGTGTCCGGGACGTTTAAAACAGGATTGCTGGAAGACTGCTGGTGGGGGCGGGCTGCTGCTCTTGGTGCTACCGAGGAGCTGAGAGAAGAACCTTGGCGCCAACTGGGTCAAAGATTGATCAGAGAGGCTGTGCAAAGAAGATTCCACGTGGGAACGCCAGACGCGTGTGCAGTGCTCCTGGGCATTCGCTGGTGGAAAGAAGCAGCAAGACATTTACTGGAGACCTGCAGGAGAAGAAACGCCCAACCGGAACCACAGGAAGCAGGGAAGGCGAAAGCCGAGCACCGCGAGGAAGAGAGCATCCGGCGGCTGTCATCGGCAAGCTTTGAGCAGACCGGGAAACTCCACAAAGAGCTGGTGAGTCCACACTGAGATGAAAGGAACACTGGGGCGTATTAAGTGGGAATTCAAATCAATCCAACCAGGAGGCGCGGAGAAGACTTGCACACTTTGACAGCGCAAGGTCAAATAACATCATGCAAATCCAGCTCCTCCATCCCACCCTTATGTGCTAGGGAACATGTCAGTCTGGAGGCCGTAGACTGACTGAGATTTGGGAACACTACGGGGAACAACATGCACATGTACAATTTTATCCTGGAATGTCGCAGATCTGTCGCTCCATATTGACGATCTGGAATGGTGTCTATTCATGTGTGGGCTCCATGTGATCCTTTTCCAAGAAACATGGGCAGTTGAACGAGTAATGTTACAAGGTTTAGAACTTTCTGCATCCCCGCTGTCAAAGGACAGAAGGGCAGGCTAAAGGGGGCTTACATGTGTGGTTGGATGCCAATCTGGGATGGGAAGTAACTGATTTGTGTACAAACTTGCCCGACCTACAAATGCTGTTAATCAAAACTGGTGTGGGACAAAATATGCTGCTTTGTAATCTGTATAACAGGCCACAGGGCCAGCAAGGAATGTCCACATTACACAAGTTCTGAAGCCTGGTCAATTCAAGGGTAATCCTAAATTGTCAAACTGTACATTGTTGGCGGGTCGACTTGAGCCTCTAAATCGAACCTTTGAAAAACATAGTGGGACTCTGGGATGATCAAGACCAGGCGTGGGACATACCTGACCGCTTTGCCGCCCCCCCCAGAGAATCCATCCATTTGCAGAGGAATCATTCTGTTTTTTACAGGCTCTCCATCTGAGAGCATGTAACAGCCGCTTTGTCAAGGGCAAGCCAACCAAATTGACCTTTAGCGGGGGACTGGATTAATCTCTAATGGACTACATTGTGAAATTGTTCAGGATTTCGAGGTTCAAGTCAGACCCGAAAGTAACCACCACCCTTTGGTTATCAGCATTCTATTATTAGGTGTGGCCAAGGAGATAGCCCGCAATACCACAAGTCAATACACCACCTCTCTGATGGGCAGGTGCGTAAATCAATAAAATGAGACAGAATAAGAGTACACAGAGGCATACCTCCACTGTAAAGTGTGATTCAGGGCAACCTGTAGACTATTTGTAATTGCAGGGCCAGTGATACTGAAATAAAGGAGTTCGAGCTCCTGAAAGAAAATCTGTTCCCGCACTTCTCCATGCCCATAACAGCTGTACAAAAGAAAGCCCTGCTAGTTACTGGCTGGTATGACGATGCCTGCGCTATAGCAAAAACGAATTTAAGATGCCTTTGTTGGGCAGCATTGCATGCAGTACCCTCTGGGACCACCACATACAATTAGGACTACAGGTGTAAGCAAAAACCAACCTTTCTTATAAGCCTGTAGTACACAGTTTTGTGGCAGCGAGCTGAACAGCCAGGCTTATCGCAAGAGGGAATTTGAGCAGTGCAAGAGGTTACACCGAGGTCTTACAATCACAGTGGTTCAAGTAGACACTTGTACTCAAGGTTTCTTGGTAAAACACTTGTTAATGTATTACACAATCATTTAGAAAACATTCACTAGAAGGAGGCAACTTGATATTATACACAAATACACTCCAAAAGCAAACAAATACGTTTCTGAACAAATTGGGCTCCCCTGAAATAGGAGCAAAATGGCATTTCAATTACTATCAATGGGAGCAAAAAGGCACAAGTTGGCACAATAGATCACAAATACTTTCTTAGGCAGTGCAAATAGTTATAGTTCACTAGAGGACTCAATTCAGTTAAATAGGCATAGGCCAAAGTCGATGGGGTAGTGTCTTGGATAGGAAAGAGGAGTTCTTAAAGTAAACAGTCTTTGCCAAAGTTCTCAAAAGTAGTTTGAACGAAAAAAGAATCATATGTTTGGTCACAAGCTGATTAGGCCTGCAAGTTGGGAAAGTTCCACGAACTTTCACCGAGAAGCGTTCTCTCAATCAGGTTGGCACAGTACCTTAGTATTAAATAAAAGATGCAGCTGAAGATGTTGGTTCCTGGCAATTCCTGCAGATCTCACTGTTCCTGAGCCTCAGTCGTGGGGACAAGAGGGAGGACGTCGGGGGACTTTTGCACTTCACGGGTTCGTCGGAAAACGCTGACAAAATGGAGTCACTTCATTTCGAGTAGCTGATCATCAAGCACACAAGCTGGTGTCCTTCCCCCAGGTTAATCCTAACCAGCTTCGAGAATGGTATCCAGGTGGCTTACGAGTCGATTGGTTCCACCAACTCAAAGGAAGAAGTCGTCCTTGAAGGGGCTTCTCTGTCGAGATGAACTTGGACCTGCAGCAGGGCTTCACCGGGCAAACCAACTGTCCAGGAGTTGCAGCAGCCGTCCTCTTCCAGCTCGTCTTTGGTTCTTTTGTTCCATTGGTCGACTCTGCTTTCCAGTCCAAGAGACTCGCCTTTTAAACAGTTTGCTCCCTTTCATTCCAGCCTAGCTGTCACTCACCCAGCAGGGTGGCTGTCCTTGCCGGACAGTCAGCCAGCCAATCACGCCAGAGTGCAATTGGGTCTCCGAGGAGACTAATCAAAGGGAGTTCCGGGCACCTCCCTCACTTCCTGCCCACCCCAGACACTCAGGCGCCAGAGGCGGTTCTTCAGTCATGAAGCCCGCCAAAAAGGCATACGAACAAAGGGACCAAACCTGGTTTGGCGCGCAGAGACAAACACTAGAAGGACCGTTCCAAAAAGAAATGGTGAAAAAAACAGGACCTGTTTAAACAAAGGGGCTTAAGGGGCCATCTTGAAAAACATGGCTCCCGCGATTTTTAGCTACCGGTGTTGGCGGTCTGGAAAAATCATGGTAGTTCGTTGTAAAACCACTACCACCAGCCATTTCGATAGGAAAAGGTAGCATTTGACTGCTACATGAGTTTCTAGACATAAGGGATACTAGGTAGCCCCTCCAGCACTCTATAGGAAGATAGAATGTGCTGGGTCTAGGAATTTAAAAAGACTAGTAAATTCAATTTAACCTTCCATTCTCTGGGAAACAGTAGTTTATCCCTAAGAAGGTATTTAAACCTTTGGGAATTATAAAAAGAACATCCCTGTGTCACTGCACTGAGGGTGCTGTGTAACACACATGAAAAAATGCCTATGGAGCTATCTTAAAACTTCATAATCAAAGAACACAAGAGTAAAATATACATCCAAATACATGAGTGAGAAATAAAAGGCTCACACTCTTTCCAGGGAAAAAAAAATCAAGTCTTCAAAATCCAGCAAAGTTGCTGGGGTTCTCTAAGATGAAGGGAATTAGCACATTTATGAGGATTCTCCCTAACAGCGTTCAGCCAGATATGGGGTCGGAGTGGGGTAAGAATGAGTTACGGCCCCTTAGATGGGAAAACAAAAACCAGGTTATACAAAAAGAGCGATGTTGCTGTCAATTACTGGGCTGCTCTCACAAAAGCAATGATGGAGATTAAATCACATTCTGGAAATTGGTCACGGGGAAAGAATCGAAGGGGAACAAAACCAACTTTTGAATGTATTGTCCTCCAACGTATTCCTCATGTTTGACATGTAGTCGGCACAGCTGGGTTGCTTTGGAAATTTTTCCACAGAGGGCTCCCTGCATCGATGGCGTCAGGTCGATGTCCCTCGAAGGCTTCCTTCGAGGGTGACGTCATCAGATTTTTTAAGTAGCACGCACCACGCCCGTTGCCTCAGTTCCGTTCTTTCTGCAATTGTTTGCTTCGTGAAACTCGGCGAGCCTCTGTTAGGCAAAGTTTGTATGCAGTACCCTTTGGGACCACTACACACAATTAGGACTACAGGTGTAAGCAAAACCAACCTTTGGTATAAGTCTGTACTACAGTTTTGTGGTAGCCTTGCTGAGCAGCCAGGCTTATCTCAAGAGGGGAATGTGAGCTGTAAGGATGTTTTCACAGAGGTCTATAATTATAAGTATTCAAACAAACTCTTAAACTCAAGGTTTCTTGGTAAAACACTTATTAATTTCACAGTCAGTTATAAATCATTCACTAGAAGGAGGCAATCTATATCACACAAAGATATATTTCAATACTTCACACTGTCAGGTTCTAAGGCATTTAAACTACATTGAAGGAGGAGCAAAATGGTATTCAGAGCGTTTGAAGTTGGAGCAAAAAGACATAGGTTAATAAAAAGAATATTACAGTTACTCTTAGTGCAAATAGTTTGAGTTCGCCAGAGGAGTCAATTCAATGCAATGGGTTAGGCCAAAGTCAATGGGCTAAAGTCTTGTATAGGATAAAGGAGTTCTGGACGTTAAACGGAAAAGTATTTCATATGTTGGGTCACAAGCTGACTAGGCCTGCAAGGTGCCAAAGTTTCAAGCAAGCACTTTCGCAGTGAGAGGTGAGTTCTCTGTCGGGTTTTCACAGTACCTTACAGTGAAGAAAGAGATGCAGCTCAAGACTTCTCTTCCTTTCGGTTGTCGGGGAGAATTCTCATAAATGTGCTAATTCCCTTCTCCTTAGAGACCCCCAAACAACTTTGCTGGATTTTGAGGACTGGAAAGAGTGCAAGCCTCCCCCCCCCCCCCCACTCATGTATTTTGATATGTGTTTTACTCTTGTGTTTCATTTGGTTATGGAGTCTAACCAACTCCATAAGCGTCATCTTTTCATTTTGTCACACAGCACCCTCAGTGCAGTGACACAGGGAAGCCTTTTTAGGCTGTCCCAAGGTTTAAATGCCTTCTCTGGGATAAACTACAATTTCCCAGGGAAAGTAAAGTGAAATTGACTTTCCTAGTCTTTTTAAATCCCTAGACTCGGCACACCCTATCTTACAATAAAGTGCTGGAGGTGGTTACTTAGTATCCCTGTTGTCTAGAAACTCATGTAGCAGTGAAATGCTACCCTTTCCTCTCGAAATGGCTGGTGGCAGTACTAGGTAACCCCTCCAGCACTCTATAGAAGATAGTGTGTGCTAGGTCTAGGAATTTAAAAAGCCTAGTTAAGCCAATTTAACCTTACATTCTTTGGGAAACACTAGTTTATCCCAGAGAAGGTATTTAAACCTTTCGGAAGTCTAAAAAATACATCACTGTGTTACTGCACTGAGGGTGCTGTGTGTAACACACATGAAAAGATGCCTGTGGAGTTATCTTAAAACTTCATAATCAAAGAACACAAGAGTAAAACATACAGAGAGTGGGGAAAAAAGCTCACACTCTCTCCAGGTTAAAAAAATAAAGTCCTCAAAATCCAAACGTTGCTGGGGGTCTCTAAGGTGAGGGGAATTAGCACATGTATGAGAATTCTCCCTAACACATATGTATGCTTCAATTTCTCTGTACCAAGCTACAGCCCTCTCTCCCTCCTAACAGAAGCCTGGCTGCTCCGTTTACGATGTTCTCTGGCGGTACAGCCTTATACTAAGAGTGGAGTTTTGTACGGCCTCATATAATTTTATGAAGTCCTTAGGTGGAGTTATGGAGCCTAAGATTGTTTAAATGACCTTTTTGGCATATTTATTTTGTGAAGTTCCTTTGACAATCCCTTTCATGATTTATCATTGTTTCTGGCACAATGGTCTTTAAAGTACAACCGTTGGCATGATTGTTCCCAGAAATGCATTGGCAGGGGACCCCTCTCTTCGAATGAAGTGTTATTTAAAGGCGTACTTGTTTCAAGTTCTACGAGTGTCATAGAGTACATAAGCTTTAAAATATACAAATTAACATCTTTCCCATGCATGCTTTGAAGTGGTGACTATATGGATTAGCCAAAAAGACCCTGACCTCCCTATAAAGTTTTATTCTAATGCGGCCTTGTGTAACAAAGCCAAAGCTGATAATGGTACCCCAGCGAAAATAATTAAGAACTCCCATTTTGCAGTGATGTATATTCTACTACTATAAATGAAAATACATGCAAATAGGAGAAGGAGAAGAACTAAAGTACTGGAGTCAACATATATTTAATTTATTGGGACAGTTTTATTATGCAGCAGTCTGTGCTCCAGGTTCTACTACTCCCATATTAAGCAATACATTTTGTGACCTAGAAATCCACATGTGCCAAGCCACTTGTTCTCCATTCAAGACATACCTCCGACCCACTCCACTCTCCTCTCCTCTTTGGCAGGTGTCCAACACTACTTGCCTTTTCCTTTGCATAATGGTTATTGATTTCTGCTGTTTTGGCTTCATTCTGATGCTCCTAATGATCCAGTGAAAATGTTGCTGCTTGCTGCCAAATAGTCTCCAATAGTGGACGAACAGTCTGTGTTTAGTGAAGAGAGTTCATCTTCTAACTAGCTAGTGTATCCTATTTTTCTTTAGTGTTGCCTTTCTTGTTACCAGCCTAAAAGTGGGACTTGAAGTCTTTGCATGTATGTAAAATGGCTAATTTTCGTGTGATGTTTTTTTCTTCTCCAGAATTTGAATAAACAAGCTTATGACCTGGCGAAGGCTTTGCTGAAGCGAACAGCTCAGTCCATTGAACCATACATCACAAATGTAAGATTGCATTTAGCAAATGGATTTGAACAAACGCTGCTATAAAGCTATTGTAATATGACACAAAGATACAAATTGGAGTCATTGATTAGAATGAACATTGCTGTAAATTAAACAGACTTGCAAATGCAATGTGTTTACCTAGTTATTTCTATTTTAGTGTTAGCGACATGTGCGATTGTGAACTGTACATAGACAAACTAAATTAATACTAGAAATAAGGACACATTTATGTATTCACTGTTCTAGATGTGGAAGTTTGTAAAGTTGGGGACGTACACACTCTTTGAAAGGAAAGCGAATGTGAAAACCCTAAATTCTTCAGTGGAGTGTTTCAGATTCTTGGAGCAAGGATAGGTTTGCTTGAGAATTTCTTATTTTTCTTACTGTGAACTCATCCAAGAATAAACTTTTCAGTATGTGTTGAGATGGATTTTCAGACTCCACACCAGAGGTTGATTCTGAGAAGCAAACATATTATGGTGAACAGGAAAGACACTGGAGTTTAGCCAAACAGAGTTAAGGTAGGTGTTCATGGAGTTTTCCTAAAGGTCTACCAGCAGGTGAGGCTCTAGATAACCATCCCTTGGTATACAGGCCCCAACTCTTGGTATACGTCTGTACTACGCAAAGGTTTGGTAAAATGGCAGAGCAGCAAATCTTATCTTATGAGGGGGATGTGAGCTGTAGGCAAGTACAATGAACTCCATGAATACATTGGGCCAAAGAAACTCTCACTTGTTATGGTCAAATATACATTTATTTCATATACTCAAGGCAAAGTTATATTCAGTATGTAAATACTATTTAGGCTAACCAACACAAATAGAAAACATAAGCTTCACTTTTTCAGGTGAATGCTTCAATAGTAATTGCTTGCACCAGTAATAGAACACAGTTCAACGATAAATCAATTCACTTCTTAAAGTCACTCAGGCAATGTTCTGTTGTAAGGAAAAGGGGTTATTCAGCACTAGCAACAGCAATCTACTACTTTGTAATGCATGTCAATGATTCTATTACTTTAGCAGTCCATTTCTTAACTAGTTAAGAGTTCTTCAAAGTCAGTTGAGGAGTAGTGCAAATTCTTATGCAGCAGTAGAAAAGGCAAAGTGGATACTTTAATTACTTTCTAGTGGAATACTTTAGTGGAATAAAATGTTAATTGGGACCTTGGAAAGTACTACCTATAGGTGCACAAGCTGTTAGGCCTGGGCAATAAGTATGGATGAACACCCAGACTCTGACGTGGCTTGAGCCAAGTACTACCTTGAGCCCCACGGTAGTTTTAGGAGTATTGAAAAAGATGCAGCTGGATTCTCTCCTATGCAGCAGCGATGGACCTAGTCTCCTGTTCCTTGGTCGTGGCGACGAAAGGAGGGACTCAAGAAGGGATTTCGCAGCAGCAGTCATGATGAAGGACTCTCCACAAGGAATTCTTCGTCTCCCATGTCGGTCTGCGGTCTTGGCGCCTTTTTACTAGCTCAAACAGTGAATGGTTACTGCCCGGTTGGTCTGTCTGGATTCTGCAGTCCTGCACTCTGCTGAGGGGACTTTGATGAGGGGGAATCTTGTCTCTGGCTGTCCAACTGCACTGCAGTTGGTTCGGAGGTCCCCTGGTATTGGTGGGTTGCAGCCCTGCAAGGTCACAGCACGTCGTGGGGGAGGGGTTGTCTTATGGCTACTTTGTGCCACCAGCCAAAGGGAAGGAGTCATCCTCTTCGGAGCTCCTCTATTTGAATACTGGATCAGGACAGCAGTGCTCTCTTTGCGGTTACCGGAAGGGTCTGCCAGCGTCTCTGGGCGCTTTCTGCTTCAGATCTTCTGTGCCAGTGGTTGACTTGCCTTCTGCCTCAGTAACGTCACCTTTTATCAGTATTTCACATTGATTCCTTTGCAAACTATCCTTGCAGTTTACAGAAAGAGGCGGATGGGTGTCCAATCAGGACAGCCAGCCCCCCCCCTCCCTCCCCATTGGGAACTGGTTCCATTAAGGCACATTAGCAGACAAAGGATAGCAGAGTTTCTGGATTCTGGATCCTTCCATGCTTCCTGTCCTCGCAGACACACAGGAGCCTCGGCGGGCTACACAAAGGGTTCCCACCGAAGGCAAAAATCGCATCAAGACCTCCCCCTCCCATGATGAAGGCAGAAGGGCCAAGAAAAACAACCACACATGAAATGGTGAAAAAAGAAAGGAGCCACCATGTTAAATCACAGATGGACCCTCTTGTGAATGTAGCCTGCGGTGGAAAATTGCCCAAAAGTCTTTAGTCCATTGCCACCAACTATATAGGGTTGTTAATGTAACCAACAAGTTACAGGAGCAGGTATCCCCTCAGCACTCCACATAAGGTGGTATGTGTTGATCTCTCAAAAGTAAAAGCTGGGAAGGATAACCTGTATCCCCCTATCCTTAAGAACAGTTGTTTTTAAGGCAGATACAAGAATCTAAAAAGGAGAAGTCAAAGGGCTCCCAGCAACAATGCACCTGGGGTGCTGTATGCTGTCAAAGTGTAACACAGATGCCTTTACAAGGTATGGAGGAAAGCAAGACTCCATAAAATAAAGTAGAACATATCAAACGGAGTACCCATAATTGGAGCGGAAATGAATGAATGAGTGGACAAAGGAGCCCCTTATTCAGGAGAACAAGAAGAAGGTCCAGAAGGCAAGCAAAAGGGGCTGGGCATCTCACTAAGAGAGGAGATTAAGTTTACGACTGATACTGCTCCATTACCCTAATGTTAGGGAGATTTAAGACTTAGTCTCAGGATGTGTGTCGGAATGGTCTATGGCAGACAGTGTTTATATGGATTTCTAAACTCTGACCTGGTGGGCAGAGGTTTAGGAGGCCACCTTCAGTTTAGTAAAACAGGGGAACCTTCTCGACAAGCCAGACCAATCTAGGTAGCTTGCCAGGGAGCCAAGACTAAGTCTCAGGAGGGGTGAGAGTTATCAGAAGCCAACAATGAGCACAAACAGTAACAAACCACAAATTATTCTTTCACCAGTATATATGAAAAATATCTATTTATTGTCAGCCGGACCAATAGACACAAGTAAAGTTTAGTTATGAAAAACAGTTACCACACAAAATACTCTACTATAGAACATATATACAATAAGTTTCCTAATGCGACAAAGGAGTAAAACACAGCCACTACCTGTAAAGAGAAGGGTGAGTTAACACACTAGGAGCATTAAACAATTCTTCAAAGTCGTTCCCTAACTTTCGAGTTTAGTCCTAAGAAGTGGGGAGCCTTGTGTTCAACAGTACAGTTGTGTGTAAAAACATGTCAACCTGTGGCCTGTCAATGCAAAACTCTGATACAGTTTGAGCTCCCCTGAAAAAGGAGCCAAATGCCAGTTCAGTTACTTGGAAGTGAGCAAAAAGGCATAATCTAAGTAGAATATATCACATATACTTGTTAGAGAGTGCAAATTGTTTCGGTTCACCAGAAGAGTTTAATTAAAGTCAATAGGCCTAGGCCTAGGCCAAAGTCAATGAGCTAGTGTTCTGGATAGGAAAGAACAGCTCTGGTATCAAATGGTAAAGTCTTTGCTAAAGTTCTCAGAAGTAGTTTAGGCGAAAAAGAATCCTTTGTTGGGTCGCAAGCTGATTAGGCCTACAAGTCGGGAAAGTTTCACAAACTTTCACCGCGAGAGTGGCGGTCTCTGTCGGTGGGCACAGTACCTTAGTATGAAGAAACAAATGCAGCTGAAGTCGTCGGTTCCTGGCAGTTCCTGCAGATCTCACTGTTCCTGAGCCTCAGTCGTGGGGACAAGAGGGAGGATGTTGGGACTCCTGCACTGCACGGGATTGTCGGAAAACGCAAACAAAATGTAGTCACTTCAGTTTGAGTAGCTGTTATTCAAGCACACAAGCTGATGTCCTTCCCCCTAGTTAATCCTAACCAGCTTTGAGAATGGTATCCAGGTTGCTTATGAGTCGATTGGTCCCACCAACTCAGGAAGAAGTCCTTGAAGGGGCTTCTCAGTCGAGATGAACTTGGCAATTTGGACCTGCAGCAGGGCTTCACCGGGAAAACCAACGGTCCAGGAGTTGCAGCAACCGTCCTCTTCCAGCTCTTTGGTTCTTTCGTTCCAGTGGTCAACTCTGCTTTCCAGTCCAAGAGACTCGCCTTTTAAACAGTTTGCTCCCTTTCATTCCAGCCTAGCTGTCACTCACCCAGCAGGGTGGCTGTTTGCCGGACAGTCAGCCAGCCAATCACGCCAGAGTGCATTTGGGTCTCCTAGGAGACTAAGCACAGGGAGTTTCAGGCACCTCCCTCACTTCCTGCCCACCCCAGACACTCAGACGCTAGAGGCGGTCTTCAGTCATGGAGTCCGCCAAAGGCATAGAAACAAAGGGACCAAACCTGGTTTGGCATGCAGAGACAAATACTAAGACCTTTCCAAAAAGAAATGGCGAAAAAAGAAGACCGGGACCTGTTTAAACAAAGGGGCTTAAGGCGCCATCTTGAAAAACATGGCTCCCGCAATTTTTAGCTTCCGGTGTTCGCTGTTGGGAAAAATCATGGTAGTTCGTTGTAAAACCCCTACCACTTCGATAGAAAAGGGTAGCATTTGACTGCTACATGAGTATTTTAGACAAATGGGATACTAGGTAACCCCTCCAGCCCTCTATAGGAAGATAGTGCGTGCTGGGTCTAGGAATTTAAAAAGACTAAAGTCAATTTAACCTTACATTATCTGGGAAACAGTTTATATCAGAGAAGGTATTTAAACCTTTGGGAAGTCTAAAAAGACATCCCTGTGTCACTGCACTGAGGGTGCTGTGTAACACACATGAAAAGATGCCTATGGAGTTATCTTAAAACTCCATAATAAAAGAACACGAATAAAACGTATATCAAAATACGAGAGTGGGGGGGGAAAAAGGCTCACTCTCTTTCCAGGTAAAAAAAATCAAGTTCTTAAAATCCAGCAAAGTTGCTGGGGGTCTCTAACGTGAAGGGAATTAGCACATTTTTGAGAATTCTGCCTAACAATGGTGCTGCGAGGAAAGTGGCTTGTCCCACTAAATCCTCAACTCCGGAGGAATTGGAGGCATTCAGGGAGCAAATGCTGGCGATTTTTCAATCCCAGGGCACAGTTCCGTCCTCGCCTTTCGAAGAAACCGACAGGGAACGGTCTCAGTCGATGCTCGTGCGCCCTCGGGCCCGGGTCATCGGCGCGATACTCATCAGGAACAGTCTAGGTCCTGTTCGGACAAGGTTCAGGTTGATCGCCAGAGACGTGTTAGATCCAGGTCTCGGTCTTTGTCCCTGGCGAAACCGCAGAAATCTTGTAAGTGCTCGAGGTTGGCGTCGACTCAGTCGGCTCCGTGTCTGTCGGATACAGAGGTCGGTGCTTTGCCTACACTCCAGCCCTCGGCACCGTTGTCGACGCCCAAGCCGTTGGTGCCCTCGACACCTTAGGGGCCATTTGGCTGGAATTTGCCGATGGAGGTCCCTGGTACTATGGATCCTCCAAGGAAGGCTAAATCAAAGTTTTTGAAGCCTGTTGAGGACTCCAGACCCACTTCTGTCCCTAGGCAGGAGTTCTTTATTCCTATGGAAGATCTCGATGAGGAGAGGTCAGATTTGGAGTTTGAGCCTGATGTGGCTCTTGTCTTTTCCAGGGACAGTCAGTTGGAGTTACGTCAATCATTGCATAATGTCAGTGGCTTAGACACATCTCCAGAGGTGGAGTTTTGCAGGCCTGAGTCTGGGGCTCATGCTGAATCCTTTTATAGAAGACTGATGGCTAGGGTTACTGAGTATCTTGGTTGGTCTAGTCCTCCGGATGGATTTGTTCAGGATGCCTTGACTAATATTTTGGATCAAGGTCCGTTCACTGACCCAGTGTTGTCTTTTCATTTGACTTTGCAAAAAAGGGTGGCGGCTGCTTGGCAGACCCCGGAGTCTCTTCCAGCGGTTAACAAGTCGTTAAGTAAGAAATGCTGCCCTTCCAGTAGCAACCCCAGCTACCTTTCATCTCACCCCACTCCCGAGAGTTTGGTGGTTCAGGCGGCTACGGTCACCTCCAGGCAGGCGGCGTACCCTACCATCCCTCCTGATCGGGACGGCAAGCGCTTCGATGGTTGGGCACGCAAGGTGTTTTCTGCAGGGAGTATGGCGCTGAAGTCAGCCAACTCCACTTGTGCCTTCGCAAGATTTTAACACACTCTGGAATTGCGTCTCTCAAGCGGCTGAGCATATCCTTTAGGGGGAAGAAAGGGATTGGTTCCTTGCTCTCGTGCAGGATGGCAAGGATGCCATGTGTGAATCCCTTCAGTCTGGATTGGATACGGCCGTCAGCGTTAGCCGGTCCATGGCTGTGAGCACAGTTATACGCAGGATTGCATGGTCGCGGAAGTCTGATTTTGCTCTTGATGTACAGGCCAGTCTTCTGAACATGCCCTTTGATGGCTTTCATTTGTTTGGCAGCAAGGCTGACCAGAGCCTTGAGGTTGCAGACCTCCAAAGCTGCTGCTAAATCTTTGAGCGCAGCAGTGAGTCAACCTCTGCCTTTTCGTCCTAGGGGACAACCGTGGAGGGGAGATTCCTTTCGTTACTACTCCTCTTTGGGTAGGACGAGAGGAACCGCCAATCAAAGGGGTTTAAGGAGTAGTACTTGTGGTGGTCGGGGAAATAGAGGTGCCAAAGCCGCTCAACGGCAACCTCTTTGCCTTCAGGCGCTGCAACTGCCGCTCCTAAGCCATGTTTCCATTGTTAGCCGGTTGGGGCCAGACTGTCTCAGCATCTCTAAGAATGGGACTTGGATGGAGAAAGTGGATCCTCCCAATACAGAGAAGTTGCAATGGGGGATAACTAGGAGAAGGGCAGCACCAGATTTGAGGTTCCTGGTGGGTTGATAGCGTATGAGTTTATCCTGGAGGAATTTGGGTCCGGAGTTGTGGAGGGCATAGTGAGTAGTGCACGTGGCTTTAAAGGTAGACCGTCGACCAATACGGAGCCAGTGTAGGGCTCTGAGTGCGGTGCTAAAATGTTCTGTAGGAGAGGGGCGGATGAGACAAGTGGCACTGTTTTGGATTCTGTGGAGTTGCCTGAGCTGGAAAGTGTTGGGAAGAATTCTCAGAAATGTGCTAATTCCCTTCACCTCCAACAACTTTGCTGGATTTGGAGGATTAGAATTTTTTTACCTGGAGATAGTGTTACCCGTTTTCCCACTCTCTCATGTATTTGATATGTGTTTTACCTCTGTTTTCTTTGTTTATGGATTCTAACCAACTCCATAGGCGGCATCTTTTTCAATTGTCACACAGCACCCTCAGTGCAGTGACAGAGTGAAGCCTTTCAGGCTTTCCCAAGGTTTAACTACCTTCGCTGGGATAAACTATTGTTTCCCAGAGTAAGTAAAGTTAAATTGACTTTACTAGTCTTTTAAATTCCTAGACCCAGCGCACCCCATCTTACAATAGAGTGCTGGTGGGGTTACTTAGTATCCCCTGTGTCTAGATACACATGTAGCAGTCAAATGCTACCCTTTCCTTTCAGAATGGCTGGTGGCAATGGTTTTACATTGAACTACCATGATGTTTCCCGACCGCAAACAATTTTTTTGTTGTATTTTTATTTTTTGGCTCTGAGTCTTTACAAAATGTTCTATGCAAAAATGAAACAAGTTCTATTTCTCCAGTTATTTCTACATAATAATATTTCAACAATACTTTAAAACAAAACTTAAAAAAAAAAAAGAAACCTTACAAGCTCCTGTAAAACCATTCCATCTAATCTATTAATTGTTCGTAATGTAGAAGTAGGGACAAAATATTACTTTAAGACTATGTGCCCCATTTTTTACATATTAATTCTGCAGTTTTCCAGTACCTGGACCGCTACAGAGGTTAATGCAGCATTTGATCCTGCAGTCACTCTGTCCCAAAAAAGTTCTGAGATCAGATCCTCTTTGTGAGACACAAAGTTCCTAAAGAGTATTGAGCGTTGGTTCCATGTCCTTTCACAGTCCATCAACAGGTGCATTAATGACTGTTTTGTTGGGTCAATGTAGATGGTGCATTTCTGCTTTGCCTTGTCGCCTTGTTTTCCCCTGGCCAATGCCTCTCCGCAGTAAACCAGGTTAAGTCTCATTCTCAAGACATTTTTTTGAAGTTGTTTATTTGGATATTTTTATTAAGAAAACTTGAAAAGCAGCCAAGTTTCTTTTCCCCCCCTTAAAAAGGGGTTTTCAGCAGAAACCATTCTTACCTTCTCAATCAAGTGTTTCCGATTATTTCTTTATCTTAAGCGCATTAGAGATGAGGGTTTCAGCATCAAGGTCAATCTTAGAGACTTCATTACTTTGATCCCCAATGACGACAGGATTGCTGATTTAGAGTTCAACGTAGGATTCAAATCCAAGGCTCCCATTGGATGTACAAGTAGGAAGACCTAAGACCTTTTCCCACAGCCGACCTTCAAATGTCTCCCAGTTTGTGAACCAAAGTCGAGGTTTAGCTTCCAAACCATAATGGACCACTGGGACTATTTTGGCCAGGTAATATCCGATTAACAGAGAGATTAAAAATTTACAAAATGTGTGGTTCAATTTGGCTATGGTTGGAAAAGCGTGGATTTTTTACCCCAAATACTTGACCATCTCTACCCTTTAGTTTTTTGGGCACCTAGCTCCCAGTTTGTGTAATATTTTTTTTTTTAAGGATGCTTAAAGACCATAATATATGATTTAGCAGGATTGATTGAAAATGTATTGGTTTCTGCATACTCATTCAGTTTTGTGAGCAGATGTTGAAGCCCGATTGGGGATTCTATCCAAGGGCACTATGTCGTCTGCATAGGCCAGCCAATAAACCTTTTTTCCTGTTCAACATCGGGCTGGCCAGTGCAGATGGTTCCAAGTAGAAACCCATGTTGGCTAAGAAAAGGTTGAAAAAACAGGGGGGCCCCCAAACACCCCGGTTTCACCCCCCTCCCTACCTCTGAGTTCTGAGAGATGACCTGCTTCATCCAGCTGGATTCTTAAGTTTGGTGTTTTCTGTGTAACTCCACCAGTATTGCTAATAGTGTCTCCGGTAGACCCCATTGCCTCAATGTTTGCCAAAGTAAGACCCTATCAACTTGATCAAAGGCATTGGACAGGTCAACCCAGGCTCCATATAAAGGGCGTGATCTGTTTTCCTCTGTCTGCTCACTCACCAGGCTTAGGATTAGGCCATTTAGTGATGTTGACATGCCTTTTCTGAAAACAGTCTGACAGCGAGACAGAATGCTAAGCTCTTCTACCCATTGTGTCATTCTACCTAACAAGAGTTTCATGAAGAACTTGCTTTCTATGTCGAGCAGAGCTATTGGTCTATAGTTCGCTGCTGCTCGACGGTCCCCGCTCTTGAAAAAAGGTATGTCCAATGCGATCTTCCATGATGCTGGTAACTGACGTTTTTTAAGGATTTCTCTAAATAAGCAAGACAACAGACTAGCCCACATTTCTGGTTTTAAGCGTTTGGTATGTTAAACCGTTGGGCCCTGCTGCTTTTGAGGTTGATGAGTTGATTATAATCGCATAAATAGCTCTTGCATTGATATTGAGCTTCCATAGTGTGTCTGGATTAACTAAGAGTTGAGACTCACTTGTGCTCTTAAAGGTTTCAGTTAGGTACTCCACCCATTATTTTTCTGAAACCAGATTGCATAAAGAGTTCCCTCCACAACCCTCAAATTGGCTAATCGTTGCCCAAGTTTTTACTGTTATTTTCTCTGAGCATTTTTAAATCCTGCTCACCATCATTCTGCATAAGGGCTTCCCTATGAAGATATGACCATGATTTGTAGTTGGCTCTCCTTCCCTATTTCTGATTTATAAACCTCCAGTGGGAGCCCAGCTGATCTAATTTCTCACATGATCTTCGTATGCTTTTTTTTTTCTTTTTTTTTCTCTGTCTCCTCATCATCTGCATAAATGTGTTTTTTGTTTTAATGCCCCTCCTAATTCACTGGGGACTGAGGTGGCCCAGAGAAATTTAGTAAACTTTTGTGGAATGCATTCTGGCTCCCAGATGTTTCTTGGAGTCTTCTTTAGCTGCTTATTTAATTTTGCGCCTTCGTATTTGTACTTCACTAATTTAATTTTCCCTTTTTTGCTATCTAGTTGTTGTTTGTTCACATCTGAAGCGGAGCTAAGGATATCAGGGAAGAACAATTCCAAACTGTTATGGTTGCTCACCCCCTCAGGTTTTATTGTCAAGATTGAGGAGTGTGTGCAAATATTGAGAGACAATGATAATCTAGAGTGGAGGCAGTCTCCTCTATGCCATGTTGTGGATGTTCCCGAATCCATCAACCCCCCCCCCCCCCCCACACCTCCCAGTGGTGCCATTTACCATCCTAAGATCCCAGTGCTCAATGAAGTCCAAACACATTCTCCTTTTCTTTGTTTGTTTTGGCTACTGTGTAGTTTGTTGATTCCCCTTTTAACTGTAAACAGTTTGTATTGAAGTCCCCTGCCAAGCTTATATTGCTGTCGGCCGAATATAGCATTACTGTTTCTAATAACGGCCCTAGATTTTCAAGAAAGGGGTGTAATTTTAAGCTGGCGGGGTTCCAACATACATTGATCATCACCCATAATGTAACTTTCCCGTTACTATTCATCTGGGCTCTACTTGCGTGGATACTCGAAGCACTTTCCCAGAAGGGTCTTATATTTTTGAATAGTGCATTTTTTAGTGCTGTAAGCAGGCCACCTGAAGGTCTGCCTTCTGCTTTTTGCAATGCTGGCAAACATAGCATGGTGTACCCCTCTATTATTAATGGGTTTACCAACCATGTTTCCTGCAATAGGATGATATCACCCAGATTGAATAGGTGGTCCCGCGTGTCTCTTGCCTTGATGGTGCTGGATCCCCGTGAATTCCAGCTGATGATATTTAAACCCTTCTTTCTAAAGATGCGGAGTACCTACACCCAGTTTCTGCAGGACTTGAGTCAAGATTTTTGGCAGAAGAGATAATGCATTTCCCTGCGAGTTCTGTTCTTTCGTTCTTTTGCCCTCTATTTCTTCTTTCTATAATTTGTGGGATTTCTTTTCTCAGATTCTGCGTTAATGAGGTTTTCACTGGGGTTATCGTCGGAATCATTGATTGAAATTTCATGACCATAGTATTCCAGTTCTCTTGGTTCTTTCAAAATTGCCCTTTTTGCATTAACAGATGTGAAAGCTACTTCCACCAAGAAGGGATCTTGGGATAAGGGAAATGTTACACTTTCTATATCTTTTGAGGAAAACAGATACAGATTTTTTACCCTTTTCACTATGCTCAGAATTACAGAACGGCTCAATGATTTGTGTTGCTTAAGATTAGTGCAGAGTCTTAACCATACTCTAGGAATGGCATACTCTTAAGTTTATCATCTTTGGAGCAGGTACATTTAAGGTTGCCTGGTTTACCAGGCTAACAATGCCATGTTTTTTGAGCACTTATTGTCATTTTTTCCATTGCTATTATGTGTGCAGTCTGATTCTGTTGGTTTCAGTTGCATTGAGTCTTGAGGTATGATGATTATTGAGGATTCTTGGGTTACCAGGCCATCTTTGCTGCCTTTCTTTCTTGCTGCTAAGAAAATGGGAGCTATCTTCATACTGGTGCCACTACATGCTGGCAGAGGATCTTTGGGGGAGCATCCTCCTTCAGCCTGGGGTGGTTTTGTTGCAAAAAGATGGGAGCCCATTTTATTGTGCTCGATGTTCCATTTTTCTGAGGAGCTCCTAATAGTAAGTTGGCAGCTTGCAATTTTTTTGGCAATTTTAAGGTCTTTAACAGCATTCTCTTCTGTAGTAGTTCTTTGATTACTATCCAATCTTTGTTTCATGTCTGTTTGAAGACCGATGTTTGTGTTCGTAATTTTGATAATTTCTCCACCTTTTTCATGCGGACTGCTATTAGTTTTTTTTCTATTCTCTTTTGATTTCTTCAAGTTTCTCTTGTCTTTTATTTCTGTGACCTTCTCCAACTGGTCCCTCAGGTTTGGGAGCTTTCCCACTGGAGTACCTACGTTCTTGGAGTTTTTTGGTACTAATGGACTTGATTGGCATGACGCTTTATCTAATACTTCTATGAACCCCTGATCTTCTGGTAGTTGTGGGACAGAATTTTCTTTCAGGAGTTGAGCAGCTTCTCTCAAGAGTATGCTGTTCTCCTTCTCTTTTGTTTTTATTGTTCAGCATGGATTGTATAGATGAGATGTCAAGCCATTGCTTTACAACTTCTAACCGTATGTCTCTGAGTGGTAGAGTCATATTGTTATTAATAGTTGAGACCAAGCCAACTAAAGTTGATTCACAAGATGCCACCTCGTTTGTCACTTCCAGAAGTGCACCTGCTTGTGTTTGCACTTCTGCTTTGAGCATTTTGAAAACCGACACTAAAGAGTTCAAAACAAAATTTAGGGCCGTTAAAGTGTCTGTATTTGGCTCTGTTTTCTGTGCACGTGTCTTGTTGGACAGTATCTTTCAGTGCTGTAGAGTTGTTGTTTAAATTTTCTGGAGAACAGATGATTGGATATGGTGTCGCTCCGTTTTCCTCAGAAGGTGGTATAGATGATTCTTTCCCCATGATAGATGACGATAGATGGTTTTCTATGCTTGAGGATGGGGTTTGGAAAATTCATGTAATGTCCCACTTAATGACTGAATCGCTTTCAAGGTCACTGTGGCTTTTATGCCTTCTTCTGCCGAAGTGATTCTGTATTTTTAGTGAATTTCTTTAGTGGTTATGGTGTTCTCCAATGCCCGTTTCCATTGTTTCATTAGAGTAGTATGAAGGTTTTGATTCCCCCCCCATCCAATGGCACCACTGGTGTTTTTCTGGCGTGTATTTGAGCCTGAATTGTTTTTGATGTGTTGCAGGGGCTATTTCGGGTGGTTGAAGGGTTTATAATAGGACCAACCCCCATGGTTTCTAGAAGGTATGATCCATCCCCTTCCCTCTCCCTTTCTTCGTCCCTAGGCAACATACTGCGCAACTCCATTTTGTATTCCAAATGCCCACTTTTAAAGGCTGTAATGTGTTTGCTTATTATCGCAGTTGGGGGACTTGATGTCAAACAGGAACCCCAAAAGTTTACCAACTGGTAAGCTCTGATAGTACATTCCTTTTTCAGTTCAAGGGGTTAGGCCTTCAGCCTGTTTCTATGGTGCAAGTGCAGTAGGTGCCCCTGGTCAGAGTATCAACTAAAATACCCTCTTTATGAGAGGTTTGAGATCTCAGCGCCACTCCTCTAGATATGAACAAAAATAGGGGAAATGTGGAAGTGCCACAAATTGACACAAGGCTTTGAGGGCACAAAGGACCCGCCAAATATTTTTTGTAGGTGAGATATGTTTACATTCAGGAGGTATGTAGATCTTTTGGCAATTCCACCTTGATTTTTCTTTGTGCGTGGCGAGATCAAAGGATATAATGTATATATATCTCGCAGTCTCACGCTACGCCTTAGTGTTAATGATTGGGGCAGATATTTACGGAATTGCTTACCGTCTCTTTTTTGTCTGTCTGCGCTTTTCCGTTGATGTGAGAAGCGCTATGTCCCTCGTCCCAGCAGAACAGCAAAACAGCGGCACAGAATGCTTCCGCCCTTAACTCCTTCTGGGTTTTACGCCACGAGGGTTCACTGGTCTGCTTTTAAACCGCACCTCCTTGTGGGCATGGCCCCAATGTAGAATGAATTAGCGTTGCAGGACGCCTAATACACAGCGCGCCTGATTTGCAGACAGCAAGTCAGCTCGATGCAGGATTCGATGTTTAAGGCCGACCACACACGGCAGTTGAGTCTCTTGGCTTGGAAGGCAGAGTCGACCACTGGATGAAGGAACCGAAGAGGAGCTTGAAGAGGATAACTGCTGCAACTCCTGGACCGTTGGTTTGCCCCGGTGAAGCCCTGCTGCAGGTCTGATTCACCAAGTCCGCATCGACCGAGAAGCCCTGCAAGGACGACTTCTCCATTTTGAATTGGTGGGACCAATCAACTCCAAAGTAAGCCACCTGGATACCTATCTTGCAGCTGGTTGAATTTCTTGGGAGTTGCTGCAGGAAACCATAGAACCATGGAGAGGGACACCAGCTTGTGTACGTTACTTCCAGCCACTGGAATTGAAGTTTGCCAGTTGAAGCTTTTTGATAGTCCCAGTACATTGCAGGAGCCAACCGACGTCCTCCCTCTTGTCCCTACGACTGAGGCACAGGAACAGCGAGATCTGCAGGAACTGCCAGGAACAGAAGTCATTAGCTGCATCTTTTTCTTCATTGTAAGGTACTGTGAAACGAAAGTGCTTGAAACTTTGGCAACTCGCAGGCCTAATCCGCTTGTGACCCAACATAATTCTTTTTACCAACAACTTCTGAGAACTTGTGCAGAGACTTTAGCGTTTACTTACCAGAACCGCTTTATCCTATCCAAGACTTTAGCCCATTGACTTTGGCCTAGCCTATTGAATTGAATTGACTCTTCTGGTGAACTCAAAGGTATCTGCACTGTCTAAGAATAAGTGTAACCTTTCATGTTCTAATAATCTTTGCCTTTTACTCCTCTTGAAAAGTATTCTGAAATAGTATTGAAGTATATTTGTGTGTTTATATAATTGCCTCCTTCTTATGGATGTTTTATAACTGACAGATTAATTAATACGTATTTATCAATGAAATGTTGAGTGTAAGAGTTTATTTGAACACCTGTGGTTGTAGTACTGTGTAACACTGTTACTGCTCATGTTCCCTCTTGAGATAAGCCTCGCTGCTCAGCCCCGCTGCCAAAACTGTGTAGTACAGACTTCTACCAAAGGTTGGTTTCCTTACACCTATAGTCATAGTTGTTTGTAGTGGTCCTAGAGGGTACTGCATGCCAACCTTGCCTAACAGAAGCCGGGGAGCCAAGATGAAGGCAGTTTGTGTAGTCTAAGTGGGAGAGGATGATGGAGAGGATGGTGGCGTGGATGAGAGATTTGTTGTGGGTAGGTGAGGTACAGAAAGATTCACCTGAGGATGTGCAGGTGGAAGAACCAGGTTCTGTAAACGGAGTTCATGTATTGGTAAAGAGAAAGATTTGAGTCCAGCATGCATCTGAGGTTTTTCACAGAAGGGGAAGTTGTTGTTGGGGATGGAGGAGGTTAGAGAGTGAGGCCAGGGGAGTGGTTGGGGAAGGGAAGTGGTTTTGCCGCATACTAGAATTTCAGTTTTGCCAGAGTTGAGAAGGAGGAGGAGGAGCAGGAGGAGGAGGTGGTGGTGGTTGGTTGTCATCCAGTGGTCAACAGCAGAAAGACCGAATGAGAGGTCCAGGCAGGCGGCACCAGGAGATTTGGGGATTTTGAGGATGATCAGATTGTAGACTGCGTAGTTGTAACAGATGAGGTTATTGTTAGGACAGTATTTCTGAAGTCCAACTATGGGCTTAGTAAAAACATTCAACTGAGGCAGTACAAGACTCCACTCTTAGTATAAGGCTGTACCACCTGAGTTCATGGTAGCGTAGACAGAGCAGCCAGGCTTATTTTAGGAGGGAGAGAGGGCTGTAGAATCAGTACAAATGAAATTGTAATACAAATGGTCCAAATAAACAACACAAACACTATGTATTGTAAAAATAAATGACTCATTTAAATACAAGTAGGCCCAGCTAAATCTAGGGCAAAATAAGTACTATCAGACATCATAAGTGATTATAAAAACACAACACTATGTTTGAAGGTACACAGACCAAAGCATAAACCTTACTTGGAACACCTAACAGTTGTTCTAGGGAAGTCAAAACCTTGTCATACACATTCAGTATAGGTCTCACCTATTCTTCGGGAGTAAAAACCAATGGTTGCTTTCAGATTACAATTGAGTAATTCAAGGGTGGTAGACCCTATCAGTTGTACAGTGTTGCTCAGTAACATATCACATAATCGGTCAACTGGACAATATACGTGTTGTGAATAGTGGAACACTTATTTTAGGTACAGTAAAAAACCTACAACTAGTTTTGTGATAACCCAGTTATAGTAGGTGAGTAAAACCTAAGGATGTAATATACAATTACAGGTGCTTTTTAGATAAGCAGTAACTCTAACCTATTTTTGGATGGCACACATTTAACTCCAGTTAAGTAAAACCCATGTACTTTTTCAAGGAGCTATCAGCAACTTGGGGCAGGTATGAACCTACAACTATTTTTGTGTCCGTCTAAAACAGCACAGGGAAAGCAAAACCCAATGTTACACTTTAGTGAATGACTCCATTATTCTAGGTAGGTAAAACCTAATGCAGGCTTATTCTGGACAGGATAACAGCAAGTATGGGGAAGCAAGACCCAGTTGGGGAACACTGTTATTCCCGATAGGATAATGGTATAAGTGAAACCAACATTACTTTTGGGAAAAGGCATAACCAAATCACAGGTGAGTAATATACCCTAATATCTACTTTCTGTTAGAATGGCAAAACGGGTTCTAAGGAAAGAAAGATGTTAAACATACTTTTTTTTTCTTTAAGTACAGCGAGCAAACATTTCATTCATATACTCAGTGCTTTAGCATAACAAGACCAACAGCGATTTTCAATGCTTTGTGTAACTTTCATCTTTTTGTTAAACTAGAACTTTTTATGTGCTGATCTGCACATTTGGGACCATAGGCTGTCCAACATTATTTGACCCATGTCCTTTTGCCACCTTTTTTAAGGCCCTCTGTTTTGTTTCCTCTCGCATCAAGGAGGGTTGCATATAGCCACGAGATGAGGCCCTTGGTAAGGAGTGATTCGCTTAGTATTTTTTCCATGGAGGGAAGTTCTCTTTTGAGTTTCTACTTCCACTTTGAGGCCATCCACGTCCCTTTAAGTTGTAGGAATGTAAACACTCCGAGGGTCCGGGTTTGCAAGCCAGACTCAAAGTCTTGGATTGGTATGCATCCATTAGGTTTAATAATTTGTCCTACTCTTTCCAGCCCTGCCTCGTACCATCTCTTGTAGCGCTGGGGGACGGGGGGAGGTCAAGGATGTTGTTTTTAATCGGGGGCGCCCATATACAACTCATGGGGGGAATGGCCACGTTGCGAGTCCTTTAATTTCTCCCTTGGTCAACCACAGCCGCAGGAGCGTTCCCATTGCGAAGTGATTGACACTGTTGGGGAAGGATTTCTTTGGGGCCCATAGCCATTCTGTGAGCGTCACTGGCCTCATTACGTGGTTTTCGCTGGCCACCCACTGTTTTTGCTTACCTACGCTCAAGTGCGGCACTATGGCCCTGAGTGGGGCTGCTCGGTAGTATGTGTACATGTCTGGAAGACCCGTCCCTCCTTCCTCCTTTGGTTAGGTCAGGGCGCCATAGGCTATGCACAGTTTTTTCCCCTGCCACAAAAATTTGAGGATTATTACTTTCATGTCTGCAAAGTGCGCTCTTGGGATGATGATCGGGAGCATCTGGTACTGGTAGAGGATTTTGGCATTCAGTCGGCCCAGCCAGGATATTGTTAGCTTGGCCCATCTTTCCAGGTCGTTGGTTATTTGTTAGTAGGGGAGGAAGGTTTGCCTCGTATAGTTTATCTGTTAGCTTTGTGACGTTAATTCCTAAGTATCTTAGGCTTTGATGTGTCGTTGGTATTCTCCCTGTAGTTGTGTTGCTCTGGTAGGGTGCTTTGTATGGGAAAAGCGTGGATTTATCTGCATTAACTTTGAGCCCGGCCCAATTGCCAAATGCTTGTATTGTCTGCAGCACCCTTGCTATCGCTTTCTGGGGGTCCGTTAGGTACAGAAGAATGTCATTGGCAAACATTGCTAGCTTGTGTTTGATTTCACCCACCCTAAACCCTTTAATTGTGTTTTCTTTCCTAATAATATTGCTTAGTGGTTCAATGGATAGGGCATATATGATTGGCGATAAAGGGCACCCCTGCCTGGTTCCTCTGGACATCTCTATCTCCCCAGAGAGCTTATTGTTCACCGCCAGTTTTCCCTTCAGGCTCCTGTATAGGGCCCGTAGCCCATGTATGAATAGCTCGCCAAATCCCATATTCCTCAGTATGGCCCACAGGAAGTCCCATTCCACCCTATCAAAGGCCTTCTCTGAGTCCATGCTGAGGAGTGCTTGGTTCCCATCAAGTCCCCTGGTGTGCTCCATAATGTCCAGGGTTTTCGCATGGCGTCCGCCCCTTGTCTGCCTTTTATGACGGCCACCTGATCCGGGTGGATCAGGCAGGGCATTATCTCCTCCATGCGTGTGGCTAGGACTCTTGTATATACCTTCGCGTCTGCGTTCAACAGCAAGATCCGTCGTTATGATTTGCAGCATGCAGGGTCCTTTCCTACCTTGGGTATTAGTATCAGTGGTCGAAGTGAGCGGGAGCGGTCAGGAGTGGTGCTCCTGTACTTACCTTTTACAGCTCCTATACTTTTATTTTAAAAAGAAACCATTCCAGAATGGTTTCGTTTTAAAATGAAAGTGTAGGAAGAAGTTGAAACTTGCACTTTCAGTGAACTGTACTGAACGTTCCCTTAAACAGCAGGTGCAAGTGTTTGGGAGTGTGTATTGTGTGTGGGAGGGATCGTGGTGATGGGGGTTTGTGGGTAGTGGGTGCAGGCCAGCAGGGAACATAGTTCCACTACTTCTTTTCGTACACTTCGACCACTGATTAGTATGTGTGCTGCTGAGAACGACGGGGGTGCCTGGCCGGACCCTTGTATGTGATTAAATAGGTGGGCTAAATGGGATGCGGGGGGAGACGGCTTCTGTAAATTGTTTATAGAATCCCATGCCGTAGCTGTCCTCTCCAGGGGCCCCTCCCAGGGGGAGCTCTTTATGGCTGCTTTCACTTCCTCTGGTGTTATGGCAGAATCTAGGAGGGTCTGTTCTGTGTCTTTTGTGTTAGACCCGCCCTCTCAATGTAGTCTCATCTCATTTTCAGTCTGGATTCCCTCTGAGGTGCAAAGATTTTTATATTTGGCAAATTGGTCGGCTATTTCTTCTGCGGATCATGCCTATCCCCCATCCTCTGTTCTAAGTACCTCGACCCATCTTTTCTGCTCTTTGTGCCCGTAGTCTAATGGCTGGCTTTTTGTCTGCCTTATCCACCTTTTCGTAGATTTTTTTTTTTTTAACTTTAGCTTTCTTATTACGTCTGCATTCCCAAGTGCTTTAAGTGCTTCCCTTTTCCCTGTGAGGGTTGCAAGGTGTTCTTTGTGGTATGACCCTTGGGCATGTAACCTACCCTCGAGCTTTGTGATTTCCTCCCTTAGTTTCTCCTCTTGCAGCTTCCGTTCCCCTTTTACGCTTAGCCCTTTCCCTCGTTAGGTGGCCCCGCCATACTGCCTTCCCAGCCTCCCATACCGTATTAATGTCCACTTATCCGTTGTTGTTCATTTGAAAATATTCTTCCATTTCTGTTCGGTTCCTGGGCGTAGAGTTTGTCCTTCCACAGGGAGTTGTTAAACCGCCACCTAGTGTCTCAGCGGATAAGCTCTTCCATTTCTAAAGTTGTCGTGACCATGTCGTGGTCTGACCAGCCTACGGCTGGATTACGCTATCCTGAATCTGGTTTCTTTGTTGACTAACAAGTAGTCGATACTAGTGAACGTCTCGTGGACTTGCGATTTTAAAAGTATATCCCCTTTTGTCTGGATTAGTCTCTAGACATCCACCGGGCCCTCCCTGTTGACTGTGGTTATCAACCTACTGACCTCCTCCCTGGGGAAGCTTTTGGCCATTAACCATGTTTGCTGCTTGTCTATTTGTGGGTCGGCCCAGGTTTTAAAATCCCCCACTATCACAACCAAGCCACCGCCGCTTCCCTTTATGGAGGACAGGGCTGCCTTGTTGAATGGCCCCCTGACCTTGATTGGGCACATACACCCCCTCCAGGGTGATCTGCGTGGCTTCCCATTCACCCCGAACCACTAGGAGCCTACTGTCCATTGAGGCCTCCGCTATTGGGTTACCCAGACTGATTCACTTGCTTAGCATGATGCCCACTTCTCCTTTTTTCTGTTCCCCTGACGCCCAGAATGTTTGCCGGAGTCGGGTTGCGGAGTCTCTTGTCTCCATTGATGCCTGTTGCCTGAGAGGAGAGAGGAGCTGCAGTCCGTCTACCATTGCTGCTATTGCCACTTTGCACCAGCTGATTCTTTAAAACCCAGACTCAGCCGCAGAGCGGGCCTCGGAGTCGGGTTGCAGAGTCTCTTGTCTCTGGTTTTCTGGGCTGACGGTAAGACGCCACTTTAAACGCCATTGATGGTGGGACCTAGGAAACTAATCTGTCATCTAACGGCTACGTGTGGCAGTGAGCAACTGTCATTTTTTTCAGTGCGTGCTAGCTGGGTGCTGGTATTTCTAGTACAGCATGCGGCGTGCTCCCGTGAGAGACATGACTGAGAACTTGCCACCTTATGCCAGCTCGCTAAACTTTGCTCCAGTCATCAGCACCCTGCACTATTGATGCGATAATTGCCGCTGTGGTGCAATGTGACTTCTTTTCCCTCGCCCCTTCCCCGCCACCTTTCCTTTCCAGACCTCCTCCCCCCACTCTCCTACCTTGTTTGGTGCGGGTCGCACCGTCTCTCGTGTGGGTCACACATGGTTTTCAGCTTGCTGGTCGGGCTCGCCGAGGAGATTGCAGACATGGGAGCAGAGTCCCGCCCCTGATCTCTCTGCGGTCGCTCCCTACCCAGGGTGCTTCTGTCTGTGGGAGTTCGACTGTGAGAGAGCCCAAAGGCAAGAAAGAATGGAAATTGTGAACTTCGCTTACCAACACCACATCAGGGAAGCGCCACTATTGGGAAAACGAAAGAAGGTTAACCCGTCTGTGTTTTTCTATTTTTTTTTTTTTTTTTCTATTTTCTTCCTACTAGTGTATGAAACTTAAACCACTGTTGTCCAATTCTGTGGCAGGGTTGGGCTAACACTAGCAGGAGACTGCGGGACCTCGTCCTTTGATCCTGCTGGTGGGCTGATCTACACTTTACCACAACAGTCTCTACTGCTGCGGTGTGTTTACAACTAGCTGCACAGTGTGTCTAGGAGTGTGTCTAGGAATGGTGCAAAGCGAAGCTCGCTACAATAGCAGTCTTGCCAACCTGAGTGAAACACAACACTCGAGATTGGCATATCCATAGATAAGTACCTACTAATACTCTATCGGTGGATCCATCAAATTGCCCCGAATTCCCGCATTGATGGTGACCGGGACGAGGCCTGCAACCAGATCTAAGAATAAACTTGGATCAACTGTTGAACTGGTCCATCTGGGAACTAGTCAGCCTGATGAAACCATACCAGGCGATACTTCACAGGCACGGATTACAAAGGGAGCTACAGCAACACCAGTTAATATTGTAGATGAAAAGAATCGGGAAAGCAATAAGCAATCTGAGACTGGCAATGATCCGGTTTACTTAGATAAAAACCCATTAATGACAGGCCTGATCCCAATTCACGTACAGAGGAACCAAACAGACACGTGAGCCGCTACTTTCACAAAAGGAAAAAGCGATTGCGGCAAAGAAATGTTGGGAGCTGGCATACACAAAGGCCAACAAAGATAGGAGATGTTGGACACAGGAGCGTACAGATTAAAAAACACAGGCAGGCTCGACTACCGATGGATATTACAGAAATCGAGGATTTGATGACGAATCGGGATAAAAGAAAAGAAGTTTTTAACCTACAGACAAATTTAAAGGATGAGCAGTCTTGGTTAGCCTCAACACCAAATGAATCCAAATCCCAGACTCAATGTCAAAGGTGTATGAAACGTCCAACACAGCAAATCACAGTAGGCAACCTGGAGACAGCTCCCAAACAGCAGGTAAATGGACAGACAGGTAAATGCCATTGCCTCATCCGCAGCATATCACTCCAAACTCATCAATGCCATCAGGCCCTTCCTTTCACGCCAAAACTGCATCTCAATTGCCAGGGCCATCATCGGCTCCAGACTGGACTATTGCAATGCTCTGTTCATTGGAACCTCCCAAAAAGAACTCGCCAAACTCCAGATTGCCCAAAATAATGCCTTAAGTGCTGCTACAGGCACCTCTCGCAAGGACCACATCTCAGGGATCAGAAGGCAGGTACACTGGCTTCCCATCAAGGAAAAGGTGGTTTTCAAAACCCTGGCCCTTACACATGTGTCTTCACGACCAAGCCCCTCCCTATCTGACTCAAAGGATAACCAGACAAACTGTCGCCAGACCTTCGAGGGTTGCCTATGCCAACCGCATCACTGTCCCGCACACACGCAGAGTGCACGCAGGAGGCACCAGCTTCCCTACTATGGCGGCAACCTTATGGAACAACCTCCTCCCGCTCAGATCAGATCAATCGACTCACACACGGCCTTCCGCAAGGCCTTAAAAACCAACCTCTTCATTTAAGACCCTGTCATTCTAGGTTTTGCACTTCTTCTGTATCACCTTGTACAGGAGAATATCCGTGTTTGCCTCCTGTTACCTAGACTAGATTATTAGTAACTAACTGTAACGTCCTATGTTGTATCCTCTGTAACCATGCAAATGTATTTAATTATTCTTTTTCAGGCCGCCTACTGTAACCCTCAAGCAAGCCTTCTTAAAATGTCCTTATAGCGCCTCTTTGCCTGTGGGCTGTAGTGCGCTTTACAAATGCTAAAATAAATAAACAGCAGACCATACCCCGAAGAACAAGTATTTCTGCCAATGTCAACCAAATGTGCCACCTACTAAAATAACAAACGATACCCACTACAATGTTAGACCTATAAAACCTGCTTTTAGCTGTAGCTTCACAGGCGATGATACCATTCATGAAGTTATTAGAAAGTAATCATGATGCGCAAAAAGATCAAGCCACTTTACTGGCCCTTATCCACTTGAAACAGATTTTTGTGGAGTCTTTCATAAACACGATACACAATCGACTTAATCAAGAGGCTGAAACAAGTGCCCAATGGCAGTCTAGGCTATTCGAAATAGCGAGAAGAGAACACAAAGAGAAGGCAACATTGACAGCGGGTTTGATGGAAATCATAGCAAAGGGGCACAAGTCGCCTAGTGCTAATGTGCAAAATGAAACTGGACAAAAGGAAGCTGCACCACAAACAGCACATGCACAATTAGAAATCGTGCAAGGTAGAAACGGCAATCCAAAATTGGACAATAACCAATGAGATGGGAACACGATTGAAGCCACTGAGGATCGGACCGCTCTACCCGAACAGCAAATGGAAAACTTTGCTATTTTTGACAACAATAAGAACATCGCTAATACTCCACAACAAACGCAGAAAAAAAACAATAAAACAACAAAGAAAAAGAAAGCAAATGGTTCTAGAGCCTTCCTACGCAATTTGACAACCCCCATAGTGAATAAAACTACACAACAAGGGGGAAAAAAAGGCACAGTGTAAAATAAGATATTGGAGCCACAAAGACCCACTAGGACCGAAACGATACAAATAGATATTACCATGATGGATGAGGTGACATCTAATCAAAATATAGAACGACAGCGAGAAGATTCACTTAGTCAAGTGGAACTGCTGAACCTCTCTACCTACTCTAAAGAGGAGCAAGACAGCAACTGGGACTCGCAAGTGACAAACAATGACCATTCTTTAATAATCATTGATTGTTATGATGAAGGGTACACCATGGATTCCATCTACACAGACCTCACCTGTGAAGACATTTCTGATTTAGACTGGAGACTTAAATACTTATTGTGGAATCAATCTCAGACAGCGAAGATTCAACATCGCAATATTCAGAGAGGACTCAAAGAATCAACAAACAGTGTAGACAAAGTTACTAGACCTAAACTGTGTCAACCGTTGTTCATTAATCCGCTGGATCCTCTACAAAATATCAAATTAAAAATTGAGCAAATGAAAAATGATAAATATCAACACAAACTGATCTTAAATCGAACAAATACTTTGCGATTGATACACGCATTCCATTATCTGCAATGGGTCAACACAGGACAGATTAAAGTGGTAGAATTCATGGATGAAAAGAACTCTGATGTGATATTGGTACATTTTCATAATACAGAGAACATTGGAAAGATTACCAATGAGGCACACCTCTTTTTGAAATTGGGGTTTTCATGTACCTCCATAACAACAAACATGAATAAACCAATATGGGAACGCCAGCACTATGTGAAAAGAGCAACAAAACAGAGAGGGGGGGCCGATGGTCACCACTCCCCGGAGACCACTATAAAAAGCAGAATGGTCAATTTTCAGTTAAAGAGTGATAAATATACGCAAGCAAACTTTACCAACACGCCATTCTGGAGAGCGGAGGTAATCCCAAATAGGATGATGACATAAATGAGAAAAAATAATTCATAAACAACAACTAAAAGATCTAATAACACACCGACCCTGTGTACTTGGAACACCAGAGGATTTTCCCATCTCTTTCGATTAAATATGGATGATCTTTGGAAATATAAGTTTATATGTCTACAAGAAACATGGATTGACATCATGCCCGGATGTGACGGATACACAGTGGTCGTGAATCCTGCAATATCCCGTAAAAAAGGCCGTCCATCAGCAGGACTCCTAACTTTGATTAAAATGGAAGAGAATATACATGTGGTGGCCTCTACCAACATATCACCGTGGATTCAACGAACGATAGTAGAAATTCTGAGTACAAAGATGACACATGGAATCATGGTGCAAACGCCGGCACAGAGATTAGCGATATTCAATCTATATTGGAACCAGGCGACGACGCAAATGGATGAATTCGTTGATATTCTGTTCTCCGCCGTAGATAACTCAGTGCTGGAAACAAACGATATTGAAATAATTCTATGTGGTGATCTTAACATCCATTTATTCGACCAAAAAGGATCGAGAAAATGCCACTCTCAGCGAGAGCAAAAACATGGACTAAAGAAACCACATGGTGACATTTCTACTGTACCAACAAGACGAACCATAGTCCGAAAAGTACTACCTGGACAAATGGAAAAGTGTCTTCTATTTTGGATTACATCTATATGTGGCCAACCCTAGTCTCCAAAGTAACGGCCCAAGATTTTATGAGATCCGATAACGGCGATCATCATATTATCAGCATTACATGGAAAGCACCGTTTTGTGAAAGTACCAAAGTACACTTACCGCACAAGGAAACTAACTCGGCAGTCACCCGACTGTGTATTAGTGATAATCAAATGAAGAAATTAGTAAGTATATACACCAGTCCAGTGGTGTCTGGCATGAAACAAATAAACTATGAATGGATACTCACACCATTTCTACGAAAGATTCACAAACAAGAGTCGTCCAAGAAAAACCACACTCATGCTTACAACTTACAAGTAGCAAACGAACTGCGGAGATCGATCTCGGAAATAAAATGTAAGAAGGATGTCAATTCATGGAGTGCAATTCGAAAAGCAAAACAAAGTTACAGAAATTGGACAAAGAATGCAAAAGCCCTGCTTTTACAACAAGATGCAGAAGCAATCCTACTTCTCCTGAAAAACAACAACACGAGAGGGTTGTGGAACTTATTAAATCTGCAAATGGACAACCAACATAAAATAATCCAAGGGATTGCGGAATCTGTATGGATTAGCCACTTCAAGGCCATCTATAAACGGACAGCGAGCAATCAGAACGGAGCAGAATGAATCAACTGTATGGACAAATGCCTGGACATTTGATGCTATCTTAACAATCATAAAGAAGCTCAATTCATCAAGAGCACCATGCCCAGATGGCCTGAGCAACATGCTCATAAAGAAACATCCAGAAGATTGGGCTACATTTTGTGTACACCTATTCTCTGCGATTGAAAAAGAGAAACAAATTCCCATTACTTGGACGACAGCAATTTTGATCCCAATATATAAAGCAGGTGATGGGCAACTGCCTATAAACTACAGACACTTTTGGATCCGATTGGAGACATTTTTGCAATGCTCCTGCTGAACAAACTTAATATATGGTTCAAAGAAAACAAGAAATTGGGTATTAGGCAGACTGGATTTACCAAAAGTACGGGTACTCATGTAAATCTTATGATTTTGAACCTATTGAAACAGGAGGCACTGATAAACAAACATAACACGTATGCAGCATTCATAGACTTGCATATGGCTTTTGATATGGTTAATAGGACAACACTTTGGGGAAAACTAAAGAAATGGAATTGTCCATTGACGCTATTGGAACCGATCAAGCAGCTATACAGCAATACAACTTTAATAATCAGACTATCCCCACAAGGGCAACTATCAGCACCTATTGAAGCGGACAATGGGCTTAAACAGGGCTGCCCTCTCACAGCAACGCTGTTTAAACTGTATACCATGGATCTCCCTGATCATCCTCGATTTCAGATGGCAAATCCTCCTAAAATAAACAACCAGCAGAATCAACACTTGATGTATGCAGATATCATCGTCATTTTAGACAAAACAGAGTTAGGGCTACAAAGTTGTCTACGGGAGTTGGAAATCTACATGGTGGAAAATGGACTAGAGATAAACACCACCAAAACAAGAATCATGGCACTCTCGGCAAAGAAACCACAAAAAAAAATCAACAACCGTTTCGATTTTACATGAATGAAATAAAATTGACCACTGACAGCAATCAAATATCTGGGAGTCCTAGTTAATCAATCAGAAGTAGAAACACCCTGGATAACTCATTTAAGAACAAAAACGGCCTCTTTAGCGAGACAAGGGCTACTCTTACATAGAAAATTTGGAAAATATTCTTTAAAACTGATCCTCATTTTCTATCGGCAAAAAGTGACTGCGATCCTTAGTTACGGGAGTGAGACCATGATAAATCTCGACCAATCTATTTGGGACCTCTTGGCAGGCCTTTTTTGGAGGAAAATTCTTGGGCTATCAAATTAATTCCCAATCAAAAGAATTGGACATGAGATCGCGACACAATCGCTAAGATCAGTAGTCGAATGGAAAAAAATCGACTTATACAGAAAGATGATTAACGAGGATGAAATCCCAGCATATACATTATTTCAACAAAGAAATAATACAGTGGCTATTACGGCCTTGGCACTATGGAAGAACGTCATGAAAGGTGTGATGGCAGTAAATAGCATATCAACGGAGATGCTAGTAAATCGCCCTCAATGTGCTAAACAAAGACTGCAGCGAAATGTTTGGTATGCACTCTGACAGAGAAATCACTACCATGAATCTGAACTGTGAGCTGGATAGCCGTGCACTTAATGATCTACCTGCATATCTGAAGAAATTTCCGGATAGGCAGATCAAGGACCAATTTATCAGCCTACGATTGAACCAATTACCAACACGGGAACTCATGGCAAATAATAGGCAAATCTCTAAAGAGGAAGCCTTCTGCCGATTCTGCAAGAACAAGCAGTCGCTGGAGAATATCCATCATATCATCATGATTTGTCCTGCGTTAGCTGAAAAAATAAATTGGTTTCGAGAAATATCAACAACCGGGCCCGAACTTAATAGCCAGGACAGATGGAATCTTATACTATCAGGGAACAATAGGAGTATGACTACTGTCATTCAATTTTGGAATCATATCGCCGTGAAGACCACATAAACACCAGGAACGGTGGACTCAAAGCTGTACTTAAAGTAGTAAGGAAAATGAAATAAGGAAGTATGGAGAGTATGGACAATGAAAGAAAGCTGATATTGAATTTTTTTTTTATTGTAAATTTTGGAAATGTATTTTTGTATGGATAAATGAAAGGTTTTGAATAAAACTATAACATTGAAAAAAAATATAAGTTTGCCCAATCCCTCTTCCCCCCCCCAGCCCCCCCCCCTCCCTCCCTCCCTCAGTGGTTTTTCCTCCCCTGATTTGAGTATGAAGAGGACATCTAGGGCTGCTCTTTCGAATTCCCTTGCTATTGGGGATCTCTTGGTGGGAGAATTGAGCCCTTTAACATTCATCGTGCCCCCACATTTAGCGTTGTTCTCCCAGGGCCTTTCAACGCAGGACCTGTCATATTTATGCTGGGTCCCATTTCACGAGTCCGTTCATTCTCCTTTTTCCCCTTGGCAGTAAGTGCCTCATTCTTACTCTTTACCAGCCTGCTGACTTTGCAGGACTGTTTGTCCCCATCCCCACCCCCCCTTACTTAACTTTAAACTTAACTGAACATATTAACTGAACCGCGGCCATCGTCAACGGCCTTGGTCCTCTACCCTCTTTTGGGGTTTCTTCTGATAATCCTATTTTCCTTTCCTACTGTTTTGTGTGCATAGCCTTGTGTAGTTGCGTGTGTTTGTTGGTATTTTGTCTGGTGTCCAGCATGGTCACCACCCCGTAGCTTTTCAGGGAGTCTTTTCTGGCGAAGCTGGATTGGGCTTGAAGTATTTTCTCCCAATCTTGCCCCTTCTCTGTCTGTGTGGTGCTATTTCTTTTTCATGCTGCTGAGGGCCGGAGGATCCCCTTTGATCCACGAGGCTTTTGAGGCCTTGTTTTGCTTCCTCAGGTGTAGTTATTCTGTAGTCCTCTCCCTTGAATTCGAAGGTTGCATCGAACGGGAAGGCCTCATCTGCCTGCTCTGTGAGCCACAGTGTGAGTGGTCTGCATGCCCTTCTTGCCAATGTGAAGCTTGAAAGGTCTTGGAGTATTTTAATTTTTGAACCTTGGAGCTCAATGTCCTGTCTTTGCTTTGCCTTATAACTTAGAAATGTAACCACGATTGAGCGGGGTCCTCCTCTGAAGGCCCAACCCCTCCCCCCCCTGTGAGCCCTTTCAATTTGCACTTTTCTTGCCACCCTTGTCCTCAAATAAGTGGTTTACTATGTCCTGGACCTTCTTTTCGTCTTGCTGTGGGGTTTCGTCTTCCTTTTCCTCCAGCCCAAGTATTCGCAGGTTCAACCTCCTTTCCCTATTTTCCATGCCATCCATCTTTAGCGTTAGCTCTTCTCGTATTTCTATGTCCGTCATCCTGGTGTTCAGCTTAATTTCTACTAGGTCCATATTGTTGTTAATAGAAAGTGTAGTCCTTTTATAATGTTTACAGCTGGGCTTGTCGTTGCTAGGAGACAGACAGAGCGGACTAAGCGGAGGAAAACCGTTACAGCTGGGCATATTAGAGGTGAAATACCAAGGAGTTTGACAGATCTCAGCTGTCAAGGTATTTACACCGATGAGCTGCGGAGAAGAGGTTTCACAGTGGAATAACCTGACGAACATTATCGGGATTGAAGATCTGTGTTTGATGGCGCCGTTGCGCTCATAGAAGATGAGGGGCTTAAGGATGACGCGACCGTTGTCGCAGTACAAAGGCTGTGAGTAAATGCGACCAAGCCATGAAGGGAAGTGAGGTGTCGTGTAAATAATGAGGCGATCCTTATCGTCAGCGGTTGAACGAACACACGCTGAAGTGTGAAGGCAAGCTTAGACATTTAATTAAGGCGAACGTGTCGCCACTTGTACTGTGAAAGATAACCGCGCCGTTGCGCTTGGAGGAGCGGATGTGCTATGTGAAGCAGGCGATCATTGTCGCCTTATAGACTTTGCAAAACTGGCGCCGTTGCGCTTTCAGATAGAGAAGTTGACTTGGGAAAAGGCGATCGTTATCACCGTGCAAAGTTTAAATGCATGCGCCGTTGCGCTATGAACTAATTTGCAAGCCCTTTATGTTATAAAGTGGAGTGTTGCCGGAGGAAGGGGATAACCCTAACGAGGGGAACAGGAAGAGTCATTAAAGAAAGTTTTTGTCCCCAATAAGGAAACGAGTATTAAGAATATCCATATAAATAATCTGAAATAAGGTTGTTAGAAAAGAATCAACCTGGCTAAGCATACAACAATCACTCAGATTTGTTTAAGAACATGAGGAACAGACGGAATAGGAGAACAGAGTGCCAGACCAGGTTCAGAATTAAAGAAAGGAATCGAGAGAAAGGATCAGGGGAAAAGTGAAGCACCTTTAGAGACTGTTAAAAGTAAAGGCAGGGAAAAGAAGAACCACCCAGGTAAAAAGAGAAGACATTAAAGAACTAAATTAATCCTTACCTGGAAGTATTCTCGGTTGGCATCTTGTTATAGGAAACTGGAGAGACAGAGAGAAGACGTATCCTGTACCAATTAACGTAGAAAAGAAGAAAGCATATGTTACTAAAAGAATTGGGTTCTCTTAGTAATCCACACAAACTACTCGTTGGCTCTGAGTCTTATTTACTCAATATCAAACTGTACTGTTACAGGCCCCCAACCGTGTGTAGAGCCACCACCCCCTCAATGTGGTATGGGTGTCCGGTGATCAGTGTTTTTCTCACCTCGGTTTCGTTTTTCGTTGCGCCCCTCTCCGGTTCCTTTGCTGCAGCCGTCCTCCCACAGGTTTCTCTTTTCCCAGACCTTCAGTGTCTGGTTCCCTTGCCGAGTTTAAGTCTTCTCCTCTACCGGGCTGCGTCTTCAATCAGACTGCCGGCATATCAACAGCTCAGTGGCGTGTTCTCCTACAGAGTGTCTCCGCTGCTGGGCCAGTCCCGCTCGAGCTGGCACCTTCGTTTATGTCCAGGGTGGGGGTTGGGCGGTGTTGGCAGTTAGTGCTGGCCTCTCAGCACCTTCCCTTGCTTCGTCGGGGACCGTTGCTGGTTTGCATGGGGTCGCACCTCAGTTTCTTTGGCTTGGTGGTGCCCTCCTCAGTTATCCGCTGCTGGGGCCCCTCGCATGTCTCAGGTGCCTCGTCCCTTTCACACCTCAAGCCTCCGTCCGCAGTGACCTTCCTCGGTACCTGTCCCACGCTAGCGCGGACTGCAGGGGATTCCATTTCTCCTCCGTTTCAGCCGGATAGGGGCCTTGCTCGATGTCCTCTGCCTTGTCCCTGTTCACCACCTCGACTTTCGGGGGTGTGGGGCGTTGGTCTGTCCTGGGGTGCGTGACAACCTCCTTGCTTGCAAGCTTTTTTCTTGCTCGGGGGTTACCTCATGACCCGTCCGGGCTGTACGTGTTCTGAGCCTCTGGGTGCTCCGATTCGTGCCTGGGGATTTGCAGGGACGGGGTGGGGAGCTCTGGGAGGCTAGTTCTCTTGCGAGCCATTTTTTCAGTATGTCGCGTTCTGCCTTAGCCAACTTAGCATTTCGTTTCTTGTGGCTGCCTTTTTCGGATCTCCGCGGGGGGATGGGCGTCTCCGTATTCACTCGGTTTTCTTTTCCTTTACCCCAATTTTTGGAACAATTTTGCCTTCCCTTGGGTTTCCACACCCCAATATTATTCTTGTTTTTCCGATGTTTCTTTTCTGGATTCGCTCTTTATCATCTCATGTTTCCCCTCGCCGCGAGGCGCCGAGCTTCAGGCAGCCATTGCCTTCTGCACCCCCTGGTGGTCTCGTTAAACAGACTTTAGAGAATAGTGCATCACACATCCAAGGTGAGGAAGAAATTTGTCTGTTTACACTCAGTTACATTTACTAACCAACTCTTTTACAGGCGACTAACTTTTTTAAACACTTATTCTATTTGTAAGCAAAAGGCCCATTCCCTTAAAGTATTTCCCTTATTCTTGGAGTATGAGTGTTTTCAGTGGCAGAAGGGGATCACTAGGGTCTAGTGTCAGTGTCAGGATAGGTTCTTAAGTAGCAAAAGTCAGAGTTCCTCAGGAAGACCGTGCAAACAGGCGAATATTTTACTTCTAGAGTTAGAGAAGGGTCGATGGGCATCACAGAAGACACCCTAGGTGGATTCCAGCAGTCGAACTGGGTGAATGGGACGAGAAGCTTCCCAATCACAGAAAACACTGCAAACTTTGCAGGAATCACAAGAGACTTAAGGTAAGTACATACCCAAGCCAACACAGTACCTCAGCATTGAAGATTTTGCATTAGGAGGACCTCAGGATCTGCAGACAAAAACCCAGTTGGTGAATTCCTTGTTGTGGTGATTGAAAACTGGACCGTGGAAGGGACTTTGCAGCAGGGATCAACGGAGAAGGCTCTAGGCAAGATTTTCCTCACGGCTGGATGAGGCTCTTTGGATTTGGTGCCTATTACAGGAGCGCAGAAGAAGCCAGTATATCGCGGTTGGATGCTCGTAGTCACAAAGTTCCAGCATTCTGGTGAGGGGACTTTTCGGAACTCGCTTCGTGTCTCTGGAGATACACCAGGATGCCCACAAAGTTCCAGCGAGATTCGGAATTCGGAAGACTGTGCACTGCAAAATGGCCCAAGGTCCCAAGTCGTTGGGGTATTGCAGCCCTGCAAGGTCGCAGCATAACGTGGGATGGCTCAAAATGCAGGTCTTTTGCAGTGTAGTGGGTCTAACCAGGCTCTGGGTCAGGGCCTCCGTTTTCAGAGTTCCCAGGTCGATTGGAAGGAAGGGCTACAGCAGATTCAGGTTACACAGCAGGTGCGCTACAACAACCCTGACCTCCTGGCAATAGGAACCCAACCTTTGGTATAAGTCTGTACTACACAGGTTGCTATCGTGTTGAGCAGCCAGGCTTATCTCAAGAGAGGTCAATGTCAGCTGTAGTGGAGTTGCACAGAGATTCACAGTGACAGGTATTCAAATAAACTTATACACAAGGTTTCTTGATTAGACAATTATTAATTTAACAGTCAGAGTAAGCCTTCTTCAGAAGGGGGCAGTATAATAGTGACACACCAATACACACCAAAATCCACACTCTTAATATTTCTAAATCAGTAAGTACCCTTTTGGGATGGCACACTGTGGACATTAATATACTACTGTGGACATTTAGAATCGGATTCAAGAGTTTGGCAAAGCAAGATTATTAGAACAGAACAAGAGGTCACATAAATATTCTGAAGCAGGTAAGTACTTTTGGTAACCTCCAATGCAAATTTAGTACACGACTTCCTGGAGGGAAGACAAAACACAATGTCAGAGTGCAGAAGAGTCATTCAGAGAGCCAGGCTAGGCCAAAGTTGATTGGGCAAAAGTCTAGGTGAGCTGAAGTACTTCTTGTGGGTAAGCAAAAGTCTTGGACAATGTTTTAGAAGTCTTTGTAGAAAAGAAGACTTCAAAGCAGGACCACAAGCTGTTTAGACTTGTGAAGTAAAGAAGCGATCAGCAACTCTACAGAGCAACCACAACAGGTCTCACCAACAGAGAACAAGTGCAGTTACACGACAAGAGGTAAGTTCTCTTAGACTGTACAGTACCTTTAGGGGCTCCCCTTTTAAACGTTCTCTGGCTAAGTGTTAGGGAGAATTCTCAGAAATGTATTGATTCCTCTCTACCTTAGAGACCCCCAGCTCTTTTGCTGGACTCTAGGACTTTAATTTTTTACCTGGAGAGAGTGAGACTCTCTTTTCCCCACTATCTCATATATTTTAATGTGATTTTGAACTCTGTTTCTTTTTGGTTGTGGAGTCTGACAAACTCCATAGGGATCATCTCTTACATGGTGTCACCTCAATTAATGGCTGGTGGCAGTGGTTTATTTTTAACTACCGTGGTGTGCATTTACCGCGGGCTGCGTTCGCAGCTGTAGTTAAGCACCCAAGGGTGCCATTTCTATCAAATTGGCCCTGGTTGTCTTTTTTCGCCATTTTTTTTGAGGAAAGGTCCTTCGAGAGATTGGTTTGGTCCCTTTGTTCGTTGTGTTTGGTGGGATTCACGAGTGAAGCCAGCCTCTGGCTCCAGGGTGTCTGGCAAGGGCAGGAAGTGAGAGGTCCCCGAAACTCCATGTGCTTAGTCTCCTAGGAGACAGGAATGCACTCTTTGGCCGGCTGGCTGTCCGGCAAGGACAGCCACCCTGTTTGGTGACTGACAGCTAGGCTGGAATGAATGGGAGAAACTTGCATAAAAGGCGAGGCTTTTTGGCTTGGAAGGCAGAGTCGACTACTGGACGAAGGAATCTGAAAAATAACTTGGAAGAGACACCTACTGCAACTCCTGGACCGTTGGTTTGCCTGGTGAAGCCCTGCTTGTGTGGAACACCAGATTGTGTGCACTGCTTTTAAGCTGGCCAAGAGCTCCAGACTCCCAGGAAGCAGGACTGGCTAAGCCTGAGCCACCTCAACAGACTGCTGGACCCCACATGCAAGGAAAGCCCATCTCGACAGCCAGGACCCACTGTGTTGATATTTGCGGTAGACTTGAGGAGCCGTAACACCGAAGTGCCACTTGTTTGAAGTTTGACAGTTGCGGTCGGTGACCGTCCCATTGCAGTGCAGGAGTCCCCAGATGTCCTCCCTCTTGTCCCAATGACTATGGCGCAAGAATAGCAGGATCTGCAAAGCTGCACAGGAACTGAAGTCATCTGCTGCACTTCTTCAATACAAAGGTACTGTGAAGTCTGAGAGAACTTACCACTCATTGTAGAGTTGCTTACATCTTCAACTACTCACACGTCTAATCAGCTTGTGACCCTACATTTGATTCTTATTTTCTTCAGTCTTCAAAAACATTGTGCAAAGACTTTTCTACTTGCCTACCAGAAGTGCTTCATCCTATATAAGACTTTTGCCCATTGACTTGGGCTTAACCTGTTATACTGAATGACTCTGATTTTGGGATCCAAAAGTATTTGCCTGCTTAAGAATATTTGTGATCTCTTGTGTGTTCTAATAACCTTTTCTTTGACCAACTTCCAAAAGTATTCTAAATGCAAACCATAAGATATTAATGTCCCCAGCACCCTAGCTATTGAAGTCAACTGAGGGTTGTAGGTTGTGACTGTGGGCCATCCCAAAAGAGTCTTCACTGATTCTAGAATATTAAGAGTGTGTGTTTTGGTGTATTTGAGTTAGTTTTATATTGCTCCCTTCTGAAGAAGGCTTACCCTAACTGACGGATAAATAAATTATTGTTTATTCAAGAAACCTTGTATGTGTTTATTCGAATACTTGTCACTGTGAATCTCTGTGTAGCTCCCCTACAAGCTCACATTGACCCCTCCTGAGATAGGACTGGCTTCTCAACACGCTACCAAACTGTGTAGTACAAGCTTATACCAAAGGTTGGGTTTCCTATTATCTGTAGTCGGTTGTTGTAGTGTACCCTAAGGGTACTGCATACAAACTTTGCCTAACGCCACCCCTTTCTGTAAACTGCAGGGAGAGATTTCAGAAGTTGTGCTGTAGTTTCTGCTAAATACTCCAAACTTGGAAGCTGCTGAAAAGTAGACTACTGGAACTGAAACCGAATAGGAAGATGAAGAAAGGACATCTGTAGCGATTTCCAGCGGCTGTTAACCGGAGCCTGCTGTAACCCTTCCTTCCAATCAACCTGGGGGTACCGAACGTAAGCCTATCCAAAGGCTGTTGAGGTCCACTAGTCTCAAGAATCCATGCATTATGAGCCATCCCACGACATGCTGTGACTTTGCTGGGCTGCAAATCCCCAATACCCTGGGACCTCGAGCCATTGTGCGATGCATGGTCTTCTGAAGTACGAATCCTTCCAAAACTTTGGTGGCTTCCTCCTGGCTATCCAGAGACACCATTTGAATCCCTGAAGTCCCCTCTGTTAGGTAATAATTAGTGCAGTCCAACTGGTATGGGACTACACAAGACTCATCTTGGTATTAGGTAACCATCCTTTTAATATAGGCCTGCACTACACAAGTTGGTAGTGTGACTGAGCAGCCAGGCTTTTTTAAGAGGGGTAATGTGAGCTGTAGAGCTATACAATTGAAAACAGTAAGTACAAGTTTCCAAGTAACACTTGCATGCTTAAGTTATATATACATATTTTTATAATATACACAAGGTTTAAATAAGCATTCTTTAAACGCGTTCTCTACTAGTAACCTTCAATCAAAGTTAGGATTCAGTTTTTAAGACAATAAAAGTTGGTAAAGACTTTTTGTATGTGAACACATGTTCCAGCAAACGGAGTGACTTCAGTAAAGGTCAGTATTACACTTATTTCAGTTACCAATTCAGTTATTGAGTTGTTAAAGGAAGGAAAGGTTGGATTAAGATTTAGAACATACTTTCAACAGTATGTGAAACAATTACAATCCCCTAAAGGGAGGCAGGTACACATTTATCCCAGCAATAAGTGTCAACAATTAAAACCTATGAGAGAACAAGTACTGTCAAAGCCAGAAGGTTCAGAAGAGTACCTTTAGGGAGCCAGGACAGCAAAGTCAATGGACAAAGTCAATGGACAGCTGATTCCACATCGGGAGAGGTAGGCAGGAGCCTCCTCTCCAGCACCTGGAAGCTTGCCCAGTACATGGGGCACTTCAGCAACCTTTCGCCACTGCAGCAACGAGCCGTGACCTTGATCCGAAAAATGCGACCGAGCGCATTCTAAATTCTTCTTGTGCACCCTGCAAGGCAGCCGTGAAAAAATCAGGGTGAATATATCCCTCGCTGCGCTTGCCCAGCCCTCTTTGGCTTACCCCGCCATTGTTCACAACGTGGTCAATGGCCGCCACTGCCACTGCAGCAGCTTCGGCTGCATCTGCCTGACCAGCCTGTTCTTCACCCGGATTGGATGCCGTGCCTTACTTCCACCCAACACCGTCACTGATAGGCGGAAGCCGGAGCACGGAAGCTCCCCGCAGAAGTGCCACGCAAAAGGGCCTGTCCTATGCCTGCCTTCTCCAGCATGGGGTCTGGCATGGATTCACATGCTCATTCCCCGTCGTCAGGCTGGGAATCCTCGGTAAAGAAAAAACCAGTATCAGTTTCGTTTCTGATCTGTCTTTCGTAGTAATAACCAATCACTGGTCTCTGCGTCATACTGACCACAGCCAATGACTGTCCTCTACCTAAGCACCGCCTCTGGCAGCCATCTTCAGATTTTTACCGCACGTTCATGTGTTGGGATCCTCGTGCTATTGCTCTCGAGCGTTAGTGCTTTTTTTTCGCGCTTTTTCACAAAAAAACTTCGATTCTTTCGGTCAAAAGAGCCTCAAGCTCCACCGATCCTACATCCGATCAACGGGGACCCGTGTCAGATTCATCTGTGCCCCTCAAGGGTGAAGATTTCGTCGAGCTACGCTTCGGAGGACTCCAGAAGCTTCTCAGGCCCGGTCTCGGAGATGGCCCAGGAGAAGGGAAGCTCGACGCCCGGAAAGCTGTTCAGGGTCTGCCCTGGATGCCAGCTGCAGAACGTCTTCAAGGAGGACGAACACTCTTTCTGCCTTTACTGCCTTCATGAGGACAAGACGCACGTGGAGAAGGACTGTGCGTTTTGCGGCAACATGTCGGAACGGACCATGAAGGACCGCCATCAACGTCTCGCCAACTGGCTGGAGGGTAAGAGCCCGTCTGGCGAGAAGAAGAAGAAATCCGAGCGGTCTTCTAAGACCTTTGAGGGCGCCCCGGCGACGGGGGCCCAACATAAGGCCAAGCACCGCGAGTCCGCTGGCACCGGGAGCGCCGAACGGTCGGGCTCTACGGGCGCCAGGCAGGGCGCACCCTCCCCGGCACCATCAACCACGAGCCAACGCTCTGGGTCGGGTAAGAGGAAGGCCGAGCACCCGGCGAAGCTCCTGGAGAGGCCCCGGTCGAGCTCTAAGGCAGAGGAGGAGCGTGGCAGTGCCCCCTCCCTCAAGGATAAGGCGGTGAGCGCACCTAAGGTGGTGAAGGCCTTGATCCATCCGACCAAGCCCTCTATCGAAACGGTCGCGGCGGCCCTGGCTCAGCCTGTGGTGGCTACACCAGTGGTGGCGACCTCAGGGCCCAGAATCTCCCTGCCTCCTCGGAGGGAGTCTTCCTTTGTGCCCATCGATAGGACCCCCGTGAAACCCTCCGTGGGGAAGAAGGGGGGGGCAGGGCGTCGTCGTAGATTCGGCCTCAACCTCAGAAGAGGAGCTGATCGAGGTCTTAAGCCACGGCCTAGGCGTGGAAGAAGGCCAGCCCGTCGGAATGGACCCCGACGCAGGTGACGACGACGACATCGTCGAGGATACCGACGGGGCCCCTGCTCGCCCGTCGGATTCCCCTCTGCCAGCGCCGCAAGACAACTCGGCGGCCATTTTGTTGGCCATACAGTCCTTATGCTCCGAGATAAGGACGAGGCTACCGTTACCGACGGAGGAACCTCTCCCGTCGGGGGATCCAGAACCGGGACCTTCTGGTGTTCCCCCTACCAAGAAAAGAAGGATCCATCCACCACCTCATTTTCAACCGTCGCGCCCCGTCCAGCCCTCCTCCCCGTCCACCCGAGGGGATGATACGGGGACTGACACGGCAGCGACGGGTACGGACGACGAGGCATACGACGAGGATTTTCCGTCGTCGCCTCCCACCAGGGCTTCTCCGCCCGACGAGATCGGATCTTTCCACTCCATGATCTCCAGGGCGTCCGAGCTTTTCCAACTCTGCCCTGAGGAGAAGAAAAAGGAAGGCTTCCTTTATCAGCGGCGCGAGGCCAAGAGGAAGACTGTCCTCGCAGTGCCTCTGTTGGACGACATTTGGGATGAGGGCCTTTCCCTCCTCAAGAACCCTTCCACGACGCCAGCTAGAAGAGACCGGTACGAGAAAAAGTACCGGGTCCCGGACACGGCCCCCCTATGCCTCCGGGCGCAGCCTACCCCGGACTCCGTCGTCTCCGCGGCAGCCAGGAAGAAAGCGGGGGGGGGGGGGGTGCGGCCTCCACATCGACTTCCCCGCCGGACGGCGAGGGAAAGAAATTGGATGCTATGGGACGTAGAGTCATCTCGTCGGCAGCGACGACGATTAAAGCGGCCAACGCCTTGGCTATCGTGGCCCGCTACGACAGGGAGCTCTGGTACAAGATAGCTCCCCTGCTGGATTTTCTGCCGGACGACAAGAGGGCGGAGGCCCTTGAGATCCTGCAGGAAGGTGAGGTGGCGTCGGACCACGCCATCACCGTGGCGACGGACATCGCCGACACTGGGTTCCGCCAGCTGGGCAACGGCGTTTGCCTTCGACGTCGTGGATGGCTCAAAGCTACGGACTTTCGGCAGGACGTCCAGACCAGAGTCCTGGACATGCCCTTCGACGGGAACAACCTGTTTGGGAAGACAGTGGACGATTCCCTTCAGGCCATCAAGGCGGATACTGAGACGGCCAGGGCCCTTGGAGTCCTGCAGCAACGACGAACGCCCTTTCGGAGCGGCGGAGGCAAGGGCGCCTCCAAAGGTTCCGGCGGCGGTTTCGCTTCCTACCGTCAAGCGGCCCGCTCGTCGTCGCAAGAGGCCTACAGAGGACGAGGCAAGTCTAGCGGACCCCGCCGTCGTCGCCAAGGAGGTCAAGGCGGCAAGGCCGCGTCCAAGCAGGATTGAACCGGCCGTGGGGTCGGGCCCCCACCGAAGCACCCCGGTGGGAGGCCGGCTGGCGGGCTTCGTCAGCGTGTGGGAGTCCATCTCCACCGACCGTTGGGTGCTGGACGCCCTGGCCCGGGGCCACGCGCTCGAGTTTCTAAGAAGGTGCCCGCGCGTCCCCCCCGTGGCCAGGAAAGAACTTCACGTCCCTCAACTTCTCCTGGAGGTAAAGGCGATGCTCAGAAAGGGCGCCATCGAACTCGTCCCAAAGAGGCTTCGGGGCTCCGGAGTCTACTCGCGATACTTCCTCGTGAAGAAGAAGACGGGAGGATGGCGCCCCATCCTAGACCTGCGACGTCTGAACAAGTTCATCAAGGCGCAGAAGTTCCGGATGGTCACCCTCCAGCACGTCCTGGGTCAGCTGGAGGAAGGAGACTTCCTATCGTCGTTGGATTTGGAGGATGCCTACTTCCACATTCCCATCCTAAAGGGGCACCGAAAATTCCTCAGATTCGTGGTCCAAGGGCGTCATTACCAGTTCAAAGCCCTTCCCTTCGGACTACGGTCGGCACCCAGGGTATTCACCAAGTGCCTCGCACCGGTGGCGGTGCAGCTGCGCCGCGAGGGGATTCACGTCTACCCCTACCTGGACGACTGGCTCATCCGCGCCAAGACGAGGGAGCTCGCCGTGGTCCACACGGCAAGGACCGTCCAACTCCTCACGGACCTGGGATTCTCCGTGAACTACGCCAAATCCCACCTGGTGCCCGCGCAAGTCGCACTGTTTCTGGGAGCGAGGCTCGACACAGTGTCCCTTCTGGCCTCCCCGTCGTAGGAGAGGACCAGGACCATCTTGGGCAAGGTGCAACGGATGTTGGTGGCCGACGCGGCCAAGGTGAGGTCCATCAAGTCCCTCCTCGGGATGATGTCTTCCTGCATCTACCTCATTCCCATGTGCAGGCTCCGGATGCGCCCGTTGCAAGAATTCCTGGATGCGCGCTGGATCCAGACGACGGGCAGCTTCGAGGAAAGGATCAAGCTCGACGAGAGTTTCCGACGAGCGATACGGTGGTGGGGCACCCGCGCGCATCTGACGGCGGGCATGGACTTCCAGACCCCAGCCCACCAGGAGACTGTGACCACGGATGCCTCCCTGGAAGGGTGGGGAGCGCACACCGAAAATCTGCACGCAAGGGGACTCTGGCTCCCGACGGAGAAGTCCCTGCATATCAACGTCCTGGAGCTCCGTGCAGTGTTTTGGGCCCTCAGGTCCTTCCTCCGTCCCTCAAGGGCAAGGTGGTGAGGATCTTCACCGACAACACCACCACCATGTTTTACATCAGGAAACAGGGCGGAACCAGGTCCCCAGCGCTGTCCAAGGAGGCGCAGGACCTGTGGCATTGGGCCGTCGCCCAAGGAATTTTTCTGGTGCCGTTTCATCTGGCAGGGATAAAAAACACCATCGCCGACTCACTCAGCAGGGAGCTGCGCTCGTGCCACGAGTGGGAACTACGGCAGGATCTGGTGGATCGCCTCTTCCGACGGTGGGGCACACCCCAGATCGACCTGTTCGCGACGGCGACGAACACCAAGTGCCGGAGGTTCGCCAGCAGGTTTCCCCAGACGAGGAGCATGGGCGATGCTTTCTCGTTCCCCTGGGAGGGCCTGTTCCTCTACGCGTTCCCTCCCTTGCCTCTGCTAATCCGGCTCGTCAACCAGCTCAAGAGGTCACGGTGCAGGATGATCCTCGTCGCACCTGCGTGGCCGAGGCAGATATGGTTCCCGGACCTTCTGGACTTGTCAGCGTCCCCGCCGATCAAGCTGCCGGCGGACGCGGATCTACTCTCCAGGGAAGGAGGCGCCATCCTCCACCACGACCCGAAGTCGCTGAACTTGCAGGCCTGGCTCCTGCAGCGCTAGAGTTTGGAGGATACGACATACCGGCCGATTGCAGAGAGGTTCTTGCAAAGGCCAGGGCGTCCTCGACTCTTAAATGCTACGGACACAAATGGAAGAGGTTCTCTGTCTGGTGCCACGCACAGAAGATTAACCCTCTACGGATTACGGCTCCCCAAGTACTGCCGTACCTGCTGACGCTGGCCAAAGCTGGTCTGGCACACGCGTCCATCAAGATTCATCTTGCTGCGATCTCCCGATACACCAGAACCACGGGGCGGACGTCCTTGTGGTCTCATCGTCTGGTGAAAGAGTTCATGAAGGGACTGTTCAGATCGTTCCCGCCGGTGAAGGCTCCGGCCCCGGCGTGGGAGCTCAACGTGGTGCTGACCAAGCTCATGGGACCTCCGTTCGAGCCTCTGCACTCGGCCCCGTTGAAGTTTCTATCGTGGAAAACAGCTTTTCTTGTGGCCATCACCTCCGCACGACGAGTGGGAGAGATCCAGGCCCTTTCCTGCAAGGCCCCGTACTTGACTTTCCACGACACGAGGGTAGTGCTCAGGACGCACCCCTCCTTCATGCCCAAGGTACCGTTGGACTTCCATCTCAACGAACCCTTGGTGTTACCTGTGTTCTTCCCGTCGCCTTCATCGCCGGCTGAGAGGACTTTGCACTCGCTGGATGTAGCTAGAGCGCTGAAGTTCTACGTGGACCGCACGAAGGGTTTTCGGAAGACGTCACAACTCTTTGTGAACTTTGGACCTGTCAATCAGGGGAAGGCTCTCTCGAAGGCTTCCATCTCCAGATGGCTCTCCGGCTGTATCATGTGCTGTCACCGGTTGGCAAACCGACCGCTGCCGGGCCGTCCGAGAGCCCATTCCACCAGAGCGATCGCAGCTACCACGGCGTTCCTATCTGGTGTGCCCCTGCTGGACATATGCAGGGCTGCTACGTGGAGGTCGACGCACACCTTCACGAAATTCTACTGCGTCGACCGGGATTCCAGGGAGGAGTCCAGGGTCGGCCAAGCAGTGCTGCGCAACCTGTTCGCCTGAGGTGAGCCTGGTGAGGAGGTAAGATGCTTAATGTTGAGTTGATGTGATGCTTAATGTTGAGCCTTTGCCACCTCCCGTGGTTGTGCATGTGTGTACTGCTATGTATTCTTTATTCATGAGCATGTGAATCCATGCCAGACCCCATGCTGGAGAAGGAACAAGTTACTTACCTGTAACTGTTGTTCTCCAGCATGGGTCTGGCATGGATTCACATGCGAACCCTCCCGCCTACCCCTCTGCGGCTTTTCACTTGGTCATACTGCCACTTCACGTGCTTCCAAATCTGAAGATGGCTGCCAGAGGCGGTGCTTAGGTAGAGGGCAGTCATTGGCTGTGGTCAGTATGACGCAGAGACCAGTGATTGGTTATTACTACGAAAGACAGATCAGAAACGAAACTGATACTGGTTTTTTCTTTACCGAGGATTCCCAGCCTGACGACGGGGAATGAGCATGTGAATCCATGCCAGACCCATGCTGGAGAACAACAGTTACAGGTAAGTAACTTGTTCCTTATATGCCGTTGGCCGGAACCCCTGCTGATTCCTTCACAGACCTTTAACCTCTGAGTACTGTGCCCCCAGTCCTTATCTGGCCGTTTACGGCATCAACGGCCCGCCTGACCCTGACTACTCGGGCACCTCACAACTCTCACGCATGCTAGTAACTGTATATTACCCGACACAGCAACACCTTGTTGAACCATATTCTGCCTTAGTTGCTATACGTCTCTCCGACGAGGCTAAGCCTGCAACACCACTTGTTGTTCTCCTTACCATATGCCACATTGTACTATGTCCTCTACTGCCATCCATGCTACTTAACCATTTGTTTACATACTGCCTAATGATCTTTCTGTGCTCCTATAAAGTACTGTTAAATTTCTCACGGTCGGCATATTATGCTATATGGACGCACATTGCCAACCCAGACACTTGGTAGATCTATCTCCTCACCCTCTATCTTAACTATTACCACAGTCTTGGTAGCCTGCTGCCCAGCCATCAGCAACTTGGACTATGCGCCTAGAACGCCTTAGTCTGTTAGCCTTAAGCAATTTAACCTGATCATGGTATCAGTTTACCAGTACTGGTACTCAAACTGCATTCAGCTTGTTAGTCGCATCTTATCTGTGTGCACCCTGTGACCTGAAATTGCATTTAGCTTGCTAGTTGCATCATATCTGTGTGCAGCCTGTGACCTGAAATTGCATTTAGCTTGGTAGTCAGACCGTCGCACGGCCACTCGCCAGTACTGACTGATTGTCCATAATTGCTATACTGACCACTGCATTGTTTACCTGCCATGCGTGTGCATACCGAGTAACTGTTAACTCGCTTTTCACTCTCCCGCTACTATGCATAGCCAAAGTGCAGTATACACCGCCCTTCAACTTGCATTCTGCCTGTTAATCTATTTCATAGCACATCTAGACTCAGCATTATCTTGTCTGAACACCCCCACAGCTGCACCATCACAGAACTACAAACACATCCTCCTGTCATCCTTTTGTGCATCACATCTACTACCTAACAGGGACATTCCTGAGCACGCACAAAACATCAGCAGCACCTGTGACAACGCACACCAACAATTCAATTTTTACTTAACCATGGACGCCCTATTGCCTAAACCTTACCTTAACAATCCAACGCTCTGGCTACAACACTTCACCAGGAAACCCACACCTAACCAGCCGTGTGCTACATCATTGAGAAACATTAGACTAGGGTCCAGACTGTCGCACATTGTCTACCATCGCCCTGGCAGCACCCAGTCTACCAAACCCCCAGACATCAAGCTGGCAGCTGCTCCCACCCCTTCCTTGAACTCATCCCCGCCTGACCCTATCCTTGATTCACATACCTTGCCACTCACTACACAACCCTCAACAAGTATCAAAGCAGCACTGATCAACTCTAGATCTCTCACTGCCCATGCCCTTGACATGGCTGATCGTATCACCACTTATGACCTGAATCTTATAGCAGTCACTGAAACCTGGCTCCATGCGGCCTCAGGACCTTTGCTCTCCCTTGTGATGCCTGAAGGCTACACCATCATCGGAAGCGACTGCAACACTGCTCAAACTAAAGGTGTGAGGTATAGCCATTATTTACAAAACAGCTATAAACCTCCGTCCCTCCACTCCTGGCCAGTTGAAATCAGCAGAATCTCTCACAGCTAAGCTCGCCATCTCCCCCAACCAGACTATTACTGTACACATTATTTACAGAACTCCTGGCCCCATATCTACCTTTACGGAGGATCTCGCCCATACACTGTCTGAAAACACCAAGACTACTTCTCGAATCGTTGTATTAGGCGATTTCAATCTAGGCCTCCTCGACCCTAATGACGCGCCTGCCCATGATGTCAATAGTCTACTACGCAATCTAGGTTTCACACAACGTGTTACTGCACCTACTCACTCTAAGGGCAGAATCCTAGATTGGATTGCTGACCTTAATTGCGACGCTAAGGTCAACTGCAACCTACCATGTGCTTGGACGGACCATCATCTTATCACCTTCAGCATCCCCACTAAAACTATCCACTCTACACCTAACATAGCACCTGCCACACTCACCAGGAATAAGCGCAACATAACCTGCGCCAAACTTATCCCATTCATCCTCCCTGCCCTCAATGATCTTGCCTCAGTATGCTCGGACCCTACTGTCTTGGTAGACTCCTACAATCGGACCATGCTAAACGCATTAGATCTCATCGCTCCAGCCAAACTACGTAAACCCAAACCATGGGCTCACCTTAATTCCTGGTTCACGCCTCAGTTGAGAACCTTAAGTAAGGAAAAAAGGACCCTTGAAACTCGCTGGAGAAGCCACCCGACTGAATCTCCTAAAATAAGTATGGCATTAGCAACGCTAAATTATAAAGAAGCCATATTGTCTGCGAAAAAAGAGACCTATAATAAACTCATTGAACTTGCCCAATCTAATACCAAGGAGCTCTTCAAAATCCTAAAGGAATTGGAATCCCCACTCCTCTTCCAGACACCTGCTCCAAAGATAGCACTTGGTGCACTAACATCCAAGAGGCGCTCTTGGGCAAAATCACCATGCTCCAAACCAAAATGAATGGGGAGAAAAAAAAAACACCTGCACTCTTTCATATCGCAGCTTGTTCCTCAGGTTAACCACAAACCTAATTCTGCATCCGTGCAACCATTCTGCTTCTCACCCCTCTCCACCTCTGAAGTTGAACACATCAACAGCCTTAAGCCATCTAATTGTCAGGGAGACTCCTGCCCTGGCACTATTATCAAGGAGGCCTCACACAACCTGGCGCCTTTCATCACCTCGCTCATAAACTCCTCCTTCAGAACGGGGCTTGTCCCGGACAACCTCAAAGATGCCTGGGTCATTCCTCTTTTGAAAAAAACAACTTTGGACTCTAACATTCCCACTAACTATAGGTCAATCACCACCGTGCCATTCCTCTTAAAAATTCTTGATCGGGCAGCATATCTGCAGATCCTAGATTATCTCGAAACTAACAACCTCCTGGGTCTCAGGCAATCAGGCTTTCGCCCTCGCTACGGCACAGAAACTGCGCTGCTAGACTTAAAAACGCAAATAGAAGACTTAAAAGACAAGGGAAAATTGGCTCTTACTTTTATTAGACCTCTCCGCAGCATTTGACCTCGTCAACCATCAAATCCTCTGTCACCACCTCAAACCCGCTGCCAACTTTTCTGAGAAAGCCACAGCCTGGATTACCTACTTCCTGGATAACAGATCCATGAGGGTCTTCTCCCCCACCACCACTGCAGAACCCTCCCCTGTTACATGTGGAGTCCCCCAAGGTTCATGTGTGTCCCTGACGCTTTACAATGTCTTCACAAAACCTTTGTCATACTAGACCGCGTGGGCATCACGTACAATAACTACGCTGACACCCAAATTCTTATTCCCATTTCAGGTGATCACAAAACTGTCTCCTTAGCTATCAACGCCATTTATCAAGTCAGACAGGCCTGGATGGCGCAGCATGAATTGTGCCTAAATGACGAGAAAACTGAGCTCCTCATCCTAGGCTCACCCCATAAACTCAGTAAACTTGACTCCTCATTTAAATCCTTTACCATTGATGGTAATTCCATCAAAGTGACCAAGGACACTAAGACATTAGGCCTGTACCTCGATTCCACCCTCTCTTTAACTAGACAAACCAATGCAGTCTCCTCAGCTGCATCTTACACTTGTAATCTCATCACAGCCTGCCGCCCCTTTCTGTCACCAGCCAACTGTACTACCCTAGCCAGGACCTTGGTCCTATCCAAAATTGACTATTGCAATGCCCTCTATTTAGGTACCAACCAATGCAATATAAGGAAACTTCAAATTACCCAAAATAATGCTATTAGAGCGGCCTTTAACATCCTCAGGACTTCCCACATCTCAGAACACAGACGCAACCTCCGTTGGGTCTCAGTTACCCAAAGAATCTCCTTCAAAGCTCTGACACTTACTCACAAAAGTATCGTGAACCAAGCCCCTAGCTAGCTTGCTAATAGGTTAACTACTCACTCAGCTGCAATACCCCTCAGAAGCACACACGATAACTGCCTAATCATCCCACGCTTCAGCCGCCAAAAATCTGGTGGTCGCAGTTTCCCAGTCCTCGCGGCTAAGGTGTGGAACACTCTACCCAACCCACTCAGCAGAACCCTCGTTCTTTGCCTTCAAGCGCAAGGCCAAAGCTTGGCTGTCCACCTTTGACTAGGCCTGATCCTGACTGGAACCTTCATCTCAGCATCATATCTTTACCTTGTATTTTGCTCAGACTGTGTATCCTGTACACCCTCCTGTATGTAACTTGTACATTCTGTATATTCTTTTCAAGGTAATTACTGTCTGTAACCATGTTTAGTTTGTATATTTTTAATTTAATATTGTGTATGTATCTTGCCTGTAACAAAAAATGTGCCTGGTTGCCCTCGGGCCTTGTGCGCTATACAAATAAACAAAATACAAATACAAATAGTTCTGCACTTCTTGGATAAAGTCTTAACAAAGTTAGTAAGTTCAGAAGAAATCACTGTAACTCGAGTGAGCTACTTTGTAGAGAGCACAAGCTGTTAGGCTAGTGCAGGAGAGTTGAGATCAACTCCAAAAAGCACTTCCCAAGGTATGAAGCACAATTTATGGCTAAAAGGTGAATACCCCAAGCCCCACAGTACCTGTGATTTGAAGAATATTATTCCAGCTGTATTCCTCCTTGCTACATCTTGGCAGACCCTTGTTCCTGGACCTTGGTCGTGGTGATGAAAGGGAGGACGTCTGGCGGGCTTCTGCGTCAGTACTTGGGAGATGTTCTACCCAGCAATGGATGTCCTTTGTTTCAGAAGCACTTCAGTGTTTGGACACCTTTTCCTCAGCACCAATGAAGAATGGAAACTGTTTGAAAGAAGCTTGCTCCCTCGGTCCTGGTCTCTGGTGAGGGGACTCTGGAACAAGATTTACTGCTTCGATAGGGTCCTCTGGATGCCCACGAACATTTGGCCGGATTGCGACTTTGCAAGACGATGCACTCGTCAATGGTCACAGGACCTCTAGCATTGGGGTTCTGCAATTTGGGGGTTGAACCAAATCGAAGATTGTCTTGAGGCTAGTTGCTTCCACCAGCCCAAGGGAGGAAGTGGTCCCGTACGGGTCTTCCCAGCCGATTTTGAAAACGTGGTCCGAACAGCTGCTGGGCTTCCCCGAGCACTTTGCGGTCCAGGAGGGTGCTGCTGGCGTCTAGTCATGTCTTCTTCGGATGTTCCTCTCCAGTGGTCGTCTCTGCCTCTAGTTCCAAAAACCTCACTTTTGATGCAATTTCCCATTCATTCACAGCCTAGGATGTCAATCACACAGCAGGGTGGCTGTCCTTTCAGGGTAGCCAGCTGGCCAATCGGGACTGGTTTCACTCAGGCATACCTAGAGACGAAGGATAGGGACGTTTCGGGACCCTCCCTAACTCACTGCCTGCCTTTCCAGACACTCAAATCTGTTTCAACTAACAGAGTAAAAGCCAAGAAGGAACTAACAAACAGAAAATGGCGAAAAAAGACTGGGGTGTGGGGGCGGGGGGCATTTTGGGGAAAATGGTCACCCATGGGTGCTGTACTTCAACTGAGGGTTCAGCCTGCGGTAACAATGCTCACTGGTAGTAAAAGTAAACCACTGCCACCAGCCATTTAAAGTATGTTAATGTAACAAAAAATGTCACATGAGAAGTGGGATAGGGAATTACTAAGTAACCCCTCACTACTCTACATAGGGTGGTGTGTGCTGGTCCCACAAAGGAAAAGGTAAGTAAGACCGGGATCAGTTTACTATTCTTGAACTGTAGTTCACCCAAGAAAATGTAATTAAACATTGAGAGAAGACCAAGGGACTAATAGGTGGCACTGCACCTAAGGTGCTGTGTCACCATGCAAAACGCAGATGCCTATGGTGTTTGACTCAGAGTGCAGGACCGAGAGAGAAGGGAATCCTGCCGGCGATATTCGTTCTTCGCCTGGTTGCTGTAAAAAGTCACCAAATCCACAGAGCCTTGAGAATCTGTGAAGAAACCTTTGCTGGAAGCCTCCTCTGTAGACTTCCGTTTCCAGTTTTCGTCTCCAGACCAAGAATCCAGTGACTGGGTCCTGTTGTGCTGCATCCTGAAGGCATCCACTCAGCTCTTCTTTGCTCCTAAGGTACTGCGTTAGCTTGGATAACATTTACCTTAAGTCTGGTGTGCATCCTGTGAGAGTGAATGGGTTATTCGTGTGTTTGGGAGTTTGCCCATATCACTTGCCCAGGCCTAATGCTGGAACACATATAGGGAGCCTTATGTGAAGTCCCTGAACCCTTTAACTCACTTTGAAAGTGAATACTTATGTGTTTAAGAAGATCTCCTGTGGAACATTTCCTTCCTGCAACTGAAACCTTTCTCAACCTGCCTATAGCTGGCACCTGGACCACTAGGGTCCCTCTTCTGCCTCTTGGAGAACTCATGCAATAGACTTGGGAAGGGCTGGATAAGAAAAGGATTCTGTCTTTGTTAGGGGGAATTCTCATTGCTGTGCTAATTCCCTTCAACCTTGGAGACCCCGTGCTCTTTTGCCGGACTTTGGCATTTTTTATTTTTAACCCTTCTGTACTTACTCTCTTTGATTAAGGCGGAGCTGGCGCATGACTCCATCCAAGTGCAGCTGGCAGCTATCTCCCGCTAAACCAGATCTCCGGGACAGTCTTCTCTTTGGTCACACCGTCTCGCCAAGCAGTTCATCAAAGGACTGTTCCGATCATTTTTGCCGGGGCAGGTGAAGGCACCTGCCCGGGTGTGGGAACTCAATGTGGTGTTGACGAGGCTCATGGGTGCACCCTTCGAGCCTATGCATTAAGCTCCAGTTCCTTTCATGGAAGGCCGCTTTTCTTGTGTGTAAGGGTGCCTTAGTTTCAGCAATGTCTAAGGTCTGTGCCACACCTTTCTTCCCAGCTTTACTATCATAGGGGTACTTCCCAGGCATCCCAATGGCACCCACAGGATTTCCTTTAAGCGAGCAGGGGTAACTAGTTGTCGGCAGCAGCTCTGTTTCTGATATGACCTCATCTGAGAGCCAACTGGCCACTAAACTGAGCTGCGCTGCAATATAATACTTCTCGAGATCTGGCAGTTGCACCCCACCCACATTATAGGGAAAGCATAACGTGTATAGTGACAGTTTGTGTCGGGATCGCGCCCTATAGGAATCCACGCAGGAGTACTGCCAGAAGATGAAAAAAGTAGGCCCCCACATAGCAGTGGACATTATGAAGGAAGTATAAGAACTTTGGCAGAATTAACAACTTGGTAATGGCCCCCCCTGCCCATCACAGAAAGCGGTCATTTGGACAGAATATCATAGATTTCCGAAGGCCTTTGACCACCGCAGCTGTGTTGTGTTCATGCATCTCCTCGGGCGTGTACCTTATGTTCACTCCTAGGTATTTAAATGATTCTAGTTTCCTTCGAATACCTACCTTAGGCAGCTCTTCTACATCCTTTCCCCTCAGGCCAGTTAGTGGCAATATGCAAGATTTCTCTCTGCTGAAGCGGATCCCAGACACCCTTGCTTAGTTATCCAACACCTTGAGTATCACCGGGACGTTGACTTGTGGATCGCTTGGGTATAGTAGCACATCGTCCGCATATAGTGACACCACATGGCCTACACCGCCGACCCAGATACCTGCTTCCATAAACTGTTTCTGGAGGTAAATCGCCATCGGCTCCAGTCCCAGCACATACAGCATGAGTGACAGCCGGCACCCCTGCCTGGTGCCTCTGTGGATGTTCCAGGCTGATGATATCACAATGCAAATGGTTCCTAGGAGAAAGAAAATATATTGCAGACTAGTGTCTAAAGATACTGGTTAGAACTGGATGCAGGAGGGGGAAACGGAATCAAAGTGTGTTGCTATCTAGCCCTTATTAGAAGAACCTCCTGTCCCTACACAGGGGTGCCTATCCCTAGGCAGCGTGTGGTGCGACGCCTATCTAATGGGAATAGGGTAAGAAGAAAACTAAATCAAAGTGGCCTGCCACACAATGATTGCGTCACACATGTTTCCAAAACTAACTTCCTTTATATTTCGCAAATTTGGTCATATACAGCAAAAGTTAACACGTGTTAACTAGGAATAGAAGCCTTTGTGATTTCAAATGGAAAACTCTAAAAACTGCACAAAGAATTGCTGTATATGACCAAATTTGCGAAATATAAAGGAAGTTAGTTTTGGAAACGCAATTGTGACGCAATCATTGTGTGGCAGGCCACTTTGATCTATTTTCAAACCAAGGAGGTAGGGGATTGGTTCCTCCAAAAATTGCCACACGTCTGAAAAGTTTTTAAAATTAATCGAAGGTCACCAACAGAAGAGGTTGTACCCACACACATCCCCAAAAAAACTCTAGGAAGAAAACTATCCCTCAGTCTACCAAATGTGTGGGAGCGGACAAAAGATGTTAAAATGAAGAGCAACCATAGAAACACCATACCACTCCAATGTTTCTTTTTGCGGCCGAGCTGATAATTAAATCGCTGCCCAGCACAGCTAAAATGGCTTACATGAGTGTTCAAATGACCATGGGATTTCCAATGTATGTTTTATTAACCCTAAAGAGATTTTGGTTAAGCCTCATGCTGGAGTGGTAAATGTTATTTGCATCTAAAAAGGTAATTGGTGTTGGTACATCAATGCCTATAAGTGTAAAACACTTTAAAAATATCTCTGTGTGAGTGAAGAGCATAGATTGTATTGTTTGTAAAGTATCGCTCTTGTTGTTGGGGATATCTACAAAATGGCCATGGTACCACCCATGGCCAAGAGGGTCGACTGGTTTCGATGTAGTAGTATGTTCAGACCATCTTCTTCAGGACCGTTTAGTCAATCAAGCGTCAAATTTTTCTTCCAAAACGTGCTAAAGCCTCGGGGCACATTATGGGTGGGCTGCTCCGTCTCCTGTAAAGGAGACACAAAATGGGGGGGGACCAAAGGGGTGTGTCAGTGGACCCAATGGACTATCTTGTAATGTAACACGTAACTATGTTAGACATCAGAGAGCATGGAGAAATGATAATGGGTGCATAAAGTCACCTGAGAGAAGCATAGTAATATGCGGGGCTACATGCTGGATAGCCAAAACAGAAGTGTCTAACGCTCCATAATGAGGAAAGGGAGTGAGAAGGTGGGGGAGTGAAGTAGGGGAGGGGGTGGTGTAAGCAGGGTGATCATAGTGGTAACCCCCCCCCCCCCCCCCCCCCCCGCATGGCAATTGCCAAAAGGCCCACCTGACTGACTGGTAACTGGGAGTGCATTCAATCACGGTGCCCAGACCGGAAAAGGGCTCATGTAGCCAACCAGGAATTGAAGAGAAAGGGAGTAATAATTCTGAATAGTGGAACGGGTGTAGAAGGTCTCTTTCAGTGCCCATAAAGGGCTGGCAGTTGATGCTCCCACTGGATGGCCAAACGACTGTGTGCGCACAGCGCATCTTTTTGTATGGAAATGGGAAGCTTACCTGCGTAGACAGACTATGGGACAGAATTTGCCGTTGGAGGCCCCTGTGGCTGTGGATCCTCAGAGAAAGGCTCTAAGACTGTGAAGCCAATTCTTGAATCCAGGTCTGCTCCTGTCCCTAGGAAGGAGTTCTTTCATTATCTACAGAACATACGAGGAGGAGGAGAGGTCTGATGGGGAGTGGGAGCCTTTTGATATTCCTGGTGAAACACCTGAAGTTCCTGACATTGTCTTTTCTGGGGACAGTCAGATGGAGGATCTGCGTCGGTCTTTACATGATGCCAGTGGCCTTGACACATCTCCTGAAATGGAGTTTGGTAGGCCAGAGCCTCGGGCTCATACTGAATCATCCTATAGGTGATAGATGTCGAGGGTTACGGAGTACCTAGGGTGGGCCGCCCCTTCAGTTGAATATGACCAGAATGACCTGACGGACATTTTAGATCGAGGTTTGTCCACTGACCCAGTGTTGACTTTTCACATGGTGTTATAGAAAAGGGTGGCTGCTACTTGGAACAACCCGTAGTCTCTTCTGGCGGTGAACAAGTCATTTACTAAGAAATAACGGCCATACAATAGCGACCCCAGCTACCTATCTACACACCCCACGCCTGAGTTTGGTGGTTCAGGTGGCCACGGCCAGTTCGAGGCAGGCGGCGTACCCTACGATCCCTGCTGATAGGGACGACAAGTGCTTCGATGGATGGGCACGCAAGATATTTTCGTCTGGGAGTATGGCACTGAAATCGGCCAACTCCACCTGTGCCTTTGCAAAATGTTTGCACACTCTGTGGAATTCTCTCTCTGGCTGCTGAGCATATTCCCGAAGGGGACGAAAGGGATGGGTTTCTTGCTATTGTGCAAGATGGCAAGGATACCATGTGTGAATCCCTTCAGTCTGTGTTGGACACTGCTGATCGTGTCAGTCGGTCCATGGCTGCGAGCACCGTGGTTTGCATGGCGCAAGTCGGGGTTTGCACCGGATCTTCAGGCCTGTCTTCTCAACATGCCCTTTGATAGTTCTCATTTGTTTGGCAGCACAGGGGACTAGAGCCTTCAGAGGTTGCAGACCTCCAAAGCAGCTGCTAAATCTTTGGGCGCCGCTGTGCGTCAACCTCTGCCTTTTTGTCATAGGGGACAGCAGTGGAGGGGTGCTTCCTTTTGTTACTAATCTTTTGGTAGAGCGAGAGGAGCGGCCAGTCAAAGGGGACAACGTAAAGTTCCTCGTGTTGGTTAGGTTAAAGGTGCCGCAGCCGCTCCAAAACAGCTGAGACCAGGTCTCGTTGTTCGCCAGTTGGGGGCAGACTGTCTCAGCATCTTGAAGAGTGGCGAGCCATTACTTCAGATGTGTGGGTTTGGAAACAGCCGTCGGCTACTGCCTACCCTTCCAGAGTCGGCCTCACGACAATCCACTGGGGAAGCTCTCTTTGAAAATTCTGGACCTGCTCCTTGTTCAGGAAATCTTGACCCTGCTGGAGAAAGGTGCTATAGAACTAGTGACTGTGGCGGAGATTGGGCTGGTATTCCCCATATTTTTTGATTCCCAAGAGAGACTGAGGACTGAGACCCATCTTGGACTTGCATTGCTTGAACAAGTCCCTCAGGAAGGACAAGTTCAAGATGGTCATTCTTTCTCAGGTCTTTTAGGCCCTTCTACTTCAGGATTGGCTGGTGTCATTGGACCTACAGGATGCTTATTTTCATGTGCCGATCCATCCAAAGCACAGAAAATACCTGAGGTTTGCAGTTGGCAACTCGCACTTTCAGTTTTGGGTCCTGCCATTCGGGTTGACCTCCGCCCTGAGGGTCTTCACCAAGCTCATGGTGGTGGTGGCAGCGTATCTCGGGAGAAGCGGGGGGGGGTTCACGTCTACTCTTATCTGGACGGCTGGCTGATCAGTGCACATTCTCCAGAACAAGCCATGGCTCATCTAGAAGTCACCTGCCGCTCCCTTATCGAACTGGGCTTCTTGAACCTTTGCACTCTTGTACTTTGAGACTGTTGACCTTCAAGACAGTTTTCTTGATTGCAGTTACATCTGCTCGCAGAGTGAACGAGTTGGAGGCACTTTTGTCTAAGCCACCCTTTACTTTGTTCCACAAGGATAGGGTTGTACTGAGAGTACGTCCTTCCTTCCTACCACCTAAGGTAGTGTCCGAGTTTCATTTGAGTCAGAAGGTAGTACTTCCTGCTTTCTATCCTCCTCCTCCTCCTCATCCTAGTAAGGAAGAGGAGAGACTCCATAGGTTGGTCCCTAGGAGAGCTTTGAACTTTCATATTTCTAGGATGTCCAGAGTTCGAGTGGACAACCAACTTTTTGTGGGATATACTGGACACCGTTTGGGCCAGTCTGTTACTAAACAGACCATGTCCAGGTGAATTATCCTCACTATTGCTGAATGTTACAGATTGGCTGGCAAGGACCCTCCTGAGGGTTTGCAAGCTCACTCTACCAGGGGCGTGGCTACTTCCACAGCCCTACAACGGGGAGTTCCTGTTAAAAATATTTGTGATGCTGCAACGTGGTCTTCCATCCACACCTTTGTCAAGCATTAATCCCTGGATACTTTCCATGGTCAAGATATGGCCTTTGGTAAAGTAGTGCTCTATTCTGCCATCTGATTGGGTATATCTAAATACTTCTCCCTCCTCCAATCACTGATACTGCTGTGGGAGTCTGTCAAAGATGTGGAATACGTTGGAGGACACAATCCATTTGAAGAACAAGTTACTTACCAACTGATTGTTATTTCGACTGGATGTTCCTCCAACGTATTCCTCATCGCCCTCCCAGGCTGCCCCTCTGAAGAATTTCCTATGCTATTGTAGCTTGCGTTCCCACAAGGCTATGTGCAGTCAAGGATGCATTGTGTGCGGTTATGTCACACCTTTTCGAGAGAAAAAACATGAGCTGATGCTACGGGTGCCGTGCGTGCTACTTATAACATCCGATGACGTCACCCTCGACGAAGGCCTTTGAGGGACATCGACCTGACACCATCGACGCAGGATGCCCTCTGTCGAAAAATTTCCGATGCAGCACAGCTGTGGATATTGTATGTCAAAGATGTGGAATACGTTGGAGGAACATCCAGTCGAAAGAACGTTACCAGTTGGTAAGTAACTTGTTCTTCTCACTTGTTGCCAGGTCACACACTTCTATGGCTCTTGTCAATGCTAGTTTCACACTGTTTCCAATGTTATTATTTTCAACACCACGGTTTTCTTTCAGTTCAATATTCACAGGTACTTGCTGTTACTCTACAGCTTTATAGACGCCCCTTGACTGTGGGCAATGCTTTTCAATATCTTCTATGCGTTTGCAAATGTCTTTCTTTCTTCAAACCTTTCGAATACACAACTTTGTAACTTTGTTTATATGTTTCTCGAGCGCCCTGAAGTGAGTGTTTCCCTGGTTTCTACTCGCTGCTTCCACACGGCAGCTCCCTTTGGTTTGCTGTCCTTTGTGACGGGACTCTGAACGCTCCTCGTTCTGCTTCCCAGCTTCACCATTACTTTCCGGCAGCCGCAGGGAGCACACCTCGCTCTCCTGGTTTCCTGCTTCAGCTGGGGTTCTTGGGTGTACCACATAGCTGTGCGTGTACCCGATAAGGAGGGTATCAGGATTCCCGACCTTCTCGTGACCGGCTTCGGCCTTGTTGTCTTTCTCTTGCATGACCCTGCTCCTGTGTCTCCAGCTTTCCTCCTTTGGCCTGTTTCTCTTTGCTTTATGCGGCAAAGTCTTGTATATCCGTTAGGAGTGTTTAGTGAACTTGGTTGTGGGTCATTAACTCTAATTGCCTGACTATGACCAAGCCCATTAGGTGGACGTGCCTGGTTGCTCCATCTGTATACCTCCTGTAGAGGAGCCGCCAAAAGCCTCTACCAGAAGTCCGGCCCCTAAATTTCCTATATGTTGCGAACCGGAAATGGTGACAGGCAAGACACCTGTAATGATGCCAATAACGCTAGCAGCCTTTGAAGCAAAGTACCCATTGAGAAAACCGTTCTTTATGTATCCAAGAAGAGCTGCCAGCCTTTTGGTGAAGATCCCTGAAAAGCGAGAGAAGATGAACAAAAGATCAGACTGGTAAAGTTTTATGACTTAAAGTGACGCACTGAGAAGAGATAATAGAATAGAAAGTAAAGGGAACATATAGAATCTAATGATGAAGTAAGAATCGAGTAAACGTTCACCTGTAAAATGAAGATTACACGTGTGGAAGAGCACGGAAGAAAAAGCAAACCATTTTATAATTGTACAGACGCTGAAACGCAAGTAGACCAAGTAATCATAAATGCTGGCTATACGTAGTGAATAGATTGCGGCGATGCACCAAGGTGTGTGTGTGTATATACACACAACTACACTCACACACACACACACACACACACACACACACACACACACACACACTCTCTCTCTCTCGATGTTCCACATCGTGTTTTATTTTTTAAACTTTGGTTTCATTGGTAATTTTTCAGAAAAAGAAACGATGACAACACCGGGAGCAGTATGAATATCACATTAACATCATCATCGAATCCCCGTAGTCTCCTTCCCCCTCCCCCCAGATCAGAGTTCCATCGTAAAACCAATCGCAGGAGTCGTCATCCATACTCGAAATTCAGTGCTTTGGAGCCATGTTGTGCGTTCCCTTAAATGCTGGCTTAGACGGATCCGCTGTCTCCCGGGCCGTGGGCTACCCCATTGTTCTTGAGTGGTTCTCTCCAGGCTCCATAGCCCCCCCACCCCGTGTTGTCCATGTAGTGTCAATGAGCCTCCCACCCCCATGCCTGGTAAACCCCATGCCAATTTGCCTGGAAGGTCCTCGATTCGTTGTTTACCATGGCTGTCAGTTTGTCCATGAGGAACATGTTCTTCAGTTTTTTTAGCCAGTCTTCCTTAGAGGGGGTCTCCGCACTTTTCCACCTTTGCGCTAGGGCCACCCTTCCTGCTCGCAACATGGTCTCCCACATTCTTGGGTACCTATGTATTTCGGCCTCCTCCGGTGGGAGGCCCAACAACATCATCAGTGGATTTAGTGGGAGAAGTTCTTCGGTGACCTCCGCCATCCATCCCCGTACCTTCTCCCAGAACCCCTGTACCTTAGGGCAGGACCACCACATGTGACCCCTCGTCCCCACTTGGCCACATCCTCTTGGGCAACTGGGGGACACCCCGGGAACATCCTGGATAACTTAGATGGGTCCCTATGCCATCCCTGTAAAATTTTAGTTATGCTCCATGTCCGACGTGAACAGGTTCCCATGGAAAGCTATTTTAAACACCCTGGACCATGCGTCTTCCGAGAGAGCCTCTCCTGCCAGGTCATTCCAGAACCCACGAAACCCTCTCCTCCCTTCCAAGTTGACGGTGTTCAATATTTGGTACATTTTGGATACTACCCCCTTCCTCGTTGTGGCCGTGTCTAATAACTTTTCAAAGGGGGTCAGCTGTCTCTGCAGATTCAGGCCCCAAGTCTGGTCACAGAGGATGCCCTTCAGGCGCAAATATTTAAAGACTGAAAGAGACCCCCGCCCTAGTGCTTCTCGCAGCTCCTCGTATTCAAGGAACTCGCCCTCCTTGAACATCTGCCCTGCCCATTTCAGCCCCCCATCCGACCAGGACTGGGCATTCCTGAATCCCCTGCTACCTAGTTTGAGCGGGTGGCCCCAGAGTGAAGACATCAGTGAGGGCCAGGACGTGAGTTGCGCAGTTGTGGGTCCCTCCTTCCAAATCGACCAGAGTATTCCCAGTGTTGGGTGGGTCTGCAATTTATTTGGGATGTGTTTACGCGGCAGTCACAAAAGGTTGCGTACTTTCATAGGGTGGGCGTCCATGTCCTCCAGGTAAGACCAATAGGTGCCCATCCCCTCCCTCATGTGTTCTAACACGACCCTTAACTGGGCGGCACGGTGGTAGAGAAGGAAGTCCGGCAGCCCGAAACCACCCTCCTCCCTAGGTAACGTTACAATGGCCTTCCCTATCCTCGGGTTCCTCCCTTGCCAAAGAAACTCTCGGAATGCCCTCTGTAGGTCTCGAAACATCTGGTCGGGGACCCCTGTTGGGAGTGCCGTGAAAAGATACAGCATTCTTGGGAGGATGTTCATTTTCACTGCTGTCATGCGCCCGTACCAAGACAGGATCATACCTCCCCGCCTCCTCAGGTCTGACTTTATCTCTGCCATAATGGGCCCATAATTCGCCGAAGCCAGTTTAGAAAGATCCCTTGTGAGGAGCACACCCAAATACCTAATGGAGTCCTTCCCTACCACAATCCCTGCACACCCATCCCGGTGGTCTAGCCCCGGGTCCCGAGCCCTCATAGGGAGTAACACTGATTTTGATGCGTTTATTTTTAGCCCCGAGAATTGCCCAAAGGTCGTCATCAGGGCCAGGAGGGGGGGGGGGCGAGGTGACAGGCTCCACCAGGTATGCAAGAATATCGTCAGCAAACAGGGAGAGCTTGAACTCCACCTCTCCTCTTTTAATCCCTTTGATGTTGGGGTGAGCTCGGACCGCTATGGCCAGGGGCTCCATCGTCAGGACATATATTAAAGGGGAGAGTGGGCATCCCTGTCGTGTCCCCCGTGTGAGGGAGAATGAGTCGGAAAGTTCTCCATTCACCTGCACTCTCGCCGTTGGGGCCCCGTATAGGGCGGAAGCCCAGTTCCTGATGTGAGCCCCGAAGCCCATTCGACGAAGGAGGAGTTGCATGTACCTCCATCCAACCCTGTCAAAAGATTTCTCGGAGTCCAGGGAAAGCAGACTTGCATCTAGATCTGATTCTTGGACATGGTGGATTAGGTCTATCGTCTTCCTGATGTTATCAGAGCCTTGCCTGCCCCCTATGAATCCCACTTGATCCCCGTGAACCAGCTTGGGCATTATCACCTCCATCCGTTTGCCTATCACCTTGGCCAGGATCTTTACATCTATATTGAGGAGGGAGATTGGGCGATATGAGGAGCATTCAGTGGGGTCTCTGCCCTCTTTGGGCAGGACCACAATTATGGCCCTCATCATGGTCTCCGGCAGAGAGCCCCCCTCTAACACCCCGTTAAACACCCTCACCAGGTGAGGGGCTAGGTTAGCCTGAAACCTCTTATAGCAGTATACGGAGAAGCCGTCTTCCCCCGGGCACGTTCCCACCTTCATCCCACTGATCGCGTGCTCCACCTCCTCTTCCGTCACCCGGCCCTCTAGCCCCTCCACCATTTCACCTGTCAGGGGCGGGATCTGGATGGAGTCCAGGAAACCTTCTATCTGAATGTCATCCCCGTCATATTCTGATGAGTAGAACTTTTCGTAGTAACGGCGAAAGGCTGCTCCAATGTTAGGGGTGTCGAGATCTAATGATCCCCGATCATTCTTCACTGCCTTCACCGTTCTGTTCCTTTGAATCTCTGAGTTTCCAGGCCAGGATTTTGTCAGCTCTGTCCCCCTTCTCATAATATTTCTGTTTCACTAGCTGGAGGCTCCGTTCGGCCTTATGTAACAGGAGGTCTTTCAACTGGAGTTTATAGTTTTCCAGGGTAGCAATCTGCTCTCTTTCCAGGGGAGCCTGCGGGAGGTCACCTGGTTGGAGTTGGGCTATCTTTTCCCTCAGGGATTTTTCCTGGTCCTCCCTCTTTTTCTGGGCTCCCATTCTAATGAGGACGCCGCGTAAGGTCGCCTTAAAGGCGTCCCACAGCACGTGTGTGCTCACCTCGCCGTTGTCGTTTAATTCGAAATACTCCGAGATGGCGTCCTGCACCTCCTGTACTAGAACTTCGTCCTTCAGCAGGAAGTCATTACACTTCCATCGCCCTCTGCTGCCACTCCGCCATCCCCCTGCTATTGTGGTACGGACCAAGTCGTGATCGGACCAAGGAACCGGGTCAACCCTGTGGCCAGAGACATGGGGGAGAAGGGGTTCATCTACCAGTATATAATCTATACGGGAGTATGATGTGTGAATTGCTGAGTAGTAGGTGAAGGAGGGGAGGCCTGTCCTGGGAGTCTGGATGGTGTCCACCAGGCCTAGCTCCGTGTTGACCCTCTGGAATGTACGGGCCATGGTTTCATCTGCGGCCCTAGTGAGCTGCGGTCCCAAGCGTTTCCTATCTGCAGTTGGGTCTAGGCCATATTGAAATCCCCCCCCCACCACCAACATCCCGTGAACAATCAATTTCAATTTGTCCTTCACTCCCTCCCAGAATTGCGCCTGGCCCTCATTAGGGCCGTACACAACTGCCAGAGTCAGGGGGGAACCCTGCAAAGAGCCCTTTGCCAGCAGATATCTGCCCTCTGGGTCCTTCACCGTGGTTTCTACTTCAAAGCCAACGTCCCTTGCTAGTAGTATGGCTACCCCCCTTTTCTTGGTTCTGTGGGATGCACTGAGGACCTCCCCGATCCCGCCCCCTCGCATTTTCGGTTCCTTCCCCCGGGCCCAGTGTGTTTCCTGAAGAAAGAGTAGGTCAAGCTTTGCCCTCCTAAATTCCCTGCAGACCAAGGATCTCTTGGTTGGGGTGTTCAACCCCCGCACATTAAGGGAACCCACGCCCAGGGCGGGCAGATCCTCAGCCATTGTCAATGATCAACATCTTACTGGGTAGCTGGCTCGTGGCACTTTTCCTTTCCTGCTCCTTTTTTGTTACAACCTGATCTCCCTTACCCTCTCCCCCCACCCCCCAGGTGGGCCTTACACCTGTCCCCAACCGCCCCCTGGTCCCCCCCCCCGAACTGAAAAACCCCAACTGTTCCTTCACCCCCCACCCTGGCGTCCAGCCAAATAGTTCCACCATTGCTGGTAAATGGCCGGACCACTAGCCTACCGCCTCCGGCTGGGCTAATGTTGGAAAATACTCCTCCTTGAGCCCCCCCCCCTTATTTTTGTTCCCCCCCATCCCCCCACCGAGCCCCCTCCTCTAGGTAACCGACATACTTGCTGTTCTGGGAGGCCCCTTCCGTCCTTAGGCCCCGTAATCCTGGAAGTCTACTCGTCCTTGTGCCAGGCCGGACGTTTGTGATCGTGAGTTGAGTTCTTTGCCCGGTTTCCCCGTACCCTTTTGTACTTCCAGGCTACCTCGGGCTCGACCGGCCCCCTCCTCCCTGGCCGGGGTCGGCGTCTTCCCTGTCCGTCGCCGGGGACGGCGGGTTCAGTTTCTTAAATTTCCGTGGACCCGTCTTCTTTCTCCTCTCTCCTTGTGACCTGCGTTCCCTGGCTCCTTCCGCTGCGAATCGCGTAGGTTCTCTCCGAGGGGCCGGGTCTGACACACACCCTTGAATGGCTTCCCTTATGTCCTCTGCAATCAGAGTCGACCGTTGGCCCCCGTACTCGAACGAGAGGGAGAAGGGATACCCCTATCTATAGCGCACCCCCTTCTCTTTTAGCATTTGTCAGGGGGCGGCACATCCTGCGTTTGGCCAGCGTGTATGAAGAGAGGTCCTGGAAAATGGACACTTGTGCGTTATTGTAGGTTATTTCCCGTGCCTTTCTGGCCTCCTCCAGAACCTTTGTTTTCTCAGTGTAGTAATGAAAGCGGATCAGGATTGTGAAGGCAAGCGTCCCCAACCAGCACGATCCTCCCCGCAATGAGAGACAATGAAGGACTCTCCCAGGATGGGAATAAGGCCAAGACAAAGTGCGGATGAGCGTAAATGGGAGTTTATCAATCAGAATAGGGCATGCAAAGAACTCTGCAAACTCCAAGAGCGCTCTGTCTGACAATAGCAAAGACAGGCGTATATATTTACAAAAAACGTCATCTGAACTTACATACTATAGGGGGCACAAGTTCAATGGGATTGGGTGGCGACGACTAGCTATAGGTGCTGCTGCGATGTGGTTGGCCTTGGCTGGAGGACGTCACTGGTCAGCCTCGTGGGTTGGGCTGGGCCTGGCAGGGCTGCTGGGTTCATCCGGGCGGTGTCGTTGTGCCACTGCGGCCAGTGTCAGAGATGAATGTCTTTTCCTGACTTATTTGCCCTAGGCCATGCACACCGCAGTCATTCAGTTATTGCAATATTATCTTCTTTAGTAAATCTTTCAATAGGTTATTCTACAGGTTAATGCAACACAGGAGGAATGCACCTTGAGAGGGGTTTGATGGCGATTCATCAGTACATGGTTACCAGTGTCCTGTTGACCGGGTATCATAGGTCGTGGGGCTAGGTCTCAGGGCATGGGACAGGCGGTTCATGTCTTTCTGTCTTGTTAGAAGTCGTTATGAATGTGCTGCTGTATGTTGCCATAGTATTGGGTATCCTAATTTTACAGGGGCCATAAACCTACGGTGATCCGGTGGGTTGTGGGGTTTAAGAGAGGGCGCCTTTGGATTTTGTGTATTCAGGCGGAGGTTTACTACTGGGCTGTAAATAATGCAGGTGGCGGGCCGTGGCCTTGGGTGCTGCAGAGGGGACTACAAATCTTTGAAGCGGCTCCAGCCTAGTTGGGGGAGGTGGAGCAGCGCGGCGCGGGCCTCTGCTCTCTCGTCTGGCAGGCTCCACTGGGTGGGAGGGGGAATGGCCTTGCATATATTCACAAAGGCATCTTCCTCGTGTGTTGCCGATTTGAGGTGAAAGCATCATAAACATTCAAATAACATACAATACTAATTGAGTCATTTCAAAGCTCACATCTTAACATTGCTAATGCCTCTCGAATATAGCCAGTCCGAGCACATTATTTGTACACTGTTTTAACAACTACAGCATTGTGTTATATGCATATACATTTGCAGTAAGTGAGGTAGTAGTGAGGTTGGTGGAGCACATAGAAAATGACTTGCCACCATACATGACGGTAGTGGCACATAAGGGGCTTGGACTTACACACATGGGGGTGCATTCTCGCGTGTCCTTCACATGAGCCCTCAGTATGGTTGCATTTGGCTTTCTTTGCTCTCTAGCAGTATTAGTTCGGTTGTGGCGCGGGACCGTGGGGTGTAAGCTTTTCAATGATGCACTTAACAAATAACCCCCCGGGACGCTTTTATTATTTGCACACAACTGCAGTGGTGTGGGTGCTTCATTGCTTATGCCATGTGAACATGTATTCTGCCATATCTGTACGTTTTACAAATTTTCTAATCAAAGGGGTTTGTGGAGAAAATCTGCGTATTGCAAGTAGTTTTGCCATTAGTATTTGGGAACTTTTGCTTTTATTAAAGGACCATTTTTCAGCAAACTCTTTCCACCCAGGCTCTGCTGTCCGGGTCATGCTGTCATGCTGGGAGCAGCGATACACTGCGGAAGGTGAAATGTTACAGTGTTGGTATCTTACACTAGCTCATGTCAGTCTTGTTCGTGGGAACGGGCTCACAGCGGATCTGCCAGGGAGCTGCGGCCACAGGAATAATTGAAACTCTCCAAAGGTGGGGGCCGCGCTACAGTGCGCCGAGCTCGCACCATCTTTATTAGACAAAATGGTTTCTGAGGCCTAGCTAAATTCAATACGTTTGGGCAATGTCTTCAGCAGGTGAGCCATCCACCACCCAGGCCCTGGTGGTAAGGAGGGGACGCCCGATGAGCCATGGCCCTCACCTAGGGAGGGAATGTAGGCAAGGGGGGTCTTTTGGACTAATCCTCCCCTACAATTGACCGGGAGCCACCAGCTCTGCCCCCCGCTCTGTGGACCCGGTCGAATGTTGGTTCAGTCGTCATCTCGTCCGAGAAAAGAAGGGTGATAATGTCCCTCACCGTCCGGTTCAGTTCTCTTTCCGTTTCTCCCTCCGACTCCGGGACCCCAAAAATTCTGAGGTTGTTCCTCGGTTCCCTATTTTCGAAGTCGTCCATATGCCTGGCCCTCTCCTCGTCTCTCTTTTCTAGCGCAGCTATTCTCATGGACATGTCCATCTCTTGGGTCGTTGTTGAGGACTGGTTGGTCTCCAGCTGCAACACTGTCCTCGACCTTGTCCACCCTGCGGTCCCTGTTCTCCATTTTCTGGGCAATGTCCGCCCGCATATCTCTGATCTCCTGCAGGACCGAGGCAAAGCCCTTTTCCATTGTAAGGGTGGGCGGGGGTGAGGTCTCGGGCTGGGACATTCTAGTCGTCCGATCCAGGCCGCTAATCTCCCTTCTGGCGTCCTGGTAGCGATACTCCTGGAGGATTTGGCGCCAGCTCATCCGATCTCCCTATCTCTCCCTCCGGTCGGTGGTCTTTGGGGGCCAAGAGCGATGATCCTGCTGGGAGACCGCCCTTCGGGCAAAAAAGTACTCTGTGTGGGGCTTTCTTTGAGCGGGCACACGCCCCACCAGTCCCCGGCGGGGGCCTCACACTCTCTACACGCCCTTTTTCCCGCTGCTTGTGAGCGTCTGTCCCTGTGATGGCGGTGGGTATCGAATTTGTGATCGGGTGAGGGTCCAGGCCGGGTCCCCGGGGGGGAGGGGGGGGGCGCAGCACCCACAGCTTGCTAGTCAGGCCGTGTTCTCTTCTGAGTTCGTCTCCAGGCGGGCACTCGCCCTGGGACGGGGCGCAGGGGCCACCACCTGTATAAGTCTCACACCTTCATCAGCCTTGCCCCGCTGTTGTCCGCAGTACACCGCTCCGGTGGCCCTTGCCAGGGTCCGTTGGTCGGGGTCCAGGCGCCCCTGTTTTTTCGACTCTGTGATCTGGCACTCGGGTCAAGTGGGCTGTCTCACCTCTGGCTGGATTGGTTGGTACCCTCCCCCCGTGCTGCGAGGCCCCGACGGTGGAGTCCCCGCCGAAGCGCTGCGTGCTCTATGACCGGGGTAGGGTGGCGGGGCCTCCCGCGTATTCTCTCTTTAGGCCGCGGGGCCTCGTTCTTAGGCGTCTGAGGGTCTTTCGGCGTCGCTCTTTCGCCCGGGGGGGCCTCCTGGGATTCACTGCCACTGAGAACCGCAGCTGTTTCGTGGGGGTGGTGCTGGGGGGCGGCTCAATCCCTCTATATGGCCCAGTTTCGGCAGGAGCAGCGTCTTCAGGCAGCCATCGCCTGTGCGCCCCCTGGTGGCCTCCCCCACATCGTGTTTTAGCAAACTCGGATCCCATGAGCAGGAAAGCCGAAAGTGTTGTACAGTTAACAATAGTAGATGACGAGCAAGAAAGAATCTAAGAGGGCTTGTCTGGCCCAGTATCAAAAGGCCAGTACAGCCGAGAACTGGTTATTGTGCTTCAAGAGATGCAATGAATGCAAAATACAGGCTAAGCCCCTGCCAAGGTACAACAAAAAGACAATGAGTCCCAAGTTTTATTCATTTTAAAACCATTAAATCCAGAGAAGAAGCTCAAAATGTGGTCGCCAGTCACGTGACAGAGATGGAAATTGACGTGGACAGATGCCGCTGAGACGAGAAGGCGAGAGCATGTTCACACTCCTTTTTATTCCCAGGCGTTGAGGCTTGCAAGACAATGTTCAAAGGCTAATTGAATGACAGAAAGTAAGAGTGATGATAGATGTTGGGCGAATTGGGTGGGGAGGCATTGTCATGTCCAACCCACCAACACCTGGGGTACCAGCTTGCGTAGTGCTAGCAAGTGGAATATTCCAGAAGGGTACAAGTGTGCCAACCAATTATAGAGGGCCTCATATCAAAGAGCCCTATAGTTTGTAAACAAATCATTGTGTATTTTATCAGGATGACTTGCACTACAGGAGTACTTGGTTGCCCACCTGAATATAGAGACCCAATCAAAACACCATACCCCATAGAAAGCATATGTAGAGGTTTCCTGTTATTCAACATAATTCAGTTTGTTTTTACAGTTTGGCACGTAGTGTGACGTCAGTGATGACGAAGGTTTACTATAAAAGCATGTTTTTTATGTAAATCGTTGAGAACATTGCCATGAGACGTCCGTTGTACTCCCTGTTTTAGAGAATTACTAATAAAACAGTATACCTTTTGCCAACTCCCTGAGTAAATCTTTTAATTGATTAATTTCTGCATCCCCATCCATCCTATAAGAGCGCCACCTCGTCTTAGAGGGCCTACAGGTTCACCTCCTTAAACCTCTACTTCGTCTCAGTACTCGAGTGGTGTTTGGGTATGTCTGAGTTAATAAAGGAAGGATGTATAGATGTGTTTCTCCTTCTTGTCTTAGTATCTGACTGATGTGTGTTGGGAGAGGTGTTTTCGAGAAATATAGAGGCATGATTGATATCCTATAAAGGCCTGAGGACATTTGATTCTTGTGGGAGGGAAAAGGGGATTCAGCGTCAAATGCAAGGGTATCTGATCTCCACTCCCCAAGTCTCCTCCACCCAGGTGATCCTCACTCGCATATCCACACCCAGGGTCAATGAGAGATGGCCTTTCCCGAGTACCCTGGGAGGATATATTGGTAAAAAGTGAGGACGCCCTCCGATTCCTCACAACCTTTGGAACTTTGTTTTGTTAAGGAACTTATTTTGAGTTCATAGTGTAAGGGAAGGAAATAGTTTTTGGTCACAATGCTGGCTTTATATTTGACATCCTGACTGACCCTTAAGTTTATTATTTCTAGGTAGGCGAATTCCTCTTAGTCATAGGGAAAGGTAAGTATTTTGATATTAATTGGTTATTTATAACACGCTTAATACCCAAAGGCTTCAAAGCGAGGACACGAGGATCGAACCTGTGTTGCTCCGTGTCGTCTTGCTTCCAAGGCGAACACGTTGTTGCTGAGCTATCCTCCAGCGACTTCTTATACTTCAAATAAAAGCTTTTAGACAAAATCATGGCATCACTGTGTCCGCCTCATACTTCCGAACCCCACACATAATTTGTCGCATCATGTTCCCTTATTCACCAAGAATCAAACCAAAAGAACCGGTGGTTTTGATCAATTTTATTCACTCTTACAATTAAGTAGATGGTTGTGTGTTTAGCATTCGAATGGATTGTGTCCGCCAACATATTCCACATCTTTGACATGTAATGTCCACAGCTGTGTAGTTCATTATGTTTTTCAGCAGAGGGCGTCCTGCGTCGATGGCGTTGGGTCGATGTCCCTTGAAGGCCTCCGTCTAGGGCGATGTCACCGGATGTTATAAATGGGATGCACGGCACCCGTAGCCTCAGTTCCGTTTTTTCCACAAACGCGTTTGCTTCAGAGACTCGGCGCACCTTGTGTATTCCTGGTGATTGCCTTCTTCTTCGACCACTCTGACTCCACGGTCGCCTTCCTCGTCCTCCTCAGAGGATGGAGCTGCGAGGAAAGTGGCTTGTCTGACAAAGTCCTCGACTCCCGAGGAATATGCTGCCTTTATGGAGCGGATGGTAGCGATTTTTTTTAATCGCAGGGCACCGTTCCATCCGCGCTTTCGGATGAAGCCGGCAAGTAACGGTCTCATACTGTGACTCGCACCGCTTCGGGCTTAGGTCCTCGACGCGACTCATCTGGAACCTTCGAGGTCCCGTTCGGACAAGGCTCAGGATAGTCGCAAGAGACGTGCTTCCATGTCTTGGTTCTCATCTCCAGCGAGACCGCAGAAACCTGGTAAGGGCTCGAGGTCGGCATCGACTCCGTCGGATACCAACGTCAAAGCTTTGCCTTCGTACCGGCCCTTGGTGCCGTTTTTTGACGTCAAAGCCGTCAGCGCTCTAGACGTCGAAGCCTTCGGGATCCTCGACGCCTTCAGGGCATTTTGGCCAAAATTTGCCAATGGAGATCACTGATACTGTGGAGCCTCCAACGAAGGCTACTTCTAAGTCTCTGAGGCCTGTGTTGGACTCCAGACCCTCTTCTGTCCCGTGGCAAGATTTTAACCTCCCTCTGGATGACATTTATTAGGAGGAGGAGAGGTCAGACTTCAATATGGACCCTGTTAATCCTGATGTGGCTCCTGTCTTTTCTGGGGACCGTCAGTTGGAAGAGTTGAGGCAAACTCTTCATGATGCCAGTGGTTTGGACACTTCTCCGGAAGTGGAATTGGGCAGGCCGGAGCCTGGGGCTTATGCAGAGTCGTCCTACGGGAGGCTCATGGCTAGGGTCACAGAGTATCTGGGCTGGTCCAGTCCTCCTGAAGCTTTTGTACAGGATGATCTCATAGTCATCTTGGATCAAGGTCCGTCCTCTGTCCTGGTGGTCCCTTTTCATCTGACCTTGCAGAAAAGGGTGGCAGCTGCTTGGCAGTCCCCGGAATCTCTTCCGGGGGTCAATAAATCTTTGACACAGAAATACTGCCTTTCCGTAAGCAACCCCAGCTATTTATCTACTCATCCCACTCCCGAGAGTTTGGTGGTTCAAGCGGCCACGGCCAACTCGAGGCAGGCAGCATACCCTACCATCCCTCCGGATAGGGACGACAAGCGCTTCGACGGTTGGGCCCGGAAGGTATTTTCTGCTGGGAGCATGGCCCTGAAATCGGCCAACTCCCTGTATGCCTTGACAAGGTTTTCACACACTTGTGGAATTGTTTCTTTGGTGGCTGAGCATATTCCAGAGGGGGAAGAAAGGGATGGGTTCCTTGCTCTCATGCAGGGCCGCAAGGATGCCATGTGCGAATCCCTTCAGTCGGGTTTGGATACGGCCGACAGTGTTAGCCGGTCCATGGCTGCGAGCACCGTGATATGCAGATTTGCGTGGTTGCGGATGTCGGGTTTTGCTCCGGATGTGCAGGCCTGTCTTCTGACCATGCCCTTTGATGGCTCCCTTTTTGTCCCAGGGGACAGCAGTGGAGGTGAGTTTCTTTTCGTTACTACTCCTCCTTTGGTAGAACGAGAGGGACGCCAGTCAAAGGGGCCAGTGAAAAAGTACCTGTGGTTGACGGGGAAACCGTGGTGCCAAAGCCGCTCAGGCAGCTGTCTCTTTGCCTTCATGCACTGCCGCAGCCGCTTCCAAACAGTCATGAGGCCCTGTCCCATGGTTCACTGGTTGGGGGCAGACTGTATCACCATCTTGAATAATGGGGGGGGCATTACTTCAGATGCGTGGGTTCTGGATACCATAGCCCACGGCTACTGCCTTCCCTTCCTTCAGCGGCCTCGCGACAATCCACCAGGGAAACTCTCTTTGAAGCTTCCGGAATCCGCTCCTTGCGCAGGAGATCTTGTCCCTGCTGGAGAAAGGCGCTATAGAACTGGTGCCTGTAGCGGAGAGGAACAAGGAATGGTATTCCCCTTATTTTTTTATCCCAAAGAAAGACGGGGGGGTGCGGGGGGGATTGAGACCCATCATGGACTTGCGTTGGTTGAACAAACCTCTCCGGAAGGACAAGTTCAAGATGGTCACTCTTTGAAGTCCTCCAGGCCCTTCAACTTGGTGTCTCTGGACCTCAAGGATGCTTACTTTCATGTGCCAATCCATCCTGCTCACAGAATGTACCTGAGGTTTGCGGCTGGTGACTCACACTTTCAGTTTCGAGTCCTACCGTTCGGATTGACCTTCGCCCCGAGGGTCTTCACCAAGCTAATGATGGTGGTGGCAGCGTACCTCAGGCTAAGGGGGATTCACGTCTACCCCTACCTTGACGACTGGCTGATCTGGGCACGCTCTCCCGAGCAAGCATTGGATCATCTCGGTTTTACCTGCCGCACCCGCCACAGGCTGGGCTTTCCTCTGGATTTCAAGAAGTCACATTTGACAACTTCCCAACAGCTCCAGTACATCGGGGCTGTTACAACTGTCCTTGGGGGAGTGTTCGCCTCTCAAGGTAAGGGCTCATCACATTGTGCAGATGGCGGACAAGTTTCAACATGCCCAGAGGTTCCCGGCTTTTGAATTCTTAAGGTTTCTTGGCCTCATGGCATACTGCGTTTTTCTGGTGCCATAGGCCAGGCTTCGGATGAGATCCCTGCAGTGGGTCCTCAAGATGCAGTGGTCACAGTTCTCCGGCAAGATGTCGGGTCCTGTTTAGATTCCACTCTCGGTCTCCCAGGATCTTCTGTGAGTGTCCAACGAAGGGAACCTGATAGGGGGAAACCGTTTTGGCAACCGTGGCCGGAGGTGACTGTAGTCACGGATGCTTCCCTCGCATGATGGGGCGCTCATGCCAACGACTTGACCGCCAGCGGTCGTTGGTCTCTGTCGGAGTCCAAACTCCACATCAATCTGTTAGAGCTGAGAGCCATCGGGCTAGCCCTGAAGGCTTCTGCCCTCTGTACGGTGGAAGAGTGGCATGATCATGACGGACAACACAGTGGCAATGCATTACCTCAACATAAAATGAGGGGTAGGGTCACTTCCATTGTGCAAAGAGGCAATGCAGCTCTGGTTCTGGGCCATCCAGCAGGAAATTTTGATCTCTGCAGTTAATCTAGCCAGAGACGAAAATGCGGCGGCGGACGCTCTGAGCAGGCAGAGCTCAGTCTCCCACGAGTGGGAGTTGGCTCAGGCAGTCCTTTGGGTAATATTCGCCCTTTGGGGAACCCCGCAAGTGGATCTCTTTGCCACCAGTGTCAACCGGAAGTGCGAGAGATTCTTGTTGGGGAGAATTCTGTGTTAAGGCTCATTTCCCAAACCTAGTGAGTCCCCCAGCAGCTTTGCTGGATTTTTGGGGTTTCTTTTTTTCTCCTGCTAAGAGTGAGACTTTTTCTCCCACTCTTAGGCATGATTTGAGAATGTCCTTTGACTGTGAATGTATTTTATGAACTATGGGGTCTTTTACTCCATAGGGCTTCATGTGTTTTTGGTATGTGTGTTACACAGCTACCTCAGTGCAGTAACACAGGGGGTGTCATAGTGACCCCCAACCATACACTCCATACCCTGGGTCTGACTACTGTCTCCCAGGGCATGTAAAGTCACCATTGGCTTTACTAGTCTCAAATTGTGAACCAGTACAAACCATCATATTGTGGAAGTACTGGTAGGGGTAATTCGATTGCCCCTGGGTCTGTTTTCCAAGGGGGCACTGTCCAGTCCCCCCTTGTCGAGTTTCTGGCTGGTGGCAGTGGATACCACGTGAAATGTTCCACCGGAATATTTCCTATGGGATTTTCCCATTCATTTTAAACGCACCACTTTTTGGTGCAATGTTAAAGATACCGCCGGGTTATTTATTTAATATTTATTCCCCGGTTGGGTCTTTTTGCCAGGACTCTGTTTTAAAATGGTGTTTGTGTTCACCTCTGAAACTCTAACCCAAGTCGAGCCCTTTGTTTCACTTTTTGGCGGGCTTCTCCACAGAAGCCCTCCAAGTGGTGCCACTCTGTCTCGGGTCTACAGGATGTGTGGGAGGGGGATTAGACACCCTGGACTGAGTTGCATTGGCAACTCAAGTCACACTCTTGTGCGATTGGCCCAGTGGGAGCCGCCCGGCTCACCACTTAGCATGTTTGAGTGACAGCTAGGCTGTTGAATGGGGGTTTTGCTGCATAAAAGCAGGGCATTGGGGACTGGAACTTCAGACGTGGCCACAGGACCTAAAGAATCCGAAGAGGGGGAGAAGCTGAGCCATCTACGACGACACCATCGGTGGAGCCCTGCTGTACGAACTCGCCACTTCCCCGATGACGGAGATCTTCTTCCAGGAGAGTCTTCTTCCCTTTGAGCTTGTGGGACCAACCAGTTCACCTTTTTCGCCTTCCTGGACATCTCGTGGTCGAATCGCCCGTGCCAAGCACCCCGGCGGCCGGATAGCCACGCTTCACCACTACTGCAAATAAAAGGGTTGTACCTTTTAATCGGGAACTCCGCGGCTGGTTTCTTCCCTGGCAGTGCATCGACCTCCAGCTTTCCTTTCTCGTCGAGATCATCTCTTCCCCTAGTCGAAGCCACGACTTGCATCCGCTGCCAGGAACAACTGCCACTGCTGGAGCTTTCTCACCATTGTTGACCTCAGACCTGCTAACTTTGCCTTTCTGAACTGATCCAACCTCTTTTGACTTTTCTGCAAAGACTTTGAGTGCATTTCCACTGTGTGATCTTGGGCACATTCCGCCTTGCTCTCCAAGAGTGGGCCTGGCCTATGAACTTTTTGCTGTACAGTAGACCCTGCCTTTCTTGACTTGCTGTGGTTTCTTAAGTGTTGGTACTGTGCTATTTTCCTACTCTGCCTTTTCTCTCCCTTTTTAGACGAATTATTGGAGTGCCATCTAGGGTTACGCGCTCACCTCTGTTTTGCTAAATAAGTGGTGTCTTAACCTAGACTTGTTGAATAATTAACTAGGGAGGTGTATATACTTAAAGTGACTGTGTTTGAACTTGCTTGATATATTAGTGCCAGTGTATTTTCATAAGTGTTTTTTAAATAAATAATTATATACTTTTATACCAAAGCTCTGATCAGTGTTTGCTTGTTCTACTGTATTTTAAGCCCTGTTGTGTATACTCTATAAACTGCCTAACTCTTCTTGAGAGAAGTCTGACTGCTCAGCCACAGCTACCAGGTAAATCTGGGTGGTGCAGACTGCTACCAATTGGGTTTACTGCTTACTCCTGTAGTCTTAAACTTTTTGCAGTGGTCCCTAAGGGAACTGCACAGGTTTCTGCCTAACAATTCTGCTAATTTTTTCTCCAAGAGGAGCCTTAGGAGATGGATTTGTGGTGGATTGGCAAAGAAAGGGTTGTTGGGGCGGGCACCGCTGGATTTGCCTTAAGTTCCTATGACTGTTAATTGTTTAGAGCATGCAATTAATGGCGTCACCAAGTAAACCAGTATACACTATACTGGGTAAACGAGAAAGTTGCATAGATGTCTGATGAGAAAAAATTGTCATCAGACCTTGGGTCGCCAATTGTAGTGAAGACTACTGATGGATATTAAGTTCATTTATGTTTTGCGGATAAATAAATTATAAATAATTGTGCATCAAAGATACCAAATATTCATAGAAAGAATATGTCTGAAACGGAACTTTAAGTGACTTCTTTACTTTATCTATTTAGAAGAAGCAGAAATGATATGCCAATGCATTTCTGACCCATACTTGGTCCTTCATCAGGGTGAATTTGTGTAGTACAAGAAAAAAACAAACAAGAGAAAACAAGAAAAAACAGTCATGTGGAGTACTTACATAAACCCATTTAAATGATTGCCACAAGTAACCATCTCAAGTAGAACAAATACCTGCAATTATGTCTGTCCTTGTCACTTATTCATCATAGTGATGTTTCTATTGTCCTCATGTTTCCATTAACATCAAGCAATGAGTTGCGCAATTATTTCCAAAGTTGAGATGTGTCAAAGATATCCTACTAGTTTCTGTATACAGTCTTGAGTAGACTGATAATACACAGCTTTGCATCTATGAAACATTCAAATGTTATCATATAAATAAGACCCAAATTCTTTCATGAACATCCAAACATAGTCATCCCTTTTAGAATTAAAATGTTGCAGCCTACATTGTTATGGTAGAAGTACACATACCTGATTGTGTACATTGCTGTATGAGAAACTTTTATTGAACACACGTTGCTAGTCTTGTTGCACGTACTGCTTGTTTAAAAACTTCCCTCCAATGTGAATCCACTCTAACAATCCTATCTGCAAAACAGGTTGGATGGATAGTGGTAAGATATCTTAATGTGCCTAATATTACTAAAGGAAACTAACATAAATCTTAGAAAGCTTACCTCATAGAATGTTCAAACATTCTTCATTCTTTTACAGGGTGGTAATGGAAGCCATTGGGGCTGTGAGCAACGTTCCTGTTAACTAGGTGCGTGTATGTTTACCCTCTGTGGAAAAGGTGCCAGAACGCTAATAAGCCCGCCTGTCAAACAAAGGAGATCTAAGTTTCAAAATGGAATTCGCTAGCTTGCCAAACAAAAATCTGTGGGCATGAATATACATTATCAGCCTACCCAGTAGTGTAGTAATAGTACCGGAGACACAGCTAGATGTGGTCTTGATCTTGCCGCAAGCTGTTTTTGGTTGAGTGCGAGCGTTGTCATGGAGGCGCTTTTTTTCGGAGCGTTAGGCGATCTTACGCTGGTGTTGATTGGAGTCATGGCAACAAGCCTTCTCAGTCTACTGCTAAATGGACGTGACAACGGGTTTTGTTATGTGTAATAGCGGGTACTAAAAGCTGGAGACACTGGGCTACTGGCAAAATATGCACAGGCACGGAATTACAAATAAAGAAAAACCGTGGTATACAGGTAGAGCGCGAGTGTTATCCAGGAACCGCTCGTGTGTGTGGAATGTTACGTAATTGCGTAACATTACCCTATTGTTGATGTATGTCATGGCAACAAGACTACATAGTCTCCTGCCATTGCGAATATATATAAACGTAAAAATGAATCTCTTTAATGTGATGACGGCTGCTAATTACTAGAATAACTATGCTGCTGGTAAGATGTACGCAGGTACACAGTACAATTAACGATAAAAAACACCCCTTTGCTAATGCACCTAATAAAATCGAAACAAAAATGGTGGATCAGTCTAAGGGAGTTGTTTAAACCGACCTTCTGCCTAAAAATACATATGTTGGATACATTGGGCTGTAAGTTAGAAAGATTACAGAAACATATGGATCAGATGATGAATATTGCAGAACTCGTTCCAAACATCTACAAAGCCGTAAGTACTAGACCTATTTATGCAAAACGCAATGGAGAAGTACGGATGAAAAACCTTTCACTCATCCTAATTATTTAGCTACAAGGTGGATATTAGATCTCCATCCTCAACGTTTGGATCCTGTGGTGGATTGGTCCTTCCCACTGCTGTACGCATTTCCTCCAGTCCCCGTCATTGCTCAAGTGTTGCAAAAGTTATGGAGGTTCGGTTCCCACATGTTCCTCATTGCTCCAGATTGGGCCAGGAGAGCGTGGTACCCAGACCTTCTAGAAATGTCCATCTGCCCTCCACGCCGTCTTCTCTACCGAGAGGATCTGCTCTCCCGTAAGTGGGGGGGGGGGGGCTTGGGGGGAGCTGGGGTAGGGTGGTGCGGGGTGGGGGGTGGTTTGGGTGGTGGGGGTGTGTATCTCAGGTTCTCCATCCAGAGGTCAAGGCTCTCAACCTTCACGCTTGGTATATGAAAGGTTGAGGTATAAGGATTGGGACTTCCCGGATGGCGTGATGGAGGTGTTGCTTTCGGACAGGCGGACTGCAACAAAATCCCTGTTCCGTTGGCATAAGTTCTGCAACTGGTGCAGAGATCGCAATGTTTATCCTTTTCAGTGCTCCATTCCTATGGTTTTGTCTTTCTTACTTTCTTTGGCCCACAGGGGCCTTCAAGTGGGTACCATTAAAAATTATCTGGCGGCGCTGTCTATATTTAAGCGCTCGTCTGAAGAATGTTCTTATTTTAAGATTCCTTTGATTGCTCAATTTCTTAAAAGACTGACTAATGTATTCCCGCCATCCCCTTTCCAGGTGCTGGTTTGGGATTTGAATTTGGTTTTTAAATTCCTCATGGGTGCTCTGTTTAAACCTTTGCACTCTTGTCCTTTGAGATTACTGTCCTTCAAGACTGTGTTCTTGGTTGCAGTTACTTCCGCTCGCAGAGTGAGTTAATTGCAGGCACTTTCATCTAAGCCACCCTTTACTTTGTTTCACAAGGACAGGGTTGTACTGCGAATACGTCCCTCTTTTCTATCTAAGGTAGTTTCTGAATATCTTTTCAGTCAAAAGGTGGTTCTTCCATCTTTCTACCATCCTCCTCATCCTGGTAAGGAAGAGGAGTGACTCAATCGGTTGGATCCTAGGAGAGCTCTGAGCTTTTACATTTCTAGGATGTCCAGGGTCAGAGTTGACGATAAACTCTTTGTAGGATATGCTGCACACCGATTGGGCCAGGCTGTTACCAAACAGAATTTGTCCAGGTCGATTATCCTTACCATTACTGAGTGTTACCGATTGGCGGGGAAGGACCCTCCTGAAGGGTTGAGAGCTCATTCCACTAGGGGCATGGCAACTTCCGCCCTCCAGCGAGGTGTTCCTATTAGGAATATTTGTGATGCCTCTACATGGGCTTCAATACACACATTTGTTAAACATTATTCTCTGGATACAATCCATGGTCAGGATATGGCCTTTGGGAAGGCGTTCTTTATTCCGCAATCTAATTGGGTACTCTAAATTCTAAACATCGACCCGACGTCATCGACGCAGGACGCCCTCTGCCGAAAAAGTTTCCGAAGTGCACAGCTGTGGACATTACATGTCAAAGATGTGGAATACGTTTGCGGAATATCCATTCGAAAGAACGTTACCAGTTGGTAAGTAACTTGTTCTTTTATATAAGGTGCATGAAGTTCCAGGTCTAGTTCCATTTAGATTAGAGCAAGTCCGGTGATTTCTGCAGACCAATAGGTGTGACATCTAATGAGAGAAGTATATTTATATTGACCCGTGTAGAGTACGAAAGTTTAACAAAGTATTTGCTTTTTCCAGTTCTTTAATCAAGTTCTGATGCTTGGAAAAACCTCTATCAGTGATCTGTCAGAGCATATCTTTGATCTAATTTTGGAGCTGTACAATATTGACAGTCATCTCCTCCTTTCGGTGTTACCACAACTGGAATTCAAACTAAAGGTAAATATTACTTTTAATCACAAAGGTGTACATTTGTTTTTATTGTTCCATCTCCATTGACTTGGTAAAATGTTCATCTTTTCCAAAAGTTTACAACGTTAATGTATCTTTTTGGGAAGGATCTTGCTGAAGGTTGCATGGTCCTTGCTCGGCCGGATTGCTGATCACCCAAAGGGCAGCCTTTTTCCTGTATCGAGCCTGATTTTAATATATGATGTATATTAGTTTAGTTTATTAGTTTAGTTTATTATTTATAGAGCGCACCAGACCCTGGGGCCTTAGGGCGCAAAAAGACAAGAATATTCTCAACTTAGTTACAAGTACATGGTAAGTAGGAAAATACAGGGATATCAGCCATGTTACAATAGGCAAAGTATATGCAAGGCAGGATCAAGGTCAAGGAACAACTAAATAACAGGGTGCATGTATACTGGATAGTCATAGGGTTATAATATACAGTTATATACAGTGTCATATCAGGTCAAGTGGCTCCAGGAACAATACATTGCAACAAAAAAAAAACAGAATCAAGTGTCATAGTAATGAGGGGCAAAAAAAAACAGATTCAAATGTCATAGTAATGAGGTGCGCACAGAACTTCAATCACATAGTAAGTAAGCTCCGGGAGCAGAGGTTAGGCGTCAAGGGAGGTGCATCAAAAAGAGACTTGCAGGTCAGAATAGTTAGATGTCGTTAGCTCTCAGCCACCTGGTCAGGTTCTGTCTGAAATTAGCGAAGGCCTGAGGTTCTCTGAGGCCATGGGGGAAGGGAGTTCCACAACTGCGCAGCCTTGACTGGGAAGCTGTGTCCTCCTATAGTAGAGTTTGAAGCGCGGAACTTGGAGGCAGTTCGCGTTGGCTGTTCTAGTTGGTCTAGACGAGGTTCTTTTACATAACCTGTACATGAGGTAGGGGGGTGCTTTATTGTTGAGGCACTTGTGGGTAAGGGAGGCCATCATAAGTTGAATTTTATCAAAAGTGGATAGCCATTAGTAATCTCTTCTTACAGAGGATATATGATCATTTCTGTTAATTTTAAGAGCTGCTCTCAGTGCATTGTTCTGGAGGACTTCAATTTTATGGATGGTCTGTTTATTTGCCCCAATGTAGAGTCCGTTACAATAATCCGATTTGGAAAGTATGAGGGCTCTGGCAAGTGTAATGCAGCTATCAGTGGAGAGGAATTGTTTGCTAGCTCTGATAAATTTGCATGTGTATGCCGCAGCAGAAGCTAGAGAATTAACTTGTTTAGCAAAGTTCATGGTGGTGTCTAGGTAAAATCCTAGGATCTTCATTATTGATAGGAATATCATAAAAGTAGCTAATGAAGTGAAGTTGGCATAGTCCGGGCTGAGTTTGGAAATATAGGTTGAAGTGCCTAGGATAATGAGCTCAGTTTTATCATCGTTCAGGCATAGATCGTGGGTGGCCATCCATGCCTTTTCTGTGGTGGTGTCTGAAGCTTGAGGTGTGTATGTAGCAGATGGTTGTAGGCATTCAACAGGGAGCGGAGCATGTGTTGCTCCTCCCTCACTAAAGGGAAATTTAGCTCATCAAATGCATTCTCCTGTGTCTTCCTCCTTCCTCATGATAGCTTTAATTAATCTTTTATAACATGCTTAATATCGAAGACCAGTTTCTAAGCGTAAGTGCAGGACCGGAATTCAAACTTGTGTTACTGGTGTTGCTCTATGTTGTCTTGCTTCCAAGGCAACACGTTGCCTCTGAGCTATCCTCCCAGATTTTATCTGCCCTGGTTTCACATTGTTGCCATAGGCTTCTGCTTTAATCACCCATATTCCTCACGACTTCTCATGGAGCACTGTTACCAGCTTTGACCACTTACCACTTGAAGTCCAAAAGCACATCCCAGTTATCATAAGGGTTCATGAACAAATGAAAACTACTTTGTATATGTTTTGTCTATGGACTCCATTGCGGGAGGGGGTCCCACAATAAAATACGGAGACTGATTCCATTTTGTCCATGTTGTGTGCAAATGGATTCCAGAACCTTGATCTTATGTAAGGTTGCCATATAATTGTGGCTATTTTTACTTTTCAGGCTTTCTTCTTTTCCTGGGTTACAGAAGCTGGACAGAAAACGCTGTTATTTTCTTCTTTTTCAACCAACTTTATTGCAAACAATTTTAACAGTTACACAATTGTGAAGGATTTTCAGAATCATCCCTAGCAGTGTATTCTGTGAGGCCAATCGATCATGGTCTACAGGAAAGACACTGATTTCTAGCCTAACGAGTCAGGGTATAGTAGGAGAGCAGTAAGGCTTAGACTTAGTAGGGTGTGAGGGTGATCTAGGGCTACATTGCGACACACACGGAGGACTCCAATAATTAGAGTTGGACAGAAGAGTACAAAAAAAGCAACGATATATTAGGCCTTTAAAAATACATACTTCAACAAATTAAAACCTCAGGTAAGTATTATCACCAAAGTACTTCTAGTTTCTTCTTGCCCGAGGTTCTGCCCAGTGGATTCTTCTCAAGGGCGCCCTGCATATACAGCTGTTCGCACAGCAATCCCTCGTTAGATGATGTATTATGGCTCATTGTTGCAGGGAGTTCGCCTTCTTTTTTGGGAAGCGTTAAATAAGATTTGTAATTTTTTGCTTACTGTGCTTCCTTATTCCAGTGACCTTGCGCTGCTTTCATATGCCCATATTTGAACAAGGGCTGTGTTCACAGTGCCAGAGGGATGTTATTTGTACACCTTTGCCCTTCTTACCTGGCTCTCGTGGAACATCAAAGATTGGTCGCTACTCACCGAGCATTCAGCTAGGAGGCCCAGAGTCTATCTCCCTTCTTGCCATCTTTACATCTCCTTTCCGATTGGGCAGCCTGCTGTTTTACTGGCTAATCGGGGTCCGGCAGGCTTTAGACGGCCTCCTCACCTAAGACCCACAACAAAGGCCCCTGTCTGCTCCCAGTTCGCTGCCGGTACGCTGTTATGGGATATCTTACACTCCCTCGCCAACTTCACTTGAGCAATCGGGATGTTGCTCCCACACTCTTGAGTGACACCTGGACTACCATGACTTTCTCACCTCCATAGTGTTGGGGAGAATTCTCATTTCTGTGCTAATTCTACCTTGGAGATCCTCAGCTCTTTGGCTGGACTTTAGGACTTTTAATTTTAATCCTGGAGTGATTGAGACCTTTTTCTCTCTCTCTCGTATTTTTCTCTGATTTGAACCCTGTTTTTCTTTTGGTTTTGGAGTCTGACAAATTCCATAGGCAAAAACCAAAGAGAGGTAGAGCTGCTACTAGCCAGGTTCGTCCCCAATATTTGTCAATAAATGAAACAACTATATCATGGTATTGGGGATCCTGGTGTTATAGGTACTTATAGGTGAAATCTCTAAGTCTGTAACCCATGGGATTGTCCAGAAAGAAAAAGAGGGTTGAACAAGGAAACTCGCATACAACAAAGGCTGTGAATAAACGCGATTTGTATTAAAACAAAAAACATTCAAAAAAGAGAAAAGAAAGCATTTATAAACAACTTACATATGACAAAATCCAATAGTCTTAGCATAAATAAATAATGAAATCAGAAATTAAAGTTTTACTTCAGTACATACGTAAATTTAGAGTACTGACCATGCACCGTACGGGCTTTTTTAGTGCTTGCTAAATGAAAAGTGCAATACATAACCCGTAAGGGAGAGGTACACAAATGATTCTAAGTGTACACCATGACCCATGTGTGACACATGTGGAAATCTAAGATAACTTATGTTCAATAAAATGGCTTGTATTCAAAAAAGCATCTCATCTTGCGGTTACTCCATAGGCATCAGCTTTTTGTATTGTGACACACAGCACCTCCAGTGCAGTGGCACAGAGAAGTCCTTTGGATTCCTGCTAAGGTTTAAGTACCTTCTCTTGGATAAGCTGTTTCCAAGAGTAGTAAAGTGAAATTGACTTTACCTTTTTCACTTTTTAGACCCAACACACACTATCTTATGTGGAGTGCTGTGGTTATCCTTGCTATAATTAGTGACTGGTGGCAGTGGTTCAATTATCTTACCATTGTGCAGTATTGCACCCATGGGTGCCCATTTTGTCAAAATGGCCCTGGTCGTCTTATTTCGCCATTTCTTGTTTGTAAGGTCCTTCTTGAGATTTACTCTGCGAGTCAAACCAAGTTTGGTCCCTTTGTTCGTTTTGTCTTAGTCGGGCTTCACAGGTGAAGCCTGCCTCTGGCTCCAGCGTGTCTGGAAGGTCAGGAAGAGAGGGAGGTGCCTGAAACTCCCTGTGCTTAGTCTCCTTGGTTTAAAGGAATGCACCCAAAGGTGATTGGCAGGCTGCGTGTCCTTTGAGAACAGTTAGGCTGCAAATGAATGGGAGAGACGTGCATAAAATACAAGGTCTTTTGCAAGGAAGGCAGAGTCGACCACTGGACGAAGGAACCGAAGAAGAAACTGGAAGAGAAGCTTGCTACACCCCCTCTGGACCGTTGGTTTGCCAGTTGAAGCCCTGCTGCAGTGCTGAAACTCCAATTTTCGCATCGACTAGAGGAGCCCTGAACGGATGTCTTTTTCATTTGGGTTGGTGGGACCAACTGACCCCCAAGACAAACTTGACTGGAACAACCCCCCCATCTCCCCTCCCTGCTGGCTGTACATCTTCACTGCTGCTGGAACCGAGTGCCAGGGGACAGGAACACCAGAATCGAGTGCATAGTTTTTAAGCTGTATCAGAGCTCCAGGAAAATCCTCAAGAGTGCTGGACCCCAGAAGCAAGGAGAGCCCATAAGGAGTGCAAGAACCGCAGTGGTGCTATTTCCGAGTAGCTGAAACCGCGAAGTGCCACTGACCTGGACGTCAAACTTCAAACCGGACGTCGTCCCTCTTGTCCCCACGACTGAGGCCCAGGAACAGGATCTGCAGGACTACAACAGGAACAGAAGCCAGCTGGAACCTTTTCTTCAGACGCAAGGTACTGTGTAACTAGGAGTACTTAACTCTTGCTGTGTGTAGCTTGCTTGCTCTCACTGGAGACTTGCATTGGCTTCCCTTTGCAGAGTTGCTTGCCTCTTTGCTCTTCACAAGCTTCCCAGCTTGTGGCCCACCAGTGAGTCTTTTTACAACAAAACTCTCTTTAACATTGTGCAATACATTTGTGCTATCTTCAAGAAGTGCCTTAGCTCCCCTAGACTTTGTTCAATTGACATTGGCTGTCCAGGCTCCCAGAAGACTCTACTTACTCCGACTTCATCTGGCCCTCAGAAAGTCATGCATAAGTTACTTGTATAGCTGGGTAAGGGTTAACTTATATTTCCTTGGGGGGATTGGAAGTGCTTACCTGTTTGGAGAAACATTTTAACCTTTGTTTCTTTTCCTAACCTATTCCTTTTCCGCATCCTCAGTATTGCATTAAGTGTTAGTGATATTTCAATGTCCACAGTGTCCTAGCAATTGTGTGTGTGTGTGTGTGGTCCACAGTGTCCTAGCAATTGAAGGTGTGTGTGTGTCTCTCATCCCAAAAGGTGATCTACTTACACTTAAAAAATACACTCCTTCAGTTTCAGTATTTTATTGTTGCATGTTGCCCTATCTAAAGAAGGCTTGTTTTAAAACTGATGAATAAATAATTATTTTATTAAGAAACCTTGAGCAGAAGTGTTATTTGAATACCGGTCACTGTGAATATCTGTTACTTCTCTACAGCTCACATTGACCCCTCTTGAGAAGTCTGGCTGCTCAGTCACTCTACCAACTTGTGTAGTACAGACCTATACCTAGGTTGGGTTGCCAATTGCCAAGATGACAAGGCTGGTGTAGACTCCCACAGGGTTACTACATATACTCTTGCCTAACACATCAATGGGTTAGTCCCCTCCAAATGGACACATTCCTATCCCTTTGACTTTGCCTCCTTCTCGCCATCTCATCTGTCTCCCATGCTTACAGCCTGTGATTGCACTGTGTTTTCACCGGCTGCTACCAATTTGAATTTAGATGTGCCCTTGAGGTTGTTTTGTGTGCTTTTTCTCTTGAACTTGGTTGGGCCAGTGACTACATTGTGCTATTCTGCACACTGGTCCTATCCTGACCCCCCCCTTCCCCTTCTCTCTACCCCACCACTGGCGCTCTGTTTTCCTATCTTCTCTAACTGTTTCTCCATCGACAATCCCTCCCTTCACACTAAGTCTGGCAGGAAGAAGTCCAAAAAGGATATTTCGAATGTATTGTGTCCTCCAACGTATTCCTCATCTTAGATATATCCGTCCAGCTTGATTTGCTTCGGAAATGTTTTCTCGGCAGAGGGTGCCATGCGTCTATGTTGAGTCGAAGTCCCTCGAAGGCCTCCGTCGAGGGTGACGTCATTGGGTATTCATGTAGCACACGCGGCGCCCGTTGGCCTCAGTTCCGTTTTTTTCGCAGTGCGTGTTGCTTCTGAGACTCTGCGCTCCTCGATAGTTCTGTGACGCAGTTATTGTGAAGATATTCGAGATGTCCTCATCGTAGACCCGACTACCCCGCGTTCGGGGTTCAAGAAATGTAAAACCTGCGTTTCCAAAATGTCGATCACTGATCCGCACCGAGAATGTCTGTGGTGCCTCGGCGAAAACCACGACATGGGGGCCTGTATGAAGTGTCAGGCAATGAAGGGCAATGCCTTGCGAGAGAGGAAGGGAAAACTACAGTTAGGTCAAAAACCCGATCGAAAAGCCTCAAGCGTCGAGTCGAGATCTCATGAGGAGAAATCTCCTCGGCGCGAAAGGCCTAAACAAAGGTCTATGTCCCGAAGTGGAAAACACCACTCTTCGTCTTCGATGAAAAAGTCTAAAAAGAGACGCCACCTGTCCCCTCCCACCTCGTCTTTGGACGAATCCCCCAAGAAAATGAAATGCCCCACAAAACATTCTTCCTCCGGAGAATGCGAAGCGTTTAGAGTTAAAATGATCAAGGTTTTTGAAAAAGCTAAGCCTTGGTCCGCGCCTTCGTCGGAAGCTGGCCGAGAGCATTACCGTTCCGACACTCGCGCTCCCTCGAGCCCGGGTGATCGAAGGAGGAAAGATCGGGAACCTTCCAGGACCACGAGTGATGGATCGCTTAACTGCTCGAGGTCATCAATGCCGTCCAGAACCCGACACACCTTGAAGGACGAGCCTTCGAAGAGCTTCTCGAAGCCAGCTCCATCAACGTCTGCTATTTTGTCGACGTCATAGACGCCTTTGTCAAACCCAAAGCCTTCGTGCCAAAAGTTTCAAAGGCTTCAGTTCATCCAGAAACTGACAAAAGAGCAGCAAAAGAAAAAGCTGCAAAGACTAGAAAACCTTCAGCCTCCACTGTAACAGCTACTCCAGAAAAAATGTATAAACCTCTACCAAGGAAGAAATATTTTAAATCCTTGACTTCAATCTTTGAAGAACAAGAAAGGTCTAAGGAGGAGGATGTTCCTTTTGGCCTAGAGTATGGCACCCGTAATGTCCCAGAATGTCTAATTTCCGAGGAAAGCAGAATGAGGGATTTAGTGGAAACCTTGCATAACGCAAGTGGAATTGACACATCACCTGAGACAGATTTTGGCAGACAAGAACCAGGGTAACATGCCATTCCCTCATATAGACATTTCTAGCCTCTACAAGCTTAGAGTGGATAATCAACTTTTCATTGGGCATGCCGGAAGGAAGTTGGGTCAATCGGTGTCAAAACCAACCCTATCACGTTGGATTCTGCTTTGCATTTCGGAATGCTACAGATTGGCGGGCACAGATCCACCAGAAGGCTTGAGGGCCCATTCAACCAGATGCATAGCCTCTTCGACAGCCCTTCAAAGAGGTGTTCCCATAAAATCTATTTGTGAAGCAGCGACTTGGTTTTTGCTGCACACTTTTTCTAAATTCTATAATCTGAATGCTTCCCACTCTAAAGAGCTTGCTTTTGGTAAAGCAGTGCTGTATTCAGCTTTATAATAAAAATCTACTCTGCCTCCAAATAACTTTTTCACTGCTTTGGGAGTCTATCTAAAATGAGGAATACGTTGGAGGAACATCCAGTCAAAAGAATGTTACCAGTTGGTAAGTAACTTGTTCTTTGATCTCTAACCCTGGTCTCCCTATCGCTGACCGTTATGATATGATAGGGCATTTATAACGCGCCTATACACTAGTGTTTCGAATACCAGCACTTCCTCCCGACAGACCCTCCCCAACATCCCCTTTGTCGTTCCCTCGCCAGATCTATTGACTCTGCTCTCTCCTTTCTCCTTCTCCCATTAATGGTGGCACCCGCTCATCAATTTCCTTTTATCTCCTGCTTTCCCCTCTCTCCCTTCCTCAGCTTCCTTGCCGCCCCACTCTGGCTCCTCCTTGGCTACCTTGCCCTCTCCTCCTTCCTCTCCTGACCCCCCCCCCCCGGCTCCTTCTACACCTCCGCAGAGCGTACCTCTGATCTGTACACCTCCCTTTAAGTCCTTCAAGGATGGCAACTTTCTCCATATTGCCACTCTCAAATCTCGCTCAGCCGTCAAACACTTCTGACATCTGCCACCTCCTGGAAGAAATTGTCCTTGGTCTCACCAAGACATGGTTTACGGCCAGCTCTGTCACAAGCTTTGACACTCTCCTCTCTGACTGCTACAAGATCCACTCCGAACCCAGATCCACCCGGTCCGGAGGGGGTGTAGCCCTGATCTTCCGGAGTGGCTTCCTGCCTCTGTCATTCCGATGCAGACCTACTCTTTCGATTGCCTTGTCTGCAGGATTGGTGACCTCAATATCCATCTGGATGCTCCCTGTTCCTTCTCTGAACTCTTTCGTGACCTCTGCGATTGTCTTTCTATTCTCCCCTCTGGCCCGACTCAATCTGCAGGGCACACACTGGATGTTCTTATCCTCTGACCTCCCCCTCTCCATCCCTCTGACCACTCCTGGAGTGCTCACTCCCTCCTATCCTCCCATCTCTCCCTACCCCTCAGGCAAAGCCAAGTCCAATACTGCCACCTATCTTTTCGGTGGTCCGACCCATGAAACATGTCAGTTGAGGCTTTTGCTGCCGCTTTCTCTCCCCCTCCTCTGGCTGACTCGCATCCTGAGACAGCTCTTTCCACACTCTACTCTTCTATCTCCGATACTCTGGATGCTCTTGCCCCTGTCATGAGGATCTGTTTGAAGCCCAAAGCCAAGTGCAACTCTTGGTACGACTCTGACCTAGCTACCCTTAAACGCGAGTGTAGGGTGGCTGAGTGGAAATGGCGGGATTCTTGTACCTCCTGACAAACTGGTCTGCTGCGTGCTCCAAAGGCAATTCCGGGCCCTTGTCCAAAACTAAGAAGAGCCCACATCCACGCCTGCGTCTCAGCGGCTTCTAACAACTCGGCCGAACTCTCTAAAATCTGCAAGGAGCTGGCCAACCCTACTGCAGTCTCTACCTCTCCTGTCGCCTCCCAGGCTATTTGCACGGCCCTTGCCTCTCATTTCATCTATAAAGCCAGGACATCCTGTCCACCCTCTCGTCCTCTCCTCTTCCCCCTTCTTTATCTGCTAACTTTGGCCTTCCTGCATCGACCACCTGTCCCTCCCTCTTTTTCATCCTTTCCTCTGTTCTCCCCTGATAAGGTTTCTAGAACAGTTCGATCTATGAAATTCTTGTCAAAACAGGTTCTTCCCTGTTTGTCTAAAACCATCAAGGACCACATTGACACCCTTGCTCCTGCTCTAGCCGATTTCTGCAACCTCTCCTTCGCCTCTGAAGCCTTCCCCTCCCCTCTGATGCACTCTTGTGCACCCTCTTCTCAAGAAACCCACAGCCAACCCCTCATGCCCGGCTAACTATCGCCTGATCTCCATCACTCCTTACCTGGGCAAACTCCTGGAAAAGCTGGCCATCTCCCAGCTTAATCTTCACACTGATTCTGTTGGTTGCCTCCATGACCATCAGTCTGGCTTTAGAGCTGCCAGAAGCACAGAAACTGCTCTCCTGAACAGATGTGAAGACCTGATCTCCAACCTTGACTCTAACATCCCTTCTGTCCTCAACCTACTCTCTCTTCTGCCTTTGACACGACCAACCATGCGATCCTGCTCAACCGTCTCCGTGATAACGTAGGTATTCCTGATCCGGCCCTGGCCTGGCTGACCTGGTTCCTCTCTGATCAACCCTCCCAGGTCCAACGTGGGTCCATTCCTCTATCTCACTCTCTACCTGTCGTGTTCCCCAGGGGTCTAACCTCTCTCCCTGGCTGTTCAACCAATAACTGGGACCACTTGCCCACCGCATTGCTGCTCTATGCTCCAACTTTCAGTGTTATGCGGATGACACTCAGCTCGTTTTCAGTCTTCCCTCCGTATCTCTCCAGCCCTGAAATCACTTAATTGGCTCCCAGTGGCTGCTAGGATTAAATTTAAGACACTTTGCATTGTCCACAAGGCTTTCTGGGGCCTGTGTCCAAAAGACCTTCAACTCTCCCTCAGTTAATACCGTCCCACCCGAGCTCTTCGCTCTTCCACCTCCAACTCACCCAGGGTCAGTCGCATCTCCAAAGTACGTGTTGGGGGAGAGGGGTTGCAGATTTCTTTCCTCTGCTGGGGCCTCTCTGGAACAGCCTCCCTGCCACTCTCAAACTTGAGGAGAACCATCTCCGGTTCCGGAAGCACCTCAAGGCCTTCCTCTTTGCTGCTGTCTTCGCTCGTCCTCTCCCCTGCTGATCTGTCTGCTTTAGTACCTTGCCCCTGGTTACCCTCTGATTTTGGGTCCTAGTCCCTGCCCACCCAGCCACACACCCGCACTGCCTCCTGGCAACCCTTGCACTTGGGTCTGTATCTGTAACCCTACAGTCCCCTTACCTGAACTTATCAGACACCCCTTGTCTCCGCTTTAAACCTTGCACTTGCCAGCCTGCTGGCTGCACTACCAGCTGTTGTTTTTATCCCTTGCTCAGCACTTTCCACGTCTCCCCTCTCCTTTGACTTTCCATCTTCCATCTCCCCTGCACCTGAGCGTTCTCATTGTCACTGCCTAGTAAGATTATTTTGTCCTCCCTTGCTTCGTTGCACCCTGAAACACTTATGATATATTTTATTTGTATCGTGCTCATACATAACTACTATCAAACACATAAAACTTTGGGAGTTCTGCTAACAACACCAACATTTTACTTTTTGGAAATGGTTATGCAATTGTAGTAGAGTTGGAAGCGACACTTATAGTACTATGAGTAGGAAAGAAAATTAAAAACCGAGATAGGGTCAATTGCTGTATCAGCTAACACAGTTAAGTAATTTAGGTAGAGCACCTACAGGGAAACCTAAGATGAGGTTGCTAACATGTCTGCCATGATGTGGAATGAGGCCTAGTGCGCAAAATTTACCTGTTCATCAAGATGCACTTTTCAGGTGGGTTTACTATTATATTACAATGAGAGCTACCCTGAAGACCAGAGTCTGCAGATTAGTGTTCCAAAGGTTGGTAAAGTGTTAGGCAGAAACCTGTGCAGTTCCCTTAGGGAACACTGCAAAAGATTTAAGACTACAGGTGTTGGCAGTAAACCCACTTGGTAGCAGTCTGTACCACCCAGATTTACCTGGTAGCTGTGGCTGAGCAGTCAGACTTCTCTCAAGAAGAGTTAGGCAGTATGCAAAGTATACTCAATAGGCACTCGGACACACCAATACAAGCAGACACTGACCAGAGCTTTGGTATCAAAGTATATAATTATTTATTTAAAAACACACTGTTTGAAACACTCCAGTACTCTTATTGTAAAATATTCTAAACACAGTTACTATTGTAATATATACACCCCTTTTTCCTCATCAGATAAATCACAGTAAAACACCACTTATTTTCATACAGAGGTGAGCGCTTAACTAGATGGCACTGCAATAAGTTTGTGAGAAAGGGAGGGAAAAAGACAAATCTGGAAAGGTACACTACTCTAAGATTCAGGAACACTGTTAGCAAGGCAGAAGAGCAAAAAGTCAATGGTGAGCCAAAGTCCAAAGGCTGGGCCCACTCTTCGAGAGAGCAGAGCACAAATGCGCCCAAGATCACAGTTACACTAGGCTTTGAAAGTCTAGCAGAGGGTTCAAAAAGAGTTTAGAGAGGCTTTAGGAAAGTTTAGCCAGGGTGTCCCAGGCTAACCCAGGTTTGAATGCCGGGGGCTAAATCTACCACGTACAGGCGGTAGCAAGGGAAGCCGGGCGGGACACGGTACCTTAAGTGGGAAGGATCCTCCTGCGGTGGCAGTTGTTCCTGGCAGTGGGTGCAAGTCTCGTCGTCCAGGGGAAGAGAAGATCTCGACTTGGAGGAAAGATGAAGGTCATTGCACTACCAGGGAAGAAACCAGTCGTGGAGTTTTCTGGTTAAAGGTGGTACCTTTGTTCGCGGTCGTGGTAAAACGTGGTATCCCGGTTGCCGGGGTGCTTGGCACAGGCAAGACGGCCACGAGATACGTCGGGAAGGCGAAAAGACGGTGAAACTGGTTATCCCCACCAGTCAAAGGAAGAAGACTCTCCGGCGGGAGATCTCCTCTGTCGTTGGAAAAAGTGGTGAGACGGTCCAGCAGGGCTCCACCGGTGGTGGTGTCGTGGCAGGTCGGCTCAGCTTCTCCCTCGTCGGATTCTTAGGTCCTGTGGCGACTTCTGAAGTTCCAGTTCCCAAAGCCCTGCTTTTATGCAGAAAACCCCCATTCACTCAGCCTAGCTGTCACTCAAACATGCTAAGTGATGAACAGGCCGGCTCACCACTTGGGCCAATCAGGACGGAGTGCGACTTCAGTTGCCTAGGCAACTCAGTCCAGGGTGCCTAAATTCCCCTCCACCCCTCCTAAGTACCCCAGACAGAGTGGCACCACTTTGGAGGGCTTCTGTGGAGAAGCCCGCCAAAAAGTGGAACAAAGGGCTCGTTGGAGTCACAGAAGAGAACACAAATGCCATTTTAGAATCAAGTTTTGGCAAAAAATACCAACCGGAGAATTAATATTAATTAAATAAACCGGCGGTATGTTCGAGGCTACCGTAAATAATTAAAGGTAGTAGCCTAAAACAATGGGAAATCCCATAGGAAAATATTCGCGGTTGAATATAAAAAGTAGTATCCACTGCCACCAGCCAAAACTCGATCAGGGGGGACGGAGACGTGCCCCCTCGACTAACAGACCCCGGGGCAATTGAATTGCCCCAGCCAGTACGTCCACAATATGATGGTTTGTACTGGTTCTGTTCAGAATTTAAGACTAGTAAAGTCAATGGTGACTTTACATGCCCTGGGAGACAGTAGTCCGTCCCAGGGTATGGAGTCTATACTGGGGGGTCACTATGACACCCCTGTGTCACTGCACTGAGGGTGCTGTGTAACACACATCTCAAAAACACATGAAGCCCTATGGAGTAAAAGACCCCATAGCCCATTAAACACATCTAGATTCAAAGAAACGCACTCAAATCATGCCCAAGAGTGAGGGTAAAAGAGTCTCACTCTTGGCAGGAGAAAAAAATAAACCCCAAAAATCCAGCGAAGGTGCTGGGGGACTCACTAGTTTAGGAAATTCAGCCTAAACAGGGAATTCTCCCTAACAAAGTTCAGAAATGTTTCTTTCCCAGCCCCACTTATATAGGGAAGGCCGTTGGAGGGAGGGAGGGAGGAAGGGAAGGGAGGAACTTAAAATAACACTGCACGTATGGTGCTGTGTCCTACAATGGGTAATTACAGATGTCTGAGAAAAAAAAATGAAGGGAAGTGACTTGATCAAAATAAACCCAAAAAAGGGCACCCAGAGTACTAAATAAGAATGGCTGAGTGAGGAATAAGATTCCTGCTCACATGAGTCCGAAAACCACAATAGTCCAGCAAATACTGCTGGGGGTGTAAGGAACTCATGGTGGCAACAGTCAAGTCAGACCAAAGTGATCTCAGTTCGAGGGTGTTTATTGAACTGTAAATGCAGGTTGGAAAAACATCTAACCTAAATGTAAGATGGGAGCAAGTGTCAACCATCAAATGATAATAAAGCAGTCCTTGTGGCGTTGTCAACATAAAAAGGACCTATTCCAAGAAAAACCTATTGCCATTCCTTACTCTTAATTCAAAAAGAAGTGTGGGATAATGTTCTCAATAAAGAAAGGTGTTCACAAATCTTAAGTCAGGATGTGATTGCCTTGGGCCTCCCTTCCCCACATTTTGAGCAAGGGACTAGGTGGATCTCCCGAGCGCAGCACACACTCGAGCTTTCTCAGCATGAGTAAACAGTTCCTTGTCAGCAATCTGGTTCTTCCACGGTTAAGTCTTTTTAATAAATGTTTCTTGCCTTTGATGACCAATGTTCTCAACAAACAAACATAAAGTTCTATTCCACGAATACTTTGCCCCCCCCCCCCCTCTTCTGGGCGCAGACCCCTCACAAGTTGTATTCAACAAATAAACCTAACCGTTCCTTTCCCAGCAAACTTTGGGTGATACATTCCAACCCTGGACTGGATCTTCCTTGGCCGGGCTCGGACCCCAAATGACAAGGGGGACACTTCCCTTCCCCTTGTCTTGCCATATTTCCTGCTTTCACAAATCTTAATGTCTTTTCATACAATGTGGGAGGCCGGCTGGCAAACATCGTCCGCACCTGGGAAAAGATCACCACGGACCGATGTGCTGGACGCTCTCGGACAGGGGCACACCTTGGAGTTACAACACGTGTTGTTGTAACCCTCTGATTCTGCAGCAAGAACTACACGGGTCACAGCTTCTGCAGGAGGTGCGGTTCATGTTAGGGAAAGGGGTGATTGAGCCTGTCCCTCAGCGGCTCCAGGGCTCTGCAGTATATTCCAGATACTTTCTAGTTTGGAAAAAGACAGCGGGGTTGGAGGCTGATTATGGATCTACGTTCTCTCCACAAGTAATTAAAGTACCAAAAGTTCCAAATGGTCATGTTGCAGCATGTGCTAAGGCAGCTGGAACAGGGAGAGTTTGACGTTGTTGGACTTGGAGGACGCCGACTTCCACTTCCACATCCCCAAAAAGCACTCGACGTTCCTGTGATTCGTAGTTCAGGGTCAGCACTACCAGTTCAAGGCTCTGCCTTTCAGCCTAAAGTTGGCTTAAGGATTTTTACGAAGTGCCTTGCCCCAGTGACGGTACATCCCCATCTGCAAGGCATCCACGTGTACCCCTACCTGGACGACTGGCTGGTGCGTTCCCACTCGCAATCTCTGGGAAGCGAACACACAGCCAAAACAGCATGCCTGCTGACAGAGTGGGGGTTCTCCATAAACTCTCCAAAGTCTTGCCTGAAGCCATCTCAGGACACACTATTTCTGGGCACACAGCTCAGCACAGTGACGTGCATGGCGTACCCCTCGGAGGAGAGGGTGAAAGCTATCAAGCCAAGGTGCAGCGCTCTTCGTTTGCCCAGGCAGCAACAGTGCGGTCCATAGAGTTGCTTCTGGCCATGTTTTTCTCCTACATCAACCCTGTTCGCCTTTGCAGATTGCGCATGAGGCCTCTCCAGGAGTTTTTAGATAGGAGGTGGATGCAGGTGTCGGGGAACTTTACAGACAGGATCGCCCTCAGGCAATACCGTGGTAGGGGGTGTGGCAGCACATCTTCTTGGGAGCCACTTTTCAGATTCCTCCTTGCCAGGAGATGGTCACCACAGACGCCTCTCACCGGACAGTTGCAAGCCAGATGCCTCTGGCAACCAGAGGAAAGGGACCGGTCTTCTGGGCCCTCAAGTCTTTCCTGCCATCATTTAGGTACAAGGTGGTGAGAATCTTCATGGACAACACCACAACCATGTTCTACATCTGGAAACCTGGCGGGAGTCAAGCACACCATTGCGTACTCGCTCAGCAGGGAACTGCGTTCTTGCCACTAGTGGGAGCTTCACCAGGACCAGGTGAATATGCTGTTCGTCAAATTTGGTCGACCTCAGATCTATCTTTGCTACAATAGCAAACACCAAGTGCCAGTGGTTCACCAGCAGGTTTCCTCAACGGATGAGCTTGGGGGACGCATTCTTGTTCCTGTGGGAGGAACAGTTCCTATGCGCTCCCCCCCCCACTCCTCTTATGTGTGATCAACACACTCAAACAGTGCCACTGCAGTAGGATACTCGTTACCCCAGCGTGGTCGAGGCAGAGCTGGTATCCGGACTTAAAACACCCATCAGTGGCCCCATCCATCAAACTACCGCTGTCCCTGCACGATTTCGCCGGAAAAGGGGGGGCGATTCTGCATCACAACCCAGAGTGTCTGAACCTGAGGGTATGGCTCCTGCAGCCCTATAGTTTGGAGGTTATGCTTTACGTGCAGAATGTAAGGACCGCCATGGCCAGAGCCTCGTCAACGTTGAAGTGCTATGGACATGAATGGAAATGCTACTCCATGTGGTGCCGGACTCAGAAGATTACCTGTCTGTGTGTCATGGCTCCGCAACTTCTCCCATACTTGCTTTCCTTGGCCAAAGCGGGACTGGCTCACGCTTCTATCAAGGTGCATCTCGCTGCCATTTCTAGGTATACCAGGTCTCCGGCAGACCTTCGCTGTAGTCTCACAGGCTCGTCAAGGAGTTCCTCAAGGGGCTCAACTTTCCCACCAGTGAAGGCTCCTGCCCCGGCTTGGGAGCTCAGTGTTGTGCTAACTAAGCTCATGAGAGTGCCCTTCAAACCTATGCGTCAGGTTCCGCTTAAGTTTCTCTTGTGAAAGTAGGCTTTCCTTGTGGCTATCACCTCGGCCAGGCGTGTCAGGAGATCAGGCCCTGTCTTGCAAGCAGCCTTACTTGTCTTCCCATGCTTCAAGGTTGGTAATGGGGACACCCCCCCACCCCCATCCCAAATGCCAAAGGTACCGTCTAGTTCCACCTCAGCTAACTTTTGGTGTTGCCGGTCTTCTTCCCGAATACATTGTCGCCGGCAGAGAGGGTCTTGCATTTTCTGGACGTTGCTTGAGCCTTGATATTCTACGTGGCACGTACGCAGAATTTCCGGAAGACTTCTCAGTTGTTCGTCAACTTTGGACCTGTAAATCAGGGAAAGGCCTTGTCCAAGGCTTCCATCTCCAGGAGGCTCTCATGGCTGCATCATGCACGGTCATCGACTGGCTAGCAGGCTGCTGCTAGGCTGTCTGAGAGCCCATTCCACCAGAGGCATTGCAGCAAGGACAGTGTTTCTCTCTGGTGTGCCCCTGCTTGAGATCTGCAGGGCTGCTACGTGGAGCATCAACTTCACAAGGTTCTACTGCGTCGACAGGGATTTCAGGGAGCAGTCCTGAGTTGGCCAAGCGGTGCTACGCAACCTGTTTGATCTTATTCTGTTCCAGAGGCGAGTGTTTGTTGCTTCTGTTGAGCCTTGCCACCCAGGTAAACACATTTGAGGACTAGCGGTGGGTAACTGACCTATAACTGTACCCTAACATATTCACACAAAGAACTGTACAGGTCTAAATTTACTGATAATTAATTCAATCTTGTCATTTAGTATAGCCTAATTTGCCTTCCAACCATACTAACTGTGCCCTCCTCTGGTGACTAGGCCCTAGATCTCGGTGGTGTGCCGCTTATCTAGGGTTAGCAGACAGAGAAAAGGCTTGCCCTAACTTTTTGGTGCTTTTAGCATTGCTGTCTATTGTTTTGTTTTTTGCTCTAGAGTGTTTTGTGACCTCAAATTAAGTTAAAATTGTTACTAAAAACAAGACAAAAAAATTGAAGCAATGTGTGCAATGTTTAATACACACTAGTGTTCCTAGAGTGTGGTTTCCTAGATTACTGGGTGAACCAGCGGAAGAACATAGGCCGAACGGTTTCAGTGGTATATTGGAGTGTAACCACTTTCTTCAGGGTCTTGGTACCGTAGTGGGCACCGCAAATAAAAGCTGGGTAGGAAATAGTGACAGCATCTGTAGTGGAAGAGAACCGGGTGGGGGATTAGGGAAGTGAGAACATAGGTGTTACTTTTCCATTCAAGAATATCTTCATGTGATTATTCAATCGTTTTGCCAGGGCGCTGTGTGTGCATCCTTACCCCAATGTGCAATCCCAGGTCGTGCCTTAGCTCTCTTGGAGTTTCTGCCTCTTCAATTAAGGACTGTTGAGTAGTCCATGTAGCCTCAATACAATAAAATACAATGCTGCTTTAGGCTAGATTGGGGGTCAAGGACATTTACTTTGGTTTATTTCTTTTGCAAAAGAACTAGATAAACTGTATGGGCTGTAACCCCTGCAGGAGAAGCACAAAGGATATTTCTCATGTGTGTCCTGCGTGGGATCCACTTCTTACCTTTTTGTATAGGTCTGTTGAACTCGCCGGGCGCAGAGTGAAGTGTTCTGCACGGCGCTGCATCGGCTAGTGATTATCCCTTCCGGGATTCGGCATCTAGCGTGCATTCCTAGGAGAGACTGTTTACTCCTACAACCAGTGCCTCCATCTTTAAATGTACATATGCTGCATGTATCTGATACTAGCGCACTGTAACATTGATTGTCTGTGTCCCCACACTGTGCGAGGCGATTTTAGTTTTCAATATTTTCTTTTTTTAATGGTATAATATGACGAATATTAATATATTATGTCAGTACAGAATGTAATTGCTGGTGCACATTCATTTGTGTTGTAGCTGTTAATATCAGCTTGTGTTCTGCAGATACTCGACCTGTGCTGCGCTTCTGAGATAACTTAAATGGAAGCGAGGCTGACGGTTGTCATAGTGATCTGATGTATGTCAGACAGTTAGTTACTGACTGCTTCTGATAGTAAATTAACAAGGGGGTGTTAAGCTCACCTGGCTCCCACAGGGGCGTCGATCGGACCCGGACAGCTGCGACCTCCTCCAACATGAAGCGTAGTGCAGAGATGACAGACTGGACTGGACTGGACCGGCTAATCTCGTGTGGTTGACCTTTAGAAGTATTCTCCTGCAAGTGGAGAAAGGGATTTAGCCACCTGTGGATTCTAGTAATGGCACCCCACTGTTCCCCACTAATCACCACCGTTATTCACTTTTAGTAAGCTCACCTTATGTTTTTAAATGAGCTCTCCATCCTGCGTGGAATGCCGGGGCGCTTAGATACCAGTTACTTCACTGGTTTGAAGGCATTGGAAGAGTTCCGGATGAATATTGACACCGAGGTTCCAGGCGAGAACCCGTAAGTATAAGTTGAAAGAGTTCAATATGTCCAATGTTCACTCTTGTACATTCCTTTCTTGTGTTGCAGCTGGGTCCAAGGGAAGATTGTCTTGTGGCAGCTGATGGTGTTCAGGTAAGAGTCTGTATTACCCAACAGTGTACGGTAAAAGATGCGTGCATTTAAATTGCTGGTTTCTCTCTCCTTACAGGTGCGGCGTAAGAAGTTGCGGTTTGTTACAGAATAATGCCTCCGGTTGTTTTTATCAGGTAAGTCAATGGTGGAGAGGTTGTATTTGTTGGCTCTCTCGGCTCACCTTATGTTTCTTTTGTCCCCTAGATGGTGGAATTCGGAGAAAAAATGATGGAGGCTGTGCCGGATCGAAAAATGCTGTGAGGACTGGTGAGTATGGCGCGGCGCTGCAGCTGGCGATGCGACACGTGTAGAATAGTGTCCTTTTCAAGTTCGAAGACGTGATGGATCCGGAATTCAGGTAAGGATTGAAATAATATCTGTGTTCTAACCTTTCCTTCTTTCTTCTTTTGCTAGGAGCTCTGGATTCGAGGCGGGCGTGGCTGAAGACTGGATGCTGACTGCAGGCACGGTGAGCGTTATGCTGCTGGATGCAGAATAACGCAAAGCATATGCTGCTGTTTGGGCGTGGTTTAAATAGCCTCCAAAGTAGTTCCAGGTAAGAAGTCCCTAGAACCACACCCGAGTAAAAAATAGTCCCTGTAGTAAAATAGTCCCATCCAGGCCTCACGTTGGCTTGGATTCATTTGCAGCATGGTCTGCATGAGGTAAGTAAAGTCTATGAGCCTGGCGCCTATGGCGTCAGGACTGAACCCAGACAGCCCCCAGCCGGGGCTGCTGGGATTTTATTGAATATCTGGATGCCTGCTCCCGGGGCTGATGGGCTTGAACCGGATGCCCGGGGGTAGGCATCATGACAGGGGGGGGTCCTGGGAGTCCCTCTGCCAGACATTAGTCCTGGTTACAAGAGACTTATCCAGATTCTTAAGCTCACTATCTTTCACAGACATGAAATATCCAAAACATATCAGTCTTTGTCCAGCCCCGAAATGCTAGGCAATTCCCTCCTGATGAGGTCCAACCAGACCGAAAAACGTGTCTGGGGTTGCTGTTGGTACTCTTGTTCAGAGGAGAATTGCCTAGCATTTCGGTTCTGGACTGCCCCAGGACAGGACAAAGACAGATATGTTTTGGATATTTCTTCTCTGTGAAAGATAGTGAGCTAAAGAATATGGGTAAGGCTCTTTTAACCAGGACTAATGTCTGACAGAGAAATTCCCAGGACCCCCCCTTTGTTAATTTTCTTCTGATAATAGTCTGAGTGTTCACACCGGTCTGGTTACCACTGTGAAATTTGAATGGAGTGGTCAAGCCCCATCTCCTGGGGGGCAATTCTTCTCATTCGAGGTCATCTGTATACAGTACCAAGATACATTTCTGACCATGCAATGTTGTTTAAAACCATCAGTAACACAAGTCCTAGATGGACCTTGAATGGTCCATCTGGCAGACCTCGAGCTGCCACACGACTGCTGTGCCACCTGCCACACGACTGCTGCCACTACTCTCCTCCTCCCCTCCTCCCAACTGCTGTCACTACTCTTCGCCTCCTCCCAACTGCTGTCACTACTCTTCTCCTCTTCCCACTCCACAAACATTCTGATTTCATCCAGTACCATTCAATTTGCATTCACACCAACTAATATTCACCCGTCACACACACATGCACACTTGCACTGCAGTACCCTTGCACCCCTAAACCAGTAACATTTTTCGAATAAACGCCTCCACACTCTGCTGCTTCTTCTACCTACCTCCTGCTCTCTTGGGCCACCACCTACTCTGACCTCACCTGGGCCACCCACCTCTTGCTCTTTCCTTCTTTTCTGATGCTTATGAATCTGCTTAGAATCACATGCTGTGCTTATAGTCCGACATCTAATGGTAATCGTGGAGTATTGCATCTTGGGGACATCGACATGGGTGTGCTTGTAACACTATCCCTAATGTGACGTGTAGTGTACCCAAAATCCATCACGCGTCGATGTCCCTCAGATTGTTTTGTCCGCCCAGCTAGCTGGTTGCGGTTAGGGAGAATTCTCCAAAATGTGCAAATTCCTCTCTACCTTAGAGACCCCAAGCAACTTTGCTGGATTTTGAGGACTTGCATTTTTAACCTGGAGAGAGTGAGACCCTTTTTCCCACTGGCTTATGTATTTTTGTTATGATTTGAACACTGTTTTTGGTTGTGGAGTCTGACAAACTGCATAGGCATAATCGTTTACATTGTGTCACACAGCACCTTCAGTGCAGTGGCACAGAGAAGTCTTTCAGATTTCCCAAAGGTTTAAATACCTTCTCTTGGAGAAACTACTGTTTCCAAGAGCAGTAAAGTGAAATTGACTTTACTTACATTTGTAACTTTCTAGACCCAGCACACACTATCCCACAGTAGGGTGCTGGAGGGGTTACTTAGTATCCTCTTTGTCTAGCTTTTCATGTAATATTTTTATGTTGCCCTTTCCTCGATGAATGGCTGGTCCAGTGGATTACTTTTGACTACTGTGGTGTGCATTTACCGCGGGCTGCGTTAGCCGCTGCAGTGAAGCACCCAAGGGTGTCATTTTTGTCGCCATTTCTTTGTGGAAAGGTCCTTCTTGAGATTTACTCTGCGCACCAAACCATGTTTGGTCCCTTTGTTCTTTTTGCCTTTGGCGGTATTCACAAGTGAAGCTCGCCTCTGGCTCCAGGGTGTCTGGGGTAGGCAGGAAGTGAGGGAGGTGCCTGAAACTCCCTGTGCTTAGTCTCCTAGGAGACCCAAATGCACTCTGTGGTGATTGGCTGGCTGGCTGGCTGACTGTCCGGCAAGGACAGCCACCCTGCTGGGTGTGTGACAGCTAGGCTGGAATGAAAGGGAGAGAATTGTATAAAAGGCGAGGCTTTTGGCTTGGAAGGCAGTCGACCACTGGACGAAGGAACCAAAGAAGAACTTTAAGAGGACGCCTGCTGCAACTCCTGGACTGTTGGTTGGCCCGGTGAAGCCCTGCTACATGCCGAAACGCCAAGTTCGCATCGACAGGGAAGCCCCTGCAAGGAAGACTTCTCTGTTTGAGTTGGTGTGACCAATCAACTCCAAAGTAAGCCATCTGGACACCTATCTCGGAGCTGGTTGAAGTTGCTGCAGGAAACCGTAGAACCAGGGAGAGGGACACCAGTTTGTATGCTTTACTCTCAGCCAACGAAATTGAAGTTTCCCAAGTGCCAGCTTTTTGACCAGTCCCAGTGCAGTGCAGGAGTCCCCCGATGTCCTCCCTCTTGTCCCCACGACTGGGGCCCAGGAACAGTGGGATCTACAGGAACTGCCAGGAACAGAAGTCACCAGCTGCATCTTTTTCTTCATTACAAAGTACTGTGGAAATAAAACGGAGTACTTGCCTCTCGCAGTGAAAGTGCTTGAAACTTTCGCAACTCACAGGCCTAATCAGCTTGTGACCCAACATATGATTATTCTTTTTACAAACTACTTCCGAGAACTTGTGCAGAGACTTTACCGTTTACTTACCAGAACCACTTTATCCTATCCAAGACTTTAGCCCATTGACTTTGGACTAGCCTAGTGAATTGAATCTTCTGGTGAACTCAAAGTATTTGCACTAAGAATAATTGTAACCTTTCATGTTCTAATAACCTTTGCCTTTTACTCCTCTTGAAAAGTATTCTGAAATAGTATTGAAGTATATTTGTGTGTGATTATATTGCCTCCTTCTAATGAATGTTTTGTAACTGACAGATAAATTAATAAGTATTTATCAAAGAAACCTTGAGTGTAAGAGTTAATTTGAACACTTGTGATTGTACACTTCTGTGCAACATCATTACTGCTCACATTCCTCTACCAAAACTGTGTAGTGCAGTCTTATACCAAAGGTTGGTTTGCTTACACCTGTAGTCCTAGTTGTGTGTAGTATTCCCAAATGGTACTGCATACGAAACGGTGCGTCACTCTTTCTCAACTCTCATGTTGGACTTCCTTTGCATCTTGTACTTATGGTGGCCCTGAATCATGCTGTTCCCATCTTCATCTTGTATCCTGGCTTGCAACATTATGTGTTACTACTGTATTCTACAATTGTATTCGCTCTCCCCTCTTGCTTCTCCATTCTTTTTGACTCCTTACTCTTTGCGACTCCTTACTCTTTGCTCTCTCCTCCTCTCCCTTTTCCTATCTCCTCCCCTCGTCCCCTTACTTCTATGCACTTAATCTATCAGAATTGTCCCTGGACCTAGTATGATGGCAACCTTGTCTGTCTCCCCCTCTCTCCCTTCAGCACTATCTCAAATGTCATCAGGCCTAGTGCAGTAGTCGCCTGTCAGTTTCCATTTCCTTTCCACTCCCCCCCCTCCCTTTCTTATCTATGTTTTAGCTCTTGCCCTATCTGAAATGTCGTCAGGACAAGTATGATAATTAATTTCACATCCTTACTGTTCATGGCCTGTAACAATGTCATTGTATTTTCCCTTGTTCGCTCCCTTGCCTTGAAGCACTTTGAAACACATTGCGTATAGGCGCTATATAAATAAACTATCATATCCCCTGCGAGGAAGCTGCCATGCCCGTACAACATGCTGTCACAAGACCGGTGGGGAAACACTTCATCCATGCCTGCAAACTCTCAATTTAGCAGCCTACTTCCTGATGTTATAGAGTTCGGACACCTCCAACTTCCTCAAAGATGCATGGACATACTTGGAGAAGCACGAAAACGTAACACCAGACATTGCTACATCAATAGATGGAAACGCTTCGTCATCTGGCCAATACCAAGAGCATCAATCCTATTGACTGCTCACCAAAACACACTGTCCTATACCTGACTCGACTACTAGATTTAGGCCTGGTTTTTAATTCTTTAAAAGTCCACTTCTCCAGCATGGGGTCTGGCATGGATTCACATGCTCATGAATATTCCCCGTCGTCAGGCTGGGAATCCTCGGTAAAAAAAAACCAGTATCAGTTTCGTTTCTGATCTGTCTTTCGTAGTAATAACCAATCACTGGTCTCTGCGTCATACTGACCACAGCCAATGACTGCCCTCTACCTAAGCACCGCCTCTGGCAGCCATCTTCAGATTTTTACCGCACGTTCATGTGTTGTGGGATCCTCGTGCTATTGCTCTCGAGCGTTAGTGCTATTTTTTCACGTTTTTTCTCAAGAAACTTCGTTTTTTCGGTCAAAAGAGCCTCAAGCTCCACCGACTCTCCATCCGATCAACGGGGACCCGTTTCGGATTCGTCTGCGCCCCTCAAGGGTGAAGATTTCGTCGAGCTACGCTTTTGGAGGACTCCAGAAGTTTCTCAGGCCCGGCCATGTCCCAGGAGAAGGGAAGCTCGACGCCCGGAAAGCTGTTCAGGGTCTACCCTGGATGCCAGCTGCAGAACGTCTTCAAGGAGGACGAACACTCTTTTTGTCTTTACTGCCTACATGAGGACAAGACGCACGTGGAGAAGAACTGTGCGTTTTGCGGCAACATGTCGGAGCGGACCATGAAGGACCGCCATCAACGTCTCGCCAACTGGCTAGAAGGGAAGAGCCCGTCCGGCGAGAAGAAGAGGAAGAAATCCGAGCGGTCTTCTAAGACCTTTGAGGACGCCCCGGCGACGGGGGTCCAACATAAGGCCAAGCACCGCGAGTCCGCTGGCACCGGGAGCGCCGAACGGTCGGGCTCTACGGGCGCCAGGCAGGGCGCACCCTCCCCGGCACCATCAACCACGAGCCAACACTCTGGGTCGGGTAAGAGGAAGGCCGAGCACCCGGCGAAGCTCCTGGAGAGGCCCCGGTCGAGCTCGAAGGCGGAGGGGGAGCGAGGCAGTGCCCCCCCCTCAAGGATAAGGCGGTGAGCGCACCTAAGGTGGTGAAGGCCTTAATCCATCCGGCCAAGCCCTCTATCGAAACTGTTGCGGCGGCCCTGGCTCAGCCTGTGGAGGCTACACCAGTGGTGGCGACCTCGGGGCTCAGAGTCTCCCTGCCACCTCGGAGGGAGTCCTCTTTTGTGCCCATCGATAGGACCCCCGTGAAATCCCCCGTGGGGAAGAAAAAGGGGGGGCAGGGCGTCGTCGTAGATTCGGCCTCAACCTCGGAGGGAGCTGGTCGAGGTCTTAAGCCACGGCCTCGGCGTGGAAGAAGACCGGCCCGTCGGGATGGATCCCGACGCAGGTGACGACGACATCGTCGAGGGTACCGACGGGGCCCCTGATCGCCCGTCGGATTCCCCTCTGCCAGCGCCGCGAGACAACTCGGCGGCCATTTTGTTGGCTATACAGTCCTTATGCTCTGAGATAAGGACGAGACTACCGTTGCCGACGGAACCTCTCCCGTCGGGGGACCCAGAACCGGGACCTTCTGGTGTTCCCCCTACCAAGAAAAGAAGGATCCACCCTCCACCTCCTTTTCAACCGTCGCGCCCCTTCCGGCCCTCCTCCCCGTCCACCCGAGGGGATGATACGGGGACTGACACGGCAGCGACGGGTACGGACGACGAGGTATACGACGAGGATGTACCGTCGTCGCCTCCCACCAGGGCTTCTCCGCCCGACGAGATTGGATCGTTCCACTCAATGATCGCCAGGGCATCCGAGCTTTTCCAACTCTGCCCTGAGGAGAAGAAGGAAGGTTTCCTTTATCAGCGGCGCGAGGCCAAGAGGAAGACGGTCCTCGCGGTGCCTCTATTGGACGACATTTGGGATGAGGGCCTCACCCTCCTCAAGAACCCGTCCACGACGCCAGCTAGAAGAGACCGGTACGAGAAAAAGTACCGGGTCCCGGACACGGCCCCCCTGTGCCTCTGGGCGCAGCCTACCCCGGACTCCGTCGTCTCCGCGGCGGCCAGGAAAAAAGCGGGGGGGGGGGGGGTGCGGCCTCCACATCGACTTCCCCACCGGACAGCGAGGGAAAGAAATTGGGCGCTATGGGACGCAGAGTCATCTCGTCTGCAGCGACGACGATTAAAGCTGCCAACGCCTTGGCTATCGTGGCCCGATACGACAGGGAGCTCTGGTACAAACTGGCTCCCCTGCTGGACTTCTTGCCGGACGACAAGAGGGCAGAGGCCCTGGAGATCCTGCAGGAAGGTGAGGTGGCTTCGGACCACGCCATTACCGTTGCGACGGACATCGCCGACACTGGGTTCCGCCAGTTGGGCAACGGCGTTTGCCTTAGGCGGCGTGGATGGCTCAAGGCTACGGACTTCCGTCAAGACGTTCAGACCAGAGTCCTGGACATGCCCTTCGATGGGAACAACCTGTTTGGGAAAACGGTGGACGATTCCCTTCAGGCCATTAAAGCGGACACCGAGACGGCCTGGGCCCTTGGAGTTCTGCAACAACGACAGACGCCCTTTCGGAGCAGCGGAGGCAAGGGCGCCTCCAAAGGTTCCGGCGGCGGTTTCTCCTCCTACCGTCAAGCGGCCCGCTCGTCATCTCAGGAGGCCTACAGAGGACGAGGCAAGCCTGGCGGACCCCGCCGTCGTCGCCAAGGACAAGGCGCTAAAGCCTCGTCGAAGCAGGATTGAACCGGTCGGGGGGGTCGGGCCCCCACCGAAGCACCCCGGTGGGAGGCCGGCTGGCGAGCTTCGTCAGCGTGTGGGAGTCCATCTCCACCGACCGTTGGGTGCTGGACGCCTTGGCCCGGGGCCACGCGCTCGAGTTTCAAAGAGTGTCCGCGCGTCCCCCCCGTGGCCAGGAAAGAACTTCACGTCCCTCAGCTTCTCCTGGAGGTGAAGGCGATGCTCAAGAAGGGCGCCATCGAACTCGTCCCAAAGAGGCTTCGGGGCTCCGGAGTCTACTCGAGATACTTCCTCGTGAAGAAGAAGACGGGGGGATGGCGCCCCATCCTGGACCTGCGACGTCTGAACAAGTTCATCAAGGCGCAAAAGTTCCGGATGGTCACCCTCCAGCACGTCCTGGGTCAGCTGGAGGAAGGAGACTTCCTGTCGTCGTTGGATTTGGAGGAGGCCTACTTCCATATTCCCATCTTGAAGGGGCACCGAAAATTCCTCAGGTTTGTGGTCCAAGGGCGGCATTACCAGTTCAAAGCCCTCCCCTTCGGTCTACGGTCGGCACCCAGGGTGTTCACCAAGTGCCTCTCACCGGTGGCGGCTCAGCTGCGCCGCGAAGGGATCCACGTCTACCCCTACCTGGACGACTGGCTCATCCGAGCCAAGACAAGGGAGCTCGCCGTGGTCCACACGGCAAGGACCGTCCAACTTCTCACGGACCTGGGATTCTCCGTGAACTACGCCAAATCCCACCTGGTACCCGCGCAAGACACTGTTTCTGGGAGCGAGGCTCAACACAGTGTCCCTTCGAGCCTCCCCGTCGGAGGAGAGGACCAGGACCATCCTGGGCAAGGTGCAGCGGATGTTGGTGGCCGACGCGGCCAAGGTGAGGTCCATCAAGTCCCTCCTCGGAATGATGTCTTCCTGCATCTACCTCATTCCCATGTGCAGGCTCCGGATGCGCCCGTTGCAGGAGTTCCTGGACGCGCGCTGGATCCAAACGACGGGCAACTTCGAGGAAAGGATCACACTCGACGAGAGTTTCCGACGAGCGATCCGGTGGTGGGGCACCCGCGCGCATCTGACGGGCATGGACTTCCAGACCCCAGCCCACCAGGAGACAGTGACCACGGATGCCTCCCTGGAAGGGTGGGGAGCGCACACCGAAAATCTGCACGCAAGGGGCCTTTGGCTCCCGACGGAGAAATCCTTACATATCAACGTCCTGGAGCTCCGTGCAGTGTTTTGGGCCCTCAGGTCCTTCCTTCCGTCCCTCAAGGGCAAGGTGGTGAGGATCTTCACCGACAACACCACCACCATGTTTTACATCAGAAAACAGGGCGGAACCAGGTCCCCAGCACTGTCCAAGGAGGCGCAGGACCTGTGGCATTGGGCAGTCGCCCAAGGGATGTTTCTGGTGCCGTTTCATCTGGCAGGGATAAAAACACCGTCGCCGACTCACTCAGCAGGGAGCTGCGCTCGTGCCACGAGTGGGAACTACGGCAGGATCTAGTGGATCGCCTCTTCCGACGGTGGGGCACACCCCAGATCGACCTGTTCGCGACGGCGACGAACTCCAAGTGCCGGAGGTTCGCCAGCAGGTTTCCCCAGGCGAGGAGCATGGGCGATGCTTTCTCGTTCCCCTGGGAGGGCCTGTTCCTCTACGCGTTCCCTCCTTTGCCACTGCTAATCCGGCTCGTCAACCAGCTCAAGAGGTCGCGGTGCAGGATGATCCTCGTCGCACCTGCGTGGCCGAGGCAGATATGGTTCCCGGACCTTCTGGACTTGTCAGCGTCCCCGCCAATCAAGCTGCCGGTGGACGCGGATCTGCTCTCCAGGGAAGGAGGCGCCATCCTCCACCACGACCCGAAATCGCTGAACTTGCAGGCCTGGCTCCTGCAGCGCTAGAGTTTGGAGGATACGACATACCGGCCGACTGCAGAGAGGTTCTTGCAAAGGCCAGGGCGTCCTCGACTCTTAAATGCTACGGACACAAATGGAAGAGGTTCTCTGTCTGGTGCCACGCACAGAAGATTAACCCTCTACGGATTACGGCTCCCCAAGTTCTGCCGTACCTGCTGACGCTGGCCAAAGCTGGACTGGCACACGCGTCCATCGAGTTTCATCTTGCTGCGATCTCCCGATACACCAGAACCACGGGACGGACGTCCTTGTGGTCTCATCGTCTGGTGAAAGAGTTCATGAAGGGACTGTTCAGATCGTTCCCGCCGGTGAAGGCTCCGGCCCCGGCGTGGGAGCTCAACGTGGTGCTGACCAAGCTCATGGGACCTCGGTTCGAGCCTCTGCACTCGGCCCCGTTGAAGTTTCTGTCGTGGAAAACAGCGTTTCTTGTGGCCATCACCTCCGCACGACGGGTGGGAGAGATCCAGGCCCTTTCCTGCAAGGCCCCGTACTTGACTTTTCACGACACGAGGGTAGTGCTCAGGACGCACCCCTCCTTCATGCCCAAGGTACCGTCGGACTTCCATTTTAACGAACCCTTGGTGTTGCCTGTGTTCTTCCCGTCGCCTTCGTCGCTGGCTGAGAGGACTTTGCACTCGCTGGATGTGGCTAGAGCGCTGAAGTTCTACGTGGACCGCACGAAGTGTTTTCGGAAGACGTCACAACTCTTTGTGAACTTTGGACCTGTCAATCAGGGGAAGGCTCTCTCGAAAGCTTCCATTTCCAGATGGCTCTCCGGCTGTATCATGTACTGTCATCGGTTGGCAAACCGACCGCTGCCCGGCCGTCCGAGAGCCCATTCCACCAGAGCGATCGCAGCTACCACGGCGTTCCTTTCTGGTGTGCCCCTGCTGGACATATGCAGGGCTGCTACGTGGAGGTCGACGCACACCTTCACGAAATTCAACTGCGTCGATCGGGATTCCAGGGAGGAGTCCAGGGTCGGCCAAGCAGTGCTGCGCAACCTGTTCGCCTAAGGTGAGCCTGGTGAGGAGGTAAGATGCTTAATGTTGAGTTTGATGCAATGCTTAATGTTGAGCCTTTGCCACCTCCCGTGGTTGTGCATGTGTGTACTGCTATGTATTCTTTATTCATGAGCATGTGAATCCATGCCAGACCCCATGCTGGAGAAGGAACAAGTTACTTACCTGTAACTGTTGTTCTCCAGCATGGGTCTGGCATGGATTCACATGCGAACCCTCCCGCCTACCCCTCTGCGGCTCTTCACTTGGTCATACTGCCACTTCACGTGCTTCCAAATCTGAAGATGGCTGCCAGAGGCGGTGCTTAGGTAGAGGGCAGTCATTGGCTGTGGTCAGTATGACGCAGAGACCAGTGATTGGTTATTACTACGAAAGACAGATCAGAAACGAAACTGATACTGGTTTTTTCTTTACCGAGGATTCCCAGCCTGACGACGGGGAATATTCATGAGCATGTGAATCCATGCCAGACCCATGCTGGAGAACAACAGTTACAGGTAAGTAACTTGTTCCTTAGCTACACTTTCAGCTTACACCACGTCCCAGAAGGTTTTGTGGTGTAAAATTCCAGTGATAAAGGCTTTCATGTAAGGGGTTAAGACTATATCCCCCTATCTCAAACCCAGCTCCCGGATAGGACCTGAATGTTGTATTGACTAGACTAATGAGACCTCCCTTTGAACCTATGCATAAGGCTAGCCTTATATCAATTACAAGACTGCCTTCCTAGTGGCAGTCACATCAATAAGGATAGTTGGTGAACTGCAGGCCGTTTCGGTTCAAGACCTATTTGTCACGATCCACGAGGTTAAGGTGGTCCTGGGCACTCACCCACGGTTTGCGCCTACATTTATCTCAAAGTTCCATGTTGATCAATCAATAGAACTAACCACCTTTTTTCAGAACCCCACTAACGTGGTAGAAAGAAGCCTCCACACACTCGATGTGAGGAGAGCGGTGACATATTATTTGGATAAAACAAAACCACTGAGAAAGACTAACCAGTTTTTAATTTCAGTGGCAGCTGGTATAGAAGTGACCCTGTCTCTAAATCGGACATTTCCAAGTGGATCGTAAACTGCATAACACTGTGTCACACTCTTGCCAAGAGAGACCTGCCCTTCAAGTCTAGAGCACACTCTACTCGGGGCACTTCGTCTTCCATAGCATTCATTGAGTCCATTTGTATAGCAGCAACCTGGAGTTCTGTACACATTTTTACGCAACCTTACTGCCTAGATAAACACTCTATGTCGGACTCTCAGGTGGGGCAAGCGGTGCTAAAACATCTCTTTGCTACTGTTCCTTGCTACTGTTCCTTCACACATCCCACCAACATCTCTGGGCACTGCTTGCTATTCTATGCACAGCATGTGATTCTAAGCAGATTAATAAGCATCAGAAGGCATGCATTACTTACCGTAATAGCATTTCTGATGATTGTATCTGGTTAGATTCACATGCGCCCGCCCATCCTCCCCTCATGGAGCAGAAGGAACATAGACATATTACACCTCTCTCTCTCTACTCACTCACGATGGTCCTAGGCTCCCTCACAGCAGAAAAAACACAATCTGAGGGACCTTGACGCGTGAGGGATTTTGCGTACACTACATGTCACGTTAGGGATAGTGTTACTGGCACGCCCATGTTCACTCCCCCTTTCGATCCTCGAATGAAAAATGCAATACTAAGCGATTACCACTAGATGTCGGACTATATCCACAGCATGTGAATCTAAGCAGGTACAATCATCAGAAATACTATTACGGCAAGTAATGCATGTCATATCAATGTCCACAGTATCCTAGTAATTGAAGTCACCTTAGGCTGTAGGAAGTGTCTGTGACTTCCCAAAAGGGTATCTACTTGTTTATCTTAAATCTGTGGAAGTGTTTTGAAGTGTATTTTTATTGTTGCATATTGCCCTTTCTAAAGAAGGCTTATTTAAAACTGACAGGTAAATCATTATTTTACTAGAAAACCTTGCGTAGAAGTGTTATTTGAATACTTGTAATTGTGAATCTCAGTGTTACATCTCTACATCTCACATGTACCCCTCTTGAGAAGTCTGGCTGCTCAGTCACTCTACCAACTTGTATAGTAGAGACCTATACCAATCGGTGGGTTACCTATTTCCAAGAGGACAAGGCTGGTGTAGTCTCCCACAGGGTTACTCTATCCAATCTTGCCTAACAGAGGCCATCTTGAGCCTTCATAGTGGGCCGTTGAGGATGTGTCCAGACCTCTTCCTTTGGGGAATGGAGTCTGTCCCTCGGCTCAGGCGGGTGTTCCCCTCAGGGTTACATTTATGTTCCCCATCTGTTTAGATACCCACCCCAGGCTCCTCAGTGCATCCAGGACCGAAGACCCAGTGCGGCAGAGGGCTGTGCTCCTTCCTGCGATCTAGCGACCTGTGAAGATAGCTTTTTGCAGCGCTTCTTCCTCATGCGCACCTCTCAGATGTCGGGGTGTTTAAAGGACCTCATCAAGGAAGTGGTTACGCAGGTCGTGCATCCAAGGGCCCCCTCCATTGTGTCCTCCTCCGGTCCCTCCGGGCGTCAGCCTTCCACCTTCAGTGCCACCTACGCCACCTCAACAGTCGCCTGACTTTAGACAGCTTCTTGTGGGGTGGGAGGCGGTCCCCTCTGACTCATTTGCTGCAGGATCAAGACTCCCCTCTGTCTGGCAAAAAAGGGGGCGGACTGTGATGACTATGATGGCAATACGCAGGATGAAGAGACTTTGTTGAAGGGGGTGCTGGCGGAAGTCCTGACCCGGCACGCCACGAGCCTCTCGGGCATCCCCCTTCAGAAAGATGTTCTGGCAGTGGCAAAGAAAGTCTGGGAGAAGCCTCGGGCCAACGCATAGGTGAACAAGAATTTGGACAGCCGGTTTTGGCTTTTTGATGGAAAGCCAGTCCTCCTGGCGTCCCACCCCCAACACACAGTCGTGGCGGCGGCATCCTTTGTATTCAGAGCCCTCCCCTTCGTCGTCCAGATCCGGGTCCGCTTCCAGCTGTTTGTCCAAGGAGATGGAAGCCCTTGAGTCTTTCGACACGAAAGATTACCTCAATGCTGGTCTGCACTTGCGACAGGCTAACGCCGACACCCTCCTAGTCGCGGCGAACCAGAAGCTGTGGTGAGAGATTGCGGAGTACCTGCCTGACCTTACCCAGGAGAGGCAGGCCTCCTTCAAAGTGGGTCTTGGAGAGGCCTGTGCGTTTGCGCAGGATGTCGGCCTAGCTCTCCCACATTGACACAGCCAGCAGAGGCCTCTGTCATGGAGTCGAGATGAGGTGTATGGCGTGGATGCATGCCACAAAATTGTATTCGGATGTGCAGGCGAGGATTCTAGAGCTTCCATTCGAAGGGATGGACCTTTTGTATTCCTCCATTGATGACGAGCTGACAAAAAACAAAACCTCAATGCAGACTGCTAAGTCATTGGCCATCTTGACTTAACCAGGGCTAAAGTACTTTCCTCAAACCCAGGGCATATCTGATTTCAAACCCTGCTGCTTCAGCGGCTTCAAGGGGTTCAGGCACCACAGTCCCCCAACGACCACAGGAGGAAGCCAAAAAGGCAGAAACGTCCCGGTCATGGAATACAGCTTGCCTGTGGGGGCACCTGGCTCTTTTTGCAGACAGCTGAAAGCTTTTTTTTTTCCGGAGTCCTTGGGTTATCTGTGGTCTCCACGGGCTTTAGCCTTCCTCCTTTCTTTTCCTCTCCCTTCCTCTCCTCTGTTGCAGATAGGGTCCTGGGCCCTGTTGCAGGAGATTCTTCTTCTTCTTTTGGACATGCAGGTGGTGGAGCCGGTGCCTCAGTCGGAGAGGGCCCCCGGCTTCTACTCCAGGATTTTTGTGGTACTCAAGAACTGGCATGAGGGTAGTCTTGGACCAGTCGTTCCTCAACTTATCTTTACCTCTCGAACGCTTCAAGATGATCACCCCAGGACACATTGCAGAGTCACTGTGCGCGGGATGACTGGATGTGTTCCCTCGACCTCAAAGGTGCATACCTTATGTCCCCATTTACCAGCCGCAGCCGAAATTCCTGCGGTTCACAATCATGTCACACCACTTCCAGTACTGGATGCTGCCGTTCGGCTTCAACTCGGCCCCTTGTGTGTTCAGAAAGCTCATGAACGCAGTGGCTGACGTCCTTCGCTTTGAGGACCACCACCTATTCCCAAATCTGGATGATAAATTGGTGAGAGCCAGCTCAACCAAAGGGGCGATGCACTCTTGCCAGCAGTTACCAATGTTCTACACCAGTTAGGGTTTTCCCTCAACCAGCGGAAATCGCAGCTGACCCCTTCCCAGGATATGGTGTTCCTTGGAGTACGGTGGGACACAGCCCCTCAAATGGTCTCCCACCCAAGTGAAAGGCTTCAGTCCCTTCTGAAGGCGATTGGGCACTTTCCGCCCAACTAGACCACCTCTTCATGGTGGTTCCAGCTCCTTCTGGACCTAATGGTGTCCTGTTTGCTCACGGTGCTGCACGCCTGCCTCAAGATGAGACGCCTCCAGCTCCATTTAGCGGCCAACTGGACCAGGAAATAGTGGAGCAATCGGACTTTGTATCCCTTCATCCCTCCTCCCGGATCTTCACTGGTGTCTTATGGACTGCAATGTGGCAGTGGGAGCCCCCTTTGTTTTGGTGGTGACGGATTACTGCCTCACGGGCTGGGGGGGCCTACCCTGTACGGCTATTCGATCCACTGCGCATTGTCCAGGACCGAGGCCCTCCTGCATATCAACCTGCTGGAGCTCATGGCAGTAGGCCTTGCGCTCAGGGCTTTTCTATCTCATCAGGGGCAAGATGGTTCTGGTCTGGACCGCCAATTCCACGACAATGTTCTACTTGGACTTTGCATGGAGGCAGTGCCAATCTGGGAGTGGGCCCTGTCAGAGGGGATATCTATCTTCTCTGTACTTCTCCAAGGAGATGACAATGGGGAAGCGGACCAGCTCACGCGTCTAGGGTTCAACTCCTATGAATGGGAGTTACACATGAACTGTTTGTTGCCCCTCTTCCAGAAATGTGGATTTCCAGATCTGGACTTATTTGCACCATATCTGAATCCCAAGTGCCCCCTCTTTGCTTCCAACTCTGCTCGCACGGCCGCAGCTACTAGGCGTTTCCTCCTCCGCCATTGCTCCAGCGGACACTGCACATTTCGGGCTTTGGTGGACTGCAGCCTCACCCTGATTGCCCCCCACTGGCTGACGAGGGCGTAGTTCTCGGACCTGCTGTAGTTGCGCTTCCAAGGCCTCTATAGCTCGGTGGTTGGTCCAGACAATTTCGGAGGCTCGTGTAGCCATGGGTAAAACTGTTCCTTTGGGGATTCATGCCCGCACGGTTAGGGCCAAGGCTACGACAGTAGTCTTTCAGGGATGTGCTTCCTGGGAAGTCATTAGCAAGGTGGCTACGTGGGCCATGCTGTCTGCATTCTACTTGCACTGTTCCCTGGCCACTAGCTCCAGGCGGGATCCAGAGTTTGGCAGGCGGTTCTGAAGAACCTTTTTACTTCTACTTAGTCAAGAGGCAGGTTGTCACAGCTCCACCCAGTTGTCTTGTTCGGTGGAATCGCCCACAAGGTTGGAGGCAAGGGGACGGGACGTATGAGTAATTAGTTACTCACTGAGTACTCATAGTCCTTAGTACCCTTTCCTCCATACATACCACTCACGGTCCCTATGCTGGTATGCCAGGGGCAAAAAATTGTCAGCATAGCCAGATATTCAAGCGTCCGATATGTAAAAAGGGGATTTAGGTGAGGTGCCGGAGGGTGGGCCCTCGTTGGCGTTCCCAATGCTGTGGCTGATCCTCCGATCACAATGCTAAATTTAAAAGGTTAACCCATTTTTTGCTGTCAAAGGTTCTGGTACTGTGCGCATGTTGGGGTATGCCCACAAAGATGGAGGAAAGGGGACTAAGGACTATGAGTACTCTAGTCACTAAAGTGAGTAACTTTAATTTTGACTAGAGGTTTTACTTGCTTAGTGTGCATTCTAATGGCCTAATAAATGATTGTATATTTGTGTGCCATCACCTGTACCCATGATCCCTCACGCGTGTAGGTCCCTCAGATCGTGAGCGATCGCAGATAAGCGGAGTGCATTTCGACTTACGCCATTGTATTTACAAAGTATTTAATATCAGTATCTCCTTTACCGATGCCTTGCCTCAACGCGGTAAAAACTCTATATATTTGATTATGCAACTCACCCAGCTGTGCCTTTTTTCCCCCTCACCTACTTTCATATATCCTATAAAATGTATTCTTTTCTGTACAGCATTGATTGATTGTGAAACGGCGCCCAGTTGCCCCAGTGCTTGGCTGTGCGTTACAAATAAATAAAATACAAATACAAAGATCGACCATCGGAGATCTCGACGGAACAGCCCGGCCTCGGAAGGCCCATCAGGCCTCAGCCGTACAGTAGGGAGAGTGGAGGGTTGTCATAACATGTATTTTCCTACCGCTTCCTTGAGTCACCCGGCTGCCTGCCCGCATTTTGGAGCTTACTCATTTTAAATTGTCCATCTTGCAATAAGAAGTTCACGTGGGTTCGACAAGCACAAGGTGTGTAACCTTTGCTTGCATTGGGACTACGACGAGGCACATTGTCTGGCCTGTAAGCTGCTCCGACCAAAGACCCTCAAGAACAGACGTACGAAACGTTGGGTCCATCATGCCATACAGGCCGAGGCCTCAATCGTTGTAGAAGGGGCATCCAGCGACGGCAGCAACGCCATCATATCGGACGGCGAGGGTGACTGGGAACCTCGACGTTCCCCAGAGCCAGCCCCCGACCCTAGCAGACAGGCCGGCGTTACTGTTATGGGGATGACACCCGGCGGCAAAGGCTCCACACTCCCCCCACACTAAGCACACATCCCACAGCGATATGCGTGAAGTCACACACGAGAGTCGACGGCAAAGGGCACTGATTCACGGTCCTTTGGACGCCCCGAGCGGCCGTCTCATGACAAGCCCACGAATACAAAGGACGCCGGACTCACCCAGCCTAGCGACATCTAAAGATGCAGCACATGCCGTTCCCGTTGTTGAAAGTCGACCTATACCCGGGGATAAGCCCAGGGAGGGCCCCAATACCCCTATTTTGGTCCCTAGCTCAAAGAAATCCTCTTCCTAAAGCAGGGATCATAAAGACGAGCACAAACCCAGTTCCTCTCATAAACACAGCAACATAGGGGATAAAATGGATACGCGGAGGGAACCACCTACTATCCAACAGGTACATGATACTACCCCACAGGAAGATATTTCTGTACAGGACTGTACATGTAAGCCTGATCCTACACATCAGTTATATAGTGAATTACCTACTCATGCATCTACCAATACAGGGACTATCCCCAGTTCAGCTAACTGGTCTTGCCAGGACATAGATAAAGTTAAGAGACGCATGTTGTTTCTAGCAAATGTTTTCAAAGTGCATCCTCAGGCTCTTCAAAGTCTGGCAAACACACCTCCAACTACCCAGGCGTCAAGCTCCAAAACAACACCTGTGTCCACTCTATCTACTTTCCCTGCTTAGTCAGGGAAAAGATCTCACCACCCAGGGAGACTGTACGACGAACCAGTTCACAAGACACCTCACATCTCCTCGGACCTTTATGAACTAGATGCGCAAGATGACAAATACATAGATGAAGATGACCCTTATCATGAAGACATCAGCATTGACAACGTCAGTCCAGGGGACAATCAGGATGACACAGATTCGGTAATCTTTTGCATGGACGCTCCGGTCCTGCAAGACCCTACCTTACCCGAGTCTCCAATAGACAACCAGCGCCTGTTTAATGACATAATGCTCAGGGCTGCCGAACATTTTGGCATTGAAACGCAGGAAATCCAACCCGAGAAGGATTTCGCCGAAAACATCTTTTGGGGGAGGAATGATAAAAAACTGGCCACTCAGTTTATATCCTTACTTAAGTCGGTACAAAGATGAATCCAACCTTCTTTAGAGATGTCTAACCAGACCAGGGCGGTAAACCCCAGAATTGTAAAACTTTTCCACGCAGCACCTTCCGACCCATTGTATATAAGGGGCCAACTTAATCCAGACTCTCGGGTAGTTACCACTACCCGCAAGAGAGCAGGTACCCCCTTAGCCTCCTCCGTAGCTCCTCCTGAAAAGGAGAGTGAAAGGCTTTATACAATGGGAAGGAAAATGGCCTCTTCTGCGGCGTACCAAGCACTTATTGCTAATAATTCCACCTTACTAGCAAGGTATGACTGCACGAAGTGGGATGAGGTTACGGCTTTTGCAATGTAAGCGCCAGAAGCGTTAAAGACCAACCTCTCCCTTGTGGCTGCTGAAGGCAGAGCAACAGCTGGCGTCCTGCTGAAAAAACAATTTTGACGCAGCAGAGAATGTGGGGCGCGTTATTGCTGAAGCCACTATCCTGAAACGTCACGCCTGGCTTACAGTCTGGATTTAAACCAGAAACACAGGCTACCGTACTCAACATGCCTGTTGAGCCTAACGTTTTGTTGCAGGTGAGGATGCTCTCAAATCCGCCAAGGAGGATAACAAAACACTTAAATACCTTGGCCAACTAATGAACAAACAGGCCAGAGAGGTGGCAATAATTTTTGGCGCTTTCGTGGCCAAAACTCAGAGGCACCGGATACAGTCAAACCCAGACACAAAATTCCTCATGGAACGATAGCCAACAGTCATCACAGGGATACCCCAGGACTCAACGCAGGGGTCGCAGAAGAGGGAGAGGCTCCCCCACCAGAGGTGGAGGAACACCCTCCAAACAATGACGCCCCGCTACAGGTCCCCTCCCGTGCCACTCCAGTCGGGGGAAGAATATCACATTTCACCCCCGCATGGGAGGGGATAACATCAGACAAGTGGGTGTTGTCAACAGTGGCAAGAGGTTACTGCATAGAACTCCAAGGAATACCATCAAACCTCCCCCCGCGTCAAAAGAAACCATCGCAGGAAGAACATCTCATCCTGATGAAGGAGGTCAAGGCTCTACTCCTCAAAGACCCCATCGAAGTCATGCCGTACAACGAGGTAAACAATGTATTTATTCAACGTACTTCTTTGTTCCAAAAAGAAATCTGACAATGCGCCCTGTACTAGACCTGCGCCCTGCAAACAAATTTGTCAAACCTCAAAAATTTTGCATGACAACGCTACAAGAAGTAATCCCTCTATTAAAACGGGGGGATTACCTGGCAACATTGGACATGAAAGATTCTTACTTTTATTTCAATGTTTCCAGTGCACAGAAGATTCTTCCTATTCAAAGTAGCAGACCAGCACTACCAGTTCAAGGTGCTGCCATTCGGGATAGCCTCGGCTCCAAGGGTGTTCACCAAGGTACTGGATGGTGGTGGCAGCGCACCTACGCAGGGAGTCGATCCCAATGTACCCTTATCTGGAGGACTGGCTGATCACGGGAGAAACCTACCGGCTTTGCAAGCTAAACCCGCAAAGAACAATAGACCTTCTCTTCCAATTGGGCTTCTCAATAAACGAGAAAAAGTCAAGTTTGGTACCAAACAGAGCAAACAGTTCCTAGGAGCTGTATTAGACACAAAGACAGGCTTAGCCTTCCCATCCATGGGAAGAGTACAAAACATGCTTCGGCAAATACCCCAGTATCAAGCAGGTCTCCAGATACAGATAAGCATATGCAAAGCTATGCGTCTGCTAGGTATGATGCCATTGTGCATTTACCTGGTCCCCCACGCGTGCATGTGACCAATGCAGGAATAGTTGGCGAAACAATGGTCTCAGGCAAGTGGTCAGTGGGACGATCTAGTGATTGTTTAGCCTACACTAGTTCAGAACTTACGCTGGTGGTCGAAGGAGTATCTACTCAAGGGGAAGCCCTTCCACACACCAGTAGCACAAGCGATAGTCACAACAGACGCGCCACTTTCCATGTGGGGAGCCCACTACCTTCACCACACGGCCTGTGGTCACAAGTGACTGCACAGACACACATCCATGTACTGGAGTTACTGGCAGTTTTCAAAGCACTACAAGCCTTCGAAATCCACCTCACAAACCAGTCGGTACAAGTCCTAACAGACAGCACCACCGCAGTGTTTTATACCAACAAGCAGGGAGGCACACACTCTCTAAATCTGTCCAACCTGGCTCAGAAAATATGGAAGTGGGCACTCCGACAAGGGATGTCCCTGTCCTCTCAACATATTCCAGGAGTACTCAACACTCTGACGGACTCTCTCAGTAGAGACCCTCTGCCGGAAGAACACGAGTGGCATCTACACATGGACGTGGTAGACCACATCTTCTCTCTTTGGGGCTACCCCTCTCTAGACTTGTTTGCTACAAGAAAAAACAAAGTATGCCCAGACTTTGCATCCAGGTTCCCCCAACCAGACTCCAAGGGGAACGCCCTATGGATGAGCTGGTCAGGGAAATTTGCTTACGCTTTTCCCCCCAACTCCATTAATCAGCAAAATAGTGAACCAGCTACACAAGGATCACATGACACTCATCCTAGTTGTTCATATGTGGGCGAGACAACCGTGGTATCTACACCTGCGCAAGCTGGCAATGTGCGATCCCATCAAGCTTCCGCACCAGGTCAACCTGTTGACTCAGCTTGGGGGAACAACGATACACCCACAACCTCACTCTTTGAACTTAGCTGCATGGCTCCTGAGGTCATAGAGTTCGGACATCTTAATCTTCCACAAAGGTGTATGGATATCCTAAAGGAAGCACGGAAACCAAACACCAGACACTGTTATTCCCACAAGTGGAAGAGGTTCATCATTTGGTGCCAATCTAAGCAGATCAACCCCATAGAGTGTACTCCATCACACATTCTAACCTATATGCTCCACTTATTAGATTCAGGGTTGGTCTTTAATTCTTTGAAAGTCCACCTAGCCACTTTATCAGCCTATACCACCTCTTAAAGTAAAATCTCATGATGGAAAGTGCCAGTCATTAAGGCATTCATGGAGGGAGTGAAGAGACTACACCCTCCAATCTCTAATCCCCGCCTGGTTGGGACCTAAATGTGGTACTAGCAAAATTCATGGGACTTCCCTTCGAGCCTTTGCATCAAGCTACCCTAAGACACATTACCTACAAGACGGCCTTCTTAGTAGCTATTACCTCCATAAGAGTCGTCAGCGAACTCCAAGCCTTGTCAGTGCAAGGCCCTTTCTTTGTCATCCGTAAAGACAAATTGGTTTTACGGACTCACCCTCGGTTCTTCCCTAAATTCATTTCCAAGTTCCACATAAACCAGTCAATTCAGCTTCCGGCTTTCTTTCAGAAACCAACTAGCTCAGCTGAGGTCAAACTGCACAGACTGGATGTAAGGAGGGCGGTTCTCTACTATGTAGACAAGACCAAACCGCTTAGGAAGACTGATCAACTGTTTGTCTCCATAGGTAGAGGCAGACCAGGAGAAGGTTTTTCCAAGAGAGCCATCTCCAAATGGATAGTAAAATGTATACTTAGAAGAGATTGTGTCCTCCGACATATTCCACATCTATGACAGTTGTGTCCCACAGCTGTGCACTTCGGAAACTTTTCAGCAGAGGGTGTCTGGCGTCAATCCCATGTCCCTCGAGGGCCTCCGTCGAGGGTCAACGTCACTGGATTTTATATATAGGACGCACAGCGCCTGTTGCCTCAGTTCCGTTTTTTCCGACAGCGAATGTGTTAGCTTCGTGAAACTTGGCGTGCCTCGTGGATTCTTCGAATCTCTTATGATTATTTCTTGGACCGCTCTGACTCCAAGGTCCGGGTTTAAGACTTGCCGGGACTGCAAGTCCAAGATGTCGTTGACCGACCAGCACCGTTTTTGCTTGTGGTGCCTGGGTGAGTCGCACGACACCGACGACTGCTCCAAATGCCAGTCTCTTACAGACGAGGCCTTGCGAGAAAGGAAGGGGAAGCTCCGTGCAGGTAAGCCTTTGAAAAAAGTCCTGTAAAACCGGATCAAAGTCTAGGGTTTCCACCGACGACTCTCCGCATTGGGAGGATCGAGAATCCTCTCGATCTGTGGTTCGCACGCCTTCGGTCTCACGTCGCGAGTCGTGCCGGGAGCCCTCGAGGTCCCGTGCGGACAAGAGCATTCACAAGAGCCGTGCTTCCAGTTCTCTCGGTCCTCGTCTCCAGCGAGACCGGTGCAGCTTGTGGAGATAACCACGCCGCATTCAGTGCTGGTCCTGTCAGACTCAGACGATGCTGTTCCGTCCTATCAGCCCACGCATGCAGCGGCGTCGACGCCGAAAGGCTAGGTGTCTATTTCATCGGGGCGGTTTCCGTCTATGTTCACGATGCCCTCGGCGTCAAGGTTCTCGGCGCCTTTGGCGTTTTTTTGGGCGTACTTTGTCTGAGGAGTTTCCTGGGGCTTCCTCTACTTCTGGGAGGCCGGTATTGGGCACCAGGCTGTTAGGGAGAATTCTCTTCTAAGGCTAATTTCCCTTACACAGAGTCTCCCAGCAGCTTTGCTGGATTTTAAGGGTTTATTTTTTTCTCCTGCTAAGAGTGAAACTCTTTTTCCCACTTTTAGACATGTTGCTGATGTGCGTTTTAGGCTATTTTTGTGCTTATGGTTTATGGGTTTTTTCTCACCCTCATAGGTATCGCCCTCAGTGCAGTGACAGTGACAGTGACACGGGGGTGTCATAGTAACTCCCAAACATAGCCTCCATACCCTGGGACTGACTACTGTCTCTCAGGGCATGTAAAGTCCCAATTGACTTTACTAGTCAATAGTTATGAACAAAACCAGTACAACCCATCTTACTATGGAAGTACTGTAAAGGGTTAATAGTTTTTCCCTGGGGTTCATTTTCGAGAGGGTTCTGTACAGTACCTCTCTCCAAAGTTTCTGGCTGGTGGCAGTGGTTACTACTGTAAATATTCGACCGCAACTATTTTCCTATGGGATTTTCCCATTGTTCAAGGCTACCACTTTTACTGACAGCCTCTAACAAACCGCCGGTTTATCTTTTTATTAACTTTACTCCGGTAAGTTTTTATTGCCAGATCTTTGATAATATTTCTTTCTCGTGTCTTTCTCTGAAATCCTAACCCAGGTCGGGGATCCTTTGTTCGTTCTTTTGGCGGGCTTCTGCCCAGAACCACTCCTCTCGGCGCCACTGAGTCTGGGGTAGACCCATTGTGTGGGAGGGGGAGTAGGCACCCTGGACAGGGTTGCCTAAGCAACCCAAGTCGCACTCTGCCCTGATAGGCTGGGGGGGGTTATCCCACCAGGATAGCCACCCCACGGTTTGAGTGACAGCTAGGCTGTATGAATGGGGGTTTTTCTGCATAAAAGCAGGCACCTGAGGACTGGAAGAGCAAGACGTCGCCACTGGAACTAAGGAACCGAAGAGGAGAGAAGCTGAAGACATCTGCAACGACTGAACCACCGGTGAAACCCTGCTGCAGATCCTCCCCACTTTTCTCCAACGACAAGAGAAGATCGTAATCTGCAAGAGCTTTCTTCCCTTGAGCTGGTGGGGTCAACCAGTTCGCCAATCGCCTTCCAGGACCTGCCTTGCTCGAATTGCCAGTGTCCTGTGCTCGAAGACCGGATAGACGGGCACCCGTCCACCACCACTGATATTTAAAGGAGCGTCCCTTTTATTCCGTTTCGGCATCACTGCGGCTGGTTTCTTCCCTGGGCAGTGGAGTAACTCGAAACTTCCTCCACGACGAGAGCCTCTCTTTCTCTGCTGGACACCCCGAACTGCAGGAACTGCCAGGAACCACTGCAGGAGCCGCTTCCACTTTTAAGGTACATTGTTCCGCCAGGCCTCCCGTTTCGCGGGGTACTGCTAAAGGTGCTTGAAATCCTTTACTTCTTGGGTTGGTCGCCCCTATCGTCTAACATTGTCTTTTACCTTCTGCACCCGCCTTTTCTTTTCGTTAAACAAAGACTTGACTGCAGCTACTTGAACAGTTTGATCCTGGGCACATTGCCTGTACCACTGACTCTGGCACAGGCCTATTGACTTTGGCTAAATCTGTTACAACTGCCTTCTCTAGATTGCTTTTCATCAAGAAATGTGTTGGTGCACCTAAAACTCTTATAACCACCTTTCCTTCCTTCTTTAATATTGTTGAAGTGCCATTTTGCTCGGTTTTCACTCTTGCTCAAACTTGTCTACAATTTAAATAGGGAGTTGTTTATACTTTTCTTGACTGTTTTAACTTGCTTTAATAATGATGTGTGTTGATCTAGAAGTGTACAAAATAAATGTATATTCTTTTTGATACAAAGCTTTGGTCAGTGTTTCCTTGTACTATAGTACTGTAGTCCCATTGTGTAAGCCCTGAATACTCCTCATCTCCCTCTTGAGATAAGTCTGACTGCTCAGCCACAGCTACCAACTAAATCTTTGTGGTACAGACTGATACCAAAGGGGATTTATTGCAGATACCTATAGTCCTAATCTTCTGTAGTGCTCCCTAAAGGAAGTGCATAGGATTCTGCTTAACACAGGCCCTCTTCTGTTGCTGTGGCTGGTTTTTCCGAGCCTTTGCCTGACATTTTTGAAGGAGGAAAGATCAGACATTGGAGATCCTGTTTCTCAGGATGAGGCTCCGGGATTTTGGGTGATAGTCCATTTGAGGAATTAAGGCAGTCCCTACATGACGCCAGTGGCCTGGATGCTTCTCCAGAGGTTGAGTTTGGTAGGCTGAGCTGGGGGCTCATGCAGACTCTTCCTACAGGCGGCTCGTGTCTAGGGTTTGTGAATACCTGGGGTGGTCCAGTCCTTTTCACTTACAGCGGTCAATAAGAATTCGGCGAAAAAAAGTACCACCCATCTGTTAGCGACCTCAGCTATTTGTCTACTCACCCCACTCCTGAGAGTTTGGTGGTTCTGTTGGCTACAGCCACCTCGAGGCAGTAGGCGTACCCTACCATCCCTCCGGATAGAGACGACTAGCGCTTCGACGGATGGGTTCGGAAGGTCTTTTTGTCAGGGAGCCTGGCACTGAAGGCTGTCAACTCCACATGTGCCCTGGCAAGTTTTACACACACTCTGTGGACCTGTATTTCCTACGTGGCTGATCATATTCCCGAGGGGGAGTAAAGGGATGGCTTCCTAGCCATCGTGTGTGACGGCAAGGATGCTATGTGTGAATCCCTTCAGTCGGGGTTGAACATGGCAGACTGTCTCAGCCGGTCCATGGCTGCGAGCACCGTACTACGCAGGTTTGTATGGTTGCAGAAGTCGGGGTTGCTCCTGATGTGCAATCCCGTCTTCTGAACATGCCCTTTGATGGCGTTCATTTATTTGGCAGCAAGGCTGACGAGAGCCTTGAGAGGACCTCCAAAGCTGCTGCAAAGTCTTTGAGCGCTGCAATATGTCAACCTCTGCCTTTTCGTCCTAGGGGACAGCAATGGAGGGGAGGTTCCTCTTTCAGTAGATCGTGAGGGGCTGGCAGTCAAAGGGGCCATCGTAAGAATACCCGTGGTGGAAAACAGGGTACTCTGGGTGCCAAAGCTGCTCGGGCAGTTGCCTCTTTGCCCTCAGGCACTGCCGCAGCTGCGTCAGCTCAGTCATGAGGCCATGTCCCATGGTTCCACGGTTGGGTGCAGACTTGCGCAGCATCTTGGAGAATGGCGTGCCATTACTTCGGATGTGTGGGTTCTGGATATCATAGCCCATGGCTACTGCCTTCCCTTCCTTCATCGGCCTCACGACAATCCACTGGGGAAGCTCTTTGAAGCGTCCGGATCCGCTCCTTGCACAGGAAATACTATCCCTGCTGGAGAAAGGCACCATAGAACTGGTGCCTGTAGCGGAGAGGAACAAGGGATGGTTTCCCCTTATTTTTTTATCCCAAAGAAAGACGGGGGGGATTGAGACCCATGATGGATTTGCAATGGTTGAACAAGCTTCTCAGGAAGGACAAGTTCAAGATAGTCACTCTTTCTCAAGTCTTCCAGGCCCTTCAACTTCAGGATTGGTTCGGGTCTCTGGACCTCAGGGATGCTTACTTTCATGTGCTGATTCATCCCAAGCACAGGAAGTACCTCAGGTTCCCGGCTGGCGACTTGTCTGTTCGGATTGACCTCCACCGCGAGGGTCTTCACCAAGCTGCTGGTGGTGGCGGCAGCGTACCTCAGGAGAGGGGGTATTCACGTCTACCCCTACCTGGACGATTGGTTGATCAGGGCGCGCCCTCCGGAACAAGCCCTGGATCATCTCTCCGTCACCTGCCATTCCCTTCACAAGCTGGGCTTTTCCCTAAATGTAAAGAAGTCGCATTTGACACCTTCCCAGTGGCTCCAATACATCAGAGCAGTGCTCGACACATCCCTGGGGTAGTGTTCACCTCCCCAGGTGAGGGCTCATCACATTCTGCAGATGGTGGACAATTTTCAACGTGCCCAGAGTCTCCCGGCTTTAGAATTCTTAAGGTTCCTCGGCCTCATGGCATCCTGCATTTTTCTGGCGCTGGGGCCAGACTGCGGATGAGATCTCTGCAGTGGTCTCTTGATTCAGTGGTTGCAGTTCTCTGGCAAGATGTCGGATCCCGTTCAGATTCCGATCTCGGTCGCCCCAAATCTTCTATGGTGGGCCGACGAAGGCAATCTGATGAAGGGGGCGCAGTTTTGGCAACCGTGGCCAGAGGTGACGATCCTGACGGATGCCTCCCTCACAGGATGGGGCGCTCATGCCAACGAGTTGACGGCAAGCAGCCGTTAGTCTCCGTCGGAGTCCATACTCCACATCAATCTGTTAGAGCTGAGAGCCATCAGGCTGGCCCTGAAGGCTTTTCTGCCGCCTGTGCGGGGGAAGACTGTCCTGGTTATGACGGACAACACAGTGGCCATGCATTACCTCAACAAAAAGGGGGGGGGCAGGGTCACTCCTGTTGTGCAGGGAGGTGATGCAGCTCTGGTTCTGGGCCATACAGCAGATAATTTCGATCTCAGCAGTTCATCTGGCCGGAAACGAATACTCGGCGGTGGACGCTCTGAGCAGGCAGAGCACGGTCTCTTACGTGTGGGAGCTGGCTCAGGAAGTCCTTTTGGAGATCTTCGCCCTTTGGGGAACCACACAAGTGGATCTCTTTACCATCAGTGTCAACCGGAAGTACAAGAGGTTTTGCTCGCAGAATTTCCCCCAAGAGGAGCCTTAGGGTACGCGTTAGTAGTGGAGTGCTCCTTCCCATTGCTGTACATTCCTCAAGTGTTGCGGAGGTTCGGTTACTGAATGATCCTCATTGCTCCGTATTGGGCCAGGAAAGCATGGTACCCAGACCTTCTCGACATGTCCCTCTGCCCTCCACATCGTCTTTCCTACAGAGACGATCAGCTCTCACGGGAGATGGAGGGGGGTCAGGTTCTCCATCCAGAGGTTAGGTCGCTCAACCTTCATGCTTGGTATCTGAAAGGTTGAGATGCAAGGATTGGGACCTCCTGGGTAACGTGATGGAGGTGTTGCTTTCAGCCAGGCAGCCCGCAACTAAATCCCTGTACTGTTGCCGGAAGTTCTGCGACTGGTTCAGGGGTCAGAATGTGGATCCTTTCCAATGTTCCATTCCTATGGTGTTGTCTTTTCTGCTTTCTTTAGCCCATAAGGGCCTTCAAGTGGGTTCAAGGGTTACCTGGCGGAGCTGTCTATATTGAAGCGCTCGTCTGAAGAGTGTTCTTATTTTAAGATTCCTTTGATTTCACAGTTTGTGAAAGAACTGTCTAATGTGTTTCCCCCGTCCCCTTTCTAGGTGGCGGGTTGGGATTTGAATTTGGTTTTACAATTCCTGATGGGAGCTCTGTTTGAGCCCTTACACTCTTGTCCGCTCAGACTGTTGTCTTTTAAAACTGTGTTTTTAGTTGCGGTTACTTCCGCACGCAGAGTGAGTGAATTGGAGGAACTTTCTGCCAAGCCACCCTTTACTGTTTTCCAGAAGGACAGGATTGTCCTGCGGGTGCGACCTTCTTTTCTTCCGAAGATTGTGTCTGAATTTCATTTGAGCCAGAAGGTGGTTCTTCCGGCTTTTTATCCTCCTCCGCATCCTGGTAAGGAAGAGGAGAGGCTCTGTAGGTTGGATCCTAGGAGAGCTTTGAGTTTTTATCTTTCACGGATGTCCCGGGTCAGAGTGGAGGATCAGCTCTTTGTAGGTTATGCTGGACACCGCTTGGGTCAGGCTGTTTCCAAACGGACCTTGTCCTGATGGATTGTTTTGACTATCACTGAATGCTACTGTTTGGTGGGGAAGGACCCTCCGGTAGGCTTACGGGCTCCCTCTACTAGGGGTGTGGCTGCTCCACTGCTCTACAAAGGGGTGTTCCTATTCACAATATTTGTGAAGCAGCCACATGGGCCTCTGTCCATACTTTGGTGAAACACTATTCCCTGGACTCCATCCATGGGTAGGATTTGGCCTTTGGTAAGGCAGTCCTCTATTCAGCCATTTGATTTGGTACTCTAAATGTCACATTCTAAATAGTTTCCCTCCTCCATAGTGTGGTACTGCTTTGGGAGTCTGTCATAGATGTGGAATACATCGGAGGACACAATCCCTTTGATGAACAAGTTAATTACCAAACTGGTAACATTTTTTCGATGGGATGTTCCTCTGACGTATTCCACATCGCCCTCCCAGCCTGTCCCTCTGGAAAATTTCCTCTGTGATTACAGCTTCCATTCCGCAAGGCTGTAGGCTGTTCTACTGGCAGGAGACTGGTGTCACACGTTCTGAGGGTAAAAACTAAACTGAGGCAACGTGCGCCGTGCGTGCAATATATAACATACAGTGTTGTCGACTGAGCATTTAAAAAAAAAAAAAAAATCTGAGGGACCTACACACGTGAGGGATCATGGGTACAGGGAACGTCACACTAGGTATAGTATTACCGGCACACCATATTTCGACTTCCATTTTTGAGTTTTGAAAACAACAACTGTAATACTCTGCAGCTTCCACTAGATGTTGGCATATGCATAGCATGTTATGCAAAAACAAGCACCCAAAATACGATTACGGTGAGTAATGTATTCCTTACTTGTGTAAGTGGAGTTATTGCTGGTGGCCTTTGTGGCAGCATTGTGGTCCTTAACCATTTTCACACCCCTCTTGAGACTAAGCCTTGCCATTCTGCTAGCTATCTTGATTGGGTTTGGCTAAAATCTGTATTTCTGTTCATAATAGGGTGGCCTCTCAAAATCCTCCCCAAGGTTGATTTTGGAAATCCATCTTAACACCAGTTATACTGCTCCTGAAGTATGGATATCCAAGCTATTATAAACTGTAATCTTCATTTTTCACTGACCTCTACTAACCTCCACATTACGATTACAGCTCTGTTGTTGCCTATCTAGGTATGCGTTATTTGAACCCAAGTACGGAAAGGCATAAACATGTAGGCCTTTCTTTTTGGTGCAGGGGCACACCCATTAGGGCAAACAACGAGCTTGGAATGCTTAGTTGTGCTGGCCTTCATCTGCCGTGGCTCGCCCTTCTCTTTTGTCTATGTACCTCAATGCCTGATGGTAGACTGAAGATGTATTAGTCCATGCAACGAAGACCACTAAATCCTCTAATTCCCATATGTTAGTGTCACACTGCTGCTTGACCTCTTGAAAGTACCTGACCAACCAATGAAAGTTCATAGATGTGTCCCAAATGTATTCTTCATGCTGCTAAAAGCAGGTCCACAACCATACCTTTTATTATAAGATAGTGAGACCTTCCCTCCAGTTAGGGACCTCTTTGTCTGCATTGTAAAGAACCCAGACTTCTCTGGCATTGGACATTAAGCACATACATTCTTGGAAACCCCATCAGTGCTGTGTTGGATATTGGCACGGTTTGTTTTCCTAGATGTTACTAAAATAGCTATTTCTCAAAGAATTCTTGCCTTTACCCCCACTGGAAATTAAGATGTGTGTGGTCATAGTATAATCTTATTCTTATTGTTTACGGCACGGTGAGTTGATATTGGTGTCTTAAACCCACTTCTTGTTTGGGTTCTCATATTCTTTGTCCCTTATATCTGCTCCCCATAATATCTGGATGAGATGCACTTCGTAGTTCTTTAGGACCCTGACACTTTAGGCTTTCATTGTGTAACATTTGATAACATATGTTAGTTTTCCTCAGTGTGACGCTAAAGTAGCTTAGCCACCTTATTAGCTATCAATTAGAAAAGGGTCTCTTACTAACAACTTTGGAGTCCAAGACAACACATTTTCCTTTGTTTTACTCCAGTTGTGTTCTTGAGATAGTCTATCCTTGGGAGTAGAGTGTTTTAATTCTGGTTCAAAGCATCCACTTTTTATGTGGTTTTTGCCTGCAGGTGTTGGCTCACATGCAGGTTTGGTTGGCCTTTTTTACTTTTCCTCCTGGGTGCCTGTTATCTTCTCTAGGTTTGTGACAATCATTTACCGTATTAACCTGTCATTTGAGAAGGGAGGTAGAATTTTCAATCCTCAGCAGTGCTTCCAGTAACTTGACGTGTGCATGAGAATTAGCCCTTAATATGGTTCCATCGCTGACCCTCTGCTTCAATACAGTGATATGGGTGTGGTAGAGTCTACCTCTGTCACTCCATTGTTTTATTATTTTATAAAGGCCATTTCAAATTCTAGAAGGAATTTCTTTTTTGGTCACCTTAGTTGCACTCTACCCCTCCTCCTTCAATCTGTTGAATGTGTTTTATCTTTAAATCCACTTCACTTTTCTTTTTATGCATGCTCACTAACGTGTTCCCATGAACCATTTCCCTCACTGTGGACATTGATTTATCACTGGTACATTTAGAGAAATACTGAGTTTGTTGCAAAGGTTAGATAGGGGAATAAAACAAAGTCAGAGGTAAGAAGAGTCTCTCCGGGAGCCAGGACAGCCAATGTTAGTTGAGCAAAGTCTAGGGGAGCTGAAGATCTTCTTAGAAGGTAAGTAAAAGTCTTGCACAATATTTTTAGAAAACTTTGTAGAAATAAAATCACTTGAAGGGCCACAAGCTGGGAGGCTTGTGAGGGGCAAATCTGTAATCAACTCTGCAAGGGCAATCGAGACCAGTGCCAACTGAGAACAAGTAAGGCTACACAACAAGAGGTAAGTCCTCTTAACTTTACAGTACCTTTGGTTAGAAGAAATGGTTCCAGCTGGCTTCCGTTCCTGTGTAGCTCTGCAGATCCTGTTGTTCCTGGACCTCAGTCGTGGGGACAAGAGGGAGGACGCCTGGGGACTCCTGCACTGCAACTTGAAGGTCAGCGGCAGCAATGGGCAAACTTCAATTCGGCAGCACTTTGCTGTTTCAGCTCCGCGTGTCTTTAGCAAATAGCACCACTGCGGTCTATCGGATACCTCTCTGGACTTTCCTTGCATCTGGGGACCTGCTCTCTGTTGAGGTGGCTCAGTCATGGTTCGTTGGAGTCAGGAGGATCTTCCTCGGGTCTGACTTAAAAGCGATGCACTTGGTTTGGTGTTCCTCTCCCTGGCACGTCTGTTCCTGCAGCAGCAACTGAAGTACAACCAGCTCTGAGAGGATGTCTAAATGAGTTCACTTTGGGGTTGATTGGTCCCACCAACCCAAGGGGAGAAGTTGTCCGTTGCAGGGCTTCTCTAGTCCAGGAGAATTCGGAGCTTCAGCCCAGCAGCAGGGCTTCACCGGGCAAACCAACGGTCCAGGAGTTGCATCAAGCGTCTCTTCCAAGTTCTTCTTCGGATTCCTTCGTCCAGTGGTCGACTCTGCCTTCCAAAAAGCCTTGCCTTTTATACAGGTTTCTCCCATTCCTACGCAGCCTAGCTGTCAATCACACAGCAGGGTGGCTGTCCTCCAAGGACAGCCAGCCGGTCAATCACCTTTGGGTGCATTCCTATTACCAAGGGGATTAAGCACAGGGAGTTTCGGGCACCTCCCTCACTTCCTGCCCCTGCCAAACACGTTGGAGCCAGAGGCGGGCTTCACAAGTGAATCCTGCCGAAGACCAAACCTGGTTTGGCGCGCAGAGTAAATCTCAAGAAGGACCTTTCCAATAAGAAATGGCGAAAAAAGAAGACCGGGGCCTTTTTGACAAAATGGGCACCCATGGGTGTCTTATTGGAGCTGCAATTGCAGCCTGCGGTAAAAACACAAAATGGTAGTAAAAAGTAAACCACTGCCACCAGCCATTAATTGTAGAAAGGGTAACATAAAATGTTTAATCAGAAACTAGACAAAGGGGCTACTAAGTAACGCCTCGAGCACCCTATTTATTTATTTAGATTTGTGGAGCGCACTGCAGCCCTTAGGCATCGAGGCGCTGAAAGAGGAGCTTAAGAAGGCTTGATTCTGGGTTACATGAATGCTGCCCATGGAAAGGTTCTTAGACATGGTAATACCACATACTTGTGACAGGGTTACGTAGTCACTGGCGCTGTAGTAGTCAAAGCAGGTTTAGTACAGACATATCAGACAAAGAGCAGAGTTTTGAGAGCCTTACGGAAGGCTGCCTATGGTAAGGTAGTGTGTGCTGGGTCTAGAAAGTTACAAAATGTAAGTAAACAATGTCACTTCACTGCTTTTGGAAACAGTAGTTTCACCAAGAGAAGGTATTTAAACTTTTGGGAAATCGAAGAGGCTTCCCTGTGCCACTGCAATGAAGGTGCTGTGTGACGCAATGTAAAGATGATGCATATGGAGTTTCAGACTGCAAAGTCAAAATAAACACTGAGTCTAAATCACAGAAAAATACATGAGAAGGTCTTGCTCTTTCCAGGTTAGAAATTAAAGGTCAGGGGTGCCTATTTGCACCAGCATTGTATAACCTATATATGTGTGATGTAGGAGGATACTTGATTAAAGCATCCTTTTTTTCCCTAAGATTGAAGGGATTCTAATATTTTGGTGGGCGTATGCGAACAACTACTTACTGGTAGATAGCACTCCTTTGGGTCTCCAGCATCTGAATACAGCTTTTTACAATTATACCAACTTGAATGGCCTAGTAATTAATGTGCATAAAACGGCTATTATGAGATTTAGTATGTGTAAAAAAAAAAAAAAACCCTATTGCCGGTTTCCAAATTAAGTAAAGTTGGAAGTAAGAACCTCCATTATATACCTGGGGTTTCCATTGTTTGAGAGGCCGTACGAATGTCTAGTACTCAGTCACCTCTTAGATAAATCTCTGGTACTCATCACTCAAATTAGGGTTGTTGAACGCAAATTCTGCACATACTCTTGGCAGCCTTCACTCCGTTTCTACAAGATCAAAGTAATACCAAAGTTGTGTTACGGCCTGGAGTTACATTTTATTTGGGGCAAGCTAGGTCTTGCAAAAATAGTCTAGAATCTGGAGAGCGTTAATGATTTGTCTTCCAAAATGTATACCACTGTCTGCGCTAAGGTATGAAATGGGTCTGTAATCCATCCAAAGTATAGTTGAATCGAGATCACTTTCCATGTATAGAAAACTGATTATAAAGGAGGGTAAAGACTTAAACCATTACTTGGGATCCTTTTTGAGACCAGGCATTCAACAATCTGCTTTTCTTTCAAAACTATTTGTGCTGTCTCAATCGTTACTCGATAAAGTAACGTGATAATGAAACCCTTGTCACAAATCCTCAGTGAGTTAAACAGAAATTGCAATAAAGTGATTGGGCAGATACAATACAGGATGTCTCCAAATCAACTCTTTACTACCATCTGGTCTCGCATTATAAATACACTATCCACAGGCAAGATGGACCCCTCACTAGGGGCGACGGAGTAGCTCTCATCGCCAAAGAAAGCCTTGCTATTAGAAGAACAGAAGGCAACCTTGGCCACAACTGTGACTACCTCCCACTTAAAATCAATTTCTCCCCTAATATGACTTTGGCCCTCCACATCGTTTATCGCCCCCCCCCCGGGCCTATCACTGAATTCCATGAATCCCTTATTTACTCCCTCTCTGGCAACTTGAAAAAGACATCCCAAATCCTACTCGCAGGTGACCTTAATCTTGGCCTTAATGATCCCAATGACGCCCACGAAGCCACCTTGGAAAAAGCCCTATCCACCTTAGGATTCGCGCAAGCCATCTCCCATCCTACACACTCTAAAGGACGTTCACTGGATTCGATTAGCCACCACAACTGCCCAGTACTTATTACTGAGAACTCACCCATCCCGTGGTCCGACCATCACTACAATCCAATTCAACCTCGATAACTCCAAAGAGCCCCCCCTGCCCACTATCCCCACCCCTCCAGGTCTCTCCAGAAGCTCCCGTCAACTCATTGCGGAAAACATCACCCCACTCCTTAAAGTGCCCGCACTCCAGGCTCCCTTCTCGCAGGACCCGGAAACCCTTGCCAGATCCTTCAAGCTAGCAATCACCCAAGCAGTTGACTCTATTGCCCCCTCACTCTCAGCAAAGCCAAGAAAACCAAGCACACCAATGCCTGGTTCTCCCAGGATCTGCTACAAATGCGTGCAAAAAAACGAGCCGCCCTCGCAGCTTGGAAAGCCAACCCCAATGATACAAACAAACTAGCTTTCAAGACCATCTCCAAAGACTATAAACTAAGCATTGTCCATGCTAAAGCAAACTCCTTTAACACTAGGATAGCCAACGGCAAATCTGGCACCAAGGAAATCTTCGCCATTTTTAGGGAGCTGGAAACCCCTTCCTTCCTGCCACCCACCCTCCTAAAGGATGAAAAATGGTGCAACGACATCCAATCTGCCATGCTTAACAAACTAAATACCCTACAAAAAAAATCCTAACTCACCAAAAGGCCCTTGCTCTCCAAATTGCCACTCAGAATAGTGAACAGAATAAAGAGACCAAAATCCAATCCTCCCCGGTATTCAACTTCAAGGACATGACTGAATCCGAAGTCATCTCCCTCCTAAAAACCATCAAACCATCTAACTGTAAGGGCGACGCCTGCCCTGCTCAGCTCATTAAGGACTGTTGCGCGACACTTGCCCCCTTCCTGACAGCATTCATCAATGCCTCCTTCCAGTCTGGCCATGTCCCGTCTGACCTCAAGGAGGCCTGGGTACGACCGCTCCTCAAGAAGCCCTCCCTTGACCCTACGGCACCAGGGAACTACAGGCCCATCACCACCCTCTGGGCCTTCGGCAGTCTGGCTTCAGGCGACGACACGGCACTGAAACGGCCCTCCTCAAATTAAAAAATCAAATGGATGACATCAGAGACGCCGGCAAACCAGCGCTCCTTCTGCTCCTTGATCTATCGGCCGCGTTTGACCTCGTGGACCACAATACTCTCTGCAATCACCTCTCCATCGCAGCCAACTTCTCCCCTAATGCATGTGCATGGATCACCTTGTTTCTACAGGAAAGGGCCATGAAAATCTTCTCCGACTCAGCATGCTCTTCCCCTAGTCACATCAAATGTGGGGTGCCTCAGGGCTCCTGCATTGCGCCCACCCGTTACAACCTATTTACTAGGCCACTCTTCAACCTTCTTGACACCCTGGGTATCTCATATACCAACTACGCTGATGACACCCAGGTGCTCATCCCCCTCACAGGTGACTGAGGCAGATAGGATCACCCTTAACTCAATCTACTGCACCATCCAAGCCTGGATGGCCGAAAATTGGCTGTGCCTAAACAGTGACAAAACCAAGCTTCTGCTCATTGGGTCCCCAACCATCCTGGGCAACCTCGACAAGAACTATCACTCCTTCACCATCAATATATACCCATCGCTGTGTCCCATACAGTTAAAACTCTGGGAGTCTACCTAGACTCTAATCTCACCATGAATAGATAGGTTAACGCCATTGCTTCCTCATCGCCATACTACTCAAAACTGCTTAACGCAGTAAAACCCTTCTTAACCACACAGAACTGCCTTACTATTGCTAGAGCCACTATTGGCTCAAGACTGGAGTACTGTAATGCTCTCCTCGGAAGCACTTCCAGCAAAAACATTGCCAAACTCCAACTTGTCCAGAACAATGCCCTTAGGGCTGCCACTGGATTCCCAAAAAGGACCACATATCGGACCTAAGGAGACAGGTTCACTGGCTTCCTGTTAAACAAAAAATCCTCTCCATCACTCATAAATGCCTCCATGATCTGGCACCCACCTACCTCGCCCAGCGCATCGCCTTGCCCACTTCTACAAGGCCATCTAGGCTAGCCTACACCAACATGATCACCAAGCCCAAAACCTGCAGAGTGCGTACATGGGGCTCCAGCTTCCCAACTATCGCTGCCACCCACTGGAACGCACTACCTTCACACATTAGGGTAATCGACTCCCACCTGGCCTTCCACAAAGCCACCAAAACCAGCCTATTTGTTTGAAATGTCAATCCTTGCTTTCACTTTGTACTCTCTTAAACCATCTTGTATGCCCAGCTGTACTCTGTAACCTAGCACATACGCTGTAACCAAGTAACCGCATGTCCTAAATGTACTCATGCCTACGTACACTTTCATGTAAACGGCGCCTCAATGCCTTTGGGTTGTAGTGCGCTTCACAAATGTTAAAAATAAAAAAATAAATGCTTAGGGGCACTCCTGAGTCATATTTCACACGGTTCCCTAGCAGGAAATGGCGTAATCTATACATGAGATTTCGTTTTAATGCGGTACTTACTGGGGAGATGATGGAGATTGGGGGTTTATTGCCAAGAGTATCTTTTTTTTTTTTTTTAAATTAAAAATGTTTGGTTTACTTTTCAAACCTTTCATTTTATCTGTTTATCTTCAGGCTCTTTCTTTCTCCAGATTTTGTGGCATACTAGTTAATATATCTTATCCTGTTTAGTTCAGCATTTCTTTTCATCCTTTCTTGTCAACCCATCTGTGCCTGTTCCATGATGTTATTCTAGTATGATACCACAGTGTATGTTTTTTTTTCCTTCCCAGCTAAAATTGAAGGCCATCTGTCTTCAGACGAGAGTGTTGTTTGGTTCTGGACTAACCATCCGACGGAAAGATTTCTTTTCTCGGTTAGAAATGGGCATGTCATTATTATGTGGTATAGACTTTCTGTTGTTGCTACATCGCCGCAAAATCTGCATAATTTTTCGTGCTCTGGTATTTTCCGCTCAGCCATGACTTCTCGTGTATGCAGGATATTCAGTCTCATCCTCATGAAGGTGTCTCTGATTTTTGCTGATGGAAAGTATTTTAGGTATTCTGGTAGTTTATTAATTGGTCTGATGTCTGTTGTGCTCAGGATATCCATTGCGTAATTAGACCTGTCCTTGATTGTCTTTATCCAATCATTTTCTTTTAGTCTTTTTTTGCTCTCTGCGGTCTATTTGAGTTGGTCTCGTGATATTCCTTGTGCTTCACAGTTTGCTTTTATGAAGTTTTTCCAGATTTTGAGGGGTTGAGCTATCATCCCACTGCTTTGGTCTTGTAGAATTTCTATCGGCGTGGGGTGGTTCTCGCTTATTATCTTTCTGTACATATCTATTTGCTTCCAGCAGACAAGAGATTGTAGAGATTGTAGAGCTGGTTCTGCTCGGATGCGTGGCATGGGGAATGATGTTGGTAGATTTAAGACTTTGCGCCAGAACAGACCTTCTATTTGTTGCCATACGGTTTTTTCTATATTCAGCATTGTCTCTGTACCATATGTAAGTATTGCCATCACTTTTGTAGAAGGTTGTGACTAGTGTCATGGAGAATTTCCCGTATTTTGCGTGTAGTACCTTTGCTTGGCGTGCTAGCGTAAGTGCTTATCCTTTGAGGAGTGCAATTGATTCTGCTTCTATTGATTTAGCCATATTCCCAGTTATTTTACTTTAGTGACTTCCTCTATTTTTTCCTTTCCAATGAAGAATGCATATTTTGGTCTTTTCTTGCAATGTTGTTTCTTCAAAGTCATAATTTTCGTTTTCACGTTTATTACCAGTTGGTTTTTGTCCATGTAGGATTGTATATTTTCTAACGCTATCTGCAGGCCCATTGGTGTTTTGGCAAGTACAACGATGTCATCTGCATACAAGATGCATGTTATTGTTGTGCCATTCAGTTTCGGTGGGTTAATCAGGGGCGTGCAGATGCATTCTTCTAGGTCCGCTGTGTAGAGGTGGAATAGAGTGGCAATTAAGGGGCAGCCCTGTTTTAGTCCCTTAGTTGTTTTTATTTTGCCAGAGAGTGTACCTTCTTTGCTCATTCTTATCTTTATTGAGGTATTCTGGTACAATAACTTGATTGGTTCCAGGATGTTGTTTGGACATTCCCAATCACTGAGTTTTTTCCAAAGGAGATTTCTATTGACTGTGTCGAATGCGAGTTTTAGATCTATGAATCCCGCATAGATGTGTGTCTTAGATTTTATGGCTTGTTGTTGTTTTAGCAGGTTCAGGATAAAAAGGTTGATATTGGTTCCTATATTTTTTATGAATCCAGTCTGTCTCTTTGCATATTTGTTTTCCTTAGTTGCCCAGTTGTTCAAGCTCCTGAGGAGAATTTTTGCAAATACTTTCCCTAAAGGGTCTAGTAAGGCCAAAGGGCGGTAATTGCAGGGTTCTCCCATTGGGCCACTTTTGTAGATTGGAATTATAGTGGCTTGCTGCCACGTTTTTGGTATGTGTTTGGTTTTCTGGATGAGATTGAATATGCTGTTGCATATTGCGCCCCAGGCTTCCGGGTTTTGTTTGATTATCATGTTAGTCAAACCGTCAGGCCCTGGTGATCTTGACGTGTTCAATCCCTTTATTGCTTCATTGATATCGTCCATGTCCCACTCAAACTGCCATGTAGGGTTCTTTGGCTGTTTTTCATTCTTTTTGTTCAGTGTCTTTTCTCCATATAATTCCCTGTAGTATTTTATCCAGCTTGCTTCTGGTACATTTATTGTCATTGCATCTTGTGTCCAGGGCTGTGCATTAAGTAATGCCCATAGCTGTCTCGTGTTCCGGTTACTCATGGCATGTAGCATGCTTTCAGCATCTGCTTGCATCATCATCACCTTATTATTCTTCAGCCAGTTTCTATGTTGTTGTTTAGCCCATTTGACTTTGCTTGCCGAATCTTTTGCATTCTCTTTTTTGATTCTCTTTATATTTCTCAGGTCTTTCTTTTTTTTGTGAAGCTTTCGGGTTGTATGCCGGTTTTGCATACTTTTTTCGGTTCTTTGTGTCTTTCTTGCATGGGAGGAGGAGCCAAGCATAGTTCATTTTTTGATTGTCTTCTAAGTTGGATTTGGTCATAATGTCTGGAAGTTTTCACACATTCTGCTGGCTGATCCTTAGTCTGCTCATTCCTTTGTTTATCTCCATACTAGGTAGAAGACAGGTTGCTTTCTTCATGGGCTCAATGTTCAAGACTCTTTTCAATATGTAATGGTCGCTGTTCAAGTTTTTGAGATTGTTGGCAGCTTTTATCTCTTTGTGTATCTCTTTCGACATGTAGATATAGTCTATTATTGCAGTTTTTTCCCCCATTTGCCCAGGTTTCAATCATGCGTCTCCCTGTGTTGTCCATACAATCTGATCTGAGCAGTTGTGTGTTTGCAATTTCTTTGTTCCATTTCCTTGCTCTATTTTCTAATGCATTGTTGTTTAATGCACAGCCTTCGCTGTTAAACAGATGTATATTTAGGTCGCCGCAGATGATAAATTCTATACCTGGGTGTGTTATTTTGGCTTGGTCAATTGTTGAAAATACACTATCTATGAAGATTTCTTCTATTGCAATGGGATTCCAGTATACATTGACTATGCACCAAAAAAGGTTTTCCCCCGCACCTCTATCGGAGTTATTCTTGACTTGAGTATTGGTCATTTTTATTGTGGTCGCCTGTACCCATGGTAAGATGTTTTCTGACTTTATTATTTCCATATTAGCTGTGCACTTTATCATAGTCAATAGTCCTGCCGATGGCCGGCCCTTTCCCCTTTGTATCGCCGGATTCATCAGTGTCGTGAATCCGTCGCATCTAGGTTGAGTCGTTATCCAGGATTCCTGTATACATAATATATCAGTCGTTTAGTATTTCTCCTGTCTCTAAATAAGTGCCTATGTCCACATGTATTCCAGGAGCCTATTGAGTATCTGCTCCATGTAGATATTTTGATTATGCAAATATAACAGAAACATTAAGACATATCTTACTGGACTGCCCTATTGTAACGCTCACCTGGTTCCCTCGGAGGCGCGGGTCTTGACTGGGCGGTGAAACCGTCTTCAATGTCAGGCGTAGGATTCGTTTGGCTCCCGGATTTGGCCCCTTTCTCACCGAAAGTTTGACCTGAAGGGTGAGGTGTCTGCAAGTGGAAAATCAAGGTATTAGTGGCTGGAAGGTTGGGAGAAGTTCCAAGCCCCTCTCTCCCTCTCTCCCCGTGGTACTCGGTCAATTGTTGTGCTCACCTTAAATAGGTGAATGCTGGGCTCTCCATCCTGCGTCTCATGCAGGGGCGCTGGGTCCAGTTACTTCACTGGATATGAGTTCAGCCTCTTAATTGTGAGGGTAAGTTGAGAGCGATGCCGCCGTGTGCTGCACGAGCGTGACTTGTAAGTATTAAAGTTCCCTTTCGATTGCTCTCTTCAAATGTCTTATCTCCTTAATGTCTATGTCTTTTCCCTTTTAGACGCTGTCGGTGCCGAAGAAGGTGCTCCCCCCAGGTTCGTGGCAGAGAGCGTAACAAGAAGATGGTGCATACGAAGGCACGTAAGTAGAAAGGCTGCTCTAGGGCTGTAGAATGCACCTTAATGTCTCTTTTGTCTTTACAGGTGCCGGAATGCAGCGCGAGCAGAGTTGGAGCGAGCGTAACACAGGTAAGCAGTTTTGTAACTAAGCGTTACTAACCAATGTTCTTTGTCTTTGCAGGCCCGATGCCGGACGAGATATGCAGAAAAAACGCCTTGAATGCTGCCGGTGGATCGGGTAAGTTGAACCGCTAACTTTGCCTGTGCCTAACCTGTGCCTTTTGTTTTGCAGGAGCTGCTGAAGACTGAGGATTGGTTCCCAGCAGGTAATTTTCGTATTCACAGGATCCGGAACTGAAGATTCGCTGGAGCTGACACGGTGAGCGTCCTGCTGCAGATGCAGAATAACGCGAAGCACATTGCACCAATCGGGTGTGGTTTAAATAGTCCATAGGAGTGCTTAGGTGTCTTCTTCCACAGCCTCGCCCAGGCAAAAGAGTTCCTGCTTCCAGAAGGGGTCCAGCATCAATGATCCAGGGAGTGGTGCCTGCGCCACCCAGAACGAAAAGTAGTCCCTGCCAGAAGAGAGTGAAACATCATCTTGCTGGTAAGTAAGCAGCATGGTCTGCTGCAGGTAGGTCCACCCAAGCACTTTCACACTTATGAGCCCGGCGCTTCCTGTGCCGGGACGGGTCCATGCTATGAGCCTGGCACCACCGGTGCCAGGACAAGGTCCAAAAGGTCCCTATTGGGACTTGCTGGTGCCGATAGTATATGTTATGAGCCTGCTTCCAAGGATGTTGGGTAGGTCCTGACTCTTTGGAAGCAGTGGTCATGACACCTATGCTAACATCTAACCGAATTACCAATTTTGGCAAGTTTGTCAATAACCTTGATAGAGTTGATTTGGATTAGGCCTGGTGGAATATGCTCCATGGAACTATAGCCCTCAAGATTGCAATTGTTTGATTTATATCAGAGGCTGGGGGTTTAATACAAGCATAGTGTAAGTCACTGCTATCCTAATGCACTTTCTATGGTTTGAGGATGGGTGTGGCATGACAACAGAGATACAAGGCTGTCCTATTTGTAAGAAGTGAAATCTGCATAAGCCTTAAAAATATTAAAACCTAGATCTGGTAAGAAGTGAAATTTGTATAAACTCTGTCAAATTATGATCTGACTTGTAGGGATTCTCGATGTGTATGGGTTATTCGACATGACTAAATCATTTTATTTTAAAATGTTTTATTGGCATTTCTTAAAATAACATAGTGCCATCAATATGCATATGCATAGTTGCCATCATATAGCATATAACACAAATTTAAGATCATTAAAAACCAAACAATAACCAACAGTAACTGTCTCCAAATGAGTTTCATCCTATTAGTTTACATCCCCTAAGAGTAGGGTCATAGCGATAATAAGCTGCTTTCTGTTAGTTGACTGGGTATCCTATCATTATTCACTCATTGAGCAGCATAATCAATTTCTGGCAAAATGTGTTGGTTCAAGGGGGCTGATCATCAGAGGGATGGATCATGCCCCATACCAGTACCTTCCATGCCTCAAATGTTGCACTTACTTCGTCTGACCTGGAGACGCCCATACCCCATGTTTTGGTTTTGGCTTCTGCCCAGCGTTCCAGTTCCTTATACCATGCAACATATTGCGGGCCTCTTGGATGTTTCCATGCCATCGCTATGTTTCTTTTGGCTAGTATGCATGCTATATCCATGAACTTTACAATATATTTTATTTTAGCCATTCTAGTGTATATTCCTATGAGGCATTCCTTAGGAGACCAGTCATATCGTGCAATACTAATCCTTCTGCAGGCCATTTACACTTTGGCCCAGAGGCATTGTATTTTTGTGCATTCCCAGAACATGAGGAGCATTCCTGCCATTTCCGAGCCACACCAGGGACGTCAAGGGTGCGCTTGTTTATTAATTTTGGCCACCCTGCTTGGGGTCATGTAGGTGCGATATAGGACATTCAATTGTATCAGCCGAAATCTGGGATTCCTGGATTATTCTCGAGGGAACGCTAGCGCTCTCGCCCACTCCTTCTCGGTAATATCTGTTACCAGGTCCGCCTCCCATCTCGCCCTCAATGTAGCGCCCTTGGGGTTGAGTGTGCCAATCAGCTGGTTGTATATTCTAGACACTGGTCTCCATCCGTCACCCAGGCTGTACAATGTCACCAGTGGATTTGCTAGCGGTTCATCCGGCCATTCTCCCCACTTCCCTCTAGCCACCAGTCTGGCCCTTTGATGCCACAAAAACTGTCCCCCAGGCAGCCCTTCTTTAGTTTGAAGTGAGTCAAAGTCCATAAAGGTACCTTCCTCGTATAGGTCCCCCCATGTGTATACGCCCCATATCTCCCAATGCGTCACAGTTGCTAAGTCAATTCGTACTCTGCATACATCTGCGGCCAGCGGGACCTCTGTTGAGTAAGGATGTTTCAGGTGCATCAACGTTCTAGTTCTGTTCCATATCCACCTCCCCAAGGTTACTATCATGGGGACAACGGCCAAGCAGCTCGAGGGGACCCAGATCATTTCTTTCAGATGTATCGGGGTCACAAGGCATCTCAGTAGCCTAGTTGCGGATGTGGTGTCATCTGAGAATCATCAGGCAACAAAACCCAGCTGTGCCGACAAGTGATATTTCTTTAAGTGTGGAAGTTTTATACCCCCTTCTCTGTAAGGTAGGGTCAGGGTGGACAGACACGGTTTGTCTCATAGTAACCCATAAGAATTCCCGGATCACTATATCAAGCAAGCGGAAGAAGGAAGCCATAATGTAATAAGATATATTCTGGAAATAATACAAAATCTTGGAAGAATAATAATTTTAACAGTGGACGCCCTGCCCACCATTGAGTGACAGTTTTGACCAGAACTTCATGGAAGTGCTTAGCCCCTTAACCACTGCTCCTGTGTTGCTTTCATTTATCAACTCCGAAGTGTGTTGTATGTTGACCCCCCCCAAATACCTGAACGAGTTCAGTTGCCATTGGATTCCCACATCTGGTAGCTCCTCTATACTTTTGCCCCTCATACCGGCCAGCGGGTACAAACAAGCCTTTTGCCTGCTAAAGCGTATCCCAGAGACTTCTACATAGTGCTCTAATGTTTCTAGCATGGTTGGCACGTTTAGTTGTGGGTCTCTCACATACAGGAGGACGTCGTCTGCATATAGTGAAATTATATGGTCTATGCCGCCGACTCTGATCCCTGCATCAAAAAACTGTTTCCTAAAGAAAAGCGCTGAAACCATTGCAAGAGCGATAATGGAGGCCGCACTAGATTATTGTTGCAACCTTCTATTAGGTATCGGTAAGTTGGCTCTACAGAAACTACAACAGGTTCAGAATTGGGCTGTGAGAGTTGTAGTGGGGCTTTCTAGGCGTGAATGCGTTTCTGAAGCCAGGCAGGGACTTCACTGGCTTCCAGTGGAGGCCAGAATCAAATTCAGAACACTGGTTATAACATTTAAATGTAGAATGCAAATGATGCCTCCATATTTTCAGTGTTACATCAATGATAAAGTAAACACCAGATCGTTAAGATTCACAATCTTAGACCAAAAACCTCAAAAGCGGAGAATAGGGCTTTTGCTTTCAAAGCACCCATTCTGTGGAACCTACTTTCAGATTACCTGCGCAAACATAAACTCCTGGCCATATTCAAGAAAGAACTTAACCTTTCTTTTTTCATGAGCAGGCCTTACGGGGCAGCACTGTCTAGGAAGTATATGGCCAGTAGGTTTGATCATTGTGACCATCCTAGATAGGATTTGTTAGGCTAGTATATGTGACCTCTTCCGTTGTATGTCTTGTACTTTAGTCAGCGCCTCCATGCCCACGGGCCCATAGTGTGCTTTATAAATATAATGTAAAGTGTAATGTAATGTAAAAAAGTAAATTGCAGTCGGTTCTAGTCCCAGATTGTACAGCATGTAGGTTAGTGGGCATCCCTGCCTAGTGCCCCTGTGTATGTCCCAGGCTGAAGACCCCACTCTCCCCGATTTCACTCTCGCCGTTAGTGTGGTGTACAGGACCGTTAACCATCTGATTACCCTTTCCCCGAACCCGAACTCCCACAGGACCGCTAGTAGCCACTCCCAATATATGGAATCGAATGCTTTGATTGCATCCAATGATAGCAGCTCATAAGGCTCTTCCTCTGCCGCTGTCTGGGCCATAATGTGTTGGAGTCTACAGAGGTTGGCCGTCATGTTGCGGCCCGGTATAAATCTGTTCTGTCTTTATGCACCAGCTCGCCCACACCCAAGAGTCGCTTGGCCAATATGGTGGTCAATATTTTAACATCGTAGATAAGCATCTCCAATGGGCGATACGAATCGCATTCATCTGTTGGCTTCTTGGGTTTGGGTATTGGGATCACTAGTGTTTCCCTGCATACTCTTGGCCAAGAACCCCAACACGTACACTTCTTTAAACACCTCATGGAGCAGCGGTGTGAGGGATGATTCATATACTTTATAAAACTCGGGTCGGGGCAGAGGGGGTAGCCCATCGTTTCCTGGGGTTTTACCAGTAGCTAGGGACCTAATTGCCTCGCTGATATCTTCAGTGGAAATGTCTCCGTCTAGCGTTTCACATTGGGTCAGGCTTAATTTGGGCAGTCCAATCTCTTGTCGGTTTGGGGCACTGGGGTGTCGTGCGCATCTAGGTGGGTGTAGAATGACTTGAAAGTGTCATTGATTGCTTGTTGGGTCCGGTGTGTCATGCCCTCTTCATCTCTGAGTGCAGTTGTTAGATGTCTAGGGTGTTCACTTCTGCAAAGCCATGCTACCAGCGACCTGGTCTATCCCCTTCTCCGTGGGCCCTTGTGGTCTTTTATATAATCAAATTTGGCTAGTGTTCCCCCATGCTTCATTACATTACCTCCTCCTCCCTCGACCCTGTGGTTGTGGCCTCTATCCGTTTGATTTCCTCCTCTAGTTGTTACAGTTCCGCCCTCAAGGTTTTCTTAACGCCCCCCCGCACCTGCTATAACCTCTCCTCGTACCACCACTTTTAGTGCTTCCCATACCGTGCTCCAGTGTTCCACGCTACCCACATTTTCCTTTATGTATCCTTCTAGTTTGTTCCGGAGGTCCTCTTTAAAGGCCTGATCTGTTAGTGCCCCTGTAGGCATACGCCGTAGTGGGATAGGAGGTCTGGGGCCAGCCAGCGTCCATTCCAGCAGCAGGGATGAGTGGTCTGAGATCGATCTGCCCAAATACTGTGCTGCGTCTATTTGCGTGAGCTGGGTTCTGCCTATGAATATGTAGTCCATCCTGGTATACAGGCCGTGGGGTGAGGAAAAATAGGAGTCCCTTTTTCTTCCGGATGTAACTCACGCCAGACGTCCACTAAGTCCAGGCGTTATAGAGCTGTATTCAATGCTATAGGGGCTGTTGCCTTTCGATCAGTTGGTGGGATAGATCTGTCCAGGTCCAGATCCCTCACACAATTAAAGTCCCCACCCCATACAAAGAAGCTGCACCTGTATTGGGTTATTTTGGTGCACAACACTTCCAGATGTGTTGGTATGTTAGTTTTTGGGAAATAGGAGTTGATTATGCATACTTCGGTCTGTTCAATTAAGCCTCATTTTATCAATTATCTGCCCCCCGTGTCTGCCTCCACACTCGTTGGCCTAAAGGGCACTTAGGGGTTAATCCACATGTACACTCCTCTCGCATACTTAGAATATTGATTTAGTTTAGACATTGACTCCACCGTCGGGTGAGTTTCCTGTAGCAGGACTACGAAGATCTTTTTCCTGTTCAGGTAGGATTTGATACGATTTCTGTGGAGTTAAGTGCCCATTCACCTTATATTCCACGTTAGCACCTTATTTTGCACAGCGATGGCATTTTTAAAGTAGACCGCCGGCCTCCCCCTCTTTACTCCATGATCTCCCCAGGTGACCACAACTTGAGAGATTCCCTCTTCACAGACATTCAGCCCAGTCTTGCCTCCCAAAACTTCCCTTAATCTACTCTGCTTTGCCCTCTTTGTTTCTGGAGACTTTATAACAGAAAATACATTAACCGTAACAATTGGTTTAACAAGAAAAAACAACAAATAACTGCGCCCAGCTGCTGTCTTGATCCTGCAGCGCACAGACACCCCCCTCACCCTCCAGGCCCTTGGGTGCGAGTGTTGTGACAGCAACAAGCCTGCACCAATCGTTCCATGGGTCAGGCTTGTGAGCTCAGTCCGTGTGGCCTAGCGGTCCGTCTGCCCGCTCTCAAACATATGGCGGTGCCACCAAGGACACAGAATTAGCTCAATTAACTTACCCCAGTCTTTAGTTGTCGCTCAGCCCAGTTGCCTAACCCCCTCCACATTCAGTGTGTTCATGTGACCGGATCCTCCCCTTCAGCTAGGTTGTTGTGCTGTAGCCACATGTTGGCCGCGGCCAGTGTCTCCAAGAATACAGCACGTCCCTTGTAGAGCACTTTCAGGCGGGACGGATACATCCGCATGTACTTCAAGTTCAATTGACGCAGCCTGGCTTTAATTGGTATAAAGGAGTTTTTTGCTCGTTGTACTGTGTGTGTAGTCCGGGTAAATGGTAATCTTAGAGCTATCTCTTTTTTATCTCCCCTCCTTCCCTGAAATATTTGAGTATGGCCTCTCTGTCTTGGAAGTTTAGGACGACATGACTAAATCATCTGTCATATGTTTGAGTAATTTATTCAATTCCATTAATACGACTGACATTTTAATGAAATCTACGGCTCACAATGGACTTGTCTCTTGGGGAAGTGTTGTCTCCAATGGACTTAATATCAAGGCTTCTGCCCCTTTGTTCCTTTTTAAGTGTAAAGCTGGTATTGGGACATTTCTGCTATGTTAATATAAGTGGAATACTCAGTACTGTGGTGTTCATAGTTCGGAAATACGAAAATACATTTTTTAGGTGATCTGTAAGTGTTTGGAGAAACAGTTTTAAGCGTTTTAAATGAATGCTTGTATAATTATTCTATTTATGATCATTTCTGTAATGTAAAGTTCTGTTTTTGTTCTTCTTTTGTAAAGATTTTTCTATTGTAAAACCAAAACAAATAATAAAAATAAAAAAAAAATGAAGTCCTGAAGGGGTCTCCAAGGTAGAGGGGAATTAGCACATTTCTGAGAATTCTCCCCAACTATCTGCATGTGGATTCGCTTGCCAGGACACCTCTTGGGAAAAGGCTCAAAAGTGGCACTAGTCTCAATGCATCCATATGGAATTCACCTCACACTGATTTTCCAAGACATTGCGGGATGTCTACAGACCAACCTGCAGGATATGATTCAGTATATGCCCTATGCCCTATGTCCTGTCTGGCCGACAAGAAGCAGTATGCCAGCATTGAATAATTCTCAATGTTCCTGCTGATCCTAGCATGGTTCAAGACCTCATTGTTGTACCAACACTCACTGAAAATGATTTAAGCGCTGCTTGAGAACCAAAAATATGTTGAGGAAACCCTCAGATTAAAGACTATGCTTGACTTGTAGGTGGCTATTAGACTGTAGATGGAGGACTAAAGAAATTCCAGAAGTACTCGCAAAAGAGACTATCTGTCACTTAACAGCCTGAAGGAGACTCCTAAGGAAGAATACTGTGGCTGAAGACATGTGTGAGACAATGGGCCATGTTACCACTGCTGCCTTCGTTTTGGATTTTCCTTTCATGGCTACCATGATATTTCCTCTAGGCTCATCTGAGGCCCTAGAGACATCAATAACGACTATGCTCCTCGGAGACCCTGTGTCCCTCAGGCTAAATCATGTGCCCTAGTTCCCTGTGTAGATCCTCTTGCAAAGCTGGCTATCTGGACTCCAATGATTGGTGGCAACGTGTTATGATTCTAGTGGGATGGGTGTATCAATCCTGTATTGCGTCCAATAGCCAGGCATTGTGCCTACAAGAGAGTGAGTGGAATATAGATGCGACAATAGATGGCAGCTACAACCTAGAAGAAACCCTGAATACTCCTACGTCCCGTCCCCTTTCCTCCATACTTGTGGGACATTCTGTACTTGTGGGACATTCCGTCCATTGGGACGGGACTGGAGCAACATTTTTGTCCTTTTATTTTTATGTTGGGCCACCGCACGTGACCACAGCCCCGCCTTCCTGACCTCCGCATCGCCCTTCAGTCCTTTTCTCTGTGAGGTCGGATGCACTTGCATCTTAGGGATTATTTTCTTTTTGTTCTCTTGTCCTTCATATTCTTTCTCTGGTTCCACGGTCTTCTTTCTTCCATCTATGCCGGAGCATCTGGGATTCGTGTCCTGTGCTTCATCCAAACGTCGTTACGTGAGGGTGGATTCCCACTCTCTCACTCTGGAGGTTTTTCGCCCGGAACACCGGTGGGACTCTTGCTTCTACTGCGACTCCATCTCGGTCTGGGCACTTGTCAGGTGGGAGGAGGATTTCCAGCGGATTCCTCCTCCACATATACAGCAGTTCATTGAAGAAAAAAGGAAGAGGCCAGTAAGTTCCTTCCTTTTCAGGTCACCCCGGCCAGCGGACTCTTTCCTGGGGTCTTCTGGTTCCGGCAGGGGCCCAAATGGCTCTGGTACCAGGGTTCTCCCTGAGGTGTCCCAAAAGGGATCTAACCTGGACTCTGGAGTTTCCTCCGAGGTTCCCTGTAAGGGGGCTAATTGGCCGTATTTTCTTCCGAGGTTCCTCATCTAGGGACTACGGTTAAGCCCAGTACTTCTGGGGCTGTTTTCACCAGGGTAGCACTGAAGGTTTCCAAATATGGAGCTAACTGCACAGAGGCTGTTAGGTAAAGTTTCTATGCAGTCCCCTCTGGGAACACTACAAACAACTCTGACTACAGGTATAGGAAACCTAACCTTTGGTATAAACTACAAAGTTTTGGTAGCGTGTTGAGCAGCCAGGCTCATCTAAAGAGGGGTCAATGTGAGCTATAGGGGAGTTACACAGAGATTCACAGAGACAAGTATTCAAATAAACTCTTACACGCAAGGTTTCTTGAATAAACAATTATTAATTTATCAGTCAGTTAGAGTAAGCCTTCTTCAGAAGGGAGCAATATAAAATGTAACACAAACACTTCAATACTATTCACACTTAGTTTCTAAATCAGTAAAGACCCCTTTGGGATAGCCCACAGACACAACCTACACCCTCAGGTGATTTAATAGCTAGGGTGCTTGGGACATTAATATCTTACTGTTTGCATTTAGACTACTGTTAGAAGTTGGTTAAAGGAAAAGGTTATTAGAACAAACAGACCACAAATATTCCTAAGCAGGCAAATACTTTTGGATCCCCTAAGCAGTCATTCAGTATAATAGGCTAAGCCAAAGTCAATGGACAAAAGTCTTATATAGGAAAAAGCACTTCTGGTAGGTAAGTAGAAAAGTCTTTGCACAATGTTTTAGAAGTCTTTGAAGAAAAGAAGACTCAAATGTAGGGCCCCGAGCTGATTAGACTTGTGAGTAGTAGAAGATGCAAGCAACTCTACAATGATAGGTAAGTTCTCTCAGACTTTACAGTACCTTTGTATTGATAAAAAGTGCAGCAGATGACTTCTGTTCCTGTGCAGCTCTGCAGATCTCACTGTTCCTGGGCCTCAGTCGCGGGGACAAGAGGAAGGACTTCTGGGGACTCCTGCACTGCAATGGGACGGTCATAGCTCGCAACCGGCAATCTTCAAATCAGAGGCTGTTCAGTGTTTCAGCTCCTCCCGTCTACCGCAAATAGCAACATAGCGGTTCCTGGCTGTCGTGATGGACTTTCCTTGCTTCTAGGGTCCTGTACTCTGTTGAGGGGGCTCAGGCTCGGTCAGTCCTGCTTCCTGAGAGTCCGGAGGATCTTCTGGAGCTCTAGGCCAGCTTAAAAGCAACGCACACAATCTGGTGTTCCTCTCCCTGGCTATACGGTTTCCAGCAGCAACTCTGTTGAAATTCAACCAGCTCCGAGAAGGATGTGCAGGTGGCTTACTTTGGAGTTGATTGGTCCTACCAACTCGAGGGGAGAAGTCGTCCATGCAGGGGCTTCTCTGTCGATACGAATTTGGAGTTTCAGCACAGCAGCAGGGCTTCACGTGGAAAACCAACGGTCCAGGAGTTGCAGCAGGCGTCCACTTCAAGTTCTTCTTCGGTTCCTTCATCCAGTGGTCGACTCTGCCTTCCAAGCCCAAACCCTCGCCTTTTATTCGGTTCTCTCCCATTCATTCCAGCCTAGCTGCCACTCACCCAGCAGGGTGGCTGTCCTTGCCGGACAGTCAGCTGGCCAATCACTACAGAGTGCATTTGGGTCTCCTAGGAGACTAAGCCCTGGAGCCAGAGGCAGGCTTCACTCCTGAAACCCGCCAAAGGCAAAGTGAACAAAGGGACCAAACCTGGTTTGGCACGCAGAGTAAATCTCTAGAAGGACCTTTCCACAAAGAAATGGTGAAAAAAGAAGGCCGGGCCATTTTGACAGAAATGGCACCCTTGGGTGCTTTATTGCAGCTGCGATCGCAACCCGCAGTAAATGCACACCACGGTAGTTCAAACAAAACCACAGCCACCAGCCACTCACTGAGAAAAGGGTAACATAAAAATGTTACGTGAGAATCTAGACAAAAGGTATACTAGGTAACCCCTCCAGCACCCTATTGTAAGATCGTGTGTGCTAGGTCTAGAAAGTTACAAATGTAAGTAAAGTCAGTTTCACTTTACTGCTCTGGGAAACATTAGTTTATCCCAGAGAAGGTATTTAAACCTTTGGGAAATGTGAAAGACTTCCCTGTGTCACTGCACTGAAGGTGCTGTGGCACAATGTAAAGATGATGCCTAGGGAGTTTGTGTTTCTTTTGGTTGTTGAGTCTGACAAAGTCCAGAAATCACATTAAAATACATGAGAGAGTGGGGGGAAAAGGGTCTTGCTCTCTCCAGGTTAAGAAAAATCAAGTCCTCAAAATCCAGCAAAGTTGCTGGGGGTCTCTAAGGTGGAAGGAATTGACACATTTCTGAGAATTATCCCTAACAGAGACTTGTCTCGAGGTTCCTGTTAATGTGACTAAGAGCACCGGGGTTACGCAAGAGGATCCCCTACTTGGGGGCTATATCTAAGACTGGTAAGATCGACGGCCTCCCCCAAGGGCTCTGCCTACTGGGGGTGACCCTAAGCCTTCCCACACACAAGCGTGTGGTCGAACCGATTCTGTTGAGGGGCAAAGAAGACCCTAAATCTTCAAGAACCGGTGCTGCCGAGGTTCCCTCACTTTAAGCTAATTCTCCAGCAGATTTTTAGGGTTGCAGAAGCGCTCTACATCTGCTAGCACCGGCTCTGCCGAGGTTCCCTATCACAGGGCTAAAATGGAACAGAAGTCCCGTGATGCCCCTGTGGTGACAACGGCCTCACTGACTCATGTGAGGCAGTTCACCTCGGGCAGTAATAAATTGGCGGTACAACCCCTGCGGTCTGTGGCGGCCATTTTGACTTCCTCTCACACCATCCTTCTCAATGATTGTTTCGAGGGGCCTGTTTTTGGGGTGGAGCAGCATTTTCCACATAATGTGGATAATAAGAATCTGTTTCGCCCTCCGATGGATTGGCGTGCTAGTTTTCCACTGCCACACAGTCTTACTCCCTCCTGCATCCATTGCCTTGTCTTACGTGGATCCAGTTGGCGAAGGGCCTTCCTGGCAACCATCCTCTTTGCAATCCTGGGGGTATTCCCCTTCCGAGCAGTCTCTACCCACTCCCCTGCCTAGGTCTTCTTCTGAGGATGCAATTTTCAGACGCTTATGCACTCTGATCCAATGAAGGCATACTTTAAGGATCTTTTCAAGGAAATGTATCCTAATCTGCCTGAACCGCAACCTGCTCCGGTTACTCCTCTGCAGGTCCCGGTAGTGCCACCTCCTTCCCCACTTCCATTGGGGCCGCCACCTCCACTGCCTCCTCGGCCTCCACTTTCACCTGTGCTAAAGAATCCTGTTGTGCATAGTAGTCTGCCCACAGGGTCTGAGGTGCCACCTGGTGCGGATAAGGCTTCTGTTCCTGCCGCACTGGATGAAGAGCAAGCGGATCAGGATAGCGACGACCTGCCCTGCTCTATTAGAGGCTTTCACGACACGGTAGTGGATATGATGGCGTTGCTAGACATTCTAATAACCGAGCCTCTGGCTCCACAATAAGGTGTACTTTCGGGAGCCTTTACTCTGTCGACAAAAGAGCTGTTGGGGAGAATTCTCATGAATGTGTTAATTCCCTTCACCTTAAAGACCCACATCAACTTTGCTGGATTTTGAAGACTTGATTTTTGTTTTACCTGGAGAGTGTGTGAGCCTTTTTCCCCACTCTCTCATGTATTTTGAATGTGTTTTACTCTTGTGCTCTTTGAGTTTTAGACAACTCCATAGGCATCATTTTTTCATTTGTGTCACACTGCACCTTCAGTGCAGTGACACAGGGAAGCTTGTTAGGCTGTCCCAAGGTTTAAATGCCTTCTCTGGGATAAACTGTTTCCCAGAGAAAGTAAAGTGAAATTGACTTTACTAGTCTTTTCAAAATCCTACAGCCAGCATACCCTATCTTACAATAGAGTGCTGGAGGGGTTACTTCGTATCTCCCATGTCTAGAAACTCATGCAGCAGTCAAATGCTACCCTTTCCTCTCAAAATGGCTGGTGGCAGTGGATTTACAATGAACTAGCATGATTTTTCCCTACTGCGAATACCGGTAGCGTTAAATTGCGGGAGCCATGTTTTTCAAGATGGCGTCTGAGCCCCCTTTGTTTAAACCGGTCCCTGTCTTCTATTTTCGCCATTTCCTTTTGGAAAGGTCCTTCTAGAGTTTCTCTGCACACCAAACCCGGTTTGGTCCCTTTTTTCCTACGCCTTTGGCGGGCTTCAGGACTGAAGACCGCCTCTGGCACCTGAGTGTCTGGGGTGGGCAGTAAGTGAGGGAGGTGCCCGAAACTCCATGTGCTTAGTCTCCTAGGAGACCCAAATGCACTCTGGCGTGATTGGCTGGCTGACTGTCCGGCAATGACAGCCACCCTGCTGGGTGGAATGAATGGGAGGAAACTGGATAAAAGGCGAGTCTCTTGGCTTGGAAGGCAGATTCGACCACTGGAACGCAAGAACCGAAGACGAGCTGGACGAGGACACCTGCTGCAACTCCTGGACTGTTGGTTTGCCCGGTGAAGCCCTGCTGCAGGTCCAAATCGCTAACTTCATCCCGACAGAGAAGCCCTTCAAGGACGACTTCTCCCTTTGTGTTGGTGGGACCAATCAACTCGAACCTTAAGCCACCTGGATACCATTCTCAGAGCTGGTTGTATTTTCCTCGGAGTGCTGCAGGAAACCAAATAACCAGGGGGAGGGACACCAGTTTGTGTGCTTGACTACAGCTACCGGAATAGAAGATTTACCATTTGCCAGCTTTTTGACCAGTCCCAGTGCAGTGCAGGATTCCCCTGACGTCCTCCCTCCTGTCCCCACGACAGACTCCGGAACAGCGAGATCTGCAGGAACTGCTAGGAACAGACTTCTTCAGCTGCATCTTTTCCTTCTTTGTAAGGTACTGTGAAAACCTCTCACTGCGAAAGTGCTTGAAACGTTGGCAACTCACAGGCCTAGTCAGCTTGTGACCCAACATATGAAGCTTTCTTTTACTAACTACTTTTGAGAACTTTGGCAAATAATTTTCCGTTTAACTAACAGAACTGCTGTATCCTATACAAAATTTTAGCCCATTGACTTTGGCCCAACCTATTATATTGAATTGACTCTAATGGTGAACTCAAACTATTTGCACTGTCGACGAATAAATGTAAGCTTCTTTTTATTAACCTATGCCATTTTGCTCCTCCTTCAAAGTAGTTAAAATGCCTCAAACGGACACCATGAAGTACTGAAGTATATTTCGAATGGATTGTGTCCTCCAACATATTCCACATATTTGACATGTAATGTCCACAGCTGTGTACTTCGGAAACCTTTTCGGCAGAGGGCGTTGGGTCGCTTTCCCTCGAAGGCCTCCTTCGAGGGAGACGTCACCGGATGTTATAAATGGGACGCACGGCGCCCGTAGCCTCAGTTCTGTTTTTTCCGCAAACGTGTTTGCTTCAGAGACTCGGCATGCCTCGTGTATTCCTTGTGAATAGGTAATCTTCTTCAACCCCTCCTACTCTGCGCTCTGGCTTCAAGACTTACCGGGACTGCAAGTCGAAAATGTCGATTACCGACCCCATCGCATTTGTTTGTGGTGCTTGGGTGAGAGTCATGACACTGACTGTTCCAAATGCCAGTCGCTGACTGCTAAGGCATTGCGGGAGCACACCACATCTTGGAACCCACCCACAAGGGTAGAACTCTTGACTGGTTAGTTGACTCTAACTGCAACATCAAATTAGAAACCAACCATGTGCGTGGACTGACCACTATCTGATCACGTTTATCATCTCAGCTAATGACCACTGTGTTAGTCAGGACATCACGCCTGCAATCTGCACAAGAAATAAGATCTACATTTCCTGAGAAACTGCTCCCTCCTCTCCTCCCAACCCTACACACATTGAAATGGTCATGTACTGACCCTACTGTCCTGGTGGAAAGCATTGGATTCCATTGCACCCGTCAAATCTAGAAAACCAAAACCACGTGCACACCTCAACTCTTGGTTTACACCAAATCTGAGAGCACTACGCAAAGAAAAACGTAACGCAGAAGCCCGTCGGAAAAATAACCCTACTGATATAAACAAATCCAGCCTCTTCTTAGCATCCTTTTAACTATAAAAGTGCCATCCTCCAGGCAAACAAAAACCTCTTACAACGAGTGCATCTTACAAGCTGAATCCAACACCAAGGAGCTTTTTAATATACTAAAAGAACTGAAAACCCCCTCGGCCCTGTTGGACACCTGTACTAAAGACAGCACTTGGTGAACCAACATTCAAAAAGCACTCCTTGGAAAAATTGCCGCACTCCAAACCAAAATTAACAAAGAAATTAGCCTCCAAATTGACCCACTTATCAACTGCCCGCGCAGCCTCTCCACACAGTTCTCACTACGTTAAACATTTTAGTTTCACGCCTCTAACTACTACAGAGGTCAAAAGCATTATCAATAAGCTCAAACCATCTAAATTGCCAGGGCGACATCTGCCCAGCTCACATTATCAAGGAAGTCTCTCACGAATTAGCACCTTTTTATTACTGCTTTCATTAATTTCTCATTCACTACAGGCATTGTCCCAGACAACTTGTGGGATGCTTGGGTTATCCCTTTGCTAAAAAAAAAAATCTCTGGATGCTAGCATACCCACAAACTGTAGGCCAATAACTACTTTGCCTTTTTTGCTCAAAATCCTAGACCGTGCAGCTTATCTGCAGATCCAAAACTACTTAGAATCTAATAAACTCTTGGGTCTTAGACAATCGGGTTTCTGGCCTAAACACGGAACAGAAACTGCTCTCATTGACGTAAAAAGGCAAATTGATGACCTGAAACACAAGGGTAAACTAGCTATATTACTATAACTTGACTTATCGGCAGCGTTTGACCTGGTCAACCAACAAATCCTTTGCCGACACCTCAAATTGACTGAAGATTTCTCAGACAAAGCCACCTTGTGGATCAGATCCTTTCTAGACAACAGATCCATGCCGGTCTTCTCACTCTCTGCATCAGCTGAACCCTCACCAGTCCCGTGTGGGGTCCCCCAGGGATCATGCGTGTCCCCTACACTTTATAATGTGTGTACAAAACCCCTGTTCTATCCTTTTGATTATCTGGGTGTCACCTACACCAACTACGCCGATGACACCCAGATACTCATTCCCATCAGAGACCACCACACGGCCGACACTAATGCCGTGAATGCCATCTACCAGGTCATCCAGGCCTGAATGGCCTAACACGAACATGACAAAAAGACAGAGCTAGTCATCCTTGGCTCTCATCTCAGACTCAACAGACTTGACCCCTCTTTTAAAGCTTTCATCATTGATGGTAACACCATTAAAATATCCAACGATACTAAAACCCTAGGTATCAAATTGACTCCACGCTATCGCTATCCAGACAAACTAATGCAGTATTCTCGGCTTCCGCTTACACTTGTAAACTCATTACAACTTGCTGCTGCTTCCTCACCATGGCCAACTGCACCACACTGGCCAGAACTCTGATTATGTCGAAAATTGACTACTGCAATGCCCTCTATTTAGGAACTAGTCAACATAACCTCAACAAGCTCCAAGTTACCCAGAATAATGCCATTAGAGCGGCATTAAACATCCCTAGGAATCAACATATTTCAGACACAAGACAGAGCTTACTCTGGCTCTCAGTATCTGAGTCTCACTGAAAACACTCGCACTGACGCATAAATGTCTTGCCAACCAAGCACCCAGCTACCTGTCTTCTCGCTTCACCCACCACACATTGAACTGCCCTCTGAGAGCTGCCCAGATACAAGCTTCAGAAATCAGGTTTCCCAGTCCTCGCCACGAGACTTTGGAACTCACTGCCAAACAATGCAACATTTTTGTATTTATTTATTTCTAAAGAACACCTGGCGCGAATACAAATAAGGGGAAGCTTCAGGTAGGTAGGGTTCTAAACCCAGTTAGTCCCGTAAATCGAAGTCCAAGGAGATGTATATCGACAATTCGAGGGGTGACTCTCTGCGTCGGGAGGAGTCCCGGGTTCTCGGTCCCGGAGTGGTTCCTGCCATTCCTCGTCTCGGCATTCTAGGATGCGCCGTCACCGGTCGCCTTCCCCGTCGTCCTCGGAGGATGGAGCCGTGAGGAAAGTGAAGCCGCGAGGAAAGTGGCTTGCCCGACAGATGAATGGGCTGCCTTCCGAGAGTAGATGTTGGTGATTTTTATTTATTTATTTTAATCGTAGGGCACCGTGCCGTCCGCGCCTTCTGATGAAGCCAGCAAAGAACAGTCTCGTACTGTGGCTCGCATGCCTTCAGGCTCGGGTCCTCGACGCAACGCTCATCTGGAACCTTGGTGGTTCTGTTCGGACAAGGCTCAGGATAGTCTCAAGAGACGTGCTTCCCGGTCTTGGTCCTCGTCTCCAGCGAGACTGCAGAAACCGGGCAAGCGCTTAAGGTCGGCATTGACTCAATCGGCGCTGTGTCCGTCGGATATCGACGTCGAAGCTTTGCCTTCGTTCCAGGCATCGGCGCCTTTGTCGACCCCGAAACCAGCGGCGCTTTCAACGCCAAAGCCTTCGACGCCCTCGACGCCGTCAGTGCTTTTTGCCTGAAATTTACCGTTGGAAATCCCTGATACTGTGGATCCTCCGAGCAAGGCTCCTTAGAAGTCTGTGGGGCCTGTGGTGGACTCCAGACCCTCTTCTGTCCCGAGGCAGGGCTTTTCCCTCCCTTTGGATGACACATATGAGGAGGAGGAAAGGTCAGACTTTGATATGGACCCTATTGAGCCTGATGTGGCTCCTGTCTTTTCTGGATACAGTCAATTGGATGAGTTGAGGAAAACTCTTCATGATGCGATTGGTCTGGACACTTTCCGGAAGTGGAATTTGTCAGGCCTGAGCCGGGGGTTCATGCGGAGTCGTCCTACAGGAGGCTCATGGCTAGGGTCACGGAGTAACTGGGCTGTTCGAGTCCTGATGATTTTGTGCAAGATGATCTAACAGACATCTTAGATCAAGGTCCGTCCTCTGACCTGGTGTTACCTTTTCATCTGACTTTACAGAAAAGGGTGACAGCTGCTTGGCAGTTACTGGAATCTCTTCCGGCTGTTAACAAATCGTTAACCAAAAAATACTGTCCTTCCGGTAGCGCCCCCAGCTACCTTTCGTCTCACCCCACTCCCGAGAGTTTGGTGGTTCAGGTGGCTACGGCCACCTCGAGGCAGGTGCGTACCCTACCATCCCTCCTGATGGGGACGACCGCTTTGACGGTTGGGTGTGCAAGCTGTTTTCTGATGGGAGTATCGCGTTGAAGTCTGCCAACTCCACTTGTGCCTTGGCAAGGTTTTCACACACTCTGTGGAATTGTTTCTCAAGCGGCTGAGCATATTCCTGAGGTGAAGAAAGGGATGGGATTCCTTGCTCTCGTGCAAGATGGCAAGGATGCCATGTTTGAATCCCTTCAGTCGGGTTTGGACACGGCCGACAGTGTTAGCCGGTCCATGGCTGCAAGCACCGCTATATGCAGATGTGCGTGGTTGCGGAAGTCTGGTTTTGCTCCGTATGTGCAAGACCGTCTTTTGAACATGCCCTTTGATGGCGCGCATTTATTTGGCAGGAAGGCCGACGAGAGCCTTGAGAGGTTGCAGACCTCAAAAGCTGCTGCTAAATCTTTGAGCGCAGCTGTACGTCAACCTCCGCCTTTTCGTACTAGGGGACAGCAGTGGAGGGCAGGTTCTTTTCGTTACTACTCCTCTTTTGGTAGAAAGAGAGGGGCCTCCAGTCAGCGTAAAAGTACTTGTGGTGGTCGGGGAAATGGAGGTGCCAAATCCACTCAGGCAGCTGCCTCTTTGCCATCAGGGGCTGGCGCAGCCGCGCCACAGCAGTCCCATGGTTCACCGGTTGGGGGCAGACTGTCTCAGCATCTCGAAGAATGGCAAGCCATTACTTCGGATGCGTGGGTGCCGGATACAATTGCCCCCGGCTACTGCCTTCCCTTCCTAAAGCGGCCTCGCTACAATGCACCAGGGAATCTCTTTGAAGCTTCCGGATCCGCTTCTTGTGCAGGAAATGTTGACCCTGCTAGAGAAAGGCGCTATAGAACTGATGCCTGTAGTTGAGTGGAACAAGGGATGGTATTCCCCTTATTTTTTGATTCCAAAGAAAGACGGGGCATTGAGACCCATCCTGGACTTGTGTTGGTTGAGCAAACTTCTCAGGAAGGACGAGTTCAAGATGGTCAATCTTTCTCAAGTCCTCCAGGCCTTTCAACTTCAGGATTGGTTGGTGTCACTGGACCTACAGGATGCTTACTTTCATGTGCCGATTTCATCCCAAGCACAAAGTACCTGAGGTTTGCGGCTGGCAACTCGCACTTTCAGTTTCGGGTCCTGCCACTCGGATTGACCTCTGCCTCAGGGTCTTCACCAAGCTAATGGTGGTGGCAGCATATCTCAGGCAAGGGGGGGGGGATTCACGTCTACCCCTACCTGGATGAATGGCTGATCCGTGCGCGTTCTTCCAAGCAAGCATTTGATCACCTCAGTCTCACCTGCTGCTCCCCTGGGCTTCTCCCTCAATTTCAAGAAGTCGCATCTGACACCTTCCCAACAGCTCCAGTACCTTGGGGCTGTGTTGGACACGTCCTTGGAGTGCTTGCCTCCCATGGTGAGAGCTCATCACTTTGTGCAGATGGTGGACAATTTACAACATGCCCAGAGTCTCCCGGCTTTCGAATTCTTAAGGTTGCTCTGGAAATGTCCATCTGCCCTCCACGCTGTCTTGGCCACCGAGAGGATCTGCTCGTGCTAGAAGGGGGTCAGGTTCTCTATCCAGAGGTCAGGACTCTAAACCTTCACGTTTGGTATCTGAAAGGTTGAGATATAAGGATTGGGACCTCCCAGATGATGTGATAGAGGTGTTGCTTTCGGCCAGAAGGCCAGCGACAAAATTCCTGTACCATTGCTGTACGTTTTGCGACTGGTGCAGAGGCCATAATGTTGATCCCTTTCAGTGTTCCATTCCTATGGTTGTCTTTCCTACTTTTATTGGCCCACAGGGGCCTTCAAATAGGCACCATTAAAGGTTACCTGGCGACGCTGTCTATATTTAATCGCTAGTCTGAAAATGCTCTTACTTTAAGATTCCTTTGATTTCTCAAATTTTTAAAGTACTGACGGAGTTCCCGCTGTCCCCTTTCCAGGGGCCGTTTTGGGATTTAAATTGTGTTTTGAAATTTCCAATGGGTGCTCCGTTTGAACCTTTGCACTCTTGTCCGTTAAGATTATTGTCCTTCAAGACAGTGTTCTTGGTTGCGGTTACTTCCGCTCGTAGAGTGAGTGAATTGCAGACACTTTCATCTAAGCTGCCCTTGACTGTGTTCTACAAGGACAAGGTTGTACTGAGGGTACGTCCTTCCTTTCTACCTAAAGTAGTTTCTGAATTTCACTTGAGCCAGAATGTGGTTCCTCTTTCTTTGTATCCTCCTCCTCCTGGTAAGGAAGAGGAATGACTCCATAGGTTGGATCCTAGGAGAGCTCTTAGCTTTTACATTTCTAGGATGTCCAGGGTCAGAGTGGACGATCAACTATTTGTGGGATATGCTGGACACCGATTGGGCCAGGCTGTTAGCAAACAGACCTTGTCCAGGTGGATTATCCTCGCTATTACTGAATGTTATCGATTGGCGGGTAAGGACCCTCCTGAAGGGTTGCAAGCTCATTCCACTAGGGGTGTGGCTACTTCCCAGCCCTACAACGGGGAGTTCCTATTAGGAATATTTGTGATGCAGCCACATGGGCTTCTATCCACACCTTTTTGTTAAACATTATTCCCTGGATACGATCAGTGGTCAAGATATGGCCTTTGGTAAGGCGGTTCTTTTTTCCACCATCTGATTGGGTACTCTAAATTCTTTTCCCGCCTCCATTTTCTGGTACTGCTTTGGGAGTCTGTTAAAGATGTGGAATACGTTGGAGGACACAATCCATTCGAATAACAAGTTACTTAACAACTTGTAACGTTCTTTGGATTGGATGTTCCTCCAACGTATTCCACATCGCCCTCCCAGCCTGCCCCTCTGGAGAATTTCCCATGTGATTGCAGTTTACGTTTCTGCAAGAATATGTCCAGCCAAGCAGGCATTGGATTGGTGCCACACGTTATGGGGGAAAAATATAAACTAAGGCTACGGGTGCAGTGCATCCTATTTATAACCTCCTGTGACGTCGCCCTTGATGGAGGCCTTTGAGGGTCATCGACCCGACGCCATTGACGCAGGACAGACTCTGCCAAAAAAGTTTCTGAAGTACGCAGCTGTGGACATTACATGTCAAAGATGTGGAATATGTAAGACGAACATCCAATCGAAAGAATGTTACCAGTTGGTAAGTAACTTGTTCTTTTGTGTGATATAGATTGCCTCCTTCTAGTGATTATAACTGACTGTGAAATAAATTAATAAGTGTTTTACCAAGAAACCTTGAGTGTAAGAGTCTATTTGAATACTTGTGATTGTAGACCTCTGTCTAACATCCTTACAGCTCACATTCCCCTCTTGAGATAAGGCTCAGCAATGCTACCACAAAACTGTGAAGTACAGACTAATACCAAAGGTTGGTTTTGCTTACACCTGTAGTCCTAGTTGTGTGTAGTGGTCCCAAAGGGTACTGCATACAAACTTCGCCCAACAGGAGAGCACCCACTTATTCATCTAAAAGTATGTTCTGGCCAAAGTCTGCAAGAACTGGGAAAAACCTAATTCCGGACAGCACCTAAACAACAAAATTGACGCTCGCTACAAGCTACATGTGTCTGAAGACATGTCCTTGACTGCATGTCCACTCCCCTCATAGACGGTGGTGGCAGCAGCTATGCTCCAGTCTAAGCCGTACTCTACATCCTCCACTGCAGCATCCCAGGTTCTTTCCAAGGAGGCCAAGCTTCTTGACGCCATTGGGGCAGGGAGGAAAAGTATTTTCCAATTCGGCCCTCCAGCTGCGTCTGGCTAACACCGAGGTCATGCTGCCAGCTGCTAATCTCAAGCTGTGGAAGGAGCTTGCTGTGTTTAAGGAATGTGTTCTTCCTGACAAACTCGAAGACTTTAAGGATGGCTTATCTGATGCCAAAGTTGTGGCCCAGGACCTGCTGGAGGCCGCGGCCCATAATGTTGACCCTTGCGCTCTGGGCCTAATGGTTGGAGTAGACCTCTCCCGTCAAACATCGCTGCATGCTACGAAGTTCTCGAAGGAGGTTCAGGACAAAGTACTTGATCTTCCCTTCGAAGGTAAGCAACTATTCCACTCCTCCACTGATGAGGAACTCGCCAAAACCAATCCATCGGTCGCACGAGACTCCGGTGGAAGGACAAATTCCATCTCATCTGGAGGGGTGGCAGGCCATCACAGACAGACTGATGGGGTTTCTCCTTCGCCCAAGCGGGCTTCCGCTTGCAACCTCAGAGCAGTGGAGCCTGTTCCCTTGAGGGAGCAAGAGGAGGGCTAACCCAACCAGGCTAGCGTGCGCTCTATCCTCAACCTTTCCAATTTCAATCTCTTTCTACGCCAAGAAAGATTCAAGATGATTACGCCCAGCCAGATAAAGTACTCTCTCCGGAAGGGCGACTGGCTCCGCGTAGTAGACCTTCAGGACGCCTACATGCATATCCTGATCTAGAGCCTGCATCATAAGTATCTGCCGTTCTCTGTGGGAACAGAACACTTCCAGTATCGGGTGCTACCTTTTGGTCTCGGCTCTGCGCCTCTTGTCTTTTCGAAGTGTATGGCGGTCATCGCAGCATTCCTCAGACTGCAGGGAGTTACTGTACATTCATACTTGGACAATTGGCTCCTGCGCAGTCATTGCCTACAGGCCGCAAAGGCCAGTCTTCAGTCACTTCTCGAGCTTCTGTTCCATCTCGGGCTGTCGGTGAACTGGCGGAAATCGTCTGACGGTTGCATAAAACATGATCTTTCTATTTTCCGTTAAGATACCAGCAATACCAGAGTGTTCCTGACTGAGGTCAGGATTGCAGTCCTTTCAGCTCTTCCTGCAGTCCTCGCAAATGTCGGCCTGGTGGTTCCAGAGACTTCTGAGCATTATGGCCTCTTGGGTGTTAGCTCCAACTCTTGCATGACTGAAGATGAGGCGCACTGGGCTTGCTCTTCGGAGCTGCTGGTCTCAGTCTTCAGATCCAGGCTCAAGATGATTCCGGGTTCATCCTCCATGATGACAGATCTTCAATGGTGGTTTCAGTGCGTACCTGCTTCCAGGAGCCCTGGCCACAAGTAACGGTTACTACAGACGCCTCATTTCTAGGGTGGGGAGCGACACTGCGTCACCTCGAGATGTACGGTTTGTGAATGCCCCACGACAGGCAGTCCCAGATCAATTAGCCAGAGCTCCTGCCAGTTTTTCTGGCGCTCAAGGCTTTTCAACCCTCTGTTGCCAACCGTGTGGTTCGAATTTGCACGAACAATTCCGTATCAGTGTTCTACATCAACAAGCAGGGGGGCACTAGGTCTCCTTCTGTGGTGGACCTAGCTATCCATATTTGGAATCTGGCTATCCAACACAATGTCTGGCTTCAGGCAGTGAACATTCCGGGTCACATCAATGTGACTGCAGACAATCTGCGGCGAGTTACGAGTGGGAGATGAACACCAATGTTCTCACCAAGATCTTTCAGCAATGGTGTTCTCCAGCTGTGGACCTCTTTGCAACTTCAACGAACGGGAACATTTCTCTTTATGCTTCCAGTGACGGTCTGTGTGCTTTCCTTGGGGGACGCTCTCGTGATCCTTTGGGACGACATGAAGGCTTACGCCTGCCCACCTTTGCAGCCGATTCATCGGTCACTCTGGAAACTCAGGAATGCTTTGAACTGCACTCTCCTCTTCATAGCCCCATGGTGGCCAGCCAGGTTCTGGTTTTCGGCACTGCAGTACCTGTCGGTGTGCTCCTTGATCAGGTTGCTGCAGATTCCTGACCTCCTTTACCAGAGCAATCACCAGTTGTGGCATCCCTACCCACAATCCTTCAGCTTGGCGACCTGGTACCTGAGTTCCGATCATTCGCGCAGTTCAACCTCTGAGGTTAACATGCGCATAATTCAAGCGGCACGTAAGCCTTCTATGAGGGCTCAGTACAGTAGCGAATGGCTCCGATTTTGCCATTGGTGTCTAGCTAAACAGCTTGATCCCCGACAGGCTTTTGATTGTGCCTTGTCTTTTGTATGAGACCTTGCACCTCCTGCATCCATGTCTTTTTATGCAGGACATACTTACCCGTCATTGCGGCTTTTCTGTCCACAGATAGTTCTTTTTCACTGGCAAACCTAGTCATCAAGATGCATTTTGCAGGTCTTCATCTTTTTCTGCCAGTTCGGGCCCCTCATCCCAAATGGGATCTGAATGTGCTCCTCACCGCCTTGTCATAAGCCTTTTTGAACCTTTACCCAGTACCAAGCTCAAGTAACTTTCTTGGAAGGTGGCTTTCTTGATTGCGGTAACATCTGCGAGACGAGTAAGTGAGCTTCAAGTTCTCTGTCGAACATCCGTTCCTAACTTTCCACAAGGATAAGGTTGTGCTTCACACACGCCCTTCTTTCCTTCCCAAAGTTGTCTGAATTCCACTTAAACCAGTCCATATCTTTACCAGTGTTCTTTCCGAACCCGGTCTCCGATGCTGAGAGGGTTTTACACAACCTAGACGTCAGACAACCTCTGAAGTTTTACCTCGACCGAACAAGTGAACGTAGATGTTCTTCACAACTCTTTGTTACGTTTGGTGACCCAAAAGGGAAACCAACCTCGAAAGCATCCCTCTCTCGTTGGATAGCTTCATATATTTCCAAGGCCTAAAGCATTCAAGGCCTTTAGCCCCCAAAGGGCATTCATGCACATTTGGTCCGTGGCACAGCGGCTGCTGTTGCCTTCCAAAAATACGTCCCTTGAGAGTTCATAGCCAAGGGTGCTACATGGGCTTCTCCTGTCTTTTTGCAGGCATTGTCTTTACCTGAGTTCCTGGGCTGATGGCCAATTTGGCTAGGCAGTTCTTAAGAATTTGTTTCAATAAGGGACATTTCCATCCACCTTTTTTACCTTTGGTCAGTGCTGGGGAATCTTCCACACGTATGGAGCTAAGGGGACGAGACGTAGGAGTATGACAGTTACTCACCGTAGTGATTACCTTACTCCTAGTACATAGTCCCCTTTCCTCCATAAGCCTGCCTGCTGTCCCCTCTAATAACTATTCTCTATTGTTGCTAAATGGTCCTTGACTTGGCGATAGAAAAGGACTGATGGGCGATTTGTGGGCAGGAGCTCAGGAAGGTGGGGCTGTGGTTATGTGCGGTGGCCCCGCGTAAAAATAAAAGGACAGAAATGTTGGGTTACTTTTAAAGTCCTCTGGTCCCGATGGACGGAATGTCCCACAGGTATGGTGGAAAGGGGACTATGGACTAGGAGTAAGGTAGTTACTACAGTGAGTAACTTTGTCAGTTCTGCTCGTACCCAGGGGAATAGGTCTACTGGCTGAACTACCGTGGCCTGCACATTCTACAACCACCAATGAACCATCGAGCTGCACTGACGTTGAAGAATCTCCAGTTGCTCCAGAGCAGTCCTTTTTGTTTGAAGTTATTGCTAAACTGCTGGTGCATCAAAGCAATGGAGCTGCTTGTGAGGACCAGGATGTTTTATTGTTGACGCTTGGGGATTGGCCGTTTTCCATTTTTGTTGCTCCACTTAAACTTATGGTAACCTGTCGCATGTTTGGAAGTGTTTGTTGTTCACAACGTATTTCAAAATATGCCGCAAAGATTCACTTAACTGAAGTTATAGTTTGTGAAAACTGCTTTTGAATGGTATTGTGTTCATTTTCTAGAGCAATGACAACGATGAGCGTCTGCAGGTTGTTAAACTGCTTGCAAAAATGTTTGGCGCAAAGGATTCGGAGTTGGCGTCTCAAAATAAACCTCTTTGGCAGTGCTTCTTGGGGAGGTATGATGCGTTGAGTAATTATGATTTTTCTTCCTTTTTTATCATTGATTGGCCTGTTCCTGACTTTACCTTGGTTATTGGAGAAAATACAGTGGTAGTACAGCTTACTCGATTTCCTTTTGTCGTGTGTAGTACCCATCGTGACTTGAATCGCCCTGCCTGGGGTGAATCAACTTCCCTAAAGTGTGCATTTTAATTGGTCAGTTTTTCCAAGTGTCTTCATCTTTTAAAATAACTTGAAGCCAGATGGGGTCACTGTAGTGTATTGGAGCAACTCCAGTCTGAATTTATTGCATTGCGAAATGGCCCTGCTGGTGCTGCTCGAGATGTGACAGTTGTGTGTGTTTGTTTAAAAAGATGCATGATTACTATTAAAAAGTAGTCCATAAACCTTGCCAATACCAACATTGATGTCCATATTGACTAATTCCCCAATTCAGAAAACGTCCAACATATTATAAATGTAACACTAATTCCCACTTCACCACTATTTCGAAAGGTTCAGTTTAACAATAGTATTGATTTAAGCTACCTGATATTTAAAGTAAACGCACCCTACGGAAGTGAAGGATCCATTTACTTCGTAGACTGTGATTGCAGGAAGACTTGCCTACACATTGAACATGAGATGGCTTTGCTGGAACCTGCAAACTTTCAACAAGCTCCTAACGGCAAACCTGTGCATCAATCGGACATCCAAGGTGAGACCAGTTGGTGCACCCTACTCATGACTTGGGTAGACTAGCCGTTGTGCAAGCCTCAAACCACATTTCCCCATCCAAACCTCCTCATTGAAAGCCCTGCTAGGCCTGATCACGACACTAACTCATGAAGAGACCAGTGCACCAGCATGGAGATGCTGGCTCACGGTGGGGAGACATGATATGGCATTCATAACGCGCCTATACACAAGTGTTTCAAGGTGCGACGAGGCAAGGGAGGGGGAACAGAGGGAAGACAAACTGTGATCCTACTAGGCCAGGTGTCATTCAGATCGCGCAAGTGCATGGGAAGGAGGAAAGTGCAAGGGAGAGGGGAAGAAGAGAGTGCAGTACATGGTATAATAGATTAATAACATAGTAAGTACGGCCAGCTGGTGGTAAGTGTAAGGTAAGTGCAGACAACCGGTGTCAAGTGCTGGTAGAGTGACTGTAGGGATACAGCAACAGTCAAGAGGTGCGGGGTTGCCAGGAAGTCAGTGCAGGCCAGCAACTTGCGGTGCAGGGGACCTGGGCCCAAGATCATAGGGTTGCCAGGTAACCAGTGCAGTTTCAGCCATGGGTTTAGCAGGGGAGAGGAGGAGAGAAAGCAGAAGGAAAGAGAAAGGTTTTGAAGTTTCGACATGCAAGGATCTGCGAGTTTAAACTACAAACCAACTGTTAGGGAGAATTCTCAGAAATGTGCTAATTCCATTCTACCTTAGAGACCCCAAGCACTTTTGCTGGACTTTAGGAATTATCATCCTGGAGAGAGTGAGCCCTTTTTCCTACACTTTCATTTTTCTTTATTTTTAACACTGTGTTTGTGTTGGTTTTAGAGTCTGACAAACTCCATAGAAGGCATCTTTTACATTGTGACGCACAGCACCTTCAGTGTACTGGCACAGGGAAGTCCTTTAGATTTCCCAAAGGTTTAAATACCTTCTCTTGGATAAACTGTTTCCAAGAGCAGTAAAGTGAAATTGAATTTACTTAACTAACTTTTTGTAGACCCAGCACACAATATCTTCCATAGAGTGACTGCCCTCTCCCCAAGCCCCTCCCCTGGCAGCCATCCTCAGATTTTTACCGCGCGTTCAAGTGTTGGGAGTCCTTGTGCTTTAGCTCTCGAGCTTTTACTGCGTTTTCATTTTTTTTCAAAGAGTTTTTCTCATTTTTCAGTTTAATCGAGCCTCAAGGTCCACCGTTTCTACTTCCGATCAACGGGGACCCGTTTTGGAATTTCGACGCCCCTCAAGGGTGATGTTTTCGTTGAGTTATGCTTCTTGGAGGATTCCAGAAGATCTGAGGCCTACTTTGACATGGCCCAGGACAAGGGGAGCTCGGCGCCCGGATCCAAGCTGTTCAGGAACTGCCCTGGATGCGGTTTACAGCGTGTTTTCAAGGAGGACGAGCATTCGAGATCTCTACTGCCTTCATGAGGACAAGACGCACGTGGAGAAGGACTGTACGTTCTGCAAGAACCTATCGGAACGGACCAGGCAGGATCGTCGTTCTCGCCTCGCCAGCTGGCTGGAGAAGGGCCAAGCAGGTGAGAAGAAGAAAAAGTCCGAGCGGTCTTCTAAGTCCTGTGAGGGCACCCCGGCGACAGGGCCCAACAGAAGGCTAAGTACCACGAGCCCGCGGGCACCGGGAGCGCCGAAAGTTCGGGCTCTTCGGCTGCCAGGCAGGGCGTGCCTTCCCCGGCACCATCAACCACGAGCCAATGCTCTGGTTCAGGGAAGAGGAAATCTGAGAACTCGGGTAAGCTTCTGGAGAGGCCCCGGTCGATCTCGAAAGGAGTCGAGGAGGAGCGAGGCGGTGACCCTCCCCCCAAGGTGAAGGCCCCGGACGCACCTACGGTGGTGAGGGCCCTATCGAAGGCCTCTATCGAGGGAGTCGCGGCGACCCTGACGAAGCCTTTGGAGACTACACCAGTGGAGGCGACCTCTGGGCCCAGAGTTTCCCTGCCACCGCTGAGGGAATCCTCTTTCCAGCCCATCGACGAGACCCCGGTGGAAAAAGAGGGGGGGGGGGTGGTGGCCATTACGGACACGGATTCAGCCTCGAAGGAGGAGCTGGTGGAAGCCGTGAAGAGCCTCAACGAGAGGTTCGGGAAGGTAGGATCCCACAGGAGATATCCTGAAGATGTGATCGAAGAAAGCGACGATGGCGACGACGAAGGCCCAGTGGAGGAGCAGCCATCCCGCCCATCGGAGCCAGTGCCCGAGCCTCAGGACAGCTCGGCGGCCATCTTGATGGCAATCCAATCCTTATGCACCAAGATAAGGACAAGATTGCAATGAACCCCGGCGGACGATCCAGAACCAGGTCCGTCGGGAAGCCCTCGGAACAAGCGGAGGAGAGTCTACCCCCCCCACCCCCCCCGTCCCACCCTTCGTGCCCACAAGGCCTGTGGAGCCCTCATCCTCCTCGCCGGATCCTCGAGATGACACAGCGACGGGGACTGGATGACGACGGTGGTGACGACGGGACGGGCCTTCCATCACCACCCCTTCGGGCTTCTCTGCCCGACGAAATTGGCTCTTTCCACGCCGTGATCTCCAGGGAATCCGAGCTCTTCCAGCTATCCCCGGAGGAACAGAAGAAGGAAGGCTTCCTCTACCAACGGCGGAAGGCCAAGAGAAAGACGGTCCTTGCGGTACCGTTAATCGACGATATCTGGGACGAGGGACTTGCCGTCCTTTAGAACCCTTCCACGACACCCGCCAAGAGGGACCGGTATGAGAAGTAGTACCGGGTCCCCGACGCCGCCCCCTTGTGCCTCAGGGCTCAGGTTCTGCCAGATTCCGGGGCGGCAGCTTCGACCTCCACTTCCCCACCGACGGCAAGGGAAAGAAATTGGACGCCATGGGGCGGCGGGTCATCTCGTCAGCAGCGACGACAATTAAGGCGGCCAACGCCTTAGCGATTGTGGCCCGTTACAACAGGGAGCCTTGGTACAAGATAGCTCCCCTGCTGGACTTCCTACCAGACAAGAGGGCGCGGAGGCCCTAGAGATTCTGCAGGAAGCTGAGGTGGCGTTGGACCACGCCATAACGGTGGCAACGGACATTGCCGACACCGAATTTCGCCAGTTAGGCAACAGTGTTTGCCTTCGACGACGAGGATGGCTCAAGGCGACGGACTTCCATCAGGACGTTCAGACCAGGTTGTTGGACATGCCGTTCGACGGCAACAACCTGTTTGGGAAGGCTGTAGATGAGTCGCTCCAGGCCATCAAGACCGACACTGACGGCCCGAGCCCTGGGAGTCCTACAATGACGACGGCCCTTTCGGAGCACCGGCGGCAGACAAGGGGCCTCCAAGGGATCCAGCAGTGGCTCCTCTACGTACCGCCAGGCGGCCCGCTCCTCGTCCCAGAAGGCCTACAGAGGTCGCGGCAAACAAGGAGGATCTCGCCGCCGTCGTCAAGGAGGCCAAGGTGGCAAGGCCACTTCCAAGCAAGACTGAACCGGCCGTAGCATTGGGCCTCCACCGAAGCACCCCGGTGGGAGGCCGGCTGACGAAGTTCGTCAGCATGTGGGAGTCCATCGCCACCGACCGTTGGGTGCTGGATACCCTGGCCCACGGGCACTCGCTAGAATTCCTAAAGAAGTGTCCTTGCATTCCTCCCGTGCCCAAGAAGGAGAATCGGGTCCCTCAACTGCTTTTGGAGGTAAGGGCGATGGTCAAGAAAGGTGCCATCGAGCTCGTCCCCAAGAGGCTCTGGGGCTCCAGAGTATACTCAAGATACTTCCTCGTCAGAAAGAAGACAGGCGGTTGGAGCCCTATTCTAGACCTAGGTCGGCTAAACAAGTACATCAAGGCACAGAAGTTCAGGATGGTAATCTTCCAGCACGTGCTGAGACAGCTGGAGGAGGGCGACTTCCTATCATCGTTGGACCTGGAGGATGCTTACTTCCACATCTCCATTCTAAAAGGACACTGAAAGTTTCTCAGATTTGTAGTTCAGGGACGTCACTACCAGTTCAGAGCTCTGCCATTCAAATTGAGGTCGGCACCCAGGGTGTTTACCAAGTGCCTAGCACCAGTGGCGGCGCGGCTGCGCCTGCAGGGGATCCACATCTACCCCTACCTGGACAGATGAGCCAGTCGTCCAAGGACAAGAGAACTCGCCGTTGAGCACACAGCGAGGACCGTCCGCCTACTCACGGAGCTGGGATTCACCATCAACTACCCCAAATACCACCTTGTTCCGTCGCAGGTGGCACTGTTTTGGGGAGCGAAGCTCGACACAGTGGAGCGATTGGCGTCTCCGTCAGAGGAGAGGGCGAAGGCCATTTTGGGCAAGGTGCAGCGCCTGCTAGCCACGGACGTGGCCAGGGTGAGGTCCATCAAGTCCCTCCTCGGGATGATGTCCTCATGCGCGTTTGCAGACTACGGATGCATCCGCTACAAGAGTTTCTCGACGCCCTCTGGTTGCAAGCGGCGGGCAGCTTCGAAGACAGGATTCCGCTCAACGAGGTCTTCCGTCGGGCGATTCAGTGGTGGGGCACCCGTGCGCACCTCACGACAGGCACAGACTTTCAGACCCCAGCGTATCAGGAGACGGTGACGACGGATGCCTCCCTGGAGGGATGGGGTGCTCACACCGGAGATCTCCACGCAAGAGGCCTTTGGCTCCCGGAGAAGTCTCTTCACATCAACATCCTGGAGCTGCGGGCTGTGTTCTGGGCGCTCAGATCGTTTCTCCCATCTAAGGGCAAGGTGGTGAGGATTTTCACCAACATCACCACCACGATGTTCTACATCCGGAAACGGGGAGGCACCAGATCTCCAGCCCTATCCAAGGAGGCCCAGGATCTGTGGCACTGGGCCGTCGCCCAGGGGATGTTCCTGGCTCCCTTCCACCTGGCAGGAATAAAAAACACCATCGCCGACTCGCTCAGCAGGGTGCTACGCTCGTGCCACGAGTGGGATTTACGCCAGGATCAGGTGGATCGACTCTTCCGACGATGGAGCAAACCCCAGTTCGACCTGTTCACGACGGCGACGAATTCCAAGTGCCAGAGGTTCACCAGCAGGTTTCCCCAGCCGAGGAGCATGGGCGATGCTTTCCCGTTCACCTGGGACGGCCTTTTCCTGTATGCGTTCCCGCCGTTGCTGCTCCGTCTCATCAACCAACTCAAGAGGTCCCGGTGCAGGATGATCCTCGTCGCACCGGCATGGCCGAGACAGATCAGGTTCCCGGACCTTCTGGACTTGTCAACGTCCCCGCCAGTCAAGCTGCCGACGGACGCGGATCTTCTCTCCAGAGAAGGAGGTGCCATCCTTCATCACGATCCGGAGTCTCTGAACTTGCAGGCCTGGCTCCTGCAGCACTAGAGTTTGGAGGGTACGATATCCTGGCAGACTGCAGAGAGGTTCTTGCAAAGGCCAGGGCGTCCTCAACTCTCTAGTGCTATGGACATAAGTGGAAGAGGTTCTCTGTCTGGTGCCGTGCACAGAAGATTAACCCCCTAAGGATTACGGCGCCTCAAGTGCTACCATACCTACTTTCGCTGGCCAAGGCTGGACTAGCTCACGCTTCCATCAAGATACATCTGGCAGCTATCTCCCGATACACCAGAACTACAGGACGGCCGTCCTTATGGTCTCATCGACTGGTGAAGGAATTTATGAAGGGACTGTTCCGATCGTTCCCGCCAGTGAAGGCTCCAGCCAAGGCGTGGGAGCTCAACGTGGTACTGACCAGGCTCATGGGACTCTCATTCGAGCCTTTGCATTTGGCTCCGTTGAAGTTCCTCTCGTGGAAGACAGCGTTCCTTGTGGCCATCACCTCCGCATGACTCGTGGGAGAGATTCAGGCCCTATCCTGCAAGCCCCCATACTTGACTTTTCATGATACGAGGGTGGTGCTGTGGACGCACCCCTCCTTCATGCCCAAGGTGCAGTCGGACTTCCATCTCAACGAGCCCTTGGTGTTACCAGTTTTCTTCCCGTCGCCTTTGTCGCTGGCCGAGAGGACTTGGCACTCGCTGGATGTAGCTAGAGCGCTTAAGTTCTACGTGGACCAAACGAAGAGTTTTCGGAAGACATCACAGCTGTTTGTGAACTTTGGACCTGTGAACCATGGGAAGGCTCTCTTGAAGCCTTCCATTTCCAGATGGCACTCTGGCTGCATCATGCACGGTCACCGGTTGGCAAACCTACCGTTGCCCGGCCATCCGAGAGCCCATTCGACCAGAGCGATCGCTGCTACTACGGCGTTCTTGTCTGGTGTGCCCCTGCTGGACATCTGCAGGGCTGCTACATGGAGGTCGACGCACACCTTCACGAGATTCTACTGCGTCGACCAGGATTCCAGGGAGGAGTCCGGAGTCGGCCAAGCAGTGCTGCGCAACCTGTTCACCTGAAGGTGGGCCTGGTGAGGAGGTAAGAGATGCTTAATGTTGAGCCTTGCCACCTCCCGTGGTTGTGCATGTGTGTACTGCTATGTATTCTTATATTCATGAGCATGTGAATCCATGCCAGACCCCATGCTGGAGAAGGAACAAGTTACTTACCTGTAACTGTTGTTCTCCAGCATGGGTCTGGCATGGATTCACATGCGAACCCTCCCTCCTTCCCCTCTGCGGCTCTTCACTTGGTCATACTGCCACTTTACGTGCTACCAAATCTGAGGATGGCTGCCAGGGCAGGGGCTTAGGGAGAGGGCAGTCATTGGCTGGGGGCAGTATGACCCAGAGGGCAGTCATTGGTTACTACTAAGAAAGACAGATCAGAAACGAAACTGATACTGATTTTTCCTTTACCAAGGATTCCCAGCCTGACGACGGGGAATATTCATGAGCATGTGAATACATGCCAGACCCATGCTGGAGAACAACTGTTACAGGTAAGTAACTTGTTCCATCCCCTTTGTCTACTTTCTCGTGTAACATTTTTATGTTACCCTTTCTACACTTAATGGCTTGTGGCAGTGGTTTACTTTTTCCTACCATTGTGTGTTTTGACTGCGGGGTGCGTTCACAGCTGCAATATAGCACCCATGGGTGCCCATTTTGTCAAAATGGTCCCAGTGTTCTTTTTTCGCCATTTCTTGTTGGAAAGGTCCTTCTTGAGATTTACTCTGCGCGCCAAACCAGGTTTGGTCCTTTTGTTTGTTTTGTCTTTGGCTGGGTTCATTGGTGAAGCCTGCCTCTGGCTCTAGCGTGTTTGGCAGGGCAGGAAACGAGGGAGGTGGCCGAAATTCCATGTGCTTAGTCTCCTTGGTTACAGGAATGCACCCAAATGTGATTGTCCGGCTGGCTGTCCTTGGAGGACAGCCACCCTGCTGTGTTAGTGACCACCAGGCTGCGAATGAATGGGAACGACTTGCATAAAAGGCGAGGTCTTTTGCAAGGAAGGCAGTCGACCACTGGACTTAGGAACTGAAGATAGAAACTGGAAGAGAAGCCTGCACCTTCTGGACCGTTGGTTTGCCCAGTGAAGCCCTGCTGCAGTGCTTAAGCTCCTATTTCGACATCGACTCGAGAACCCCGGAAAGGGCAACTTCTCCCTTTTGGGTTGGTAGGACCAATTGACCCCAAGACGAACTCGACTGAAACCCCTTTCTGCTGGCTGTACTGCCATTGCTGCTGCAGGAGCCGAGTGCCAGGGGTCAGGAACATCCGAATCGAGTGATCTCTTTGTAAGCCGGACCCAAGCTCCAGGAAGATGCTCCAGACTCCCTCGAAGCAGGGCTGACCAAGCCCGAGCCACCTCATCAGAATATTTGTGAGATCTCTTGTTTTATTCTAATAATCGTTTTCTTTGAAGTATTGCCCTAAATGCAACAGTGATATATTAATGTCCAGTGTCCTAGTTATTTAAGTCACCTGAGGGGGGAGAGAGGTGTGTGTGTGTGTCTGTCTGTCTGTCTGTCTGTTCCCAAATGGGTACTTACTGATTTAGGGAATCTTAAAAGTGTGTATTTTGGGTTCCATGTTTTAAAATCACGGCACAAATGGCTGTCTATACAAAATATCACGGCAAAAATGCCCTGGTTTTGCCGCCACAGTCATGTAAAGGATGCGCGGGACACCCCGCAACCCACTGAGCCATTATACCATTTAACACAGGCGACACCCATGGAGATGGAGTCAACAACCCTCACCCTAATCCCTGCACTCGCCCCTTAGTTTCCACCAGGGTACGAGTGGGAAGGGAAGACAGGGAGGGTGCCAGATGTGAAAGGGACCTGCCGGACGGACCCAGATCAGGACAGGGGCGTAAGGGTGCTCCTGAACCCCTCCTGAGGAGATTACATAAGCCCAGCACCTCAAATCAGGATAAAGATGTCAACTAACCAATTGCACTGACAATTCCACCCTCTGCATACTCCTCTCAAAACACCTGTCATGACCATCAGCCCTGCAACACTTGCCACCACCAATTCCATAGCCCATGCATGCACGTTTGCCCCACAGCGCCCCATTTGGGGTCATAATTTATTAAGGCCCCTTCATTGCACAAACAAGAAAACGGGGAATGAGCCCAACTGGACCCAAGCATGGGGGAAGTGGCACAAGATAAGTTATGGAACCTAAGAAGGCCATCCAACATGGAGGAAAAGCAACCCAAACTCTGTTGGCTGCAGTCTAGTTTCCTGGGTGTGGCCGCTATATAAACCACACCCAGGCTTGATTCCACGCTTTGCGTTAATCTGCCAACAGGCAGCAGCACGCTCACCGTGGTCATGTAACTTTAGCTCCACAGCTCCCAGCTATCAACCTTCGAGGTGTCCCGTCGTATTCCTGAGGATCGGCTTCTTCTCCAGCACTTCCGAGGCTCCGTCAAACCTACCTGTTTTCCCGCTTGCCCTCGTTGGCCCGGCTGCTTCATGCATTTCCATTATCGGCCACGGCTCTTCAACAACACGTCGCGTCTCTGGATCCTCATCAACTGTGCTCCGCGACGCAACTGCAGCTCAGCCATCTACTCTGCGACCCTCCGTAAGCCGTCAGCTGTTACGGCCGCTCGCAGCCACGTCTCGAGGTGCAGCTAACTGGAACCCTGCAAGGGAAATGGAACAATAAGTTAATAAAGGACTAGCAGACATTAAACACTAAGAATCTCTTGGAAATGTGCAAACCAAAAGGCAAAACAAACGCACCCAAGATGCACTTTTAGCACAATGGAACTTTACATGCATACAGATTGTTAAAAGAACACCACCCAACAAACGAAGCTGACCAACAGAGACTTCATCTGACAAGCCAGCAAGCAAGTCAAATAGTACAACAAAGACTAACTCCACGGCGCAACATTATTCCAGCCACAGCGGGTCTGTGCAGGACTCATCAGTAAAGTAACTGGTGGAAGCAAACTATAGCGCCCCTGCTAAGAAGGAAAGCAGGATGGAGAGCTAATCTTCTAAACATAAAAGGTGAGCACACGCATACATAGAGGGTGGTGGTCATGGGGGCTAAGGGACAAGGGGTGGGGGTTACACCTTCCATTAGGCCTATTTCACACACCTCCTCTCGTCTTTTGTCTTCCTTCAGATGCAGTCATTCTAGTAAGCAAACGGAGAGCAGCAAGCTGAGGTTCCTGATACTCCTGCAGAGCTAAGGTGAGCGTCACAACACCAAACCAAACACAAGCACAAACCTAAAGCACAACAAACCGCACTAATTTCACTACATTGCAACAACAAAATAAAAAAACACACATAGACTTGCACAACAGTGCATGACTACCGGCCGCAAAACAACCCAGGCCCAGCCAACGGACTGAGGCCTCCAACAGCACTGCTCTCTTGGATTTTTCCAACCTTCTCCCACTAACCCCCCTCCCTTCCTTTTTTCAGAGCCACCAGAGCGCCAGGGGACCACTCCGGTGGTGATAGTACGCGGTACAAATATCCTTTAACATTAAGGGAAGCGGGGGACACCCCCGCTGCCCTTAAATGGTATAATGCAGTACACCTTTACCGCGTCAAACCACAGCATTTTGCAGCTATTTATTTTACCAGCGACATTTTTGCCACAATTTTATTACCTGATACCGTATTTTGGAGTGTATTTGTGTGTTACTATTATATTGCCCCTTCTTAAGAACACTTGTGTGTAAGAGTTTATTTGAATACTTGTCACTGTGAATCTCTGTGTAACTCCCCTACAGCTCACATTCACCCCTCTTGAGTTAAGCCTAGCTGCTCAACACGCTACCAACGTGTTTAGTACAGACTCATACCAAAGGTCGGGTTCCTATCGCCAGGAGGTCAGGGTTGTTGAGGTGCACCCAAAGGGTACTGCATAAAATCTTGCATAACACTCAAGGCAGCTGAACATTTTCAGATTAAAACGCAGGAAACTCAACAAGACAGACTTTGTTGAGGACATTTTAGGGGATAAAAGGGCGGTCACTCAGTTCATTCCTATCCTGCAGTCTATCCAGTGAAGGCTAAATCCATCCATGGAAACATCGAACCAAACGGCGGCAGTTAATCCGCGCATAGAGCAGCTCTTCTGACCAGCTCCCACAGATACTCTCTAGATCAGGGGTCAGCTCAAGCCAGACTCTCTGGTAGTTATACGAGAACGAGAGCAGGAATACCCTTAGCCTCTTCAGAGGCACCACCAGACAAGGAAAGTAAGAAGCTTTACACAATGGGACCGAAAGTAGCCTCTTTGGCTGCCTTCCAGGCTCGTATTGCTAACAATACTACACGTCTGGCGAGGTATGACTGCCATAAATGGGATGAGGTGTCTGCATTATTGTCTTCAGCGCCTGAACCAATTAAGACTCAATTGGCCCTTGTAGCGGCATAAGGCAGAGCAGTTTCGAGCTGCATTCAGAAGAGCAATCTAGATGCTGCTGACAATGCAGGCAGAATTAATGCAGAAGGGACTATTATTAAGAGATGCGTGGCTACGCCAGTCCGGCTTTGAGCGCGAGGCTCAAGCCACGTTGCTTAATATGCCTATTGAACCCAAAGTCCTTTTCGGAAAGGCTGTTGAAGACGTCCTAAAATCAGCTAATGAGGAATACGACACCTTAAGGTCTTTGGGCCAACTTAAAATAAATAAATAAATAAACTTATCAATAAACCCACAAGGCAAACAGTTAACGATAGTGATTTTCGTTGCTTTCAAGGCAAAATTCACAGAGGGATTCAAACTACAATCAAAATCAAAGTTTGTCATGGGGTACTAACTAAGGCCAATCCTCTCAGGGTTACCAAAGGGGACAGCGCAGATCTTGCAGCCGGGGGAGGTCCTTCTCTTCTAGAGGTGGAGCTGCACCTTCAAAACAGTGACTACCCGCTTCAGGTGCCCTCCTACGCGTCTCCAGTAGGAGGGCGCATTTCAAACTTCACCCAAGCATGGAAAGGGGGGGGATCACCTCAGACAAATGGGTGCTTTCCACCGTGGTCGGTGCTTATTGTGTGGAACTGATCCAGTGACCCCAGAACCATCCCACGCGCCAGAAGACTCACTCTAAGGAAGAACAACGCATCTTTCTCGAGGAACTCGCAGCGCTGCTCCAAAAGGACGCCATAGAAGTTGTTCTGGCAAACCTGGTAAACAAGGGTATTTATTCAACTTATTTCCTTGTGCTAAAAAAAAATCTGCGCCTAGTATTAGACCTATGCCCTGCAAACACCTATGTCAAGCCACAAATGTTCTCATACGCTACAAGAAGTAATCCCCCTGCTAAAGCGGGGAGACTACATGGCAACATTGCATATGAAAGATGCTTATTTCGGTTGCCAGTCAATTCGTCGAAAAAAATTGGTCGACCAGACAAATGGTCGAAGCAAATTGGTCGAAAACCATTTCGTCGAAATTTTTTTTTTTCTATTTTAACCTTTTTTTTTTTTTTTTTTGGGGGGGTCCCCCCCCAACCCCCTTTTTTTCTCTAAAAACCCCTTTTTTAACTAAACGAAAACCCAAAAAATAAATATATAAATAAATAAAAAAATTTCGACGAAATGGTTTTCGACCAAATTGCGTCGACCAAATTGCAGTCGACCAGTTTTTTTTCGACGAGTTGACATATTTCAATGTTCCCAGCGCACAGAAGATTCTTACGTTTCAAGATTGCAAACCACCACTAGCATTTCAAAGTGCTTCCCTTCGGAATTGCATCCGCACCAAGGGTATTCATAAAGGTACTGGCGGTGGTGGCAGAGCACCTGCGCAGGGAAGCAATCCCAGTGTATCCTTACCTGGACAACTGGCTGATTACAGGGGAGACTCCCCATATTTGCTGGCAACACATTCAAAGAACTATCAACCTTCTCTTTCAATTAATCTTCTCAATAAACGAGAACAAATCGAGCTTAGTGCCAAGCATAACCAAACAGTTCCTAGGAGCTGTAATAGACTCAAAAGAGGGATACTTCTTCCCATCAGAGGAAAGAGTCCAAAATATGTTACTGCAATTACCTCAAGCCGGCCACCAGATAAGCGTACACAAATCTATGCGTTTGCTAGGCATGATGGCTTCTTGCATTTATCTAGTCCCATACGAACGCCTGCGACCCATGCAGGAATGATTGGCAAAACAATGGTCTCAGGCAAGCGGTCAGTGGGACGACCTAGTGGTCGTTTCTCCAACACTACTACAAAGCCTTTGCTGGTGGTCAAGAGAAAACCTGTTGAAGGAGAAACCCTTCCACGATCCAGAAGTGCAGGCGATAGTTACAACAGACGTGTCTCTTGCTGGGTGGGGAGCTGATCACCTTCATCACACAGCACAGGATCTGTGGACTCATGCCAAGGCACAGAACCACATCAATCTGCTTCAGCTACAGGTGGTGTTCAAGGCCCTTCAGCCATTCGAGATATACCTAGCAAACCAGTCTGTGCAAGTCCTCAATGACAGCACTACGGCAATGTTTTACATCAACAAACAAGGGGGCACACGCGTACCAAATCTGTCCAAATTAGCACAACAAATTTGGAAATGGGCACTCAAACAGAAGATATTCCTATCCTACGAGCTCGTTCCAGGGGAACTCAACTCTCTAGCCGTCTCACTGAGCAGAAATCCCCTACCAGAGCAACAAAAGTGGCAACTAGACACAGGGGTCGTGAACAACCTCTTCTCTCAATGGGATTTCCCCATGCTAGACTTGTTCGCTACAAGCAAAAACAAACAATGCCCAGACTTTTCATCCAGGTTCCCCCAACCGGCTCCAAGGGGAACGTCCTATGGATGAACTGGTCAGGAAGATTTGCTTACGCTTCCGCCCCACACCCCCCGACTTCTCTCATGAACAAAGTGGTGAACAAGATCCACAAGGAACAAGTGACGCTCATCCTAGTTGCTACCATGTGGGCAAGACAGCTATGGCATCCACATCTGCGCAAACTGGTGATGTACGATTCCATCAAGCTCCCGTGCCAGACCAACGTACTCAACACTGGGGATTAACAGTGCACCTGCAACCTCACTCACTGAACTTGGCAGCATGGCTCATGAAGTCATAGAGTTTGGACATCTTAACCTGCTACAGAGGTGTATGGATATCCTTAAGGAGGCATGAAAGCCAAACACTAGACACTATTTTGGGAAGTGGAGGAGATTTGTAATTTGGTGCCAGTCTAAACAAATTAACCCCATAGAATGTACCCCATCCCAAATTATATGTACCACTTGCTAGACTCAGGATTAGTATTGAAGTCTATAAAGGTCCACCTGGCATATTTGTCGGCTTACACCACCTCCCACAGTAAAGTATCGTGGTGGAAGGTGCCGGTCATCAAGGCATTCATGGAGGGAGTAAAGAGACTCCACCCTCCATTTTCAAACCCGCCGCCAGGATGGGATCTCAAAGTAGTATGCTCATGGGACCCTTTCAAGCCGATGCACAAGTTACGTCTTAAACACCTGACTTATAAAACTACCTTCTTAGTAGCTATTACTGCCATAAGAAAAGTTGGTGAATTGCAGGCAGTGTCAGTGCAGGATCCTTTCTTTGTCATACACAAGGACAAATTGGTTTTACGTACTCCTCCTAGGTTCTCTCCTAAATTAATCTCAAAATTTTATGTGAACCAGTCCATTGAGATTCTGGCTTTCTTCCAGAACCCAAAAAGCTCAGCTGAGGTAAAACTCCACACACTAGATGCAAGGAGGGTGGTTCTTTACTATGTAAACAAGACCAGACCGCTAAAGAAAACAGACCAACTGTTTGTCTCCGTAGCCCCAGGCAGAGAAGGAGACCACATTTCCAAGAATGCCATCTCCAGATGGATAGTCGATGCATACAAGTGTGCTATTCTCTGTCAGACAAGACACTGCCTTTCACGCCAAGAGCTCACTCCACAAGGAGCACAGGACCTACTCTGGCATTTATTGCAAATGTCCCCCTAGACAGCGTTTGCAAAGCAGCTTCATTGAGCTCAGTACACACTTTCACTTAGCACTGCTGCATTGACACTCATTCCAAGACAGACAGGTGGGACAGGCGGTTCTAAAACATCTGTTTGCCCATGGACCGTCTCACATCCCACCACCTTCTCCTAACACTGCTCATTAATCTATGCACAGCGTGTGATCTAAGCAGATTCCACATGCCTCAGAAGGGATAGATTACTCACTGTAATCGTATTTCTGATGCTTGTATCTGCTTAAATTCGCATGGACCCACCCTTCCTCCCCTCTGAGAGAAGGCGCATGGATGCTTATGAACTTGTCTGATAAGTATCTGCTTGGATACAACTGTACTCACGCTACACTTCATGCTACCTCAAGTCAGAAAAATAACAATCTGAGGGACCTCGACGCGTGAAGGACCATTGGTACAGTGGACGTCACACTAGGCATATTATTACTGGCACACCCTGTTGACGTCCCCTTTTTTTGAATTTCAAAAAGAATAACGAATACGCTGCAGGTTCCACTAGATGTCGGCCTATGCACAGCATGTGAATCTAAGCAGATACAAGCATCAGAAATACGATGATGGCGAGTAATGTATTTATATATATATATTAATAATAAAATCCCCCACCGCACCGGCCCTCCTCACCCCCCCCCCCCACACCCCCACACACCCTTCTGGCACAAGGATGGTCGGTGACACTGTCATTAGGTCAACACAGAGCTGCATGATGCCACTTAGTGGCTCTGGACCATCAGAAAGAAAATCTCCAAAGGTTAAGGGCTCTGTCTTTTTAGTTCCAGTTAATAGGCTGCTGGTATCTCACATGTTTGTTGTCCTACATCAGGGGTCTGCAACCTTTGGCTCTCCAGATGTTTTGGCCTGCAACTCCTATAAGCCCTAAATCAACAGTCTTTGGCGACGAATCCTGGAAGTCTGCCCGTGAACTGCAGATCCGCATGTTTCAGACCCCTGTACTAAATCACTGATCACAAATTAACCTGGTCAATAATGGTGGTAGTGCAACAGAGGGTATAGCAAGCGGTGGATGAACCTGGCACAGTATTGCACCACACTGTAGTGACATGCACCTTTTCCTTGGCCTCAGATTTTCACCCTTTACATCACACTGTGGTGATGGGAACGCTTGTTGGTAACATGAGGGAGTAAATGTACTTGGAGCATCATATCCACAGTGTGCAAAGTGGAATTTCTTTTTAAAATCATGCATTGTTGGGGTAACTAATTCATCTTTTATCCAGTAATTTGGTTTTAAAACCAAAGTATCAACAGTTTATTCATTGATAAATAGTATTTCATATCCTTTAGCAGAATAGTGGATACTGGTATGAAACTGTAGATTTCTAGTAAGTGTTTTGTTTATGTAGTGGTTACTTTTGATTTATGTGAGCAAGTTGTGTTAAGTATTTTTTTCTTGACAGGTTTAATGATATTCACGTGCCTATTCGGCTGGAATGTGTGAAATTTGCTAGCCACTGCCTTGTAAATCACCCAGACCTAGCCAAAGATTTAACAGGTACAGTTATAAACCACACATTGATCTTGGTGCAGCATGCCTGTATATTAAGCTAATGTAATCCGAAATGTTTCTTTTCTGAATAAGTGGTTTCTCGTTGCAGTGGGATTTTTGAGTACATGCCAGGAAAGGTATACTGTGGGCAATTTGTTTAAATATTAAGATGGCATGTTAAGGTTTCAGTTTAATTATTTTCTATATTAAAATGTTATTTTTAATCATTTGAGTGTAAAATCCTAGCGTTTCCCCCAATGAAGGGACACCCAGTATTGTGAATTTAAGTACTTTAACTGAATCAAATCTCTGGATCCAGTTCTAAGCATGCTTGATACATTTCTGGCCTTTAGTGTTCTAAAGTTTTCCGTCAGTCCACTTGAGGTAAGACTTCATACAATCGCCAACTCTTAGTATCAGTCTGTACTACTCATGGAACCTTGGTAGAGTGGCAGAGCAGTCAGGCTTATAAGAGGAAGATGTGAGCTGTAGGTAAGTAACACTGTACCCAGTTAGTACAATAGTCCAAAGAAACACCAATAAATGTATATTAAAATATATTTTTATTATATTTACACAAGGAATGTTTAAAAATACTTGGATCACTCAACCGACATACGTAAGATTGCTTATAGATATTTTTCAAAGGCCACTTCTTAGTTAATTGTTAGTGTTGACACTAATGACAGTTCTACCGTATTATCTGTAATACTACACACTCGCGTACAGACAAAGATATACGGCAATTGTATTTAGTTAGCAAAACCACATAAGATAGTCTTTTGGGAAGGAAAACAGTTGGTTAGTCAAACAGTAGCAGAGTTTAAGGTTCTAGAGGCAGTTTCAGAGCAAGCTAACTATTTTAAAGTGCGGTCCCTAACTCTATGTGAAAGTCAGGTTGGAGAGGGCTCAGTCTTACGAAGCAGAACAGCATTGTTCGGGAAGATTTTCATATTTATGATAATTCTTCCTGACCTGTGTCAACCCCAGAAATTTTTGCTTTGACTTTGTAATTATTTTACCTTTGGGCTCCCCTGTTAATTTCTCTTTAATATACTTGGGTGAACTACAGTTCCCATGTAGTAAAGAGGGATTTTCATCCCCTTTACATTTTGTATAAGTTAGCCAGCACCCCTACCTTATGTGGAGTGCTGGGGGGAATCTAAAGATTGTATGCAGTACACTTTGGGTGCACTAAAACAACCCTGACCTCCTGGCAATAAGAATCCAACCTTTGGTATAAGTCTGTACTGCACAGGTTGGTAGCTTGTTGAGCAGCCAGGCATATTTCAAGAGGGGCCAATGTGAGCTGTAGGGGAGTTGCACAGAGATTCACAGTGACTAGTATTCAAATAAACTCTTACACACAAGGTTTCTTGAATAAATAATCAATAATTTATCAGTTAGAATAAGCCTTCTTCAGAAGGGAGCAATATAACAGTAACACTCAAATACACTTTCTACCGCAAATAGCAACACCTTGGTTCCTCTTGGCCAGCTTAAAAGCAACGCACACAATCTGGTGTTACTCTCTCGGGCTATTCGGTTCCAGCAGCAAAACTGCAGTGGAATTTCAACCAGCTCTGAGAGGATGTCCAGGCGGCTTACTTTGAAGTTGATTGGTCCCATCAACTCAAGGGGAGAAGTTGTCCTTGCAGGGGCTTCTCAGTCGATACAAATTTGGAGTTTCAGCACAGCAGCAGGCCTTCACCGGGCAAACCAACGGTCCAGGAGTTGCAGCAGGGGTCCTCTTCATGTTCTTCTTCGGATTCCTTCGTCCAGTGGTCGACTCTGCCTTCCAAGCCAAAAAGCCTTGCCTTTTATGCAGGTTTCTCCCATTCATTCCAGCCTATCTGTCAGTCACCCAGCAGAGTGGCAGTCCTTGCCAGACAGCCAGCCGGCCAATCACTTAAGAGTGCATTCCTGTCTCCTAGGACACTAAGCACAGGGAGTTTTGGGCACCTCCCTCACTTCCGGCCCCCACCAGACACCCTGGAGTCAGAGGCGGACTTCACTCTTGAATCCTGCCAAAGATAAAACGAAGAAAGGGAACAAACCTGGTTTGGCGCGCAGAGTAAATCTTAAGAAGGACCTTTCCAAAAAGAAATGGTGAAAGAAGAAGACGGGCCATTTTGACAAAAATTGCACCCATGGGTGCTTTACTGAAGCTGTAAATGCACACCACGGTAGTTAAAAGTAAACCACTGCCACCAGCCATTCATCGAGGAAAGGGTAACATAAAAATGTCATCTGAGAAACTAGACAAAGGGGATACTAAGTAGCCCCTCCAGCACCCAATTATAGATGGTGTGTGCTGGGTCTAGAAAGTTACAAATGTAAGTAAAGTCAATTTCACTTTACTGCTCTTGGAAACAGTAGTTCATCCAATAGAAGGTATTTAATCCTTGGGTAAATCTGAAAGACTTCCCTGTGTCACTGCACTGAAGGTGCTGCGTGACACCATGTAAAATATGATGCCTATGGAGTTTGCCAGACTCCACAACCAAAAAGAAACGGAGTTCACCTGGTAAAATGTTGTTACAATTGCGAGTTTACATGAATGGCGGGTGGCAGTGGTTTTACCTTTGCCTTTTAGTCTTTATTACTCGCAGGCTGTTAATTCAGCCCCGGTAATGCACAGAAGGGCCATCATTTGACCAAAATGGTGGGCTCCTTCTTATTTCCCCCCATTTCTTGTGCTAGCTGTTTCTGAGGTCTTCCCCTGCCATTCTAGGCGGGACCGACCTCAATGGAAGTTTTGTCTTTGGCAGGAAGCCTTTGTGTTCCCCGCCCAGGCAGTGTCTGAGAAGGCAGGAAGCGAGGGAGGAGTCCACAACTTTAATTCCACACGCTGTTCCCCGGATACTGTCTTTTGTCTTTAGTCTTTTGACTTTAATCATGTAGTCGGTCCTCTGGCGCCACGTTCCTCCCCGGCGCATGTCGACATTTTTGGGCTTCTGCAGGGGTCCAGCCTACGAAGGGCCCTGCCCTACGTGCGACCCCCACGCTCTTTGCCTCTGCTGCCTTGGCCCAATCACGGCTGGAAGGGTTGTACTGCATGTAACGCGCTTACACTGAATGCTCTGAAGAAAAGGTTAGCTCGGTGGAGGGAGCTCTTCGAACAGTAGTCTCTAGAGGACTTGAAGGACTTCATCAAGCACAAGTCAAGGCCCAATGTAGGGCCCCTTTTCTCATCTGCACCCCACAAGGGTGACTCCTTCCCAAGGAGACGTCTGAGCGGAAGGGACTGTTCAGGTTCTAACACCAGCACGGGTACCGAGGCTGCTTCAGCTAACGGCCGCCGAGGGGTCTTGAAATCCTACCGGTAATGTTGCTGAGGGACAAAAAGGTTCTTCTACCGGGTGTCCACCCGAGGGGGCTACGCCTATTACCAGACAAATGTCCGAGAGGGACACCTGTACGCAGCACTACTGGCAACACAGCTGAGGGCACAACACCTACCAGGCCCCGTCCTGAGGTGCAGGGTAGGCGTCAAGCTCCACCGCCAAAAGTCCTGGAGGAGACTGGGCCCAGCGAGCCAAGCACCACAGTGCAGGCACGTGGCATACAGCCAGACAAAATGTCCCCCATACCAGACAAAATAGCCACTCGTCTGATACCGTCCCCTGGTGCTGAGCCATGCTTGCAGCCGGTAACCGAAGGCTTTGGTGGGAAATGGCTGACTTCCTTCCGGAACTTCCGGCACACAGTCGAGCACGCTTCAAGGCGGGGCTGGCAGAAGCAAGCATGGTGGCTCAAGACATCATGGAGTCCACAGTGGCACATATTGACACCTCAGGCCATGCCATCTGCATAGCCTTGGACATGAGGACGAATGCCTGGCTACAGGCAACCAAAATTCCATTATAAAAATCCATAATCCACAGGTAATGCAAAATAATGTGCGTAGAGCTGCATTAAATATACCGAGGAGAAAACACATTGCTGCAACTAGAAAGCTTTGCAAATGGCTCTCCATTCAAGAAAAAATCGACCTAAAAACCATCTGCCTCACCTACAAAGCTCTGAACAACCAAGCCCCACCTTATCTCATGGGCAAATTCACTTTGAATCAGTAAACCAGAATCACAAGATCTACTAACACTTCCTGCCTGGTGGTGCCCAGGTACAATCTAAAAAGAGCTGGCGGAACCAGTTTCCCGGTTCTAGCCGCCCATCTATGGAACACACTTCCACAGGATATTAAAAGTAGCCAAACGTTCGAAAAATTCAGAAATTGTATCATCACATGGTTACTGAACAAAGTGTAGCTACACTGGGTTAACACTTGTCTATACACCGGACACTTGTTGTACTACTATCCCCCTATTATGTTGATTCTATCACCCGCAATATGTATGTATAAACTGTATATCACTTGTACTTCCTATCTGTAATCTGTATATATAACTGCTCCCTGTAACCTGTATTCATATCTGTAAACTGTATTTCGAAGGGATTGTGTCCTCCAACGTATTCCACATTTATGACAGTTGTGTCCCACAGCTGTGCACTTTGGCAACGTTTCAGCAGAGGGCGTCCTGCGTCGATGGCATCAATCCCATGTCCCTCGAAGGCCTCCATCGAGGGTCGACTTCACCGGATGTTATATATAGGACGCACAGCGCCCGTTGCCTCAGTTCCCTATTTTCCGACAACAAACGTGTTGGCTTCATAATACTCAGCGCACCTCGTGGATTCTTCGAATCTCTTATGATGTCTATTTCTTCGACCCCTCAGACTCCAGGATCCGGGTTCAAGACTTGCCAGGACTGCAAGTCCAAGATGTCGTTGACCGACCTGCACCGTATTTGCCTATGGTGTCTGGGTGAGTCACATGACACTGATGACTGCTACAAATGCCAGTCTCTTACAGGCAAGGCCTTGCGTGAAAGGAAGGGGAAGCTCCGTGCAGGTAAGCCATCAAAAAAGTCTGGATTGAAGTCTAGGGTTTCCACCGACGACTCAAGGGGTGACTCTCTGCGTCGGGAGGACCCTCAAGGTTCTCGTTCCCGGAGTGTTTCCCGCCATTTCTCGTCTTCGTGGCACTCTCGGAAGCGCCGACACTGGTTGCCTTCCCCGTCCTCTTCGGAGGATGGTGCGTGTGTACGGTCGCCTGTCCCATGAAGTCCTTGACGCCGGAGGTGTGGGCGGGATTTAAAGAGCAAATGATGGCGATTTTCCAGTCGCAAGGCACGGTTCCTGTTGCGCCTTATCATGAAGCCGCCAGAGAACGCTCTCAATCCGCGTCTCGCACGCCTTCGGGCTCGTGCCATGACTCGCACTGGGAGCCCTCAAGGTCCGGTGCGGACAAGAGCAGTCGCAAGAGCCGTGCATCTAGGTCTCGGTCCTCATCCCCAGCGAGACCGCTGCAGCCTGTGGAGGTGCCGGCGTCGACTCGTTCGGCGCCGGTCCAGTCAGACTAGGACAATGCTGTTCCGTCCTATCATCCCACGCCTGTAGGGGCATTGACGCTGAAGGTCTCGGCGTTGATTGCATCGGGGCGGATTCCGGCATCGAAGCCTTCGGCGGTCTCGACGTCTATGTTCTCGATGCCCTCACCGTCGAGGCTCTCGGCGCCCTCGCGTTTTTTGGGCGTACTGTGTCTGAGGAGTTTCCTGGGGCTTCCTCTATGTCTGGAAGGCCGGTACTGGGCTCCAGGACCTCTTCTGTTGCTTTGGCTGGGTTTTCCGAGCCTTTGCGGACATTTTTGAAGAGGAGGAAAGATCAGACATTAGAGATCCGGTTTCTCAGGATGAGGCTCCAGGATTGTTGGGTGACAGTCCATTGGAGGAATTGAGGCAGTCCCTACATGACGCCAGTGGCCTGAATACTTCTCTGGAGGTTGTTTGGTAGGCCTCCGCCGGGGGCTCATGCAGACGCTTCCTACAGGCGTCTCATGTCTAGGGTTTGCGAATACCTGGGGTGGTCCAGTCCTCCTGAGGATTTTATTCAGGATGACCTTACTGACAACTTGGACCAAGGTCCCCCCTCTGACCCGGTATTGCCCTTCCATTTTACATTGCAAAAAAGGCTGTCATCGGCTTGGCAGGCCCCGGAATCGCTTCTGTCGGTCAATTAGAATTTGGTGAAAAAGTACTGCCCATCTGTTAGCCACACCAGCTATTTGTCTACTCACCCCACTCCTGAGAGTTTGGTGGTTCAGGCGGCTGCGGCCACCTCGAGGCAGCAGGCGTAGCCTACCATCCATCCGTATAGGGACGACAAGCGCTTCGCTGGATGGGCTCGGAAGGTCTTTTCGTCAGTGAGCATGGCACTGAAGGCTGTCCACTCTGTGCCCTGGCAAGATTTACACACACTCTGTGGACCTGTATTTCCTACTCGGCTGAGCATATTCCCGAGGGGGAGGAAAGGGAGGGCTTCCTAGCCATCGTGCGTTACAGCAAGGATGCTATGTGTGAATCCCTTCAGTTGGGGTTGGGCACGGCTGACTTTGTCAGCTGGTCCATGGCTGCGAGCACCGTACTAGGCAGGTTTGTGTGGTTGCGGAAGTCTGGGTTTGCTCCTGATATGCAATCCTGTCTTCTGAACATGCCCTTTGATGGTGAACATCTTTTTGGCAGCAAGGCTGACGAGAGCCTTGAGAGGTTGCAGACCTCAAAAGCTGCAGCGAAGTCTTTGAGCGCTGCAGTACGTCAACCTCTGCCTTTTTGGTCTAGGGGACAGCAATGGAGGAGAGGTTCCTTTCGTTTCTACTCCTCTTTTGGTAGATCGAGAGGAGCTGCCAGTCAAAGGGGCCATCGTAAGAGTACCCGTGGTGGAGAACAGGGTACTCGGGGTGCCAAAGCCGCTCGGGCAGTTGCCTCTTTGCCTTCAGCCACTGCCGCAGCCGCGCCTGCTCAGTCTTGAGGCCATGTCCCAGGGTTCGCCGGTTGGGGGCAGACTTGCCAGGCATCTTGGAGAATGGCGTGCCATTACTTCGGATGTGTGGGTTCTGGATATAATAGCCCACGGCTACCGCCTTCCCTTCCTTCAGCAGCCTCATGACAATCCACCGGGGAAGCTCTTTTTGGAAGCATCCAGATCCGCTCCTTGTGCAGGAAATCCTATCTCTGCCGGAGAAAGGCGCCATAGAACTGGTGCCTGTAGCGGAGAGGAACAAGGGATGGTATTCCCCTTATTTTTTGATCCCAAAGAAAGACTGGGGATTGAGACCCATCTTGGACTTGCGTTGGTTGAACAAGCTTCTCAGGAAGGACAAGTTCTAGATAGTCACTCTTTCTCAAGTTCTCCAGGCCCTTCAACTTCAGGATTGGTTGGTGTCTCTGGACCTCAAGGATGCTTACTATTATGTGCTGATTCATCCCAAGCACAGGAAGTACCTGAGGTTTGCGGCTGGTGACTCGCACTTTCGGATTGATCTCCGCCCGAGGGTCTTCACCAAGCTGATAAAAATAATAATAAAAATAATTTTCGCATTTATATAGCACTACGAACCCTCAGGTATCGGAGTGCTGCTTATTATGAACCATGGTGTTTGATGCTCATTTATCGAGCTCGGAAGGATGAAAGGCTGAGTTTGGCACTGCCGGGATTCAAACCTGCGTTAGCAACCTCTGCATGGATGTCAAAGCGAGCGCTCTACTTGTTGTGCCATTTGACCGGCTGGGCTGGGTGATGGTGATGATGGCAGGGTACCTCAGGAGAGGGGGGATTCACGTCTACCCCTACCTGGACGATTGGTTGATCAGGGCACGCTCTCCGGAGCAAGCCCTGGATCATCTCTGTCACCTGCCATTCCCTTCACAAGCTGGGCTTCTCCCTAAATTTAAAGAAGTCGCATTTGACACCTTCCTAGTGGCTCCAATACATCTGAGCAGTGCTTGACACGTCCCTGGGGCAGTGTTCGCCTCCCCAGGTGAGGGCTCATCACATTCTGCAGATGGTGGACAAGTTTCAACGTGCCCAGAGACTCCCAGCTTTTGAATTCTTAAGGTTGCTCAGCCTCATGGCATCCTGCATTTTTCTGCTGCCAGAGGCCAGACTGCAGATGAGATACCTGCCGTGGGCTCTCAAGATGCAGTGGTCGCAGTTCTCCAGCAAGATGTCGGATCCCGTTCAGATTCCGATCATGGTCGTCCAGGATCTTCTATGGTAGGCCGACGAAGGCAGTCTGATGAAAGGGGCACAGTTTTGGCAACCATGGCCGGAGGGGACGATCGTGACGGATGCCTCCCTCACAGGATGGGGCGCTCATGCCAACGAGTTGACAGCCGGTGGCCATTGGTCTCCCTCAGAGTCCAGCCTCCATATCAATCTGTTAGAGCTGAGAGCCTTCAGGCTGGCCCTGAAGTCTTTTCTGCCCTCTGTGCGGGGGAAGACACACTTGGTTATGACAGACAACTCAGTGGCCATGTATTACCCTAACAAAAAGGGGGGGGGGGGCAGGGTCACTCCTGTTGTGCAGGGAGGCGATGCAGCTCTGGTTCTGGCCCATTTAACAGGAAATCTCTATCTCGGCAGTTCATCTGGCCGGAAACGAAAGCGCGGCAGTGGACGCTCTGAGCAGGCAGAGCGCGGTCTCTCACGAGTGGGAGCTGGCTCAGGAAGTCCTTTTGGAGATCTTTGCCCTTTGGGGAACCCCACAAGTGGTTCTTTTCGCCACCGGTGTCAACCGGAAATGCGAGAGATTTTGCTTGCAGGAATTTCCCCCAAGAGGAGCCTTAGGGGATGCATTCGTAGTGGAGTGGTCCTTCCCACTGCTGTACGCGTTTCCTCCAGTCCCCATCATTTCTCAAGTGTTGCGGAGGTTACGGAGGTTCGGTTCCCAAATGATCCTCATTGCTCCGGATTGGGCCAGGAGAGCGTGGTACCCGGACCTTCTAGACATGTCCATCTGCCCTCCATGCCATCTTCCCTACCGAGACGATCTGCTCTCACGGGAGGAGGGTCAGGTTCTCCATCCATAGGTTAGGTCGCTCAACCTTCATAATTGGTATCTGAAAGGTTGAGATACAAGGATTGGGACCTCCCGGATGATGTGATGGAAGTGTTGCTTTCGGACAGGCGGCCCGCAACGAAATCCCTGTACCGTTGCTGTTGGCAGAAGTTCTGCGACTGGTGCAGGGGTCAGAATGTGGATGCTTTCCGATGTTCCATTCCTATGGTGTTGTCTTTCCTGCATTTTTTAGCCCACAAGGGCCTTCAAGTGGGTACCATTAAGAGTTACCTGGCGGCGCTGTCTATATTTAAGCATTCGTCTGAAGAGTGTTCTTATTTTAAGATTCCTTTGATTTCACAGTTTCTGAAAGGACTGTCTAATGTGTTTCCACCGTCCCTTTTCCAGGTGCCGGGTTGGGATTTGAATTTGGTTTTAAAGTTCCTGATGGGAGCTCCGTTTGAGCCATTACAGTCTGCTAGGCAGAAACCTGTGCAGTTCCCTTTGGGAACACTGCAAAAGATTTAGGGCTACAGGTGTTAGCAGGAAACCCACTTGGTAGCAGTCTGTACCACCCAGATTTACCTGGTAGCTGTGGCTGAGCAGTCAGATTTCCCTCAAGAAGAGTTAGGCAGTCTGCAAAGTATACACAATAGGCACTCGGACACAATAATACAAGCAAACACTGACCAGGGCTTTAGTATCAAAGTATATAATTATTTATTTAAAAATACACTATTTGAAACACTCCAGCACTCTTACTGTAAAACACTCTAAACAGAGTTACTATTATAATATATACAACCCTTATTCCTTATCAGATAAGTCTTAGTTAACACAACTTATTTTCATACAGAGGTGAGTGCTTAACTATAGATGGCACTCCAACAAGTTAATGAAGAAGGGAGGGAAAAAGACAGAATATGGGAAGGTACACCACTCTAAGCTTTAGGAACACTGTTAGCAAGGCAGAAGAGCAAAAGTCACTTGTGAGCCAAAGTCCATAGGCTGGGCCCACTCTTAGAGAGAGCACATCACAAATGTGCCCAAGATCACACAGTTACACTAGGCTTAGAAAGTCTTGCAGAGAGTTCAAAAAGAGTTTAGAGAGGCTTAGGAAAGTTTAGCCAGGGTGTCCAAGGCTAACCCAGGTTCGAAAGCCGGTGGCTAAATCTACCCCGTACAGTCGGTGGCAAGGGAAGCCGGGCGGGACACGGTACCTTAAGTAGGAAGGATCCTCCAGCGGTGGCAGTTGTTCCTGGCAGTGGGTGCAAGTTTCGTCGTCGTCCAGGGGAAGAGAAGATCATCTTTCCTCCAAGTCGAGAAGGTCGTTGCACTGCCAGGGAAGAAACCAGCCGCAGAGTTTTCCGGTTAAAGGTATTACCCTTTAATTTGCGGTCGTGGTAAAACGTGGTATCCCGGTTGCCGGGGTGCTTGGCACAGGCAAGGCGGCCATGAGATACGTCGGGAAGGTGAAAAGACGGTGAAACTGGTTATCCCTACCAGTCAAAGGAAGAAGACTCTCCGGCGGGAGATCTCCTCTGTTGTTGGGAAAAGTGGTGAGACGGTCCAGCAGGGCTCCACCGGTGGTGTCGTCGTGGCAGGTCGGCTCAGCTTCTCCCTCGTCGGATTCTTAGGTCCTGTGGCGACTTCTGAAGTTCCAGTCCCCAAAGCCATGCTTTTATGCAGAAAACCCCCATTCACTCAGCCTAGCTGTCACTCAAACATGCTAAGTGGTGAGCCGGCCGGCTCACCACTTGGGCCAATCAGGACGGAGTGCGACTTGAGTTGCCTAGGCAACTCAGTCCAGGGTGCCTAAATCCCCCTCCACCCCTCCTAAGTACCCCAGACAGAGTGGCACCACTTTGGAGGGCTTCTGTGGAGATGCCCGCCAAAAAAGTGGAACAAAGGGCTCGACTTGGGTTGGAGTCACAGAAGAGAACAAAACGCCATTTTAGAACCGAGTTTTGGCAAAAAATACCAACCGGAGAATTAATATTAATTAAATAAACTGGCGGTATGTTCGAGGCTATCGTAATTAAATAAAGATAGTAGCCTCGAACAATGGGAAAATCCCATAGAGAAATATTTGCGGTTGAATATAAATAGTATCCACTGCCAAATCTCGATCAGGGGGGACGGAGACGTGCCCCCTCGACTAACGGACCCCGGGGCAATCGAATTGCCCCAGCCAGTACGTCCACAATATGATGGTTTGTACTGGTTCTGTTCAGAATTTAAGACTAATAAAGTCAATGGTGACTTTACAGACCTTGGGAGACATTAGTCAGTCCCAGGGTATGGAGTTTATACTGGGGAGTCACTATGACACCCCTGTGTCACTGCACTGAGGGTGCTGTGTAACACACATCACAAAAACACATGAAGCCCTTTGGAGTAAAAGACCCCATAGCTCATTAAACACATCTAGAGTCAAAGAAACACACTCAAATCATGTCCAAGAGTGAGGGTAAAAGAGTTTCACTCTTGGCAAGAGAAATAAATAAACCCCAAAAATCCAGCAAAGCTGCTGCGGGACTCATTAGGTTAGGAAATTCAGCCCAAACAGAGAATTCTCCCTAACACACTCTTGTCCGCTCAGACTGTTTTAAAACAGTGTTTTTAGTTGCGGTTAATTCCGCACGCAGAGGGAGTGAATTGCAGGCACTTTCTGCCAAGCCACCCTTTACTGTTTTCTATAAGGACAGGGTTGTCCTGTGGGTGCGACCTTCTTTTCTTCCGAAGGTTGTCGCTGAATTTCATTTGAGCCAGAAGGTGGTTCTTCTGGCTTTTTATCCTCCTCCGCATCCTGGTAAGGAAGAGGAGAGGCTCCGTAGGTTGGATCCTAGGAGAGCTTTGAGCTTTTATCTTTCACGGATGTCCCGGGTCAGAGTGGACGATCAGCTCTTTGTAGGTTATGCTGGACAGCGCTTGGGTCAGGCTGTTTCCAAACGGACCTTGTCCAGATGGATTGTTTTGATTATCACTGAATGCTACCGTTTGGCGGGCAAGGACCCTCCAGTAGGCTTACAGGCTCACTCTACTAATGGTGTGGCTGCCTCCACTGCTCTGCAAGGAGTGTTCCTATTCGCAATATTTGTGAAGCAGCCACATGGGCCTCAGTCCATATTTTTGTGAAACACTCTTCCCTGGACTCCATCCATGGGCAGGATTTGGCCTTAAGGCAGTCCTCCATTCAGCTATTTGATTGGGCACTCAAAATTTCACATTCTAAATTCTTTCCCTCCTCCATAGTGTGGTACTGCTTTGGGAGTCTGTCATAGATGTGGAATACATCGGAGGACACAATCCCTTCGAAGAGCAAGTTACTTACAAACTGGTAACATTCTTTCGATGGGATGTTCCTCTGACGTATTCCACATCGCCCTCCCAGCCTGCCCCTCTGGAGAATTTCCTCTGTGATTGCAGCTTCCATTCCGCAAGGCTGTAGGCTGTTCTACTGGCAGGAGACTGGTGTCACACGTTCTGAGGGAAAAAACTAAACTGAGGCAACGGGCGCCGTGCATCCTATATATAACATCCGGTGACGTCGACCCTGGACCGAGGCCCTCGAGGGATATGGGATCGACGCAGGACACACTCTGCTGAAAAGTTTCCAAAGTGCACAGCTGTGGGACACAACTGTCATAGATGTTGAATACGTCAGAGGAACATCCCATCGAAAGAACATTACTAGTTTAATTAACTTGTTCTTCTGAGGCTTGTGGAATCTGCTTAGATCACATGCTGTGCATAGTCTGACATCTAGTGGAAGCTGTAACCTGTATTCATACCTGTAACCTGTATATATAACTGCACCCTGCAACTATGATAGTCACCTTTAGCGCCCAGATACCCCTGGGTCAGGCAAGGGGGGTGTCTTCAGCGGTTCCGAGGCTTTCAGGAACAAAGGTCCAGTCAGCCGGACCGGTCTCCAAGTCGGCACCGCCGCAAGCAGCACAAGGCTGGGGGAATAAGGGCTTCTTTCAGTCTCCCTTCTCAGCCCCAACCTCCGAGGGAAAGAAGGCATGACTTTGCTCTCCGGGTCCACGTGTCTCCGGTGGGGGGGGCAAGCTTGCCCTTCAAGGACAGTATTGGCGCGCCAGGTTCGCTGACCCCTGGTTTCTATCAGTAGTGTTCTCGGGCTACCGCCTACCGTTTCCCCCTCTCCTCTCTCCTCCCCTCCACTCCCCTAGATTGTGACAACTCTTATCACGGAAATTCGATCGCTCGTAGAGAGCCAGCCAGTGGAATAAGTCCTAGCCTCCCAGCGGGATATGGACTTCTACTCCAGGATTTTCACCATACACAAGAAGAACCAGGCTGGCCTGAGAGTTGTGTTGCACCCTGAACCTTTCCCTCTCTCTTCAAAAGTTCATAATGGTTACCCCAGCACTTATTTCAGAGACACTGTGCAGGGGAGACTGGATGTGCTCCATGTATCTGAAATACGAATACCTACACGTCCCAATTTGGCAGCCTCATCTTTCCTTCCTGAGTTTCACGATCATGGGCTTCCATTTCAAGGTTCTACCCCTTGGCCTCAATTCAGCCCCCAGGGTCTTTACATGCTTATGAATGCAGTGGCAGCCCTTCTCGGGGCCCAAGGTCACCATACCTACCCATACCTAGGCGATTGGCTCGTCAGGGCGAGATCCCCAGAGGCGGTCTGTCGCACCTCCTCAGCCCTCATGAATGCGCTACACTAATTGGGATTTTCTATCTATCTCAAGAAGTCACACCTGCAGCCGACGCAGTCTGGCGCTCCTGGGCCTCCTCTGGGAGACGAGCGCTGAGAGAATTTTTCCCTTGGAAAACAAGATTGCAGCCGTAAGACGGCCGCAAGTCATTTTCTCAGTAGAGCGGGGACTTCAGCGTGGTGGTACCAGCACCTCTTGGGTATCATGGTGGCATGTCTACTGCCAGTGCCTTACACGACACAAAGCACAAAATTAGACTATTGCAGCTGCCTCATGAAGTCAGGAGTGGGGTTCCCAGGCGGAACTCGTCAGCATTCCTTCCTTTCTTCTCCAGGACCTTGTCTGGTGGATCATTGACTGCAATTTAAGGATGAGCAGACCTTTCTAGCAAGTAGCACCACAGCTTACCATAACCACGGACTCTTCCTTGGAGGGTTGGAGGTCTACCCTGGACAACCACAGCGTCCATGGAGTTTGGTTTCTTCAGGAACAGGAGGCTCATATAAATTGGCTAGAGCTTAAGACGATCTGGCTCGCTTACAAAGCCTTCCTGCCTCTGATCAGTGGCAAGACTATCCTCATTCAAATTGACAATTCCACCAGCATGTATTACATCAACCAGGGTGGTGTTAGGGAGAATACTCAAAAATGTATGAATTCCCTCCACCTTAGAGACCCCCAGCAACTTTGCTGGATTTTGAGGACTTGATTTCTTTAACCTGGAGAGAGTGAGACCCTTTTTCCCCACTCTCTCATGTATTTTAATGTGATTTTACACTGTTTCTTTTGGTTATGGAGTCTAACCAACTCTATAGTCATCATCTTTTACGGATCTATGTGATCACTGCGACGGCTGAAAATGCAGACTTTTTCTTTTTTTTAACCCTTTACACCACATATATTTGCGGGGGGAGACCCCCCACAGTCACCCCATGTTAATATCATACACTAAAGCCCCCCACATATATATAAGGTGTAAGGGATGGGTTAAAATGAAAAAGAAAAGTCGGCATTTTCGGCCGTTGCAGTTCCCAGGTCGACATTTTTGTACGACTCCATCTTTTATAATTGTCACAAAGCACCTTCAGTGCAGAGCCACAGGGAAGTCTTCCAGATTTCCCAAGGTTTAAAAACCTTCTCTGGGATCAACTACTGTTTTCCCAGAGCAGTAAAGTGAAATTGACTTTACTTGGAATTGTAGCTATCTAAACCCAGCACACACTAACTTAGAATAGTTTGCTGGAGGGGTTACTTATTATCCCCTTTGTCTAGCTTCTTATGTAACATCTTATATGTTAAACATTCCTCAATTGACTGGCTGGTGGCTGTGGTTGTTTTTGAACTACCTTGGTTTGCCATTTTCTGCAACTGTTCGCGTACATCCATCTTTGCGAACCAGGTTTGGTCTCTTTGTTCATTCGTCTTTGGCGGGCTTCAGGAGTGAAACCCGCTTCTGGCTGCAGGGTGTCTGGGGTAGGCAGGAAGTGAGGGAGGTGCCCAAAACTCTGTGCTTAGTCTCCTAGGAGACCCAAATGATTGGCTGGCTGACTGTCCGGCAAGGACAGCCACCCTGCTGGGTGAGTGACAGCTAGGCTGGAATGAATGGGAGAGAACTGAATAAAAGGTGTGTCTTTTGGCTTGGAAGGCAGAGTCGACCACTGGACGAAGGAACCGAAGAAGAGCTTGAAAGAGGACACCTGCTGCAACTCCTGGACCGTTGGTTGGCCCGGTGAAGCTATGCTGTAGTGACTACTTGCCAAGTTTGCATCGACAGAGAAGCCCCTGCAAGGACCACTTCTCCCTTTTTGTTGGTGGAACCAATCAACTCCAAAGTAAGCCACCTGGACATCCATCTCGGAGCTGGTTGATTTCCCTCAGAGTTGCTGCTGGAAACGGAATAGGCAGGGAGAGGAACACCAGATTTTGAACGTTACTTTTAAGCTGGCCTAAAGCTTTTGGAAGAGCCTCCTAACTCCCAATAAGCAGGATCGACCCAGTCTGACCCCTCCCCCTCAGCCGAGTGCGGGATCCCAGATGCCAGGAAAGTCCACCTTGACAGCCAGGAACTGCGCTTGTTGCTATTTGCTGTACCGCAAGGAGCTGAAACGCCAAACAGCCACTGAAAGTGAAGCTTGCCGGTTGCCTGTTTTGACAGTCCCAGTGCAGGAGTCCCCCCAACGTCCTCCCTCTTGTCCCCACGACTGAGGCCCAGGGACAGTGAGATCTGCAGAGCTGCACAGGAACAGTGGTCATCAGCTGCATCTTTTCTTCTTTACCAAGGTACTGTAAAATAAGTCAGAGAACTTACCTCTTACTGTAGCAGTGCTTGTAACTTCCACAACTCACAAGTCTAATCAGCTTGTGGCCGTACATTTGATTCTTCTTTTCATCAAAGACTCCTAAGAACTGGTGCACAGATTTCTTGTTACTGAAGTCACCTGTGGGTGTAGGTTGTCTGTGGACCATCCCAAAAGGGTCTTGTCTGATTCAGAAACTCGGAGTGTACCGTATTGAAGTGCATTTGTGCGTTACTAGTATATTGCTCCCTTCTAAAGAAGGCTTTATAACTGACTGATAAATTAATAATAGTTTATGCAAGAATCCTTGAGTGTACGAGTTTATTTGAATACCTGTAACTGTGATTCTTTGTGTAACTCCACTACCGCTCACATTTCACCTTTTGAGATTAGCCTGGCTGCTCAACACGCTACCAAAACTGTGTAGTACAAGCTTATACCAAAGGTTGGGTTGCCTATACCTGTAGTCATAGTTGTTTGTAGTGGTCCCAGAGGGTACTGCAGTCAAACTTTGCCTAACAGGTAGCACCAGGTCTCCTCCTCTGTGCAACCTGTCAGTCAGCATTTGGGAGTGAGCTCTGGGGAACAACATAGATTTGATGGTGATCCACCTCCCGGGGAGTCAAACCTAGAGGCGGACAGACTCAGCAGGTTGGGTGCGGACAATTAAGAATGGCAACTGACCGATCAAGTCCTCCAGGGGATCGTCGAAAGATGGGGGCATCCACAGTTGGATCTCTTTGCCACCTGGTACAACAGGAAGTTTCCCCAGTTCGTGTCATGGCAGGGCCCGGGCTCCATCAGCGATGCGTTAGTTACAGTGGAACAACATGAATGCACATGTATTTCCTCTCACTCACCTGGTACACAGGGTGATAAGCAAGATAAGGGAGTCCTGACAACTCAGTATCATTCTGATAGCTCCATGGTGGCAGGCGAGACCATCGTTCTCTGAGATGCTCAGCCTGTCGGACGAGCCTCATATTCACCTTCCATTGGGCCCCGCTCATCTACTGTCACAACAGGGATGCTCTGTCATCCACCCCACCCCGCAGAAGTTGGCCCTCTCAGCGTAGTTCCTGAACAGGTTACCTCGAAGCACCTGCGACTTTCACAAACTAACCTAGACATCATACAGGGTGCCAGGAGCGATGCTACTAGGAGCCAGTACAAAAGCAATGGGTCTAGGTTTTGCCACTAGCCTGAGTCTAAAGAGGTTGATCCGCTCACTTGCTCGTTGGACGACGTGCTATCTTTCTCTGCACCCCTCGCGCACTCGGGGTGCAAATAGAGACCTGCCGCCCCTATCTGGCGACCATTGGAGCCTACCGGAACTAGAGGAGGAAGTGTTCTCTTCCTTCAATCAGGTGGTTAAAAGCCATTTGGCGGGCCTCACCAGGCTCTACCTGCCTATCAAGAAACCACACAATGTCGTCCGCGGACATCAGGCTGGTCACCATTAAGACAGCCCTCTCGGTGGGTGTTACGTCTGCACGCTGTGAAATCCATCCTCTTGTCGCTTCCGAGCCCTACTCTACCTTTCATAAGGACAAGGTGGTCCTCAGAACACATCCTGTCTTCCTCTCTAAAGTAGTCTTTGCTCCATCTAAATGAGGAGATGGCGGTACCCACTTTTTTCGCTGATCTTAAGGATGTTGCTCACAGGGTCCTGCATTGTCTGGATGTTAAGCGGGCTCTAAAGTTCTACCTGGATAGAACCTAGAGCTTCTGAAGATCCGGGGCTTTGTCACCTCGATGGGGCAAGGCTAGGATATCGGGCTTCTAAGCCATCCATAGCATAGTGGATGGTTTCGGCCATTAAGGAGGCCTACGAGGGGCAGTACAAGCCACTGCCGTCAAACATGCATGCCCACGCTATCAGAGCCAAGGCGACGGCAGTCGCATTCCAGAGGTACGTTCTGTGGCAGGTTATTAGGGCAGCCACGTGGGCCACTCCGTCGGCCTTCTGCAAGCACTACTGTCTTGATGTCTCTAGGTCAGTGCAGCTTTCGGATAGGCAGTATTAAGGAACTTGTTTTCTTAAGGAGGGTCACCTGTCCACCCTGGGCTTACATTCAGTTGTTATCGCCCATACAGTATGGAGGAAAGGGGACGGGACTTAATAGTAATTATACGTTACTCACCGTAGTGACTAACATACTCATAGTCCATAGTCACCCTTCCTCCATACGTCCCACCATACTCCATTCCCTCCTTAATAAAACTGGTGTCATTAGGCAATGGTAATATTGTCGAGCCGTCAGTGGGAACTGAGGAGTGGCGCCGGTGGGAGGAGTCAGGGGCGCTCATGATCCCAGGGTCATGCCCCAGCACGTCTTGAAATTTAAAGGTGAAGATTTTTCTGGTGGAAAAGGTTCAGTATCCTGTCCCTAGCAAGGGACGCCTATACAGTATGGAGGAAAGAGAAGAGGACTATGGACTAAGACTACGTTAGTCACTATGGTGAGTAACATATTTCTTTGAATCCTTGAAGGCCCCTCACCTGAGTGCTGGACCAGATTAGCGACGAGAATCCGACCAGCGATATTCAGTCTTCGCCTGGCTCATGAAATGGGTGCCAAAACAAGAGAGCTGCATCCAGCCACTAAGAAACTCTTGCCTTTAGTCTTCCCTGTTCATCCCTGTTATGTTATGCTTACAAAGCTTATAAAGCGCACTGTCACCCGAAGGTATCATGGGGCTGGATAGCACAGGGCAGGCTAAACTCTGTAGCCTAAAAGAGGAGAGTCTTCAGAGATATCTGAATTGCAAATGGCTCGAAAGATTTCTAAATGTGGGCAGTAGGTCGTTCCACAGTTGAGCTGCTGGCACAGAGAAAGCGCCCCTGCTCCTTCTGAAGCCACAAACCTTGAAGTCCTCTTCGACTCCTCTCTCCTTTCTCCCTCACACTTGGGACATGGTCAAGAAGTCCCACTTTCAACTCACAAGTCTCCCTTTTCTCACGTTCCCCAGAAGCTCAATATTACCCGAGCCCTAGCTCTCTCTAGGCCAGACAACTGCAATAGCCTTCTCCTGAATCTACCTTCTTCCACTCTACGACCCCTCCAGATAATCCAGAATAGGGCAGCAAAACCTATCCTTGGCCTGAAGTCCAGGGACTGCATCCCTCCTGCCCTAAAAACCCTTCACTGGCTCTCGGTTCCATCACAGATTAAATTGAAATCCCTCTGCATCATCCAGAAGGCTGTCTGGGGCCTGGGACCACGCTATCTGCAATTTCCTCTTAGTAAATACTCTCCCTCTAGACCTCTAGGGCCCTCTGGCACCAACTCTGTGTGTAAAGCGTTTTGCTAAAGAGAGGGTCGGTGCCTGATCACTTTCTTCAGCTGGCTCCCTCTTATGGAACCAACCTCCCCCTCCCTTTCCCTTTCCGTCTTGAACAGGACTTCCCCAAATTTCGGAAACTTGTCAAGACTCACCTCCTCCTTCCCTTCGTCTGCTTATCTGAGTCACTGTTATTGGTGGCCCTTATGTATCTCTCGGGGACCTGGTCTCCCATACCCAATCGCCTCAGTCTACCTCTCAGCACCCACCAGCCTCGATCCTGTAGGCCTGCACTTAGTACTTGCTTTACTATGTACTTCATCTGCTTCTCACCCACAAGCTTGGACATTCCAGTACTTCCCCTCCCCCCCACTTCCCCTCATCTCGCTGCACTTGCTCAATACTCGAGGCATAGTAGGTTTGTCTTTAACTTCCTCTGTATTGTTTTTCAATCCCATGCTCCCTCCCTGTTGCCCTGTGGGGCGCGTTAAAACATAATTGACTTACTGTAGAAGTACCTAACAAATGCACAATAACATAATTTTTTTTAAAAAACAATTTTTACTTATTTTCCAAACATTTCACACATTGTTAATAATCGATCTGTACAAATCTTTTGTCATAAAAAGAAAGAAAAAAACTCCCCAACCCGCCCTCTAACTCCCACTCAAACTCGGCCTACACTGCATCCATCAATTCCTACTTTGTACCATGCCTTAATTTTGCCTATCTACGGTAGTTCCCTGTGCAGGGATGACATCTGTTATTTGTGTCTCACATTCAGAGGCTGTCAGACTCACTATGAGCAATCTCCATGACCCCTCTCCCCCCTGTTCTCCTTTTCTACTAGATGTTTCCTGCCACACAGTGGTTTCTGCATTAGCCCATTTCAACAAGTCGCTCCACCACACATGCGCCACAGGGTCTTACTTTTGCTTTCCACCCCATTGCTATTCTGTGTTTTGCCAGGATATACGCTAAATCCTTAAGTTTGTTTACATGCGGAGCCCGTTTTGGTCTAGGGAATCCTCCCCAGTAGACACGCCTTGGGAGACCCCACTTCCAGGGTGATCCCCGCTTTCGCTAACAATAGTGCCACCTCTTTCCAAAACCTGCCGATCTCTACACACGCCCAAAACAAATGCACAAGATCTGCATCTTCTCCACATTTCAGGCACGCCTGCACCGTAGCTTTGGTAAACCTATTTACTTTGCTCGGTGTCAGGTGTGCCCTATGCGTCACATACAGTTGAATTTCTTGTAACCTTGTGTTCCTTGATACCTTTTTGTGGTACAATTTCACTCTCTTCCACCCCTCGTTTGACAGCATTTCCCGAGATCCACTTCTCATTGACATCTAATCTGATCCATCTCTCCGCCCACTTTGCACATTAGCAGTTCATATATACATGACACTTCATGTCCCCCTTCCGATATATCATAAAATGATTCAGTGGCCTCATCAGACTGCAAGGGCATTGCGGAGTCTGGCCCCCTTTGCTTCAAACTTCTCAAAATTCTGGCATGTGTAATATATTGCCTGCCATGTATTCCGGTTTCTTCTTCTAGCTTTTCGAACCTCAGTAAGTGACTAACGTAGTCTTGGTCCCCTTTCCTCCATACTTCTCTCAGTACATCCCCTTCTGTAGCTATCCCCACAGTCTCCCAGCTCCTCTGCACGTTTATCCTGATCCGTTCATCAACTCCTCCTTACGCTGCTAGTGGGATCTGTGGGGAGTATAGTGCTGCACCGACTAGTAGTTGTCTTGCTCTGCGCCAGGTATTACACCTGAGGCGCAACAGTAGACTCTCACTGGCTTTATATGAATCTGGTAATCCTATAACTTCCTTCAAGATGAACGGAGCACTTGCCGTCCCCAGCAGCAACGACTCTGTTCGTCTGACAACCACTTGGCCACACATTGTAGCTGGCCAACTATAAAGTTTGTCTCAAAATTGGGCAGCCTTATTCCTCCCTATTAATTGGAGTTCTGGAGCTTCCAGAGCGCCACTCTATTTCTGGAGTTATGTCATATGAAGCTCCTGCATATCCGATGGAGTCTATTGAAAAAACCTTTCGGTATTGCATAGGGGATGTTAGCAAAGTAATGTAGGAGTCTAGGCAGCACCACCATCTTCAACAATGCTGCACACCCCATCATGGACAGTAGTAACTTCGCCCAAAAGGACATGCTATTATCAACTTTGTCTACTGCCTTAACCATATTCTTCATATGTTCCGCCTTTGGATCATGATGTATATCCACCCCTAAGTACCTGAATGTTACTAATTCCCATTTAATCGGCAACACCTGTAACCTTTGACTGGGGCTTTTGCTGTACTCTCCTAGGGGATACAGAAGCATATCATCTATGTACAATGAGAGCAAATGTTGTCCGCCTGGTGTGTTTATACCTGTCATGGTGCATGCCCCTGAAACCCGCGAGCCCAGCCCAGATTCTGGCTTCCTTTGGGACTTCCCAGGCCCCAGCCAGGCTCACCTGGGCTCATTCCTAGCGCCGCTGGCGCCAGGCTCATGGTAAGTGTTAAAAATATGGTCCATTTATTTGGCTCCGAGATGCTGAGCCATTCAGTACAGGGTGTAGCTTGGGACTACTTTACCTGAGTGAAAGGATACGATGAAAGAGACTATTTTCCTGGAACTACTTGCAAGGCTATTTAAACCGCACCTTGCAAACTGAACACTCTTCGCGTTAATCTGCACTCCTGCAGCATAGTGCTCACTGTGTCAGTTCTTGCTTCCTTTCTGCCACGCCCGTCCAGTCTCTTCTATCCATTGGCTCCTGTGAAAATAGAAGAACAAGAGTTATTCACGCATTGAAGGCCTTACCTGCAGAACATCCGGACTTCGCCTTTACGCTTACCCAAGGGCCGCCACATCTGTAGAAGAGCAGAACAGAAGGTACCCTCTCGGGTAGCGACGCACCTGACTCGGCCTCCTCCAGGAACTCCATCGAGCAGTTCTCCATCATTCTGCATCGCGCCGCATCTCGACACCGTCAGTCGGACCTTCCATCTTCTTCCTGGAAACAGCGCCCCACCTGCCAAACAGAAAAGACAAAGCAGGTTAGTCGCACCCAACAAGGCCAAAATAAAGCGAACTATTAGCTCATCTCGCACAGCGCTCTACTTACCGGCAAGAATCCTGCACATCATTGTCAGGAGAGTCATCCATCATCCGAAAGCCGCTTTCGTGCTGCACCTGAAAGAATAAAAACAAACATTAGATATCTTGCATGCAAGGACTATGGGCAGCTATTTTAAGGAGTTATTGGAATAGAGACTTACCTGCTTACTCCGGTCCATCCACTTCAGCAACCTCCAAAGGATCAGTGAATTAACTCGATCCTGGAACCAGAGTAACCGCGCCCCTGCCAGAGAGTGTGCAGGACGGAGAGCTCACTCATATAATAGACAAGATGAACATCTCCTGAGGCTAGACAGAAGGGAAGACGCAAGCAGGCCCTCATTAGGCAAAGCAACACCAGTGCAGACATCATCCTTCGCACACGAGCACGCCCCCGTGGAGACCAGGTGAGCGTGACAGTACCCACCTCCCCGAACTCCGTTCTCCAATATACAGCTAACGGTTCTAATGCCAATATGAATAGCATCGGGGACCACCAATAACAACCATGGCCATTTCACTGAGTCGAAGGCTTTAACTGCATCAAGCGATACCATTGCTACTTCCTGTGTTCCTCTATTTGTATGATCTATAATGTGGTGTAGCCTTCTTAGATTGTTAGTAATGTGCCTGTGTGGGATGTAGCATGTCTGAACTGGATGGACAAGTTTACTTCTCTAGCATGGGGTCTGGCATGGATTCACATGCTCATGAATATTCCCCGTTGTCAGGCTGGGAATCCTCGGTAAAGAAAAAAATCAGTATCAGTTTCGTTTCTGATCTGTCTTTCTTAGTAGCAACCAATCCCTGATCTCTGGGTCATACTGCCCCCAGCCAATGACTGCCCTCTCTCTAAGCCCCGCCCCTGGCAGCCATCCTCAGATTTTTACTGCACGCTCAAGTGTTGGGAGTCCTCGTGTTTAGCTCTCGAGTTTTTTACTGCGTTTTCACGCTTTTCAGGAGATTTTCTCATTTTTTCGGTTAATCGAGCCTCAAGCTCCACCGTTTCTACTTCCGATAACGGAGACCCGTTTCGGAATTCTTCTACGCCCCTCAAGGGTGAAGTTTTCGTCCAGTTTACACTTCTTGGAGGATTCCGGAACATCTGCGGCGTACCTCAACGGACATGGCCCAGGACAAGGGAAGCTCGACGCCCGGATCTAAGCTGTTCAGGAACTGCCCTGGATGCGTATTATATAATGTTTTCAAGGAGGACGAGCATTTGCGATGTCTCTTCTGCCTTCATGATGACAAGACGCACGTGGAGAAGGACTGTGCGTTCTGCAAGAACCTTTAGGAACGGACCAAACAAGATCGTCGTTCCTGCCTCGCCACCTGGCTGGAGAAGGGCACAGCAGGTGAAAAGGCGAAGAAGAAGTCTGAGCGGTCTTCTAATTCCTGTGAGGGCGCCCCGGCGACGGGGGCCCAACATAAGGCCAAGCACCCCGAGTCCGCGGACACCAGGAGCGTCGAAAGGTTGGGCTCTTCGGTTGCCAAACAGGGAGCTACTTCCCTGGCACGTTCGGCCACGAGCCAGCCCCCTGGTTCGAGGAAGAGGAAGTCCGAGGACCCGGGTAGGCCGCTGGAGCGGACCCAGTCGATCTCCAAGGGGGAGCGAGGCGCTGACCCTCCCCCCAAGACGAAGGCCCAGGACGCACCTAAGGTGGTGAGGGCTTTGATCCACCCGGCTAAGGCCTCTACCGAAGTGGTCGCTGCGACCCTGGCAGAGCCGGCTGAGACTATGCCAGTGGAAACGGCCTCTGGGCCCAGAGTATCCCTGCCACCACGGAGGGAAACCTCTTTCCAGCCCATCGCTAAGATCCCCGTGAAGCCCCCGGCTGAAAAAGAGGGGGGGGGGTGGCCAATACAGACTCGGAATCAGCCTCTGAGGAGGAACTGGTGGAAACCGAGAAGGGCCTCAACGAAAGGTCCATAGGCCTCAATGAGAGGTTCATAAGCCTCAACGAGCGGTTCGAGAAGGTTCGATCCCAGGGGACGGTTCCCGCTGACGTGATCGAAGATAGCGACGATGACGACGAACAGGGCCCAGTGGAGCGGCCATGCCGTCCGTTGCAGCCATTGCCCGAGCCCCAGGATAGCTCGGCGCCCATTTGGTTGGCAATCCAATCCTTATGTACCGAGATAAGGACGAGATTACCACACACCCGGACGGAGCATCCAGAACGAGGCCCGTCGGGAAGCCATCCGAACAAGCGGAGGAGAGTCCACCCCGCTCCGCCCTCCGTACCTGCGAGACCGGTGGACCCCTCATCCCCCTCGCCGGACCCTAGAGAGGATACGGCGACGGATACAGCGACGGGGACGGACGATAACGGCGGCGATGACACGGCGGACATCCCGTCGACACCCCCTCCACCCCCCCGCGGGCTTCTCCAGCCGACGAGGTTGGCTCTTTCCACGCCATGATAACCAGGGCATCCGAGCTCTTTCAGCTCTACCCTGAAGAGCAGAAAAAGGAGGGGTTTCTGTACCAACTACGAGCGGCCAAGAGGAAGACAGTCCTTGCGGTGCCTTTACTCGACGACATCTGGGACGAGGGGCTTGCTGTCCTCAAGAACCCTTCCACGACACCCGCCAAGAGGGACAGGTACGAGAAGAAGTACCGAGTCCCCGATGCCGCCCCCTTGTGCCTCAGGGCCCAGCCCACGCCGGACTCGGTCGTCTCGGCAGCGGCTAAGAAGAAGGCAGTGGGCGTGGCGGCTTCAACTTCCACTTCCCCGCCGGACAGCGAGGTCAAGAAGTTGGACTCTATGGGACCACGAGTCATCTCGGCGGCGACGACGATTAAGACGGCCAGTGCCTTAGCGATCGTAGCCCGCTACGACAGGGAGCTCTGGTTCAAGATATCTCCCCTGCTAGACTTCCTGCCTGATGACAAAAGGGCGGAGGCCCTAGAAATTCTACAGGAAGGCGAGGTGGCATCGGATCACGGCATAACGGTGGCAACGGACATTGCCGATACTGGATTTCGCCAACTGGGCAACAGAGTTTGCCTCCGATGACGAGGATGGCTCAAGGCGACAGACTTTCGCCAGGACGTCCAGGCCAGAGTGTTGGACATGCCGTTCGACGGCAACAACCTTTTTGGTAGGGCAGTGGATGATTCTCTACAGGCCATCAAGACCGACTCGGAGACGGCCCAGGCCCTTGGGGTGCTCCAACAACGACGGCCCTTTCGGAGCTCCGGAGGCAGACGGTGCCTCCAAAGGATCCAGCGGGGGTTCCTCCACCTACCTCCAGGCAGCCCGCTCTTCCTCCCAGGAGTCCTACAGAGGTCGCGGCAAGCAAGGGGGATCCTGCCGTCGTCGCCAAGGCGGCAAGGCCGCCTCCAAGCAAGACTGACCCGGCCGGGTTGTCGTACCCCCACCGAAGCACCCCGGTGGGAGGCCGGCTGACGAAGTTCGTCAGAGTGTAGGAGTCGATCGTTGGGTGCTGGACACCCTTGCCAACGGGCACTCGCTGGAATTCCAAAAGAAGTGCCCTTAAGTTCCTCCCGTGGTCAGGAAGGAGAATCACATCCCTCAACTGCTGTTGGAGGTAAAGGCGATGCTCAAGAAAGGTGCCATAGAGCTCGTCCCCAGGAGGCTCTGGGGCTCCGGAGTGTACTCAAGGTACTTCCTCGTCAGAAAGAAGACGGGCGGTTGGCGCCCCATCCTGGACCTGCGTCGGTTAAACAAATACATCAAGGCACAGAAATTCAGGATTGTCACCCTCCAGCACGTGCTTGGACAGCTGCAGGAAGGTGTCTTCCTATCGTTGTTGGACCTGGAGGATGCCTACTTCCACATCCCCATTCTAAAAAGGCACAGGAAGTTCCTCAGGTTCTTGGTTCAAGGACGCCACTACCAATTCAGAGCCCTACCGTTCGGATTTAAGTCGGCACCCAGGGTTTTCACCAAGTGCCTGGCACCAGTGGCGGCGCGGCTGCGCCTGCAGGGGATCCACGTCTACCCCTACCTGGACGACTGGCTCATCCGGGCGAGGACAAGGAAACTCGCCGTCGAACATACGGCGAGGACCGTCCGGTTACTCATGGAGCTGGGGTTCGCCATCAACTACCCCAAATCCCACCTGCTTCCATCGCAAGTAGCACTGTTTCTGGGAGCGAAGCTCGATACAGTGGGGCAATTGGCCTCCCCTTCAGAGGAGAGGACCAAAACCATCCTGGCCAAGGTGCGGTGCCTGTTAGCCACCTGACGTGGCCAGGGTGAGGTCTATCAAGTCCCTTCTTGGGATGATGTCCTCATGCGGCTGTCTTGTACCCCTTTGCAGACTTCGGATGCGTCCGCTACAGGAGTTTCTCGACGCCTGCTGGTTTCAGGCGACGGGCTGCTTCGAGGACAGGATCCCCCTCGACGAGGAGTTCCGTCGGGTGATCCTATGGTGGGGCACCTAGGCTCACCTCACTACAGGCACGGACTTTCAAACCCCGGCGTTCCAGGAGATGGTGAGGACGGACGCCTCTCTGGAGGGTTGGGGGGCCCACACCGGAGATCTCCACGCAAGAGGCCTTTGGCTCCCGGAGGAGAGGTTTCTACACATCAACATCCTGGAACTCCGAGCAGTGTTCTGGGCGCTCGTCGTTCCTTCCGTCCCTCAAGGACAAAGTGGTGAGGATCTTCACCAACAACACCACCACGATGTTCTACATAAGGAAGCAGGGGGGCGCCAGATCCCCAGCCCTATCCAAGGAGGCCCAGGATCTGTGGCACTGGGCCGTCGCCCAGGGGATGTTTCTGGTTCCCTTCCACTTGGCAGGAATAAAAAACACCATCGCCGACTTACTCAGCAGGGAGCTGCGCTCGTGCCACGAGTGGGAACTGCGCCAGGACCAAGTGGATCGACTCTTCGAACGATGGGGCAAACCCCCGATCGATCTGTTCGCGACGGCGACGAACTCCAAGTGCCAGAGGTTCGCCAGCAGGTTCCCACAGCCGAGGAGCATGGGCGATGCTTTCTCATTCCCTTGGGACGGCCTGTTTCGATAACGCGTTCCCTCCGTTGCTGTTGCTGCTCCGCCTCATCAACCAGCTCTAGAAGTCAAGGTGCAGGATGATCCTCGTCGCACCGGCGTGGCTGAGGCAGATCTGGTTCCCGGACCTTCTGGACTTGTCAACGTCCCCACCAGTCAAGCTGCCGGCGGATGCGGATCGTCTCTCCAGAAAAGGAGGCGCCATTCTCCATCACGACCCACAGTCGCTGAACTTGCAGGCCACGCTCCTGCGTCACTAGAGTTTGGAAGGTACGTTATACCGGCTGATTCCAGAGAGGTTCTTGCAAAGGCAAGGGCGTCCTCAACTCTCAAGTGTTACGGTCACAAATGGAAGAGGTTCTCTGTCTGGTCCCGTGCACAGAAGATTAACCCTCTGCAGATTACGGCCCCTCAAGTACTGCCGTATCTACTGTCGCTGTCCAAAGCTAGACTGGCTCATGCCTCCATCGAAATACATCTGGCTGCCATCTCCCGATATACCAGGACTACGGGACGGGCGTCCTTGTGGTCTCATCGCCTGGTGAAGGAATTTATGAAGGGACTATTCCGATCGTTTCTGCCGGTGAAGGCTCCTGCCCCAGCGTGGGAGCTTAATGTGGTGCTGACCAGGCTCATGGGTGGCCCCATTCGAGCATATGCATTCAGCGCCTTTTGAAGTTCCTGTCAGGGAAGACTGCGTTCCTCGTGCCCATCACCTCCGCACGACGAGTGGGAGAGATCCAGGCCCTATCTTGCAAGCCTCCATACTTGACTTTTCATGACACGAGGGTGGTGCTGAGGACGCACCTCTCCTTCATGCCCAAGGTGCCGTCGGACTTCCACCTCAACGATCCCTTGGTGTTGCCAGTTTTCTTCCCGTCGCCTTCGACGCCAGCCGAAAGGACTTTGCACTCGCTGGATGTGGCTAGAGCGCTGAAGTTCTACGTGGACCGCACGCAGAGTTTTCGGAAGACGTCACAGCTGTTTGTGAACTTTGGATCTGTGAATCAAGGAAAGGCTCTCTCGAAGTCTTCCATTTCCAGATGGCTCGCCGGCTGCATCATGCACTGTCACCGGTTGGCAAACCGACTGCTGCCCGGTTGTCCGAGAGCCCATTCGACCAGAGCGATCGCTGCTACCACGGCGTTCCTGTCTGGTGTGCCCCTGCTAGACATCTGCAGGTCTGCCACGTGGAGGTCTGCACACGCCTTCACGAGATTGTACTGCGTCGATCGGGACTCCTGGGAGGAGTCCAGGGTCGGCCAAGCAGTGCTGCGCAACCTGTTCGCCTAAGGCGAGCATGGTGAGAAGGTAAGAATTGCTTAATGTTGAGTTTTGGATGTAATGCTTAATGTTGAGCCTTTGCCACCTCCCGTGGTTGTGCATTTGTGTACTGCTATGTATTCTTTTATTCATGAGCATGTGAATCCATGCCAGACCCCATGCTGGAGAAGGAACAAGTTACTTACCTGTAACTGTTGTTCTCCAGCATGGGTCTTGCATGGATTCACATGCGAACCCTCCCGCCTACCCCTCTGCGGCTCTTCCCTTGGTCATACTGCCACTTTGCGTGCTACCAAATCTGAGGATGGCAGCCAGGGGCGGGGCTTAGGGAGAGGGCAGTCATTGGCTGGGGGCAGTATGACCCAGAGATCAGTGATTGGTTGCTACTAAGAAAGACCGATGAGAAACGAAACTGATACTGATTTTTTCTTCTTTACCGAGGATTCCCAGCCTGACAGGGAATATTCATGAGCATGTGAATCCATGCCAGACCTATGCTGGAGAACAACAGTTACAGGTAAGTAACTTGTTCCTTATCACGGGCTTCAATCTCATTGCCATCAACGTGGTGAGAATCTTCCCATCTTGGTTCAGTAAGGACAGCAGCCTGTATGACCCACATTCTGTGTCTGGTTTATTGGGTTTGAGGAGGGGGACAATTATTGACTCCTGCAACGATCCTGGCAACATACCCCATTCTAAGACTTCATTTAGCATATCTAGCATAGGCGGAAGAATCTCCTTTCTATACTCTTTATAAAATTCACTAGGGCACCCATCCGCCCCAGGGACTTCTACAGTGGGCAGTTCGCTAATCGCGTTAGCCACTTCCGCAATCGTAATGGGCATCTCTAGCTTATCTCTCTCTTCTTTGCATAGCTTGGGAAGATGTATTTATGTCTGCGTTTCTTGAATGTCTATTTCCTCCTCTACCGTGTTTATCTCATACAGGTTTTTGTAATACTCAAACAAACACTTATTCACTTCTTCTTGGGTTTCCCTTTAATCTTCCATCACTTCTATGTACTGCCCGGATTGGTTGTTGTGCGTTCTCGCTTTTATACAACCAAGAGAGCAATCTGCCTGATTTATCCCCTTCTGCATGTTGGCGTTCTATATATTTTATATAACTTAATTTACCCACTCTATCCAACAGCTGACTGCATGCTAGCTGGAAAAGGGACACTTCTTCTGCTTCTAATACTGTCCTGTTACCAGCCCTCATTATAGTCTGCAATTTATCTGCTTTCCGCAAGTCTAGTAATATCACTGCCTGTAGTCCTTTGGATTTGGCAATCGCCGCTCCCCTCACCACCACCTTGAATTCCTCTGTCAAGACTGGAGGCGGGTGTCTGTACTTCTGCTCTCTGTATGGCAGAGGAGAGGCGCAGAGGACCCCATCCAAGATTCTCTATTATTGGTAACGTAGTCGAGCAATAAAGACCTAGCTTCTCAGGAGGCGATGCAGGATGGTTCCTAAGTACAGTGTAGTCCCCAGGCACTCACAAAGGAATGTCTGCACACTGTATTAGTGAAAACAGTCTTTATATAATTAAGGTTCAAGGTTATGTACACAATCATAATAACTCACTTTGTGCTCCGTTAATCTACAATGGCAAATATATACAGTTCTAAGTGGTACCACAATTATTATCAGATTTCATTAAAGTGCATCAACTGTACTCTGGTTAAATGTCACACAAATCAATTAATAAAGTTACCCAACAATAGACATAGGAGGAAAGCAGTTGGTTCGAACTATTGGCAGAATACTGGCCCCTACCACTAGAGACAGTTCTGTGTGGAGATCCCTCTACCTGGGTAACCTGTAAAATAAAGATATACTACAAGCCCAGTCCATATATTGTTCAATGAGTCTTAACCCCTTCTAAAGTGTTTCTACCACCCCAAAGTACCTGAAATGGCAGAGTTCATCGAGGAGGCCTCAATGGATCCTTCTTGAGTGACTCCCTTTAAAGCATGAGCCACAGATCGTTGATGGGCCTCAAAGAAAGTGAACTTGGCGTTGATGAACCTCGATGGAAAGTTTGGCGGCGTCGAGGCAGCAGCTTCAGTCCTGGCGGTGTTCGTCTGACGAGTCGAAGATGTCCTGCAAGGATGAGGTGTGTGGGGCACCTCGATGTCGATAGTTCAGGACCACAAAGGGTTTGAGAAGAACTTTGGCCCAGCAAGGGTCAGTCGTCCGGTGTCTCTATGGACTTTGGGTGGCGGGAAACCCACCGGCGGATGCCCCTCGGCGCATCGACAGCCTGGCCTTCTCCAGCGGGATAAGGCAGTCAGCGGTGCGGACTAGCGCGTTCGGGAATCAAATGCCTTAATGGAGCATTGCGGCTCCGGTCGTCGACGGCACGGTGTCAAGCAGTCCCTGCTTCTGGGCAACTAACTTTGACAGGTCTCCAGTGGTTATAGCAAACCTGCGAACACTGGTCGACGACGGTGGACGAATGTCCGGTGCTTCTTTGTTCTCCTCGACGGTCCCCGTCTCCGGTCAGCAGCCTGTTGAGGGTCTGACTTCCAGGGAGCTTGGCCGAAAGGTTAGCAGTGCACGATGGTCCCTCAAAGCTCGGGAAGAGGGCGCCTAACCAGGACCTTTCTGGGTCAGTTCTTGAAGACACAGCAGCTTTCAGATCGACCAAGTAGAGCAACAGCAATACTTCTCTTCCAGCAGGGCTTCAAGGTTAAGCTTCAGTTTCAATGTCAGTTTCAACTCCAGCTTCTGAACGATTTCTAGCAGTGAGAGGCCCCCAGATATACTGTTTATCTCCCATTCATTCTGCTGGGCCACACTCAGGCACACAATCACTCAGAAGGACATTTCGTTAGTCGCCCAATCAGGGGCATGGTGCATTCAGGCCATTCTTCTCCATCCAGACACTCACAACACAGAATGTGGATTCGGACAAGTATCACCCCATTCAACACTACACACTGCATTCATACCAGTTTCAGGCAGGGCGGTCTGTCATTGTGTCAAACACCAGATACTAGACATCCACAACACAGAATGCCTATTCGTCACACACTCCATTCACCCAGGTCCCGCCCACAGGCGTACCCACAACATACGGTCATTGGGAAGGCTCCAGCCAGTCGGGTCGGCACTTCCCCACACTACCATATGTGGAACTTCCACCCAACAGCCAGTCAGGGGTAAGGGACAGAGTCGGGGCTTCCCGGGACTTCGGGAAAACCAAGGTAACATGCATTGGAAGGCAAGAGGCCACGGGGGCCATTTTGTTTCTATCAGGAATCTGATTCCAGTGACAGCACCTGTCAAAGTAAGCATGGAGCTGCCACCAGCCCATACCCTGCTCTGTGGGCCACACACAGGTGCCCAAAAACATACAGTAGGGGCACAGGGTTTTACCCCCCTCACCCATGGGTGCCATAAGGGTATCCCATGGGTCTGTACCCCAAACCAAGAGGGAGCTATACCGCCAGGAGTCTCACATGAACACACGACAGAACACACGATAAAAACAGTAAAGGACTAGGATACGGAGGCACTGTCCCTCCAATGCATTTCCAGCATCACAGTCTCCCACAATGTGCCTGCCAAATCGACACTGCCTGTGTTGTTCTTAAAATATTCCTGCACCTCTGTTCTCATATGTTCACATAACCCTGCATCTTTCAGGGCTTCTACTCTGTGTCTCCAGGTTGGAATCTGAGCTCAGGGAGGTACTAATTGCCATGTAATAACCATGGGGGCATGGTCGGACAGGACTCTTGCTTTATATTCAGCTTGCGTGAACTCGTACCCCTCTGCGACCGTCACACACGCCCCCCGCTTCCACTTCCAACCAGTTGTGGTATTAGGAACACTACCGGGGCTGTCCCGCACTCGTGGACTCCTGGGCAGGGGATTGCACTGTGATTGTATTCAGGCACCTCTCCCTTGACCTGCAGGATCTCCAATGTGGGGTTCTGTTTCCCTTGAGCTGCTATATATGCAGTTAACATTGTTGTTATTTTGCATTTATAAAGCGCCTTATATACCATTGGATGGTCTGAAGGCGCTGGTAGGTTGAAAGCCCTTGGGAACCGAAGTTCAAATCAGTATAGAGAGTAGAGAGAGTCCAAAGGGTGCGTGTGAGCACCGGGTATGTGTGCAGCTTGTGCGGCTATCTGTGTAATAGCTGCTTTCTAGCGGTATGTGTGCTGGTTGAGAGGTCAGGAGTATGTGTTCGTTCTGGCAGGATTTATCCAGATCGGATGTGGCTGCGTTAGGCCTGAAGAGAATGCCTCGCTGAGGGGTGTGTAACCAGCAGTGATTACTCAGAATGATGTGGAGTGAGCGGCGAGTGTTGGTATGAGAACAGTTATACCGAATGGTGTCATAGTATCTCTGTGTTCTAGTTGAGTGGTGATGTAAGGAGAGAGTAAGCTTGGTGGTGAGATAAGATGGCTTATGTGCCCTTTTAGACATTCTCTGCATCAAATCGTACACTATATGTCACATGCTCTAGTCCGTTCCGTTGTACTCCTAGCCACTTAATGCATCCCAGTCTGCTCCATATATTTCGGTCCGCTCCACGCATTCATGCATTCCGACTTGCCGCGTGCATTCGAGTCCGCTCCGCGCGCTCCAGTTCGCCATGCGTACTCCAGTCATTGTGGATTATATGCCCTTTAAGCATTCGCTGCATTCCAAAACATACTTTATACGTCTCACAATTCTATGCGCTCCAGTCCATTCCATGCCCTCCTATCCACTCTTGTCTGCCCCACGCGTACACTCTTGTCTGCCTCATGCATGTACTCCTGTATGTCCCATGCCTGCATACCTGTCTGCCTCACGTATGCACTCTTGTCTGTCCTACACATGTCCTTCTGTCTGCCTCATGCTCTACGCATTTGGCAGCTCTACGTGTTCATCCATACCGCGCACTCATCAGTATTGGATGCAATCCGTGCTTGTTCGTTCTATGTACTCAGCGGCTCTATGCAACATGTCCGTTCACTCTTGGCACTCGTTCGCTCTAGGCACTTGGTTTGCTCCGGCATTCATCTGCTTTACTCCCTCACATGTACTAGGCATTCACATGTTTTACGCACTTATCCTTCTTCGCACACACCCCCTCTACGCGCACACCCCTCTAAGCATTCACCAGTTTTACGTACTCAGCCCCTCTACCCACTCAGCCCCCCCTGTACACGCCTCTGCTCTGTACACGCCTCTGCTCTGTACGCTCGTTAGGTCTACAGCTCTCCACACTTCCATATTCATGCGTTATCCATGTTGATGTGCTCTACATACTCATCAGGTTCACATACTCGTCATTTCTACACACTTATCCCGTTTACGCTCATCCGTTCTGGACATTCATCTATTTTACGCACTTCTGCGTTCTACTCGCTTCCCTGTATTATGCGCTCATCCGCTCTACACGCTTGTCCGTTCTACACACCCAGCCGCTCTACACACTCATCCACTCAACATGTTCATTCATTCCATACACTCATCCGGTCTACGTATTCATTCGATTCTCACATTGATTGGAACTATACAGTTATCTGTTCTTAGGAATTCATCCACGCCATTAACTTTGTTCACTCTGCATGCTTTCTGTCCATTTCGGGAGATTAAATCTCTTTCCTGTTCCCGTATGATTTACCCTTATTAACCATTTCACTGCTTTGATCTACTTTTTTAATTTAATTCTGATTTCCCTTCTAGTTTACATTCGGGGTCGTTAGCTATCAGTTTCTCGCATTAGGTGGTTTGATGGATTGGTGTCATTGAGTTTCTGTTGGTCTGTTTGGGTTAGTTCGGTACGGGATGGTTTTAGGGGAAGAGCCAGGTTTTCAGCAGTTTGCGGAAAGACATTAAATCCTCAGTCTGGCGGATGTGGGGTTGGGAGTGAGTTCCATAGCGTGGGGTCCAAGGCTGAGAATGATGATCCGCCTAACCTGATTGAGTTAGTCTTCAGAATGACTAGGAGGCCGGCTGAGCTTGATCTTAAGGTGCATGGGGGTTTGTAGGGTTTTAGCTTGACCTGAAGATATTGAGATCCGGTTTTATGCAGTGCTCGATGGGAGATGCACAATGTTTTGAAAGTCACCCTTCAGGCTACTGGAAGCCAGTGCAGCGTCTTAAGGGCTGGGGAGATGTGGTCTCTTGGACCAAGCGCAAGAAGCAATTTAGCTGCCACGTTTTGTGCCCTTTAGAGTTTGTTCAGTTGGTACGCGTGGACTCCGAGGTATAGAGGGTTTGCGTAGTCCAGTCTTGATATAACTATTGTTTGGACCACGGAGAGTCTGTTGGGAAAGGAGAGATATGGGAAGATGCGCCTAAGGGTTTTAAAGTGGTAGTGGCAGGACTTTGAGATGTTGTTGACTTGGCGCAAGAGTGTTAGGTCAGAGTCAAGGGTGCATCCAAGATTTTTCACTGAGTTGGAGGGGGTCGGAGAGTTGCCCATGGCGGATGGACAGGGTAGTGGTTGTGGAAGTAGTTCCAGGTTGCCACATACCATGATTTCCGTTTTGGAGGGGTTTAACAGGAGGTGGCTTTGGGTCATACAGAGTTCAATGTCAAGGAGGCAGGAGGCCAGGTCAGGTCGGCATTTGGGTTTTGAGTTCAGAAGTTTTAGAATTAGTTGAGTGTCGTCGGCATAGTTGTAGCACAGGATGTTGTGCAAACGAATTATTGGTGGGAGGGTGATCAAGTAGAGATTGAACAGGAGGGCGGATAGGCACGCTCCTTGTGGGACTCCCGTGTCGACTGGTCGGGCTTGGGAGGTATAGTTGGAGAGTATTGTTATTTGGTGCCGATCCTTGAGGAATTAAGCTATCCATTTAAGAGCGGTTCCACGAATTCCTAGGGAGTGGAGGCGGTCTAGGATGATTGAGTGATTGATTGTGTCGAAGGCGGCGGATAGGTCAAGAAGGATTAGTGCTGCACATCCCGCAGAGTCTGCGGTCATTTTAAGGTCATCCCAAATTGAGGTTGGGGTGGTTTCAGTTCCGTGACGGGCTCTGATACCTGATTGAGCGGGGTCTAGGAGGTTGTTGGCTTCGACAAAGGCTTTTAGTTGGGAGTAGGCAGTTCGGTCAATGAGTTTGTCAAGGAATCTGGTGTTTGAGATGGGGTGTTAGTTTTTGGGCTTGAGAGGGTCAAGCGAAGGTTTTTTAATTAGAGGTTCGACATAAGCTCTTTTGAATGCGTCGGGAAAGATACCAGAGGAAAGGAAGGCATTTATTATGGCTCTTGCGTGTTCACCTGCGCAGGTGGAAGTGAACATTTCTTTGAGGGTTGTGGCTGGGCAAGGGTCCAATGGCGAGCCAGATGGTTTGCGGGCAGATAGAAGTTTGAGAAATTGCTCTGGTGATATTGGGCTAAAGGATTCAAACGTTTGTTGCGTAGTGGTCGCATCTGGTGGGGTGGCCGGTATGGGGGGAGAATTGCTTGGAGGATGTAAGAGAGCTAGGTTGGTGGCTAGAGTATTTGTTCTTTCGAGAGCCGTGGTGAAAAAGTGGAGGGAGAGTGAGTCGCACAGTGATTGTGAGGGAGTCGGGACGGTCGTGTTGCAAGCCGGATGGCTGAATTCGGAGATGATTTTGTGGAGTTATTTGCTTGGGTTTTTGCAGTTTTGGATTCGGGAGTTGTAGTGGGCTTTTTTTGCTTTCCGGATTTCGGCCTTGTAATGGTAAAGGTGTCGGGCCAAGGTGGCCTTATTCACCTGGGTTTTGTCTTTTTGCCATTTGCGTTTTAGGTATTTATATAGTTGTTTAGTGATCTTCAACTCATGAGTGAACCATCTGGGGAATAGGCCACGGCGGGTTGATGGTTTGGTTTGCAAGGGGGTGTGAGCCGCATCAGAGATGCATTGAGCCATGAGTCAAAGGCATCAGGGGTTAGTTGTTTGTTGAGTAGGCAGGTAGGTGGTGGAGACTGGAGGAGTCTGTCGGCTAGGTCTGGGACAATTATTAGTTTTTTCCAGCATTTGCGTAGATTCGGAGGTTCAGATTTGGGTATGGGAAGGCGGTCGGGTGAGTGAATGGTGAACGAGAGAATGAAGTGGTCGGACCAGAGGATGGGGGGGCTTTAAATGAATCAGGGTGCTGGAGCTAAAGATGGCATCAAGAGTGTGTTCTTTATAGTGAGTCGAGCCGTTTGTGTGGGGTTTGAGGTTAATTGCGTCCAAACCGTCAACCAGAGAGTATGTCATAGGGTTGGTGGGGATTTCGAGCCATATGTTGAAGTCTCCAAGAAGGGTGAGGTTCGGGTGGTTTAGTTGAAGGGTGGCTATAGAGTCGCAGAGGTTATTTGCAAAATGTCTATCGTAGCCAGGGGGCCTGTAGATTATTAGAAAGCTGTGTGAGAGCGACGGGGAGAGGGATAGTCTAACGAGGAGAGAATTACAGGATGGAATGGAGGGTTAGCTGTCGATGATTGAAGCGTGGAAGAGAGACTTGAAGACGAATGCTATTCCTCCTCCTCTAGAAGGGCGGTTCAGTGGGATGAGGGAGTATTCGGGGGGGGGGAGGCTTCATTGGCGATTGGGGTGAAGTCATCCGAGAACCAAGTTTTAGTGATGAAAACCAGATCTGGTTTGTCCGAGGCGAGGAGGTCAAAGATGCAGTATCTGTTTTTTGCTACGGAACGGGCATTAAATAGGAAGCAGTTCACATCGGGAGGCGAGGTTGGTCTTGGAGCAGGAGCGGAAGGTGGTGGAGGCGGAGAGAGGAAGCTGGGGAGGGAGAGGGGTAGGTTGGGAGATGATCAACGGGAATAGTGGGCGAGCAGTGGAGTTGGCGGGTTTCGGGCGGCTGCATGAGTTGGGATGCTTGGGTTAGGTTCAGGGGATTTGAAGGAAGGGTGTGGGTGGTTAGGATTTCAGTTGTAGTTGATAAGAAGTCGAGGGAGAGGGGTTTCAGGCACGGTGAAGCTACGGGGGAAGGAGGTGATTGGGGGTACAGAGGTTGCGGGTCGAGACAGGGGAGGCAAGGAGTGCTGAGAGATTGAGGGGGACCAGGTACAGTTCCTCTTTAGTTTCTTTATTGTGATTGGAGTGTGGGAGAGGGTAGGGGTGTCAGAGGGGGAGAGGGATGCGGCTTCGATTCTTGCTAAGGCTAGGCGTGCAGTTTTTAGGGAGGGGAAATGGTGTGTTCGGGGCAGAGGCGGTGGGGGTTTGTGGACAAGGCTGAGGGAATCTTTGCAGGGCGGGGTGTGCTCGCTATGATAGTGGGGGGAGCGGGCATGGTTAGCGTGGGCTGATCGGTGGTGCTGTTCGGGGAGGAATGTTCTTAGGGTGGTTGGCTCTCCATCGTGCCCCTCTGGCTTGGTGTTTGGAGAGGCGACTGGTAGGGAGTGGAAAGGAGGGTGGGATGATTTGGGACAGGGGGAGATGGGAGGGAAGGCTGATCGGGGAGTGAGGGCAGATTAGGGTGGTCATTAGTGACGGACTCTGGAGGAGTGGGTGCACTCATGCTTAGTGCGGGCTGTTAGGTGTAGTCTCAAGTGGAATTTACAGTTTATTGAACTTTATAAGTTCCGCTGTTTCACTGGCTGTGAGTAGTCTTGTACTCAGGGTTTCAAGAAGTCGGGGTGATATTATTCACTTATTCTAGGTTTTAGTGTACTATTTGTACTAGCTTGCAGATATTAGGCCGTTTGAGATATAGCTAGAACCTAGGATATGCTATCTGGGCGGCCTATTTAGTTGTAGCTACAGCACAGTTACGCTGTTGGGTAGCCTTTCTTCTAGTAAGGTGGAATACAGGTAAGCTTATTATTATTTTAGGCGGAGTTTGGGAGGGCTTTCTTATTGTAGTTTTAGATTCAGTGGGGGCACGCTATTGGGACACTAGTTCTATTTGTACAGAGATGCATTAGGCTTTTAGGAGCACTTCTAGCCTCAACTGTATACAGAGATGGAATTAGGCTATTACGTGCTATTAAGTAGATAGTAGATTCAAATACTTTATTGTAGTTCTGAATACAGTGGTGAAACGCAATTGGCACACTTCCAAGTTCAATTTGTACAGAGATGATAGGTTATTAGGAGCACTTCTAGCTTCAACTGTATACAGATATCATATTAGGCTATTAGGTACTATTAGGTAGAATAGTATATTCTAATACCTTTATGCAGGGATGGTATTAGGCATGATTCTAAAGTCACTTTGCACATTAGGGCTATTAGGGAGATTGGTCGGTTCAACTAGGCACGCATGGAATTAGATTATTCTGTTATTGGGCGCACTTCTAAATTCGACTCTCGCAGGGAGGCTATTGGGCACACTGCTAAATTCACAGAGGTTAATGGGTACATTTCTAAATTCAACTTTTCACAGAGAGGCTATTGGGCATACTTCTTAATTCACTGAGAGGCTGCTGGGCACACTTCTAGTATCACAGTGAGGTTATTGGGCACACTTCTAAATTCAACTTTACACATAGAGGCTATTGGGCACACCTCTAAATTCAACTTTACACAGAGAGGCTATTTGCCATTTCGGTTTGCCTTTTTGCAGTATAGTGTTTCCAAGCATCTGCCCTTAGATGTTAATACATTGGCAGGCTTCATTAGATACCTGTTTGCAGTCAAATTCAGCCATCCAACACGTCTTCTGGCTATTCTGTCCCAGGAGATTCTTTCTATCAGTTGCGACCTGTGATGAACATCATTTCGTCCATTTAGTTAAATGTAAGTACATCCGTACGCGAGTTATTGCTGCAGTTCAGCTGGGCCTTTGATGTCATTCAGGGTTTGCCGAGTGTTAAGCGTGTTTCGCTTACACTACAGTTCTTATGAGCATTCCAAGGCGCTGTCTTATTTTATAGATGGTGTTACTCTGCGTTAGCCCAGACTTGCATTGTTTGCTTTTCCAGTCGGTGACCTCGTTTCAGTACACAGTCACGTTGGAATGTGTCTTCCTTGGATCTAGGCCTGTCTGCGCCTTGCTCACTCTTCTCGCCCATATATTTCCTGCTGGGATGTACACCGTGATCATCCACTGGTCCTGGAACTTTGCACTGCTTTACGGACGGGTGAATCTACTGAGGCATTCTATGCGCCTCATTGCTCGGGCACCATACACTTTGTTGCTCCCACTAGTCCGGGAGTCCCCACCAAATCGGGTCAGTGTGGGCTTGTGTATCCGCTGCTTTCCAGGTGTATGTAGCAGTATACGTGGACATTGCTATCAAATTTCCTTAATGCATTGCAGTTTTGTTCCGTTATCTGCTTCGTCTGCAGTCTATTCCTTTGTTACAGGGTAGGTGCCATTTTCTTTTTCTGCTGCCGCAGGTTCTGCCTGCACAACACTTAAATTTAGAACTGCATTTCCACGCTGTTTATCTTCGTGAAACCATGGTATTCTTGCTCCCTCTAGGTTCACTCAGCAGGAGCTTCATTTATGGCACGAATACGTTGGTATTTGCATATGTACCCGACAGGATCTTTCAGGATCTGCAGGAGACACGGGAAGACACGTCCTATTCCATGGCTACTTAGCCACGCCCCAATAAAATAAAATTAAATAACTAAAATGGCTTCATGCAAGTACTGCCTAGAGTCCCACAGTACCTAAGGGTGATGAAGAAAATGCAGCTGGATTCTTTCACGATGCAACATAGGATCCGGTCTTTTGTTCCTTGGTCATGGTGATGAAAGGAAGGGACTCTGGAAGGGATGTCGCAGCAGAAGTCACGAGAACAAACTTTCAGCAAAGGTTTCTTCATGCTCCCATGTAGGCCCGCAGTTTTGGTGCCTTTTCACAGGCTCCGAGGATGAATGTTTACCACCCGGTCAGTCCGCCTCAATTCTTCGGTTTTGCACTCTGTTGAGGGGATTTTGAGGACAAGGATCTTGCCTCTGGAGCTCCAACTGGAGCCCACCAAAGTTCTGAAAGGATTTGTTAACGGGAAGACGATACTGCAATAGGGTTGGCGGTCCCCTGGTATTGGCAGGTTGCACCCGAGGAAGGTCACAGCACGATGAGGGATGGCTCGTTCTGCAGGTCGTCTTATGGCTAGTTGGTGCCAATAGCCAAAGGGAAGGAGTTGTCCTCTTCTGAGCTCCTTTATTGATTTGAAGGCCGGGTAAGAACAGCAGTGGTCTCTTTGCAGTTGCTGCAAGGAACTGCAAGCGTCTCTGGCCCTTGTCTTTTTTGGTCTTCTGTTCCAGTGGTTGACTTGCTTTCTGCCTCAGGAACCTCACCTTTTATTAGTATTTCACACTCATCCTCTGCAAACTCTCCCTGCAGTTTACAGAAAGGGGTGGGTGACTGTCCAATCAGGACAGCTAGCCCTCCCAGTGGGAACTAGTTTCTTTCAGGCACACCAGAAGACACAGTATAGTAGAATTTTGGGATTCCCCCCCCCCATGCTTCCTGTCCTCACAGACGCACTGGAGCCTCGACGGGCTACACAAAGGGTTCCAATCGAAGACAAAACTCAAATCAGGAGCCCCCCCCAGGATGATTGAAGAATGACTAAGAAAGAATAATTACAGGAGAAAGGGCGAGAAAATGTAAGAACCCACCATCTTGGAACCAAGCTGACCTGGCTGTGCATAGTTGCAGCTGTGAATACATCCTGCAATCATAAATGGCACAAATGTTGGTCGAACATGTCGGCTGCTACCACCCAAACTTTTGTACGCTTGTCACTGAAACAGAATTGTTACAGGAGCAGAGAGAAAGAGGATACAAAGTAACACTTCAGCACTCCACATAGGTTGGGCTGTGCTGATCTCTCAAAAGTGTTAGGGAGAATTCTCTGTTTAGGCTGAATTTCCTAACCTAGTGAGTCCCCCAGCAGCTTTGCTGGATTTTTGGGTTTTATTTTTTTCTCCTGCCAACAGTGAGACTTTTACCCTCACTCTTGGACATGATTTGAGTGTGTTTCTTTGAATCTAGCTGTGTCTAATGGGCTATGGGGTCTTTTACTCCATAGGGTTTCATGTGTTTTTGTGATGTGTGCTACACAGCACCCTCCGTGCAGTAACACAGGGGTGTCATAGTGACCCCCCAGTATAGACTCCATACCCTGGGACTGACTACTGTCTCTCAGGGCATGTAAAGTCACCATTGACTTAACTAGTCTTAAATTCTGAACAGAACCAGTACAAACCATCATATTGTGGACGTACTGGCTGGGGCAATTCGATTGCCCCAGGGTCTGTTAGTCGAGGGGGCACGTCTCCGTCCCCCCTGATCGAGTTTTGGCTGGTGGCACTGGATACTACTTTTTATATTCAACCGCGAATATTTTCCTATGGGATTTCCCAATGTTTTAGGCTACTATCTTTATTTAATTATTTAAGGTAGCCTCGAACATACCGCCGGTTTATTTAATTAATATTAATTCTCCGGTTGGTGTTTTTTGCCAAAACTTGATTCTAAAATGGCGTTTGTGTTCTCTTCTGTGACTCCAACCCAAGTTTAGCCCTTTGTTCCACTTTTTGGCGGGCTTCTCCACAGAAGCCCTCCAAAGTGGTGCCACTATGTCGGGGGTACTTAGGCGGGGTGGAGGGGAATTTAGGCACCCTGGACTGAGTTGCAGAGGCAACTCAAGTCACACTCCGTCCTGATTGGCCCAAGTGGTGAGCCGGCCGGCTCACCACTTAGCATGTTTGAGTGAAAGCTAGGCTGAGTGAATGGGGGTTTGCTGCATAAAAGCAGGGCTTTGGGGACTGGAACTTCAGAAGTCGCCACAGGACCTAAGAATCCGACGAGGGAGAAGCTGAGCCGACCTGCCACGACACCACGGCCGGTGGAGCCCTGCTGGACCGTCTCACCACTTTTCCCAACGACAGAGATCATCTCCCACCGGAGAGTCTTCTTCCTTTGACTGGTGGGGATAACCAGTTTCACCGTCTTTTCGCTTTCCCGACGTATCTCGTGGCCGCATTGCCCGTGCTAAGCACCCCGGCAACCGGGATACCACGTTTTACCACGACCGCGAGATAAAGGTACCACCTTTTACCGGAAAACTCCGCGGCTGGTTTCTGCCCTGGTAGTGCAACGACCTGCATCTTTCCTCCATGTCGAGATCTTCTCTTCCCCTGGACGGCGACGCAACTTGCAACCACTACCAGGAACAACTGCCACCGCTGGAGGATCCTTCCGACTTAAGGTACCGTGTCCCGCCTGGCTTCCCTTGCAACCGACGGTACGGGGTAGATTTAGCCCCCTGCTTTCGAACCTGGGTTAGCCTGGGACACCCTGGCTAACTTTTCTAAAGCCTCTCTAAACTCTTTTCTGAACCCTCTGTAAGACTTTCTAAGCCTAGTGTAACTGTGTGATCTTGGGCGCATTTGTGCTCTGCTCTCTAAGAGTGGGCCCAGCCGTTGGACTTTGGCTCACCAGTGACTTTTGCTCTCTGCCTTGCTAATAGTGTTCCTGAATCGTAGAGTGGTGTAATCCTGCATATTCTGTCTTTTTCCCTCCCTTTTCCACAACCTTAGTAGAGTGCAATCTAGTTAAGCACTCACCTCTATATGAAAATAAGTGGTGTCTTACTGTGATTTTCTAATAAGGGAAAAAGGGGTGTATATATCATAATAGTAACTGTGTGTAGAATATTTTACAATAAGAGTGCTGGAGTGTTTCACTGTGTGTTTATAAATAAATAATTTTCTGATGTTTGTTAATCTGCTTAGAATCACATGCTGTGCATAGGTCCGACATCCAGTGGTCACTGCGGAGTATTGCATTTTGTTTTTCGTAGTCGAAAAGGGACGTCGACAAGGCGTGTCTGAAATACTATCCCTATAGTGACGTGCGTTGTACCCACAATCCCTCACGCGTCGAGGTCCCTCAGATTGTTTTTTTCCGCCCAGCTACTGGTCGCCTTTACGCGGAGCTCCTCGAGAGACATTGCAGATTTCATCTCCTCGACCCTTGGTCATTTTCCTATTTAAAATATAACATATCGATCCCTCCCTCGACGCAGTTGTGAAGCTGTCTCCGCCGAGCAAGGTCTTCGACGGAGGGGACGAGCGGAGGAGATCCTTCGGCGTTGCCGAACACGTGGCCTGGCCTCGCAGGCCAAATACAGTAGGGAGAGTGGGGTCGTGGGACATCGCTGGTTCTTTTCTGAGAATGCCTTTCCTTTTCCCCTTCCTTTCCCTTGGGGTCGTTATCACGATTTATTGCCTCGGCTATGGAGAGGGCACCCTTTAGGTTTTGCCCGCGTTGCAAGGGCAAGTTTACTTGGAAGGACAAGCATTCACGGTGTAACCGGTGCTTGCCCCTCGATCACAAAGAGGAGGGTTGCACGGCTTGTCGGCTTCTTAAGCCAAAGACTCTAAAAGACCGTAGGGTCAAGAGGTGGGCGGCCTACGCGATGTCGAAGGCCGATTCTTCACCCGCCGCCGCTGCTGCTACCACCGACAGTGACAAGGAACGTGATAACACGACCTCCGCTACGGAAGTCGTATACCCCTCCAAAGAGCGCTCCCGCTCTTCGTCGTCTGTCCCCGGCCCCGACGGGCTCGGCTCGCGCCCTGCTTAGGGGGATGAACACCCCGGCGACACTGACGCACACGATACCACACGTAAGCACACAACCCATGGCTCTTCTTCGTCTAAGACGAAGAGAGCATCAGCGCCCAAGGAGACGCAGGTTCCACCTGCGGCCTCCTCGGACCGTTCAGGTTCGAAGCCCCTCTCGCAACCGCAGCCGCGACCAGCGACTGGGCTTTCGGCAAATAAGGGCGCCGCCCCCAAACCATCGGCCGGCACGCACCAGCAGAGAGCGCACGCCGCCGTAGAACGATCGACACCCGTAACGTCGAAACCACAGCCCTCCGCTGACAAACAAGTCACAGAGAGCTTGGCGAGGATCGTTGTAGCCGACGCCCAGAAGCGTACGCCGAAGGACTCGTCGAGCGCTACGCAAAGGTCGAAAGACACGCCGAAGAAGCCCGAAGAAAGACAGGGACTACCCCCTTCAGTCGGGGGGGACCCCCAGCACACCGGAAGGCTTTTCGGAAGGCGACGGGACACTTTCCTCGACGTTATGGGAGAGGTCGAGCCGTTTTCAGCTAGATGACATTAATTTTCCCCTGCTAGACCGCTCAGGGGTACCCCATGAAACCATGGAAAGGCTCCATCTCTGCATGGAGAGAATGGAGAGGTTTATGAAGACCCAGAACCCTCCCACTCCCAAGAGAACAAGAGAAGGGCCTCAGGAGGACCCCAGGGCCAAATATCCGAGACTATTCAATCCCCAGCAAGAAACAGCCTCAGATTTCCATAATGTGTATGACCTCACTGGTGAGGAACAATACTTGGAGGAGGAGGATGAATTTGTGGACGATGAAGAAAGACAGAACCAGGAAGAAGGTCTGGAAGACAGCCCAGACATGGTAGGAGAAGGCTTCGGAGAAAATCCAGAAGAAGGACCTTCTCATCCCTGGCAATCCCCATCAGTATATTCGGACACTGATGTCTTAAACCTAAATCCTCCTGACAATTCACCTGTTAGAAACACGTCTCCCATTGACGATCAGCCCACATTCAATGCCCTGTTGCGCAGAGCAGCAGCACATTTCGAACTGGACACTGGGGAGATATCTCCTGAAATAGACTTTGTGGAAAGCGTAATTAAGGAGAAACCCCCGGTCAGCCAGACCATTCCCCTCCTCGCTTCAGTGAAGAGAAGAATCATTCCTTCGCTATCCACACCCGCACTAATCAGAGGAGTTAATCCAAGAATTGAAAAACTCTTCACTCCTTCACCCTCAGACCCGCTGTACATCAGGGGACATTCCATTCCGGATTCCCTTGTGATAACTAACACGAGGAAGAGGGCAGGGGTTCCGCTGTCCACCAGCGAGGCACCACCTGACAAGGAGGGCAAGAGGTTATATGCCCTTGCAAAGAGAGTCACATCCTCGGCTGCCTTTTCGGCAAGAATTGCGAACAACAATTCTTTACTAGCTAGCTACGCGGACACGCAGTGGGCCAAACTGCGCAAAGACGCCGAAGAAGCACCAGAACCACTACGTACACGCCTGTTATCAACTATTGGCGAAGGAACCCAGGTCAATCAGAGTATTGTAAAGAACTCTCTGGATGCTGCAGAGACAGCGGGACGTTCCCTGGTTCAGGGAATACTCCTAAAACGCCATGTATGGCTGCGCAACTCAGGGTTCAAACCGGAGACAACCGGAGACACAGGAGTCTTTAATAAATAAACCTGTTGAAGACTCTAACTTCTTCGGGAAAGCGGTGGATGAGGCTCTGGAGATGGCTAAAAAAGAGTTCGATACTATCAAAATTCTTGACCAGATCTCTAAGCCCACTACCAGACGCGGCTATGGCAACAAACGCTTTTTTCGTGGCCAACGCCAACAGCAGAATCAGCAGCAACAGTACCCTGCCACCAATTACCAGACCAATAGTGGGCAGTACAGCCAAAGAGGCCAGCGCCGGGGCAAAGGGAGAGGTCGGGGGTCCACCCCCAGAGGCTCCCAAGCCCCCAACAACACCAAGTGACGCGAAGATTCGCGTCCCCTCCCATGCAACACCGGTCGGGGGCCGGATAACATCCTTTCTTCCAGCATGGGAGGGCATAACGTCAGACCGCTGGGTACTTTCCACCGTAACCCACAGATACTGCATCGAATTCAACAGTTCCCCAACATACAGACCCCCGAGGGGACGACGCATGACACCGGAACACCTTGCCATCCTTCTCCAAGAAGTACAACAACTGCTGGAAAAAGGAGCCATAGAGGTCGTGCCTCCATCTCAGGTAACGGAAGGTATTTATTCAGTGTACTTCCTTGTACCCAAAAAGGATCTAACCATGCGCACTGTATTAGATCTGCGCCCAGCGAACAAGTTTATCAAACCTCAGAAGTTTCGTATGGTGACCTTACAGGAAGTGATCCCACTGCTATCACAGGGAGATTACATGACAACATTGGACATGAAAGATGCATACTTTCATATTTTAATGTTGCCAGCGCACAGAAGATACCTCAGGTTCATGATAGAGGGCAAACACTACCAGTTCAGAGTGCTACCCTTCGGCATAGCATCGGCACCAAGGGTATTCACGAAGGTACTGGCAGTGGCAGCGGCCCACCTGCGCAGGTTGTCCATCCCAGTTTACCCTTACCTCGACGACTGGCTCATAACAGGGGATTCTTACGAAACATGCTTCTCCAATACCCAAAAGACTGTAGACCTTTTGTTCCAGTTGGGCTTCTCCATCAACGAAAAGAAGTCCAGCCTAGACCCCAGCCAAATCAAACAATTCCTAGGGGCTCTAATTCAAACAAAGGACGGCCTCGTCTTCCCCTCCAACGAGAGGGTCCAAAACATGCTGTTTCAGATCCCTCAATATGTGACCGGTCGAGAGGTGACGGTACGCAAAGCAATGCGCTTGCTAGGCATGACAGCGTTGTGTATTTATTTGGTACCTCACGCGCGCCTGCGCATGCGCCCAATGCAAGAGTGGCTCAACAGCCAGTGGTGTCAGGCCAGCGGACTATGGGACGATCTAGTGGTGGTCTCGCAGCCCTTGGTTCTCTGGCTACGGTGGTGGACAAAGGAAAACCTGGTAAGAGGGAAACCCTTTGCCACACCCGCGGCGGAAGTCACTCTAACCACACACGCATCCCTCACAGGATGGGGGGGCTCACCTATCCCATCAGACTGCTCACAGAGTGTGGACTCCGAACGTAGCATCCAAACACATAAATCTACTGGAGCTACTAGCTGTGTTCAAGGCGCTAAAAGCCTTCCAGGAACACCTACAAGGCAAGACTGTGATGGTCCTTACAGACAGCACCACAGCCATGTACTACATCAACAAGCAGGGGGGCACCCACTCTCCAGGACTGTCCAAATTGGCCCAAAATATATGGAAGTGGGCTCTCAAACAAAACATGTTCCTACTGTCACAACATGTACCAGGGGAACTCAATCTGCCGGCAGACAAACTCAGCAGAGATTTCCCCCTGCCCGAAGAGTACGAATGGCGACTGCACGAAGACATCGTCTTCGACGTCTTCACACAATGGGGATTCCCAGAAATAGACCTGTTCGCAACCCTGGAGAACTCACAATGCCAAAGTTACGCCTCCAGGTACCCCCAGAACCAATCCAAGGGGAACGGTCTGTCGATGCAATGGTCAGGGAAATGTGTTTACGCTTTTCCACCCGACTCCCCTTCTCAACAAGGTGGTGCACAAGATGCACCAGGAACAAGTGACCATGATACTTTTGGCCCCAATGTGGGCCCGACAGCCATGGTTCGCTCACTTGATGGAGATGTCTCTATCTCCCCCAGTGAAACTCCCCTGCCCGTACAACATGCTGTCACAAGACAAGGGCAGGACTCTGCATCCATGCCCCCAGAACATGAACTTAGCAGCTTGGCTCCTGAGATCATAGAATTCGGACATCTACAGCTCCCGCAGAGATGCATGGACATTCTCAGGGAAGCCAGAAAACCTAACACTCGCCACTGCTATTCTAGCAAGTGGAAGAGATTTGTCATCTGGTGCAGGGGAAAAAACATCAACCCGATTGACTGCTCTCCCACACATATTGTTCTATACCTGACCCACTTATTGGATTCAGGTCTAGTGTTCAATTCCATTAAAGTCCACCTAGCGGCACTTTCTGCATACACCACTTCCCAACTCAGTGTCGTGGTGGAAGATCCCTGTTATAAAGGCCTTCATGGAGGGACTAAAAAGAATACACCCTCCGATAGCTGACCCAGCTCCCGGATGGGACCTTAACGTGGTACTTACCAGACTCATGGGCTCACCATTCGAGCCCATGCACAAAGCATCTCTTAAAGACCTCACTCTTAAGACTGCTTTTCTAATAGCTATCACCTCCATCAGGAGAGTAAGTGAACTACAGGCTCTTTCTGTTCTAGACCCCTTCGTTACAGTTCACAGAGATAAGGTGGTTCTACGCACGCACCCAAGATTTGCTCCGAAATTCATCTCAAAATTCCATGTAAACCAGTCAATGGAACTACCAACGTTCTTTCAAAACCCTTCCAATTCGGGAGAAAAAAGTCTGCATACACTTGATGTGCGCAGAGCTGTCATGTTCTACATGGAAAGAACCAGACCACTGAGAAAGACTTATCAGTTCTTTGTCTCGGTGGCAGCAGGAAGAGAAGGAGATGCAGTATCAAAGTCCACTATATCTAGATGGATTGTTCAATGCATCACTCTGTTTCTCTCTTGCTAAGAGAGAACTACCCTTCAAGCCAAGAGCACATTCTACTCGAGGCACTGGGGCATCCATAGCATTCATTGCAAATGTTCCCCTTGAGTCCATCTGCAAAGCGGCAACCTGGAGTTCTGTGCACACCTTTACAAAACACTACTGTCTAGATGCACACTCTAGATCTGACTCCCAGGTGGGACAGGCAGTATTAAGACATCTTTTCTCTACTGTTCCTTCTCATAACCCACCGCCAACTCCAGGTACTGCTCGCTAGTCTATGCACAGCATGTGATTCTAAGCAGATTAACAAACATCAGAAGACAATACATTACTTACCGTAAAAGCATTTCTGATGGTTGTATCTGCTTAGATTCACATGCGGCCACCCTTCCTCCCCGCTCGGATGGAAGGAACATAGACACCTTTCTACATCTCTCTCTCTTTTCTGTACTCACTCACGTATAGAAGGCTCCCTCAGGGCAGAAAAAATACAAACAGAGGGACCTCGACGCGTGAGGGATTGTGGGTACAACGCACGTCACTATAGGGATAGTGTTACAGACACGCCTTGTCGAAGTCCCCTTTTAGACTACGAAAAACAAAATGCAATACTCTGCAGTGACCACTGGATGTCGGACTATGCACAGCATGTGAATCTAAGCAGATACAACCATCAGAAATGCTTTTACGGTAAGTAATGCATTGTCATCTAATGTGATATGTAGTGTACCCAAAATCCCTCACACATAGAGGTCCCTCCGATTGTTTTTTTCTGCCAAACTAGTTGGTCGCCTTATGCGGAGTTCGCAAGAGTTCATATTGCAAAGTTATTTTGTCGTCCCACGACTGTTGGTCGTCTAGTCTTGACTTTTTCCTTCAAAGACTACTTTGTCGACCATTCCGCCGAAGACATCCTTGGCTGTTCGGCGACTGGTGCATCGTTCGACGTTTGTCGACTGTGTGGCCTCAGCCCTCCAGCCAGGCCCGTACAGTAGGGTCCGTCCAGGCCCTGGGTTGTTTCTTTACTGAAAGAATGCATTTCCTTTTCCCCTCTTTCCCTTTCTGGTCTGGGTGCCTTTTACTTCTGCTATGGAGAGTACTCCATTTAAATTTTGGCCGTCTTGCAACAGAAAATACCCGTGGAAGGAGACCCATCGCAAATGCAATAGGTGCTTGCCTCGTGACCACGAGGAGCGATACTGTAGGACCTGCCAACTCTTTCGTCCTAAGTCGTTAAAGGATAGGCGGACAAAATGGTGGGCGGCCTACCCAATGCAGGCCGAAATCCATTCCCCTGTTGGAGCTGCCGCGTCGAGAGATGAGGACTCTAGTGCAGCCATTGCTCTGACGTGGAGGTCGTAGACCCTTCGGTGGTACCTTCCAGTTCTCAGATATCCGTTCCCGGCCCCAATAGACAGACCGCCGGTACTGTTATGGTGAGTTCAAACCCAGCGACAGGGACACAATCGCACCACCCAAGGAAAAGAACACAACCTCCAAGGCTTCCTCAACGGTCACGTCGAAGAAGCATGAAACGCCAACAGGCCTGTCGAAGATTTTGACGGTGTCTGCCGAACCTTGCGGTCCGTCGTCCTCCCCACAACTGGAAATTCGGCATGCAAAAGGTCATTCTTCTCCAAAGGGCATTCATACCATAAAACACAGGAGTACTGACACGCCGTCTAAGAGCGTGTCCGCTCCTAAGACTCCCGGGGAATCAACTACCACGGTGACGCCTAGAAGCACGTCGAAGACCACTATAGATCTTCTCAGAAAAATGCAATTGTCTTGCGGCTATTGTTTTGGCCGTAGAATGTCCCAGGAGCGTCTCTCTTGTCAAAAGGAGTACTCTGAAGGATCCCAGCCCCTCTCTAAAGCTTTAGCTGATAAATCACCCCCGTCTAAACAGTCGATTCATCAATCCCTTATGATGTCTATTTCTTCGACCCCTCCGACTCCAAGGTCCGGGTTCAAGACTTGCCAGGACTGCAAGTCCAAGATGTCGTATTTGCTTATGGTGCCTGGGTGAGTCGCACGACACCGACTGCTCTAACAGCCAAGGCCTTGTGTGAAAGGAAGGGGAAGCCCCGTGCAGGTAAGCCCTCAAAGTCCCAGAAGTCTGGATTGAGGTTCTCGGTCCCGGAGTGGTTCCTGCCATTCCTCGTCCTCGCGGCGCTCTCGGAAGCGCTGGCACCAGTCGCCTTCCCCATCCTCTTCGGACGGTGGCGCAGTGCGTAAGATAGCCTGTCCCACGAAGTCCCCGACTCCGCAGGAGTGGGCGGCTTTTAAAGAGCAAATGATGGTGATTTTCCAGTCGCAAGCACGGTTCCTGTCGCGCCTTCTCACAAAGCCAGCCGAGAACGCTCTTGATCTGCGGCTCGCACACCTTCAGGCTCGGGCTCGCACCAGGAGCCCTTGAGGTCCCGTGCGGACAAGAACAGTCGCAAGAGATGTGCGTCCAGGTCTCTGTACTAGTCCCTTGCGAGACCGTTGCAGCCTGTGGAGGTACCGACGCAGGCTTCGACTCGTTCGGCGCCGGCTCGGTCGGACTCGGACGATGCTTTACCGTCCTATCAGCCCACGCCTGTGGCGGCGTTGACGCCCGCGGCACAGATTCTGCCGTCGAAGCCCTCGGTGGTCTTGACGACTATGTTCTTAATGCCCTCGGAGTCGATGTTTTCGATGCCTTCAACGTCGAGGCCTTTGGCGCCCTTGGCGCTTTTTGGGCGTAATGTGTCTGAGGAGTTTCATGGGACATCCTCTACTTCTGGGAGGCCGGTTTTGGGCCCCAGGACCTCTTCTGTCACTTTGGCTGGGTTTTCTGAACATTTGCCTGACATTTTTGAAGAGGAGGAAAGGTCGGAAATTAAAGACCTTGCTTCTCAGGATGAGGCTCTGGGATTGTTGGGTAACAGTCCCTTGGAGGAGTTGAGGCATACCCTCCATGATGCCAGTGGCCTGGATACTTCTCCGGAAGTTGAGTTTGGTAGGCCTGAGCCAGGGGCTCATGCAGACTCTTCCTACAGGCGGCTCATGTCTAGGGTTGCCGAATACCTGGGGTAGTACAGTCCTCCTGAGGATTTTATTCAGGATGACCTTACTGACATCTTGGACCAAGGTCCCTCCTCTGACCTGGTATTGCCCTTCCATCTTACATTACAAAAAAGGGTGTCTTCAGCTTGGCAGGCTCCGGATTGCTTCCATGTGATAATATTGCTGCAAAAATATCGGCATACAAAAATTTCGCCATATTTTCGCGGCAATATTACCCCATGGAACCTGCGGGGGACACCCCCCGCAACCCCATATATTTTAAAAGGGAGCGGGGGACACCCCCGCAACCCCCTCATCCATTTACCCCATAGATTATCCCCACAAAAAATATTGCCTATGGCCGTTCCCGACGACCATATGTACAGCGATATTTTTGGTGGCAATATTACCTGATACCCCCGGATTCGCTTCTGGCTGTCAATAAGAATTTGTTAAAGTACCGGCCATCTGTTAGCGAACCCAGCTATTTGTCTACTCCCCCCACTCCGGAGAGTTTGGTGGTTCAGGCGGCTATGGCCACCTCGAGGCAGCAGGCGTACCCTACCATCCCTCCGGATAGGGATGACAAGCGCTTCGACGGATGGGCTCGGAAGGTCTTTAATTCAGGGAGCATGGCACTGAAAGCTGTCAACTGCACATGTGCCTTGATACGATGTACACACACTCAGCGCTTCCTTAGCGGCTGAACATATTCCCGAGGGGGAGGAAAGGGATGGCTTCCTAGACCTTGTGCGTGACGGCAAGGATGCTATGTGTGAATCCCTTCAGTCGGGTTTGGACACAGCAGACTGTGTCAGCCGGTCCATGGCTGCGAGCACCGTCCTACGCAGGTTTGCGTGGTTGCGGAAGTCGGGGTTTGCTCCTGATGTGCAAGCCCGTCTTCTGAACATGCCCTTTGATGGTGTTCATTTATTTGGCAGCAAGGCTGACGAGAGCCTTGAGAGGTTGCAGACCTCCAAAGCTGCAGCGAAGTCTTTGAGCGCTGCAGTACGTCAACCTCCCCCTTTTCGTCCTAGGGGAGAGCAATGGAGGGGAAGTTCCTTTCGTTTCTACTCCTCTTTTGGTATATCGAGAGGAGCTGCCAGTTAAAGGGGCCAACGTAAGGGTACCCGTGGTGGATGGGGTACCAAATCCGCGCGGGCAGTTGCCTCTTTGCCCTCAGGCACTGCCGCGCCAGTTCAGTCATGAGGCCATGTCCCATGGTTCCCCGGTTGGGGGCAGACTTGTGCAGCATCTTGGAGAATGGCGTGCCATTGCTTCAGATGTGTGGGTTCTGGATATCACGGCCCACGGCTACAGCTGACTCACGACAATCCACCGGGGAAGCTCTCTTTGAAGCGTCCAGATCCGCTCCTTGCGCAGGAAATCCTATCCCTGCTGGAGAAAGGCGCCGTAGAACTGGTGCCTGTAGCGGAGAGGAACAAAGTATGGTATTCCCCTTATTTTTTGATCCCAAAGAAAGACTGGGGGATTGAGACCCATCATGGACCTGCGTTGGTTGAACAAACTCCCCCGGAAGGACACGTTCAAGATGGTCACTCTTTCTCAAGTCCTCCAGGTCCTTCAACATCAGGAATGGTTGGTGTCTCTGGACCTCAAAGATGCTTTCTTTCATGTGCCGATTCATCCCAAGCACAGGAAGTACCTGAGGTTCGCAGCTGGCGACTCGCACTTTCAGTTTCGGGTCCTGACATTCAGATTGACTTCCACCCCGAGGGTCTTCATCAAGCTGATGGTGGTTCTGGCAGCGTACCTCAGGAGAGGGGGCGGGGGGATTCGCGTCTACCCCTACCTGGACGATTGGCTGATCAGGGCGCGTTCTCCCAAGCAAGCCCTGGATCATGGATCCGTCACCTGCCATTCCCTTCACAAGCTGGGCTTCTCCTTAAATTTAAAGAAGTCGCATTTGACACCTTCCCAATACACATCGGAGCAGTGCTCGACACGTCCCTGGGGCAGTGTTCGCCTCCCCAGGTGAGGGGGTCATCACATTCTGCAGATGGTGGACAAGTTTCAAGGTGCCCTGAGTCGCCTGGCTTTTGAATTATGGTTGCTCGGCCTCATGGCGGCCTGCATTTTTCTGGTGCCAGAGGCCAGACTGTGGATGAGATCCCTGCAGTGGGCTCTCAAGATGCAGTGGTCGCAGTTCTCCGGCAAGATGTCGGATCCCGTTCAGATTCTGCTTTCGGTCGCCCAGGATAGTCTATGGTGGGCCGATGAAGGCAATCTGATGAAGGGGGCACCGTTATGGCACCCATGGCCGGAGGTGACTATCGTGACGGATGCATCCCTCTGAGAGCCATCAGGCTGGCAGTGAAGGCTTTTCTGCCATCTATGCGCGGGAAGACTGTCCTGATTAGGACGGACAACACAGTGGCCATGCATTACCTCGAGAATCGAAAGGGGACGTCGACATGGGCGTGCCTGTAACACTACCCCTTCGTGACGTGTAGTGTACCCAAGATCCCTCACGCGTCGAGGTCCCTCAGATTGTTTTTTTCCCCGCCCAGCATACTGGTCGCCTTATGCGGAGCTCGTCGGAGACATTGCCTATTGTCCCCTCGACCTTTAGTCGAATAGTTATATAAAATACGTAAGATCACCCTATCCCTCCATTATTTAGACGGCTGTTCCAGATCTCCACCGAAAACCTGAACCTTCAGAACTTCGACAGACGGTGATCCAGTCGCCACTGCCGACCACGTGGCCGGGCCTTCCGCCGTGCCAGACAGTAGGGAGAGTGGGGTAGGGGGGGACATTTCTGTACAGTCTGAGAATGCCTTTCCCTTTCCTTCCTCTTTCCCTTTTGGTCTTTGTCACTCTACCCATACTCAGCTTTGGAGAGGACTCCATTTAGGTTTTGCCCTATTTGCAAAGGCAAATTTCCTTGGAGAGATGAGCATAAACAGTAACGGTTGCTTGTCCCTAGATTGGGCGACTTGCAAGCTCCTCCGTCCTAAGACATTAAAAGAGCGTAAAGTCAAGCGGTGGGCGGCCTACGGGATGTCGAAGGCTGAGTTTTCTCCCGCTGCCACAGCCACCGAATGTGACGACAGCAATAGTGACAGACCTCTGACCCAGAGGTCGTTGACCTTTCGACGGAGCGCTCCCGCTCTGCATAGTCTGTCCCCGGCCCCGCCAGGTACGGCTCAGGCATTGCTATGAGGAAGGTACACCCCGGCGACAAAGACGAACATTTACATAGCACTAAGCACACAACCCAAGTCAATCTTCGACTACGTCGAAGAAGACATCAGTGCCAACGGGTACACAAGTTCCGGAGGCACCCGCCGACTGTCAGGATCGGCAGCCCTCCCTGTAGCCTCATGTGTGCCTAGCGACCGGGCCTTCAAAAACAAAGGGCGCTATCTCTAATATCCCGGGTTCCGTCGAGACACATCGCAAGAAGGCGTCCAGAGACGACAGGGTTCCGGCACCGCTAAAGAAAGCAGCCGCCGAAGACGGGGCCTCAGCTCCACCGAAAAAGGCTCCTTCACAATCGCAGGCTGAGGCCATATGCCTCACGTCTGCGGAGTACGTTGCCAACAGCATAGCGAAAATTCTTTCCGCCGATTCTCATAAACGGCAGTCAAGAGATTCTTCGAGGCCTACGGAACAGGCCAAGGATCTGTCGAAATCCAAGGATAGCCTAAGGGGAGTACCGGAACCCTCCCCTAAGCCGAAAGAAAGGCACAGGGACGTCCCACCTCCGTCAGTCGCCCAGGAGGAGTTTTCGGAGGGCGACAAAGGGATGTCTTCTTCGTTGAGACAAAAATCGTGACGTTTTACGACAGAAGAGTGTTTTCAAGACTTTTCCACCTCTAGACCATTCTAGGCCTTCTGTTTGGACTAGAGAGAAGTTTGAAAAGGCTGGACAGGTTTGTTACCCATTCAGAGCAACCGCCGCCTAGAAGACCACAGGATGAGAGCCCTTTGGACCCTGTAGCAAAATTCCCAAGACTCTGACCCCTCTCAGGAAGAGGATATATACACCTATGACCTCACTGAGGAGATTCCTGCAGACACTCAGGAGGAGGATCAGTTCACCAATCCTGAGGACATGCATGATCCCATAGAGGGGTGGGGGGGATAACCCAGATATGGGTGACCCTCGGCCATGGCAGTCTCCAGATCCCGCACAAGATCCTGATGCCATGTGTATGGATTCCCCACAGACCACTCCCACTAAACAACCCTCCCCAGTGGATGATCAATTGACGTTTAATGTCATGTTGCGCAAAGCAGCTGAACACTTCAAAATCACCACAGATGAAGCTGTCCCTGAGGCTGACTTTGTGAAGGACATCCTCAAAGAGAAGCCACCGGCCAGCCAGGGTATTCCTCTCAATTCAATCAAAAAAATGCCTCCTCATCAGCACCTGCTCTTACAAGAGGTGTGAATCTGAGGATAGAAAAGCTATTTCGTCCTTCTCCCTCAGACCCCCTTTATATCGGAGGTCCCTCCACCCGAGACTGTCTGGTGGTGACCACTACAAGAAAGATGGAAGGGGTCCCTCTGTCAACTGGCGAGGCACCCCTTGATAAAGAAGGTAAAAGACTTTACGCCCTTGGGAAGAGGGTCACGGCCGCACCAGCTTTTTCTACACGTATTGCCAACAATACCACCTTATTGGCCAGCTACGCGGACGCTCAGTGGGTCTTGCTACAAGAAGGCCTACAGGAGATTCCCGAACCACTATGAACTTGTCTCCTGGCCATAGTGGCTGAAGGCAGACAAGTGAACCAAAGCATACTTAAAAACACTTTGGATTCCGCCGAAACAGCTGGTCGATCTCTGCCTCAGGGCACACTCCTGAAGCGACATGCGTGGCTAAGGAACTCTGGGTTCAAGGCAGAGACGCAGGCGTCACTTATAAATAAACCCTTCGAATAATCCAACCTGTTTGGGAAAGCGGTCGACGAGGCCGTGGAGACCGCAAGCAAGGAGCATGACACCCTGAAAGCACTAGACCAAACTGCACAACGACCCTCTACAAGACGAGGATCTGGATCCAGACGGCTTTTTCGTGGCCAACGCTTCCCTCAACAACAGTACTCCTTGGGAAACAATTGGTCCTCTGCACAGGGAACCAGTGGATACACCACACCGTATCCTCAGAGGGGTCAGCGTTGTGGAAAAGGAAGGGGCCGGAACTCTCCCCCAGAGGCTCCCCGGCCTCAGGTTCAAAATTACCTGAAGATTCAGGTCCCCTCCTATGCCTCCCTGGTTGGGGGCCGGCTAACATTGTTCCTTCAGGCATGGGAGGGGATAACTACAGACCAGTGGGTGCTAAAGACCGCGGCCCACGGGTACTGTATAGAATTCAACCGGTCCCCAACATTCAGACCTCCACGAGCAAGACTGACACCAGAAAATCTTCGTATCCTTCTTCAGGAAGTCGTGACACTACAAGAAAAAGGAGCCATAGAGGTCGTACCTCTATCACAGGTAAAAGAAGGTATTTATTCAGTGTACTTCCTTGTACCCAAAAATAATCTAACCATGCGCCCTGTATTAGATCTGCACCCAGCGTACACATTTGTAAAGCCACAAAAGTTCTGCATGGTCACTTTGCAGGAAGTAATTCCCTTGCCATCACAGGGGGATTACATGGCAACACTGGACATGAAAGATGCATACTTTCATATTTCAATGTTGCCAGCGCACAGAAAATACCTCAGATTTATGATACAAGCATTATCAGTTCAAGGTACTACCCTTCGGCATTGCATCTGCAAGGTATTTTACTAGCGGTGGCAGCAGCACATCTGCGCAGGCAATCCATCCTGGTCTATCCTTACCTCGACAACTGGCTCATAACAGGGGACTCTTACGAAACCTGTCTGGAAAATACCCAAAAGACGATAGATCTTTTATTCAGTCTGGGGGTTCTCCATCAACGAGAAAAAATCCAGCCTAGACCCCAGTCAGGTCATGCAGTTCTTAGGGGCTTTAATTCAAACAAAGGACGGCCTCGTCTTCCCCTCCGAGAGGGTCCAAAACATGCTGTTTCAAATCCCTCAATATGTAGTCAGTCGAGAGGTGACAGTACGCAAGACTATGCGACTGTTAGGAATGATGGCGTCATGTATTTACTTGGTTCTTCATGCGTGCTTGCATCCAATGCAGGAGTGGCTCAACGGCCAGTGGTGTCAGGCCAGCGGACAATGGGACGATCTAGTGGTTGTCTCGCCAGCCCTCGTTCTCTTGCTGTGGTGGTGGTCGAGGGACAACCCCTTGAAGGGGAAATCCTTCACCACCCCCACAGTGGAAGCCACTCTTAATTACGGACGCATCTCTCACAGGTAGGGGGGCTCACCTGCTTCAAAAAACAGCGCACAGAGTTCGGTCGTCAGACATAGCATCAAACCACATAAACCTGTTGGAACTGTTTGTAGTGTTCAGAGCACTAAAAACTTTCCAGACACAACTGCAAGGAAAGACGGTCCTGTTCCTCGCAGACAGCACCACGGCCATGTACTATCTGAACAAACAGGGGGGCACTCGCTCTCCAGGGTTGGAAGTTGGCTCTCAAACGCAACATGTTCTTGTTATCACATGTTCCAGGAGAACTCAATCTTCTAAAAGTCCCCCCAATCCGACTCCCCTTCTCAACAAAATAGTGCACAAGATGCACCAGGAACCAGTCACGATGATACTGGTGGCCCCCATGTGGGCCCGCCAACCCTGGTTCGCTCATGTGATGGAGATGTCCCGATCTCCTCCAGTGAAACTGCCATGCCCGTACAACATGTTGCCGCAAGACAAAGGGGAGACGCTTCACCCATTGCCGCAGACATTGGACTTAGCGGCCTGGCTCCTGAGGTCAGAGTTTGGGCACCTGCAGCTCCCTCTGAGATGTATGGACATTCTCAGGGAGGCAAGACAGCCGATCACTCGATATTGCTATTCCAGTAAGTGGAAACGGTTTGTCATCTGGTGCAACTCAGAGCATTAACCCGATTAACTGCTCTCCCACACACACTATTTTGTACCCAACTCATTTACTTGACTCAGGCCTGTTCTTCAACTCTCTAAAGGTTCACTTAGCTGCACTTTCAGCCTACACTACATCACAACAGAAGGTGTTGTGGTGGAAGATACCAGTCATTAAAGCTTTCATGGAGGGAGTGAAAAGAATTCACCCTCCCATTTCTAGCCCAGCTCCTGGGTGGGACCTAAAAGTGGTGTTGACTAGATTTATGGGGCCTCCCTTCGAGCCCATGCACAGCGCGAGTCTTAAAGATCTCACCTATAAGACTGCTTTTTTAATAGCTATTACCTCCATTGGAGAGTAAGTCAACTACAAGCACTCTCAGTCCTAGATCCCTTTGTAACAATTCACAAAGATAAGGTGGTTCTTCGTACTCACCCTAGGTTTGCATCTAAATTCATTTCTAAGTTCCATGTGAACCAATCAATAGAACTACCAACGTTCTTTCCAAACCCTTCAAGCATGGGAGAAAAAAGCCTGCACTCACTTGATGTCCGCAGAGCAGTCATGTTCTACATGGAAAGAATTCAACCACTAAAAAGACTAATCAGTTTTTCGTTTCAGTGGCGGCAGGAAGAGGAAATGCAGTCCCAAATCCACCATCACTAGGTGGATTGTCAAATGCATCACTCTCCTACAGTCTTGGTAAGAGAGAACTGCCCTTCAAGCATAGAGCACATTCTACTCGAGGCACTGGCGGTTGCATAGCATTCATTGCAAAGGTTCCCCTTGAGTTCATTTGCAAAGCGGCAACCTGGAGTTCTGTACACCCCTTTACAAAACAGTATTGCCTAGACACTCACTCTAGGTCTGATTCTCAGGTGGGACAGGCAGTACTAAGACATCTTTTCACTACTGTTCCTTCTCACAATCCACCTCCAACTCCGGGTACTGCTCGATAGTCTATGCACAGCATGTGATTCTAAGCAGATTAACAAACATCAGAAGACATGCATTACTTACCGTAAAAGCCTTTCTGAGGATTGCATCTGCTTAGATTCACATGCGCCCACCCTTCCTCCCCGCTCGGATGGAAGGAACATAGACGTCTTACTACTTTCACTCTTTTCTGTACTCACAATAGTCATAAGGCTCCCTCACTGCAGAAAAAATACAATCGGAGGGACCTCGACGCGTGGGGGATCTTGGGTACACTACACGTCACGTAGGTATAGTGTTACAGGCACGGCCATGTCGACGTCCCCTTTCGATTCTCGAAAGATAAGATGCAATACTCTGCGGTTACCCTTGGATGTCGGACTATATGCACAGCATGTGAATCTAAGCAGATACAATCATCAGAAATGCTTTTACGGTAAGTAATGCATGTCATACTTCCATATTTCAATGTTGCCAGCGCACAGAAAGTACCTATGGTACATGATAGAGGATGCGCACTATCAGTTCAAGGTTCTTCCTTTCGGGATTGCCTCTTCTCCCAGAGTATTCATGAAGGTAGTAGCTGCTCATCTGCGCATGCAGTCCATACCAGTCTACCCTTACCTCGACAACTGGCTAATAACGGGGGATTCGTAGGGAGCATGCCTAAAAAAAAAGAATAAAAAAAAAGACGGCGGATGTCCTCTTCAGTCTATGGTTCTCGATCAACGAGAAAAAGTCCAGTCTAGACCCCAGCCAAGTTAAACAATTTCTGGGGGCTCTAATTTGGACCAAAGACAGCCTTGTCTTGCCCTCCAAAGAGAGGGTTCAAAACATACTGTTCCAGATCCCTCACCATATAGCCAGTCACGAGGTGACCGTACGCAAAGCCATGCGACTATTAGGGATAATGGCCTCCTGCATCTACCTAGTTCCACACGGACGTCTCTGCATGCGCGCCATGCAAGAGTGGCTCTCGAGACAATGGTGTCGGGCCATTGGGCAATGGGACGATCTACCGGTTGTCTCGGCAGCTCTTGTTCAGTTTCTGCAGTGGTGGTCAAGGGAAAACCTCTTGCAAGGAAAGACCTTCACCACCCCCGCAGTAGAAGCCACTCTCACCACGGACGCATCTCTGACGGGGTAGGGTCTCATCTTCATCAGACGGCGCACGGCGTGTGTTCCCCAGCGGTAGCAAACAACCACATGAACCTGTTGGATCTGCTAGTAGTTTTGAAGGCCCTGAAGGTGTTCCAAACAGACCTCCAGTGGAAGACAATCCTAGTCAGTACCATGTCTATGTATTACCTGGACAAACAAGGGGGCTTACTCTCCATGGCTATCCAAACTGTCTCAGAATATATGGAAATGGGCTCTCAAACACAAGATGTTCCTCCTGTCACAACACGTTCCAGGGGAACTCGATCTGCTGGCGTGTGTTCTCCGCAGAGACTTCCCACTACTCGTAGAGTACGGGTGGCGATTACACAAAGACATTGTTCTCGACGGATCACAGACTGGGGCTTCCCATAGATCGACTTGTTCGCATCTCTGGAGAATACACAGTGCGCAGAAAATGCATCTAGGTACCTGTAGCTCTGGATAACATGGTCAGGGAAATTTGTAGACCCCCTCCCCCACCCCCCTGTCCTCAGCCTGACTCCCCTGCTCAACAAGATAGTGCACAAGAAGCACCAGGAACCATTCATAATGATTCTTGCTAGCCCTGATGTGGGCCTGCCAACCTTGGTTCTCCCATCTCATGGTAATGTCAGTTTCCCCTCCCAAGAAGCTGCCATGCCCTGACAACATGCTGTCGCAAGGCCAGGGGGGAAAACACTACATCCATGCCCTCAAACTCTGAACTTAACAGCCTGGCTCCTGAGATCATTGTTTGGGCAACTCAATTCCCTCAAAAGATGTATGGACATACTTGGGGAAGCACGGAAACCTAACACCAGACATTGCTCTTCCAGTAAATGGAAACACTTTGTCATCTGGTGCAATACCAAGAGCATCAATCCCATTGAACGCACACCAACACATAGTGTCCTATACCTGACTCACCTGCTAGATTCAGGCCTGGTCTTCAATTCCTTAAAAGTCCACTTCGCATACACCACGACCCAGGAGAAGGTTTTATTGTGTAAAGTTCCCGTAATCAAAGCATTTATGGAATGGGTCAAAAGACTTAATTCCCCTATTGCCAACCCAGCTCCCGGTTGGGACCTGAATGTGGTACTTATTAGACTCATGGGGCCTCCCTTTGAACCTAGCCTTAAAGCCACTCAATTACAAGACCGACACCTTTGCGACAATCACATCAATAAGGAGAGTTGGTGAACTGCAAGCCCCTTCAGTTCAGGACCAATTTTTCACAATTCATAAGAAGGTATTCCTGCGCGTTCACCCATGTGTTGCACCTACGTTTATTTAAAAGTTCCATGTGAACCAATCAATAGAACTACCCACTTTTTTCCAGATCCCCATTAATGTGGCTGAATGAAGCCTCCACACACTTGATGTGAGGAGAGCAGTGATGTATTATCTGGAAAAGACAAAACAACTAAGGAAAACAAACCAGTTTTTCATTTCATTGGCAGCTGGTAGAGAGGGGATCCTGTCTCTAAATCAGCTATTTCACAGTGGATCGTAAACTGCATCACACTGTGGTACTCTTGCCAAGAGAGATCTGCCCTTCAAGCCTAGGGTACACTCTACTCGTGGCACAGCAGCGTCCTTACCATTTATTTCAAATCTTCCTCGTGAGTCCATTTGTAAAGCAACAACCTGGAGTTCTGTACACTTCTTAACACAACACTACTGCCTGGATACACACTCTTGGTCTGATTCTCAATTGGGACAAGCGGTTCCAAGACGTCTTTGCTACTTTTCCTTATCACATCCCACCACCATATCTGGGTCCTGCTCGCTAGTCTATGCACAGCACGTGATTCTAAGCAGATTAACTAGCATCAGAAGACATGCATTGCTTAATGTAATAACATTTCTGATGATTGTATCCGCTTAGATTCACATGCTCACGGAGTAAAAGGAACATAGACATCTTACACCTTCCCTCTTCTGTGCACGCTCACGCTGACTATATGGTTCCCCCACGGCAGAAAAAACACAAATGGAGTGATCTCATCGCGTGCGGGATTTTGGGTACACTACACTACACTACACTTCACGTTCGAGATGGTGTTACAGTAACGCCCATGTTGACATCCCCTTTCGATCCTCGAAAGAAAGATGCAATACTCTGCGATTACCACTAGATGTCGGACCATATGCACAGCATGTGAATCTAAGCAGATACAATCTTCAGAAATGCTATTACGGTAAGTAATGCATGTCATATGCACTAAGCAAAGCATATGAATACTATGCAGATAGTGACACTGTTTATTTCACTAAAGCAGCAAGTATAGTGAGAAGAGACCTCTTTAAAATTAAAAAATCACATCAACAGAACTTTTGGAAACAAGTGTCGGGAAGGCACCGTGCCAGAATCTGTTAGCATTGATTGCTATGGTTTATGAACGGCTAACATATTAAAGTACAGTGAAGTTCTTCAGCAATGCTACAACCAAATCTTCACTGTTGTACAATTACTGATGAGCAACAATTTGTTGAGATGTTGGGAGTATGAATCTGAAAGAGCCTTCAGTCACAACCGAGAGCAGGGAAACCCCTTTGCCCATCTATATAGGTATTTTAATCCTTAGAAGATCCCGCAACCATGAACTAGTTGACACCCTGCTTGAGCTGGCATGAAGCATATCATACAACCGTGTGCTACACATCTCATCAGAATTTGGCAATGAAGTATATCATCACTATCTCACAGAAAATGCGGTCATTCCTTTTGAGTTAAAAGGAGGGCTCATCACGACTAGTGTGGTAGATAATATAGACCCAATCCAAGCTCTACCATAGCGCATGACTCCTTCCATGTTACAGGAACATCAATATTTCAACATTCTGATGATTATTTTACAGGGACTGATCGGACTGTGACCAAAAATCCTTGTGCCGAGAAAGTCACTACACTTCTTCCTGAGTTGTTACACCAGCGTGCCGCATGTTCCTTCTATGAAAACTAATTGTCCTCTGCCAACACTAGGAGATAACTTGACAAGTTAAGCTGCAGGCTGTGGTGCCATCATACACCTGACTGAAAAATGTAACTCAGTTCTGGTTAGTGACAACCTACAAGGGGATGAAATAATCCGCCTACCGTGCACGTCCACAAGAAGAAACTCCAAACGATTGTGAATTAACATTTTCTTCCTTGTTTCCTCTATTTCCAGCCAATGCTATGTCAGTGGCCACGTTTCGCCATTCAATGGATATTGTGAAGACAACAGTTGGAGTTCTTCATCCTGGACAGATTCCAATCATTATGTTTGACCACCTATTCATTGGCAAAACAAATCCGAGGAACTGGCCAATAACTCATGGCGAAGATCAGTTAATTGTAATATTCTGTGTGCAGCAAATTAAGATTGCAGTTCTCAAGGACTTGGAAATCTCTTGGATGAAAGTGCGTGGACTGGAGCACTTTTTCAGGCTGATATTTCCACAGCTGGAAAAGCAGATTCTTTTATAAAAGGTTCCCATGTGACTCGTGCCCATCAGACTCATCAAAGCACAGCCCAGTAGTCTCTACTTTGAATGGATAGTGTCCTCCAACGTTTTCCTCAACTTTGACATGTAGTGTCCACAGCCCGGCTGCTTTGGCCATTTTTTCGGCAGAGGGCATCTTGTGTCAATGGCGTCGGGTCGAGATCCCTCGAAGGCCTCCGTCGAGGGTGATGTCATCGGATGTTATAAATAGCACGCAAAGTGGCAGTTGCCACGGTTCTGATTTTTCCGCAAACGTGTGTGCTTCGTGAAACTCTGCACGCCTCATACGTTCTAGTATTTGCTGTGAAGTTTTTCTTCGATATGTCTTCTTTTTTCCACTCCGACAACACCTCGGTCCTGGTTCAAAAAATGCCAGTACTGCTGATACAAGATGTCCATAACGGATCTGCATCGTGTTTGCCTATGGTGCCTCGGCGGGGGCCATGACACGGATACATATGCTCCAAGTGGCAGTCGTTGGCTGGAAAAGCCTTGCTCGAACGAAAGTGGAAACTGAAGTTAGGCAAGGTGTCCAAGACCCAGAAGTCCCGATCTGCTGTGCCTTCGACTTTTGAGTCTAGAGGTGACTCTCCTCAGAGGAAGAAGGTCCATCGTTCAAGGTCCAGTAGTGGATCCCGCCACTCCTCCTTGTCGTCTTCAGGCAGCACCCCCGAGAGGGTGAGTTGCCCATCCAAACATTCGAAACCCGCTGAGTGGGAAGCTTTCTATGTGAAAATGCTTGACATTTTTTCGAAAAGCAGTGCAAGGCCCTGTCCATGCATTCTGTGGAAGCCAGCAGGGAACGGTCTCCACCAGATACACTTGAGCCCTCGAGCCCAGGTAAACAATGCGATCTTCATTGGCAGCCTTCGAAGCCTCCTTCGGACAAGGTACATAAGGCTCGCTCGAGACGTGAAGCAAGTTCACGGTCTTTGTCTCCATCGAAACCGTCCAAATACTCGAAGCCGTCAATGCCATCAGTGCCACGCCAGTCGATGGTGCCTGTCTGGTCCTCCACCCCGATCAGACCCTAGATGCCTTTGGTGCAGTTGTCGCCGCAGTGCCACATTTACTGGTGCAACCCCTGGTAATGGGGGAACCACCTAAAAATGCGGTGTCCAAGTCATCGACTTTGAAGCCTCTGGCTGTGATACCTGAGAAAAGGTTTACTCCTTTGCCAAAGAAATACTTTAAGTCTCTCACCTCCATTATTGAGGAGGAGGAACATTCTGATGAAAGGGAGACTCCTTTTGGTCTCCAGTTTGGGTCCCCTAATGTGCCAGAATGCCCCATCTCGGAGGAGAGTAGGGTGCAGGATCTTTGCGATAACTTGCATAATGCAAGTGGTATAGACACTATTCCTGAGCTGGAGTTTGGCAGACCAGACCTGAGGAGCATGCCGACTCCCCATACCAACGCCTTATGTCGAGAGTGGTGGAGTATTTGGGCTGGGCCAAGCCTACTGCCCACTATGATCAGGATGATTTTACAGACTTTTTGGATCAGGGTCCTCATACAGATTCCATATTGCCATTTCATTTGGCTCTGCAGTACCGGGTCACCATGAATTGGAAAACCCCAGAGACTAATCCTGCAGTCTCTGACCCTTAAGTAGCGACCCTGGCTATCTGTCATCTCACCCCACTCCTGAGAGTCTGGTGGTCCAGGCAGCCACGGCGACCTGGAAACAGGCTGCGTACCCTACCATCCGTCCGGATAGGGACGATAAGCGTGTGGATGGGCGCGCAAGTTATTTTCAGCTGGGAGTATGGCGTTAAAGGCAGCCAACTCCTCTTGTGCCTCGGCAAGATTTTCATAAACTCTGTGGGATTGCAGATCTATGGCGGCTGAGCATGTTCCAAAAGGGGAAGAAAGGGAGGGCTTCCTAACTATTGTTAAGGACGGCAAGGAAACCATGTGTGAATCCCTTCAGTCTGGGTTGGATGTTGCAGACAGTGTGAGCAGGTCCATGGCTACGAGTACCGTAATACGCTGATTTGCGTGGTTGCGGAAGTCAGGTTTTGCACCGGATGTGCAAGCTCGACTTCTGAACATGTCATTTGATGGGTCTCAACTTTTTGGTAGCAAGGCTGACGAGAGCCTTCAAAAGCTGCAGACCTCTAAAGCAGCCGCCAAGTCTTTGGGTGCAGCTGTTCGGCAGCCTCAGCCTGTTCGTACTAGTGGAGAGCAATGGAGAGGTAACTCCTTTCGTTACTACTCCTCATTTGGAAGAGCGAGATGAAGGGCCAGTCAAAGAAGCCAACGTAAATTTCCTCCTGGTGGACGAGGTGGAGGGACCAATGCAGCAGCCTCTTTGCCATCAGACTCTGCTACTGCCGCTTCAAAACCGCTGTGAGGCCTTCGGTCACGGCTCACCGGTGGGGGGGGGGGGGCAGGCTGTCTCAGCATCTGGAAGATTGGCGAGCCATTACTTCGGATGGTTGGGCTCTTGAAACAATTAGCCACGGGTACTGCCTTCCTTTTCTACGGAAGCTTCACGACAATCCCCAGGGAGTACACCCTTTGAGGGTTCCAGATCCGCTCCTTGTGCAGGAAATATTAATCCTGCTAGAGAAAGGTGCTATAGAACCAGTGCCTGTAGCAGAGAGGAACAAGGGCTGGTACTCAACTTATTTTTTATTCCCAAAAAGGACGGGGAACTGAGATACTTGAACAAGTTCCTCAGGAAGGACAAATTCAAGATGGTCACTCTATCAGATTCTTCATGCCCTACAACTACAGGATTGGTTGGTGTCATTGGATCTTCAGGAGGCTTATTTTCATGTGCTGATCCATCTACAGCACAGGAAATACCTGAGGTTCGCTCTTGGTGGCTCACACTTTGTTTCCAGTCCTGCCTTCCGGTTGACGTCCGCCCCAAGGGTATTCACCAAACTGATGGTGGTAGTGGCAGCACATCTCAGGAGAGCAAGGGGGATTCACATCTACCCCTTCCTGGACGATTAGCTGATCGGGGCGCATTCTCCCGAACAAGCCTTGGATCAGCTAAACGTTACCGGTCACTCCCTTCACAGGCTGGGCTTCTCCCTCAATTTAAAGAAGTCCCAGATGACACCGTCTCAACAGCTCCAGTACATCAGGGCGTCTTAGACACGGCCTTTGGGAAGTGCTCGCTACCCAAGGTGAGGGCTAAGAACATTCTCCAGATGGTAACCAAGTTTCAAAATGCCCAGCGTCGTCCGGCCTTCGAATTCGTAAGGTTGCTTTGCCTCATTGCATCCTGGATTTGTCTGGTGCCAGAGGCCAATCTGAGAATAAGGTCCTTTCAATGGGTGCTCGGGACTCAAATGGTCAGGGTCTCGCAGGATCTTCTGTGGTGGGCCTGCAAGGACAACCTCATGAAGGGAGAACCTTTTTGGCAGCCATGGCCGGAGGTAACTGTGGTGACGGCCGCTTCCCTCACAGGGTGAGGAGCTCGCGGCAATGATCTGACCATCAGCGGTCATTGGTCTCCACCGGAGTCCAAACTTCACATCAATCTTTTGGAACTGAGAGCGATCAGGCTAGCACTGAAGGCTTTCCTGCCGTCTGTACGTGGGGAAAAAAATGTCCTTATAATGACGGACAACACGGTGGCCATTTATTACTTCTTTAAGAGAGGAGGTGTAGAGTCACTAACACTCTAGAGAGAGGCGGTGCAGCTCTGGTTCTGGGCAATTCAAGAAGGAATCTCCCTAGCAGCAGTTCATCTGCCCGTAGAGGAGAACACGGCGGCGGGCGCTCTGAGCAGGCCAGAGCGCAGTCTCCCATGAGTGGGAAATGGCCCAAGAAGTCCTTCAAGAGGTCTTCGCCCTTTGGGGAATCCTCGCAAGTGTATCTGTTTGTGACCGGTGCCAACCGGAAGTGCAAGCAGTATGGTTGAAGGGAATTTCCATCCAAGAGAAGCTTTAGGAGACACATTCGTGGTGGATTGGAAATTCCCGCTACTGTACGCGTTTCCTCCAGTCCCTGTCATTTCTGAAGTTCTCAGGAGGTTAAGATGGTTCGGACCCCGCATGATCCTAGTTGCTCCAGATTGGGCCAGGAGATCTTGGTACCTGGATCTTCTGGAAATGACCATCTGTCCTCCGATGCGTCTTCCCCAAAGAGAGGATCTTCTCTCGTGAGAGGAAGGTCGGGTTCTCCATCCTGAGGGCAAGAATCTCAACCTTCACACTTGGTTTCTGAAAGGTTGAGATACAAGGATTGGGACCTCCCTGATGACGTAATGGAGGTGTTGCTTGCGGCCGGCAACAAAGTCTCTGTACCGTTGCCGTTGGAATACATTTTGCGACTAGTGCAGAGAAAGGAATGTTAATCCTTTTCAGTGTTCGAATGCGGATGCTCTATCCTTTGTGCTTTCTTTAGCCCACAGTGGCCTTCAGGTGAGGACCATTAAAGGTTACCTAGCAGCGCTCTCAATCTTCAAGCGCTCGTCCGAGGAATGCTCTTATCTTAATAATCCTTTGGTTACTCAATTTCTGAAAGGGCTCACAAATATGTTCCCGACTTTGCCATTTCAGGTTCTGGTCTGGGACCTTAACTTGGTTTTAAAGTTTCTGATGGGTGCTCCTTTTCAACCATTGCACTCATGTCCATTGAGGTTGTTGAATCTAAGACTGTTATGTTGGTTTGCGAGTTGCAGGCACTTTATTCCAAGCCACCCTTTACTGTATTCCACAAGGACAGGGTTGTGTTGAGTCAGACCCTCCTTTTTACCTAAGGTAGTTTCGGACTTTCCTTTGAGTCAGAAGGTTGCGATACCTGCCTTCTATCCTACTCTGGATCCTAGTAAGGAAGAGGAATTGCTTCATAGGTTGAACCCTAGGAGAGCTTTGAGCTTTTAGATTTCCAGAATGTCCAAGGTGTGAGAGTGGATGACCAGCTCTTTGTGGGGTATACCGGGTCAAACTTGGTCAGGCTGGGTCTAAACGTACCTTGTCTAGGTGGATCATCCTCACTATTTCTGAATGCTATACTTTGGTGGGCAAGGTCCCTTCTGAGGGCTTGCATGCTCATTGAACCAGAGGCATGGCTACGTTGACAGCCCTGGAAAGGGGTGTCCCTTTAATAAACATGTGATGCTGCAACTTAATCTTCAATACATACGTTTACCAAGCATTATTCCTTGGATACTTCCCATGCTCAGGATGTGGCCTTTGGTAAGGCAGTCCTTAATTCTGCTCTTTAATTTCAAATATTACTAAATTCTTCATCCTCCTCCACTCATGGATACTACTTTGGGAGTCTGTCAAAGATGAGGAATACGTTGGAGGACACAATCCAATGGAAGAACAAGTTACTGACCCTGGTAACATTCTTTCGACTGGGTGTTCCTGCAACGTATTCCTCATCGCCCTCCCAACCTACCCCTCTGTAGAAGATCCCATGCTATTGCAGTTTTCATTCCAACAAGGCTCAGTACGGTCGGGCCCGATTTGTGGCCACTTCTGCTACATGAGGAGGGAGTTAAACGAACTGAGGCTACGGGCGCTGTGCGGGTTACTAATGACATCCGATGAGGTCGCCCTTGAGGGAGGCCTTCGAGGGACATCGACCCGACACGATCGACGCAGGGCGCCCTCTGGCAAAAATATTCCGAAGCAGCCGAGCTGTGGACACTACATGTCAAAGATGAGGAATACGTTGGAGGAACATCCAGTCGAAAGAATGTTACCACGGGTAAGTAACTTGTTCTTCGATTGGATTGTGTCCTCCAATGTATTCCACATCTTTGACATGTAATGTCCACAGCTCTGCTACTTCGGCAGAGGGCGTCCTGCGTCGATGGTGTCGGGTCGATGTCCCTCAAAGTCCTCCATCAAAGGTGATGTCATAGGATGTTATAAGTAGCACACGCAGCGCCTGTAGCCTCAGTTCAGTTTTTTCCGCGAACGTGTTTGCTTCGAGAACCTGGCGTGCCTCGTGTTATCTACTTCGATTATGTTGTCTTCTTCTACCACGCCGACCCCACGGTCTGGCTTCAAAAAGTGCCAGGACTGTAAGTCCAAGATGTCCATCACAGACCTGCACTGTATCTGCTTGTGGTGTCTGGGCGAGAGCCACGAAACTTAGACTGCTCGAAGTGCCAGTCGTTGACTGCCAATGCCTTGAGGGAGCGTAGGGGGAAATTGCAGTTGGCTCGGGTATCCAAACCCTGTGAATCCAAAAAAACTACTGGTCTTTCCACTGACGACTCAAGGGGTGACTCTTCCCGCCGGAGGGAGTCCAGGGGATCTTGGTCCCGGAGTGGTTCCCACCACTCGTCCTTGTCGAGGCACTTCCGGAAGCGGAGTCACTGTTTGCCTTCCTCGTCAGATGGCTCCGCAAGGAAAGTGGCTTGTCCCACTAAATCCTCTACTCCTGTCAGGAATCGAGGTGGGCGTGTCAAGAATCAAACAGGGCAAGCGCCGTCCTAGTCTTGTCAGACACAACAGGGGCATTCCAAAATGCGCCATTTATACCATCGATCTCTGGTACAGTTTCATTATTTCCCTCTTAAAAAAAAAAAAAGGGTTAACTCACTGCCGCAACAAGTTCGTGAAAAGATATCCTTCGTCTGGTCGCGGTAGCGGTTGCCATGGAAATTGGGGCAGGGACACTGACTCCCTCTACGTCAGATGCACGTTATGGTCATGTGACTAACTTGATAAACTCTAGTTTGCAGTGAGTTCATTGCTTCTGATTTTGCTTGAAGTGCGCTACATTCTTTTGATCAAGAATCTGTTTCTGCTGTTGACCTTTTTTGTTGTTCCTGCCTTGCCTTCCATTCCCCTGTTTGAGTTTCTGCACCTTGATTACACGAAAGTTAAGTCTTCCATTCTTTGTGTACCCGTCCTGCTTTACCCGTCCATTGTGTTCCTTTCACTTAACTGTTGCCTCCCTGATACCATTTCGGAATTCCCCCAAAACTGCAACAGGCTTCATTCTTGCTGTTATCTCCCACTGCCGAACCGGAACTCTCCCAGGACTGTCTACTGCCTCACACCTTGTCATTGTTGAAGATATCCCTGTTGCTGACCCGGACTGCTTTCAGGACTGCTTTCGTCTCACGATTGATCACTGTTACTTGCCAGCCCATTACGACTCGGACTTCATCGGATTGCTTTCCACTCGTTGGGATCTACACAACTGCAAGGGCTCCATAAGACTGCAGGTACATTCCTCCTCACCTCACCCTGGTACGGACTAGAGACTGCCGGCGTACCATCAGGTGAGGGTGGGGCATCCTCGTTTCGTCGGGTATTCCTTGTTGGACTTCCTTACCCATAGGCGTTCGCATGCCGACGGGAATAGTTCCATACCCCCCTGTACCTGGCGGTCTTACTGGGAGCATTTGTTTTATTTGGAAAACCACCTGACCATCCCATGGTAAGAAGTGTCTGTCCATATTCTTGTTTTCACTATCCAGTTTGGTCTTTGTAAGTACTAAGAATTCTATGTTCTTGTTTATTGTGACAGATATTTTCCGGCTTTCCTTTGATGTTGATGTAGTTACAAAGCAAAGTGTGTCACCTTGGAATTCGATCACTTACACAAAGTGAGTCCTCTGCAACGCGTGTGGGTCCATTCTTCCAAACAATTGACCCTTGGTGCTGGTTTATTTGTATCCAGACACAGGGTTACATTGTAGGGTAGAATTCTTCTTCTACACTACGGGGGCAACTTGAGCAGGCTATCTTGACAACTCCGGAGGAATGGAAGGCATTCAGGGAGAAAATGCTGGAGATTTTTCAATCTCAGGGCACTGTTCCGTCCGCGCCTTCGGTTGAAGCCGGCAGGGAACGGTCTTGGTCTTACGCTCGCGCGCCCTCTGGTCCGGGCAGTCGGCACGATAAGCATCGGGAACCGTTGAGGTCCCGTTTGGACAAGACTCTGGTAGATTGCCAGAGACGCGCCAGGTCGCGGTCTTCATCCCCAACGAAACCGTCGAAGTCTGGGAGGGTGTCGAAGGCGTTGGCACCGTGTCCATCGAGTGCGCCTGTCAGGGCTTTGCCCTCGGTCAGGCCCTCTGAGCCTTCAGCGCCCTTGTCGACGCCAAAGCCGTTGGCGCCCTCCGCCATCGGGGCCTAAAGGCCAGAATTTGCTGTTGGAGGCCCCTGTGGCTGTGGATCCTCTAAGAAAGGCTCTGTCTAAGACTGTGAAGCCTATTCTTGAATCCAGGTCTGCTCCTGTACCTAGGAAGGATTTCTTTCATTCTCTACAGAATATATATGAGGATGAGAAGAGGTCTGATGTGAAGTTGGAGCTTTGTGGTAGTCCTGGTGAAACACTTGATGCTCCTGACAGTCTTTTCTGATTAGTCAGTTGGAGGATCTGCGTCAGTCTTTACATGATGCCATTGGCCTTGACACATCTCCTGAAATGGAGTTTGGTAGGCCAGAGCCTGGGGCTCATGCTGAATCCTCATATAGGAAGTTGATGTCGAGAGTTAAGGAGTCCCTAGGGTGGTATGGCCCTCTAGTTGAATTAGATCAGGATGACCTGACTGACATTTTAGATCAGGGTCCATCCACTGACCCAGTATTGCCTTTTCACATGGCGTTACAGAAAAGGGTGGCTGCTACTTGGAACATCCCGTAGTCTCTTCTGGCGGTCAACAAGTCGCTGACTAAGAAATATCGCCCATCCAGTAGCGGCCCAGCTACCTATCCACACACCCCACTCCTGAGAGCAGCCACGGTCACCTCGAGACAGGCGGCGTACCCTACCATCCCTCCTGATAGGGACGACCAGCGCTTCGATGGATGGGCATGCAAGGGATTTTCGGCTGGGAGTATGGCACTGAAATCGGCCAACTCCACCTGTGCCTTAGCAAACCTTTCGCACGCTCTGTGGATTTGTCTCTGGCGGCTGAGCATATTCCCGAAGTGGAAGAAAGGGATGGGTTTCTTGCTATTGTGCACGATGGCGAGGATGTCCTATGTGAATCGCTTTAGTCTGTGTTGGACACTGCTGATTCTGTCAGCCGGTCCATGGCTGCGAGCACCGTGATACACAGGTTTGCGTGGTTCTGGAAGTCTGGGTTTGCACCAGATGTGCAGGCCTGTCTTCTCAACATGCCCTTTGACTGTTCTCGTTTGTTTGGCAGCAAGGTGACGAGAGCCTTGAGAGGTTGCAGACCTCCAAAGCAGCTGCTAAATCTTTGGGCGCAGCTGTGTGTCAACCTCTGCCTTTTCATCCTAGGGGACAGCAGTGGAGGGGGGTTCATTCGTTACTACTCCTCTTTTGGTAGAGCAAGAGGAGCGGCCAGTCAAAGGGGCCACCGTAAAGTTCCTCGTGGTGGACGGGAAAGAGGTGCCAAAACCGCTCAAGCATCCGCCTCTTTGCCTTCAGCCGCAGTCGCTCCAAAACAGCTGAGGCCACGTCCCATTGTTCGCCAGTTGGGGGCAGACTGTCTCAGCATCTCGAACAGTGGCAAGCCATTACTTCAGATGCGTGGCTTCTGGAAACAATAGCCCACGGCTACTGCCTACCCTTCCTAAATCAGCGTCACGACAATCCACCGGTGAAGCTCTCTTTGAAGATTCCGGATCTGCTCCTTATGCAGGAAATCTTGGCCCTGCTGGAGAAAGGCGCTATAGGACTAGTGTCTGTGGCGGAGAGGAACAAGGGCTGGTATTCCCCATATTTTTTGATTCCCAAGAAAGACGGAGGCCTGAAATCCATCTTGGACTTAAGTTGCTTAATTGAACAAGTTCCTCAGGAAGGACAAGTTCAAAATGGTCACTTTCTCAGGTCCTTCAGGCCCTTCGACTTCAGGATTGGTTGGTGTCACTGGTCCTAAAGGATGCTTTATTATTTTTTTTTCAAACTTTTTTTATTGAGAAAAGGTTTTATTTTTTCAAGGTTAACACAAGGCAAATTGTATACAAGGTAGAATACATCGAACAAAGCACAAGAATATCCTCATTACAAAAAGCCAACAACCCAAGTATACGAACAGTAACAATCGTCTGCAAATTGGGTGCACCCTAAGTTTCTGCAGTATTCCTTGCGGCGGGGTGGCCATTACTTCTATCGGATTTAGGGGAGCCATCTCTTCAACCTCCATCGCCCGCCAACTAGAGTCATCACTACGATTAACCAGCGCTTCAACTAAATAATTTAATCTGCTTGATAATAGGCCATCAATGAGGGGGCGGCAAGACCAACGTTAACATTAGCCACTTGCAGGACTGAGAGGCGGAGGTGAGCTTTCTTTCCCCGCCAGATAAATTTCGTGACCGCCGTTTCTAGCTCTTCGGATTTTAGAAGCAGGGCAGACTGGAAGCAGCATAGCGATATATATTAGCCTGTGGTAGGAGTTCATTTTAATAGCTTTTATGCTCCTGCTCAGAGAAAGTGGCAGCGCACTCCACCGCCCCGAATCTGTGATTTTGGATAACCGTAGAGTAGTTTAGGTCAACGAGATGGGCGAGCGGCGCGCTGATATGTATTCCTAAGTATTTGAAGGATTGGAGCTGAAGGGCAAACAGGGCCAGTCGCCCCAGGTCCCAAGGTCCATCTACTCTCAGGGGCATCACCTCTGATTTGCTCCAGTTTACCTTGTAGCCCACCATTGGGCATATGTCCTGGAACAGTGAGTAGATGTAGGGCAGGGTGTCTTGAGTGTTACTGATGTATAACAGAATGTCATCCGCATAGAGGGACACTCTGTTCCTCCGGTCGCTGTGTTATGCCCTCCCAATTTGGGTCTATGCGCAGTCTAATTGTGAGAGGCTCGATAGGGCATATAATCGGGGTGCGAGCGGGCAGCCCTGCCTTGTGTCCAACCGTAGCGTGAATTCCCGTGATGCTACCCCATGTGTAACGACAGAGGCTGTTGGACTTGTATAAAGTAGTCTAATTAGCCGGACTAATCTCAGGGGGAACCCGTATCTAGCAAGAGCCCAAAACATAAACTCCCATTGGACCTTATCAAAGGCTTTTTCCGCATCTACGGTTAGTATGGCATCCTGTTCGTCCCTGGTGCTGCTAATTACATGTAGAAGTCTGCAAATATTATCACCGGAGTGCCTACCTTTAATGAATCCAGTTCGATCTTTGTGAACTTTCGATTCTATGGGCCAGGCACTTTGCCAAAATCTTAGCCTCCGAAGTAATTAAGGACATCGGTCAATATGAACCGCCTAGCTCCGGGTCCCTCCCACCCTTATGGAAAACTATGATATTGGCCGCTAACATATATTTTGGGAGCTGTCTGTGGGTGAGCGCCTCTCGGAACACCGCTTCTAATTTCGGGCTGCCATCGCAGCGCATTCACCTAGCCACAGGAAGCGGGGAGTCTCGATCCAGGTGCACAAACAAATCCCTCTGACAGTGAAGTATGTCTGTAAAGACAGCGAGGGTTGTTTCATACTATTACGTGGCCTGATTCAACAACGATCAATTACCCTGCTGAAAATCCATGCCCCCACATCAGGCACATCCGCCTTCTTTACATGCACATTTGCCAAATGTGCCCCCCATATGCGAAACATCACCCTAATGGGGGGGGAGGGGCCTGAATTTAATCTTAGACCCAGCCCTTGATCGCTGCGGGAGAGCACTGGATAGTACCCCTATCCCGAAGAAGAGAACCGCCCTCAGTGCACTCGTGGGCGATTTGCGCCTGGTGGACGTCTGGTGAGATTTACACCCAGGCCAAGCAAATTTCACACACTACTCCCATTGTCATGGCACCTATTCTAGACTGGACTATTGGCTGTTGCCAGCCAGTCGTTTCTGGTTCTCAAATGCAATATTTAGGCGATCACTGTTTCGGTTCATGCTCTGGCAACGATGCGCATTTCAATCCCTGATACGCCCCGCAAGTCCTCGGCCTGGCTTCTGAATCTCTGCTCCCTTCAATATCCAGACTTCCTGGAGAGAATTCGGGACGACATGAAGCAGTTTTGGGAGAACGAAAATCAGGAATATACACCATATAGGTGCTGGGACGCGTTTAAGGCTTTTCTCAGGGGGGCAGTTTATCTCAGTGGGCTTTTAAACAGAAAGAATGGGGGCAGAACTGACCAGGTTGACGAGCAGCTCAGGGGAGTGGAGGCACAACATAAAAAATCGGGTACACACCAACTTCAGCCTAGACTCCTGAAACTCAGAAATTAGATCAAAAGACTCTCTATGGATAGAGCTCAAAAATACTACATGAGTTGGTCACAGCAATATTATTTTCAAAAAGATAGACCACTCCACATGATGGCCCTAGCACTCAAAACAGCGACAGGCCACCCAAATGATCTCTGCCATTAGGGATAACTCTAATAGACTAATAGTAGGTGATGAGCAAATAAATGTTAGATTAGCTGAATTTTATCGGGAGCTGTATACACCGCCCGATACTCAACCCACCCAGGCAATGGACACCTTCCTTGATTCAGTTCCCATACCTAAAATACCAGAGGGCTCTTGCAATGGGCTGAACTCCCACATTACTTTAGCGGAAATCACACAGGCGACAATCGCATTATCCCATGGTAAGGCAGCGGACCCCGATGGCATACCCATAGACTTTTATAAACGGGATACTTATTTTCATGTGCCGATCCATCCCACACACAGAAAATACCTGAGGTTTGCAGGTGGCAACTCGCACTTTCAGTTTTGGGTCCTGCTATCCGGGTTGACCTCCACCCAGGGGGTCTTCACCAAGCTCATGGTGGTGGTGGCAGCGTATCTCAGGAGAGGTGGGGTTCCCGTCTACCCCTACCTGGATGACTGGCTGATCCGAGTGCTTTCTCCTGAACAAGCCTTGGATATTCTCAGCCTCACCTGCCACTCCCTTCAGAAGATGGGTTTCTCCCTCAATTTCAAGAAGTCGCATCTGACACCTTCCGTACATCGAGCTGTATTGGACACATTGTTTGGGAAGTGCTCGCCACCCAAGGTGAGGGCTCATCACATTGTCCAGATGGTCAACAAATTTCAACATGCCTAGAGTATCCCGGCTTTCGAATTCTTAAGGTTGCTCTGCCTCATGGCATCCTGCATTTTTCAGGTGCCAGAGGCCAGGCTGAGGATGAGATCCCTGCAATGGGTTCTCAGGAGCCAGTGGTTGCAATTCTCAGGAAAAATGTCGGATCTCCTTCAGATTCCGCTCACGGTCTCACAGGATCTTCTCTGGTGGGCCAGTGAAGGTAATCTGATCAAGGGAGAGCCTTTTTGGCATCCCTGGCCCGAGGTGACGGTAGTGACGGATGCTTCCCTCACAGGATGGGCAGCTCACGCCGAGCTGACCACCAGCGGTCAATGGTCTCAGTCGGAGTCCAAACTCCACAAAAATCTGTTGGAGCGGAGGGCCATGAGGCTAGCCCTGAAGGCTTTTCTGCCGTTTGTGTGAGGGAAGAGTGTCCTGATCATGACGGACATCACAGTGGCCATGCATTACAAAGGGAGATGTAGGGTCACTTCCGCTGTGCAGAGAGGCCCATGCAGCTCTGGTTCTGGGCGATACAGCAAGGAATCTCACTCTCGGCAGCTCATCTGGTGAGAGAGGCGAATGCGGCGACGGATGTTCTGAGCAGGCAGAGCACAGTCTCCCACGAGTGGGAGTTAGCTCAGGAAGTCCTTCAGGAGATCTTCTCCCTTTGGTGAACACCTCAAGTGGATCTGTTGGCGACTGGTGCCAACCGGAAGTGCGAGAGATGTTTCTCAAGAGAATTTCCCCCAAGAGGAGCTTTAGGGGACGCGTCCATCGTGGATTGGTCATTCCCACTTCTGTATGTGTTTCCGCCGGTCCCAGTCATTCCTCAGATTCTAAGGAGGTTGCAGAAGTTTGGGTCCCACATGATCCTAATTGCTCCGGATTGGGCCAGGAGAGCGTGGTACCCGGACCGTCTAGAAATGTCCATCTGTCCTCCACCCAGTCTTCCCCACAGAGAGGATCGCTCTCTTGCGAGGGGAATTATGGGGGGGGGGAGGTTTCGGTCGGGGTCTCCATCCAGAGGTCAAGACTCTCAACCTTCACACTTGGTTTCTGAATGGTTGAGATGTAGGGATTGGGACCTCCCGGATGACGTGGTGGAGGTGTTGCTTTCGACCAGGTGTCCGGCAAACAAATCCCTGTACCGTTGGTGTAAGTTTTGCGACTGGTGCAGAGGACACAATGTCAATCCTTTCTTTGACCCACAAGGGTCTTTAAGTGGGTACCATTAAAGGTTACCTGGCAGTGCTAGGCGTTCGTCTGAAGAATGTTCTTATTTTAAGATTCCTTTGATTACCCAGTTTCTAAAAGGGCTCACTAATGTCCCGCCGTCCCCTTTTCAGGTACCGGTGTGGGATCTGAATTAAGTGTTGAAATTCTTGATAGGTGCTCAGTTTGAACCTTTGCACTCTTGTCCTTTGAGACTGTTGACCTTCAAGACGATTTTCTTGATTGCAGTTACATCTGTTAGCAGAGTGAGCGAGTTGCAGGCACTTTCATCTAAGCCGCCCTTTACTGTGTTCCATAAGGATAGGGTTACACTGAGGGTACGTCCGTCCTTCCTAGCTAAGGTAGTGTTTGAGTTTCATTTGAGCCAGAAGGTGGTGCTTCTGGCTTTCTATTCTCCTCCTCATCCTGGTAAGGAAGAGGAGATACTCTACAGGTTGGACCCTAGAAGAGCTTTGAGCTTTAATATTTCTAGGATGTCCAAGGTCAGAGTGGACGACCAACTTTTTGTGGGGTACAATGGACACCGATTGGGCCAGGCTGTTACCAAACAGACCTTATCCAGGTAGATTATCCTCACCATTGCTGAATGTTACAGATTTGCTGACAAGGGCCCTCCTAAGGGTTTGCAAGCTCACTCCACCAGGGTCGTGGCTACATCCACAGCCCTGCAATAGGGAGTTCCTGTTAAGAACACTTGTGATGCTGCAACATGGTTTTCCATCCACACCTTTGTCAAACATTACTCCCTGGATACTTTCCATGGTCAAGATATGGCCTTTGGTTAAGCAGTGCTTTATTCTGCCATCTGATTATGTATATCTAAATTCTTCTCCCTCCTCCAATCACTGATACTGCTTTGGGAGTCTGTCAAAGATGTGGAATAAGTTGGAGGACGCAATCCATTTGCAGAACAAGTTACTTACCAACTGGTAACGTGCTTTTGACTGGATGTTCCTCCAACGTATTCCTCATCGCCCTCCTAGCCTGCCCCTCTGAAGAATTTCCTATGCTATTGCAGCTTGCGTTCCCACAAGGCTATGTGCAGTCAAGGCAGCATGGTGTGCAGTTATGTCACACATTGTGGAGGGAAAAAACATGAGTTCAGGCTACGGGCACCGTGCGTGCTATTTATAACATCTGACGACGTCCCCCTCGACGTGAAGCAGCACAGCTGAGGACATTACAAGTCAAAGATGTGGAATACGTTGGAGGAACATCCAGTCGAAAGAACGTTACCAATTGTTAAGTATTGTTAAGTATTTTGTTCTTCTGCAGCAGGCCTACAATGACTGTAGCCAAGACAGAGGATAGCAGCCAAGGTCAGTCACTTGGAGACTGGCTTAAAGAAAGAAGTGATGTATGTACCCAATTTAGATTATGGTACATCATTCTAGAACTCCTTTTTATGACTTTCCTTGTTCTTAACTTTCAGGAACACTTAAACATACAAGTCGGCTTTGCCAACATTTTATCTGCCTTTTTAAGACTCCCGTCTCCCTACCTTTTTGGACTTGTGCCTATTAGGGCACTAGGTTCCATCTCCTTTAGGAGGGATAGGACTTTTTAAGTGTTAGTGCCTTAATTTCAATAAGGCAGTGCAACATTGTTCTTACTGTTCTTTAATGACAATAGTCTAACTGGTTCATTATTACTTACCTTTGTTTCCTCACTTGCTTTACTGCAATAGCTAATGTTCTGACTTGAATCTGAACTAACAGTCTAAACAGTATTGTTTGTGCTCCTTAGCAAGAGCATCCCAAGGTGGATTTACATCATTTTAGTGTGTATGTTTAGTAGTTTTTCTTAACCGTGATTATTCTTGCATTGTTTCATGGCTTAATAAATGACTGTATTTGTATACCTTCTGACTAACTTCGATGTATTAAGAGTGCTGTGTGTTACTAAATCCTACCCCACCCTCACATTCTCCTAGCTGTAAGCCTTACTACTCTGTCAGACTATCTTGATATTTAGGCTAGACGTGATCTTTTCATGTTCACCAGTATGCCCCTTGGTGGAGTCTGAAAATCCATATTCACAACATAATACATTATTGATTAAAATGCTTTTTGTTTTTCGCTCTTCTTTTTGCTTACCTGAGTTTTCTGGGTCCCTCCTCTCGGTTATCTAGGGGCTGTTCTCCAGTTTCCTTCCTCCAGCTCCTTCCTCATCTTTGAACTCCTTATCCAATCCAATTTGTTCCCTTGACCACTCCAGCCAGCTCTGAATGAGCTCTTCCTCTTGGCTCCAGTATCTACTGACTGAGCCCTTGGGTTTAATAGAGCTTTGTCGCCCCTTCCAGCCTCCATCTTTTGTAATGAAACTCTGTTGTGGTAGATGGCAACAGGATTGGCTGACGTGTTCCTCCTCTGGCTGTGGCTGGCAGCCCTGTTGGAGGACTTGGTATTGGCTCGCCCTTCTCCCTAACAAACCCTGGATCATCCTTCCACCTTCTCTCTGTCTTAAGGAAACCCCTGGTGTGCTTTGTGGTATAGAGATCATGGGAATAGTTTTGTGGTACTGGGAGGTACTCTAGTATCTATTGGACTGTAGCTTGAAGAACCACAGCTGTCATATTGGAGCTCAAACATCCCTCCATGATGTCATAGGGATTGGCTGACTGTCTCTGGGATACAAAGACCTAGCTCATGTGTCCCATCTTTCTTTGGGTAAATGAGGGCAAACTTCTCTGCCCCCATGCTCGGGAGAGCAGAGCATATAGACACTGATGGTTCTGCTCCTCGAGGCTCTTAGTGTCTGGAGTAGGAATGCTTACACTGCAATGAGCCCCTGCCTTCCACACACAGCATAATGGGGTTCAGCCTCGGATCCTGCTAGTGCCGTCCCTGGTATCATTTTGCTTATGATGGCACTTGGACCCCTTGTTGTGCCCCACCATCAACCAAGCTATCGGGCAGGGGATTTTCACACATGTGAATGTTCTCATCAGTGCCGTTAATGTTCGCGATATCGTGCATATTTCAAGGTCTCACTTTAATTTGAAGAATGTTTGGCATCTTACATGAATTGCACATTTATGGTTAGTAACTTTTCAGTTTGTTTTAAAGGAAGGAAACCACTAACCTACAAAATAGAACATTTCTGATTAAGCAAATTGTTGGCATAGATTGCCAACTAAACCGTGATGGCGGGCATTCCCTCAGTCTTTCTGTACACCTCATAAAATTGACTTGACCATACTTACCCACCTGTAGTATTAGCAAATTGATTAATTGTTTACAAATATTGGTTTGACTGTGTACATGCAAAATATTTGTCATTTAAGTAAAACAATCTTTTCTTACAGACTATCTCAAAGTTAGAACACATGACCCAGAAGAAGCTATTCGACATGATGTTATTGTATCCATAGTTACTGCTGCCAAAAAAGAACTCTTACTGGTCAATGATCATCTTCTTAATTTTGTGAGAGAGCGAACATTAGACAAACGGGTACGTTGGAACTTTGAAATGTAAAATAGATTTCATAATTAAGAACACATTTTGTCCTGTTATTAACTATTAAGGTTAAAAGACGTTATCAATTACCTGAGTGTGATTCATTTGTTGACATATATTTATGTGGCATTGATGTCCTGTGGCAGAGCTCTTAACAGAAAATCAGTGTTCTCCTTTCAGCAAATTGGTTTTCATGTCTCGGACAGGGACCTTGGTTCTTTACCTTGAGTAGCCTGCCACCCAGAAGCAGGAGTAGAACCGGCTTCCCGTAGCTATTGCTATTGGGTGTTTTTGTTAATATTGATCACCCACTGCTCTTGGAACATGATCTCACCCCTTTGTATGCCTGTTTCAGACCTAAAGTTTTCTCTGAAAGATTGTCAATTTAATTCTGGTGCTAGGGTGACATGCTGTGCAGCAGCTCAGGGAGTTGCCAAAGGGTAGCCTTTGCCTCTGTTGAGATGGATTTCCAAAATTATCCACGGCAAGTTCAGCCAAACTTAATCAAGGTAAGGTAGCAGAGCGACAGCGCTTAGTCTCAGGCGGGGTGTGACAGCAGTCTAGGGCTACAATGAGTCCACATAAAGTAACACCAGTAATTACAGTAAGAAAGTGAAGTACAATAATACAATTATTTGTTAGGCCTTTAAAATACACGGTAAGCAAGTAAAACCTCTAGTCAGGTATTGTCACGACGACACTAAACCAGATGTATACATTTACCCTTAGGAGACATAGAATAACATTTAATTAAATAACAAGCCTAATACAGGTAAGTACTCAAATGCATTTTATATTAAAAAAAAAAAAAGAAACTTCAGGATAATCCTTGAACAGTTTACCTAGCTCATATAAAATCCAACCCTAAGCTGGTTTGGCCCAACAGTCACCATTTCCAAAGTAGATAATTCACTGGTACCTTTATTAAGTTCAATACATTTTCTTCTCTTGTACACATAGGACACACACATTTTTTTAATTGGCTACCTTGCTTGCAATCATTCAAATCTTACTAGGACTTCTGAGTAGTAAGTGTTAGCCCACTAGATGCTTTAGTAGTAACACTAGCTGATGCCATTTACTTTCACTATCTGCCACTAATGAATATTGAACATGGTCTGATTTTGTTTGATCTTTTTTCTTTCCCCTTTTTTTTCATCAGACAACTAGCTCTACACTACCCTTCTTTGGCTTGTCCTTTTTGTTTCACATATGATGCTTGCCTTGACAAAGCCCAGAAGAGCGAACGTCGTGGCCATGTAGTTGGCAATTTCCTGGATATTTTCCTTTTTGCCATTTCTTAGTGTTAGGCGAGATTGTATGCAGTGTTGGGGAGAATTCCCAGAAATGTGCTAATTCCTCTGTACCTTAGAGACCCCCATCAACTTTGCTGATTTTGAGTACTTGATTTTTTTGGCTGGAGAGAGTGAGACCCTTTTTCCCACTCTCTCGTGTATTTTAATGTGATTTTTGAACTGTTTCTTTTGGTTATGGAGTCTGATAAACTCCATAGGCATCATCTTTTACATCGTGTCACATGGCACCTTCAGTGCAGTGACACATGGAAGTCTTCCAGATTTGCCAAAGGTTTAATTACCTTCTCTTGGATAAACTGTTTCCAAGAGCAGTAAAGTGAAATTGACTTTACTTAAAATTGTAACTTTCTAGACCCAGCACACACTATCTTACAATAGGGTACTGGAGGGGCTACTTAGTATCCCCTTTGTCTAGCTTCTCATGTAACAATTTTATGTTACCCTTTCCTCACTGAGTGGCGGGTGGCAGTGTTTTACTTTTAACTACTGTGGTGTGCATTTACCGCGGGCTGCGTTTGCAGCTGCATTAAAGCTCCCAGGGGAGCCATTTCTGTCAAAATGGCCCTGGTAATCTTTTTTCGCCATTTCTTTGTGGAAAGGTCCTTCTTGAGATTTAGTCTGCGTGCCAAACCAGGTTTCGTCCCTTTGTTCGCTTTGCCTTTGGCGGGATTCACAAGTAAAGCCCGCCTCTGGCTCCAGGGTGTTTGGTGGGGCCAGGAAGGGAGGGAGGTGCCCGAAACTCCCTCTGCTTAGTCTCCTAGGAGACCAAAATGCACTCTGTGGTTTTTGGCCGGCTGACTGTCCGGCAAGGACAGCCACCCTGCTGGGTGACTGGCAGCTAGGCTGGATTGAATGGGAGAAACCTGAATAAAAGGCGAGGCTTTTGGCTTGGAAGGCAGTCGACCACTGGACGAAGGAACCGTAGAAGAGCTTGAAGAGGACGGCTGCTGTAACTCCTGGACTGTTGGTTTGCCCGGTGAAGCCCTGCTGCTGTGCTGAAACTCCAAATTTGTATCGACAGAGAAGCCCCTGCAAGGACGACTTCTCCCTTTGCGCTGGTGGGACCAATCGACTCCAAAGTAAGCCACCTGGGCAGCCTCTCAGAGCCGTTTGAATTTCCACAGAGTTTCTGCTGGAAACCAAAACGCCAGGGAGTGGAACACCAGAATATGCGCGTTGATTTTAAGCTGGCCAAGAGCTCCAGTAAGATCCTCTGGACTCCCAGGATGCAGGACTGATGAGCCTGAGCCACCTCAATGGAGTGCTGGACCCCAGATGCAAGGAAATTCTATCTCAAGAGCCAGAAAACCGCTCTGTTGCTATTTGCTGTAGACGCGAGGACTTGAAAGACCAAAATGCCATTTGTTTGAAGATCGCTGGTTGCGTTCGGTAACCATCCCATTGCAGTGCAGGAGTCCTCATAAATCCTCTCTCCTGTCCCCACGACTGAGGCCCATGAACACCAGGATCTGCAGAGCTGCACAGGAACAGAAGTCATCTGCTGCATTTTTCTTCAACCTAAAGGTACTGTACGGTCTAAGAGAACTTACCTCCTTGTCTTGTAACTGCACTTGTTCTCTGTTGGTGAGATGTGTTGTGGTTGCTATGTACAGTTACTGACAGCATCTTTACTTCACAAGCCAAAACCGCTTGTGGCCCTACTTTGAATTCTTCTATCTACAGAGACTTTTAAAACATTGCAAGACTTTTACCTTCCCCTGAGAAGTGCTTCAGTTTTACCTAGACTTTTGCTCAATTGATTTTGCTTAGCCTGGCTCCCTGAATGACTCTTCTTCCCTCTGTGAATGGGTTTGGTCTTCCTTCCAGGAAAGGGTGAACTAACTTTACATTGGGGGGTTTACAAAAGTACTTACTGGTACCACCACATAAAATTAGGACTACAGCTGTAAGCAAAACCAACCTTTGGTATAAGTCTGTACTACACGGTTTTTGGTAGCCAGCTGAGCAGCCTGGCGTATCTCAAGAGGGAATGTGAGCATTACAAGGATGTTACAGAGATGTCTTACAATCACAGTGGTTCAAGTAGACACTTCCACTCAAGGTTTCTTGGTAAAACACTTATTAATATATTACACAGTCATTTAGAAAACAGTCACTAGAAGGAGGCAACTTAATATCATACACAAATATACTTCAATACAAAACCATTCTGTTTCTGAGTAAATTAGGCTCCCCTGAAGTATGAGCAAAATGGCATTTTAGTAACTTTAAATAGGAGTACAAAGGCACAAGTTATTAAAACAGATCACAAATACTTTCTTAGGCAGTGCAAATAGTTTCAGTTCACTAGAGGACTCGATTCAGTTCAATAGGCCTAGGCCAAAGTCAATGGGCCAGTGTCTTGGATTGGAAAGAGCAGTTCTTGTAGTAAATGGTAAAGTCTTTGCCAAAGTTCTCAGAAGTAGTTTGTACGAAAAAGAATCATATGTTGGGTCACAAGCCGATTAGGTCTGCAAGTTGGGAAAGTTTCACAAACTTTCACCGCTAGAGATAAGTTCTCTCAATCGGGTTGGCATCGTTCTACCTTAATATGAAGAAAAGATGCAGCTGAAGACGTTGGTTCCTGGCAGTTCCTGCAGATCTCACTGTTCCTGAGCCTCAGTTGGGAGGACAAGAGGGAGGACGTTGGGGGACTCCTGCACTGCACGGGGACTGGTCAAACAAGCTGGCAAAATGGAAGATCTTTGGTTCGAGTAGCTGTCGTCAAGCATACAAGCTGGTGTCCTTCCCCCCTGGTTAAATCTAACCAGCTCCGAGAATGGTATCCAGGTGGCTTACGAGTTCATTGGTCCCACCTTCTCAAAGGAAGAAGTCGTCCTTGAAGTGGCTTCTCTGTCGAGGTGAACTTGGCAATTCGGACCTGCAGCAGGGCTTCACCGGCCAAACCAACGGTCCAGGAGTTGTAGCAGCCGTCCTCTTCCAGCTCGTCTTTGGTTCTTTCGTTCCAGTAGTTGACTATGCTTTCCAGTCTAGAGACTCGCCTTTTAAATAGTTTTCTCCCTTTCATTCCCGCCTAGCTGCCACCCACCCAGCAGGGTGGCTGTCCTTGCCGGACATTCAGCCAGTCAATCACGCCAGAGTGCATTTGCGTCTCCTTGGAGTCTTAAGCACAGGGAGTTTCGGGCACCTCCCTCACTTCCTGCCCACCCCAGACACTCAGTCCTGAAGCCCGCCAAAGGCGTACGAACAAAGGGACCAAACCTGGTTTTGCACGCAGAGACAAACTCTCGAAGGACCTTTTCAAAAAGAAACGGCGGAAAAAGAAGACCGGACTTGTTTAAACAAAGGGGATTAAGGCGGTTGCCAGACATTTCGTCGAAAAAAATTGGTCGACCAGACAAATGGTCGAACCAATTTGGTCGAAAACCAAATGGTCGAAATTTTTATTTTTTTATTTTAACCCTTTTTTTTTTTTTTGGGGGGGGGGGTCCCCAAACCCCCTTTTTTTCTCTAAAAAACCCTTTTTTAACTAAACGAAAACCCGAAAAATAAATATATAAATAAAAAAAAAAATCGACCGTTTGGTTTTCGACCAAATTGCAGTCGACCAGTTTTTTTTCGACGAGTTGACTGGACACCGATTAAGGCGCCATCTTGAAAAACATGGCTCCTGTGATTTTTAGCTACCGGTGTTTGCGATCAGGAAAAATCATGGTAGTTCGTTGTAGAACCACTGCCACCAGCCATTTCGATAGGAAAGGGTAGGATTTAACTGCTACATGAGTTTCTTGACACATGTGATACTAGGTAACACCTCCAGCACTATCTAGGAAGATAGTGTGTGCTCGGTCTTGGAATTTAAAAAGACTAGTAAAGTCAATGTAACCTTACATTCTCTGGGAAACAGTACTTTATCCCAGAGAAGGTATTTTAAACCTTTTGGAAGTCTAAAAAGACATCCCCGTGTCACTGCACTGAGGGTGCTGTGTAACACACATGAAAAGATGATGCCTATGGAGTTATCTAAAACTCATAATCAAAGAACACAAGAGTAAAACACTCATGTATTTTGATGTAAGAGTGGGAAAAAAGACTCACACTCTTTCCAGGTAAAAAAAATCAAATCCTCAAAATCCAGCAAAGTTGCTGGGGGTCTCTAAGGTGAAGGGAATTAGCACATTCATGAGAATTCTCCCTAACACTTACCTGCTTTGAGAAATATTTGTGAGATCTCTTGTTGTGTCATAACCTTTCTCTTTGACAAACTGCTGAGGTCTGATTCTAAATGCCAACAGTGATATATTAATGTCCCCAGCACCCTAATTATTGAAGTCACCAGAGGGTTTAGGTAGTGTCCATAGGCCATCCCAAAAGGGGACTTACTGATTTAGGGATATTAAGAGTGTATTTGTGAAGTGTATTTGAGTGTTACTGTTATATAATGATAATGATTTGTTATTTATATAGCGCCTTAATCCAAAGCGCTTTACAGAGCACATATTTACATACAATATCACCCAACCGAAATTGGTACTCATTTATCGACCTCGGAAGGATGAAAGGCTGAGTTGGCCTTGCCGGGATTCGAACCTGCGACCTTCAGATCACGCTCAGATCGCAGCAGCGAGCGATCAACCCGCTGAGCTATCTTACCGGCCTATTGCTTCCTTCTGAAGAAGGTTTACTCTAATTGACTGATGAATACATTAATAGTTTATTCAAGAAACCTTGAGTGTAAGAGTTTATTTGGATACTTGTCACTGTGAATCTCTGTGTAACTCCCCTACAACTCACATTGACCCCTCTTGAGATAAGCCTGGCTGCTCAACACGCTACCAACGTGTGTAGTACAAGCTTATATCAAAAGTTGGGTTCCTATTGCCAGGAGGTCATGGTTGTTGCAGTGCACCCAAAGGGTACTGCATAAAATCTTGCCTAACATGCAGTACCCTGTGGGAAGACTGCACCAGCCTTGTCCTCCTGGCAACAGTTAACCCAACCTTTGGTATAAGCATATACTACACAAGTTGGTAGAGTGACTGAGCAGCCAGGATTATATTGAGAGGGGTCAATGTGGGCCGTAGGGAATAACACAGAGATTCACAGTGCCAAGTATCCAAATAAACACTTACACTCAAGGTTTCTTGATTAAAACCAGTATTTCTTAATTTAAGTCAGTTGAATAAAACTTCTTTAGAAGGGAGCAAAAATAATATACTTCAAAACTACGCACTCTCAGTTTTAATAAATCAGTAGATACCCATTTGGGATGGCACACAGGTGAGTTAAATAACTAGGACACTGTGGACATTGATATATCACTGGCGCATTTAGAACTTGGTGTCAAAAGGAAAAGATGAGGGAATTAAACAAAGGTTAACAAATATTCTTCAGCAGGTAAGTACTTTTTGAACCCTCCAATGCAAAGTAAATTTCCCAGCTACACAGGTAGTCTTATGTGCGACTTTTGTTGAGGGATAGGTGAAGCACAAAGCCATAGGTAAGAAGACTCTTTCAGGGAGCCAGGACAGCCAATGTTAGTTTAGCAAAAGTCTAGGTGAGCAGGTAGGTAAATAGTCTTGCACAATGTCTTAGAAATCTTTGTAGAAATCGAAATCCCTGTAGGGGCCCAAGCTGGGAGGCGATTTTGGGGCAGAACTGCAAGCAACTCTGCAAAAGCAACCAAGACAACTCAACTGAGAGCTAGCAAGGCTACACAACAAGAGGTAAGCAACCCCTTAGTTTTACAGCACCTTTTGGTTTGAAGAAATTGGTTCCAACTGGCTTCTGTTTCAGTTGTATGTCTGCAGATCCTGTGTTCCTGAGCCTCAGTCGTGGCGACAAGAGGGAGGACGTCTGGGGACTCCTGCACTACGAATTGAAGGTCCGCGGCAGCAATGGGCAAACTTCATATCAGCGGCACTTCGCAGTTTCAGCTTCTTGTGGCTCTCGCAAACAGTACCACTGCGGTTCTCGGATACCTTTATGGACTTTCCTCGCATCTGGAGTCCAGCACTCTGAGGTGTCTCAGGCTTGGTCAGTCCTACTTCATGGGAGTCCGGAGGATCTTCCTGGAGCTCAGGTCCGACTTAAAAACGATGCACTCGATCTGGTGTTCCTCTCCCTGGCAATTGGTTCCTGCAGCAGCAATGGAAGTACAGCCAGCCCCGAGAGGATGTCCAGACGAGTTTGCTTTGGGGTCGAATTGGTCCCACCAACCCAAGGGGAGAAGTTGTCCGTTGCAGGGCTTCTCTAGTCGACGCGGATTCTGAGCTTCAGCAATGCAGCAGGGCTTCACTGGGCAAACCAACGGTCCAGGAGTTGCAGCAAGCATCTCTTCCAAGTTCTTCTTCGGATTCCTTAGTCCAGTGGTCGACTCTGCCTTCCAATGAAAAGACCTCGCCTTTTATGCAGGTTTCTCCCATTCATTCGCAGCCTAGCTGTCACTCAGACAGCAGGGTGGCTGTCCAAGGACAGCCAGCCAATCACTCCTGGACCATTGATTTGCCCGGTGAAGCCCTGCTGTTGTGCTGAAACGCCAAGTTCGCATCGACAGAGAAGCCCCTGCCAGGACGACTTCTCTCCTTGAGTTGGTGGGATCAATCGACTCCAAAGTAAGCCGTCTGGACATCCTTCTCGGAGCTGGTTGAATTTCCAGAGAGTTGCTGCTGGAAACTGTAGAGCCAGGGAGAGGAACACCAGTGTGTGTGTGTTGCTTTTAAGTTGGCCAGGAGCTCCAGGAAGATCCTGCGGACTCCCAGGAAGCAGGACTGACCGAGACTGAGCCCCTCTACAGAGTGCGGGAACCGAGAAGCAAGGAAAGTCCATCTCGACAGCCAGGAACCACAGTGTTGCTATTTGCGGTACACGCAAGGAGCTGAAACACCAAACAGCCACTGAAAGTGTAGTTTGCTGGTTGCAAGTTTTCACCGTCCCAGTGCAGTGCAGGAGTACCCAGACGTCCTCCCTCTTGTCCCCATGACTGAGGCCCAGGAACAGTGAGATTTGTAGAGCTGCACAGGAACAGCAGTCATCTGCTGCATCTTTTCTTCATTTTAAAGGTACTGTACAAAGTCTTCAAGAACTTACCTCTTGCTGTAGAGTTGCTTGCATCTTCTACTACTCGCAAGTCTAACAGCTTGTGGCCCTACATTGATTCATCTTTTTCTTCAAAGACTTCTAAAACATTGTGCAGATACTTTTCTACGTACCTGCAAAGAAGTGCTTCAGCTCATATTTACTTCTGCCTATTGACTTTGGCCTAGCCTGTTTCACCGAATGACTCTTATTCGGGGATCTGAAAGTATTTGCCTGCTTGAAAATATTTGTGATATCTTGTTTGCTCTAATAACCTTTTCCTTTGACTTGCTCTTAAACCAATTGTGAATGCCAACAGTAATACATTAATGTCAACAGCACCCTAGCTATTGAAGTCATCTATGGTTGTAGGTCTCTGTATGCCATTACAAATGGGTATTTACTGATTCTGAACTTAAGAGTGTGTATAGTTTTGAAGTATATTGGTGTGGTGTTTTATTGTGCTCCCTTCTGAACAAGACTTGTATTAACTGACTGATAAATAAAGTAATATTTGTTTTGTCAAGAAACCCTGTTGTAAGTGTGTGCTTGAATACTTCACTGTGAACCTCTCTGTAACTCCCCTACAGCTCACATTGACCCCTCTAAAGATGAACCTGGCTACTCGTCCACACTACCAACCTGTGTAGTACAGACTTGTACCAAAGGTTGGGTTGCTATTGCCAGGAGGTCAGGGTTGTTGTAGTGCACCCTATGGGTACTGCACACAATCTTGCCCAAAACCAGGTTAGAAATTAAAAGTCCTAAAGTCCAGCAAAAAGGGAATTAGCACATTTCTGAGAATTCTCTCTAACATTTAGCGACTTTTCAGTTTGCATTATTAGTGTCTTTGAAAGTTTCTTATGTTATTAGTGTCTTGGAAAGGGTATCCAGTGCTTTTTATGGCAGCAAAACATACTGAATTGTTTTACATTTTTTGGCACTATATATGTGGGGGTGGGTTAGGATAGTCATTTATTTAATGGGAGGTATGGGGGGGGGATTGCGAGGATCTCCCCTGAGATCTGCAGCATATAAAATAGATATTTCCGGTGGTGTTTGCTTCAGTATTCTTCCCAAATTACATAGATCCCTTGGAAAGTTTCAATATTGTTATTTTTGGCAACTTGCATTTTGACTGACTTAAGAATTTGAGGCTTAGACTTCAGGAAGTCACTTACCAACAATCTCACTTAATAGATTTTTTGATTGTCATCCAACAGATGCGATTTGTGTAAGGTTGTGAAGTTAATAAACCTGCTAGAACCATAATTGATTCTATATAACTACTGAGTATAACGCGACCTTCTTAACAGTGATTTTTCTCACACTTTTGCTTAGTTTTTTGTAGCTTATGGTTGTCTGCTACTTGCCCTGCAGTTAGCTCCATTATCAAATCTCAATTCCCTCACATGGGCACAGCCATGTGGTCCAACAGCCACTGTTAGTCTAAGTACTTTTATTAAGAGTTTGGTGCTGCCAGTGGTTATGATTAATAAGTCAAAATGTTCAGGCATGTAAACTCACTCAATATCATTCCTTAGGATAGTCCTAGAATGGGATCCTTGATGAGGTCTTCCATCGCTCATAAAACCCTACGGAGGACAGTGGGGATGGGTTGGACAGAAACAGGCATGTAACCATACCCCCCGCTCCCTTGACTGTTTTCTCAAGAGGCTACTGCTGGTGTTCCGCAATCCGTTGTGGACACAATATTTTGTGCTTAGTTCTGTCGCAGAAGACCCAATGTTCGCAGGTGCAGATGTCTGTTTTGAACACAGGATTTAGTTTCGCTCCGTTGCAGTGCTTAGGAATTGGTTTCAGACAGCTTCTAGTAGAACACCCAAATGAAGAAAGAAGACCTCTGTGTATCAGACCAACTCGGGACACTTTCAGGGAGCAAAGAAGATGGTTTGCAACAGTAGTCACCACGGTCAGGGTAGCGTAAGGTGATCTTCAATGGACGAACAAAAGAGCAGGCCCAACACAGCTTCTGTTAATGCACGAAGGCTGAAAGTGCAGGAGCAGGTCTCTTGTTAAACAAGGTGAAGATCCTCCAAGTTCCATGAATGCAATGGGAATGGTGACTGCTGCAGCAAGATAGCCCAGGAGAGAGCTGTTCAGTTCACTACTTGATCCATGGATACTTCATAAGGCGCCGATCCTTGAGTAGAGGTTGAGGCAGGTTCTTCCCACTGGTCCAGGGTCGAAGCACTTACAAGGGTCTCTGAGGGCAGGCAGAGGAGCAGAGCTTCTCAGAGACTTCTCTGGATTTGTTGCTGGTCAGCTGTAAGGTGATCTTCAATGGACGAACAAAAGAGCAGGCCCAACACAGCTTCTGTTAATGCACGAAGGCTGAAAGTGCAGGAGCAGGTCTCTTGTTAAACAAGGTGAAGATCCTCCAAGTTCCATGAATGCAATGGGAATGGTGACTGCTGCAGCAAGATAGCCCAGGAGAGAGCTGGTCAGTTCACTACTTGATCCATGGATACTTCATAAGGCGCCGATCCTTGAGTAGAGGTTGAGGCGGGTTCTTCCCACTGGTCCAGGGTCGAAGCACTTACAAGGGTCTCTGAGGGCAGGCAGAGGAGCAGAGCTTCTCAGAGACTTCTCTGGATTTGTTGCTGGTCAGCTGTAAGGGTCATCCGCGGGTTGTCACCTAGGTCCAATCTTTAGAATGGCTGCAAGAGTCCACCTTTTAACCAACATTTGGGTTAAGAACATGCCCACCAATGGTAAGGATCAGCATCATTCAAACAGGCAGTGGTTATCTAGTCATGGATCGCATTTGGCCACATCTGTCCAGCAACTGTGTACTGGGACCAGACAGTCCCAGCCTCCACATTGGGACTCCCACGCAAACTGACCCTTAGCCCGTGGAAGCTAAAGCATTCCCTGGGAAAGGGCATTCCAAATATGGCATTTCCTGACTTGAGGCGACATTTAGAAGACCAAAGAACAAGCTAAAAGGACTTGGCAATGCCATCTTGGGGTGCTAGCTACTTTTAGTAATCATTTGCAGTTAATGCAAAAGTGCATGTGTAAAATTAGCAAAGCACAGTCAGAAAATGATAGTTGCCACCAACTCATCCTAGGCACATTGTAAAAATAACCAAAAAGCTAATAAAGAAAGTATCCTAACCGCACTTTACTGTAACGTCATGTGTACAATTGTAACAAAACAAGAAATTCACAAAGAGAGACATAGTCGCTCAGTGCTGATAGTCTTGAGGTCTAATCCGTTTCCTCATAGGAATGAGCAAGAGGGCAAGGGAAGTAAGGAAGAAGTCTGAAATTCAAAAAGTCAGAACAAAATGAAAAATAGAGTGACCAATAGAGGTCTATGGGAGTGGGGGGGAGCAGCAAAAAGAAAATTTTTCCTCAGACTCGCTGCCCCCTCCTGCAACACCCATGTACATAGACTATAGACCCAAGGGAATCTAATCCACCCCTGTATGGTATTCCTGTTCCAGTGTGGTATACATCCTGGATAGCCCATCATTACTATAGTGAGGATCTGGCCTAGGATTAATAGTGAAGTTAAATCCTTGAAGGCCTATGGACTCCCTGAGCAATTATGGATTCTCCCCCTTCATGTTCATCAGCATTTTTTTTTTAAATGTAAGATTTTATTGGTTTTGTGACAATCTTAACAAATTCCGCTAGCCACAGTTGAATCGCAACAACAATGTCAACAAAGTTAAAGAAATAATTTTCTCCCACTCAGCCTGCTCTGCCATCACCCTCTCCCTGGAGTATTCCTATGAGCAATTACATAAAACGGATTGATGCGGGTGGTGCATAAAGTTGTACAAACGTGCAATGCTTTCCAGGCATATCTACGAGGTACAAGGCTCTTGGACATCTCAGGCAGGAGAGCTCATTAAAGTTCTTTAGCATGTAATTCAGAAATGGCGACCAAACAAAGAAAGCATAACTGAGTCTCTAAGGTTAGATGTGCGTTTTGCCATTCCCAGTATGGTCCGGACTCTGTCAAGCCGTAGATGTGTTGAAGGGTGCTCAGTTTTCTTCCATAGCTGAAGAATGGCAAGCTTGGCCGCTAGTCTGAGATGGTCCAGAAGATTAAGTTTGAAAGAAGTGCAAGCTTGACCTAGATAGTAATTAAGGTCCAGGACACACACTAGCAGGTCACTTGGTAAAATCAAGCTTAAAGATGTCCTTTAGCTCAGACCTCACTTCTAGCCAGAAGTCCTCGATCACCGGACATCTTCATAGAACATGCAGTAATGTGTACCCTCCCAGTTACAACCCATCCAGCACATTTTAGAATTGCTTGGATGACTGTGATGTAGACGGACAGGAGTTTTGTACCATCTAGTCCGCATCTTACACTGGGTTTCGGCTAGACGGGGCAGTAATGTGGACTTAGCCCCTTATACATTTTCTCCCAATCCGAGGTCAATCGGGGCCCACTTCTCGCACCCACCTCTAACAGTGAGATCTACGCTCGGCAGTCGCTAATATGTTGATGGGTTTATAGAGACTAGAGTTGAGCACCTTGGAATCTGCCACTGACTGAAACATCAATGTCTGGGCTGTAGGTGTCTTTGTTTAGAGGAGACCGATACAGAGAGGACTTGCAGTCTTTGAAAAAACAAATCTTTCAATTTAGAAATTGGTCTCCAACCTTTCCCACTCCCGTCTAACCACTGAACAAATCCCTTATCTAGTTTCCCTTGAGTAAAATATTCATTATGAATCTGGGGTGAACGGGGAGGGAACAGTAATGGACCCTTTCACCTGGCTCACGCTGTCCCACTCCTCGAGGGAGGACCGTGTAATGGGGCTAATGTGTAAGCTCTGTCATTGCTTCTGTCAGGGTATCTAGGGTTGGGTCCACAGATAGCGTCCCTCTACTGCCTGTTCCATGGTCACCCAAATCTTGTATGTATCCCTTTGGACCCAATCAATGATTGTTTTAATCTGCAAAGCCCTAGAATAATTCCAAAGATTGAGGAACGATCGCCCCCCTTGATTCTTAGCCGCATACAATGTGCATTTGACTCTTGGTGGCCTCCTCTTTGCCCCCAATAAATTGTATTAATATAGAATCCCAGTTATGCAGGATGTGTTTGGAGTTGGGGATTGAAAACAAATCTAAAAATCTGTGGTGGATGTTCATTTTTATACAAGGCATAAAATCAGCAGTGTTGCATTGCAATTTGCTATACAATTCTGTAAGTTTGCCAATTAAATTGATACTTCTATAGCACAGCTAGCTATTTAATGACCTTGTTCAATGAAAGCACATCTCACCCTGCATTACTCTCTTGCCCTCTCCCGCCCTCTTTTCTCTGCAAGTTCAAAGGAGGCCAATGTAGAGACAGTGCAGCAGTGATCACCTTCTCCACTTTTAAATCTGCCAAAGGCCTGCATGGCAGTGCTAGGCATGAAAGTTCTTTCTTTTTCAAATAATTGCAAACCAGAAGTAGTCAGAATGATACTTTTATTAAGCTAACTATATCCTGTTTGGCCAAGACCACCATGTGTTCACTTTATTTTCTATATATGCAGTCCTGGAATTCCATTCCAAAAAATGTAAGTTGTTACATGAAGCATAATTACAGAATTGCTTCTACAACTAGAAATGTTGTAAAACATTGCATTGCTTCCATGTTTCTCTAGCATGGGGTCTGGCATGGATTCACATGCTCATCAATATTCCCCGTCAGGCTGGGAATCCTCGGTAAAGAAAAAAACAGTATCAGTTATGTTTCTGATCTGTCTTTCGTAGTAGTAACCAATCACTGATCTCTGCGTCATACTGACCACAGCCAATGAATGCCCTCTACCTAAGCCCCGCCTCTGGCAGCCATCTTCAGATTTTTACCGCACGTTCAAGTGTTGGGATCCTCGTGCTATTGCTCTCGAGCGTTAGTGCTATTTTTTTCACGTTTTTTTCTCAAAAACTTCAATTTTTCGGTCAAAAGAGCCTCAAGCTCCACCGTTTCTTCATCCGATCAACGGTGACCCGTGTCGGATTCGTCTACGCCCCTCAAGGGTGAAGATTTCGTCGAGCCACGCTTTTGGAGGACTCCAGAAGTTTCTCAGGCCCATCTCGGACATGGCCCAGGAGAAGGGAAGCTCGACGCCCGGAAAGCTGTTCAGGGTCTGCCCTGGATGCCAGCTTCAGAATGTCTTTAAGGAGGACGAACACTCCTTTTGTCTTTACTGCCTACATGAGGACAAGACGCACGTGGAGGAGGACTGTGCGTTTTGCGGCAATATGTCGGAGCGGACCATGAAGGACCGCCATCAACGTCTCGCCAACTGGCTGGAAGGGAAGAAGCCCGTCAGGCGAGAAGAAGAAGAAATCCGAGCGGTCTTCTAAGACCTTTGAGGATGCCCCGGCGACGGGGGTCCAACACAAAGCCAAGCACCGCGAGTCCGCTGGCACCGGGAGCGCCGAACGGTCGGCCTCTACGGGCGCCAGGCAGGGCGCATCCTCCCCGGCACCATCAACCACGAGCCAACGCTCTGGTTCGGGTAAGAGGAAGGCCGAGCACCCGGCGAAGCTCCTGGAGAGGCCCCGGTCAAGCTCGAAGGCCCCATCGGAGGGAGAGCGAGGCAGTGACCCTCCCCCTAAGGAGAAGGCGGTGAGCGCACCTAAGGTGGTGAAAGCCTTAATCCATCCGGCCAAGGTCTCTATCGAGACAGTCGCGGCGGCCCTGGCTCAGCCTGTGGAGGCTACACCAGTGGTGGCGACCTCGGGGCCCAGAGTCTCCCTGCCACCGCGGAGGGAGTCCTCTTTTATGCCCATCGACAGGGCCCCCGTGAAACCTCCGACGGAGAAGAAAAAGGGGGGGGCAGGAGGTCGTCCTGGATTCGGCCTCAACCTCTGAGGAAGAGCTGATCGAAGTCTTAAGCCACGGCGTTGGCGTGGAAGAAGACCAGCCCGTCGGGAGGGACCCCGACGTAAGAGACGACGATAACGTCGAGGGTGCCGATGGGGCCCCTAACCGCCCGTCGGACTCCCCTCAACCAGTGCCGCAAGACAACTCGGCGGCCATTTTGTTGGCTATACAGTCCTTATGCTCGGAGATAAGGACGAGACTGCCGTTACCACCAGCGGAGGAACCGCTCCTGACGGGGGACCCGGAGCCAGGCCCTTCTGGGAGCCCTCCCCCTAAGAGAAGAAGGATTCATCCTCCACCTCCTTTTCAGCCATCGCGCCCTGTTCAGCCCTCCTCCCCGTCCACGACTCGTGGGGATGATACAGGGACTGACACGGCCGCGACGGGTACGGACGACGAGGTTTACGACGAGGATCTGCCGTCGTCACCTCCCACCCGGGCTTCCCCGCCCGACGAGATTGGATCGTTTCACTCCATGATCGCCAGGGCATCCGAGCTTTTCCACCTCTGCCCAGAAGAGAAGAAGGAAGGTTTCCTTTATCAACGGCGCAAGGCCAAGAGGAAGACGGTCCTCTCCGTACCTCTACTGGACGACATTTGGGATGAGGGCCTCGTCCTCCTCAAGAACCCATCCACGACGCCGGCTAGAAGGGGATCGGTACGAGAAGAAGTACCGGGTCCCGGACGCGGCCCCCTTGTGCCTTTGGGCACAGCCGACCCCGGACTCGGTCGTCTCCGCGGCGGCCAGGAAGAAAGCGGGGGGGGGGGCGCGGCCTCTACGTCGACCTCCCCGCCGGACGGCGAGGGAAAGAAATTGGATACGATGGGACGCAGGGTCATCTCGTCTGCAGCAACGACGATTAAGGCGGCCAACGCCTTGGCTATCGTAGCCCGCTACGACAGGGAGTTGTGGTACAAACTGGCCCCCCTGCTGGACTTCCTACCGGACGACAAGAGGGCGGATGCCCTAGAGATCTTGCAGGAAGGAGAGGTGGCGTCGGACCACGCCATTACGATTGCGACGGACATCGCTGACACTGGATTTCGCCAGTTGGGCAATGGCGTGTCCCTTAGGCGGCGTGGATGGCTCAAGGCTACTGACTTCCGTCAGGACGTGCAGACCAGAGTCTTGGACATGCCGTTCGACGGAAACAACCTGTTTGGGAAAACAGTGGACGATTCCCTTCAAGCCATCAAGGCAAACACGGAGACGGCCCGGGCTCTTGGGGTTCTCCAGCAACGGCGGCCGCCCTTTTGGAGCGGCGGAGGCAAACAGGGTGCCTCCAAAGGTTCCGGTGGCGGATTTTCCACCTACCGTCAAGCGGCCTGTTCGTCGTCGCAGGAAGCTTACAGGGGACGAGGCAAGTCAGGCGGACCCCGCCGTCGTCGCCAAGGAGGTCAAGGCGGCAAAGCCTCGTCGAAGCAGGACTGAACCGGCCGTGGGGTCGGGCCCCCACCGAAGCACTCCGGTGGGAAGCCGGCTGGCGAGCTTCGTCAGCGTGTGGGAGTCCATCTCCACCGACCGTTGGGTGCTGGACGCCCTAGCCCAGGGTCACGCGCTCGAGTTTCTAAAGAGGTGCCCGCGCGTCCCCCCTGTGGCCAGGAAAGAACATCACGTCCCTCAACTTCTCTTGGAGGTAAAGGCGATGCTCAAGAAGGGCGCCATCAAGCTCGTCCCAAAGAGGCTTCGGGGCTCCGGAGTTTACTCAAGATACTTCCTCGTGAAGAAGACGGGAGGATGGCGTCCCATCCTGGACCTACGACGACTGAACAAATTCATCAAGGCACAGAAGTTCCGGATGGTCACCCTCCAACACGTCCTGGGTCAACTGGAGGAGGGCGATTTCCTGTCGTCGTTGGATTTGGAGGATGCCTATTTCCATATTCCCATCCTAAAGGGACACCGAAAGTTTCTCAGGTTCGTGGTCCAAGGGCGTCACTATCAGTTCAGAGCCCTTCCCTTCGGACTGAGGTCGGCACCCAGGGTGTTCACCAAGTGCCTCGCACCGGTGGCGGCGCAGCTGCGCCGAGAGGGGATCCCCGTCTACCCCTACCTGGACGACTGGCTCATCCGAGCGAAGACGAAGGAGCTCGCCGGGGAACACACGGCAAGGACCGTCCAACTTCTCGCAGACCTGGGATTCTCCATAAACTACGCCAAGTCCCACCTGGTGCCCGCGCAAGACGCACTGTTTCTGGGAGCGAAGCTCGACAGTGTCGCTTCTGGCCTCTCCGTCGGAGGAAAGGACGAGGGCCATTTTGGGCAAGGTGCAGCGGATGCTGGTTGCGGACGCGGCCAGAGTGAGGTCCATCAAGTCCCTCCTCGGAATGATGTCTTCTTGCATTTACCTCATCCCCCTGTGCAGGCTCCGGATGCGCCCGTTGCAGGAGTTCCTGGACGCGCGCTGGATCCAGACGACGGGCAGCTTCGAGGAGAGGATCACACTCGACGAGAGTTTCCGACGAGCGATCCGGTGGTGGGGCACCCGCGCGCATCTGACGGCGGGCATGGACTTCCAGACCCCCGGCCACCAGGAGACAGTGACCACGGATGCCCCCCTGGAAGGGTGGGGAGCGCACACCGAAAATCTGCACGCGAGAGGCCTTTGGCTCCCCACGGAGAAGTCCCTCCAGATCAACGTCCTGGAGCTCCGTGCAGTGTTTTGGGCCCTCAGGTCCTTCCTTCCGTCCCTCAAGGGCAAGGTGGTGAGGATCTTCACCGACAACACCACCACCATGTTCTACATCAGGAAACCGGGCGGAACCAGCTCCCCAGCCCTGCCCAGGGAGGCGCAGGATCTGTGGCATTGGGCCGTCGCCCAAGCAATGTTTCTGGTGCCGTTTCATCTGGCAGGGATAAAAAACACCATCGCCGACTCACTCAGCAGGGAGCTGCGCTCGTGCCACGAGTGGGAACTACGGCAGGATCTAGTGGACCGCCTCTTCCGACGGTGGGGCACACCCCAGATCAATCTGTTCGCGACGGCGATGAACTCCAAGTGCCGGAGGTTCGCCAGCAGGTTTCCCCAGCCGAGGAGCATGGGCGATGCTTTCTCGTTCCCCTGGGAGGGCCTGTTTCTATAGGCGTTCCCTCCATTGCCATTGCTGATCCGGCTCATCAACCAGCTCAAGAGGTCACGGTGCAGGATGATCCTCGTCGCACCTGCGTGGCCGAGGCAGATATGGTTCCCGGACCTTCTGGACTTGTCAGCGTCCCCGTCAATCATGCTGCCAGTGGACGCGGATCTTCTCTCCAGGGAAGGAGGCGCCATCCTCCATCACGACCCGAAGTCGCTGAACTTGCAGGCCTGGCTCCTGCAGCGTTAGAGTTTGGAGGCTACAACATACCGGCCAACTGCAGAGAGGTTCTTGCAAAGGCCAGGGCGTCCTCAACTCTTAAATGCTACGGACACAAATGGAAGAGGTTCTCTGTCTGGTGCCACGCACAGAAGATTAACCCTCTACGGATTATGGCTCCCCAAGTACTGCCGTACCTATTGACGCTGGCCAAAGCTGGACTGGCGCACGCGTCCATCAAGATTCATCTTGCTGCGATCTCCCGATACACCAGAACCACGGGGCGGACGTCTTTGTGGTCTCATCGTCTGGTGAGGGACTGTTCAGATCGTTCCCGCCGGTGAAGGCTCCGGCCCCGGCGTGGGAGCTCAACGTGCTGCTGACCAAGCTCATGGGACCTCCGTTCGAGCCTCTCACTCGGCTCAGTTGAAGTTCTTGTCGTGGAAAACAGCGTTTCTTGTGGCCATCACCTCCGCACGACGGGTGGGAGAGATCCAGGCCCTTTCCTGCAAGCCCCCGTACTTGACTTTTCACGACACGAGGGTAGTGCTCAGGACGCACCCCTCCTTCATGCCCAAGGTGCCGTCGGACTTCCACCTCAACAAACCCTTGGTGTTGCCTGTTTTCTTCCCGTCGCCTTCGTCGCCGGCTGAAAGGACTTTGCACTCGCTGGATGTGGCTAGAGCGCTGAAGTTCTACGTGGACCGCACAAAGTGTTTTCGGAAGACGTCACAACTCTTTGGGAACTTTGGACCTGTCAATCAGGGGAAGGCTCTCTCGAAGGCTTCCATTTCCAGATGGCTCTCCGGCTGTATCATGTACTGTCATCGGTTGGCAAACCGACCGCTGCCTGGCCGTCCGAGAGCCCATTCCACCAGAGCGATCGCAGCTACCACGGCGTTCCTATCTGGTGTGCCCTTGCTGGACATCTGCAGGGCTGCTACGTGGAGGTCGACGCACACCTTCACGAAATTCTACTGCGTCGATCGGGATTCCAGGGAGGAGTCCAGGGTCGGCCAAGCAGTGCTGCGCAACCTGTTCGCCTAAGGTGAGCCTGGTGAGGAGGTAAGATTTGCTTAATGTTGAGTTTGATGTAATGCTTAATGTTGAGCCTTTGCCACCTCCCGTGGTTGTGCATGTGTGTACTGCTATGTATTCTTTATTCATGAGCATGTGAATCCATGCCAGACCCCATGCTGGAGAAGGAACAAGTTACTTACCTGTAACTGTTCTCCAGCATGGGTCTGGCATGGATTCACATGCGAACCCTCCCGCCTACCCCTCTGTGGCTCTTCACTTGGTCATACTGCCACTTCACGTGCTACCAAATCTGAAGATGGCTGCCAGAGGCGGGGCTTAGGTAGAGGGCAGTCATTGGCTGTGGTCAGTATGACGCAGAGATCAGTGATTGGTTACTACTACGAAAGACAGATCAGAAACGAAACTGATACTGGTTTTTTCTTTACCGAGGATTCCTAGCCTGACGACGGGGAATATTCATGAGCATGTGAATCCATGCCAGACCCATGCTGGAGAACAACAGTTACAGGTAAGTAACTTGTTCCTTTTCAGTACAGTTTAGGTTAGTGTTTCTAAATCTCATTGTCAACTATATTTTTTGGGGGTAGGTAACTTGCATCATATTGATAAGTGGGCACTTTTATGTCCATTATTGCATGGCGACATGCTTTTGACCGTAAACCTAGTTCTCTGACCTGCTGGTTGCAGTCATCTGTGCAACTGGTGCTCAATCAGTGAGCTGATCTAAACTTCCTTGACATTCCATCTAATCACCCAGTTGCTTTATACCAGCTACACTATCAGATGGCCGCACAATACTATATTCCACCGCTTTTGCCCAGTTCTCTGCCCGCTATGCCTTTCACTCTGCTCAGTATCTTATTTTCTTTCATTTTACTTATTGAATACGCAGAGCTAACTAAATGTTTATGAAAAGTAATTATCAATAGTTCCACCACACATACTGCATTACCATACACTATAGTTATCCTCCTGAACTCACTTTTCTTTTCTCTGATGGATTGCATTATATATTAGCACATGTGGGGGGAGAGCTGGCCAATCTGGAGGACAGGAACCTAAGCAGAATCTGCAAGTAGCCTCACGCGTTTCATGCCGATCAGCTGCACTTCTGCCCAGCCTTCACCCTGTCGATGAAGGCGGTTAATCAAGCTGAGTCTCTACTGGAGTGTCATGCCACCTTTACCCACACCCCACCCACTGACCAGCACACCACCTGGCTCACCTGCAGGACCTGGAAATAGTTATTTCCAATCACAGACCTGTGTTATTTCTTTGTAAGGGAAACCTGAGTTGCACACGGCTGGTTGCCTTAAAAACAATAAAAATAAGTATTGGCACCCCAGATGGCTGTTCTGAGTGCCAATTGTGATAGAAAACTGCTTTCATGGCTGTGCAGGGTTGGAATGATGCCTTTGGGGTTACTTTGCTCGAAGTAGAGGACCGTTACCCGCCCTGCCGACCACCGAAAGTGGTATTTAACGCTATAGTGAAAACATTATCAGTGACAGGCACGGGCCACCTGAAGATGACAATTACCCTGACTGTTCCAATACCATACTATGCACTTTCCTTTAACACTGAACTTTCTGATTTATGAAACCTCTCCTTACACAGCAAACAATGGGTCATGCCTTACATACTGGGCACTGTCCTGTGGAACACAACCTTTAGCTGGTTGCTCACTCTTGCATTGAAAAAAAAAATTCAGAGCCTTTTTCTTACCTATTTGTGTTCATTCATGCAGCTAACCCTTCCATCTTACAGACATCTCATTAATGTCTTACTTCAGTAGTTCCGAAAAATGCTGTTTTGTTGCTCATTTAATATCTTGTGTGCAAATGTCTTCTGGTGACCTTAAAAATATTACACAATTGCTAATCAAAGTAGTTTGTTTGCTAATCAAGCACATTTTGATGAGCAAACTCTGCTAATTAGTTTTCAAAAATTGATGTATGCCTTGTTATAACTACTATTTTGCTGAATCAGGAGAGGTGGAGGGTGGCCCACCAATCTATGTCCTTTCTAATATCTCTCACTAGAGCCAGGAGGATAGCTTGCGGGTAATGGGTTACACAGGTACGAATCCTGGTCTTGCGCTTAAAAAATGGTCTCTGGTATTAAGTGCGTTATAAAATAATTATATTTATAATTAAAATTAACATCAAATAGCTCCCCACTTCTGGCTGGGATGTTGGATATCTCACCAGTTTGAGCACCCACGAGTATCCAAAGTTTTGTTGTAATTCTGTCCTTAAGTACAGGCATGTTAAGTTGTAATATCTTAGATTTGGAATTAATTATTTTAAACCCTGATACTAAGCCATATAATGTGCGAAGAGTTCGATTTTATTGTATTGTAGTTGTCATTTATATAGCGCCTTTTACCATTATTATAGTCTCACTGCTCTAGTAGTGGGAACGCACTCGGGGCCCAGAGTCCAGAGTGTTGGATATCACGGAGTAGGATTGGAAATCGTGTGTGCATTTGAGCGTTATAAAGTTTAACAGGGCTGGCCAGGCTCCAGTAGAAAGCCACCCACGAGTTTGGGCATGTGGATGGGTGCTGAGAGAGTTGTCAGAAGATGGCGTGCGTTCTAGAGACTGTGTCTTGCTAGCCCAAATTTGTTATACATCTTCGCTGCATACTGATGCTAGATTTTTTGAAGAATAGTCTGGTGTAAGTAGGCGGAACAAATAAGTGACCAGCAAGACCAAATTTGTCGTAGTCGTTGCTGTATTCAGATGGGTTTGGGTAGCCATGCCTGCGGCCAGTGTCCACCGGAATGGTGCATTTATACGTACTTAGAAACTCTGATGGAGGTTTGTTGTATGTGCACCTGATCCAGTAGGGCCATCCTCTGTCGATTCTTGTGGCTGCAACAAATGGCTAGCGCAAGACTATGCTTCACAGATTGTCACTAGTAGAGCATGAGCTATACTTTTAAGCTTGTCCTTGTTCGAGAGTAGTGTTTGGGCATTAAAACCTCACAGTTGTTAACGTTACCATGAGCTGCCAACCCTCTAGTTCATCCAAGCGCAAAACCTGGCCATCCCTCATGTTTTTCTAGTGTGATTCAAGGCAAGTACCTGATTGCGTTCTGGAACAATAAACAAGAAACTCCCACCTGCCCTTCTGGCACGAGACATGCCATGACGCGATGCCTCCCAGGACAATGCCTTGCCCACCATCAACAATCTATCCAATTGCAGCAGGGCTGTAGTTCTAGCTCATCAACTTTCCTTATACATGACCGGTGTAGTGACAAATCAATCTTGTACCATTTCATGGTGTGAAAACATGATGGCCTGTGTTCAGCTAGAGGTGCTTGAGAGCAACAAGGTCCTAGTTGGTGCAATAGCGTCCTGCGCTGCCTTGTGCTGTGAGGTCAGGGCCGCGCAATAACGGCTGGTGCCTCCCGGTGGTGAATTTGTATACTCTGATTGGCAATTGGAAGTTTAGGGACGGGTTTCAATATGTTGTGGGAAATAACCAAGCTTTGATTCTTTTTTGAAGGGCGGGTAGTTATCAGTTAAGGCTTTCAAAATCTTCTAGCCCACTATCATTGGCGAGTGGTTTAATGAAGGGCGAGTACCATTTGCATGATATTCGACCTTGCTGGCGAGTATGGGGATGTTAGAAACATATTTATCATTTTCTGCAAACACACTTTGTTTGCATTAAATGGCAAATACAGGTTTCACTGGGCATGCTTGACAGCATTGCAGCAAATATGAAGTGTGCTTATGGCAACATGAATCATTTTACAAAAAAGCACTGGTAAATATTTTATCACCAGTCACCTTGGGGCAAGTGCATTTCTCTTGGGTAGAATATGTAAACTAAGAAACTCGCCCTGTCGGTCTAGTTTGATTTCTACGTGCAGATGTAGTGTCCCAGATGATGGAAGCTACGATAGAGAAGGCTGAGCCACCAACTTGAGTGGAGTGGTAATGGGGAATAGCGAGGAGGAAAGCCGAGCCTGTTGGGATGTTGCTATGGGGTTGCTAGTGGATGATTTTATCCTGTAAGATCTCTGGTCCTGTTTTATGTATTGCTCAGTGTGTGATGCACATGGCTTTGAAGGTCGCTTGTAGGCTTTATATGGAGCCCAGTGTAGTGCTCTAAAGGCTGGGGTTATATGTTCTCTTGGCAAGAGTGCAAGGAGTAGCTGACTGCTGAGTTTTGGATTTGTTGGAGTGTCTTGTGCTGGCGTGCTGGGACGTTAAGAAAGAGGGAGTTGGTGTAGTCTAGGCGGGAGAGGACGATGGCCAGTATTGCACAGACTCTTTGTGGATAGGAGAGATGGGGAAAGATCTGCTGGATATGGAGTTAATGTTTTTGGATAGAGAGAGGTCCGCGTCCATGCTTCATCAAAGATTTTTAACGGAAGTGGATGCGGTTGGTGGGTGTTAGGCAATATTGTATGTAGTAAGCCTGTTGGAGACTACACCAGCCTTGTCCTCTTGGTAATGGGTAACCCAACCTTTGGTATAGGCCTGTACTACACAAGTTGGTAGTGCGACTGAGCAGCCAGGCTTATCTCAAGAGAGTTCAATGTGAGCTGTAGGGTTGCAACATAGTTTCACAGTGACAAGTATTCAAATAACACTTATACTCAAGGATTCTTGATTAAATAAATAACGATTTATTAATTTAACAGTCAGTTTTAAAATACACCTTCTTTAGGAGGGAGCAATTGCCAACAATAAAAATATACTTCACAGTACACTTTCAATGGATACCGTTTTGGTATGGCACACAGATATTCCTACACCCGAGGTGACTTCAATAGTTAGGACACTGTGGACATTAATATATCACTTTTCACACTTAAATGGTAATACTGAGGTTCTGGCAGAATGGAAAAGGTTAGGGAAGGAAACAATGGTTAACAAGTTTTTCAAACAGGTAAGCACTTTTGAACACCCCAGTGCAATGTAGATTAAACCTTTCCCAGCTATAAAAGTAAGGTATGTATGACTTTTTGGAGGGATAGTTAAAGCAGGTAAACGGGCGGCCTGATTTGGGAACCCCTTAAAAAGAAACGCAGTTGTAAGAGATTAACAAAGGGTTTTTGCCTTTAACTACATGAAGTTCAGGGAATGCACCCTTTGATTGGTTCACTTAAGAAATATCAAGAGAGACGAACAGTAATCACCAACTTGATTGTAAATACTGAAGCTCCACCCATTTTTCTGTGACGCAATAAGAAGGAAGCACTGGTGAAGCACCGCTTTGCACCGGACCCCTGCCTTGCTGATATGCAGCTCTTTACTTGTGCTGCTGGACATAGTCACTGTTTGGTATTTGAACATTTATTCACCTTCTTGGATTATATGAGCTATATGGACTTTGAGGATACTATTTATAGCATCTAATATACTTACATTTTGCATTTTTAGATCGTAAATACTGAAGCTACGCCCATTTTTCAGTGACGCAATAAGGAGTTCTCGCGCGCACCAAGCGGAAGCCCTGCGGAAGCACCTCTTTGCCGCTTCGCTGCAGCGTCGCGTAGTGCCACACTGGTGTCTCCTTCCTGCTTGTCTTTTGTCTCAGATCTTTAGAGACGGTAGTGGCTCGTCATTCCAAGGTTGGTCTTAGACACTGCTTTGTGCCCCATTGTCGTGGTTTTTATTTCATATCCCACTCGCTCACTAAAATGAAACGGTCCCTCTATACACTACGCACAGGCATGCCTCCGCAGTGTGTAGCGCGAGAATCTAAATCCACATTTAAAAAGAAACTTAGTTTTATCTAAAAGTTTCTTTGATCACAAATCTTGCTCCACCCCGAAACCACGGCAACGCACAATTACTAAATCAGACTCTAAAACACATAAGGAACTTTCAATGGCGGACATACGTTGTTTCTACCTACGCCACCGGTGGGGCCCTCAATAACCGCCATACCCACTGCACCTCAAGCATTGGATATTCAAGTTGGCTGGACCGCATCTAGTACGGTCAGTCATTCAGTTCAAACAATAGTCTGTAATATATCTTTAACAGACAGTGCTTTCTTGAGAGGCTAATCAGTGGTGGTTGACCTCCCACCGGGTGGTGTAGATATTCCAAAAATGAATACAGACATAGCTGTTATCAACTTTGATTCTGTGCAAACTGATTATTTTGTGCACACAATTTCTCAAAAGTTTTCCTTTTTTCCTAACATATTCTCTGATGTTAACCCACCTAGATCTAATGTGGCATCCTCATTCCTTGCGCCTACACCTGGGCAAACGACAACCAGAGATGTTCAATTATCCTCAAAGTGGGGGCAGAGTCATGGGTCTTGCGCTGGAGGCAATGAACACAACTATGATCACAATTGTGAAACTCTTTGAAACCCTAAATGATTGAACGTTTAGAATACCCAAATTGCATCTATTCTAGCATGGCAATCTTTACATAGGGAGCCACCTGAGAAAGACATCAGATGCCTGGAGTAAGAGCATCCTCACCAGTGAATTTAATGGCACTCCAGAGCGATCCTGTCCTAACTAATAACGTTGTACCATCTTCTATACCACATTTTAAAGGTATTCACTCATGATATAGCATCCCATAACATGGAAACGTCTTTACAGCAAACATTACCTGATAATGACGACAAACAATCAGATACCATCTTTGCGAAGCCCACCAAAGGTGATCCTCTATTGTCAGGCAAAAAGAATCCGCGCTCAATTCAAACTAAGATTACCATAGTGGATGAGCCCTGCAAAAAGTCCAAGAACATAAAATCAAAGAAAAATGTTATGTCCGGCCCAACTAAGCAATTTATTAAAGCCTTAAAAACACTGACAGAAAGCTCAACAATGGCTTCTGCCGCTGTTATGAAAAAATATACGTTACTGAGCCAGACTAGTAAACTCAAAATGGGGGCGCAAAACGCAAATGAGCCTGATACTATATCTTATGCCCTCGTGGATAACCTTGTTGATGCAATTCATAACCACCAAAGGCCACCACCTAGCTCAACATCTAAAATACCTGACAATGCTTCCACAAAAACACCTGTCACCTATACTACAATTGATAACCAAACTGTCAAAGCCACCAGGCGTGAGGAAATTAGGAAGGAAGTTAATGCCTATATGGCCAGATTTACTAACCTGCCGATCATAGGAGCTCCACGAACTATACCTGTAGGACACCTTGTCTCTTCTATTGGGCCTGCTGTTGCAGTTCAACACTCAACTGATAATAGACTTGTAAGTACCACTAATGGAGCTGCCAGACCAGCTCATGAACTTGTCCTCCTTCCTAATGAGTACAAGTCTCCTAGAGAACACATTGCATTAGAATCCAACATTTTATCAAATCAGTGCAAAACCACGTCCCCATTAGGTACTAATAGTCCTGCGCACATAGCAGAAGACCAATATGAAGGACGTGGTGCAGAGATTGCAAAAATGCTACAGTCCCTTCTTCCTAAACCACAATCTAAAAAACCACCTCTGCCTACAGCAGACATACAAAAATCTAAACAACATTCAAAGTTGCAAGCAAATGGTCCAAGATGTGATACTCATGCTAACACTCTAATACTTGGTTGTCGACCTGCCCCTTATCCTCAATATGTTCTAAATAGGCATAGCGTCCTTGAACTGTTCTCTGATGTTAACAAATTAGAGGATATAGGAACGGCAGACATTGAACAGGTTGAATTCATTAATGAAAAAGCCCTGACTACTATATGGTTACGATTATGCTCACGGTTGGTACGTAACATCATTTGGACTGCTTAAAGTCAACTCTTTGATATGGGCTTTTTGCTATTAGGCCCTTCATTCGCTGCTGACCAACAGAAATGCGCCTCTCAGATACATGCTGTCACAGGGACGCCATGTAATACTGTCCCCGTTGATCGCCCATTGCATTCAGTTTCTAAATGCGCTTGTAGCTGTGAATCGAACAGTTAACTGGAGCAACAGCCTGAGGGCGGACTTGTAAATATTGTATCTTGGAACACCTGTGGGCACCACTACTTCTTTAATAACAAGGACTCTAAAATAAACCAGTTCGACATTATCATGCTTAAAGAAACATGGTTAACTAGCTCTCCCTCTTGGCATGATCATGTAATACATTTAACTCTTGCATTATAAGGCGTAAAAGGTTGTCCCATGTCTGGTTTAATTGCCTGTATTAAAACCAGTTCTGATCTCAGAATGGTGTTTTCTTATGCCCGAATGCTTTTGCCCAATTGACCATTGTTTGTCAGTTAGGTCCTGTATGCTCTAATTAACGTATATTGGAATTCAAAAGGGATTGAAGACCGAAAGTTTTTGTATGATCTATCATGTATGTTGGATTATGTTGCGATTCCGGAAATTGCCCATAATGTTATAGCAAGAGATCTTAATATACATTGTTTTAATCCTGGACATGCAAAAGAAAAGGCTAGAATAACCCAATGGGAACACATAATGTCATTGCGTGGTTTATGCATGCTTAATGGGTCATGCACGGGGATATGCCACCGAATATCACTTGGAAACATGGTCGGTCCAAAGCTACTATTGATTAAATCTATGTAGACTATAGATTACTCTCACGTGTGCCTTTGTTCCGAATATTACCTGCTGCAGATAGCTATCACCAAATGCTTACAACTCAATGGTTTTGCATCAGTTCCTAATCCGCAACCCCACTTTTCTGGTATTCTTACTGTTAATGCACAGCTAAATCGCATAAGATGGACTGAGGGAACTTTAACCCAGTTTGCCAACAATCCTTTCTCTGCCTTTGCTCATTCATGACATAGTGGCACACATAGTGGCATATCCTACTATGACCTTATGCAAAAACATATTGTAAACACGCACAAAAAAAGAAAACTGAACCTAGACTTCACGTTTTTGACATTCAAGTCAAAAACAAAAAAATCAGAATATCGCTCTTTGAAACTTAAAGCTCTCTTACTTACTGTAAACCAACGACCAGATTCCTTGATTAAAGCTAATACATTGTATAGAAATTGGCTGCACTCATATAGTGCAATCCTCTCAGAGAGATGGAGAGCATATGCTGACACTTATGCGAAATCAAAATACTGCACAAATGTGGTCGACATTGAATGCAGCAACTGTCACTTCCCAAATATTGATTCAGACTCACAATGTACCTAAAAGGGTTTGGATTTAACACTTTACAAGAATCTATGGCAAACCATTGACTGTTACATATGCCCATGATTTTGAGGAATTGACCCATTTTCATCTTAATATAGTAAGGGCTGATATACTTCACTATAATCTCTACAATAAGCAATTTTAAAGCTCCAGGCCCTGATGTGTTATCCAATAAGATATTCAAACAGAATCTGGAAATGTAGTCCGACATACTGTTAAACATTTTTCAAAATATTATACTCGATGTATTCCACCCACTTGGATTCAATTATCATCCCTATTTTCAAAAAAGGTGACTGCCATTAACCACAAAGCTAAAGGCCTATAGTCCTGCTAGATGCGCCAGGTAGAATCTACAGCCGCATCATACTTCAGGAGCTAAACGGTTGGACAAAGCGTGAGACCAAAAGGGATCCATTCCAATCTGGTTTCGTTAGTGGAATGAGCACATCTCCTAACATGCTCATTCTTAACTTAATCAAAAGCAAGTGTTTACAACAAAACCAAAATTTGTATCTTGCTTTTGTTGATTTTAGCATAGCTTTTGATTTGGTTGATCAGCAATTACTTTTCACGAAATTACAACAGTATGGATGTCCCTCATCACTTTTCACTTTAAGTTGCTACATTCCAATACTTCTTTACAAGTGAGACTTACTCTCGATGGCTTACTATCTGCCACTATCCCGACAGAAAGGGGTTTAAAGCGGAGGTGTATATTAGTCTCTACCCTATTTAATCTGTTTCTGTTGGACATAGGGAACAAGTTTGAAGACAATCTCTGATGCACCAAAACTAGGTAATCAAAAGATCATCTGGCTATTATACGCCGATGACCTAGTTTTATTATCTAGGACGCCTTGTAGCCTTCAACATTTTTTGAACAAACTCCAAGAGTATGTCACTGATAATAATTTGATTATTAATTTGACAAAACTCAGATAGTAACTTGTCATAAAACCTCAACCAAAAAAATCTCAAACTATAAATGGTCCCTACAAAACCAAGTGTTATCTATTGTTTCACAATATAAATATTTGGGACTTCCATTCACGAAAACATTAAATAACTCCACGTACATGGCCACGTACATGGCTATTCTGGATGGCAAAATGTGTACATTAATTTCGCAAGCAAGAATCCTGCTATATAAATATGGAAAATGTACATCATCCCATATAATGACCTTTTTTTCAGCAAAAGGTTGTTCCGATAATTATTTATGGAGCTGAAACACATTTTCTAAGCCCAGATCTTTCTGGGAATGCTAGGAGGCAAAGTTTTGGAAGTCAGTATTGGGTTTACCGAAATGCACACCGCTACCTTTACTACACTACGAATTAGGCGCTATTTCCATCTATAGCCAAGTATTGTGGAAACTGTGTACCCTATATAGAAAATGTCTAGTAGGTGCAACGTCTCCTAATATATTTGGCATTCTTGCGAACTACTTTCTCCCATCTCGACTCAAATTCCCTAAGACATGGACAAAGCATGTTTTAGACACATTATTGGATGCTGACATCACAATCAAACTCCTTTTGTTAAATCCTACCAAGGGCAAAATTAAATTGCATCGTTTTGATTGGATGATCACTTGTAAACAATGTTTTGAGTATGTAGACGGTGGTGTTATGTCTTCTTCAAAAGATTTCGTACCATGGAATCCTACCTAGTCAATTGCCCATCAAAATGTATTAGATCTCAAATGCTATGCATTCGTCTGAATTTGTTTGACGAGGCAGATTCTGGTTAGAGACATCTGATTCCTATAGATCAAATCGCCTGTCGCTATTGTAATGACCCACATCAAAGTCAAACTCTTTGCCATCTGGTAGTTGAAAGTCCTGCTTTGAGCACTATTCGGTTCAGACACTTTAACAAATGTTGTAAATTTCTATGCTCATGCACTAGAGAAGAAATATGGAATTTTCTATTAACTAATAAGACAACAGCCACTCAGATTGCACTTGTACAGTTTATCACTGTTCTCCAGCATGGGGTCTGGCATGGATTCACATGCTCATGAATATTCCCCGTCGTCAGGCTGGGAATCCTCGGTAAAGAAAAAACCAGTATCAGTTTCGTTTCTGATCTGTCTTTCGTAGCAATAACCAATCACTGGTCTCTGCGTCATACTGACCACAGCCAATGACTGCCCTCTACCTAAGCACCGCCTCTGGCAGCCATCTTCAGATTTTTACCGCACGTTCATGTGTTGGGATCCTCGTGCTATTGCTCTCGAGCGTTAGTGCTATTTTTTCGCGCTTTTTTCACAAAAACTTCGATTCTTCGGTCAAAAGAGCCTCAAGCTCCACCGATCCTACATCCGATCTACGGGGACCCGTGTCGGATTCGTCTGTGCCCCTCAAGGGTGAAGATTTCGTCGAGCTACGCTTCGGAGGACTCCAGAAGCTTCTCAGGCCCGGTCTCGGAGATGGCCCAGGAGAAGGGAAGCTCGACGCCCGGAAAGCTGTTCAGGGTCTGCCCTGGATGCCAGCTGCAGAACGTCTTTAAGGAGGACGAACACTCTTTCTGCCTTTACTGCCTTCATGAGGACAAAACGCACGTGGAGAAGGACTGTGCGTTTTGCGGCAACATGTCGGAACGGACCATGAAGGACCGTCATCAACGTCTCGCCAACTGGCTGCAGGGTAAGAGCCCGTCTGGCGAGAAGAAGAAGAAATCCGAGCGGTCTTCTAAGACCTTTGAGGGCGCCCCGGCGACGGGGGCCCAACATAAGGCCAAGCACCGCGAGTCCGCTGGCACCGGGAGCGCCGAACGGTCGGGCTCTACGGGCGCCAGGCAGGGCGCACCCTCCCCGGCACCATCAACCACGAGCCAACGCTCTGGGTCGGGTAAGAGGAAGGCCGAGCACCCGGCGAAGCTCCTGGAGAGGCCCCGGTCGAGCTCGAAGGCAGAGGAGGAGCGTGGCAGTGCCCCCTCCCTCAAGGACAAGGCGGTGAGCGCACCTAGGGTGGTGAAGGCCTTGATCCATCCGACCAAGCCCTCTATCGAAACGGTCGCGGCGGCCCTGGCCCAGCCTGTGGAGGCTACTCCAGTGGTGGCGACCTCAGGGCCCAGAATCTCCCTGCCTCCTCGGAGGGAGTCTTCTTTTATGCCCATCGATAGGACCCCCGTGAAACCCTCCGTGGAGAAGAAGGGGGGGCAGGGCGTCGTCGTAGATTCGGCCTCAACCTCAGAAGAAGAGCTGGTCGAGGTCTTAAGCCACGGCCTAGGCGTGGAACAAGACCAGCCCGTCGGAATGGGTCCCGACGCAGGCGACGACGACGACATCGTCGAGGATGCCGACGGGGCCCCTGCTCGCCCGTCGGATTCCCCTCTGCCAGCGCCGCGAGACAACTCGGCGGCCATTTTGTTGGCCATACAGTCCTTATGCACTGAGATAAGGACGAGGCTACCGTTACCGACGGAGGAACCTCTCCCGTCGGGGGATCCAGAACCGGGACCTTCTGGTGTTCCCCCTGCCAAGAAAAGAAGGATCCATCCTCCACCTCCTTTTCAACCGTCGCGCCCCGTCCAGCCCTCCTCCCCGTCCACCCGAGGGGATGATACGGGGACTGACACGGCAGCGACGGGTACGGACGACGAGGCATACGACGAGGATTTTCCGTCGTCGCCCCCCACCAGGGCTTCTCCGCCCGACGAGATCGGATCTTTCCATTCCATGATCTCCAGGGCTTCCGAGCTTTTTCAACTCTGCCCCGAGGAGAAGAAAAAGGAAGGCTTCCTTTATCAGCGGCGCGAGGCCAAGAGGAAGACGGTCCTCGCAGTGCCTCTGTTGGACGACATTTGGGATGAGGGCCTTTCCCTCCTCAAGAACCCTTCCACGACGCCAGCTAGAAGAGACCGGTACGAGAAGAAGTACCGGGTCCCGGACACGGCCCCCCTATGCCTCCGGGCGCAGCCTACCCCGGACTCCGTCGTCTCCGCGGCGGCCAGGAAGAAAGCGGGGGGGGGTGCGGCCTCCACATCGACTTCCCCGCCGGACGGCGAGGGAAAGAAATTGGATGCTATGGGACGTAGAGTCATCTCGTCGGCAGCGACGACGATTAAAGCGGCCAACGCCTTGGCTATCGTGGCCCGCTACGACAGGGAGCTCTGGTACAAGATGGCTCCCCTGCTGGATTTTCTGCCGGACGACAAGAGGGCTGAGGCCCTTGAGATCCTCCAGGAAGGTGAAGTGGCTTCGGACCACGCCATCACCGTGGCGACGGACATCGCCGACGCTGGGTTCCGCCAGCTAGGCAACGGCGTTTGCCTTCGACGTCGTGGATGGCTCAAAGCTACGGATTTTCGGCAGGACGTCCAGACCAGAGTCCTGGACATGCCCTTCGACGGGAACAACCTGTTTGGGAAGACGGTGGACGATTCCCTCCAGGCCATCAAGGCGGATACTGAGACGGCCCGGGCCCTGGGAGTCCTGCAGCAACGACGGACGCCCTTTCGGAGCGGCGGAGGCAAGGGCGCCTCCAAAGGTTCCGGTGGCGGTTTCGCTTCCTACCGTCAAGCGGCCCGCTCGTCGTCGCAAGAGGCCTACAGAGGACGAGGCAAGTCTAGCGGACCCCGCCGTCGTCGCCAAGGAGGTCAAGGCGGCAAGGCCGCGTCCAAGCAGGATTGAACCGGCCGTGGGGTCGGGCCCCCACCGAAGCACCCCGGTGGGAGGCCGGCTGGCGGGCTTCGTCAGCGTGTGGGAGTCCATCTCCACCGACCGTTGGGTGCTGGACGCCCTGGCCCGGGGCCACGCGCTCGAGTTTCAAAGAAGGTGCCCGCGCGTCCCCCCCGTGGCCAGGAGAGAACTTCACGTCCCTCAACTTCTCCTGGAGGTAAAGGCGATGCTCAGAAAGGGCGCCATCGAACTCGTCCCAAAGAGGCTTCGGGGCTCCGGAGTCTACTCGCGATACTTCCTCGTGAAGAAGAAGACGGGAGGATGGGGCCCCATCCTAGACCTGCGACGGCTGAACAAGTTCATCAAGGCGCAGAAGTTCCGGATGGTCACCTTACAGCACGTCCTGGGTCAACTGGAGGAAGGAGACTTCCTGTCGTCGTTGGATTTGGAGGATGCCTACTTCCACATTCCAATCCTAAAGGGGCACCGAAAATTCCTCAGGTTCGTGGTCCAAGGGCGTCATTACCAGTTCAAAGCCCTTCCCTTCGGACTGCGGTCGGCACCCAGGGTATTCACCAAGTGCCTCGCACCGGTGGCGGCGCAGCTGCGCCGCGAGGGGATTCACGTCTACCCCTACCTGGACGACTGGCTCATCCGCGCCAAGACGAAGGAGCTCGCCGTGGTCCACACGGCAAGGACCGTCCAACTCCTCACGGACCTGGGATTCTCCGTGAACTACACCAAATCCCACCTGGTGCCCGCGCAAGTCGCACTGTTTCTGGGAGCGAGGCTCGACACAGTGTCCCTTCTGGCCTCCCCGTCGGAGGAGAGGACCAGGACCATCTTGGGCAAGGTGCAACGGATGCTGGTGGCCGACGCGGCCAAAGTGAGATCCATCAAGTCCCTCCTCGGGATGATGTCTTCCTGCATCTACCTCATTCCCATGTGCAGGCTCCGGATGCGCCCGTTGCAAGAATTCCTGGATGCGCGCTGGATCCAGACGACGGGCAGCTTCGAAGAAAGGATCAAGCTCGACGAGAGTTTCCGGCGAGCGATACGGTGGTGGGGCACCCGCGCGCATCTGACGGCGGGCATGGACTTCCAGACCCCAGCCCACCAGGAGACTGTGACCACGGATGCCTCCCTGGAAGGGTGGGGAGCGCACACCGAAAATCTGCACGCGAGGGGACTCTGGCTCCCGACGGAGAAGTCCCTGCATATCAACGTCCTGGAGCTCCGTGCAGTGTTTTGGGCCCTCAGGTCCTTCCTTCCGTCCCTGAAGGGCAAGGTGGTGAGGATCTTCACCGACAACACCACCACCATGTTTTACATCAGGAAACAGGGCGGAACCAGGTCCCCAGCGCTGTCCAAGGAGGCGCAGGACCTGTGGCATTGGGCCGTCGCCCAAGGGATTTTTCTGGTGCCGTTTCATCTGGCAGGGATAAAAAACACCATCGCCGACTCACTCAGCAGGGAGCTGCGCTCGTGCCACAAGTGGGAACTACGGCAGGATCTGGTGGATCGCCTCTTCCGACGGTGGGGCACACCCCAGATCGACCTGTTCGCGACGGCGACGAACACCAAGTGCCGGAGGTTCGCCAGCAGGTTTCCCCAGACGAGGAGCATGGGCGATGCTTTCTCGTTCCCCTGGGAGGGCCTGTTCCTCTACGCGTTCCCTCCCTTGCCTCTGCTAATCCGGCTCGTCAACCAGCTCAAGAGGTCACGGTGCAGGATGATCCTCGTCGCACCTGCGTGGCCGAGGCAGATATGGTTCCCGGACCTTCTGGACTTGTCAGCGTCCCCGCCGATCAAGCTGCCGGCGGACGCAGACCTACTCTCCAGGGAAGGAGGCGCCATCCTCCACCACGACCCGAAGTCGCTGAACTTGCAGGCCTTGCTCCTGCAGCGCTAGAGTTTGGAGGATACGACATACCGGCCGATTGCAGAGAGGTTCTTGCAAAGGCCAGGGCGTCCTCGACTCTTAAATGCTACGGACACAAATGGAAGAGGTTCTCTGTCTGGTGCCACGCACAGAAGATTAACCCTCTACGGATTACGGCTCCCCAAGTACTGCCGTACCTGCTGACGCTGGCCAAAGCTGGACTGGCACACGCGTCCATCAAGATTCATCTTGCTGCGATCTCCCGATACACCAGAACCACGGGGCGGACGTCCTTGTGGTCTCATCGTCTGGTGAAAGAGTTCATGAAGGGACTATTCAGATCGTTCCCGCCGGTGAAGGCTCCGGCCCCGGCGTGGGAGCTCAACGTGGTGCTGACCAAGCTCATGGGACCTCCGTTCGAGCCTCTGCACTCGGCCCCGTTGAAGTTTCTATCGTGGAAAACAGCTTTTCTTGTGGCCATCACCTCCGCACGACGAGTGGGAGAGATTCAGGCCCTTTCCTGCAAGGCCCCGTACTTGACTTTCCACGACACGAGGGTAGTGCTCAGGACGCACCCCTCCTTCATGCCCAAGGTACCGTCGGACTTCCATCTCAACGAACCCTTGGTGTTACCTGTGTTCTTCCCGTCGCCTTCGTCGCCGGCTGAGAGGACTTTGCACTCGCTGGATGTAGCTAGAGCGCTGAAGTTCTACGTGGATCGCACGAAGGGTTTTCGGAAGACGTCACAACTCTTTGTGAACTTTGGACCTGTCAATCAGGGGAAGGCTCTCTCGAAGGCTTCCATCTCCAGATGGCTCTCCGGCTGTATCATGTACTGTCACCGGTTGGCAAACCGACCGCTGCCTGGCCGTCCGAGAGCCCATTCCACCAGAGCGATCGCAGCTACCACGGCGTTCCTATCTGGTGTGCCCCTGCTGGACATATGCAGGGCTGCTACGTGGAGGTCGACGCACACCTTCACGAAATTCTACTGCGTCGACCGGGATTCCAGGGAGGAGTCCAGGGTCGGCCAAGCAGTGCTGCGCAACCTGTTCGCCTGAGGTGAGCCTGGTGAGGAGGTAAGATGCTTAATGTTGAGTTGATGTGATGCTTAATGTTGAGCCTTTGCCACCTCCCGTGGTTGTGCATGTGTGTACTGCTATGTATTCTTTATTCATGAGCATGTGAATCCATGCCAGACCCCATGCTGGAGAAGGAACAAGTTACTTACCTGTAACTGTTGTTCTCCAGCATGGGTCTGGCATGGATTCACATGCGAACCCTCCCGCCTACCCCTCTGCGGCTCTTCACTTGGTCATACTGCCACTTCACGTGCTTCCAAATCTGAAGATGGCTGCCAGAGGCGGTGCTTAGGTAGAGGGCAGTCATTGGCTGTGGTCAGTATGACGCAGAGACCAGTGATTGGTTATTACTACGAAAGACAGATCAGAAACGAAACTGATACTGGTTTTTTCTTTACCGAGGATTCCCAGCCTGACGACGGGGAATATTCATGAGCATGTGAATCCATGCCAGACCCATGCTGGAGAACAACAGTTACAGGTAAGTAACTTGTTCCTTATTCCATCTCAGTCAATTTAGAACAAAATTTTGTTGAAAACTACATGGTGATATATGCCATATAATGCGAACTTGAGATTCAAATTGTACAGTGGCACAATTGAACATTTTTGTTCATGTTTGTTCATTTAGGAGTTTTAAGGGTTTAGAAGACTCTTACTTTCCTTCTTCTCTGTTTTTTAATGTCCCATTGATGGAGAAAAAAATGAATTTTGTGAATAATGGAATTTTATTTGTATTATGTAAACAATTCTTGAAAGGTTGACTAATTCAGCCAACCAAAATAAAAAAATAAAAAGTAAAAAAAAATAGTTAAAGCACAAAGTCATAGGGTAAGAAGAGTCTTTCAGGGAGCAAGGACAGCCAAAGTCACTTGAGCAACGTCTAGGGGAGCTGAGGCACGTCTTGAAGATTAGCATAAAAGTCTTGCACGATGTTGAAGAGTGACACCAAGGCCAGGACAGGCCTCGAGAGTGCTGCAGAGCCCTGAGCCGCCTGTCCACCTCTGGTGCTGGTGGACACAGCAGTATCCAGGAAGCCGCAGAAAGGATCGCCGGAACTCTCAACGAGAGAGAGGGCAGCTAACGAGAACCCAGAGCCAGAGAGGAAGGCGAAAGCACCTGGAGGAGCGGCAATATAACAGTGATTGATAGATCCAACTCTCTGCGGGTGAGCCGCTTTATCAAACAGAGATTTGGGGTAGATCCTCTGCAGGTGCCTCCTTCTGGAACAGCCTACCTGCCTCTCTCTGTTTTGAGCCGGACCATGTTAAGTTCTGGAAATTCCTCAAGACATTCCTCTTCTTTCTCTCTCCCTTGCTAACCTCCTCTTCTCTCCTGCTTACCTCCCTCATTCTCTTCCCCAATCTGCTCAGTCAGCTGACTGGTCGCCTGGTGCACCTTCAGAGCCTCTCAGGTCCCAGTCTCCCCCGCCAGTCCTGCACTTGCCTCTGGGTCTCCGCACTCTGCCTTGCATTACTGCACATGGAATAGGTTTCTTGAGTGGCACCCACTCTGCTCTTAATCCTGGCCCCTGTTGGACTTGGCACACTTGTCCTCCTCCCTCGCACCTCTGTCTGCACACTTGCACAACCTTGAATGTACTAGGCTTAGCATGTGTGTCTGTCCTGTCGTCCTCCATCTCCTCTCACTAGCTGGTTATGCCTGCATGCATAGGCGCATTGATGACCAACCTTTTTTGACTTGTATGTTCCTCCTTTCCCCTACTTTGTCGCACACTTATACTAGTAGAAATGCACCGGCCTAATATGCCAGTTATTGCTGTTCATTCGGAATCTTCAAGGCCTGAGAATGACAATGATATCCCCTTGTTCCCTTTTCCCCTTGAAGCACTTCACGTGTGCATAAGCGCTTTACAAATAAGCAATTAAAATAGAGAGACCCCACTCATGCTGCGGTGCTCCAGGGGCATAGTATTGGCAAAGGAAGATGCTGTTCTAGTGAAAGCATATAACAAATGGGTCTCGAGACCAAATGCATGATATTGAATACCGAACAAGTTTCAAAGTACTTAATGAGATATTGAATAACAAACTAAGGAAAAGATATGCAAAATATATGAAAAGACAGCATGAGTGATGTTAGGCAAGATTGTATGTAGTAACCCTGTTGGAGACTATACCAGCCTTGTCCTCTTGGCAATAGGCAACCTAACCTTTGGTATAGGCCTGTACTACACAAGTTGGTAGAGTGACTGAGCAGCCAGGCTTATCTCCAGAGGGATCAATGTGAGCTGGTGGTTTGCAACATAGTTTCACAGTGCAGGTGTTCAAATAACACTTATACTCAAGGTTTCCTGATTAAAATAATTATTAATTTAAGTCAGTTTTTTTTTTTTTTTTTTTTTTTTAGAAGGGCCCAATATGCGATAAAGTAAGTAGATACCCTTATATTCCTACACCCTAAGGTGACTTCAATAGTTAGGACACTGTGGACATTAATATATCACTTTTCACACTTAAATGGTAATACTGAAGTGTAAAGACTGGAGGGGGTGTCTGTACTCCTGCTCTCTATATGGCAGAGGAGAGGCACAGAGGATCCTAGCCAAGATTCTCTATTATTGGTAACGTAGTCGAGCAATCAAGGACTGGCTTCTCAGGAGGTGATGGGGGCTGGTTCCCAAGTACAGTGTAGTCCCCAAGCACCCACAAAGGATCGTCCACACACTGTATTAGTTAAAACAGTCTTTATATAATTAAGGTTCAAGGTTATATACACCATCACAATAACTCACTTTGTGCTCAGTTAATCTACAGTGGCAGATATGTACAGTTCTAAGTGGTACCACAATTAGTATCAGATTTCATTAAAGTGCATCAACTGTACTCTGGTCAAATGTCAAAACAAATAAAATAATAAAGGTAACCAACAATAGACATAGGAGGAAAGCAGTTGGTTAGAACAATTTGCAGAATACTGGCCCCTACCACTAGACAAAGTTCTGTGTGGAGAACCCCCCCCCCCCCCCCCCCCCAACCTGGGCAACCTGTAAAATAAAGATGTACTAAAAACCCAGTCCATATATTGTTCAATTAGTTGTATTTCCTTTTAAAATATTTCTACCTCACCAATGTACCTGGAATAGCAGAGTTCCCCGAGGAGGCGTCGATGGATCCTTCTGGGGTGACTTCCTTTAAAGCAGGAGCCATGGATCGTCAATGGGCCTCAAAGAAGGTCAACTTGGCGTCAATGATCCTCAAGGAAAAGTTCAATGGCGTCGAGGCAGCAGCTTGGGTCCTTGCGGTGCTCGTCGACGAAGAGTCAAAGGCGTCCTGCAAGGAAGAGGCGTGCGGGGCACCTTGATAATTCAGGACCGCAAAGAGTTTGTCAAGAAATTAGTCCCAGCAAGGGAGTCGAGTCCGGCGTCTCTACGGTCTTTGGGTGGTGGGAAACCCACCGGCGGATGCTCCTCGGCCCGTCGACGGCCTGGCCTTCTCCGACGGCATAAAGCGGTCGGTGGTGCGGAAGAGCGCGTCTGGGAATCAAATGTCTTGGGCAAAGGAGCCGTTCGGCTCCAGTCATCGACTACACGGCGTCGGTCACCGCTTCTGGGTAACTAACTTCCTCGGCAGTCCCCGTCTCTGGTCGGCAGCCTGTCGAGGGTCTGACTTCCAGGGAGCTTCGGGAAATGTTTGCGGTGCTCGATGGTCCCTCGGAGCTCGGGAAGAGGGCGCCTAACCAGGTCCTCTCTCTGATCAGTCCTTGATTAACTCGACAGCTTTCGTATCGAAGCAAATGCAGCAGCAAATCTTCTTCTTCCAGCTGGGCTTCAAGGATAAGCTTCAAGTATCAACTTCAGCTTCTGAACGAATTTTAGCAGTGAGAGGCCCCCAGATATACTGTTGATCCAATCAGGCGCACGGTGCATTCAGGCCATTCTTCTCTCTCTCAAACACTCAAAACAAGAAATGTGTTTTGGGGCAAGTACCCAGCCATTCAACACTACACACTGCTTTCATACCAGTTTCGGGCTGGGCTGTCTCAGTCATTGTGTTTCATACCAGAAACCAGACATACACAACAAGAAGTGCATATTGGTCACACTCCATTCACCTTGGCCCCACCCACAGGGTGTACCCACAACATACAGTCACTGGGAAGGCTCCAGCCAGTCTAGCCTGGACTTCCCCCACAATACCATATATGGAGCATCCACCCAACATCCAGTCGGGGGGGTTGGGAGAGGGGCTTCACAGGTCTTTGGGAAAACAAGGTAACAGGCAATAGAAAGCAAGAGGTCACAGGGGCCATCTTGTTTCCTATCAGGAATTAACTGATTCCAATGGTAGGGCCTGGGTATCCCCAAAATGGAGGACACTCAGAGCACCTGCCAGATTCAGCATGGAGCTGCCACCAGCCCATACCCTGCTCTGTGGGCCACACATAGGTGCACAAAAAACATACACTAGGGCACTTGGTTGTACCCCACCCATGGGTACCATAACCAAAAATAGGAAGAGCTGCACTGCCAGGAGTCCCACATGGACTCCTGGGCAGAAAACCATACAGAACACAAATGAAAAAGGACTACAGGACAAGGACAGGTAGGCCCTGTCCCTCCAATCCCTTTCCAGCATTGCATGAAGGTATGCCAAAAAGGAAAGTGTTAGGGATGGAAGCAAAGGTGGGTGAACCATTTCCCAGCTATACAAGTAAGGTCTGTGTGACTTTTTGGAGGAACAGTTAAACACAAAGTCAGAGGGCAAGAAGAGTCTTCACGGAGCCAGGACAGCCAATGTTAATTGAGCAAAGTTTAGGGGAGCTGAAGCACTTCTTGAAGTTGGGTAAAAGTCTTGCACAATGTTAGCGAGTTTTGCTGTAAAAAGAAATCCCTGTTTGGCCACAAGCTGGGAGGTTTGTCAAGGGCAAAGCTGCAAGCAACTCTGCAAACGCTGCAATTTCAAGTCTCCAGTGAGAGCAAGTTGCTGGCATTTGTTGTTTGTTGTAGTGCTGCAGATCCTGTTGTTCCTGGGCCTCAGTCATGGGGACAAAAGGGAGGATGTCTGGGGACTCCTGCACTACGGTTTGAAGATCAGTAGCAGCAATAGGCACACTCCAGATCGGCAGCAATCTGCGGTTTCAGCTTCTCGCAAATAGCACCACCGCGGTTCTTGTACACTTTGTGGACTTTGCTTGCTTCTGGGGTCCAGCACTCTGAGGTGGCTCTTAGTCCTGCTTCGAGGGAGTCCGGAGGATCTTCCTGGAGCTCGGGTCTGGCTTAAAGGCGATGCACTCGTCCTGGTGTTCCTGTCCCCTGGCACTCTGTTCTTGCAGCAGCAAAGTAGTACAGCTAGCAGAGAGAGGGGTTCCAGGCAAGTTCGTCTTGGGTCTGATTGGTCCCACTAATCCAAGGGGAGAAGTTGTTCTTTCCGGGTTTCTCTAGTAGATGAGTAATTCGGAGCTTCAGCAGTGAAGCAGGGCTTCACCGGGCAAACCAACGGTCCAGGAGGGGGTGTGTAGCAAGCTTCTATTCCAGTTTCTTATTCGGTTCCTTTGTCCAGTGGTCGACTCTGCCTTCCTTGCAAAAGTCCTTGCCTTTTTAGTTTCTCCCGTTCATTCGCAGCCTAGCTGTCAGCTAGCCGGCCAATCGCCTTTGGGTGCATTCCTGTAACCAAGCAGACTAAGCACTGAGAGTTTCGGGAACCTTCCTCGCTTCCTTCCCTGCCAGACACGCTTGAGCCAGAGACGGGCTTCACCAGTGAATCCTGCCAAAGACAAAACGAACAAACGCCAAACCTGGTTTGGTGCACAGAGTAAACCTCAAGAAGGACTTTTCCAACAAGAAATGGCGAAAAAAGAACACTGGAGCCATTTTGACAAAATTGGCACCAATGGGTGCAAAACTGCAGCTGAGGATTCAGCCTGCGGTAAAAACGCACAATGGTAGGAAAATTAAACCACTGCACCAGCCATTAATTGTCGAAAGGGTAACAAAGAAAATGTTATATGAGAAGATTGACAAAGTGTATACTAAGTAACCCCTCCAGCAGTTAATGTAAGATAGTGTGTGCTAGGTCTACAAAGAGAAAAAGGTAAGTAAAGTCAATTTCACTTTACAACTTTTATCCAAGAGAAGGTATTTAAACCTTAACAGAAATGCAAAGGATTTCTCTGCGACACTGCACTGAAGGTGCTGTGTGTCACAATGTAAAGAGATGATGCCTATGGAGTTTGGCAGACACCAAAATAAACAGTGTTCAAATCAGATAAAAATACATGAGAGAGTGGGAAATAGGTCTCGCTCTCTCCATTAAAAGTCCTAAAGTCCAGCAAAAGAGTTGGGGGTCTCTAAGGTAGAAGGGAATCAACACAGAAATGAGAATTCTCCCAAACCGTGGGGCTCCCAGGGATCGTGGCCATGGTATAGGTTGGGGAATGAGCGGATTAGGATTTCTGATTGCCGAAGTTGAGGATAAGTTGGTTGGCCGTCATCCATAGGTTGATAGCCACGATGCAAGGTCGGGAAGTGGGGAGGCTGGAGTCTTGGGAATTATGAAAATTATCTGGGTGTCGTCTGCGTAATTGTAGCAGGTATAGACGTGAGAGTGGATGGGAGCCGGCAGTTGGCTTGGGTAGATCCTAAAGAGGAGAGGCGACAGGGAGGCTCTTCTGGAACCCCTTTTATGACTGGGTGAGGGGCGGAGGAGAAAGGTGGAAGGAGAATGATTTGCAATGAATGAGGAGATGTAATTGAGGGCATAATCTTTGATGCATAGGGTCAGGAGCTTGTTCCTAAGTATTGTGTGGTCGATGGTGTCAAAGGCCGTGGATAGATCGAGGAGGATGAGAGCAGCACATCCTTCTGAATCATGTGAGGAGTCTGGAATGAAACTCTGACACAAGTGAGTCAAGATTTTGGTTGAAGACTTGAAAATTAAAGGGGTTAGGGAAATGCCTCTCTGACCCTGTTCTAAGGGGTTTTTCCCTACCAAAACCAAGAACTAAGGCTCTGTCTGTCAGAATGTCCAACACTTAACTGTCCCATGTCCAAAGTTTTATCTGACCCTCACACTATGAACTAAATTCTAAAGTGAAGATGGTAATGTCTTTAACCTTGGGTGATTTAGAAAAGTGTTCACACATGAAGAATACATAGCTCCAACACAAAGGTTCTTCAAGGATAAAGATCCTTGATCCCACAGGGTGGTTCCCTTCCCCTGTGTTAGGCAAGATTGTATGCAGTACCCTTTGGGTGCACTGCAACAACTCTGACCTCCTGACAATAGGAACCCAATTTTTGGTATAAGTCTGTACTACACAGGTTGATAGCGTGTTGAGCAGCCAGGCTTATCTCAAGAGGGGTCAATCTGAGCTGTAGGGGAGTTGCACAGAGATTCAGAGTAACATGTATGCAAATAAACTCTTACAGACAAGGTTTCTGGATTAAACAATTAATTTATTTAACAGTCAGTTTGAGGGAGCCGTCTTCAGAAGGGGCCATATTATAGTAACACACAAATACACTCCAAAATACAAACTCTTAGATTCTCTAAATCAGCAAATACCCATTTGCGATGGCGCACAAACACTTCCTACACCCTGAGGTGACTTAAATAACTAGGACACTGTGGAGATTAATATATCACTGTGTCATTTAGAGTAATTCTGATGAGCATGTCAAAGAAAAGGGTTATTAGAATATAACAAGAGATCACACAAATATTTTGAAGCAGGTTAAGTACTTTTGGTAACCCCCCCCAATGCAAAGTAAGTTAACCCCTTCCTGGAAGGAAGACCAAACACAATGTCGGAGGGAAGAAGAGTCATTCAGGGAGCCAGGCCAAAGTCAATTGGGCAAAAGTGTAGGTGAGCTGAAGCAATTCTTGCAGGTAAGTAAGTCTTGCACAATGTTTAGATATCTTTTTGTAGAAGAGAAGATATCAAAGTGGGGCCACAAGCTGATAAGGCTTGTGAGGTAAAGAAGCTGATAGCAACTCTACAAAAGCAACCAAGACCAGTCTCATCTGAGAAAACGTGAGGTTACACAACAGGTAAGTTCTCTCCAACTGTACAGTACCTTTGGTTAGAAGAAATGGTTCCAGCTGGTTTCTGTTCCTGTGCAGCTCTGCCGTTCCTGTGTCTCAGTCATGGGGACAAGAGGGAGGATGTCTGGAGGACTCCTGCACTGCAATGGGACGATCGGCGACAGAAAAGGACCAACTTCTATTCAGTGGCACTTAGCGGTTTCAGCTCCTTGCGTCTCAGCAAATAGCATCACTGCGGTTCTTGGCTGTCGAGATGGACTTTCCTTGCCTCTGGGGTACAGCACTCTGTTGAGGTGGCTCAGGTTTAGTCAGTCCTGCTTCCTGGGAGTCCAGAGGATCTTCCTGGAGCTCTTGGCCAACTTAAAAGCGATTCACTCCAATCTGGTGTTCCTCTCCCTGGCACTTCGATTCCTGCAGCAGCAAGGAATTACAGGTAGCTGCGAGAGGTTTTCCAAACAAATTCACTTTGGAGTTGATTGGTCCCACCAACTCGTCGTCCTTGCAGTCTTCTCTTGTCGAGGTGAATTCAGAGCTTCAGCACAGCAGCAGGACTTCCCCCGGTAAAACCAACGGTCCAGAAGTTGCAGAAGGCGTCGCTCCCAAGTTGTTCTTCGGATTCCTTCTTCCATTGGTCTACTCTGCCTTCTATGCCAAAAAACCTCACCTTTCATGTAGGTTTCTCCCATGCATTCCAGACTAGCTGCCAGTCAAACCGTAGTGTGGCTGTCCTTGCCGGTCAGCCAGCTAGCCAATCACCTTTGGGTGCATTCCTGTAACCAAGGGGATTAAGCACTGGGAGTTTCGGGCACCTCCCTCACTTCCTGCCCCTGCAAGACATACTGGAGCCAGAGGCGGGCTTCACTAGTGAATCCCGCCAAAGACAAAACGGACAAAAGGACCAAACCTGGTTTGGCGCGCTGAGTAAATCTCAAGAAGGATCTTTCCACAAGGACATGGCGAAGAAAGACTGGGGCCATTTTAACAAAAATGGCACCTTTGGGTGCTTTAGTGCAGTTGCGAACGCAGCCCGCGATAGAAGCACACCACGGTAGTTAAAAGTAAGCCACCAGCCATTCATTGAGGAAAGGGTAACACAAAATTGTTAGATGAGAAACTAGACAAAGCGGATACTAAGTAACCCCTCCAGCACCCTATTGTAAGATGGTGTGTGTTGGGTGTATAAAGTTACAAAGGTAAGTAAAGTAATTTCACTTCACTGCTCTTAGAAACAGTAGTTCTACCAAGAGAAGGTATCTAAACCTTTGGGAAAATTGAAAGACTTCTCTGTGCCACTGTTAGGTAGAAACCTGTGCAGTTCCCTCTGGGACCACTGCAAAAGATTTAAGACTACAGGTGGTTGGCAGTAAACCCTATTGGTAGCAGTCTGTACCACCCAGATTTACCTGGTAGCTGTGGCTGAGCAGTCAGACTTCCCTCAAGAAGAGTTAGGCAGTATACAGAGTATTCACAATAGGTCAAAAGAACACAGTAGAACAAGCAAACACTGACCAGAGCTTGGTGTAAAAGAGATAATTATTTATTTAAAAACACATCTAGTAAAACACACTGGCACTAATATCAAGCAGTTCAAAAACACGGTCACTCAAAGATATACACTCCCTTCAACGATTAGTTAGACAAGTCTTAAGTAAATCAACACTTATTTTCAGAAAGCGGTGAGCGCTTAACGAAGATGGCACTCTAATCAATCGGTTTAAAAGGGAGAGAAAGGCAGAGCAAAGATAGAAACAGATCCCAACACTTTCGGAAGAACACAGTAAGAGAAGAAGTCAGGTTAAAACCGTAAAGTCAAAGTTAACAAGGCCGGACCCACTTTAAGAGGCTCCGGTCGAAATGTGTCCAAGGTCACACGGTTCAAAGTGCTCAAAAGTCTCGCAATAAGTTCAGAAAGAGTTGGACCAAAAAGAATGGGACCAGTTAGATGGTCAAGGCGGCCAGCCCAGTCCAGAAGGTTAAGGGATTGTTACCTTGTAGCAGTCTATAGAAAGGGAGGCCTAGCAGACACGGTACCTTAAAATGGTGAGAACCCTCCAGCGGGGGCAGTTGTTCCTGGCAGCGGGTGCAAGTCGGTGCTTTGTCCGGAGGAAGAGAGGATTTCGTCGGGGAGGAAAGCAGGAGTCTGTTGCACTGCCAGGGTAGAAACCAGCCGCGGAGTTCTCAATTAAAAGGAGCGGTCCTTTTATTCATGGTCCAGTGCTAAGTGGCTATCAGGTTGCCGGGGTGCTTGGCACGGGCAATTCGACCACAAGACGTCCTGGGATGCGAGAAAGGAAGGTAAACTGGTTGTGCCCACTAGTCAGGGGAAGAAGACTCTCCAGCCGGGAGATCTCCTCTGTCGTTGGGAAGTGATGAGTCGGTTCAGCAGGGCTCCACCGGTGGTGTCGTAGCAGGCCGGCTCAGCTTCTCCCTCGTCGGATTTTCAGGTCCTGTGGCGACTTCTGAATTTCCAGTCCCAAAAGCCCTGCTTTTATGCAGCACACCCCCATTCACTCAGCCTAGCTGTCAATCAAACATGCTAAGTGGTGAGCTGGCCGGCTCACCACTTGGGCCAATCACACAAGAGTGCGACTTGAGTTACCAAGGTAACTCAGTCCAGGGTGCCTAAACCCCCTCCCACACCCCCTGTGGTACCCAGACAGAGTGGCACCACTTTTGGAGGCTTCTGTGGAGAAGCCCGCCAAAAAGTGGAACAAAGGGCTCGACCTTTGGTTTGGAGTTACAGAGGCGAACACAAACGACATTTTAAAACAGAGTTCTGGCAGAAAATACCAACCGGTGAATTAATATTAAATAAACCGGCGGTATGTTAGAGGCTACGTTAAAAAGTATTAGCCTCGAACAATGGGATATCCCATAGAGATATATTCGCGGTTGAATATAAAAAGTAGTATCCACTGCCACCAGCCAAAACTCCACGAGGGGGGACGGGACAGTGCCCCCTCGAATAACAGACCCAGGGGCAATCGAATTGCCCCTACCAGTACGTCCACAATATGATGGTTTGTACTGGTTTCTGTTAGTAATTTGGGACTGGCAAAGCCAATGGTGACTTTACATGCCCTGGGAGTCAGTAGTCAGTCCCAGGGTATGGAGTCTATGGTGGGGGGTCACTATGACACCCCGGTGTTACTGCACGGAAGGTGCTGTGTAACACACATAGAAAAACATATGAGACCCTATGGAGTAAAAGACCCCATAGCCCATGAAACACATTAACAGTCAAAGGAACACCATAAATCATGTCCAAGAGTGGGGAAAAAAGAGTCTCACTCTTGGTAGGAGAAAAAAACAAACTCCAGAAATCCAGCAAAGCTGCTGGGGGACTCGCTGGGTTAGGAAATTCAGCCTAAACAGAGAATTCTCCCTAACAGCCACTGCACTGAAGGTGCTGTGTGGTACAATGTAAAAGATGATGCCCATGGTGTATGTCGGACTCAATAACCAAAGAAATACAGAAAACACATAGAATTAAAAGTACAAAGTCCCAAATTTCAGCAGAAGAGCTTGGGGTCTCTAAGGTGGGAGGAATTTAGCACTATTCTGAAAATTCTGCCTAATCTTATGTATTAGCACATATTATTCCCAAATGATACATCTCCAAATCAAACAATGAATGAAGAAATTAAATCTTTGATTTGAAGAGCTTTCAGGCCCAATGTGTTTCAGGGGGGGAGGGGGTGGGTGAACCCCTTCTCGAGGAGCAAAGAATTCTTAAAAAAAGCATACATAATAGAACCAATTCAGACCCATATTCATCTGTAAATTGCGAAAAGTATTCCTCCAGAGTACTGTATTCTCATGCATTATAGAGCTACCATCACCCCATCGGTACATCAGTCCCAACCTAGACTTTGCACCGGTTCCACTGCAAAATATGTGAAACCTTCTCAGTCATGCTACCCTCCAGTCATAATTGACAATCCATACCTGTGTATTAGCGATTTTGAATTCCAGAGTTGTTAGTAAGAGGACGTCCGTGCTGAAATGCTTAACTTAACTACCACCTATGACCAAGTGATAGATGTAAATAAACATCAATGTGGCATACCTTAGAACTGGTGTCAAAGTACCAGTATCACTTGTATCTATGCACAGTAGAACATAAGAGAGATTCAACTATAGCCATTTGACATACATCTTGGTCGCATACATCTTACTCACTACCCTCCACACCTACCTGTGTATACAGGCAGACGTGTGAATTCTGTAAACACTCAACTGAGCTAATCTGTGCAGCTGCGAGGACCCACGGTCTCGTCCCACTGATATTTCTTCACCGGATATTCTCCCCACTCGCTCTGCAAGCCTCCTATATACAAAACCGATAATGAGTATCATGGCGCCAAGATGCACATTCATAGTTTTACTTGGACGTCCAACGGCTGTCTCGTGTGTTTATCAATATCATCATAATCATTATCTCATGTGCTGTCTGTACTCAGATGTACATACCATTCAATATTGTTAGGGAGAATTCTCAAACGTGTTAATTCTCCTGTACCTTAGAGACCCCCAACTATTTTTGCTGGACTTTGGTATGCAAAGTTTGTATGCAGTACCCTCTGGGACCACTACACACAACTCTGACTACAGGTATAGGAAACCCAACATTTGGTATAAGCTTGTACTACAGTTTTGGTAGTGTGTTAAGCAGCTAGGCTTATATCTAGAGGGGTCAATGTGAGCTATAGTAGAGTTGCATAGAGATTTACAGTTACAGGTATTCAAATAAACTTACACTCAAGATTTCTTGCGTAAACAATTATTAATTTATCAGTCAGTTAGAATAAGCCCTCTTCAGAAGGGAGCTATATAATAGTAACACACAAATACACTTCAATACTGTACACTTAGTTTCTAAATCAGTAAAGACCCCTTTGGGATGGCCCACAGACGCAACCTACACCCACAGGTGACTTCAGAAACTAGGGTGTGGGGGACATTAATATCTTGCTGTTGGTATTTAGAATACTCTTAGAATTTGGCAAAAGGAAAAGGTTATTAGAACAACAAGAGACCACAAATATTCCTAGACAGGCAAATACTTTTAGATCCTCCAAGAAGAGTCATACAATTAATAGGCTAAGCCAAAGTCAATGGGCAAAAGTCTTGTGTAGGATGAAGCACTTCTGGTAAGTAAATGCAAAAGGTCTTTGCACAAGTTCTTAGGAGTCTTTGATGAAAAGAAGAATCAAATGTAGGGCCACAAGCTGATTAGATTTGAGTTGTAGAAGTTGTAAGCATTCTACAGTAAGAGATAAGTTCTCTCAAACCTTTTACAGTACCTTAGAAATGAAGTAAAATATGCAGCTGATGACATCTGTTCCTGTGCAGCTCTGCAGATCTCGCTGTTCCTGAGCCTCAGTTGTGGGGACATGAGGGAGGACTTCGGGGGGACTTGTGCAATGCACTGGAACGGTCAAAACTCACAAGCGGCAAACTTCACTTTCAGTGGCTGTTCAGTGTTTCAACTCTTCGCGTCTACCGCAAATGGCAACACTGTGGTTCCTGGCTGTCGGGATGGACTTTCCTTGCTTCTGGGGTCCTGCGCTTAGTTGAGGGGGCTCAGGCTCAGTAAGTCCTGCTTCTTGGAAGTACGGAGGATTTTCCAAACGCTCTAGGCAAGCTTAAAAGCAACGCACACAATCTGGTGTTCCTCTCCCTGGCTCTACGGTTTCCAGCAGCAACTCTGTGGAAATTGAAACGGCTCTGAGATGGATGTCCAGGTGGCTTTCTTTGGAGTTGATTGGTCCCTCCAACTCAAGGGGAGAAGTTGTCAGTGCAGGGGCTTCTCTGTCGATGCGAACTTGCCATTTTGGCACTGCAGCAGGGCTTCACCGGGCAAACCAACGGTCCAGGAGTTGCAGCAGGTGTCCTCTTCAAGTTCTTTTTCGGATCCTTAGTCCTTTGGTCAACTCTGCCTTCCAAGCCAAAATACTCGCCTTTTATTCAGTTCTCTCCCATTCATCCCAGCCTAGCTGTCACTCACGCAGTAGGGTGGCTGTCCTTGCCGGACAGTCATTCGGCCAATCACCACAGAGTGCATTTGGGTCTCCTAGGAGACTAAGCACAGGGAGTTTCGGGCACCTCCCTCACTTCCTGCTTACCCCAGACTCTGGAGCCAGAGGCTGGCTTCCCTCGTGAATTCTGCCTAAGGCAAAATGAACAAAGAGACCAAACCTGGTTTGGCGCGCAGAGTAAATCTCAAGGAGGACCTTTCCACAAAGAAATGGCGAAAAAAGACGACAGAGGGCCATTTAGACTAAGATGGCTCCAGTGGGTGCTTCACTGTAGCTGCGTACGCAGCCTGCGGTAAATGCACACCATGGTAGTTCAAGCGAAACCACTGCCACCAGCCATTCAGTGATGAAAGGATAACATACAGTTGTTGCATGAGAAGCTAGACAAAGGGGATACTAGGTAACCCCTCCAGCACTCTATTGTAAGATAGTGTGTGCTTGGTCTAGAAAGTTACAATGGTAAGTAAAGTCAATTTCACTTTACTGCTCTGGGAAACAGTTGTACGTCCCAGAGAAGGTAGTAAAACCTTTGGGAAATCCGGACCACTTCCCTGTGTCACTGCACTTAAGGTGCTGTGTGACACAATGTAAAAGATGATGCCTATGGAGTTTGTCGGACCAAAAGAAACAGTGTTCAAAATTACATTAAAATACATGAGTGGGGAGTTGGCCGCCAGGGGGCGCACGGATGCAGAACCCCTCCGTGTGAGCTCCGCTTCCCTAACCCCCAAAAGTGCGTTGAGCCCCCACTTTTGGCCCCCCCACCCGAGCAACGACGACGGACGGAGCCCCCTGTACCTGGCCCCCAACTTCCGGGCGAAACTCCGACGAGAATCGGAGCGATTTTCCCCTCGAAATCGCCCCAACTTGAGCCGCCCCCCTCGGGCCTCCTACGCAGCACCTTCCCGGAGCACTGAACCCGCGGGAGTCCGTGAACGGCCTGCTCGGCCTCCCGCTCTCCAACGCACCACCCCCGTCGGCCGCCCCCCCTGGATCACAGAACTCTCGCGGCCCCGCGGACCGGCTACAACCAAGTCGGGTGAGTGTTTCCCGCCCGCATTACGCGCGGGCTTCCCAAGAACCCCGAGAGGCGCTCCCGCCCCCGAGCACAGAGACTCCCAGCAACGCCACCCTACCTGCGGAGACACGGCGCTTCCCCCCCCCTGGAACCACAACAAGTCGTCTCCTACCCGCGCCCTGGAGTTACAACAGGTGCCGACCAGGGAGACCAGGAGCCCCCTCCTCCATCGACATCGCGGAGGCGGACCCCCGAGGGTCTCCAGGGCACCCCGAGGACACGAAATTTTTTGCCTCCCCCCACCCAGTAGGGAATTACTCCCCCCACGCTACAGAGCTTGGCCCACACATTGAGGGCCCGGCGCGGAACCCCCTCAGCAGCCAGGCAGCATTTCGAATAGGGCCCTTCCCCCACAAGCCTGATCCGGGCCTCCTCTAGCCCCGAACTGTCCACGCTGGACCCCCACGAGCTCACTACAGTCCGGACAAGCCCCAAAGGCTACACTAGGACAGTGTAGTGGAACCTGAGCGGCAGAGGATACCAGACTGGAGACCGCCACCAGGGACGCACAGGGCGAACGGAGGGTAGTGCCCCTGACCCCAGGGCGTGTGCCTCCTCTCGTCGCCCTCTCCAGTTCACCGGAGCCACCATCCTGTATCCCACATCCCACGCCGGCAAGCAACCAAAGCCACGGTGCTGAGGGAAAGGCCCCCAGCGTAGGGGCGTGTGCCGCCTCGCACCCACACATCGCATGAGCATCCGCAGCAAACTCGCCAGATTCGCATACATCCCCCCATACCCGGACCCCGATACCAACGGGACAATGTCAACCGAGCCCCCCGAGGCGGGTGCGGCAGCCACCAAGGGGGACATAGCCGCCCTCCTAAGCGAGATCAGAAGCATGGGCGCGAACCTAGGAGGCAAGATCGACAGAATGACCCAGAGGGTCGATAACATAGAACAGAGGCTTGAAGGAGTTGAAAACAACCAGGTCTCGATCGATGTAATGGAAGTCCAACTGAACCTCAGAATGAGCAACATAGAGAAGAGAGAAGAGGACATCCGGCTAAAAATTGACGATTTAGAAAATAGGGAGCGCCGTAACAACCTCCGCTTTTTTGGGATCCCGGAGCGCGAGGGTGAAACAGAATCAGACCTTAAACACACCATACACGATATCATCAGGATATTAGTCGCAGATGAGAATGTGGACGAACTTGCAATTGAGCGAATACACAGAGCCGGCGGCCCAACAGGGGGCCCAAGATCCGTCCTAGCCAAGTTCCACAGGTACCAGGATAGAACAAGGATTCTCACGAAGGCTCGATCGGCAGACTCCCTCACCCTCAGCGGAGCCCAGATATCCATCTTCCAAGACCTCTCATCGCTCACGTTGGCCCTACGGCGTCTCTGCAGCCCCCTCACGAAGTGGCTCACGGACCGAGGCACAAGGTACAGGTGGGGATACCCCTTCTCCCTCAATTTTGAGCACGAGAGCAAGCGGATAACGCTCCGATCTGAAGACGACATCCGGAACTGCATCGCGGATCTTGTGGGCCCGGACCCACGGGAGGAATCACATGGCGACTCGGCACGAGACGGAGCGAAGAGGAGACCCCAGGGCCCGAAGCGGAATAAAGTCAAGGGAGCAAGAAAATATAGACGTCCTAATGACTCCCCGGATGTAAATGGATGAAGCGGCACCCACCCGTCACTTGCCCTGAGGAACCTCGTTTGAGATCCATGGGCCAGGGACTTGGTACCTAGCGGTGGGACGTCGTCACAGACCCGCCGGACACCCCAAATTGTGCGTTCTCCACTGATGTTACAGCTGAGAACCGACCGGCGGATGACGTCCCTTGAACCTATACGTATCGTTGCATTTCCTTTTTCTATTTTTTACCTGTAATAACAGTTCTTGTTGCTTGTTTTTTTTGTGATTGATGTTCAGCAATCAAGTTGGGGGGGAGGGGGCTCAAAATCATAATACGCTACTATGTGAGGGGGGGTTGCGTGGCTATAACCCTCACGGGCGGTCCGCTGAAAGACCGGCTGCGTACATCTGGTCCAACGCGGGCGCCATCACCTTTAAGACTCAGTTTCACATGGGTTTGAAAGATGCAGGACTCAGATTGAAACCGGGAACACTGGGTATGATGACCAATACCCAAAGGGAAGGGGAGGTGGGTGGGACGACCGCAAATGCAATGCCTCACGAGGCACAAAACACTTATCGGTGTACTTCCACTGTGGCAACTAATCCTCGAAGACGACGTGACACACATGACGAACACTCTAAGTGCAGCAATGTCAACGAAACGTAACATAGCAGGTGACAGGCACGGCACCCTTAAAATCGGCACTCTAAATGTCAAGGGCCTCAACTCCCCCACTAAGAGATCTCTAGTATCCCGAGAATTCAAGAGGGCAGGCTTTGATATCCTCTTTCTACAAGAGACTCGATATTCCAGAGGCGAAGAACGGAGAGTTTTACACCCCAATCTAGGCTCCGAACACTGGGGTTCTGGCCCCTTGAAAAAGGCAGGAGTGGGCATCCTGATCAACCAAGACCCTACAATTTGAGTTATTGAAATCTTGGTCCGACGTGAGCGGTAGAACTATTGTCCTTGTAGGCAATATACAAGGCACCACCGTCACGCTCGCATCCATTTATGCACCAAACACAGTCCAATCTCGGTTTCTTCACCAAGCGATTCCCAAGGTTATGACTGAGGCGCAAGGCGAAGTAATCCTGGGTGGAGATCTCAATACGTGGATGGACCCTGAACTCGACAGGCAAGCCGGCGACCCCTCCGCAAGCACTCCAGTTACCAGCGCACGCTCGAGGGTGGCAGAACTGATGGATGTATATAACTTAACAGATGCCTGGAGACATCAGAACCCGTCACGCACAGGCTACACCTTCTATTCGACTCCACACGCCACGTACTCCAGGATAGACTATATATACCTAACGCCTGCACTCACAACGGCAATGACGGAAACCAGTATATCACCGGTCACCTGGTCGGACCACGACACGGTGACGGTCACATTGGATCAAATGGCCCTTCCTCAGAGATCGACCAAATGGCGCTGCAACGAGTCGCTCTTTAGAGACTGGGTATTCCGTGAGCAACTTGAACAGGACATCACCCACTACTTTGAAGAAAACAACACAGGTGACGTCTCCACGAACACAGTCTGGGAGGTGGGCAAAGCCACCTGGAGAGGGGTGCTCATTAGGGAGGGTGCGGCCAAAAAGAGAGAACGACAACTCATAGAGAGTAGGCTACGGACCGAAATCACTCAACTGGACCAATTGGCGCAAACCGCGACTACGGAAAGGCTACACAAGATAGAACAGGCCAACGCCAAAAGGGAGGAACTGCGCCAGCTTGAAACAGGGGCCATTGAGCACCGACTCCAATGCCTAAAGCAGAGGCACTATGAACACGGCAATAAGGCGGGGGCACTACTCGCTGCTAGACTCCGAGGCCAGCGTCGCGAGAGGTGGGTGCCCACTATACAAGAAGAAGAACCACTCCGAGTCCGTTGTCCCCCCAATATCCCTGAAGCCTTCGCCACTTTCTACGAGAAGCTCTACACCTCGCAAGAAGCCCCCGGCTTGGAAGCAATCACGGATTACTTGTCGGCGGTCTCCATGCCTTCTCTTCCGGCAGATATTTCGCAGGCATTGGACTCCCCCATTACAGCAGAAGAAGTAGAAAACGCCATTAAAAGACTCCCGACAGGGAAGGCCCCCGGGCATGACGGCTACACGGCAGGTTTTTATAAGACCTTTCAAAGAGCTCTCCTCCCCTTTATGGTTGAACTCTTCAATAACATTCTTCTCTCCGGAGTGGCCCCCGCGTCCTTCTCAGAGGCGCTGATAGCAGTAATCCCCAAAGAAGGAAAGGACCCGAAATACTGTGCCTCATACCGTCCGATATCACTGCTGAACACCGATGCCAAAATATACACAAGAATCCTCACAGCCCGCCTAGAGACGCATATGCCCTCGATAATTCATAACGATCAGGTTGGCTTTATTCTGGGTCGACAGGGCGCTGACTCCACACGCAAGACCCTCCACCTTATACATGAATCTAGGACATCTCCAGATATGCCAGCATTGATGTCAATTGACGCGGAAAAGGCGTTCGACAGGGTCAAATGGCATTTCCTAGAAGCCACGCTGAAGCACATAGGCCTCGGCCCTGTCCTCCGCCGAGCGATTAAAGCTGTCTACTCGACCCCGAAAGCCTCAGTAATGGTGAACTCCCAATTTTCGCGCTGGTTCCCACTAACCAGGGGAACGAGACAAGGATGCCCCCTGTCGGCGATACTCTTCGCACTGTCCCTAGAACCACTCGCCAGAGCTCTCCGGGCGGACTCCACCGTGGAAGGAATCCGAGTGAACGGTAGGGAATACAAGTTGGCCCTGTACGCAGATGACATCCTGCTGCACGTACTCAACCCCCTGTCGTCAGTCCCGCGGGCGATCCACCTCATTGAGGAATACGGAACACTCTCCGGCTTCAAAATCAATAGAACTAAGTCCATCCTCTTCCCGCTCCACGTACCCTCCCCTGAACAACAAAGGGAGCTGGCACACCTCGGCCTAACCATACAGGAATCCACATTACGCTATCTGGGGATTAATATAACAAGAGATCTTTCACAGCTCTACGAGGCGAACTTCCCTCAGCTCCTAGCTGCCCTAAAGGCTGATTTACTGAAATGGAAGCCACTCACAATCTCCTGGATGGGACGCTTGAATGCAATCAAGATGGTGACCCTCCCACGCTTTCTGTATCCATTTCAGGTCCTTCCCGTCATGATCCCAGAACACTTCTTTAGGCAGGTCAAGAAAGCTATACTCGATTTCCTCTGGGATGGAAGAAAACCACGAATAGCATATGACATCCTGATACTGCCGAAGGAGCTGGGAGGAGTAGGTCTTCCAGATATGGAAATATATTATCAGGCAACACAATTGAGGATTCTGGTCCCACACTTACAAGACAGGAAGGACCTCCAGTGGGTCCAGCTCGACAATGACTTCCTTCGCAACGTGACCCTCGCAGAATGGCTATGGGTTCCAAGATCGAAGCTTGTAAAACCACTGCGCGAACACCCGATATTGGGCACCATGTGGAACATTTGGAAGAAGGGAAAGGGTATGACAGGAGTTACTACATGGCCCTCACCACTGAGCCACCTCTGGTCACCAGGCATCAGGGAGAGGATCCCCGAACACGCCAGGTATCAAACCTGGTTTGATGCAGGTCTAGAAAGAGTCGGTCAGCTGTGGAGGAAGGAGAAATTTATATCAATCTCGGAACTGGAAGATGCCCTCCAAATCCTCCCGATCTTCCTGTACCTACGGCTAAAAGGGGTGCTGTCAAGAGAGGAATGGAAAGCCGCCACGCGCAGAGAATTAACGCCCTTTGAAATGATCCTCGACACGACCAGCGCGACCAAAGGGCTGATATCCCGGATGTACAAAGCTCTGATCACCAAGGACTACTCCCCGATCCTCCGCCTCAAAGGCAAATGGGAAAAAGATTTCGGCAGAGAATTTGGCCAGCAGGCCTGGGACCAGATATGCAGTACGCCCGCCAGAGTGTCTATTGCCACCCAATACAAATTGCACGCTGTAAAGCTACTCCACCGTTGGCAGTACGATCCGCATAGACTCTCAAAGATGTTCCAAACCTCCAGCCCCAGATGCTGGCGCCATTGCGGAGCGGACGCCAACTACTGGCACATGTGGTGGGGGTGCCCCAAAGTGCGCATTTATTGGCAGGAGGTCCTCGGGTGGATTAAGCGCCTAGATGGCATAGACAGAGAATCCTCTCCCCTTCTGATGTTGTTCGGTCTTGACGAAGACGAGCTGGTGCATGTGAGAGGACTGGTATCCCCCCTCCTATTAGCGGCCAGGGCAGCCCTAGTTACAAAATGGAAATCCCCACGGCTACCGGACGAAAAAGACTGGCTGAAAGTCGCCACCAATATCTACACTATGGAGAAAATAACGACAGCCCTGCACGACAAGGCGGCGCAACACGAAGAAGCGTGGAGTGACTTCGCAAGCCATTACATGTCAAGACCGGACGCCCACCCAACATCTAGTCAGTAAAAGCATTCACCAACTGCCTTTCATGATGCATGAAAATTGAGATCCTTATCACTTAAACGCCTGTGCCTGTCACACACCTGATCACATTGCTAATGATTCACGATCCACAACGACAATGACTTCCGGATGTGGTCACGTCGCAAGTCTCTTCGGACTAAAGCAATCATCTTGCCACTGACGTGTTATGAGCAATAAAAGGGGAGGGAGGGAGGGAGGGAAGGGAAGCTATATGGTTCACTCGTCGGGAGTGGACCCATGCTTGACTGTACTGTCATTATAGTTACGTTATTTGAATCTGAGTTGGGAAAAGGGGCAGAAGTGATATATGGTTCCTATGTATGTTCGACTGTGCTTCTAGCTCATGATTCACTCTTGCTGTTTAAAACCAATAAAATTGAATTTGAAAAAAAAAAAAATACATGAGTGGGGGAAAAAAAGGGTCTCACACTCCAGGTTAAACAAAAAAAACGAAGTCCTCAAAATCCAGCCAAGTTGCTGGGGGTCTCTAAGGTGGAGAGGATTTGCACATTTCTGAGAATTCTCCCTAACAGACTTTTGGACTTTTTATCTCTAACCTGGAGAGAGACAGACTTTTTCCCACTCATGTATTTTAATGTGATTTAGACTGTTTCTTTTGACTTTGGAGTCTGACAAACTCCATAGGCATCATCTTCATATTGTGACACACAGCACCTTCAGTGCAGTGGCACAGGGAAGTCTCTTAGATTTCCCAAAGGTTTAAATACCTTCTTTTGGTGAAACTGTTTCCAAGAGCAATGATGTGAAATTGACTTTACTTACATTGTAACTTTCTAGACCCAGCACACACTATCTTACCACAGGGTGCTGGATGGGTTACTTAGTATCCCCTTGTCTAGTTTCTCATGTAACATTTGTTACCTTTTCTACAATTAATGGCTGGTGGCAGTGTTTGACTTTTTACTACCATTGTATGTTTTTACCGCGGGCTGCAATTGCAGCTGCAGTAAGGCACCCATGGATGCCCATTTCATCAAAATGGCCCTGGTCTTCTTTTATCGCCATTTCTTCTTGGAAAGGTCCTTCTTGAGATTTACCCTGCACGCAAAACCAGGTTTGGTCCCTTTGTACGTTTGGTCTTTGGTGGGATTCACAAGTGAAGCCCGCCTCTGGCTCCAGCGTGTGTGACAGTGGCAGGAAGTGAGAGAGGTGCCCAAAACTCCCTGTGCTTAATCCCCTTGGTTATAGGAATGCACCCAAAGGTAATTGGCCAGCTGGCTGTCCTTGGAGGACAGCCACCCTGCTGTGTGATTGACAGCTAGGCTGGAATGAATGGGAGCAACCTGCATAAAAGGAGAGGCTTTTTGGCTTGGAAGGCAGAGTCGACCACTGGACAAAGGAATCTGTAGAAGACCTTGGAAGAGATGTCTAATGCAACTGCTATACTTTTGGTTTGACCGGTGAAGCCCTGCTGCTGTGCTGAAACTCCGAATTCGCTTGCACTAAAGAATCCCTGCAATCGTCAACTTCTCCTCTTGGGTTGGTGGGACCAATCGACACAAAGACCAGCTCATCTGGAAATCCTCTCGGAGCTGGCAGTATTTAAGTGCCAGGGAGAGGAACACCAGAATTGAGTGAGTGTCTTTAAGTTCGGACCCGAGCCTCAGGAAGATTCTTCGGACTCCCTTGAAGCAGAACTGACCAAGCCTGAGCCACCTCAACAGAGTGCTGGACCCCAGATGCGAGGAAAGTCTGAAGTGTTATCTGAGAACTGCGGTATTGCTATTTGCTGTAAACACGAGGAGCTGAAACTGCGAAGTGCAGCTGAATTGAGCGCAGGAACAGAAGCCAGCTGGACCCATTTCTTCTAACCAAAGGTATTGTTAAACAGAGGGGAGTTACCGCTTGTTGTGTAGCCTTACTTGTTCTCAGTTGAGACCTGTCTTGGTTGCCTTGCAGAGTTGCTTGCAGCTTTGCCCCTCACAAGCCTCCCAGAGTGTGGCCCTTCAAGTGATTTTATTTCTACAAACTTTTCTAAAACCATTGTGCAAGACTTTTACTTACCTGCAAAGAAGATCTTCAGCTCCCCAAGACTTTGCTCAACTAACATTGGCTTTCCTGGCTCCCTACGAGGCTCGCCTTACCTTTAACTTTGTGCTTTTACCTTTCTCCCAGGAAAGGGTTAATTTACATTGCATTGGAGGGTTTAAAAAGTACTTGCCAGTTTATGAATTATTTGTTAACCTTTGTTTTATTCCCCTATGTAACCTTTGCACCAAACTCAGTGTTTCTCTAAATGTACCAGTGATAAATCAATATCCACAGTGTCCTAGCAATTTAAGTCACCAGAGGGTGTTGGAAGTGTCTGTGTGCCATCCCCAATGGGTAATCATCTGATTAGAGAAACTAATAGTGTTATGAAGTGTATTTTGAAGTTACATGTTTTGCTCCCTTCTGAAGAAGGCTTATGTAACTGTTAAAAAGATTAATAATTGTTTGATCAAGAATCCTTGAGTGTAAGAGTTTATTTGAGTACTTGACACTGTGAATCTCAGTGTAAAAACCCTACTGTTCACATTGACCCCTCTTGAGATGAGCCTGGCTGGCTGCTCAGCCACACTACCAGCCTGTGTAGTATAGACTTATACCAAAGGTTGGGTTCCGATTGCCAGGAGGTCAAGGTTGCTGTAGTCTCCCAAAGGGTACTGCAAACAATCTTGCCTAACGGGCGGCCATTGGTGCTTCACAGAATTCCGCTGAGCATGTGTTTTCGGCAGACAGCCCGGTGGTTAATGTCCACCTGAAGGGGTTGTCTAGGCTTTTTCCTCTGGTGCATAGGCTGCATCCGGTTTGTGACCTCAATGTGGTTCTTACAGCATTACAACGCAAGCCTTTCGAGCCGATGGCCTCTGTGGACATCCTCTTTGTGACACTAAAAACTGTTTAGTTGGTTGCTCCCACCTCTGCATGCAGGGTTAGTGAGCTCCAGCCGTTGTGTTCGTGCAAACCCTTCACCACTTTTCACAATGACATGGTCATCTTGCACACTCACCCAAACTTCTTGACCAAGGTGGTCTCTCCATTTCATCTGAATTAAGAGATATGCCTTCTGGTCTTCTTCGCGAACCGACAGTCTGAGGCAGGAGGGCCCCCACACTCCTTGGACGTCAAGAGCGTTCTCAAGTTTTATCGCCCTTGGATGAAATCCTTCAGGAAATCCGAGGCGGAGTCCGTGACTATGGGGCTCTTCCCGCAGCTCTCAGGCTTCCAAGGCTTCCGTCGCCCGTTGGACGTTTCAGGCCATTTTGTAGGCATACACGGCCGTGGGAAAACCTGTTCATGAGGGGATGCATGTCCATGCCGTCAGAGCTAAGGCCACAGCGTCACGTTTCAGAGACATGCTTCCTGGGATGTCATCAGCAAGGTGGCTACTCAGGGCCACTATATCAGTCTTCTGTAAACACTACTCGCTGGACACCAGCTCCAGACGTGATGTAGAATTTGGTCAGGCGGTTCTGAAGAACCTTTTAGCTAGGTCGTAGATATGAGACCGTTTGTCACCACCCTATGTTCTTGTTTGGTGGATTCACCCACAAGGATGGAGGAAAGTGTATTGGGTGTATGACTAAAGTTACTCTCTGTAGTGATTAGTGTATAAATAGTCCTTTGTCCCCTTTCCTCTATGCGTCCAACCTGCCTTCCCCCACTAGTACGCCATGACTAATATGTAATAAGTGTAGCCAGGTATCTAAGCGTCTGATGTGTTCTCATGGGACTGAGGTGAGGTGCCGAAGGCTGGGTCTTTGGCAGGCATTCCAATGCCTGAGGCCGCACCCCCCACTCTCTATACTAAATTTAAAGGTGAAGCGCAATTTTTAACTGCCCAAGGTTCGGTTACCCTACCCATGTTGGGGCAGGGGGGTGCCCCGCAAGGATGGAGGAAAGGGGACTATGGACTATTAGTGCTGTAAGGGAGGCATGGTATCACAAGTATGACACTGACACAATGGATGCAATTTTTAAAACCTTTATTGAAGTTTCTGGGGTTGAAAAAACTCCTACTTTGCCCTATAACTAAGATGATAGTAGCCGTGACCATCAAACGATAAACAAAACAGTCCGAGTGGAGTCTGTTGAATCAAAATGGCCTATGCTAGCAAAACCTAATGCCTGCCCTATCTCTTGTATAAAACGTGTATAAAGGAGAAATGTATGTAAAGGAAAAATCAGTGTTACAAAGAAAAAATGTGGCTGAATCGGCTCTCCTACCCACGTTATACTAAACAGAGTGAGGTGGTCCCTATAGGCAGGATGACACACAGTGGCTCGGGTTTTCAACACTATAAAGAGTTCCAAAACGTGGATTGTTGCCCGCCTGCCTTTCCACGTTATTCTCTTTCCAGCCTTCAAATAATGTTTCAACAAAAAGTTCATGTAGGCTCCCCCACCCCCCTTTGGCGGACTCAGACCTCTTCAAAAAGCAGTTCAACAAAACTTGCACGGCGCTCCCTTCCCCAAGCTTATTACACTTCGGGTCTCCCTGAGTCGGGCTCAGACTGCTTTCGGATGTCTAAGACTTTCAAAAGTGCGTGGCTTTCTTTACAGACATCCGCACGTCCACTTCGACTAAATGTTCAAGGTTCAACTTTGACTCTCCCTTCTCTAGGAGTTAATTTTGGTTACCTCGCTTTTGCAGTTCATTCGTTTGTTCTTTGCAAACAATGCACCTTTCACAGACATATTTGAGTGGGCTACTTAATTTCGCCGGACCACTCCATAACTCATCACTGATTTCACAGCTGTTCGTGCGTCAAAGTTCATTCACATCAATTCCACACGGGTGCAGCCTTCACTTGTGATATAATGTTTCCACCTCAAACTTTCTTTGACACTCACCGGCTGTGAGAGTTTCTTTCTTGGTTTTACGATTTCCAATTCACAAGTCTAGGTTAGTACCACAGGCTTGGCCTCATCTCCCCAACACTGCTGTTAATCCGGGAGTGTCACTGGTGTCCTTGAAACACAATGCAGCCTTCTGATGTGGGATCTGGCCTTCTCCACCTGTCTTTAGCTGCCTGTCAGAGGCCGCGACCTCCAGTAGGGAACTCTTGGGGTTTTCGGCCAACTGCTCTCATCCCTTGCTCCGTCGCTCTGCTCCAGTAGGTTTGGCTTTGCCCTCGAAGTTCTGCTCATGTTCTGCCTTGCTCATTGTGTCTTTAGGTTCTGCCTTTTATCCGTGTGAGGAGACCTTATTGATATCAGGTTTATGCACTTAGAATAAAGTGCCTGACCTGATGAACGGGACTTGTCCAGAAGGATGAATTATAGTTAGTCTTGTTACTGTCATCCTCTTCCTCAGCCCAGTGCTTGTGTAAAAAGGTGGGGTTGGGGGGGTAGTTGGGACCTCCGAGAATCCTAAAAAATAGGATAGGTTAGGTGAACCAAAAATGGGGGAATACTGCGTCTTGCCATCGGCTGCTTCACCCTCCCCCCCACTCCCCGAAGACCCCTCACCTAGGTGATCCTCCTGCACTGGTCCACCCCAGGAACCAGATCCAAAGCGATACCCGTGTCCTGGTCACCTGGATGACAAGTCTCTGAGAACTAGCGGGTGAGATACCCTTTGGTTTCTCATAGTACTCTAGTCACTACGGTGAGTAACTCTAATTTATGATCTAGAACATATTCTGCAGGTACATCAACCACATTCCACCAGGATTACGACCAGGTTGCTGTTCCAATTCCTGAAATTTGCAAAGCTGCCAATTGGACGACTCGTTTAGGTTTACGAAGCATTATTCTCTGGCTGCTTCCTCTAGGAAAAATGCTACATTTAGTCTAGAAGTAATGTGCAGCCTGTGTTCTTAGTCTGAGTTGTATGCTGCCTCCTCCGCTTGTATCTAACTATTTATCGACATAATGTGTCCCCAACCATTTGTTAAAGAGGGGAAGAACAGGATGTGCATCTGGAGGTAGCAGCACTTGAATGCAAATGAGGAAAGTGTGAGCTGCGCTTTATTATAGTGTTAGAATCTCGTATTCAAATAGCTTTCCCTACCCACGGCAGCAGCCACTCTCACAAAGTTGTAAAGGAGGGAGAGCAAGGACTAAGAGACTTTGAATCGCAGCACAGGGCCTTTTTCTTTTTTTCAAAATTGAATAGGCGATCATCCATTTTTGTGTTTTTATATGTGACTTAGCTTCTCCAACAAATGTGAAATGTATGTTTCAAATTGATTGTCCTCCCACGTATTCCTCATCTTAGATATTCGTATCTTCCAGCTTGCTGCTTCGGAATTTTCACCAGAGGGCGCTCTGCGCGAGGCCGCTTTGTTGATGTCCCTCGAGGGCCGCCGTCGAGCGTCTACGTCATCCGCAGTATAAAGGGCTCGAGCTGCGCCCGTTAGCCTCAGTACGGTTTTTCCGATAGCTTTGGTTCGTGTGACAAAAGCGGCGCTTCAGTTTTCGACGAAAATGTCCTCTTCTCCAGCATGGGGTCTGGCATGGATTCACATGCTCATGAATATCCCCCGTCAGGCCGGGAAACCTCGGGAAAAGAAAAAAATCAGTTTCATTTTTGTTTCTGAACTGTCTTTCTACTAATAACCAATCACTGGTCTCTGGGTCATACTGCCCCCAGCCAATGACTGCCCTCTTCCTAAGCCCCTCCTCTGGCAGCCATCTTCAGATTTTTACTGCTCGTTCAAGTGTTGGGAGACCTCGTGCTATAGCTCTCGAGCTATGAGTTTTGCTCTCATTGATTTCAGAAAACAGCTAAAGACCATTCTGTTCGCATATTTATATAGGCATCATTTTCTGCCTCCTGATGACACCTGGATGCCTTTGAGCTTTGGCACCCTATAAATGAATTAACATAACAATTAACATAACGGGGATGTCAAAAGAATTGATGCATGGGCCCGAAAAGTATTTTCCTTTGGCAGCATAGCTCAAAGTTCACAATTGTGACTTGCACCCTGGAAAGGTTCACACACACACACCCTGTGGAACTGTATTACAACAGTGGCTGAACACATCCCTGAGGGCGAGGAACGGGATGGTTTCCTGGCAATAGTCGAAGATGGAAAAGAAGCTATGGTGGAATGCCTCCAGTCAGGACTGGACACTGCTGATGGCATTAGCAGGTCCATGGCGTCTAGCACGGTCCTACGCAGATTTGCATGACTGAGGAAATCGCGCTTTGCACTGGATGTGCAATCCAGATGACTCAAGGCTCGAGGTTGTTTGGCAGCAAGAAGGACGAGAGTTTGGAGAAGCTGCAGACCTCATAAGTGGTGGCTAAATCACTTAGCGCCTCTATAAAACAACCTCAACAACACTCCTACTCGGGGTCATCTTCCTGGAGGAACCGTCCCTTTCGATTCTACTCCTTATTTGGGAGAGAGAAGGGACAGGCCAGTCAAAAAGGGCAACAAAGATAAATTCCTTGTGGTGGAAGAGGAAAAGGTGCTAGATCCACGCCAGCAGCGGCAACTGTCCCCTCAGCCACTGCTGCTGCTGCAGCAAAGCCACCGAGGCCTTGACCCACAGGACCCCAGTGGGAGGCAGGATCAGTCGGTATTTGGACAAATGGCAAGGCATTACTTCAGATGCCTGGGCACTAGAAACAGTGACCCATGGTTACTGCCTTCCTTTTCGACAAAGGCCTCAAGACCATCCACCGGGAGCCAACTCTACCAAAATTCCCGACCTGCTCCTCGATCAGGAGATTTTAACCCTGCTAGAGAAAGGTGCAATAGAACATGTATCTGTAGCGGAGAGGAACAGGGGTTGGTACTCCCCTTATTTTCTCATCCCAAAGAAGGACGGAGGATTGAGAACAAGTTCCTCAGGAAGGACAAGTTCACAATGGTAACCCCTTTCTCTGATCCTTCAGGCTCCCCAACATCATTCAACCTTCAGGATGCTTACTTTCATGTGCCGATCCATCTCAAGCACAGGAAGTACCTGAGGTTCGCGATTGGCGGTTCTCACTATCAATTTCGAGTTCTGCCTTTCGGGCTGACCTCAGCAAGAGGTCTTTCACCAAGCTAATGTCTGTGGTGGCAGCGAGTCTCGGGAGAGGGGGGATTTATGTCTACCCCTACCTGGAAGACTGGTTAATCAGGGCGAGTTCACCCGAACGAGCTCAGCAACATCTGACCATGACCTGCCACTTCTTACACTGGACTTCTCCCTCAATTACAAGAAGTCTCAAATAATACCACTCCAAAAGCTCCAATTCATCGCAGCAATACTGGATACGTACTCGGGCAAAGCCTTTCCTCCCGAGGAGAGAGCTCACCACATCCTGCAGATAACGAAGTTTCAGAATGCCCAGCATCTGCTGGCCTTCGATTTTCTCAAGTTGCTCAGCCTTATGGCATCCTGCATTTTTCTGGCACCAGAGGCCAGGTTGAGAATGAGATCCCTTCAATGGGCCCTCAGAACTCAATGGTTCCAATTTTCGGGAGATATGTCCGATCTTTTGCGGGTTCCAACAAGAGTGGCTCAAGATCTACTATGGTGGGCTTGCAGGGACAATATTCTGAAGGGGGAACCTTTTTGGCAACCATGGCCGGAGATAAAAGTAGTGACGGACGCCTTACTCACGGAGTGGGGAGCACACACCAGCGATCTGTCAGTCAGCAGTCATTAGTCTCCATCGAAGTCCAAACTACACATCAACCTTTTAGAGCTGAGGGCAATCAGACTTGCGCTGAAGGCCTTTCTGCCCTCTGTACGAGGAAAGAATGTCTTGATAATGACAGACAACACAGTGGCCATGTACTACCTCAACAAGAGAGGTGGTGTAGGGTCACTACCACTGTGCAGCGAGGCAATGCAGCTCTGGGCAATACAAGAAGGAATCTCTCTATCAGCAATTCACCTGGACGGAGAGAACACCACCACGGCGGATGCTCTGAGCAGGTGGAGCACAGTGTCTCACGAATGGGAACTAACTCAGGAAGTCCTTCAAGAGATATTCACCCTTTGGGGAACCTCTCAAGTGGATCTGTTCGCGACCAAGGTCGACTAGAAATGTGATCAGTACTGCTCAATGGTATTTTCGCCAAGAGGAGCTCTAGGAGACGCATTCGTGGTGGACTGGGAATTTCCTCTACTGTATGCGTTTCCTCCAGTCCCCGTGATTTCTCACGTAATCAGGAGGTTAAGAAAGTTCAGGAAAACCATGATCCTAATTGCCCCGGATTGGGCCAGGATTACGTGGTAGTACCCAGACCTTCTGGACATGTCCATCTGCCCTCCAATACGTCTTCCACAAAGAGAGGATCTCCTCTCGCAAGAGGAAGGTCGGGTTCTCCATCCAGAGGTCAAAACTCTCAGCCTTCACGCATGGCTTCAGAGAGGGTGAGATATAAGGATTGGGACCTACTAGGTGACTTAATGGAGATTTTGCTTTCGGCTAGAAGACCAGCAACAAAATCCTTGTACCAGTGTTGTTGGGATAAGTTCAGTAACTGGTGCATGGACAAGGATGTGGATCCATTCCAATGTAACACACCTATGGTTCTCTTTTCTTCTATATTTGGCCACTTTGGTGCTCCAAGTTGGCACCATACAAGGATACTTGGCACCGTTATCTATTTTCAAGCTCTCATCTGAAGAGGACTCTTATTTTAAGATGCCCTTGGTTATCCAATTTCAAAAGGCACTGACAAATGTGTACCCTCCAACTCCTTTCAAAGTGCCTATTTGGGATTTAAATTTAGTTCTAAAATTTCTCGGAGGAACCCCCTTTGAGCCTTTAGATTCTTGTCCGTTAAGGCTCCTCACTTTGAAGACAATTTTGCTAGTGGCAATTACATCAGCCTGCAGGGTGAGTGAGTTGCAGGCACTTTTGTAAGCCTCCTCACACAGTCTTCCATCGAGACAAAGTAACTCTAAGGTCAGACCCTAATTTTTACCGAAAATAGTCTGATTTCCACCTGTCACAGAAAATTACTTTACCTTCTTTATATCCTACTCCCCATGCCGGTAAAGAGGAAGAAAGACTACACAGACTGGACCCAAAGAGGGCTCTCAGCTTCTACATCTCCAGATTATCTAAATACTGATAAAGTGACCAACTTTTTGTCAGATATACTGGACACAGATTGGGCTTAGGTGTATCAAAACAAACACTATCCATATGGATAATTTTGGCAATTACGGAGTGCCATAAATTGGCTGGAAAAGAGCCTCCCGATGGTTTAAGAACTCACTCAACCAGGGGTATGGCAACTTCATCGGCTCTTGAAAGGGATTGTCTGGTGCAGGATATTTGTGCAGCAGCCACCTTGTCGTCAATGCACACATTCGTGAAACATTATTCCTTAGATTCAACATCTTATCAAGGCGGCCTCTTTGCAAAAGCTGTCCTTCACACGATTCACTAATTTCTCTGGTACTCCTTCCTCCGAATTCTTACTGCTTTGGGAGAATATCTAAGATGAGGAATACGTGGGAGGACACAATCCATTCGATGAACAAGTTACTTACCAACTGTAACGTTCTTTCGATTGGCTGTTCCTGCCACGTATTCCTCATCGGCCCTCCCAGCCTACCCCGCCGTAAAGTTTATGCCAGTTGCACTTCTAGTTCCTTGCGAGCCAAAGGTCAATAAAGCCTGGTCAACTGATGCGCGTACTCCTTTCGTAAAAACAGAACTGAAGCTAACGGGCGCGGCTCGAGCCCTTTATACTGCGGATGATGTTGACGCTCGATGACGGCCCTTGGGGGACATCGACACCGCGGCCTTGAGCACTGTTAGGCAAAGTTTGTTTGCAGTACCCTCTGGGACCACTACACACAACTCTGACTACAGGTATAGGCAACCCAACCTTTGGTATAAGCTTGTACTACACAGTTTTGGTAGCGTGTTGAGCAGCCAGGCTTATCTCAAGAAAGATAAATGTATGCTGTAGTGGAGTTACAGATATTTAAATAAACTTAGACTCAAGGTTTCTTGCATAAACAATTATTAATTTATCAGTCAGTTAGAAAGCCTTCTTCAGAAGGAGCAATATAATAGTAACACACGAATGCACTTCAATACTGTACGGTCAAGTGGCACAGCGAGTAGAGCGCTCGCTTTGACATCCGTGCAGAGCCTGCCAACGCAAGTTCGAATCCCGACAGGGCCAAACTCAGCCTTTCATCCTTCCGAGGTCGATAAATGAGCACCACACACCGTGGGTAATAATAAGCAGCGCTCAGATACCTGAGGGTTCGTAGCGCTATATAAATGCCAAATTATTATTATTATTACACTCTTAGTTTCTAAATCAGTAAAGACCCTTTTGGGATGGCCGACAGACACAACCTACACCCACAGGTGACTTGAATAACTAGTGTTCTGTGGACATTAATATCTTAGTCTTGGCATTTAGAATACATTTAGAAGGAAAAGGTTATTAGAACAACAAGAGACCACCAATATTCTTAAGCAGGCAAATACTTTTGGATCCTCCAAGAAGAGTCGTACAATTCAATAAACTAAGCCAAAGTCAATGGGCAAAAGTATTTTATAGGATGCAGCACTTCTGGTAAGTAAATGGAAAAGTCTTTGCACAAGATCTTATGAGTCTTGGATGAAAAGAAGAATCAAATGTAGGTCCACAAGCTGATTAGACTTGTGAGTTGTAGAAGTTTCATAGCAACTCTAAAGAAAGAGGTAAGTTCTCTTAGACTTTTTACAGTACCTTAGAAATGAAGAAAAAGATGCAGCTGATGACTTCTGTTCCTGTGCAGCTCTGCAGATCTCACTGTTCCTGGGCCTTAGTCGTGGGGACAAGAGGGAGGACGTTGAGGGACTCCTGCAGTGCACTGGGATGGTCAAAACTTTCAACTGGCAAACTTCACTTTCAGTGGCTGTTTAGTGTTTCAACTCCTTGTGTCTACCGCAAATAGCAACACCACGGTTCGTGGCTGTTGAGATGGACTTTCCTTGCTTCTGGGGTCCCGCACTCTGTTGAGGGGGCTCAGGTTTGGTCAGTCCTGCTTCCTGGGAGTCCAGAGGATTTTCCAAAAGCTCTAGGCCAGTTTAAAAGCAACACACACAATCGGGTGTTCCTCTTCCTGGCTATATGGTTTCCAGCAGCAACTCTGTGGAAATTCAACCAGCTCCGAGATGGATGTCCAGGTGGCTTACTTTGAAGTTGATTGTTCCCACCAACTCAAAGGGAGAAGTCGTCCTTGCAGGGGCTTCTTTGTCGATACAAACTTGGCGTTTCGGCACTGCAGCAGGGTTTCACCGGGCAAACTTGTTAGGCAGAATTGCATGCAGTACCCTCTGGGACCACCACATACAATTAGGACTACAGTTGTAAGCAAAACCAACCTTTGGTATAAGTCTGTACTACACAGTTTTTGATAGTGAGCTGAGCAGCCATGCTTATCTCAAGAGGGAATGTGAGCAGTAAAAAGATGTTACACAGAGGTCTTACAATCACAGTGGTTCAAGTAGCCAATTACACTCAAGGTTTCTTGGTAAAACACTTATTAATTAGTCATTTAGAAAACATTCACTAGAAGGCGGCAACTTAATATCGTACACACAAACACTTCAGTACCAAACCAATACGTTTCTGAGTAAATTAGGCTCCCCTGAAATAGCAGCAAAATAGCATTTCAATCACTTTAAATAGGAGTACAAAGGCACACGTTTATAAAATAGATCACAAATGCTTTCTTAGGCAGTGAAAATAGTTTTAGTTCACTAGAGGACTCGATTCAGTTCAATAGGCCTGGGCTAAAGTCAATGGGCTAGTATCTTGGATAGGAAAGAGCAGTTCTTGTAGTAAATGGTAAAGTCTTTGCCAAAGTTCTCAGAAGTAGTTTGTACGAAATAGAATCATATGTTGGGTCACAAGCTGATTAGGCCTGCAAGTTGGGAAAGTTTCACAAACTTTCACCGTAAGGGGTAAGTTCTCTCAATCGGGTTGGCACAGTACCTTAATATGAAGAAAAGATGCAGCTGAAGACGTTGGTTCCTGGCAGTTCCTGCAGATCTCACTGTTCCTGAGCCTCAGTCGTGGGGACAAGAGGGAACTCCGGGACGGGGTCAAACAAGCTGGCAAAATGGAAGGTCTTCGGTTCGAGTAGCTGTGTTCATGCACACAAGCTGGTGTCCTTCCCCCTGGTTAATTTTAGCCAGCTCCGAGAATGGTATCCAGATGGCTTACGAGTTGATTGGTCCCACCAACTCAAAGGAAGAAGTCCTTGAAGGGGCGATTCGGACCTGCAGCAGGACTTCACCAGGCAAACTAACGGTCCAGGAGTTGCAGCAGCCGTCCTCTTCCAGCTCGTCTTTGGTTCTTTCGTTCCAGTGGTCGACTCCGCTTTCCAGTCCAAGAGACTCGCCTTTTAAACCGTTTTCTCCCTTTCATGCCAGCCTAGCTGCCACTCACCCAGCAGGGTGGCTGTTCCTGCCGGAAAAATCATGGTAGTTTGTTGTAAAACCACTGCAACCAGCCATTTCGATGGGAAAGTGTTGCATTTGACTGCTACACGAGTTTCTAGACAGAGGGGATGCTAGGTAACCCCTCCAGCACTCTATAGGAAGATGGTGTGTGCTGGGTCTAGGAATTTAAAAAGACTAGTAAAGTCAATTTAACCTTTAATTCGCTGGGAAACAGTAGTTTATCCCAGAGAAGTTATTTAAACCTTTTGGAAGTCTAAATGACATCCCTTTGTTACTGCACTGAAGGTGCTGTGTGACGCACATAAAAAAGATGATGCCTATGGAGTTGTCAAACTCCATAACCAAGAGAAATCAACACAGGAAACAAACAAAATTAAAAAGTTCATAGCCCAAATGTTCAACAAAAGAGCTGGAGGGCTCTAAGGTAGAGGGAATTAGCACATTTATGAGAATTCTCCCCAACATCCAACGGTCCAGGAGTTGCAGCAGGCGTCCTCTTCAAGCTCTTCTTAGGTGCCTTTGTCCAGTGGTCTACTCTGCCTTCCAAGCCAAACGACTTGCCTTTTATTCATTTCTCTCCCATTCATTCCAGCCTAGATGCCACTCACCCAGCAAGTGGCTGTCCTTGCCGGACAGTCAGCCGGCCAATCACCACAGAGTTCATTTGGGTCTCTTACTAAGCACTGGGAGTTTAGGGCGCCCTCCCTCACTTCCTGCCTACCCCAGACACTTTGGAGCCAGAGGCGGGGTTTCACTCATGAATCCCACCAAAGGCAAAATGAACAACGAGACCAAAACCTGGTTTGGCTCACAGAGTAAATCTCAAGAAGGACCTTTTCACAAAGAAATGGCGAAAAAAGACCACCATGAGCCATTTTGACAAAGATGGCGCCCGTTGTGGCTTTACAGCGGCTGCGAACCCAGCCCGCGGTAAACGCACACCATGGTAGTTAAAACGAAACCACTGCCACCAGCCATTCAGTGAGAAAAGGGTAACATAAAAATGTTACAGGAGCAGCTAGACATAGGGGATACAAGGTAGCCCCTCCAGCTCTATATTGTAGGATAGTTTATGCTGAGTCTAGAGAGTTACAATGGTAAGTAAAGTCAATTTCACTTTACTGCTCTGGGAAACAGCAGTTTATCCCAGAGAAGTTATTTAAATCTTTGGGAATCTGGAATACTTCCCTGTGCATTGATGGTGCTTTGTGACACAATGTAGAAGATGATGCCTATGGAGTTTGTCAGACTCCACAACCAAAAGAAACCGAGTTAAAATTCACATTAAAATGCATGAGAGAGTGGGGAAAAAAAGGGTCCTCAAAATCCAGCAAGGTTGCCGGGTGTCTCTAAGGTGGAGGGAATTAGCAAATTACTGAGAATTCTCCCTAACAAGCACAGCGCCCTCTGGTGAAAAAGAAAATCTGAAGCAGCAAGCCTGAAGATAAAAATATCTAAGATGAGGAATACGTGGGAGGAACATCCAATCGAAAGAAGGTTAAAGTTGGTAAGTAATGTGTTCTTCTCAATTAAGTCTTTGTTTCCTTTGTCCATTGTGAATAAATACCAGTTGTGAGGAGAATTATGGTCATTGGCATTCAGTGTTAAAGCCACATGTTTACCTGCGATCTGGGAATGCTGATGTATTGTCCTGCATGGGATTGTTGGCTGTGATTTTGTTTCATTAAGGGAGCACGCTTATTTTCTCCCTAATGATCATTCTGTTGCATGTATACTTTTATTAACATAGCACGATTAATGATGGACACACTTATGATTTGATTAACGTTTTTGTTTTAAGTGGAGAGTGAGAAAAGAAGCAATGATGGGACTTGCTCAGATCTACAAGAAATATTCCCTGCAAGCTGAAGCAGGTAAAGAAGCTGCAAAACAAATTAACTGGATTAAGGACAAGCTACTTCATATATATTACCAGAACAGTATTGATGACCGGTAGGTGAAACAGTGAGAAGACCATTACTTCAGTTTACTATAAAAGCAGAAATTAATTTAGCATTTGTTTTTACCATGGAGATTACATTTCCCATTTCTGGCAAAAGCTATTCACACAAAATTAAAGATATTTCAGTCTATTTTAATTTCATGAAAACATGAATCCGCATCATGTGGCTGCATGCACAATGTATTGCAGTGCAACCCATTGATGAAATGTTCCTCTTAGGTTTTGCCTCTAAAATGGATAGCTTCGAATCTCAGCTACCTTTCTTTTTTTGTTTTGTTTTTAATACATTTATTGACAATTTCAAGTTATTACAATCAACAACAATGTAAGAAAAGGCAGGTACACACAGGTATATCAATCACAAAACATAGTAACAGTTAACCATACTCCATATGGAAAGACGGGAAGAGGGAGAGGAACGGAAGAGGGAATGAAAGAGAGAAAGAAGAAAAGTAGAAAGATGAAGTTGGAGAGAAAAGAAAACAAAGGAAGGCAAACCTCAAGTGTAAAACTCATTGAAAACATCCCACATGTCAGAGTATAAATCGTGGCATTTTCACATTGACAATGTAGCCCAGACCAGATCAGATTGGTGGCATAGATACCTTTAACACACATTTTATGTACTATCCCGTTCACCTTTCACTTTTAACACATGGCAGCCTTTTGTTCACAAGTGCCCAAATTGACTGACTATGTAATTTAAATAGTCTTTGAGAATGTCTGTCCTTCTGGACAACTGTTTTTATGCTTTCCTCTCATAAAAGTCTATGCAACACCCTTTCTTTTTAGCTATGTTTTGACTCCTGTCCTGATTTTGTGGTAGTAAGTAAAGCCTTTTGCTTTACTTCCCTTGCTTTGTGCCCATCTTTATGGGGAAACTATTTCGTCCTCAAGACTGTCAGTACTGGGAGACTGTCTCCTTTAATAAATTAAATATATATATTTTATTATTTATTTGCATAAAAAATTGAACAAAATTGTTATATAATTGTGTAATGGAATGGAATATGAATTGTGATGTTTACTTTTTTTACTTCATTTTAGTCATTGTATTAACCGATTTTCCTATTGTTATTTTACTCTGTGTTTTCTGTTTTTAGTGTTTTCATGCTTTTGTGTAAGGTTAACCAGTTTCAACCAATTTCACAATAAGTAAATTACAAACTTTTGCAAATGAACAATTATCCTAATAACCATAGCCCTGAAACGTGTTCCACGTTAAAAAAAAAACTTTAAAAAAAAACAGGTAAGAAAGAGCAAAGGGACCCTTAAATTGCCACACAATTGTCACTTAAATCCTCTGTGTCAAGATCTGATTCATAAATGTCAGTGCAGCCACTGGCACCTTTTCTCCACTTAGAAGAAAGGTCCACCAGCCTTCGGGGGCCAATGATAACATCTTTTAGCAACTGTCCAAAATGTTTGTTTCTTTTGTGAACCCTGAACCGAATAGTAGCAAATGTTTAAAGGTTTCTGCTAGTCCCTCCACTAAGTAAAAACAACGTTGGTTATCTGTCAGGAAAGTAGTTGGCAACCTTGATGTGTTTATTTGGTTTGTCAGTAACAAGTTCAATCTGATTCTGAAAAATTGATCCCTGTGATATTTACTGAGGAATTTAACAGCATACTTTAGTAGCTCGCCCAGTGCCCTGACCTCATGGTGATACAATACATAAGTACTTGCTTTGTTGAGGTTAGTAATCCAGTTGTGCTCCCCAAACTTGGTTTTAACCTTACATGGGTTTGATTTTAAGTCCTCTCCAGTCGATCCAATCTCCTTCAGCTTGCACATATCGGCGTCGACTTAGGCCTTCAGCGTTCCCCCGTTAGAACCCTTCAGGATTTCCTTATGAATAATCTCCATAGTTGTTATATTGGAGCTCAAGAGACATTTCCTGAATAGGGATACTCTTTTCCATTCCACTGTGAACCTTAATGATTGAAGGCACATTGCTCTACGTAGAATTTGGACAGGGATGGACAGGGATGGACTTCTGGTCTCTCAGAAGTGTCTTCCAAAAGATGCCTTCAACGTTGACCAAACCTTGCTAGGTACCCTCATGATTGCTTCTGAACCGCATGACAAGATTGGAACAACTTTCATCTTGTAAAAGTCCTCAACCGGAAGCATTGAAAAGCGACCATATTTCCTGCTTAGATGTTAACTTGGCTCGCCAACGCTTTTGCTTTTTGGTGCATTGAATCTAGTGTTGGGGTTTCAATACTGTTGTTCTTAATCAACACTCCCAAGTGTTTAAATGTGACCTGCTCAATTCGTGTTTGACCCAGGCACCACACAGGTTTTAATTTCAGCTTTTTAAATTTCCAACACTAGGAGCTTGGTCTTACCAGTGTTTATTTGAATATCGTTTTCCTCCACGTATTTCTCCAGCATGGGGTCTGGCATGGAGTCACATGCTCATGAATATTCCCCGTCGTCAGGCTGGGAATCCTCGGTAAAGAAAAAATCAGTATCAGTTTCATTTTTCTGATCTGTCTTTCTTAGTAGTAACCAATCACTGATCTCTGGGTCATACTGCCCCCAGCCAATGACTGCTCTCTACCTAAGCCCCTCCCCTGGCAGCCGCCATCAGATTTTTACTGCACGTTCAAGTGTTGGGAGTCCTCGTGCTTTAGCTCTCAAGCTTTTACTGCGTTTTCACGCTTTTTTCAAAGAGATTTTCTAATTTTTCGGTTTAATCGAGCCTCAAGCTCCACCGTTTATACTTCCGATCAATGGGGACCCGTTTCGGAATTTTCTACGCCCTTCAAGGGTTAAGTTATCGTCGAGTTACGCTTCTTGCAGGATTCCAGAAGATCTGAGGCCTACATGGACATGGCCCAGGACAAAGTGAGCTCGACGCCCGGATCCAAGCTGTTCAGGAACTGCCCTGGATGCGGGTTACAGAATGTTTTCAAGGAGGACGAGCATTCGAGATGTCTACTGCCTTCATGAGGACAAGACGCACGTGGAGAAGGACTGTGCGTTCCGCAAGAACCTATCGGAACTGACCAGGCAGGATCGTCGTTCCCGCCTCGCCAGCTGGCTGGAGAAGGACCCAGCAGGTGAGAAGAAGAAAAGGTCCGAGAGGTCTTCTAAGTCCTGTGAGGGGGCCCCAGAAAGTCCGCGGGCACAGGGAGCGCCGAAAGGTCGGGCTCTTCGGCTGCCAGGCAGGGCGCGCCTTCCCCGGCACCATCAACCACGAGCCAACGCTCAGGTTCGGGGAAGAGGAAATCCGAGAACCCTAGTAAGCTTCTGGAGAGGCCCCGGTCGATCTCGAAAGGAGCCGAGGGGGAGCGAGGCGAAGACCCTCCCCCCAAGGTGAAGGCCCGAGACGCACCTAAGGTGGTGAGGGCCCTGCTTCACCAGGCGAAGGCCTTTATCGAGGGATTCGCGGCAGCCCTGACAAAGCCGTTGGAGACTACGCCAGTGCAGGTGACCTTGGGGCCCAGAGTTTCCCTGCCACCGCGGAGGGAATCCTCTTTCCAGCCCATCGACAAGACCCCCGTGAAGACCCTGGTGGAAAAAGAGGGGAGGGCCCGGTGGCCATTACGGATACTGGGTTTCGCCAGTTGGGCAACAGTGTTTGCTTCCGACGACGAGGATGGCTCAAGGCGATGGACTTCCGTCAGGACGTTCAGACCAGGTTTTTGGATATGCGGTTCGACGGCAGCAACCAGTTTGGGAAGGCGGTAGATGAGTCTCTCCAAGCCTTCAAGACCGACAGGGAAACGGCCCGATCCCTGGGAGTCCTTCAGCAACGACGGCCCTTTCGGAGCACCGGAGGCAGACCGGGGGCCTCCAAGGGATCCAGCGGTGGCTCCTCTACGTACCGCCAGGCAGCCCGCTCGTCGTCCCAGGAAGCCTACAGAGGCCGCGGCAAGCGAGGATATCGTCGCCAAGGAGGCAAGACCACTTCCAAGCAAGACTGAACCGGCCGTAGCGTCGGGCCCCCACCGAAGCACCCTGTTGGGAAGCCGGCTGATGAAATTTGTCAGCGTGTGGGAGTCCATCTCCACCGACCGTTGGGTGCTGGATACCCTGACCCACGGGCACTCGCTCGAATTCCTAAAGAAGTGTCCTCGCATTCCTCCCGTGGCCTGGAAGTAGAATCACATCCCTCAACTGCTGTTGGAGGTAAGGGTGATGCTCAAGAAAGGTGCCATCGAGCTCGTCCCCAAGAGGCTCCGGGGCTCCGGAGTATACTCAAGATACTTCCTCGTCAGAAAGAAGACAGGCTGTTGGCGCCCCATCCTGGACCTACGTCGGCTAAACAAGTACATTAAGGCACAGAAGTTCAGGATGGTCACCCTCCAGCACGTGCTGGGACAGCTGGAGGAGGGCGACTTCCAATTGTCGTTGGACCTGGAGGATGCTTACATCCCCATTCTAAAAGGACACCGAAAGTTCCTCAGATTTGTAGTCCAGGGACGTCCCTACCAATTCAGAGCTCTGCCATTCGGATTGAGGTCGGCACCCAGGGTGTTTACCAAGTGCCTAGCACCAGTGGCGGCGCGGCTGCGCCTGCAGGGGATCCACGTCTACCCCTACCTGGACGACTGGCTCATCCGTGCAAGGACAAGAGAACTCGCTGTCGAGCACACAGCGAGGACCGTCCGCCTACTCATGGAGCTGGGATCGCCATCAACTACCCCAAATCCCACCTGGTTCCTTCGCAGGTGGCACTGTTTCTGGGAGCGAAGCTCGACACAGAGGAGCGATTGGCGTCTCCGTCTGAGCGAGGACGAAGGCCATTTTGGGCAAGGTGCAGCGCCTGCTAGCCACGGACGTGGCCAGGGTGAGGTCAATCAAGTCCCTCATCGGGATGATGTTCTCGTGCATCTACCTAGTGCGCCTTTGCAGACTACGGATGCGTCCGCTACAAGAGTTCCTTGAAGCCCGCTGGATGCAAGTGGCGGGCAGCTTCGAAGACAGGATTCCGCTCAACGAGGTCTTCCGTCAGGCAATTCAGTGGTGGGGCACCCGTGCGCACCTCACGGCAGGCACGGACTTTCAGACCCCAGCTTATCAGGAGACGGTGACGACGGACGCCGCCCTGGAGGGATGGGGAGCTCACACCAGAGATCTCCACGTAAGAGGCCTTTGGCTCCCGGAGGAGAAGTCTCTTCACATCAACATCCTGGAGCTCCGGGCCGTGTTCTGGGCTCTCAGATCGTTCCTCCGTCCCTAAAGTGCAAGGTGGTGAGGATTTTCACCGACAACACCACCACGATGTTCTACATCCGGAAGCAGGGAGGCACCAGATCCCCAGCCCTATCCAAGGAGGCCCAGGATCTGTGGCACTGGGCCATCTCCCAGGGGATGTTTCTGGTTCCCTTCCACCTGGCAGGAATAAAAAACACCATCGCTGACTCGCTCAGCAGGGAGCTACGCTCGTGCCACGAGTGGGAACTACGCCAGGATCAGGTGGATCGACTCTTCCGGCGATGGGGCAAACCCCAGATCGACCTGTTTGCGACAGCGACGAACAAAGTGCCAGAGGTTCGCCAGCAGGTTTCCCCAGCGGAGGAGCATGGGCAATGCTTTCTCGTTCCCCTGGGACGACCTGTTCCTGTACGCGTTGCCTTCGTTGCCGTTGCTGCTCCGTCTCATCAACCAACTCCCGGTGCAGGATGATCCTCGGCGCACTGGCGTGGCCGACACAGATCTGGTTCCCGGACCTTCTTGACTTGTCAACATCCCCGCCAGTCAAGCTACAGACGGACGCGGATTTTCTCTCCAGAGAAGGAGGCGCCATCCTTCATCACGACCCGGAGTCTCTGAACTTGCAGGCCTGGCTCCTGCAGCACTAGAGTTTAGAGGGTACGCTATCTTGGTAGACTGCAGAGAGGTTCTTGCAAAGGCCAGGGCGGCCTCAACTCTCAAGTGCTATGGACATAAGTGGAAGAGGTTCTCTGTCTGGTGCCGTGCACAGAAGATTAACCCCCTTCTGATTACGGCGCCTCAAGTGGTACCATACCTACTGTCCCTGGCCAAGGCTGGACTAGCTCATGCTTCCATCAAGATACATCTGGCAGCGATCTCCCGATACACCAGAACTACAGGACGGCCGTCCTTGTGGTCTCATCTTCTGGTGAAGGAATTTATGAAGGGACTGTTCCGATCGTTCCCGCTGGTGAAGGCTCCAGCCCCGGCGTGAGAGCTCAACGTGGTGCTGACCAGGCTCATGGGACCGCCATTTGAGCCTTTGCATTCGGCTCCGTTGAAGTTCCTGTCGTGGAAGACAGCGTTCCTTGTGGCCATCACCTCCGCACGACGCGTGGGAGAGATCCAGGCCCTTTCCTGTAAACCACCATACCTGACGTTCCACAAGTCTAGGGTAGTGCTGAGGACGCACCACTCTTTCATGCCCAAGGTGCCGTCGGACTTCCACTTCAACAAGCCCTTGGCGTTACCTGTTTTCTTACCGTAGCCTTCGTCGCCGGCTGAGAAGACTTTGCACTCGCTGGATGTAGCTAGAGCGCTGAAGTTCTACGTGGACCGCACAGAGTTTTCAGATGACTTAACAGCTGTTTGTGAACTTTGGACCTGTGAACCAAGGGAAGGCCCTCTCGAAGGCTTCCATTTCCAGATGCCTCTCCGGCTGTATTGTGTACTGCCACCGGTTGGCAAACCGACCGTTGCCTGGCCGTCCGAGAGCCCATTCGACCAGAGTGATCGCTGCTACCACGCCGTTCCTGTCTGGTGTGCCCCTGCTCGACATCTGCAGGGCTGCTACGTGGAGGTCGACGCACACCTTCACGAGATTCTACTGCGTCGACAGGGATTCCAGCGAGGAGTCCAGAGTCGGCCAGGGAGTGCTGCGCAACCTGTTCGCTTAAGGTGAGCCTGGTGAGGAGGTAAGAGATGCTTAATGTTGAATTGTTGTATTGCTTAATGTTGAGCCTTGCCACCTCCCATGGTTGTGCATGTGTGTACTGCTATGTATTCTTATATTCATGAGCATGTGAATCCATGCCAGACCCCATGCTGGAGAAGGAACAAGTTACTTACCTGTAACTGTTGTTCTCCAGCATGGGTCTGGCATGGATTCACATGCGAACCCTCCCTCCTTCCCCTCTGCGGCTCTTCTCTTGGTCCTCCTGCCACTTTACGTGCTACCAAATCTGAAGATGGCTGCCAGAGGGAGGGGCTTAGGTAGAGGGCAGTCATTAGCTTGCGGCAGTATGACCCAGAGACCAGTGATTGGTTATTAGGAGAAATACAGTTCAGAAACTGAAACTGTTTTTTTTCTTTACCCAGGATTCCCAGCCTGACGACAGGGAATATTCATGAGCATGTGAGTCCATGCTGGAGAACAACAATTACAGGTAAGTAACTTGTTCCTTATCAGTCAAAGTAAGCCTTCTTCAGAAGAGAGCAATATTAAAAAGTAACACACAAACACACTTCAATACTTTTCACTCTTAGTTTCTAAATCAGTAAAGACCCTTTTGGGATAGTCAACAGACACAACCTACACCCTCAGGTGACTTCAATAGCTAGGGTGCTGGGGACATTAATATCTTACTGTTTGCATTTAGAATACTGTTAGAAGTTTGTTAAAGGAAAAGGTTATTAGAACAAACAAGAGACCACAAATATTCTTAAGCAGGCAAATACTTTTGTAGTCATTCAGTATAATAGGCTAATCCAAAGTCAACGTACAAAAGTCTTATATAGGATGAAGCACTTCTAGTAGGTAAGTAGAAAAGTCTTTGCACAATGTTTTAGAAGTCCTTGAAGAAAAGAATCATCAAATGTAGGGCTTCAAGCCGTTAGACTTGTGAATCTCACTGTTCCTGGGCCTCAGTCGTGGGGACAAGAGGGAGGAGTGCTGGAGACTCTTGCATTGCAATGGGACGGTCACCGCTCGCAACCGGCAATCTTCAAATCAGTGACTGTTCAGTGTTTCAGCTCCTCGCGTCTACTGCAAATAATAAAACCTCAATACTGACTTTTGAGATGGACTTTACTTGCTTCTGGGGTCCCGCACTCTGTTGAGGGCGCTCAGGTTCGGTCAGTCCTGCTTCCTGGGAGTCCGGTGGATCTTCCTGGAGCTCTAGGCCAGCTTAAAAGTAACGCACACAATCTGGTGTTCCTCTCCCTGGCTGTACGGTTTCCAGAAGCAACTCTGTGGAAATTCAACCAGCTCAGAGAAGGATGTCCAGGTGGCTTACTTTGGGGTTGATTGATCCCACCAACTCAAGGGGAGAAGTCGTTGGTGCAAGGGCTTCTCAGTCTATACGAATTTGGAGTTTCAGCACAGCAGCAGGGCTCCACCTGGCAAGCCAACGTTCCAGGAGTTGCAGCAGGCGTCCTCTTCAAATTCTTCTTTGGTTCCTTCATCCAGTGGTCGACTCTGCCTTCCAGCCAAAAGCCTCGCCTTTTATTCAGTTCTCTCCCATTAAATCCAGCCTAGCTGTCACTCACCCAGCAGGGTGGCTGTCCTTGCCGGAAATTCAGACAGACGGCCAGTCACTACAGAGTGCATTTGGGTCTCCTAGTAGACTAAGCACAGGGAGTTTCGGGCACCTCCCTCACTTCATGCCCACCGCAGATACCCTGGAGCCAGAGGCGGGATTTACTTGTGAATCCCGCAAAAGCCAAAGCGAACAATGCGACCAAACCTAGTTTGGCACGCAGAGTAATTCTCAAGAAGGAGCTTGCCACAAAGAAATGGCGAAAAAAGAAGACTGGGCCATTTTGACAAAAATGACAGCCTTGGGTGCTTTACTGTAGCTGCGAATGCAGCCCGCAGTAAATGGACACCACTGTAGTTAAAGCGAAACTACTGCCACCAGCCATTCAGTGAGAAAAGGGTAACAAAAAATGGTTACGTGATAAGCTAGACTAAAGGGGATATTACCCCTCCAGCACCCTGGTCTTAAAAAGTTACAAATGTAAGTAAAGTCAATTTCACTTTACTGCTCTGGGAAACAGTAGTTTATCCCAGAGAAGGTATTTAAACCTTTGGCAAATCTGAATGACTTCCCTGTGTCACTGCACTGAAAGTGCTGTGTGACACAAGGTAAAAGGTGATGCCTGTGGAGTTTGTCAGGCTCCATAACCAAAAGAAACACTAAGCTCAAATTGCATTCAAATACATGTGTGGGGAAAAAATGGCTATCGCTCTCTCCAGGTTAAACAATCAAGTCCTCAAAATCCAGCAAAGTTGCTGGGGCTCTCTTGAGGTGGAGCGAATTAGCACATTTCTGAGAATTCTCCCTAACAGAAGGCAAAACTACAATATGGTCAAAGAACAAGTGGAAATCTAGTGCCACACCCATTTCAGGGCAATAGCCACATTTAGTCGCCATATGCAGTCAATTCAAAAGTACAAATAAAAAATCAAGCAAAAACAGTAAAAATATAACTGCTGCTACCAGTTTGTCTTTAGGTACTGTGACAAATCCCATGAGGCCAGGGAGGCGAGGCTGCTATCCGGTGGTCCCCCTCGGAATGGTACACAGCAGGGCGGTTGGGGGATCTCATGGGCAGGCTCTCCCGCTCTGGGGACAGGGATGACCCCCTCTAGGGACACAGATGAACATCTAGGGAGAACGCGGTGCAACATCCCTAACCATCCACCCACTCCTTTACCACCCCTCAGTCCATGAGGCCAATCTTAGCATCCCTCACTGCCATACCATAAACCTGTGTCTCTGCAAAACCCAGTACTTAACTTCCGCCCGGATGAGGAAAAGTAGGGCCTACCCAAGAGAAACCTCCTCGTACTGCGATGATGAAGAGCAAATACTGCCCAGAATTACTACAATGGGCAAGTACTCGGACGAGGGGAAGGTGCGTAGCCCTATCGACTATTCCTAGAACCGCTAGTGAGCCTTCTAGTGGTTCTCTAACCTCCATTGGAGAAGCACACATAGAAATAGAGAAAGGAGTACGAAGAGAGAAGCACTCCCTGGAGGAACAGCAAGATTCAAAGCTGGCGAGTGAGGAAAAGCAGTGAGAAGGGGAGCCAAGACGCTTGTCTGCCGACAGAGGCGGTCCTGGCAAGTCCGCTGTGGACAGACCAACAAAATGGTAGGAAGAACGGGCATCCAGTTGACGGAAGGAGCTGGAGTGCGCAGTCATTTGGAGAAGCGCAGCCCGAGAGGGAGAAAAAGTTGCGAAGCTACTGCAGCCGCTAGAGAAGCAGCCCAAAGCCTGAGGAGAAGACTCTGCAGAGCTACCACACCCACCTTCAAGCAGCTCAAAACCAGAGAGGGAATGCCGAGAATCCCACAACTGACCAAAAAGCACTGGGAAGTGCCCACCCTGCAAGTACCTGGTTTGTTCTGATGGTTGGTGGGACATCAGATGTACTGAAGAGTGATGAAAGACTGGGCTGGGACCTGCACCCAAATACGAATAGTAGTCTCCTGGGCCATCTTTTTTGTGGAGGTACCTGGCATGGTAGGGAACCCAGTCTACCAAAGAAGGGAGCAGAGGGAAGCTGGGATTGGGACCCGCGCACTAGAACAAAAAAAAAACCTTAAACTACCCTTTTCGTGACAGTACCTGGCAGGATAGTGAACCTTGTCCCCCAGAATTGTGAAACTGAGAATAAGAAATGCCAGGGGAAGGGATTCATTCCCCAAGGTTGTGTGAACTGTGAAAGTAAAACCCAAGAGTGTGAGAAAAAAGCCAAGGAAAGCCAAGGCAATGGAGTCATTCCCCATGGCTTGTGTCTAGATACTTGGAGAAGGGGAGGCATTCTCCAGGAGCCCAATAGTGAAGATGCAACTATGGACAATAAGGAATGTTGATGTTTGAACTTGACCTTTTGAATCAAGAACTTTACTACTTTGGGCATTATAACCTGGAACTTTGTTTTGTGCCTTGGAAAGGTATTGCGACCTGGGGATGGTAAAGATCCCACCTAACAACTGGAAATTCTGCTGTCCAGAAGAATGGAGCCAGTCTTCTGGACCAAGAAGAGCCACTGCCTCTTTAGTTTAGTTATAAGTGTAAGGGACAGAAGTAGGTTTTTTGACACTGGACTATTGATTTACATCGACCAAACCCTTAGTATTTTAGTTGAGGCAGGGAATCCCCTAAAGCTTAAGGCATTACTTCCCTGCAAAAGGTGAGGGTAAAAAACAAATTAAAAAATAATGTGGTTCCACAGAGAACTATATATGGAAAGTTGCAAAAAGAAATTTTTCCTAAGTCTAACAAAGGAGGAGGTCCTTCATGGCTTCTGCTGGGACTACAAGAGTGAAAATGCAGGAGTAGGCACCCTGTAGCACAAGTTGAAAATCCTCCAAGTTCCATGGTCGCACTCTGAATGGTGCTGCAATGGAGCACCCCAAGAGGGAGCTGGTTAGTCCAGTGATTGATCCAGGGACCCTTCTAAAGGCTCAGAAAACACAGATCCTCAAACAGGGTTCAGACTGGTTGTTCCCCATTGGTCCAGAGGTCAAAGCATTGATGAGGGGCTGTCCTTGTGTCGTCAATTGACTCCTTTTCTTCGGAGAGGACTTGGGTCCAGCGATCCGGCGAATGGCCATAAAAACCTTCTTTATCCAACAATTTGGCTGGGAGAACACCCAGTCCCACAAAAGATATGTATTTGCACCATTAAAACTGACAGTGGCTATCCAGTTATGGATAGCCTCTGGCCACGACCTTTGCCCAGCAACAGACATTCAGGCACTTGGATGTCTACTGGGGCCAGAGAGTCCCAGTGCCTACAGGCAGCAGGTTTCCCCAATAAAGTGCTTTCCATATATGATCTTTTCTGACCTGAGAAGGCTTAAAGGCAGGCAAGAACAATATGTTCAAAGGACAAGCAAAAACCTCATGACATGGCCATTTTAGCATGCTGGTCACCTTTTTGTAGCCCTTTGCCGTAAAAGCAAAAGTGGCTGAGTGATAAGTTAAAAGGAAGGTAGAAAAATATCCACTGCCACCAGCTACTGCTAGGCACATTGTAAAAGTTTCTGTAAGAATGGTATAAGGCTAAAAAGTATTCTAACCACACTTCACTTTAGGGTGATGTGTGCAATTTTAACAAAACAAATTCAGAGCCAGTACTCGGCTTCACCATAAAAATGTGCAAAAAGACACAGTAGGCATGTTAGGGAGAATTCTCAGAAATTTGCCAATTGCTCTATCCTTCGAGACCCCCAGCAGCTTTGCTGGATTTAAGGACTTTTAATTTTTAACCTGGAGAGAGTGAGACTTTTTTTCCCCACTCTCACATGTGTTTTAATCTGATTTTCTTTTTTGGTTGTGGAGTCTGACAATCTCCATAGGCATCATCTTTACATTGTGACACACACAGCACCTTCAGTGAAGTGACGCATGGAAATCATTCAGATTTCCCAAAGGTTTAAATACCTTCTCTTGGATAAACTACTGTTTCCAAAAGCAGTAAAGTGAAATTGACTTTAGTTACATCGTTACTTACTAGACGCTGCACACACTATCTTAGGGTGCTGGGGGGGCTACTTAGAATCCCCTTCGTCTAGTTTCTCATGTAACAATTTTGTTACCCTTTCTACAATTAATGGCTGGTGGCAGTGGTTTACTTTTTACTACCATTGTGTTTTTACCGTGGGTTGCAATTGCAGCCTTGGTAAAGCACCGATGGGTGCCCATTTTTTCAAAATGGCCCTGGTCTTATTTTTTTGCCATTTCCTGTTGGAAAGGTCCTTCTTGATATTTACTCTGCGCACCAAACCAGGGTTGGTCCCTTTGTTCGATTTGTCTTTGGCACGATTCACGAGTGAAGCCCGCCTCTGGCTCCAGTATGTCTGGCAGGGGCAGGAAACCAGGGAGGGGCCCGAAACTCCCTGTGCTTAATCCCCCTGGTTACAGGAATGCACCCAAAGCTCATTGGCCGGCTGGCTGTCCAGCAAGGACAGCCACCCTGCTGTTTGACAGCTAGCTAGCCTGGAATGAATGGGAGAAACCTGCATCATAGGCGAGGCTTTTTGCCTTGGAAGGCAGTCGACCACTGGACGAAGGAATCGGAAGAAGAACTTCGAAGAGATACCTGCTGCAACTCCTGGACCGTTGGTTTGCCTGGTGAAGCCCTGCTGCTGTGCTGAAGCTCTGAATTCACCTCAACTAGAGAAGCCCTGCAAGGACGACTTCTCCCCTTGAGTGGGTGGGACCAATAAACTCCAAAAGGAACTCTTCTGCACATCCTCTCGGAGCTAGCTGTACTTCCTTGCTGCTGCAGGAACCGAAGTGCCAGGGACAGGAACAACAGATTAGAGTGCATCACTTAAGTCGGACCCCAGCTGCTGGAAGATCCTCCGGACTCCTAGTAAGCAGGACTGACTGAGCCACCTCAGTGTGCTGGAACCCAGATGCAAGCAAAGTCCAAAGTGGTATCGGAGAGTCCGCAGTGGTGCTATTTGCTGAGACGCGAGGAGCTGAAACCTTGAAGTGCCACTGAATAGTAGTTTGTCCTTTTCTGTCGCTGACCGTCCCATTGTGCTGCAGGAGTCCCCAGAAGTCCTACTTGTCCCCACGACTGAGGCACAGGAACAACAGGATCTGCCGACCCACACAGGAACAGAAGCCAGCTGGAACCACTTATTCTAACCAAAGGTACTGTACAGTCTAAGAGAACTTAACTCTTGTGTAGCCTTACTTGATCTCAGAGTCTTTATCTTGGTTGCTTGTGTAGAGTTCCTAACCGCTTCTCTACCTCACAAGCCTAATCAGCTTGTGGCCCTTCATTGATTCTTCTTTTGCTACAAAGACTTCTAAAACATTGTGCAAGACTTTTACCTAACTGCAAGAAGTGGTTCAGCTCACCTCGACTTTTGCCCAATTGACTTTGGCCTGGCCTGGCTCCCTGAATGAGTCTTCTCTCCTCTAATTGTGTGGTTTTACCTTCCTTCCAGGAAAGGGTTAACTTGCTCAGCATTGGGGGGGGGGTTTCAAAACTACTTAACTGCTTCAGAATATTTGTGTAATTCCTTGTTTTCTAAATAACACTTTTCTTTGTCATGCTCCTAAGTATTGCTCTAAATGCAACCGTGATATATTAATGTTCAGTGTCCTAGCTATTTAGGTCACCTGAGGGTGTAGGAAGTGTCTGTGTGCCATCCCATATGGGTGTTTGCTGATGTATAAAAACTAAGAGTGTGTATTTTGGAGTGTATTTGTGTGTTACTGTAGTATTGTCCCTTTTGAAGAGGTCTTATTCAAACTGACAGTTAAATAAATTAATAATTGTTTAATCAAGAAACCTTGTGTATAAGAGTTTATTTGAATACTTGTCACTGTGAATCTCCCCTACTGCTCACATGACCCCTCTTGAGATAAGCCTGGTTGCTCAATCAAGCTACCAACCTGTGTAGTACAGACTTGTACCAACGGTTGGGTTCCTATTGCCAGGAGGTCAGGGTTGTTGTACCCCAAAGGGTACTACTCCAAATCTTACCTAACAGGGCAAAGCTAAAAAGTGATGTTGGGATTAAAAAAGAGAGGGTGTCCCACACAAGTCTGTGAGTAAAGGAGAAAGAATTAAGTCTTTCCTAACTCACTTCGAAGAGGGGCATCCCTTTGAGGACCCAGAGATGGTCATTGCAGCTAACCAGCATTGCCACCAGCAAAGACCATCAAAGTTCTAGTACCTGGACTGAAATCCTTTCTAAATGCTTCTACCTCTGGACCGGTAGCAACAGCATGTCCGGACCACTGAACTACGATCTTGCTCTTGGAAGCCATCAAAAAGTTCCCAGGACCACACTGTGGACAGACCAGCTCCCTTCTGTGCTGCTTTGATGCATCGGTCGGCGTCCTGAGTTTGGACTTTGGAGTCAGCTGACAATTCGTTTGTGAGATGTGAGGCCTCCATACCTGCAGTTCCTGCATGTAGATTGACCTTGATTGCTTGGAGTGCCAGGTTAGTATTAGATCATTGGCTCACCAGTAAAACTGAGGAAGAAATATTTTATATCAGGCACTCCTATTGGGAACATGGTGAGAAAGTGGGCACTTAGTTTGCTAACCAGCTTAACAAAAATGGAGTAAAAAAAACAATATTGTCTATTGTTCAGGCTGATGGGGCAATATTGGTGAAAAAATGAGGTCGTTCTTGGGGCTTTTGAACAGTTCTAGGTTGATTTGTATAAGTGTTATAACACCTGCACGGAAGAAGTTACCTATAGGTTTCTAGAGGGTATTTACCTACACAGATGGAGTGCCACTTAATCTAGTGAACTTGACTCAGTCATCACAAATGAGGAAATATTTGAAACTATAGATTCCCTAAAAAAAAAGGCAAATGCCAGTGTCCGGCTGGTTTTACAGTTGGGTTTTATAGTAATTACAAAGTGACTTGCTAATACTTAATTGAGCTATCTACCATTCCATTGCATATACATTTCTCAAACCTAGGCTTTATAGTTGTGGGTGATTAGCTAGCATTGTTAGAAATGGGTGACACAAGCCCAAAGTCACTACAATAAACATGTAACTGGAAGTTTACCACTTGCGCTACACACTGAATGTTCTTTTCATAACATTCATGGTATAGCGCAAGCGGTAAACCTCCAGTTAAGCGTATTTGATAGTACGTTTCTAGAATTGTTGATACCAGTGCTCTTGGAGCTTTAATGTGATATTGCGGATAGGGTTATGATACTAGAGTCCATGTGTTTGGCAATAATTACATTCATTCCTAAACATGGTACATATCATAATGACTGTACTAATTATATGCCGATTTCCTTGTTCAGTGTTGACATCAAGATATTGACAAAATGATTTGCTTCCCATTTAGGGGCACTGATATCGTGACTAGTACATAATAATCAAACTGGATTTGTCGGGGGTAGACAAAGCTGTGATGAATGAGGGAATTAATACACATGATCCATCTTTGTAAAGATCGCTCTAGCCACTGTAGCGTATCTTCACAATATAGACCGGATTCGTTCCCAAAATATGGTGGCTATGTTAATTTAAAGTAAAGTAGGACAAACTGATCCTCCTGGCAACCCTTCACAATGGAAGATCAGATTCCATTTAGCAATTGGAATTTGCTCGGGTTGCACCATAACAGACCGAAGAGACAAACGGCAGACTTGCAGGTATGTCATTCAAACGGCGAATGTCCTGACAGGAGTCTGTCTTTAAAATATGCTGACGCAACTGAATTCAGCTGTTTTATGCATAACCCGAATCTAGTCTGACTTAACATTGTTGCTGGCCGAAGTACGCGGTCACGCGCAAGAATTTGCAAGAATTTTTTCAAAATGTACAGTGAGCAGTGTTGCGTCCTGCAGGCATTTATTGCAATATTCGGACATCTATTAACATTAAAGTATTTGGAATGAAGGGTCCAAATGGCACGAAAGTACATTTTCGTTTGCCCTGAAACATGCACAGTAATGCACTGCAGAGTTATTGATTACGCACTTTGACTAATAGCTCATGTTTTCATCCAGGGGATTTAACCCAGTTATTACGCGTACCAACAGACCTCAGAAACAAAAAGTGTGCATTTTCGGAACAGAGGTAAAGTTAATGATTTCAGCATTATTGGTGTAAAATTGGTAGGTTTAGGTGGGTGTTTACCCCAACAAGAAATGTTATAACTTTTTCAATCACCTAAAGTATAAGCCTGCAGCTTTGCATCTTCAATTTCGAGTTTTACTCCAACGATGCGCATACTTGACGTAGCACTAAAATACATCTATATGCAATTAAGTACAGATGATAAGCCACATGTTTAGCAAATGAATAATGTAGGTTTCCATATGTTTTCTCCCTTTTTTTCATTTTTGTTTGATGTAAATTCCCTTGACATCTTTCCCCTTTCCCCATCCTTGTCTCTCGTGTACTGATTACAATTCAATTTACAAATTACATGTGTGTTGCATTCGGTTACATATTTCCTTGTGGTCTGTATATTGTTACTTTTTTTGATCTTGTTTTGTATCCCTGGTTTGATAAAGGCAATGTCATTTTGCCGAAACATGTGTCACCATTTTAGGGCTATCAATGTGATGTTAATCTTGAACTTGGTGTGACAATACACACTGGTTCAAGACTCATTTAATTCTTTTGTGTGGTGCATTTATATACAGGAGGGTCTGTTTCTTCATGTTCCAGGGGAACTCAGTCTTCTGGCGGAGAGACCTCCCACTACCCGTACAGTACGAATGGCAATTACACAAAGACATTGTTCTCAATGTCTTCGCAGACTGGGGCTTCCCAGAGATGGACTTGTTCTAAACTGTGGAGTACGCACAATGCCTAGATTACGCCTCCAGGTACCAGCAGAACCGCTCCAAAGGTAACCGTCTCTGGATCACATGGTCAGGGAAATTTGTCTGCGCTTTCCCCCCTGACTCCCCTACACTAAACAAGATGGTGCACAAGATGCACCAGGAATCAGTCACAATGATTCTGGTGGCCCGGATGTTGGCCCGCCAACCCTGGTTCTCTCATCTGATGTCAATGTCAGTCTCCCCTGCTAGGAAGCTGCCATGCCCTTAAACACTTCATCCTTGCCCATCAAACTCTCAATTTAGCAGCCTGGCTCCTGAGGTCATAGAGTTCGGACACCTCCAACTCCCTCAAAGATTCATGGACATACTTAAAGAAGCACGAAAACCTAACAAGCAAAAACTATAAGCTCCCAGACCTATTATAGCTTTGGACACTTTCATCCCAAACATACGAGACAAAATGTGCCTTTTGGCCAATTTCTACAGATGAAGAGAAATAGCAGCACTAAAAAAGATTTTGTGCAAGAGGCTGACAATTTGAAATGTAACTTGATGCATATGGGTTACCCTAAGAAAGTAGAGAAGACGGCATACAAAAGAGCGTCGAATAATAACAGACACACTATTAGAGTATAGAGAAAAGAAAGAAAATGATGACAAAATTGTGTTTGTTAGTACATATAGCCCACTATCTAATGAAATAACGAAGATTGTAAGACATAATTGGCATGTGTTAGAAAAGGGTGAATGTCCCTTATCGACACCTAAATGTGCTTTCCGGAGAAGTAAGAATTTGAAGGAATTAACTACTAAGAATGATGTGTTCATAAAGCCCACTATGCAAACTACACTCGGAGAGTTGGTCTTCCCAGAACCACAGGCCACAGTCCATTCGGCCACTGCAGCTGCTGCTCACAGACTAGCAGGACCAAAGATGTAGACTTGGGCCTAAATAAAAGATGGGAACAAAGAGTCCTAACAAATTGTAACTTCATGATGGTGGTGTACGCTATTTGGTGCCCTTGCAATAGTCCATATATCGGCAAAACCAAAAGGAAAGTTAAGGTCTGTGTAGGAGAACACAAAAGCTGCATAAGGAACAACTCTTAATGCACCTTTTGTGGGACACTTTACTAGTCTTGGACACAAACCAGAAGAGCTACGATGGACAGTTGTTATGAAAATTGGACAAACACATGACCCCGGTATTGATAAACCTACATTGAGTGTACAAGAACAAAAGATGATTTTTTTGACTAAGAGCTATCCTTTAGGCTAAATGAGAACATAGACTGGAGTGTATTTATCAACTAACTTTTCCAGTTAGATAACCAGCGTCATAACCACGAGGATCGCATCTAGGTGAGGGCTTTAAGATCCTACTCTAATTATTATGCCATCTGACTAGATTCAAGGTACATATTTATGTATAATCTATTGGTCCTCCTAGTCACTGTGGATCAGCAATGATCTAACACTGGAAAATTAGGGGCCTTCCTCTCCGTCCACTATCCCCTTCATGTAAGATTCAGTCTTTGAAGAGTGGCCAACCACTTATGGCGTCCCTTTTCCCTCCAACTTGAGTGTGCACATGCAACTGATTTTGTACCTTCTAGGCTGAGCTTTGTTTTCTTCAACCCCATTTAATTTATTTTATTTTTTGCATTTCAGGGACCACTCATTGGAGTTGGAGCCCCTCTTTCTAGAGACTCTATTAATGCATTCAGACATTTATGCAATATAATATTTATATCATTCACATAAATACTGCTTTTCATAATTCAACTCCTGTTCTCGAATATATTTCTAGCTCACCCACTGTTCCCTCGTTGGTAATTCAGTTATGCATCACCTCTATGCGCCTATTTTGCAGCCATACGTTTTGGAAATAGTGTTTTGCATGCACTTTACCCGCACACTCAAGATAATGTTGGCCAGTGATTTGTGTTTCATGATACTCTCCATTTGGATCTTCTCTCACCTTGAAAACATTACCTGGTTCGTGTGATCCCGTGACTTCATATGTCGTCTTGACTTATACCTCTTCTTCCGAATGCACTACTCTGCGCAATGAGTCGGGTGGCATTCGGTGCTAGTGATTAGCATCTCGACCCTGACGCATGCGCATTAATTCTTTTATGCTGCCTTTAGCATTCTGGGTTACCTCAGCAACGGTTCCCATTCAGCGTCATACAGACCGTAACTACAGCTCGACTGAGACGGCACCCGACACGCAGGAGTGAGTAAGGTATTGCCAGCAATTTTACCAATCGTTTCGAGTTGTACATTAGGTGGTTAACCACTTGCGCTTTCAACAGCAGCGTGTTGGTTTCGCTCGCTACGCTCCAATTTTGACTTGAACGTGGCTTTATTTAGTTGGCTTGTCCAGCCTTGGCACACGCTGCATTGCGCACACTTTTGGGGAACCTTCATCTCCTTGACACCAATAGTGCTCCAGTTTCTATCTGAATGCAGTCTTACCGACCGGGGTGTACGATCATAATACACGGAGCATCATACACACGTTAATATTATACATTCTACCGCGAGTGGTAGCCTGCGTTTATTTAGAGCACCATCCTTACGTGACATACACCCTTCCTTTTATACATGAAGGTTGAAATCTTTAGCCTAATACATTTTGATGTCATGTACCCCCTCCTATTACAAAGACACAACCATTTTGAGCATGACACATTTACGGCCACTACCTCTTAGGGCTCCAGTAGCCACCCTAGATGCATCCACTTACTTGTATACGTAGGTTCACACAATACCTACTCAACTCCATTATATTAAACATCTTTGATCGCGGCACCACCTACCGCTTTTGATGCCTTGCTTCTAAGCAATGTGCTGATTTACATTGCAGGACTCTGCAAGCAGCCATACTTTTGTGTACCCTCTACGTGACGAGTTTAACACGAACAATCCATTGCACCACTACATCTGGAGTTGTCACTCAAGTAAGTTCTTGTTGAAGTTATCTTATACTGTTCTCTTAATTCTCCTACTAGAGACCAGAAGGAGCATAGAGAGTGTTACTTTGTCTGCGCTATGGGATTATAGGACAGGGTGTCCTGTTTTCTTGTATGTCCACAGGGCCTAATGGGACTGCTACACTGAGAACCTATGCATCCCTGTAGGACTGCTTACCGACATTAAGAGACGGTAAGCCCCTAAGTGCATTTTACAATTGTAATGATGTGATGCACTTAAATGACCACCCATATTAATTAGGCGGTTGTCTGTTTTTTTAATTAGGTTTGGCCTGGACATTTCACCTTGTATTTAAGACAAGAGTCTGTGGACATTTTTCCTTTGTGTTGTCTGTTGGGGAACAAGATTCAGGATTTCACACTGCAACAGCTTCAACTTGTCAAGCTCTAACCAGATACCACCGAGAGGTCGGCTTTTGGCGGTTCAACGCCCCAGCCCACTAACACCCCTGAAGAATTTCCTAATACTAGCCCTAAGGATTATAGGAACGAAACATGTAGGGTAGATATAGATACTAATGTAAAGTATCTCGATAAGTATCAGAACCTTTGAAAGGTGCACTTTCGGTACTTGGTGACCAAGGCATCAAGACCAAGAGTCGCTTACAACTAGGGTCTAACATTGTGTGGTTTAATTTTTCCTAAGAATTCAATGTTTGAATAACCTGAAGTTGTTTATATTTGTATATGTACACTTGATGATACTTTTAGGTCTCTAAGCGAGAGATACAGATTTATTGCCTATTTTGCACATTGTCACTTCCTTGGTGATTAGCACTAAGCACTTTTCAGCACTGGTCACTTTTTTCTTTTTTATAGGATTGTTTTTTATGTGGTTGTTTTTAAATACCTCTTATATTAAAATTATCTGGTTGTTTTTAAACACCTTTTATATTAAAATTGTTAATTTTAAAATAATAATTCTTGAGGTCCGGTTGTATTTTCCATGGACCTCTACTTGTCCTTGTTCAAACTGTTTGCAAGTGCGATAGCCCCATGACTATCAAGTGAATTATGTGTCCAAACCTATATTTGGTCTGGAAGCTTATTGTTTTTGCTTATTATGTGTCAGGTTTGCTCCCCTGAAACCTTTAGATATACCCGATTTCCCTCTGGTTATCTATAGCACGAAAACCTAACAACAGAAATTGTTGCTCCAGCAAATAGAAACGCTTTGTCATCTGGTGCAATGCGAAGAGCATCAATCCGATTGAGTGCTTGCCAACATTTATTGTCCTGTAACTAACTCCCCTACTAGATTCCTTCCTGGTTTTCAATTCCTTAAAAGTCTACTTAGCTGCACTTTCAGCTTACACCATGTCTCAAAAGAAGGTTTTGTGGTAGAAAATTCCAGTAATCAAGGCTTTTATGGAGGGGGTCACAAGACTTCGTCCCCCAATCTCCAACCCAGCTCCTGGATGGGACCTGAACGTTCTGCTGACTAGACTAATGGGGCCTCCCGTTCAACCTAGGCATAAGCCAGCCTTAAAGCACTCACTTACAAGACCGCGTTCCTGGTGGCAGTCACATCAATAAGGAGAGCTAGTGAACTGCAGGCCCCTTCAGTTGAAGACCCATTTGTCACGATTCACAAAGATAAGGTGGTCCTGCGCACTCGCCCATTATTTGCGCCTAAATTTATTTGGACGTTCCATGTGAACCAATCAAAGAAACTACCCACCTTTTTCCAGAACCACACTAACATGGCAGAAATAAACCTCTACAAACTTGATGTGAGGAGAGCAGTAATTTCTTATCAGGGTAAGACAAGACCACTAAGGAAAACAAACCAGTTTTTCATTTCTGTGGCAGCTGGCAGAGAAGGGGACCCTATCCCTAAATCATCTATTTCAAAGTGGATCGTAAACTGCATCACACTGTGCTACATTCTTGTTAAAAGAGATCTGCCCTTCAAGCCTAGAGCACACTCTGCTCAGGGCACAGGGGCTTCTATAGCATTCATTGCAAAAGTCCATTTGCAAAGCAGCAACCTGGAGTTCTGTGGACACCTTTACACACCACTACTTCCTGGATACTCACTCTAGGTCTGATTCTCAGGTGGGACAAGGGGTGCTAAGACATCTCTTTGCTACTGTTCCTTCACACATCCCACCATCTCTTGCTAGTTTATGCACTGCATGTGATTTTAAGAAGATTAACGAGCATTAGAAGACATGCATTACTTACAGTAATAGCATTTCTGATTATTGGATCTGCTCAGATTCACATGCGCTCACCCTTCCTCCCCTCTTGGAGTAGAAGGAACATAGACATCTTAAACCTCTTTCTGTACTCGCTCATGATGGCCATAAGGCTCCCTCACGGCTGAAAAACACAATCCGATGGACCTCGACGCGTGAGGGATTTTGGGTACATGCTACGTCACTGATAGTTTTAATAGCACTCCCATGTCGACGTTTGCTTTCGATCCTCGAAAGAAAGATGCAATGCTCTGCGATTACCACTCGATGTCGGACTATATGCACAGCATGTGAATCTAAGCAGATACAATCCTCAATTCTATTACTGTAAGTAATGCATGTCTTCGCACCTCTCCTTTTTATTTGGTCCGTTCTGGCTCACGTCTACTTTGGCATACATCATGGGACAGTTTACTGCTGATTGAATGCCCGTCTTTATTCATCAACCCATTGGAATTTGCTTTGCAAGTTTCCACTGCCTTGGAAGGGCCATCTTCACCATTGCTTTCACTTCATACTGGTGGGCCCAACTCCTGGAAAGCATCACCTCGAAGGTGTATTGGGGCTCCAATATCCCACACCTCCTTTTTATTTGGGCTGTTCATGGATGCTTCCACTGTTCTCTACATCATGGGACGGTTTCATGCATATTGGTATGCCTCGACTAGTTGGGATCTGCTTTACAGGTTTCCCGTGTCTTCTAGGCCCCATCTTTTACTCTTTGCTGGTGGGTACAACTCCTGGGAAGATTGAGTATTCTGCTTTGTCACCGTCTGTGTTGTCATTGGTCTGGGGGTTCAAGTCCCTGGTTAACCCGATCCCGTAAACTGCATCTGGAAAATAGCTTCACTCATTGGGTTGTTTCAGCGTTACTGATCTGACTCTTTGGGAACCAAGTCTATGGGTACGTTCATCTCTGGCATCCCCTGAGGTCAGTTATGATCTTCTCCACACCTGTGGGGTAGAGCTGAAACATACCTTTTCCTCATAACCATGGCTGCGCCTATCTGTTTGTTCTTATGGAAATGCTTTGAACTTAACAGGAACGTTCCTAAATTGACTTTGGAGGTACATAATGTTCTTGCAACATTTTGAATGGGCTCCTTTGGTTCCTTGAAGATTTAAGCCAAACACCGAATTTTAGTAAGCATTATTTATTTTATTTAAATTCTTGTATAGCGCTATTGGTCTCAGAGTGCACAAAAACAGACAAGACAGGACAACAGATGAAGAGTCAAGGCAAGGGGGGGTGGTAGGGCTCGAATAAAGTCAGTTAGCCTGGTTTAAGGTTGAACAGGTGGGTCTTGGTAATTTCTTTTAATACTTTAATGTTGTTGACATTTTCTTCAAGTAATGTACAACTTTATGCACAACGTTAACATTATAACGTTTCCTTATAATTCTGTCAGGGTGCTTCCTGTTCTGAGTACAAGGGATGACTATTCCACACTGAGGGTGCCTGGACGTCGAAGCTAGTGCTGCCAAATCTGACCAGCTTAAACATGGGTTACATCAGTTTAAACTGGTCTTGAGACCGTAGGTTGCAGCTTGGTAGTCTTGCTTTAAGGCGGTCTGAGAGATATTGAGGAGCGACGTTGTTTCAGCATTTGTAGGATAAGGTTAAGGAGCTTATGTGTGATTCCGTGCTGTATGGGGAGCCAGTGGAGGTTCCTCCTGGTGTTGATTATGTGGTCTCGTCGAGAGAGACCATGAATCGCACAAACAGTGCTGTTTTGGGTGACTTGGAGCAATTGGATGGCTGTTGCAATAGACTAATCTAGAGTTCATTAGTGCAGTGGCTAGTTGTTAGGCAAGATTGTATGCAGTACCCTTTGGGTGCACTACAACCACCCTGACCTCCTGGCAATAGGTACCCAACCTTTGGTATGAACCTGTACTACACAGGTTGGTCGCGGGTTGAGCAGCCAGGCTCATCTAAAGAGGGGTCAATGTGAGCTGTAGGGGAGTTACACAGATATTCACAGTGTCAAGTATTCAAATAAACACACACAAGGTTTCTTGAATAAACAATTATTCATTTATCAGTCAGTTAGAATAAGCCTTCTTCAGAAGGGAGCAATATAACTAACACGCAAATACACTATAAAAATACACACTCTTAATATTTCTAAATCGTTAAGTATCCTTTCTAGGGGATTGGGTCCTCTGACGTATTCCATATCTATGACAGGTAATGTCCACAGCTGTGCTGCTTCGGAAAATCTTTGGCGTCTGCGTCCTGCGTCGATGACATCGATGCGCCGTCCCAGAGGACCTCCTCCGACGGCCGACGTCACCCGATGTGCTAAGTAGGACGCGCGACGCCCGTAGCCTCAGTTCTGTGTTTTCCGCGAACGTGTTCCCTTCGTGAATCTCGGTACGCCTCGACTCTTTGGAGGTTGCTGTATTCTTCTCGGTTCATTGAACCTGTTCGGTTTTTGTGAAAACCTGTTCGTGACGATGTCTGCTTCGTCTTCAACCCCGCGTCCGGGCTTCAAGAAATGCGGGGACTGTGGGTCCAAGATGTTGGTGTGGACTCGCACAACGCCTGCCTTTGGTGCCTCGGCGAGGCCCACGATACGGACGACTGTGTCGACTGCCAGTCGCTCACGGCAAAGGCCTTGTGGGAGCGCAAGAAGAGCTGTCGGTAGGTTCGGTGTCTAAGCCCCGGAAGTCGAGGTCTACGGGGCTTTCGACGGATGACTCGAGAGGCGACTCTCCCCGTCATCGTCGGAAGTCCAGTGGGTCTCCTTCCAGGAGTCGGTCTCGCCACTCCTCCGCCTCTTCGAGGCATTCCCGGAAGCGCCAGCATCGGTCGCCTTCCCCGTCCTCTTCCGAGGACTCCGCCCGTCGGCGGGTCGCCAATCCCACCATGCAAGCGCCACCGGAGGAATGGGCTTCCTTCGGGAAGCAGTTGTTGGCGATTCTTGAATCGCAGGGCACCGGTCGGTCGGCACCGGTCGAGAGACACCGCTCGTACGCCTTGGGGCTCGGGTGATAGGCACGGCTCGCGGGAAAGGTCCCGCTCGGACAAGGGTAGCCGTTCTCGCCATGCCCGTTCCAGGTCCCGGTCCTCGATGCGCTCGAGACAGCGTGATCCTGTGCTGTCTTCGAGGAAGACGTTGACGCCTGTGGCGCCGAGGTCGTCGAGAGACACGCTCGGAGCTCCGGCTTCAAGGCCTGTGTCAACGCCGTCGATGCTGGCGGCGCTGCAGCTGACTTCGGCGCCGATTCGCTCAACGCCGATTCTCTCGGCGCCGACTCGTTCGGCACCCTCAACGCCTTTCGAGGCAGTGTCGGAGGGGCCCCGTGGCACGGGGTTAGCCCCTAGAAAGGCTCTGACTAAGGTCAGGCATAGCTTTGGTCCCCAGGTGTCTTCCTCTCACCGCCTGGAGTACATTTCAGAGGGTGATGAAGGCTCTGATGACAGCTTGGTTCTGGTTACGGTACCAGATGAGCTTCTCTCGGGCCATAGCCAGTTTGATGACCTGAGGCAGTCACTGCATGATGCCAGTGGGACTGGACACCTCTCCGGAGGTGGAGTTTTGTAGGCCGGAGCCTGGCACTCATGCTGATTCTTCATACCAACGACTTATGTCTCGGGTCACCGAGTACTTGGGATGGTCGGCTCCCCCAGGGGAGTTCGTTCAGGATGATCTCAAGGACATCCTTGATCTTGGTCTCCCTACTGACCCGGTACTGCCGTTTCATATGGCTCTGTAGAGAAGGGTGGCGGCGGCTTGGACTGCTCCGGAGAGTCTCCCGGCAGTGGGCAAGTCTTTGTCGCGAAAATACCATACAGTCAGTAGCGACCCCTGCTACTTGTCCAGGCACCCCACTCCGGAGAGTTTGGTGGTGCAGGCGGCTTCGGCCCCGGCAAAGCAGGCAGCTTATCCTACCATCCCTCTGGATAGGGACGACAAACGTTTTGACGGCTGGGCGAAGAAAGTGTTTTCTTCAGGGGGTATGGCGCTTCAGGTGGCCAACTCCATATGTGCCTTGTCTCGTTTCACACATACTCTGTGGAACTGTGTTGCATTAGCGGCTTAACCTATTCCCGAAGGGGACGAACGGGATGGTTTCCGTGCTATGGTTCAGGATGGCAAGGATGCCATGTGTGAAGCTGTTCAGTCGGGTTTGGACATGGCAGATTGTGTTAGCCGGTCCATGGCGGCGAGCACTGTAATACGCTGGTTTGCATGGTTGCGGAAGTCTGGGTTCGCTCCCGATGTGCAGTCCCGGCTCCTCAACATGCCCTTTGACGGTGAACATCTTTTTGGCAGCAAGGCTGACGAGAGCCTTGATAGGTTGCAGACCTCCAAAGCTGCAGCAAATTCATTGGGCGCTGCAGTTCGACAACCTTCGCCTTTTCGTCCTAGGGGACAACAATGGAGGGGAGATTCCTTTCGCTATTACTCATCCTTTAGTAAAGCAAAAGGAGCTGTCGGTCAAAGAGGCCACCGTAAGAGTGCCAGAGGTGGAAAACAAGGTACTGGAGGTGCCAAGGCCGCTCGGGCAGTTGCCTCTTTGCCCTCGGGCAATGCCGCAGCCGCTACCACGCAGTCATGAGGCCAGGTCCCATGGTTTGCCGGTTGGGGGAAGGCTGGCGCAGCATCTTGTAGAGTGGCGAGCCATTACTTCAGATGTGTGGGTTCTGGAGATCATAACACACGACTACTGTCTTCCTTTTCGGCAGAGGCCTCACGACAATCCACCTGGGAACCTCTTTGAAGAGTCCGGATCCGCTCCTTGCGCAGGAAATTCAAGCCCTGCTGGAGAAAGGCGCCATAGAACTGGTGCCTGTAGCGGAGAGGAACAAGGGATGGTATTCCCCTTATTTTTTGATTTCGAAGAAAGACTGGGGATTGAGACCCATCATGGACTTGCGCGGTTTCAACAAACTCCTCAGGAAGGACAAGTTCAAGATGGTAACTCTCTCAAGTCCTCCAACCTGAGGTTCCCGATTGGCGACTCGCACTTTCAGTTTCGGGTGCTGCCGTTCCGATTGACCTCCGCCCTGAGGGTTTTCACCAAGCTCATGGTGGTGGCGGCAGCGCATCTCAGGAAAGGGGGGATTCACATCTACCCCTACCTGGACAATTGGTTGATCAGGGGGAGCTCTCCCAAGCAAGTCCTGGATCATCTGGCCGTCACCTGCCACTCCCTTCACAAGCTGGGCTTCTCCCTCAATTTAAAGAAGTCTCATTTGACACCAGCACAGCGGCTCCAGTACATCAAAGCAATGCTCGACACATCCATGGGGCTGTGTTTTCCTCCCCAGGTGAGGGCTCTTCACATTCAGCAGATGGTGCACAAGTTTCAGCTTGCCCATACTCTCCCAGCGTCCGAGTTCTTGAGACTGCTCGGCCTCATGGCATCCTGCATTCTTCTGGTGCCAGAGGCCAGGTTGCGGATGAGATCTTTGCAATGGGCACTCAAGCTCCAGTGGTCTCAGTCCTCCGGCAGGCTTTCTGACCCTGTTCAGGTGCCGCCCTCGGTCGCCCGGGACCTTCCGTGGTGGGCCGTCGAAGGCAATCTGATGAAGGGGGCCCCATTTTGGCTGCCCTGGCCGCAGGTGACGATCGTGACGGATGCATCCCTCACGGGATGGGGAGCTCATGCCAACAAGTTGACAGTCAGTGGTCATTGGTCTCCGTCGGAGTCCAGACTCCATATCAATCTGTTGGAGCTGAGGGCCGTCAGGCTTGCCCTGAAGGCTTTTCTGCCGACTGTGCGAGGAAAGAGTGTCCTGATTCTAACAACACCGTGGCCATGCACTACCTCAACAAAAGGGGGGGGCAGGGTCACTTCCTCTGTGCAGGGAGGCGATGCAGCTCGAGTTCTGGGCCATCCAGCAGGAAGTTTCGATCTCGGCTTTTCATCTGGCCGGAGACGACGAGACGGCGGATGCCCTGAGCAGGCAGAGCATGATCTCTCGAGTGGGAGCTGGCTCAGGAGATTATCCTGGTGATCTTTGCCCTTTGGGGGACCCCTCAAGTGGATTGCTTCGCGTCCAGTGTCAACCGGAAGTGCGAGAGGTTCTGCTCTCGGGAATTTCCTCCAAAAGGAGCCTTAGGAGACGTGTTCGTGCTGGTGTGGTCATTCCCACTGATGTACGCGTTTCCTCCAGTCCCCGTCATCCCGCAAATACTGCAGATGTTACGGAGGTTTGGTTCCCGGATGATCCTCATTGCTCCGGCGTGGGCCCGGAGGACGTGGTACCTGGACCTTTTCGACTTGTCCATCTGCCCTCCACGTCGTCTTCCCTACCGAGACGATCTGCTCTCACGGGAGGGGGGTCAGGTTCTCCATCCAGAGGTCAGATCCCTCAACCTTCACGGTTGGCTTTTGAAAGATTGAGGTATAAGGATTGGGACCTCCCTGAAGACGTGATGGAGGTGTTGCTCTCGGCCAGGCGGCCGGCAACAAAGTCTCTGTGCCGTTGGAGAAAGTTCTGCGACTGGTGCAGAGTTAAGAATGTGGATCCTTTTGAGTGTGACATTCCCATGGTTCTGTCTTTTTTGCTTTCCTTGGCCCACAGGGGCTTGCAAGTGGGGTCCATTAAAGGTTACCTGGCGGCGCTGTCCATATTTAAGCGCTAGTCTGAAGAATGTTCCTATTTTAAGATTCCTTTGATTTCTCAGTTTTTGAAAGGGCTCACTAATGTGTTCCCTCCTTCACCTTTTCTGGTGCCCGGTTGGGATTTGAACCTTGTTCTCAAGTTTCTTATGGGTGCTCCGTTTGATCCTTTGCATTATTGCCCTTTGAGACTGTTAACTCTGAAAACTGTGTTTTTGGTTGCGGTTTTTTCCACTCACAGAGTGAGTGAGTTACAGGCACTTTCAGTTAAGCCACCCTTCACTGTGTTTCATAAGGACAGGGTTGTCCTTAGAGTTCGTCCTTCCTTTCTTCCGAAGGTGGTTTCAGAATTTCATTTGAGCCAGAAGGTTGGTCTTCCGGCGTTCTATCCTCCTCCACATCCTGGTAAGGAAGAGGAGAGGCTCCAGAAGCTTGATCCTAGGAGAGCGTTGAGCTTTTATATTACGCGCATGTCCCGGGTCAGAGTGGACGATCAACTTTTCATTGGTTACGCTGGAAAGCGTTTGGGACAGGCTGTGACGAAACAGACTTTGTCTCGTTGGATTATTTTAGCTATCTCTGAGTGTTACCGCTTGTTGGGTAAGGACCCTCCGGCTGGCTTGCGGGCCCATTCTACCAGGGGAGTGGCTGCGTCTACTGCCCTGCAGAGGGGTGTTCCTATTCGTCACTTCTGTGATGCAGCCACCTGGGCTTCAGTACATACTTTTCTACGTCACTACTCCCTCGATTCCATCCGAGGGCAGGATCTGGACTTTGGCAAGGCAGTCCTTTCTTCCGCAATTTGATTGGGCATGATAAATTTGTGTTCTAAATTCTTTTCCCTCCTCATTGCTTGGTACTGCTTTGGTAGTCTGTCATAGATATGGAATACGTCGGAGGACCCAATCCCCTCGAAAAACAAGTACTTTCTTACCTGGTAACGTTCTTTCGATTGGATGGTCCGTCGTATTCCATATCGCTCCCTCCCTACTTTCCCCGCTGCAGAATTTCTTTTGCGATTGCAGCTTACGTTCCGCAACGCCTTGTGTGTCTGACTGGCAGAAAACTGGTGTCACACGTTTTGGGGGAAAAACTACAACTGAGGCTAGGAGGTCCTCTGGGGCGGCGCATCAACGTCATCGACTGGCATTTCGGTTTCCAGCAGCAATGTGGAAATGCAATCAGGTCAGAGAGAATGTCCAGGTGGCTTACTTTGGAGTTGATTGGTCCCACCAACTCGATGGGAGAAGTCGTCCTTGCAGGAGCTTCTCTGTCGATACTGTTCAGTAGAATTCTCATACATGTGCCAATTCCTCCCACCTTAGAGCCCTCCAGCTCCTTTGCTAAACTTTGGGACTTTGAACTTTTTTAAATCATTGTGTTTTACTCTTGCGTTTTCTTTGGTTATGGAGCCTAACCAACTCTATAGGCATCTTTTTATTTGTCACACAGCACCCTCAGTGCAGTGGCACAGGGAAACCTTTTCAGGCTTTCCCAAGGTTTAAATACCTTCTCTGGGATAAACTACTGTTATCCAGAGTAAGTAAAGTGAAATTGACTTTACTAGTCTTTTTAAATTCCTAGACCCAGCACACCCTATCTTACAATAGAGTGCTGGAGGAGTTACTTAGTATACCATGTGTCTAGATATCCATGTAGCAGTCAAATGCTGCCATTTCCTCTCGAAATGGCTGGTGGCAGTGGTTTTACAACAAACTACAATGATTTTTTCCGACCGTGAACACCGGTAGTGTTAAATCGCGGGAGCCATGTTTTTCCAGTTGCCGATTGAGCCCCTTTTGTTTAAAGAGGTCCTGGTCTTCTTTTTTCGCCATTGCTTTGTGGAAAGGTCCTTCTAGAGTTTTGCTCTGCACGCCAAACCAGGTTTGGTTCCTTTGTTCGTTCGCCTTTGGCGGGCTTCAGGACTGAAGACTGCCTCTGGCGCCCGAGTGTCTGGGGTGGGCAGGAAGTGAGGGAGGTGCCCGAAACCCCCTGTGCTTAGTCTCCTAGGAGACCCAAATGCACTCTGGTATGGTTGGCTGGCTGACTGCCCTGCAAGGACCGCCACCCTACTGGGTGACTGACAGCTAGGCTGGAATGATGGAATGAAAGAACCGAAGACGAGCTTGAAGAGGACGGCTGCTGCAATACCTGGAGCGTTGGTTGCCCGGTGAAGCCCTGCTGCAGGTCCAAATCGCCATGTTCATCTCGACAGAGAAGCACTTCAAGGACGACTTCTCCCTTTTGAGTTGGTGGGACCAATCAACTCGTAAGCCACCTGGATACCATTCTCAGAGCTGGTTGTATTTTCCTCAGAGTGCTGCAGGAAACCGAATAGCCAGGGAGAAGGACACCAGTTTGTGTGCTTGACTACAGCTACCGGAATCAGAGATTTGCCTTTGTCAGCTTTTTTGACCAGTCCCTGTGCAGTGCAGGAGTCCCCCGACGTCCTCCCTCTTGTCCCCACTACTAAGACTCAGGAACAGCGAGATCTGCAGGAACTCCCAGGAACATACGTCTTTAGCTGCATCTTTATCTTCATTGTAAGGTACTGTGAAAACCCGACCGAGAGAACTTACCTCTCACTGCGAAAGTGCGTGAAACTTTGGCAACTTGCAGGCCTTGTAAGCTTGTGACCCAAAATATGAAACTTCCTTTTATGAACTACTTCTGAGAACTTTGGCAAAGACTTGTCCGTTTAACTTCCAGAACTGCTTTATCCTATACAAGACTTTTGCCTATTGACTTTGGACTAACCTATTGTATTGAATCAACTCCTCTAGTGAACTCAAACTATTTGCACTGTTTTAGAGTAACCATAATATTTGTTTGATTAACTTATGCATTTTTGCTCCTACTTCAAATGCTCTGAATGCCATTTTGCTCCTCCTTCAAAGTAATTTAAATGTCTCAGAACCTGATCTTGTGAAGTACTGAAGTATATTTTTATGTGATGTAGATTGCCTCCTTCTAGGGAATGTTTTATAACTGACTGTTGGATAAATTAATAAGTGTCTAACCAAGAAACCGTGAGTGCAAGAGTTTATTTGAACACCTGTGATTGTAGACCTCTGTGTAACATCATTACTGCTCACATTCCCCACTTGAGATAAGCCTGGCTGCTCCTCTCCGCTACCAGAAACTGTGTAGTACAGAATTCTACCAAAGGTTGGTTTGCTTACATCTGTAGTCTTAGTTGTGTGTAGTGGTCCCAAAGGGTACTGCATGCATTCTCTGCCTAACAGATATGAATTAGGAGTTTCAGCACAGCGGCATGTCTTCACCAGGCAAACCAACGGTCCAGGAGTTGGAGCAGGCGTCCTCTTCAAGCTCTTCTTCGGTTCCTTCGTCCAGTGGTGGACTCTGCCTTCCAAACCAAAAGCCTCACCTTTTATTCAGGTTTCTCCCATTCATTCCAGCCCAGCTGTCAGTCCCCCAGCAGGGGGGCTGTCCTTGCCGGACAGTCAGCCGGCCAATCATCAGAGTGCATTTGGGTCTCCTAGGAGACTAAGCACAAGGAGTTTCGGGCACCTTCCTCACTTCACCGCGCCTTAAAACACTTATGATGTGGCATTTGTAATGCGCCTATAAAACATCATATCCTGCCCTCACCAGACACCTTGGAGCCAGAGGCGGGCTTCACTCGTGAATCCCGCCAAAGGCAAAGCGAACCAACTGACCAAACCTGGTGTGTCGTGCAGAGTAAATCTCAAGAAGGACCTTTCCACAAAGAAATGGCGAAAAAATACTGCAGTCGTTTTGACAAAAAATGGTTCCCTTGGGTGCTTTACTGCAGCTGCAAACGCAGCCCGCGGTAAAAAAACACCACAGTAGTTAAAAGTAAAACCGCTGCCACCAGCCATTCAGTGAGGAACGGGTAACCTAAAAATGTTACATGATAAGCTAGAAAAAGGGGATACTAAGTAATCTCTCCAGCACCCTATTGTAAGATAGTGTGTGTGTGGGTCGAGAAAGTTACAAATGTAAGTAAAGTCAATTTAACTTTACTGCTCTTGGAAACAGTAGTTTATCCAAGAGAAGGTATTTTACCTTTGGTAAATCTGAAAGACTTCCCCGTGGCGCAGCACCTTCAGTGCAGTGGGTCACAATGTAAAAAGATGATGCCTATGGAGTTTGTCAGACTCTTAGCTAAAAGAGAAACCGAGTTCAAAAAATCACATTAAAATACATGAGTGGGAAAAAGGGTTCTCACTCTCTCCAGGTAAAAAAATCAAGTCCTCAAAATCCAGCAAAGTTGCTCGGGGTCTCTAAGATACAGAGGAATTAGCACATTTCTGAGAATTCTAGTAAGGGCTTGCTGCTGATGGAAATGTAATGGCGGTTGTGGTAGAGCAGTTTGGTGATGTAACCGCATGTGGCCCCGATATGAGAGATCTGTGGTCTCACCGTAAGATCTGCGTCAGACGCCCAGAGTCTTCACTCTCTTGGCCACTTTGATTCTACTGCCGGCGATTGTTAAGCTCTTGCATTCGGGATTTCGTTTCTTCAATCTTTGTCCGGAGGCAACGATCAGGAGACACCCGACAACTCGAGGATGACCTGGGTCTTTTCCGCATAGTTGGTGTATTGCACACTCGGGTCATCGAGGCTGAGCAGGGGCCTGATGTAAATGTTAAGTAATGTGGGGGTGATTAAGGATACCTGTGGGACACCACTGGTCATGACTACTGGTGAAGAGCTGATATCTTTTGCCAATCTGGCAGTCCCGGGCTCCAGGAAAGGGGAAATTCACTGACCCGTCCAGCTGGAGCAGGAGGCCTGATCCCTTAATCTGGTCACCAACAGAGTGGTCGACCAGATCAAAGGCTGCCGAGGGATCCAAGAACACGAGTAAAGCTGGTTGACCTCTGTCCACAATGCTGGTGAGGTTGGACTTGAGATCTAGCATGGTGGTCTCTGTGCCGTGCCTGGCTCTGAAGCTCGACTTCTTTGAGCCCATGATATCATTTCTTTTGATAAATTCTTGGAATTGTGTGTATGCCACACAATCCATGATTTTTAACAGGAAAGACAGATTTGTTATTGGTCGATAGTTTTTGGCTACCGACTGGCTGAAGTTGCTATTTTTCAGTAGAGGCGTGATCCATGTTTTCTTAAATTAGAGCGGGACACTGCCTTCACTGAACGAGAGATTGACTAGTGGTCCTTGGTACCAGTACGTCTAGGCGACTTTTGAACATGCAGGCGGGGCTTCTATCACCAAGACAGGATGTGGGTTTCAGGTCTGATGTCTTCCGGATTTAAGATTTGGTGCACTGTTTGAACTCTAATTTGGTGGACGCATTCTCGTCTTGGAGAATGGTGGGACTGGGGGAGGATGTTGAGGCTTCACTGTATTTGAGACTCTCTTGTCGTGCAAGGATGGCGTGCTGATTCCCTGTGATGTTGGAGGAGAATTCATCAGGTATTCTCTGACTCCAGTCTCTGAGTGTTTGTTTTCCTAGGATTTACCTTCAAATTCCTTCCGAATTTTAAAAAGTTCCCTGGAGCTGGATTTTGCTTTAGATATCCTATTGTTGAAGCTGGTGGATTTTTGCCTCAACAATAGCTGTCTTAAATGTTTTGACAGATTAATTATACAGAAAGAGGGTTTGAGGAGATCAATGTTTCTGCCATTCCTGTTCAGAAGCCCTTTTGTGTGTGTTTTAGTTTGATGGTATTGTTGTACAAGGAGTTCTTAACGATTTCAGGTTTTATCAGCTTAGCCCTTACTGTGGCAAGAGCCTCGATGGCGTAGTCCATGATCGCTGTTAGGTTGGTCGTAAGATTGGTGGAGTTGCTAAAGGAGTCCATGGAGGATAAACCTGGCTTTGAGCCAGGTATATTGATTTTATTTTCTACTCCTGTGTATGAATAATGCCTTGCTAGATTTAATAACGGTATTACCATATCTATTTTTCTAGGAATGTAGTGAGTTGGTGCTGTATGAATGCTCCCTGATTCATTGTCACAAATAAGTGCATAATTACGCTTTGTGGCTGTTCCAGGAAAGAGGAGTTCCTTAGCATAAGGAAGACTTTGGGTTCCTCAGACTCAAAGCCGAAGACTGCTGCTGATGCATGGCCAAATGCCAAGTCACAGCATCGTGTTGGTACTCTTCTGTTCAGGGAGGTCGTATCCATCTGGTTATGACCTTTGAACAAGGAGAATAGCCTGGCAGATGTCCTGTGCAAATCCAGGCATTGTAGCTTGGTGTGCATCCCTGTTAGCTCCCGGTCAGAACTTTGTGTTCCCTGTTCTGTTTTGGAGAATTTCCTCTTTGGGAATGCCCTTGTCAGCACTTGTTACGTAAACTGCTTCCTGACTTCCCTCTATGGCCTCTCATGCTTTGGCTTTTAAGTTGCAGTGGCCCACCTTCTGAATGCCTCCACATCCCCCCCTTGCTATTCAGAAACCTGGGCTGTGGGTGACCGCCGCCCATCTATCATAGGACATGCAACAGTAAAACCCAGAGTGGCTGTCCAGTAATGGATAGCCAGCAGATACAGCTATGACTTCACTCTGGTTTGGATGTGGGTTAGCATGTTTTGGACTCCCTGCCCAATCCAAACCAGTACACCAAGGCTTCTTTTCAGGCTCTGGCTAGAGCCTGAAAAGATCAGGACAATACCGGTGAGATCATTCCCCAACCCAGGAGGAGGGTGGCCAACAAATAGTTTGTGAGTTTGAGTCTTCCGTTTCTCAGAGTGCGGTTAGCCGTTTTGGATGCTGTAGTGGTAGTATAACTAACACACTGGAAGAGTAAGGGTGCACAGGAGTGCACCCAAAACGTGTACAAATAAGGTACTACTGTAACTATCCTGTCGGGGGCCACATTGATTAAGGAAAACATGCCCCTAACTAAAAAAGTAGGAACCAGGTTCATTTGCACGATAGTCTGTGAGGGAGATAGTCGAGCTAGTCATCAAGAGTTAATTGGGGCAGTGTACTCTTACATTGGTGACCTTAGAGTGTCACGAGCTCCCTCAAACTAAGATGGTTAATCTCAAGAAATCTTTTAAAAATCGGTCAGAAGCACAGTCTACAGAATGTTGGGGTCTCATTGAAAGTGGAAAAGCTGTAAAAGAAAATCTTGAGCAACATCCCTTCATGAGTTGCAACAATATGCTGTCAATGTGATGTTGGGTAAAAAGTAGTTAATATTTAATGCTCAGTGGTGTGGCCCCATGAGCCATTTCAAGAACTACCTGCTTACCCTTTTCTGTGGATCCATGAATGTTTTTATGAATAATTAGGGTCATGCTTGGTGTCCTTGTTCTGGGTATCCCTCTCATGTCTTTGTTTTAGCAGAATAGTATCTGCTGCTTTCAATGTTGGGCAGTAGAAATCTGATCTTGTCATGTTTTTAATTTAATTCTACTTGAATCATTGGATGTTGGCATAATGCCTTGAACTCAGCATGTACGTTTTCTCAAATATGATCTCCCATTCTTGTTCTTAATTCTGATCTTTTATATACTGTGCAGTTTGTGACTGAATGTTAGTGCATGCTACTAGTGATGAAGAAACTCTGTAACTTGAAAAGCTGTTCCTAAAATTATTGCTCAATCTTGTTTAGGTTGCTTGTTGAACGCATCTTTGCTCAGTACATGGTCCCTCACAATTTAGATACAACGGAGCGAATGAAATGCTTGTACTACTTGTATGCCACACTGGACCCAAATGCTGTAAAGTAAGTGTTTTTCACCCTCTGTTCTTTAATATTATTTATTTAAAATAAGAGTTTGATCCATTTGTATATTTCTAGGGCTTGATCTCGCAAACGATACGGCCTATAAAGGTAGTAGTAGTTTTTGTCTTACCTACATCTTTGAATAGCTAGCAGTGCTATTGTTTTGTAAAGTAATTTTAAACGCTGCAAAAGGTTTAAGAACACATTGAAATCTTTTATCAGAGCTATCTGTAAAATTAGAATAGATTCTTAATTTCCCTGTTTCCTTAATTCTTCAAAATGTTAGGCGAAGGGCAGCGTTGTCAGATTGTCATGCTAGGAGTAATATCTTCAGTTTAATCCTACCTGTAAAGTTGACAGTTATTTCACTTGTAAACGTTTGTTACATTTTTGTTTACTTATAACAACAGTCTACCCATGCACAATATTTTAGATAGCATGTTATGTTTTCCTTTACCTTGTGAGACTTCAAATTGTTGTATTTTATAAAAGCCAAAGGCGCCATCTTACTATCTTTGTCCCGCATGGAAGGGCCCAACCAATTGCAGGTTGATATTGGTATCTTTCCTATAAATCTGATCAGTCTCCTCTCACTGCAGAGTCTGATCACAGGTTACTGCAAGCATGCATCAAAGGGTGCAGAAACATGGATTTCACGTGTGTTACACATACATCCTGTTCCTATTTGCTCCATACTGTATGTGCGTCCCTCCCAATGGACGGGACTAGAACCTTTTTTTCCTCCAGAAAGAGCATTTCCACTTTTAAATTCAGGTAGGTGTAGCTTCGGCTGTGGGCATGACCACACCGCCGTAGACCCGCCCTCTGGCGCCTGGCCCCAGTCATCTTTTCCACACTGACTGTATCGGACCATCCTCCGCAAGCTCACAAGTTTGCTTTTCATTTTGTGGTTTTCACCAAGCTATTTAGGTTTTACATTCTGTGATGAATCGGCAATGATTCCCTGAGAAAACCTGGCCTGGGACCCTTCTCATGTGGCCAGCGAAAGGCAGACACTTTCTGATCCTGACCCTGGTGGTAATGTTCTGTTGAAGGATCACATGATGGGGCGGAAAGAGGTTCTGAGGAATGGGAAACCCCCTTGTTCAACTTTCCCCGAAGCCCCACTCGTCTAATGGCTTATTGTAAAACAACAGAAATGAGAGAAACTAATTTTTCCATTAGGGACTTCAAGTCCCATAATTCCCCAACTATTGAGAAGAGGAGGGTTGAAAAAGTACAATATTGCAGGAGTTGTTGGCTCATTAATGCAGATGACCCACACTTGAGGGAGAGTGAGGCTTGAAAGGCCCCTTCAGGTGCAGGACATAGAGTTGTTGTTGGTGAAGAGCAGAAGGAAGCAAGAAGCAGACGGAGCATGGTCTGTGCAGGCAGACCAGGCAGAAGCTGGAGAAGAGAGAAGACGCAGGGACCACTGTTTGGCAGATATCAGCTGCTGGTCCTGAGAGGTCTCGTCTCCAGAAATCAGATGTTCAGAGGCCGTGCTGCAGTAAGGGTGCCGGAGGAAAGCTTGCCCCATGGTGGCTTGGTCTGTAGAGGCTGCGCAGCAGGAAGCATGCAGGAAGGCTGTCTTGGAATGGCTGGCGTGCGCCCGAAGAACCCGAGGCTTTCTCAAGGAGGCTGGCGTGCACCAGGAGTGCTCAGGAGCAAGAGGAGCTACAATTGAAGGTGGCGTGGGCAAAGGCTGACTAATAGAAGCAGTTTGCTGGGTTGCGTGGAGCCACAGCAGCAGAAGTCCTACGAGGGGCATTCGCTGAGTCAGCAACGCTCACATAGAAGTAAAAGTAGTTAGGAGAACAATTTTGAATACCAAACTATTGCAAAACAGTAGAAGCAGTACTTGCGTATGAGTGAAAGGGATTCCCACGTTTATTTTGAATACCGAACTAGGCAAAAGCATCAAAAACCTATGATAACAAAGCCAAATGACTGTAATCTTAAAAAGTGTGTCTGTTGTTAACCCAGCACCCCAAGGGGGTGACTTTTTTGAGAGTTGACACATGCAAGCATTACCCAAGCCAAGAGACTAGGACCAAGGCAAACACAAGCTAGCAAATATTGCCAACAGCAGAAGGGTGTTAATGGAAGGTCTAGAAGCTCAAACTTGTTGCCCATACTTTGTACAACATATGTTGAAAGCTGGGATAAACGCACATTGCCAAAACCAGTTATTCTTAACCACAGAAGCACTTGTTGTTGTGAATCTCTGTTCGGGCAGTGAAGTATATCTGGGTGGTAAATCTTTGAAGAAGTAGGCCTGGTATGGGAGTAAACCGGGTGTGAAATGAGGTTATGGGTCTGTCATGAAGTTGAAGTGCCACGAGGTGGTTCTAACAGAGAGCATTTATGTTTGTGACGCTAAAGGAAGAGCGGTGTGGAGTTGTTACAAAGAAGCTATATTTCCTTAGAAATTACCAATGGTGGCAAATCATCCTGACAAAGACAATTATTGTTGCTATTGTTGAACTGAGAACCTTTTCCAAGGATGATGAAGAACCTTATATCTTTTGTGTTGGAACTTCATGTTCACAAATTGAAGTTGCATCGAACTGTGTTAGAACGTGGTTGGCAACCAGGATTTCCTTGTTTTCTTTCCTTGAATTGTGAAGCAGAATCACGTTGAAACATTGGGAAGGGAGACCCTCTTCCTTTCTGCACTTGCACTTTCTTAATACTCGGAAGGCATAGTAGGTTTGTCCCCCTCAGTCTTCCCCCTCTGCTCTTACATATTTTGTGTAGTGTTGTAATTTATTTCCCACTCTCCCTCCCTGCCCTGTGGGTGCGTTGAAACAGTATTTCTGATGCTTGTTAAACTGCTTAAAATCACATGCTGTGATATATAGTCCGATATCTAGTGGTAATCGCTGAGTATTGTTTCTTTCTTTCGAAGATTGAAAGAGGACATCCACATGGGCGTGTCTGTAACACTATCGCTGATTCTTGATGTGTAGTGCACCCAAAATCCCTCATGCGTCGAGGTCCCTCAGATTGTTTTTTTTCTGCCCAACTAGTTGGTCGCCTTATACGTAGCTCGTAAGAGTTGATATTGCTCATTCATTATTTCTTTGTCCCACGACTGATGGTTGTCTAGTCTACACTACTTCTTCGACCACTTTGTGGACTCCTATGCCGAAGACATCCACCATTGCTTGGCAACTGCATCGACCGATCGCCTATCGACCGCGTGCGTGTCTTCGGCCCTCTGACCAGACCCTTACATTAGAGAGAGTGAGCCCAGGGTTGATTCTTTTTGAGAATGCATTTAATTTTCCCTTCTCTTTCCCTCTTTGGTCTGGCTGCCTTCTGCCTCTGCTAGGGAGAGGACGCCATTTTTAATTTTGTCAGTCGTGCATCGAAAAATTCCTTTGGAAGGACACTGATCGCAGATGCAATAGGTGTTTACCGTGTGATCACGACGAGCCCTCCTGTCAGTCGTGCAAACTCTTTAGTCCCAAGACGTTATAGGATAGGCGGACAAAGCGGTGAGCGGCCTACGCAATGCAGACCGAAAGTTGTTCTCCCGTTGGCGCCGTTGCTTCGAGTGACACAAATTTTAGCGGCAGCCATGGCTCTGACCTGGAACGCCTAGACCTTTCGGCGGATCCCAGATTCCAGTCCCCGGCAGACAGGCCACCTGTACTGTTATGGGGAGTTCACACCCTGGCGACAAGGGCACACAACCACAACCCAAGGCAAAGTACAAAACCCCTAAAGCCTCCTCGACGGATACGTGGAAGAAGTGCCAAATGCTAACAGGCTATCGAACTTTGACGGTGTCTGCCGAACCTTGCGGTCCAGCACCCTCCCCGCAACAGTATTCTCAGCATGCCACTGGGCATTCTACTCATAAGGGTGTTCCCACAAAAAAGCACATGAGTGCCAACACACTGTCCAAGGGAAAGTCGCACCCGAGGGTTCGACGGAGTAGACGATCGTGGCGACACCTACAGGCATGTCGAGAACCAACATACAGCTGCAGAAATTCTGCAAGAGTCTCTCGACTATTTCAGCAGCGTAACAGCCCAGAAGCACCCCCTCTCGTCCAGAGGAGTATTCTGAAGGACCACAGACCCTCAATAGGGCTTTATCTGGTAAATCCCTGCTGCCCCCTTCTGAACAGCCTTTCCCTCCTCCAGACCCTTTGCTTCTTCCCTGTGTACTAGGCAGAGGTTTGAGAATTATATGAATAAAATGTCCCTATTCATACACTTCTCAGAAAAGTACATTACTCCCAAGAGACCTAGGGAGTTCTCCTGCCCCATTCCACCAAACTGCAGAAGCTTCCAACTTAGTTACAGACTCATCAGGAGGTGGTTTCTGAGTATTCTGAACCAGAAGAAACATATGACAACTTTATTTTTGGTCATGAGGACAAACTTTTTGGTCAGGACACAACAGACCAGTGCCCAGACTGGGAACAAGATCAACCAGCAGATCAAGGGCCTTGGATCTCACCCACTCCTACGCCAGATGTTATTTGTCTAGAGCTGCCTGCTTCACCTCAATAGAGGCAGTCATTGCCAATAGATGACCAAATGGTATTTAATGCCATCCTAAAGAGAACCGCAGATCACTTTCAGATTACCACACAGGAGGCTGTCCAGGACTTTGACTTCTTTGAGGACATTCTCAAAGAAAAAGCTCCCACCAGTCAGGGTATTCCTCTGCTGAACTCCATAAAGAAACACCTTACAAGGGCTGTCAGCCCTTGGGTTGAAAAACTGTTTCGCCCTTCTCCATCTGACCCTATGTACATTTGAGGTCATGCCACACCGCATTATCTGGTTGTTAGAACCACCAGAAAAAGGGCAGGGGTGCCACTTTCCACAGCATAGGCTCCCCCAGATAAGGACTGCAAAAAGCTCTATGCCCTTGGCAAACGTATTACCACATCTGCGGCCTCTTCAACCAGGATCACGAATAATACGACTCTTCTCGCTAGTTACAGCGACGTACAATGGGGCCTGCTTCAAGAAGGCCTCCAAGCGGTCACTGAACCCACGCAATCACGCCTGCTGGTGGTCGTCACTGAGGGTAGACAGGTGACTCATAACATTTTAAACGCGCAGTTTCAGCAGCGTCTAGTGCGTCGCACCCTGGCACAAGAGACTCTCCTCAAGAGACATGTCTGGCTAAATAATTCAGGCTTCAAGCCGGAGACTCCGGCCTCCCCGATAAATAAACCTGTGGAAGAGTCAGACTTTTTTGGTAAGGCTGTCGATGAAGCCTTTGAGACGGCTAAAAATGAACCTGAGAAGCTGAAATTATTCAACCAGATTAGTCAAGCCTTTCCAACAACAAGGAGGTTCAAACTCTCGTTCCTTTTGAGGCCATATTTTCTCCTGTTCTCCCCATGGGCAAAATTGCACTGGAGGCACACCATGGTCCTCCGGACAAGGTTCATCTGGCAACAGCCAGTATCGGCAAAGAGGACAGCGCAGAGGCAAGGGTATAGGCAGAAAATACACCCCACGAGGCTCCCCAGCCTCCATATTAATATGACTCGCCAGTCTGGGTCCCCTCCCATGCCTCCCCGGTCGGTTGACGGTTGTCATTCTTTCAAGCATGGGAGGGGATCACATAAGACCGGTGGAGGCTCAAGACAGTCAGCCACACTTTTTGCATAGAGTTCCTCCGGCCACCTCAATGTCACCCACCAAAGAGCAGACGCCTATCACCAGCACACCTGCAAATCCTGCTGGAAGAGGTGCAGATCCTTCTGGAAAAGGGCGCCGTAGAAGTCGTCCTCATTCACCAGGTAAACGGGGATATTTATTCAGTGTACTTCCTTGTACCCAAAAAGGATCTCACCATGCGCCCTGTGTTAGACCTGCGCCCAGCGAACAAATATGTCAAACCGCAAACATTTCGAATGACAACATTGCTGGAAGTAATCCCACTGCTGGAGCAGGGGGATTACATGGCCACATTGGATATGAACGATGCATACGTTCATATTTCAATGTTGCCAGCGCACAGAAAAGTACGTAAGGTTCATGATGGAGGACGGACACGATCAGTTCAAGGTTCTTCCCTTCAGCATCGCCTCAGCTCCAAGGGTGTTCACGAAGGTACTGGTGGTAGTTGCTGCTCACCTACGCAGGCAGTCCATCCCAGTCTACCCTTCCCTCGACGACTGGCTGATAACGGGATTCATATGGAACATGCCTAATTAACACCAAGAAGATGGTAGATCTACTCTTCAACCTGGGGTTCTTGATCAACACAAAGAAGTCCAGCCTAGTCACCAGCCAGTTCAAACAGTTTCTGGGCGCTCTAATTTGGACCAAAGACAGCCTCGTCTTCCCCTCCAATGATAGGGTTCAAAACATGCTGTTCCAGATCCCTCACTATGTAGCCAGTCACGGGGTGACCGTACGCAAAGCCATGCGACTTTTGGGAATGATGGCCTCCTGCATCTACCTAGTCCCACACACATGTCTGCGAATGCGCCCTATGCAAGAGTGGCTCACGAGCCCAATGGTGTCAGGCCAGCGGACATTGGGACGATCTAGTGCTTGTCTCGGCAGCCCTCGTTCATTCTCTGCAATAGTGCTCAAGGGAAACTCCTCCTGCAAGGGAAAACCTTCACCACCCCCACAGTAAAAGCCACTCTCACCACAGACCCATCTTTGTCAGGGTGGGGAGGGGCTCACCTTCGTCATTAGACGGCGTACAGCATGTGGTCCCCAGCAGTAGCATCCAACCACATAAACGTATTGGAACGGTCAGCAGTGTTCAGGGCCCTGAGGGCATTCCAACTTCAGCTCCAGGGGAAGACGGTTCTAGTCCTCACCGACAGTACTACAGCCATGTATTACGGCCATGTATTACTTAAACAAGGGGCCACTCACTCTACAGAGCTGTCCAAACTGTCACAGATCATGTGGAAATGGGCTCTCAAACACAAGATGTACCTCCTGTCACAACACGTTCCAGGGGAACTCAATCTTCTGGCGGAAGTACTCAGCAGATACTTCCCACTACCCATAGAGTACGAGTGGCGATAACACGAGGACATTGTTCTCAACGTCTTTGCAGACTGGGGCTTCTCTGGAGAACGCGCAATGCCCAGATTATGCCTCCAGGTACCCTTATAATCACTGCAAGGGAAACGGTCTCTGTGTAACATGGTCAGGGAAATGTGTTTATGCTCTTCCTCCCAAACCCCCCCCAAGCCCCCCCCATCAGACTCCCCCGCCGGCTCCCCTGCTCAACAGGATAGTGCACAAGATGCACCAAAAGCGAGTCCGGATGATTCTGGTGGCCCAGTTGTGGGCCTGCCAACCTTCGTTCTCCCACCTCATGGCAATGTCTGTCTGCCCTCCCACGAAGCTGCCATGCCCTTGCAACATGCTGTCGCAAGACAAGGGGGAGACTCTACATCCATGCCCTCAAACTCTCAATTTAGGAGCCTGGCTCCTGAGGTTATAGAGTTTGGGTACCTCCATCTCCCTCAAAGATGTATGGGAATACTCGGGGAAGCACAGAAACCTAACACCAGACATTCAACAAATGGAAACGCTTTGTCATCTGGTGTAATGGCCAAAGCATGAATCATATTGAATGCACACCAACACATATTGTCATTTACCTAACTCACCTGCTAGATTCATTCCTGCTTTTTATTTCTCTTAAAGTACACTTAGCTGCACTTTCAGCTTGCACCACGTCCCAAAAGAAGGTTTTGTGGTGGAAAATGTGTGCTTGGTCTCCTTGGTTACAGGAATGCACCCAATGGTGATTGGCTGCCTGTCCTTGCAGGACAGCCACCCTGCTGTGTGAGTGACAGCTGGCCTGCGAGTGAATGGGAGAGACTTGTATAAAAGGCAAGGTCTTTTTCAAGGAAGGCTGTCGACCACTGGACGAAGGAATCTGAAAAAGAACTTAAGTGATGCTTGCTGCAACTCCTGGACCGTAGTTTTACCCAATGAAGTCCTGCTGCAGTGCTGAAGCTGCAAATTCGACTTGAGAAGCCCTGCAAAGGATGACTTCGCTCCTTGGGTTGGTGGCACCAATCGACCCCAAGACAAACTCATGCTGGCTATACTTCCATTGTTGCTGCAAGGAACCGAGTGCCAGGGACAGGAACACTAGAATCGAGTGCATCGTCTTTAAGCCAAACCCGAGTTCTAGGAACATCCTCAGGACTCCCTCGCAGCAGGGCTGACCAAGCCTAAGCCACCTCAACAGAGTGCTGGACCCCAGAAGCAAGGGAAGTTCAAAAGGTGGTGCTATTCGCGAGAAGCTAAAACCATGAAGTGCTGCTGATCTGAACGTTACCCGTTGCTGCTGCCGACCTTCGAATCGTAGTGCAGGAATCCCAGACGTCCTGCTTCTTGTCCCCTTAACAGAGGGCCACGAACCGCAGGATCTGCCATACTATGCCATACAGGCACAAAAGCCTGCTGGAACACATTTCTTCAGACCTAAGGTACTGTGAACTAAGGGGTACTTGCCTCTTGTTGTGTAGCTTGCTTGCTCCCAGTTGAGACTTGCATTTGCTGACTTTTGCAGAGTTGCTTGCAGCCTTGCCCCTCACAACCCTCCCAGCTTGTGGCTCAACAGTGATTTTCATTTTATACAAAAGCTCTCTATATAACACTGTGCAATACGTGTTACTTTCCTTCAAGAAGTGCCTCAGCTCCCCTAGACTTTGCTCAAGTAACATTGGCTGTCATGGCTTCATGAAGACGCTACTAACCTCTGACTTTGTGTTTTGATCTGTCACTCAAAAAAGTCAAACATTCTTCAATTGTATAGCTGGGAAAGGGTTAATCTACATTGTATTGTGGGTAAAGGGGTTCAAAAGTGCTTACCTGTTTGAGAAACTTGTTAACCATTGTTTACTTTTTTCCATTTGACACCAAACTCTCGCAATGTACCAGTGAAGTATCAATGTCCACAGTGTCCTGGTTATTTGTGTCACCTCAGGGTGTAGGAAGGGTCTGTGTGCCATCTCAAAAGGGTATCTATTGATTTATTGAACCTGATAGTGTGTATTTCGAAGTATATTTAAGTGGTACACATTTGCTCCCTTCTAAAGAAGGCTTATTCAAACTGACTGTTAAATTAATAAATATTGTTTAAGCAAGAACCCTTGAGTGTAAGTGTTATTTGGATACTTGTCATTGTGAAACTCTGTTGCAACCCTATAGCTCACATTGACCCCTCTTGAGTTAAGCCTGGCTGCTCAGTCACTGTACCAACTTCTGTAGTACAGACCTATAGCAGAGGTTGGGTTAAATATTGCTACTAGGACAAGGCTGGTGCAGTCTCCCACAGGGTACTGCATACAATATTGCGTAACAGAAACAGTTTAAAATTCACCCCCAAATCCTTAGAGGATGACTAGAGCCAGAAAACACAAGGAACCCATTGCGCGGCACTGTAATGTACTTGTAGTACCAAAATTAGCAACAAAGTCAAGACTAAGACACAAAGTTTCTCAGTACGGACAGCCTGACGGACGTGTCCATTTCCCCGTAACAATGAGCGAAAGCCCAGGGGAGTGCAGCTGAAGGCTGTTATCCACTGGCAAAAGTCAGGTCAGGATACTGTAACAAAAGGCAAAAGATTTGGGGGGTCCATAAATGGAGGGAAAGTTGTATTCTGAGAAATATTTCCTAACACAAGGTGGTAAAGAATAGGTGTAGCTAGACCTAATTGTTTGTGGGGGATAGCTGCATACTAGCTTTTGAGGTGTTGTGCAGGGTTAGTCTTCACAATTCTATCTAAATGTGATGCATGGCTAATCTTCCAAGTGTTGAGAAGGAACTAGGGTCCTCCCTCACCTTCAAGTGCCTTAGAATTAGGCAAGACATCTTTTAGATGCTATGATGGGTGGGATGCTATGATGGGTGGAAGAGGGTCACTGGGAAGGATTTTTTTGTACAAATATCATATGCACAGACATGAACAGTCACTGAAAAAGGGTAGTTATTGTTTAAAAGTGAAGCACCATTAACTATTAGCTCGATGCATTTGTAAATGCTTTCATAAAATATTGAGCGAAGGGATTCCTTGTTTTTTTCGGGGACTAGGGTGACTGAGGAAATGGATATCGGTAGAAGCAGTTTCACCCCTCGCTACCACCTTCCCAACACAACAGCCGTGAGGCAGCTACTTGATGAATGAGGATGACTTTCATTCAATTTATGCATGTCCACATTGATCCTATTATCAAAAATGTATACAACAATATAAAAACATGTAAATAGTGAAAAATAACCCAGTAAAAGGCCTCTTATAGGCCAACGTGAGCTGATGAGCATTTTTTTTTTAAGACGCTAAATAGAAATGCAGAAAAATCACATACAGAAGATCATGTCGGCCACAATACATGCAATCAATCCAACGATTTTTAAGAGATGTGTGATGTTAGTTACACAGATGATTTGAATAATCATGAATCAATTCCTATACATCATGATGTGTCTACACTCAATCGTGTTTCTGGGGGTAGGCAACACCCAAATGGGTTAATTCCTGATATCAATGTGTTGTCGGCCCCGTCTTCAGGACGCTAACAAACGTTAATATTAGGTTCGATTTGGCTATCTGCATTGGACCTTGTGCATAGCCATACCTATGAACAAAATAAAAACTGGTTTTAAAAACTTGTATACTGCTACATTATTTATTTCTATGACACACATAAGGAGAAGTAGTTGTCCCACTGACCTGTCAATTTCAATTTCTTTTCAATGTTGGAGTTCAAATTCAACAATTTTTACGCACATCACTTGTGCATCCAAATTAATCAATAGTTAAAGTTAAAGACCCAGGCTTATTATTTCTTTTCTAGGTAACGTAGTAGTACATATCATATTGTACATTCAATGTGACGCATACTCAGCACATTTACCTTATCGACTGGGTAATGTGTCCATCATGATTGATGGTATTATTCTTAGTTGGGGTTGGTTCATCATTTGTTATTTCTAAATATCAAGCCCTTCATGAGTTGGACTCCATTTCCCAATGTTCCATCTAGGGTTAAAAGGACATGTACAAAACTCATTTCAGTCTCTAGTATAATAAACACACATTAGATGTTGCTCATCACTTCAACTTTTACTTGGTCACTGTCTATCTTTTAGTTCCCGTTGTGACGCCAAACGTGGCAGCGTTGTGTGGCTGCTCGGCTTCGGGTATCTTAATGTGTTCCCTGTTGTTTATAGAGGATCTAGCCTGAAAGAGTATTGACATAGTCTACAAACCGGTCGGCTGCTTCTTAGTTAAGATAATCCGAAATCACGCAACAATTGGACACTTACTTGTTGGCATAACTAATTGTTTCCGGGATCCAGTCGCATTCAGCAGAGGCTCTGCGCGATTTGGTGAATGTTAAATCCTCTCGTGTAGAGACTAGTTAAACGCTTGTCATGTACTTGCATCTAGCTTTGTGCATTAAACACCGCCACCTTGTGTCAGTGTTTCTTCGCATAGATGTGTATGCAAGTGTGTCCGTGCCCTACAATTAGTCTCTGCTTCTGTTCTGATAAACCACAAGCTACTGTCGTAGCTTTTTCTTTTCTTGTTTCGTGTCTGCTGCATATACACTCTAGTGAATACGCAATTATTTAACTCGTGAGCCACCGCTGTTTTATATTAATGTGATTTAGCACAACCCATCTGGTTGGCAGAGCAAAAGTAAAAAGATGGATAATGTCAATTATATTTCATTTTCCGATGAATGATAAACATTTTTTGGAACTACCGTCTATCTTGGGTCCACCAGCAGTGGCTTCAAGCTCCGCGCCGACACCCAACAATCCCAACGCCTTGACCTGTTAACCCAAAAAAAGAAAAAACTGATCAGAACCGAATCGCATGGCCAGCTGATGGTAGATTACTTATGACGTAGCACAATATTGATCATGGGTATGTATAAAAAACTGTTGTTAACACCCAATCAACCCTTACCAGCAACACATTTGTCCAATATCTAGTGATTTGTACTATACATAAAGTCTGATGCGAATAAGACAAGTGAAGCCCTATACACAGTAAAACATTGCATTCACTTAGTCATTGTGAAGACTGTTTTGTGCATATATATCCAAGCCAAAAGAAAAGCCAACTCTCTTTTTAAAGTAAGCTGTTGGGAAGGGTATCATCCAGACACAATGGCACAATTATTCCACACACGTGTCCATAGAAAAATACACCACACTGATATACTTGAAAATATATACACTTACTTGAGCACATAATACACCATATATGTATGAAAAGAGTAAATGTCTTTGAGGACTCTCCGCGCCCCTACACTTCAGTGTAGGTCCACTATCGCATATGGGCACACAATATACAGGGATCTACGTGAAATTTTTTTGGCGGAATAACCTGCGACAGAAATATTTGCATAGGAAAAGTACGCACTAGAAAATGTTTGTGCATTTCCCATGCAAACATCCATTTCAAAACCCTACAAACATACACACCCACAACATACCCCCACCCACTCCCTACTTACCTTTTAAGACGCGCTCTGTCCCTGCAGCACCAGTTCCTTTTCACTTCCGTGATTGGGAACTGGCGCTGCAGGGTCCTTTTCTTTTTGTTTGTTGGCAGCTGCAGAGGTTCCCCCGCAACCCCAGCTCACTTTACTATGTAGAGCGGGGTGTTGCAGGGGATTCCCCTGCAGCCCCCGTTTTTTTAGTTTGTCAGGCGTGCTGCGGGGGTGTCCCCCGCAACACCCGCTCATGATACTGTATACTATGAGTGGGGTGTTGCGGGGTACACCCCTGCAGCCCCCAGCTTTTTATTGGGGTTTTTGTTCTGTCGGGAGGTTTTGTAAAAAATAAAAAAAAATGTTCATACCGACCCCACCAAAACAACCTAAACACATACCACGATCGAACTTTTGGTAGTTAGAACTTTTCGTGGTGTGTGTTTTAGGTCTTGTGGTGGTGTCAGTATTTTATTTTCTGACATTTGGACCTTTTCCACATGCAGTGACTACATGGGGTGACAGAGAAAAATGTTCAGAACATTCTAACAGTTAAAAATCCCTACTGCCAGTGCACCAGTACAATGTCTAAAAGGCACAACCCGCTCTTTTTATATATTTTAGGCCATATGCCTGGTGCTAAGCACACATCACATCTAGACAAGGGTAATGTCTAGAAAAGGGAAAAAGTTATACAAGCCACTAAAAGCAACACCAACATACCCCACATTAATTTTGGCTCTCTAGTTTGCATAGTGTTTGTAAAATCCAAATGCACACATCACAATCAAATACATTGCTAGATGGTAGAAAGCAATTCAGAAAAAAAAGCTGCAGGCAGAATCCAATTTTTAATTGAATAAAATAGACAGTCTGACAGATCACTAAACCTCCCTCTGCATTAGCCCTTCTGGCCCTCAGCATACACTTGGCCCCTCTGGACCAAATTATCACATCTCTCCCCTCAGAAATGTTAAAATGCTTGTCTATCTCAAAACTTCCTCCTATTCTGACCATATCCTCTCGGCCTCCATCATTGATCAGTTGGCCTGGTACACTGCACACTCTGCATCATTAATGCCTCCCTCTCTGAAAGGTCATTCAATAGATTGTATCCTCCTGCAGATTCCTCATATGATGGATATCCCTCCAGTGTCGGCTGCTCAGAAACCTTTTCGACATGGTGCACAGTACAACTCGACATCAAATGTCGACTCTTCTTAACTCTACCATGTCACTCCTCGACTGCAGACATGACTTCGATGGTATCTATATTACATCACTGCAAACCCCTGTACCTAAGTTAGTTCCTTTTTTCTGCGTGCTCAGCACACTGATTTTAAGAACGGTTCTCTTAAGTGAGAAATGTTTTGTTTGATCTCTGTCGAAACGTCAGCCTCTTAAGCTCTGGGATTCAAGCGCTGTCAGGACTGTGGCACTATGTCCATCATGGACCCGCATGTTATCTGCGTGTGCTGTCTGGGTAACACAATGTCGAGCAGTGCGGTTCCTGTCAGCAAATGAGCCTGAAATCTATTAGGGAATGGTGGGCGAAGGAAGTGCTTTGGCAGCCTCTGTCAAAGTGCCCGGCATGTTCGACTGTCAGGCCATGACACCGAAAGCCCAACGCCCGAAAAGAAGGTTGGCACCGCAAGACGGCGAAGAAGCACTCGCACTCTCGATGCGAGTTGCACCATTCGTTAAACTGCTATAAAAAGAAGAGATTCTATTGAGGCAGACACGACTCTAATTCTTTGGAGGAGCGGGCCTAGTCATGCTAGACTTCAGGTGCCCCAAGGGAACAGTGGGATGCATTTAAGGAACAAATGCTCCAGCTTTTTCCCAAAGGCAATGTCGGTTATGACTTCAGTCTCGATGCAGAAGGCAGGTTGGCACCAGTTGTACCCAGTGGCTCTGGTGCCAAGATGCCCGCCCTCAAGCTCGTCCTTGATGTGTGAAAAGTCTGCATCGGCACCAGTGGCCCTCCAGACCTTGCTGAGACAGTCCCGGCAGTCGAGCATTCCTTTGCCTCTGAGTCACAATCTGAGATCTTTGACTCCCTGAGGTCGGTTTATTGACAAAGGGTATTGGGTCCCTTTTGGCATGGAACCAATGAGCAGGGGGCCGAGAGGCTGATTTCTTAAATTTCCCTGTCCAAATTAAAGTACCTGACTGAAGGCCTGCACGATGCAAGTGGCCTGGTCACCTCCCCTGATATTGACTTGCAGCAGACATGCCCTTATGCACAATCGCATGCCCAATACAGGTGGACAGTGGTGTAATCCTTTCCTTGGGTTTGGGCGCCCCAGCCAAGCCTCTTACTGACATCTTGAACAAAGGTCCTCAAACTGAAAGGCTATTACTCTTCAATCTGGCCATATCGGATCCCATCAGCACTTTGTGGCAACAGCTGTGGACCCAGAACTCGAAATACAAACCGGACAGGGGAAACCTACCCTTCCTGTCGTGTCACCCTGTGCCAGAGGGTTTGGCCATTCAAGCTGCCACAGTGAGCTTTACACCAGCCACATCCTCCTCTAAGCTCCCCAAGGACATGGAGTCCAAAAATATAAATGACCTGGCCAAGAAAATCTTCACATTAGGAATCATGGCCCTGAAGGCAATGCGTCCTGTGGCTTTGCTAAATACTCTGTTGGGCTGTGGAGGATCATAGCGGAAGCTGCAAATCACCTCCAAGCTGGAGAGGTGAGGGATGGCTTTTCTGGACTTCATTAACAGTGGGAATGAGTTTGAGTGTCAAGCGCTGCAGGCGGGCCTGGACACTGCAGATTGTGTTGGCTGTGCCATGTGTACATCCACAGTTCTCACCTAACGTCAACGCCTGTCTTCTGGATATGGCATTGGATGGTGAGCACCTGTTCGAACCTAAAGTCGAGAAGTCTTTGGAAAAATGTAAAGATTCCAAGATAGCTGCTAAGCCGAGGGTACTAGCTGTGCAACAGCCCACCAAGCAGTCATTCGGCTTCTCGTCTAGGGAAGCTTCAGAAGGTATTTGCCATTAGGAAGAAAGGCGCAGCTCCTGCAAGACAGGCAAGGGCAGAGGCTACCTCGCGCCCTGGACGGGGCACAAAGTCCTCTAAGGGCCAGAAGACTGCAGCATTGGGTGCGACGGCACCCACTTAGCCACTTTGAGTGTTAACCACATGTTTCTCCGGTTGGAGGGAGAATCTCCATGCACTGGGATATGTGAAATGAGATAACCCCTGATGCTCTGCCCTTGCAGCTTATCAGATGTGGGCACTGTCTACCATTTCTAATGGACTCCTTCCTCCATCGGATTCCTCATCTATGATATTCCTATCCCAGCTGTTCTCCGGGTACCTTTCTGCCGCCAGGGAGTGCAACGCAGCTCTGCGTCTGCTCCGTCTGATGCCTTTAAGTGCCCACGCCTGATATGACATTAGGCCAGTATATACATCGATGTCGCTTCCCGTGACCTCATTTCTTTTTCCATGCAATCTGTACACTGATCGGAACACGCTCGTTGAGCTTTTCGTTACTTAAATATTGAAGTACTCGATGCCTACTCTGTCCAAGTTCTCGGTCTACAGGCTGTGTGGACTGTGCCCGGCAAATGTCAGTCTCGGCTCTGGACCAGGTTTGTTAATATTGCTTGGGCGAGGACCATAACACCCAGGATTGCGTGTCATGCCAGTCCATGCACCCAAAGGCTTTTCGGGAGAGGGCAGCGAAGATCTTTACCTTCATACACAAGTCGAAGGGTGAAGTGCTGCGGTCTCAATTGAGATCGAATGGCTCGGAATCACTCTCCAAGGAGGAGATAGATGGGCACAAGGGAAAGGACAAGAAGCAGCAGTTTCTTAAGAGTTCCTGCTCTCCAAGTGAGTCCTTGCACCGACATTTGTCTTCTTCGAAGAGCCACCTGTGAGAAACCTGAAGGTATTCTCCCGAGTAGACCTCGAGGATCCCTTATTCAGGTGGCCAGTGAAGGGCTGGAACCCTCAGATCCCAACCCAGAGGTTGGACGAGCGAGGGAGGATCACCTGGGTAGGGGAACCCATTGGTGTGCTTGGGGAAATGCCCCAGGTGAGATGCGGTATGGCACCCGAGATGGAGCAGTGGACGACGATATCCCTAAGATCTTTATAGTTTATAATACATCTGCCTTACTATCTCCCATTAAAATTCTCCTTCCCAGATCCACCAACCCCTCTGTACATAACCAGTCCTCAAAGGTCTCAAAGCCCATTGCACCCAGAAACGAGCTTCCGCGAGCTTAGTGGAAAGTAATCACCCAAAATTTGCTGAGAAAGGAACTGTTTAATTAATTTGTTGAATACGACTTTTGAGGGGTCAGCGCCCAGAAGAGCAGGTGGCCCAGGGGTATAGCCTTCACCCAAAGTATTTGTGGTATAGAACTGTGTTGTGTTTGAGAACATCAGGCCTCGAATGCAAGAGACTTTGATTGAAAAGAACCTTAACCGTCGAAGGACCCGATAGCTGATACAAAACTGTTGGCTTGTGTTGAGAAAGGTAGAGTATGTGCTGTGCTCAGTAGATCCACCTTGTCACGTGCTAAAAACGTGGGGAAGGGAGACCCCTCGCAATCGCATCTTCACTTCTTGTTTGTGAACACTTCTTTCTTCATTGAAAACCCTATCCCATACTCTTTCTGTGATTAGTTGTAAGGAATTGGCATTATTGTTTTTTTTTTTTTTTTTTTAATTATAGGCCTTTTTATTTTGACACGACAAGGACTGCCATATTTCATTTGATCGTCGACGCTTGCTCCCATCTTAGATTTAGGTTGGGTGTTTTTCCACCCTGCATTTACAGTTTAGTAAAAACCCTTGAACTGTGGTCTGTCTTTATGTTGCCACCATGAGTTCCTTACACACCGCTCCATAGATTCCCAGAGCCTCCAGCGCTGGTGCCTTTTCCCACCCAGTCCTCCACACGGGTGCAATGGGAGAACTTCTGCCTGAAGATGTTGGACATCTTCGCGAAGGCGCTGGCAACTCCAGCCTCGACACCTGTGCCACAGGCGACGGTACTGTTGGGTCCCACTGTGCCTTCTAAAACCGACAGGGTACCCTTTGTGGTGGTCTTCTGCCCTCCTAGGGGCTATTGCTTGGACCAGATGGAGACAGCGTCGTCTCGGTGCCGACATGCCCCGCCTTTGGGAGCAGAGGCCTTACCGCCACCACAGGAGTCGGCCTTGACGTAGTTGGCTACTGCTGGCACCGCGGCTCCACAGGAATACGTTCCACTCCCTATGGGCGCCTTCATGTCAAGAATGTATGACATCTATGACGAGGACGGCAACCAGGTCCCTTTTGGGCTTGTACCTATGGGTTCTATGGAGAAGAGGGATTTCTTGTTTGATTTCTTTTGGGAAGGAGAGAATGTGCTGGGCGTGGCAGAGAACCTGGAAGGTGCTAGTGACCCCGACGGCACCCTGGAGATGGAATTTTTGTGGCAATCTGCTCCGTCCATGTCCATGGTTCAGTACTAACTTTGTTACATTCTGGACGATGCCTCCAAGAAGGAGACACCCTGCCCTTCAATGTGGCAGTAGAAGCACCCATGTTGGAGGTGTGGGAGAAACCTGCCTCTGTTTCAGTAGTGGACAGCGTTCTTGCGAGTAAACACTGTCCCGCTCCAACGGATATGGCCTTTTTTTCTTCCCATACTTTGCCTGATAGCTTGGTGGTGAAGGCCGCGGTGGCTAGCCTGGAATACTCGATCTTCCCATCCTTTGCACTGGACAGGAAAAGTAAGAGGTTTAACGCATGGGGCAAGAAGGTGTTCGCTCCAAGCAGTCTTGCACTGCGGGTTGTGAATGCACTTGCGCCATGGCAATGTTCTCCTTCGAACTTTAAACTGCGGTGGCCAATGGGGTTGAGTATGTCTGAGGGAGAGATGCAGGATATTTTCCAATCTTTGGCCTCTTCAGTCATGGAGGCGGCATGTCCAGTGTTACTCGGGTCTAGACATGGTAGACTGTGTAGGAAAGACCATGTCCACTAGCACAGTGGTCGGGTGCCTCTCGTGGCTACAGACATCCGTCTTTGTGGCCGATGTGCAGTCCAGATTGTTGGATACGATGTTTGATGTCAAACATCATACTCTTACGTCCCGTTCCCTGTTAGACAGAATCCTGTGCAGTTCCCCTGGGGACCACTGCAAGAAGATTAAGACTGCAGGAGTAAGCAGTAAATCCAATTGGTAGCAGTCTGCACCATCCAGATTTACCTGGTAGCTGTGGCTGAGCGGTCAGACGTCTATCAAGAAGAGTAGGGCAGTGTACAGAGGGTACACAATAGGGCTAAAAACACAGTAGAGCAAGCAAACACTGACCAGAGCTGGGTATCAAAAGTATATAATTATTTAACACATACTTTAGAAAATACACTAGCACTATATATCAAAGCAAGTTCAAACACACTCAGGAAATGTATACACACCTCCCTTAATAATTATTAGACAAGTCTAAATCAAAACACCACTATTTGTCAAAACAGATGTGAGCGCGTAACTTAGATGGCACTCCAATAATTCAGTTAAAGGTAGAGAAAAAGGCAGGTCATGGAAATAAAACAGTTCCCAACACTTATATAAGACCACAGCAAGTTAGTGAAGGCAGAGTCTACTGTAGAGCCAAAGTTCATAGGCCAGGGCCACTTTAAATGAAGCAAGGCGAAATGTGCCCAAGGTCACAGTTTAAAAAGCACTCGAGTCTTTGCGAAAATGTTCAAAAGAGGTTGGGTTGAAGCAAAAGGTAAAGTTAGGCGGTCTGGGGGCCAACCAAGTTTGAAAGCCAAGGATTTAAGGGTCACCTTTAGCAAACCGTAGAACGGGAGGCCATGTGGAACACAGTACCTTTAAAGTTGAGGAAGCTCCAGCGGTGGCAGTTGTTCCTGGCAGCGGGTGCAGTTCGTGGTTTCGACCAGGGGAAGAGAAGATCTCGTCGAGGAGGAAACTGCACTGCCCAGGGAAGATACCAGCCGCGGAGTTCGTTCGGTTAAAAGGTGCGTTCCTTTTATTCGCGGTCACAGTGGTGGAGCTTGGCTATCCGGCCGCCAGGGTGCTTGGCACGGGCGATTCGACCAAGAGACGTCCTGGAAGGTGAAATGGCGAACTGGTTGATCCCACCAGCTCAGAGGGAGAAGACTCTTCCAGCAGAAGATCTCGTCTTGTCGTTGGGGAAGTGGTGAGGTTGTTGCAGCAGGGCTCCACCGGTGGTGTCATCGTTTCAGATGGCTCAGCTTCTCCCATCTTCGGATTTCTTAGGTCCTGTGGCGACTTCTGAAGTTCCAGTCCCAAAAGCCCTGCTTTTATGCAGAAAAAAACCCATTCAAGAGCCTAGCTGTCACTCACACATGCTAAGTGGTGAGCCGGGCGGCTCACCACTGGGCCAGTCAGAATATAGTGCGACTTGGGTTGCTAAGGCAACGCAGTCCAGGATGCCAATTCCCCTCCCCACACATCCTGTGAAACCCAGACTAGTGGCACCATTTGGAGGGCTTCTGTGGAGAAGCCCGCCAAAAAGTGGAACAAAGGGCCCGACCTTGGTTAGAGTTACAGAGACGGACACAAACGCCATTTTAGAAAAGAGTTCTGGCGAAAAGACCCAACCGGGGATTTAATATTAAATAAACCGGCGGTATCTTTAACATTGCACCAAAAAAGTGGTGCGTTTAAAACCAATGGGAAAATCCTATAGGAAATATTGTGGTGGAATATTTCGCGTGGTAACCACTGCCACCAGCCAGAAACTCGACAAGGGGGGACTGGACAGTGCCCTTTTGGAAACAGACCCAGGGGCAATCTAATTAACCTTTTCCAGTACTTCCACAATATGATGGTTTGCACTGGTTCTGTTCACAATTTTGGACTAGTAAAGTCAATGGTGGCTTTACATGCCCTAGGAGACAGTAGTCAGTCCCATGGTATGGAGTCTATGTTTGGGGGTCACTATGACACCCCTGTGTTACTGCACTGAGGGTGCTGTGTAACACATAGACTAAAACAGATGATACCCTATGGAGTAAAAAGCAAACCCCATAGCCCATAAGCACATACTAAGACAAAGACATACCTCAAATCATGCATGGGAGGAAAAGAGTCTCACTCTTAGCAGGAAAAAGAAACAAACCCCAAAAATCCAGCAAAGCTGCTGGGGGACTCACTAGGTTTGGGAAATTAGCCTTATAAGAGACTTCTCCATAACATCTCCGTTCCTCCATACTGTATGGGCATCCCTTCCAAGGGATGGGAGACGGAACCTTTTTCACCAGAAAAAACATTCTTCCCTTTAAATTTAGAGGCGCGCGGGGGTGCGGCCCAGGGGGCATGCGCTGCCCTGACTTCGCCCTCCGGCACCACAACTCAGTCCCCTTTTACGCGTCGACGGGAACGGGCCGAATTCACCAGCGCTTCCTGGGTTTGGCTTCAGCCATGTAATTCCACGCGCGAATACGTCTTCTGTCTTTTTTGTCTTTTCTATCATTCACGTACTCGGTCCTCGTGCGTCATGCTCCTCCCCGGCGCATGTCTACTTCTACAGGGTTTATTTATTTTTTTCTTATTTATTTAGCATTTATAGAGCGCGCCAAACCTGTGGGTATATGGGCGCTGGAAAACGGGTAATGCGGTACAGTCAACAATAGAAAACATAAGTTTGGCATATATTATATTGAGCATATTTACAGACATAGGATAATTAACAGATGCAAAAGATCAGGGAGTATGATAATCAGTGATATTTACATGTACAATCTTATTCACATAAGTGGTGTACTGATGAAGTAGAGTGGAAGTATTTACATAGGCAGATTGTATAGTAAATATACTGTGGGCATTACGGCATCTTGGGCTACACATTGGAAGTGAAGAACCAGGCCTTGAGTTTTCTGCAAAATGAAGTGTGAGTGATCGGCTCTGATGTCTAGCGGTAGGGCGTTACAACCTTTTGGCTGCCACAAATGGGAAGCTACGCCCCCCCCCCCCCCCCCCCCCGCCTTGGTTCTTTTGAATTGTGGCACTTTGAGAAGGAATGCTGATTTGGAGCGTGTGGGCTTGTTTGGGTTGGAGTAAACAGATTATTAAGATAATTAGGAGCAATGTTGGTGAAGCATTTGTGGGCAATTTCTAAGGTTTTGAATTAAATCTGGTCTTGAACTGGTAGCCAATGCACTTGGCGTCTGATATCGGAGATATGTTCTCTTCTTGGTATGTTCAGTGCTGCCCGTAAGGCGTTGTTTTGAGTGACCTGTCGTTTTTTGATACTGTTTGTTGATGTGCACGCTAGGAGGATATTACAATAGTCAAGTTCTGACAAAATGAGGGCTCTAGCTAAGGTTAGGCAACTGTCTGCTGATATGTAGGTTCTGCAAGCGTTGATGAGTTTGGCAGTATATACTTTTGATGAGATTATGGAATTAACTTGCCTGGTGAAGGTTAAGGAGGAATCTAGATACACGCCCAGCATTTTAACTTCTTTAGAGACGGTAATGGTGTTTCCATCAATAATGAAGTGTTTGTATTTGGGGTCAAGTTTCTTGAGGTGAGTTTGTGTGCCGACCAGAAGTAGCTCTGTTATGTAATCATTTAGACAAAGTCCATTTTATGCCATCTGGGATTGTATCAGTTGGTAAATGTCGTTGAGGATGGAAGAGTCTATATCGTAGTCTCCGGTTAGGTGCATGACAATTTGCATTTTTATTCGCATAGTTTGTATAAGACACTCCACGTTCATCAAGGCGGTCCAACAGCAGCTTGGTGAATATGCTGTAGAGCCTTGTGGATATGCAAGATCCTTGAGGTACCCCGCAAGGAACGGGGGCAAGGGCGACGTTACGCTCTTAAAGGAATTATTTTATCCAGGCGATAGCATTAGGCGAGAAGTGTGCAGCGTTATCCAGGTGGTGACATAGTATTTTGTGGTTTACTAAGTCAAATGCTGCAGAGAGGTTTAGGAGTAGTAGTATGGCTAATTTTCCATTGTCAGTTATGCTTTCCATTTGGCTTTTTAGGTCAAGGAGTGCGGTTTCTGTAACGTGTCTAGGTCGGAAGCCCGATAGGCGTAGGCCCAAGAGGTTGTTACTTTACAGGTGTTCCGTAGGTAGGCCGCGCGGTCAAGGATTTTCAGGAGTAAAGGGACCGTTGTAATGGGACGATAATTATTAGGAATGCTAGGGTCGAGGGATGGGAGGACCCACGCTTCTTTCAAATTCTTAGGGACTGTACCTTGAGGGAAGGACTTATTGATGAGCGAGGTGATTAATGGGATGAGTTCTGTAACAGTCTTTAATGACTGGGGCAGGGCATATGTCCCCTTTGATATCTTGACGGTTTTAAGCTGGAGATGATTTTGATGATAGTTGTGGTTACTAGCCTGAATCCGAATAGGGGGGGGGGGGGGGGTAAAGGGTTTCTAGTGGTTGGTAGGTCAGTGTTTGCCTGACGTTACCTCATCTTTTTTGTTGGCAATTTTGTTTTGGAGCATTGTTATTTTGTCCAGTAGTGCACCCTGTATGTTAGTGCACCAATTTTCGTCTTACAAGTGTCAGGTGGGCTGGTTGTAGACTCAAGTTTTCTTAGTATGATGATTAGTTTCTTGCTTCCAGATTTGGCATTTGCAATGCGTTCATTGTATGTTGCATTTTTGATAGCAGTATACATTGTTCATATTTTTTAGCAGCGGCAATGAATAGATCCCTGTTTTTTGATGGTGAGGCTTTCCAGAATGATTCGGCTGCACGTTTATTAGATCTAAGATTCTTAAGGTCGGGTGTGAACCAGGAATTCAGGTGGGCAGTCTGTTTTGGTTTGCAGTGTTTGAGTGGAGCAATTTTGTTGATGGCTTGGAGGATAGTGGTGTTGTAGAGATCAACCATGGTTATCCTACAACAGGCTCTTCACAACTTCAGACCCCCACGTCCTCTGCCTACGTTGCTTTGGCCCAGACCATGGTTGGCAATCATGTTCGGCGTGTGACTCTCGCTGTCCTCGAAGGCGCTGAAGAACAGATTAGCCAGGTGGAGGGAGCTTTTCCAGAGGTTGCCTGAAGAGTATCTCAAGAACTTCGTGAAGCATCGAACCAGGCCAAAGGTAGGGCCTATGTTCTCCATCGCACCCCGCAAGGGCGACTCCTTCCCAGGGACTCTCCCGCGCGGCAGGGACAAGTCAGGTACTTCTACCGACACATGCACTGCGGCTGCTTCAGCTACTGGCCTTCGGGTCGAGGGATCTTCGGATCGTCCCGGGAGCAGTGTTGAGGGACCGGAAGGTTATTTTACCGGATCTACACTCGAGGGGCTCTGCCCTCTTACCGGCAATACATCTGAGCGGGCCCCTAAATGCAGCTCTACTGACCCTGGGGTCTTGGCCTCGTGATCCACATGCAAGAGTCTTGGATGAGGCCATGCTCAGCGGGCTGAGTACCACGTCACAGGCACGTGGCAGGCAGCTTGACAAAATGGCCACCGCGCCAGAAAGAGGCATCCGTCCGACGCCATTCCAAGAATTCGGCAAAGAACAAGTGTCGAGGTGGGACTGGCCTCAACCAGGTACTTGGCGTACAGTATACCCCTCAGTTGCGCAAGGCGGCTTTCCTTGGCGTCCATCTAGACAGGGTATGCAGCAGCTCCAGCAGCTCCCCACTACCCAGTCGGCACTCCCTGCCACCTCTTTGGCCAGTGAGGAGATGCTCTTTGAGGTTCCTCTGCCTCATGAAGTCACCTCAGATGGGGCTTATCATCAAAGATGCCATCACAGAAGTAATTCCCGCCATGCCAGACGCTTCCATCGGGCCCACAGTCTTCAGTGCAGCTGCCTCCTCTGGCTCCACAGCCAACTCTGCAACCTCCGCCGCCATCTACTCCTACACATGATCCTCCAGATCCGCAGGATATGGATGAGGAGGATCATCCAGACACGCCATCCTCAGCCAGAGCCTTCCATGAGCATCTTGCTGGGCTGCCGGAGTACCTGGGCCTACCGCAACTCGAGGTCGAGCAGCCGACAGAGGGGGTTCTTGCTGAAGTCCTCAAGTGACGCCCCTCTGCCAAATCGGGGATTCCTATGCAGACCGATGTACTCTCCCTGGCCAAGAAGGGCCGGCTCAAACCCCACTTGGCCCAGCCCATCAATCGATGGCTCGACGCCAAGTACAGGCGGGTGGAAGAGGATACACACTTGCTGTCTGCCGAATCCTCAACCACACTCTTCGGTGATCGCTGCGGCATCACTATACTCCAATCCTCAGTCGTCCTCTGCGGCGCTGCTAGGCAAGGAGAAGATCTTGGAGGCATATGGCAAGAGACTCTATTCCAATGCTCTTTACATCTACGCCAGGCCAACGCTGATGCCATGCTGTCTGCCGCCAACCATAGATTATGGTGCGAAATTGCTGACTTTTTCCGGGAACTCCCCACCCACAGCCAATCACGCTTTAAGACGGGGCTAGCGGAAGCCAAGCTGGTGGCGCATGACCCCATGGAATCCACAGTGGCTCATATCGACACATCAGGCCGTGCCATCTGTATTGCCACAGACATGAGAAGAACAGCCTGGCTTTGGGCAACAAAATTCAACCCCGATGTCCAGGAGCGCATTGTAGATCCACCGTTCGAGTGGGGGGGGCCTCTTCCACTCCTCTACGGATGAGGAGCTGGACAAAAAAGAAAAACAGCTCTCAAATGGCAGTCTTTATCCATCCTGACAAAGACCACCCCTAAATCGAACACCCAATCTCAGAAAAGCTTGGAAAAGGGTCATACATAGGGAGGTTTCCGCTGCTTCCAGGAACGCAGATCCAGGCAGCCGGACCGCTCACTGTCTCAGAGCCGGCGCAAGCAACAGAAAGGAGTGGGGGGAATAAGGGCTTTTTCCAGTCCCCCCTCCTCTGCGACAGCCTCCAAGGGAAAGAAGGCATGACACGCCCCTTCGGGTCCACGTGTCTCCGGTGGGGCGGGGGGAAGGCTTTCTCTCCATCCACAGTTTTGGCGCCAGAATTTCACAGACCCCTGGACCCTCTCCGTAGTATCCACGGGGTACCATCTTCCTATCCCAGCCTCTCCTCCCTACTCCCCTCCTCTCCCACAGGTTGAGACAGCAACTCTTTTGGCGGAGATCCGGTCGCTCATAGAGAGCCAGGCAGTGGAGGAAGTCCCAGCCTCCCAGTGAGGCTTTGGCTTTTACTCCAGGATTTTCGCCATTCAGAAGAACAACTTGGCGGGCCTGAGAGTTCTGCTGGAACTTTCCACCCTCAACCTCTCGTTACCCCTGCAAAAATTCAAGATGGTTACGCTAGCTTTTATAGCAGAGACATTGGATAAGGGAGACTGGATGTGCTCCCTAGATCTGAAGGACTCGTTCCTACACGTCCCTATTTGGCAGCCCCATTGTTCTTTTCTACTGTTCAGGATCATGGGCTACCATTTTCAACACATGGTCCTTCCTTTTGGCCTCAACTCGGCCCCCAAGGTCTTTACCGGACTCATGAATACGGTGGCAGCCCTCCTCACAGCGCAGGGTCTCCATATCTACCCATACCTCGACAACTGGCTCGTCAGGGTCTTCATCTATGGAAGCGGTTCACCACTCTTCCCATGCCCCTATGAACAAACTACATGATCTGGGCTTCTCGCTCAATCTCAAGAAGTCACAGCTGCAGCCCACGCAGACTCTGACCTTCCTGGGCCTCATCTGGGACACACGCTCAGAGAAGGTCTTCCCGTCGGATGACAAAATCTCGGCCATCAAGAAGGCCACCGCCCACTCCCTCAGCAGAGAGGTGACCTCAGCATGGTGGTACCAACATCTCCTGGGTCTACTTGCAGCGGTCCTATTAGCCGTTCCGCGCACCAGACTAAGGATGGGGAGGTTTCAGCTGCACTTTGCGGCCTCATGGAACCAGACTAGGGACTCTCAATCCGAGATGATCAATGTCCCTCCATCTCTCCACCTGGACCGAACATGGTGGTCCAGGGACTGTAACCTACGGACGGGCAAGCCCTTTCGGTCGCCCTCCCTGCAGGCCACCATCACCACAGACTCCTTGCTCGAGGTCTGGGGAGCCACCTTCGACTGCCTCTCAGTCCATGGCACCTGGACTCAACAGGAGCAGGAATACTGCATCAATTGGTTGGAGCTGAACACCATCTGGCTAGTGCTCCGAGCATTCCTACTGCTTCTTAAGGGGAAGGTTGTCCTCATCCAGACAGACCACTCGACCAGCATGTACTTCGTCAACATGCAGGGAGGCACCAGATCCCCTCCTCTGTGGAGACCGGATATTGGCATGTGGGGAATCCAACCTGGAAGCGAACAATTACGAGTGGCAGCTAAACGACCTTGTTCTTCAGGAGATCTTCAGCAGGTGGGGTCACCCCCACGTGTATCTCTTTGCCACCTGGCACAACAAGAAGTGTCCCCAGTTTGCATCCTGGCAAGGTCAGGGCCCCGGCTCGCTGGCCGGCGCATTTCACCTCCAGTGGACAGGCATGAAAGCCTACGCCTTTCCGCCCACTCCCCTTATCCACAGGGTAATTTGAAAGATCACAGAGTCTCGCTGACTCCGCATGATTCTGATAGCCCCATGGTGGCTGGCCAGGCCATTGTTTTCGGAGCTTTTCAGCCTCTTGGAGGTTCCCCGATTCACCTTCCGATGGACCAAGCACATCTTCTGGCGCAGCCGGGGGACAGTCATCCACCCTGCCCCAGGGAAACTCGCCCTCACATTGTGGTACCTGAGCGGGTAACGCTTCGGCATCTTCGCCTCTCACAAGCCAACCTAGAGATCATACAGGATGCCAGGAGCAAAGCCACCTGCCGCACATACCTTGCAGCCATAGGAGCTTACAGGAACTCGGATGAGGGCGTTTTCTCCTCCTCCAACCCTATAGTCAAACATCTGATGGGTCTCGCTAGGATCTACCCACCCGTCAAGAGACTGCACCCTGCGTGGGACCTTAACATAGTCTTGGGCGCCCTGGCGCACAAACCATTACTGCGAATGGCGTCCGTGGACATAAGGCTGGTCACCATCAAGACGGCCTTACTAGTCGGCCTTAACTCGGCTCGCAGTCAGCGAGTTACAGGCGCTGTTCGCCTCTGAACCATATACCACCTTTCACAAAGACAAGGTAGTCATGCGGATGCACACAGCATTTCTGCCCAAGGTTCCGTAGGCCTTCCACTTGAACGAGGAAATAGTCCTTTCTCCAGCATGGGGTCTGGCATGGATTCACATGCTCATGAATATTCCCCGTCAGGCTGGGAATCCTCTGTAAAGAAAAAATCAGTTTCATTTTCGTTTCTGGACTGTCTTTCTACTATTAACCAATCACTGGTCTCTGGGTCATACTGTCCCCAGCCAATGACTGCCCTCTACCTAAGCCCCTCCTCTGCCTTTTTGCGTTTTTCCAGGGAGATTTATCTCTTTTTTTTTTTTTTTTTTGGTCAATCGAGCCTCAAGCTCCACCGTTACTACTTCCGATTAACGGGGACCCGTTAAGGAATTTTCTACGCCCCTCAAGGGTGAAGTTTTCGTCGAGGTACGCTTCTTGGAGGATTCCAGAATATCTGAGGCCTTCCATGGACATGGCCCAGGACAAGGGAAGCGCGACGCCCGGATCCAAGCTGTTCAGTAACTGCCCTGGATGCGGTTTACAGAATGTGTTCAAGGAGGATGAGCATTCGAGATGTCTCTACTGTCTTCATGAGGACAAGACGCACGTGGAGAAGGACTGTGCGTTTTGCAAGAACCTATCGGAACGGACCATGAGGGATCGTCGTACCCGCCTTGCCAGCTGGCTGGAGAGGGGCCAAGCAGGTGAGAAGAAGAAAAGGTCAGAGCGGTCTTCTATGTCCTGGGAGGGCGCCCCGGCGACTGGGGCCCAACAGAAGGCCAAGCACCGCAAGTCTGCGGGCACCGGGAGCGCCGAAAGGCCAGGCAGGGCGCATCTTCCCCGGCGCCATCAACCACGAGCCAACGCACTGGTTCGGGGAAGAGGAAGTCCTAGAACCCGGGTAAGCTTCTGCAGAGGCCCCGGTCGATCTCGAAGGATTCAGCCGAGGGGGAGCGAGGTGGTGACCCCCCTCCAGGTGAAGGCCCCAAGCGTGTCCAAGGAGGTGAAGGCTTTGATTCACCCAGCGAAGGCCTCTATCGAGGGAGTCGCAGCGGCCCTGGCGAAACCTGTTGGGGCTACACCAGTGGAGGTGACCTCGGGGCCCAGAGATTCCCTGCCTCCGTGGAGGGAATCCTCTTTCCAGCCCATCGACAAGAACCCCGTGAAGACCCCGGCAGAAAAAGGGGGGGGGTGGCCATTACAGACACGGATTTAGCCTCTGAGGAGTAGCTGGTGGAAGCCGTGAAGGACCTCAACGAGAGGTTCAAGAAGGTACGATCCCACGGGGGAGATCCCAAAGAAGTGATCGAAGACCGAGACGGTGGCGCCGACGAGGCCCCAGTGGAGGAGCAGCCACCCCTCCCGTTGCAGCCATTTCCCGAGCCTCAGGATAACTCGGCGGCCATTTTGATGGCAATCCAAACCTTATGCACGGAGATAAGTTCGAGATTGGCACAAACCCCGATGGATGATCCGTCCCGTCGGGAAGCCCTCCAAGCAAGCGGAGGAGAGTTCAACCCCCCCGCCCTTCATGCCCTCACGACCCGTGGAGCCTTCTTCCCCCTCACCGGACCCCAGTGATGACACGACGACGGATACAACGGGGACGGATGACGACGGTGGTGACGACGGGATTGACCTTCCATCACCACCCCCTCGGACTTCCCCGCCCGACAAAATTGGCTACTTCCACGCCATGATCGCCTGGGTATCTGAGCTCTTCCAGCTCTGCCCCGAGGAACAGAAGAAGGAAGGCTTCCTCTATCAACAGCAAGAGGCCAAGAGAAAGACGGTCCTCACGGTACCGTTGCTCAACGATATCTGGGAGGAAGGACTGGCGGTCCTGAAGAACCCGTCAACGACGCATGCCAAAAGGGACCACACGCCGCCCCGTTGTGCCTCAGGGCCCAAACGACGCTGGACTCGGTCGTCTCAGCAGCGGCCAAGAAGAAAGCGGCGGGAGCGACGGCTTCAACCTCTACTTCCCCACCCGACGGCGAGGGAAAGAAATTGGACGCCATGGTGCGACGGGTCATCTCGTCGGCGACAACGACAATTAAGGCGGCCAACGCCCTAGCGATTGTGGCCCGTCACGACAGGGAGCTATGGTACAAGATGGCCCCCCTGCTGGACTTCCTACCGGATGACAACAGGGCAGAGGCACTAGAGCAGGAAGGTGAGGTGGCGTCAGACCACGCCATAACGGTGGCAACAGACATTGCCGACACCGGGTTTTGCCAGTTGGGCAACAGTGTTTGCCTTCGAGGTTGGCTCAAGGCAACAGACTTCCGTCAGGGCATGCAGACCAGGGGGTTGTACATTCCTTTTCGACAGCAACAACCTGTTTGGGAAAACGGTGGATGAGTCGCTGCAGGCCATCAAGGCCGACACAGATGGCCCGAGCTCTAGGAGTCCTTCAGCAACGACGGCCCTTTCGGAGCGCTGGAGGCAGACAGGGGGTCTCCAAAGGATCCGCCGGTGGCTCCTCTATGTACTGCCAGGCGGCCCGCCCAGGAAGCCTACAGAGGTCACTGCAAGCAAGGAGGAGGGTCTTGTCGCCGTCGTCAAGGAGGCAAGACCACTTCCAAGCAGGACTGAACCGGCCGCCCCCACCGAAGCACCCCGGTGGGAGGCCGGCTGACGAAGTTGGTCGGCGTGTGGGAGTCCATCTCCACCAACCGTTGGGTGCTGGATGCCCTGGCCCACGGGCACACTCTCGAATTTCAAAGGAAGTGTCCCCGCATTCCTCCCGTGACCAGGAAGGAAAATCACACCCCTCAACTGCTGTTGGAAGTAAAGGCGATGCTCAAGAAAGGGGCCATCGAGCTCGTCCCAAGAGGCTCTGGGGCTCCGGAGTATACTCAAGATACTTCCTCGTCAAAACAGGTTGGCGCCCCATCCTGGACCTACGTCGGTTAAACAAATACATCAAGGCTCAGAAGTTCAGGATGGTCACCCTCCAGCATGTGCTGGGACAACTGGAGGGGGGCGACTTCCTATTGTCGTTGGATATGGAGGATGCTTACTTCCACATCCCCATTCTAAAAGATCAACGAAAGTTCCTCTGATTCGTAGTCCAGGGACGGCACTACCAGTCCAGAGCCCTGCCGTTCGGATTAATGTCGGCACCCAGGGTGTTCACCAAATGCCTAGTACCAGTGGCAGCGCGGCTGCGCCTGCAGGGGATCCACGTCTACTCCTATCTGGACGATTGGCTCATCCGGGCAAGGACAAGAGAACTCGCCGTCGAACATACAGCGAGGACCGTACACCACCTGACGGAGCTGGGTTTCTCCATCAACTACCCGAAATCCCATTTGATCCCGTCGCAGGTGGCACTGTTCTGGGAGTGAAGCTCGATACAGTGGAACGATTGGCGTCTCTGTCGGAGGAAAGGACGAAGGCCATCTTGGGCAAGGTGCAGCGTCTGCTAACCTCGGACATATCCAGGGTGAGATCCATCAAGTCTCCTCGGAATGATGTCCTCATGCATCTACCTAGTACGCCTGTGCAGGCTACGGATGCGTCCTCTACAGGAGTTCCTCGACGCCCGCAGGATGCAAGCGGCGGGCAGCTTCGAAGACCGGATCCCGCTCGACAAGGCTTTCTTTCGAGCAATTCGGTGGTGGGGCACCCGTGCGCCCCTCACGGCGGGCATGGATTTTCAGATCCCGGCACATCAGTAGACAGTGATGACGGACGCCTCCCTGGAGGGATGGGGTGCACACACCGGAGATCTCCACGCAAGAGGCCTTTGGCTCCCGGAGGAGAGGCCTATCTACATCAACATCCTGGAGCTCCGAGCCGTGTTCTGGGCACTCAAGTCATTCCTCCCGTCCCTCAAGGGCAAGGTCGTGAGTATCTTGACCGACAACACCACCACGATGTTCTACATCCGGAAGCAGGGAGGCACCAGATCCCCAGCCCTATCCAAGGTGGCCCAGGATCTGTGGCACTGGGCCGTCGCCCAGGGGATGTTTCTGGTTCCCTTCCATCTGGCAGGAATAAAAAACACCATCACTGACTCGCTCAGCAGGGAGCTGCGCTCGTGCCACGAGTGGGAGCTATGCCATGCCAGGATTAAGTGGATCGGCTCTTGCAACGATGGGGCAAACCCCAAATCGACCTGTTCGCGACGGTGACGAACTCCAAGTGCCAGCGGTTCACCAGCAGGTTTCCCCAGCCGAGGAGCATGGGCGATGCTTTCTCGTTCTCCTGGGACGGCCTGTTCCTGTACGCGTTCCCTCCGTTGGCGTTGTTACTGCAACTCGTCAACCAGCTCAAGAGGTCCTGGTGCAGGATGATCATTGTCGCACCGGCTTGGCCAAGGCAGATCTGGTTCCCGGACCTTCTGGTCTTGTCAACGTCCCCACCAGTCAAACTGTCGATGGACGCAGACCTCCTCTCCAGAGGAGGCGCCATCCTTCAACACGACCCGCAGTCGCTGAACTTGCAGGCCTGGTTTCTGCTGCACTAGAGTTTAGAGGGTACAATATCCCTGCGGACTGCAGAGAGGTTCTTGCAAAGGCCAGATTGCCTCAACTCTCAAGTGCTACGGACACAAGTGGAAGAGATTCTCTGTCTGGTGCCGTGCACAGAAGATTAACCCTCTACGGATTACGGCTCCAAGTGCTGCCGTACTTACTGTCGCTGGCCAAAGCTGGAATAGCTCACGCTTCCATCAAGATTCATCTGGCAGTGATTTCCCGATACACCAGAACTGCAGGACGGTCATCCCTGTGGTCTCATCGCCTGGTGAACGAGTTTATGAAAGGACTGTTCTGATCGTTCCTTCCGGTGAAGGCTCCAGCCCCGGCGTGTGAGTTCAACGTGGTGCTGACCAGGCTCATGGGTCCGCCATTCGAGCCGTTGCATTCGGCCCCGTTGAAGTTCCTGTCATGGAAGACAGCATTCCTTGTGGCCATCACCTCGGCACGACGCATGGGAGAGATTCAGGCCCTATCCTGCAAGCCTCCATACTTGACTTTTCACGAGACGAGGGTGGTGCTGAGGATGCACCCCTCCTTCATGCCCAAGGTGCCGTCGGACTTCCATCTCAACGAGCCCTGGGTGTTACCGGTTTTCTTCCCGTCGCCTTTATCGCCGGCCGAGAGACTTTGCACTCGCTGGGTGTAGCTAGAGCTCTGAAGTTCTACGTGGACCGAGCAAAGAGTTTTCAGAAGACATCACAGCTGTTTGTGAACTTTGGACCTGTGAACCAAGGGAAGGCTCTCTCAAAGGCTTCCATTTCCAGATGGCTCTCCGGCTGCATCATGCACTGTCACCGGTTGGCAAACCGGCCGCTGCCCGGCCGTCCGAGAGCCCATTCGACCAGAGCGATTGCTGCTACCTCGGCGTTCTTGTCTGGTGTGCCCCTGCTGGACATCTGCAGGGCTGCTGCGTGGAGGTCGACGCACACCTTCACGAGATTCTACTGCGTCGACCGGGATTCCAGGGAGGAGTCCAGAGCCGGCCAGGCAGTGCTGCACAACCTGTTGGATTGAGGTGAGCCTGGTGAGGAGGTAAGAGATGCTTAATGTTGATCCTTGCCTCCTCCCGTGGTTGTGCATGTGTGTACTGCTATGTATTCTTATATTCATGAGCATGTGAATCCATGCCAGACCCCATGCTGGAGAAGGAACAAGTTACTTACCTGTAACTGTTGTTCTCCAGCATGGGTCTGGCATGGATTCACATGCGAACCCTCCCTCCTACCCCTCTGCAGCTCTTCACTTGATCATACTGCCACTTTACGTGCTACCAAATCTGAAGATGGCTGCCAGAGGAGGGGCTTAGGTAGAGGGCAGTGATTGGCTGGGGACAGTATGACCCCGAGACCACTGATTAGTTTCTGAACTGTCTTTCTACTAGTAACCAAACAGATTTTTTCTTTACCGAGGATTCCCAGCCTGACTGGGAATATTCATGAGCATGTGAATCCATGCCAGACCCATGCTGGAGAACAACAGTTACAGGTAAGTAACTTGTTCCTTCTATGTTTTTTCCCAATCCCAGGGACGGAGCACAGAGGGTACTGCACTGCCTGGATGTCGGGCGTGCCCTAAAATTATACTTGGACAGCACCATGGGCTTCTGCAAGTCGGACACACTGATTTTCACTTTTGGAGGCTCAAGACCAGGCTATCAGGCCTCTAAGGCTTCCATATCCTGCTAGATGGTCTCTGCCATCAAAGAAGCGTACGAGGGCCAGCACAAGCCATTTCCGGCCAACATGCAAGCCCACGCAGTCGGGGCCAAGGCAACGGCCATTGCAATCCAGCGCCATGTCTCTTGGCAAGTCATAAGCAGGGCGGCCACTTGGGCCTCTCCCTCGGCTTTCTGTAAGCACTAATGTTTGGATGCCAGCTCCAGATCTGATGCAGCCTTCGGACCGGAGGTTCTCAGGAACCTATTTGCTTAAGGAGGGTCTCCTTTCCACCCTGGGGCTACATTCAGTTGTAATCACCTATTCAATTCAGTATGGAGGAAAGGGGACGGGACGTAAGAGTAATTATAAGTTACTCACTGTAGTGACTAACATACTCTTAGTCCATAGTCCCGTTTCCTCCATACGTCCCACCAACCTGCCCCCCTAATAATACTGGTGTCATTAGGCAATGTTAAATCTATTGTCGATGCATCAATGGGGGCTGAGGTGTGGCGCCGGAGGGCGGAGTAAGGGCAGCGCATGCTCCCTGGGTTGCACCCCCACGCGCCTCTAAATTTAAAGGGAAGGAGGTTTTTTCTGGTAAAAAAAGGTTCCGTCTCCCGTCCCTTGGAAGGGACGCCCCATGCAGTATAGAGGAAAGGGGACTATAGACGTACATTAGTCACTACGTTGAGTAACTTATCATTTTTTTATACTTTTTATAATGGAAAAAGGGAGCCTCAGCATATAAAAGACTGAGGGGTAAGGGAGCCTCAACGTACAAATACTGGGAAACAAGGGACGCTCAGCCATAATAGGTTGAGAAGGTAGTACCACGCATTATTCTTTTATGACGATAAAAGCAATGGGATGCTCAGCATATTAAAAAAGCTGGGAAGGTGGTATTACAAGGACATGAGGAAAATAAGTAGTGGCTCGGTATAAGGAATGGGTCTGGATTTTAGTCAATTATTTTTGCATATTTTTTTTTGCTATCTTTTGTGCTAAAAATCAAAGGAAGGTGGATGAGTCGATGTGTGTGTGTGAAAACAAAATGTAAAAGAATAAAAGGGGTAGGGGAAAAAGTGGGTTGATCTATATATTTGTTTAACAAGCAGCAGCGAGCTCAACACAGTAGTAAGGTCTAAGTAAAGCAGTAGGGACGCTCGAAACATTATGGGGGAAGAAACTCCAATAAAACACATACATAGGGTCCTTCCACTGTATTGTGACAGGATAGATAAATATCACAAACAATGGATATTGGAAACAAAGGAAGGGGGAATGTCCGCCTCCTGGCCATAGCCAGGCTCCCATAACAAACATGCTAGAAAAAATGTCCATCTTTTTAGCAGCAAAATATAAGGGCACAGATTCCAAAAAAAGAAGATATTCTAGATCTCTGATGATTATTGGAGGATGTGGAAGATGAAAAAGAGATCCAATGTAAAGGGATATACCCCGTAACGGCTAAAACTGCAGTAGAGTATACAAATTCAGTCTATAAACCTCCAATGGTTGAGCGAGTGTCAACAGGATTAGCAACTGGGGGTGGGCGGGGGTACCTCAAGAGCTTTTGCCCCTCCACCTACATATAACCCATCCACAAGCGCCGACAGGCCCGTAGCATCAGTGTACCCAGGGGTGGGGGGTTTTTACAAGCAGATATAAACGAGTTAAGAGCATTGCAGGAAAGGTTTGTCAGGTTACAAGAACCTGAAGTATCACCAGAAATAAGGGTACCAGTGCAGAAAATAGGGGATTGGAAGTCAGGAGATTTTTTTGATTAGATTGAACCCTGGGGCAATAAGAATTGTTTGTGTCGAAAAAGATGATGGGGCGAGGGTATGGACGGTCCTGGGACAAGAAGTAGAACAAGCAAGGGAAAATTAATGGGAAGATCAAGGTGGCAGAAATAATGAAGATGCAGGGCAAGAAAGAGATCAAGGAGAGGATGCGGCGAGAAACCAGTTCCCGCCACAAGAGCCAGTGAGGAGGGATAGACCAAGAAATCGACCAGATTTAATGGTGGTAGTACAATATCAGAAGAAAACTAAAAAAGGGATAAACAAAATGGACATGCAGATACCTCATACATAAAGAAGTAGGGATAACGCAGTATGTGCAATGGCCTCAAATGGACACATAATTTGATTAAAGCTCTCCCCCAGCTTACAGCCGGAGCCAGTTAATGGATCTATGAATTGGAAAAACAAACAGCAGGGGGGTAGCCTTAGCACTAGGAGACCGTAAGAGTTTACCGGTCGCCATAGTTGGGGACCAGGCTGGGGACATATGGACAAGGGCTGTGTGCCCTGGGGTAAGTCTTGCAGATAATGAGCATGATGGAGCAGCCTTTAATGAGGTATGGGTAAGGGTATGGGATGCCCTATGAAGGATGTACACAAATACCCCAGACTTGCATTCTTTAATACAATGCACAATGGGTGATGTTGAGGACCCAGTTGGGTATATTCTGTTACAGGAAATGTGGAGAGTTGACAGGAGGGCAATGGGACCATTCGGTACTATTTTTCTATTTTATTGTAAAGAGGGGATTACCAAAAGAGGTCCAGAAGGCACTAGATAAAATACTGGGAGTTGAAGCCAAAGGTTAGGCTTTAGATGCAAAGTATAATAGTCCACCATTTGTAAGAGAATTAAGGAGTGGGACAGGGAGACAGCCCAGAAGCGGTAAACGGATGAGGCTAAACTAGTGGAAAAGAAATTATATAAGGTTGCCATCCAAGCACAGGTGACGGCATCGGCTCTGGGCGGGAAAGGACAGGAGACACAATTGTGGCACTATGGGGCGAAGGAGGACAGGGACAATAGGGTCGGGGGGACAGTACCCAAATCCACAGTGGCAGTATGAAGGAGCACCAAGGGGAAGAGGAGGATTTTGAGGTGCCAGTGCAGGAGGCTTTGGGGGAATAGGGCCCCGGGGAGGGGAATTGGGAACATCACATTGGTGGTATTGCGGGAGATGGGGGCATTTCGCAAGGGAATGCAGGAACAAGCCTGGGATGAGATTTAATTATGGGCCATCACCTCCAGGGCAGGGATTCCAAGGGCCTCAAGGAATGGGACAACATCAATTTTGGTGACAGGGTCAACATCATTGCCCTTTTGAGTCTGACAGGCAAGGGCAACGTGGACAAAAACCACAGCAGGGTGTGGGAACACAGTTTAACAGGGTGGCAGGGGGAACGGCACCTCATTCCAAGTTAAAAAGGCGGGGGACAGCCCTTTTTCTTTCCCTGGGACAAATTCATATTCTGATTGGGACAGCCCACATAGAGCACTTCCGTGTCCAATCCTATTGACATCCGCACACCCTGAAGAGGAGCCCTTGGTGGAGGCGGAAATAGGAAACAAGGAATTTATATTTATGGTAGTTTCAGGTGCAACTAAATCATGCATTATAGAGGGGAACTTTCCATTATCCGGTAAAGCTCTTGACACGCAGGGATTATCTGGGGCTATTTCTACAGTGCCTTATCCTGAGGAGCTGGATATAAAAGTGGGAGGGAAAGTAGTACAAGCCCCCTTGTTATATTCAGAGAGTTCCCTTGTTGACTTGTTGGGTAGGGATCTGCTCATTAAACTAAATGTAACTATATAATTCACAGATCATGCGGTAGAGTGTTACATTCCAGGTATGTTTGTAGTTGAGCAATGGTAATAATCAATGCAATGGCAAGGGAGTCAGTAGTCTGTGGGGTTCCTGTGGTCCCGGACATATTTGTCTGTGGTATCAAGGTATTAGCAAAAGCAGTGCCTTAAATTGTGACAAAATGTTGGCGAGTGCCCACAGATTTTATTTTCCGACCCATGGTGCCACCTGAGATGGTGGCAGGGACAATATTGTCCTTAGATTTGCAAGCACTAATAGTGTCAGACAAGATTAGTGTTGAATGAAACAGACCAGGACGGGTGCAAATGTACTATGTGTAGACCTGACGGTACAATTGAAAGAAATGACTGATGAGGAGTTATTTGAGGACAGTGAGCAAATGGGGAGATCATTTTGGAAATCTGCATCCCCTGTGATATCATGATGCAGTATAGGAAGGTACAGTTCTCCCTGATGGCAGTGGTGACCCCGTCTTTATTTTTTGAAGGGGGCATATGATGTGCAAGCACAATTATGGACTGTTAATCCACATGTTGGGTTACTGAGAGATGTGACCCCAGTACAGATTACATTGAAGTCAAGAGCAGTACTCCAGAGAGTGCGGCAGTACCCATTGTCAAGGGAAGCGGAGGAAGGGATTAAATGCACTATTCACGCTCTATTAGAGCAATGGATCATTGTGCCATCCACCTCCCCGTGTATTTCGGCCATAGACCCAGTAAAAAAAGCAACCGGGGGTAGTTGGAGGATGATCCAGGATCTACGTCCTCTTAATGATGTGGTGCAGGAGGAGTTTCCGGTAGTCCCAAATCTGGCAACAATCTTATATAGCATTCTCAAGACACCGACCTACTTCAGTGGTGGATCTGAAGAATGCGTTCTTCTCAATCCCACTTCACCGTGATTCATATCTCACTGCGTTTACACATGGTCAACGGCGCTTCGAGCACACAAGATTGCCTCAAGGGTACTATGTAAGTCAAAGTATTTTCAATAGAGTACTGTATGCCAACTTGGGAAATGTTCACGTGCCTAGCACCAGTATGTGTATGATCTGCTGGTACGTAGTGAAAATGAACATTAGTGCAGGAGGGATTCTGTTGCATTATTGCAATTGAAGCGTAGAAGACAGATAAAAAGACGCTAAAATACTACCAACAGGAGGGAATATACTTGGGGCAACTTATTTCTGCAAATGGGGGAAAAATATTACCATATAGTGCGGCCGCAGGACGTGCCACCCCTAGGCCCAGTAATGTCAAGGAAATGCAGCATTCTTTGAGCTTATGTAATTATTGTAGGGCATGGATCCTAGACTACACAAGGCCGCTGTTACAAAGTCTCAGAGAAGGACAGAAGACAAAAAATGGTAAATTGGAATGGACTGAAGAAATGGCTAGACAATTTGAGGAGTTAAAAGTAGCTATTTGGACGGGCCCTGTTTTAGCAACTCCGGATTCTACACAGGAGTTTTATTTATTTTCCCACTCTGATGGTTGGCTCACGACAGCAGTATTGACCCAAAAGAGCACAATGGGCCACAAGCCATTGGCTTATTTTAGTGGGATGCTTGACTCAGTCATGCAGGGACAGTTCGTGTGCGAAGAAGCACTCGCTGCATTTGTGATAGAGAGAAACGTTAATTGGTTCTCATGGGGTGCTCTGTTACCTTGTTTGTAGAACAGTCAGTATTCACCATTTTGGAAAGGTCTAAATCGACCTTGACAATTCAGAGATCCTCTGCATATGAGATTATAATATCCAAACCTCATATTCATATAGAAAGGTGTAGGACGGTGAATCCCACCACGTTTTTGACAGAGGTATCCACTCATGATGACCTGAAAATTCATGACTGTGCTACATACGAGGGTAAATCTAAAGCTAGACAGTGCATTGACAGAAGGGGAGCCACTATATGTTGATGGGTCATCAACAATTGACCAGGAGATGGGACAAAGGCATACAGGGGCAGCAGTTGTGCGCGGTGAAGGGGGTGACCATGAAGTTCTGATCATGAAAAGATGACCTATGCATTTTTCAGCTCTGGCAGCGGAACGTGTCCCTCTCATTGAGAGCCTCTCAAAGGCAGTGTCACCATCTACTCAGACTCGGCATGTCACAACAGTGCATGCAGGTCTGTCTCGGTTGAAGAGGAGAGGTTTTCGGAGGGCAGAGGCCTCTCCAGTGCAGTATGCAAGGCTATTGGAAGAACTGATTGAAGCCTTATTGTGGCCCTCTGCTGTGGCAGTCGTCAAAATGTGCTGTCCATACTAATGCAACAGATGAAATTTCTAAGTGCAACACAGCTGCAGAGTTGACAGCCTATCTTCCAGATACAATGTTAACAGAAAGTGCTGTGACCACCCCTGTAGAGAGGGAGACCACAGTTACATACACAGCATTGCCTATATCACAGATTATAGAGTTGCAAGGGAAAGCACCTGAGGAGAAAAAGGAGCTGTGGTTGCGGAGGGGATACAAACAGTCTTGCACTGATTTATTGTGGAGGCAGATTTCTGGGAAGGTGTTGATGCCCCAAGAAGTACTCTGTGGCATTTGAGCAACTAAATCCCGCTTACCCCCTCAGCTGCAAACAACATATTGTGGCAGTTACTGAGGAGAACTAGTTTGTGCCAAACCTCCAGGAGAGCATTTAAAAAAAGCAATGCATTGTCTGACATGCCAAAGTTTCAGCACAGGGATGCCATTATGAACATTAAGAGGTACATTACCTCGCCCTATAGGGCCATTCCGTGAACTGCATATAAATTATGCAGAAATGGGGGGAAAGGTGCAATGGATATAGGTACCTTATTGTGGTGGTTTGCCCCTTTTCAAGGTTGTTGGAGGCAGGACCATGTGCACACCCGGATGCAAAGTGTCCAGCACGGTTCCCGGTCAGAGAGGTGTTTCCACAATGGGGCGTGTGCTAAGTATTGAGATCAGATAATGGCACACATTTATTTAATTTGCTATTTCAGCATGTTGCAGCGCTATTGGGCATAAAATATCGAATGTGCTCAATTTACCTCCCTCAGGCTAATGGCGTTGTGGAGAGGATCAATGGTGTTTTGAAGAGGAAACTGTCAAAATTGTGTTCCATGTTGAAGAAAAACTGGGTGCACTGTTTGCCCTTGGCCCTCCTCAGTTTACGCGCGCAGCCTAGTAAGGACAACCATTTGACACCACATGAAATAGTCGCAGGCAGGCGTATGCAAACCCCCACATCCCTTGTGAGCTAAGAGTCCGATGCACATCAAGCAGTGACAGTACTAGGAGAGGAATTTAGGGAATATTCAATGGAACTAACACGTGCTATCAAATAGATCTCTGGACAGATTACGCCATCCAGGAGCGAAGGACAGGACACACCGGAAGGGACATCAACTGCAAACATATCTGCCACAACTGGACCATTATTGCTTGGGGTCTACGTAAAATAAAAGTGTGCGTCGATGGAACAATCCTAGGTTCCAAGGTCCATATGAGGTTCTGTTCTGTATGCCTCTCGCCGTCCGCGTGAAGGAGTTAAGATATTGGGTGCATCTCTTGGATGTCCCAAGAGCACCTGAGACAAAGCCAAGCTCAATCACCAGAGTAAGGACATGGCCAAAGAAAGATTTTAAGTAAAGGATCAGTGCCAGGGTGGTGTGCAGTGGCACCCGCCTCATTTTTCTTTATTCTTTCTTTACTTTTGAAATTTAGTATTCTTTTATTTTCTTGAATTTTTTTCAAATGTTTGATTTTTCTAATTTTGAAGGTCCGGAACCTGGTCAGCCCTGGTGGGAAAAGGGTACCCCCTCTTCCCCCCCGTTCCTTTCTCTCCCTCTGCCCTTTCCCTCCCCCTCTTTCTTTCTTTTTCTTGTTCTTGCTCTTTCTCTTTCCCTCTCTTTCCCCGTCTCTCTTGCTCTCCCCCTCTTTCTTTCTCTTGCTCTCCCCCTCTTTCTTTCTCTTGCTCTCCCCCTCTTTCTTTCTCTTGCTCTCCCCCTCTTTCTTTCTCTTGCTCTCCCCCTCTTTCTTTCTCTTGCTCTCCCCCTCTTTCTTTCTCTTGCTCTCCCCCTCTTTCTTTCTCTTGCTCTCCCCCTCTTTCTTTCTCTTGCTCTCCCCCTCTTTCTTTCTCTTGCTCTCCCCCTCTTTCTTTCTCTTGCTCTCCCCCTCTTTCTTTCTCTTGCTCTCCCCCTCTTTCTTTCTCTTGCTCTCCCCCTCTTTCTTTCTCTTGCTCTCCCCCTCTTTCTTTCTCTTGCTCTCCCCCTCTTTATTTCTCTCTTGCTCTCCCTCCCTCTTTATTTCTCTCTTGCTCTCCCTCCCTTTTGCTTTCTCTTGCTCTCCCTCCCTTTTGCTTTCTCTTGCTCTCCCTCCCTTTTGCTTTCTCTTGCTCTCCCTCCCTCTTGCTTTCTCTTGCTCTCCCTCCCTCTTGCTTTCTCTTGCTCTCCCCCCTCTTGCTTTCTCTTGCTCTCCCCCCTCTTGCTTTCTCTTGCTCTCCTCCCTCTTGCTTTCTCTTGCTCTCCCCCTCTTGCTTTCTCTTGCTCTCCCCCTCTTGCTTTCTCTTGCTCTCCCTCCCTCTTGCTTTCTCTTGCTCTCCCTCCCTCTTGCTTTCTCTTGCTCTCCCTCCCTCTTGCTTTCTCTTGCTCTCCCTCCCTCTTGCTTTCTCTTGCTCTCCCTCCCTCTTGCTTTCTCTTGCTCTCCCTCCCTCTTGCTTTCTCTTGCTCTCCCTCCCTCTTGCTTTCTCTCGCTCTCCCTCCCTCTTGCTTTCTCTCGCTCTCCCTCCCTCTTGCTTTCTCTCGCTCTCCCTCCCTCTTGCTTTCTCTCGCTCTCCCTCCCTCTTGCTTTCTCTCGCTCTCCCTCCCTCTTGCTTTCTCTCGCTCTCCCTCCCTCTTGCTTTCTCTCGCTCTCCCTCCCTCTTGCTTTCTCTCGCTCTCCCTCCCTCTTGCTTTCTCTCGCTCTCCCTCCCTCTTGCTTTCTCTCGCTCTCCCTCCCTCTTGCTTTCTCTCGCTCTCCCTCCCTCTTGCTTTCTCTCGCTCTCCCTCCCTCTTGCTTTCTCTCGCTCTCCCTCCCTCTTGCTTTCTCTCGCTCTCCCTCCCTCTTGCTTTCTCTCGCTCTCCCTCCCTCTTGCTTTCTCTCGCTCTCCCTCCCTCTTGCTTTCTCTCGCTCTCCCTCCCTCTTGCTTTCTCTCGCTCTCCCTCCCTCTTGCTTTCTCTCGCTCTCCCTCCCTCTTGCTTTCTCTCGCTCTCCCTCCCTCTTGCTTTCTCTCGCTCTCCCTCTCTCTTGCTTTCTCTTGCTCTCCCTCCTCTCTTGCTTTCTCTTGCTCTCCCTCCTCTCTTTCTGTTTCTCTTGCTCTCCTTTCCTCTTTCTTTCTCTTGCTCTCCCTCCCACTCTTTCCGTTTCTCTTGCTCTCCCTCCCTCTTTCTCTGTATCTCTTGCTCTTTTGCTCCCCCTCCCTCTCTTGCTCCCCCTCCCCCTCTTGTCTCTTGCTCTCCCTCCCTTTCTCTTGCCCCCTCCCTTTCTCTTGCCCCTCTTTCTCTCCCTCCGCCTCTTGCTCTCCCTCCGCCTCTTGCTCTCCCTCCGCCTCTTGCTCTCCCTCCGCCTCTTGCTCTCCCTCCGCCTCTTGCTCTCCCTCCGCCTCTTGCTCTCCCTTTCTCTTGCCCCCTCTTGCTCTCCCTCCACCTCTTGCTCTCCCTTTCTCTTGCCCCCTCTTGCTCTCCCTCCGTCTCTTGCTCTCCCTCGCCCTTTGTCTCTTGCTCTCCCTCGCCCTTTGTCTCTTGCTCTCCCTCGCCCTTTGTCTCTTGCTCTCCCTCGCCCTTTGTCTCTTGCTCTCCCTCGCCCTTTGTCTCTTGCTCTCCCTCGCCCTTTGTCTCTTGCTCTCCCTCCCCTTTTGTCTCTTGCTCTCCCTCCCCCTTTGTCTCTTGCTCTCCCTCCCTTTCTCTTGCTCTCCCTCCGTCTCTTGCTCTCCCTCCGCCTCTTGCTCTCCCTTTCTCTTGCCCTCCCTCCCCCTCTTTGTCTCTTGCTCTCCCTCCGCCACTTGCTCTCCCTTTCTCTTGCCCTCCCTCCCCCACTTGCTCTCCCTCCCCCACTTGCTCTCCCTCCCCCACTTGCTCTCCCTCCGCCACTTGCTCTCCCTCCGCCTCTTGCTCTCCCTCCGCCTCTTGCTCTCCCTCCGCCTCTTGCTCTCCCTCCGCCGCTTGCTCTCCCTCCGCCGCTTGCTCTCCCTCCGCCGCTTGCTCTCCCTCCGCCGCTTGCTCTCCCTCCGCCGCTTGCTCTCCCTCCGCCGCTTGCTCTCCCTCCGCCGCTTGCTCTCCCTCCGCCGCTTGCTCTCCCTCCGCCGCTTGCTCTCCCTCCGCCGCTTGCTCTCCCTCCGCCGCTTGCTCTCCCTCCGCCGCTTGCTCTCCCTCCGCCGCTTGCTCTCCCTCCGCCGCTTGCTCTCCCTCCGCCGCTTGCTCTCCCTCCGCCGCTTGCTCTCCCTCCGCCGCTTGCTCTCCCTCCGCCGCTTGCTCTCCCTCCGCCGCTTGCTCTCCCTCCGCCGCTTGCTCTCCCTCCGCCGCTTGCTCTCCCTCCGCCGCTTGCTCTCCCTCCGCCGCTTGCTCTCCCTCCGCCGCTTGCTCTCCCTCCGCCGCTTGCTCTCCCTCCGCCGCTTGCTCTCCCTCCGCCGCTTGCTCTCCCTCCGCCGCTTGCTCTCCCTCCGCCGCTTGCTCTCCCTCCGCCGCTTGCTCTCCCTCCGCCGCTTGCTCTCCCTCCGCCGCTTGCTCTCCCTCCGCCGCTTGCTCTCCCTCCGCCGCTTGCTCTCCCTCCGCCGCTTGCTCTCCCTCCGCCGCTTGCTCTCCCTCCGCCGCTTGCTCTCCCTCCGCCGCTTGCTCTCCCTCCGCCGCTTGCTCTCCCTCCGCCGCTTGCTCTCCCTCCGCCGCTTGCTCTCCCTCCGCCGCTTGCTCTCCCTCCGCCGCTTGCTCTCCCTCCGCCGCTTGCTCTCCCTCCGCCGCTTGCTCTCCCTCCGCCGCTTGCTCTCCCTCCGCCGCTTGCTCTCCCTCCGCCGCTTGCTCTCCCTCCGCCGCTTGCTCTCCCTCCGCCGCTTGCTCTCCCTCCGCCGCTTGCTCTCCCTCCGCCGCTTGCTCTCCCTCCGCCGCTTGCTCTCCCTCCGCCGCTTGCTCTCCCTCCGCCGCTTGCTCTCCCTCCGCCGCTTGCTCTCCCTCCGCCGCTTGCTCTCCCTCCGCCGCTTGCTCTCCCTCCGCCGCTTGCTCTCCCTCCGCCGCTTGCTCTCCCTCCGCCGCTTGCTCTCCCTCCGCCGCTTGCTCTCCCTCCGCCGCTTGCTCTCCCTCCGCCGCTTGCTCTCCCTCCGCCGCTTGCTCTCCCTCCGCCGCTTGCTCTCCCTCCGCCGCTTGCTCTCCCTCCGCCGCTTGCTCTCCCTCCGCCGCTTGCTCTCCCTCCGCCGCTTGCTCTCCCTCCGCCGCTTGCTCTCCCTCCGCCGCTTGCTCTCCCTCCGCCGCTTGCTCTCCCTCCGCCGCTTGCTCTCCCTCCGCCGCTTGCTCTCCCGCTCTCCCGCTTGCTCTCCCGCTCTCCCGCTTGCTCTCCCGCTCTCCCGCTTGCTCTCCCGCTCTCCCGCTTGCTCTCCCTCCGCCGCTTGCTCTCCCGCTCTCCCGCTTGCTCTCCCGCTCTCCCGCTTGCTCGCTTGCTCTCTTGCTCTCCCGCTTGCTCGCTTGCTCTCTTGCTCTCCCGCTTGCTCGCTTGCTCTCTTGCTCTCCCGCTTGCTCTCCCGCTCTCCCGCTTGCTCGCTTGCTCTCTTGCTCTCCCGCTTGCTCGCTTGCTCTCTTGCTCTCTTGCTCTCCCGCTCGCTCGCTTGCTCTCTTGCTCTCCCGCTCGCTCGCTTGCTCTCCCGCTTGCTCGCTTGCTCTCTTGCTCTCCCGCTCGCTCGCTTGCTCTCCCGCTCGCTCGCTTGCTCTCCCGCTCGCTCGCTTTAATGTCATTTGTTCTAGGAATTATGCATTATATCTTTTTGGTATTACATTGTTTTGTGCAACAATGGTCGTGGTTTTTGGAGTGTATGAAGGTATGTCTGTCGGATGGGGTGGCCATATAAAGGAGGGGGGGGGTGGACAGTTGGAAAATAATGCTAGTATGAATAGGTCTATGATAAAGGATCAAACAATGTCTTGCATTTTGCCGGCAACCCCATACAAGTTTTCTTAGACACATTAAACGGGAAGTACGAAAGACAAATGATTTATATAAGCCTACTTGCACCTCCCACCATCCTGGAGGGGCAAGTGTTCGCTGGCCACCCTGCACTCAGTGCTCCTAGTGATCCCGGAAGAACACCTGAAGGGAGAAGAAATGCCTGTCAATGTGCCAACAGCCACTCCAGCACCTAAAGAAGCAGAAAGAAACTTGCAGATCACACATGAATTTGGTATGCTGCCATAAAAAGGATGATTTCATCAGCAGGGAAGAAAGAAGAGATAAACCAGTCTCAAAGGACTCTTCCGCACTGCTCAGAGGAATACCTGATGAGTATCGACTTTTTAGCTCAGCAAAGACTTTCTTTTCATCTTTTTTGGCTCGGGACAAGCAGCTGCTAACGCCAATTGGGTGAATATAGTCCGATGGGAGCTAGTCCAGCAGGCCAATGACAGAGAAAATGGGTTCAATGCCATCAAAGTAGGGCTCTGTTCATTGAGACTCATGACGATGCAGAACCGCTACATGCTGGATTTTCTAACAACCATAGAAGGAGTGTGTAAAAAGTCGGGAAGTAGCTGCTGCACTTTTGTTCCCCCGTAGGATCCTGAGAATGGGTTACTATCCCACATCGAGGGTGATGCACAATCTAGGTGTTCAAATGCAGAAAGAAGGTGGAGTTCAGAATACGGATTGGCTATCGCTTGCCTTTGTTTGGGTCCCATCTTGGATGGGGGCTGCAGTAAAAATACTGGTGCCTGTTATCGTGTTCTTCTTGGTCCCATTCTGCACGTGCCAATTTTGTGTCCCATGTTTTCAATATAGTTCCTAATAGTGCAAAGATGATATCAATTGGGGATCTAAAACACCTTGCCGTACAATAAACAGCGAAACTCAAACTAATATTTCTGAGGTTGTGGAGATGTTGGGTGGGGATGAGTTTGTTGCTGTAGAAGTTAACAAAAGCGGGGAATGTTGGTAAGGAACTTGGGTCCTCCCTCACCTCCAAGCGCTTTAGAATTAGGAAAGATTTCTTTTGACTTCTTTTAGGCACTATAATGGGGGGCAGGAGGGGCCCTGGTTAGGCTTTTCCATGTAAATCTCATATACACAGATATTGGCAGGCACTGAAAAAGGTAGTTACTGTTTGAATATAAAGCACAATTAACTGTTAGCTGAATACATTTGTGAATGTCAAATTCTATGCATTTCTAAAATCTTAGGACGGTATGAGTTAAAGCACTCCCCCCTCCCCACCCTCCCTTCCTGGAAAAAATGCAGCCTGTGCTAAAGATAGGACTACAGTGTTCTGCGGTGCTCGCAGCACACAAAGTTACTGACCAGCTGTCTGCTGTCGGTCAAGAGCCCATGCATGCTAAAATGTATTTTCATGCTCGGTGCACAAAATGCAGAATGGGACAGATTATTAAAATAAGATTTAAAGGAGATTACAGGACCAGATAAAAACATTAGTATGAGTGAAATATTGAGAGAAGGACAGGAATTTTTATAGATACATAAATGTTCATAGGTAGCAAAATGAAGGAAAGCACGAGCCTACAGTGTATTTTTTACATAGGCTAGCAAAATGTACAGTAGCATGTCCTGACAGAAACCACTGACCATGAAATAAGGAAGACTTTGGAGCATCCATTGTATGGCAGCAGGACAGTTTGGGATGGAGCCATGCCCGTATCCAGCGACACAACTGCAGCAAGCCAGGAGTATATAAACCCCTGCCTTGCCTCACTGTTGCAGGAGAAGGGAATGCAAGAGGGACAGGAGAAGACCGTTTAAGGAGTAGGGTTCTTTGCTACCAGCCTCATTTTCTGTAATATTAAACTTGTTATCCTTGCAAGATAGACTATTGGACTTACTTCCCTAAAGGGTATTTACTCTGGTGTGAGTGTGTATTAGGCAAGGTTTGTATGCAGTACCCTTTGGGACCACTACATACAACTAGGACTACAGGTGTAAGCAAACCAACCTTTGGTATAAGTCTGTACTACAGTTTTTGTAGCAGAGCTGAGCAGCCAGGCTTATCTTAAGAGGGGAATGTGAGCAGTAATGATGTTACACAGAGGTCTACAATCACAAGTGTTGAAATAAACTCTTACACTCAAGGTTTCTTTGATGAATACTTATTCATTTATTTATCTGTCAGTTATAAAACATTCATAAGAAGGAGGCAATATTGTCACAAACAAATATACTTCAATACTAATTCAGAATACTTTTCAAGAGGAGTAAAAGGCAAAGCTTATTAGAACATGAAAGGTTACAATTTTTCTTAGACAGTGCAAATACTTTGAATTCACGAGAAGATTCAGTAGGCTAGGCCAAAGTCAATGGGCTAAAGTCTGGGATAGGATAAAGCGGTTCTGGTAAGTAAACGGCAAAGTATCTGCAAAAGTTCTCAGAAGTAGTTTGTAAAAAGAATATGCTGGGTCACAAGCTGACTAGGCCAGCGAGTTGCAAAAGTTTTAAGCACTTTCACCGCGAGAGGTAAGTACTGTCTTATTTCCACAGTACCTTACAATGAAGAAAAAGATGCAGCTGGTCACTTCTGTTCCTGGCAGTTCCTGCAGATCTCGCTCTTCCTGGGCCTCAGTTGTGGGGACTAGAGAGAGGACGTCGGAGGACTCTTGCACTGGGACTGGTCAAAAAGCTCGCAAATGACAAATCTTTAATTCCGGTAGCTGTGAGTAAAGCACACAAACTGGTGTCCCTCTCCCTGGTTATACAGATTCCTGCAGCACTCTGAGGAAAATGCAACCAGCTCCGAGATTGGTATCCAGGTGGCTTATTGTCAGGTGGCTTACTGTCGAGTTGATTGGTCCCACCGTCTCAAAGGGAGAAGTAGTCCTTGCAGGGGCTTCTCTGTCGAGGTGAACTTGGTGATTCGGACCTGCAGCAGGGCTTCACCGGGCAAACCAACGGCCCAGGAGTTGCAGCAGCAGTCCTCTTCAAGCTTGTCTTTGGTTCTTTCGTTCCAGTGGTTGACTCTGCCTTCCAAGCCAAGATACTCGCCTTTTATTCAGTTCTCTCCCATTCATTCCAGCCTAGCTGTCACTTACCCAGCAGGGTGGCTGTCCTTGCCGGACAGTTAGCCAGCCAATTATATCAAAGTGCATTTGGGTCTCCTAGGAGACTAAGCACAGGCAGTTTCGGGCACCTCCCTCACTTCCTGCCTACCCCAGTCACCCTGGAGCCAGAGGCGGGTTTCACTCCTGAAGCCTGCCAAAGGCGAATGAACGAAGAGACCAAACCTGGTTTGGCGCGCAGAGCAAAACTCTAGAACGACTTTTCCACAAAGAAATGGTGAAAAAAAAGACTGGGACCGGTTTTTACAGAGGGGGCTTAGACGCCATCTTGAAAAACATGGCACCCGAGATTTAACGCAACCAGTGCTTGCAGTCGGGAAAAACCATGGTAGCTCATTGTAAAACCACTGCCACCAGCCATTTTGAGAGGAAAGGATAGCATTTGACCGCTACATGAGTATCTAGACACAGGGGATACTAAGTAACCCCTCCAGAACTCTATTGTAAGATAGGGTGTGCTGGGTCTAGGAATTTAAAAGACTAGCAAAGTCTATTTCAATTTACTTAATCTGGGAAACTGTAGTTTATCCCAGAGAAGGTATTTAAACCTTGGGAAAGCCTGAAAAGGTTTCCCTGTGTCACTGCACTAAGGGTGCTCTATGACACAAATAAAAAGATGCCTATGGAGTTGGTTAGACTCCATAACCAAAAGAAATACAAGAGTAAAACACATTTCAAAACACATGAGAGAGTGGGAAAAAGGGTTGCACTCTCTCCAGGAAAAAAAAGGTGCTGGTGGTCACTAAGGTGAAGGGAATTAGCACATTTATGAGAATTCTCCCTAACAGCGTACTTAAGGGGCACCCTTATAATTAGGGCCACCCTTACAATCAGGACCACCCTTAACCAAGTCTATTGAAATATGACACACATCGGCTAAATATTGTGCTCAGCACAGTTCAGCACAATAGACAACAACTACAGGGCTACCTTTTACAATTAGTCTAAATGCAAAATATGGATACCTTCAACATTTAGGCCATTTGCTAAACATCGATACCTTACGCAATGATGCTGAATGCAAACTATGACTACCTTACACAATTTGGTGATAAGAGTGGTGGGGTTTTAATTCAGTACAGTAATGGCTGTACCCCCGCCCACACCATAGTTACCTTATCAGTTGCTGTAAATTGTCTGTGTCATCTGTCCCAGGCAAACATGGAGGGGAGCGGCCCAGATGGGAGCTGGCCGTTGCCTTGTGGCCCTTAACCGAGGGCTGCCCTTGCAAGGCTGCCCTGGACTTAGTGATAAAGGGCTTCCTGGAGGGCCTGGCCAATCGCAGAATGGATGTAGGGAAAGGGGAAGGGCAGGAGCAGGGGCTGGTGGGAAGAAGGCCAAAAAACGGAATGGAGGGTGCTGTGCTGACTGGGGGAAACGCAGAGGAATGGAGTTAGCCCTCAAGGGGGCTTGCCATAACCGCAATGCTCTAGGGTGCTGCTGGTACTCACTGGGCCTTCTCAGGCTAAAAGAGCAAAGCCCTGATATGGAGACGGTGTAGATGGGCTTCCTGGAGTGCCTGGCCAATCGCAGTAGGGGTGGGGGAGTGGTGGGGGCGGGAGCAGGGGATGGAAAGAAGGCAACAAAAAACTAAATGAACGGCGCCCGGCTGACTGGGGAAATGCTTGTCACTGGGCAAGTGATAAGGGAGTGAATCCAACATTGTGCACGCTAGATCAAGTTTATCTTTTTCTGCCCACTTCACAAGCACAGGTGTGCAGGTTGGACATGTGTCGCACGTCCTTGGTGACAATTGGTGCATACAGGAACACACAGGACCAGTCATTCTCCAAAGCCAACTGTGAGGGGTCAGAAATGTGAGGCGGACAACTTTGTGAAGGTTTTTCAAAAGATGCCATTTTATTAAATATGACAGTTGGATAAACGCCTCCCTATCCTGACAAGCATTTCCCTTCATAAAATAAACAAAAGGAAAAACTCTAACAAATGATATCTGTCCCTCACACCTTTAAATACAGTAAATCAACTAGGTAATGCATAGCAGTTCAAAAGGTAACACAAATATAACAGTTAAATTCACAATATGATCACAGTCTCTCCTTATAATCTGGGTGAATTCCCCTTCCCCAGATTCAAGCTAGATTCTGCTCCACAATTCCTAAAGAAACAAGAACATCCTGGTTTGTATCAAAGTTCTAACGGTTCTTTGTGACTCCAACTTGACAGCAGAAAGTTCCACCACTCCAGTGGTTCAACAAAAAGATTGTTTCTCTTCTTTTTGCAATAGTAAGATTCAAGATTATGTTTTTCACAACAAACAAAAAGATAATTCCTCAATTTGTTAGTGGCAACACAAATTTTCTTTGTCAGGGTGCTTGGTCACAACGTATTATTTCTGAAGATATATAACACTTCTGCATCAGTTTTATACAGTTTTTTCTTAAGCAATTACAGTATGTCAGTATAACCTGATAACACCCCTCCAAAACACTTGATCAACTGCTCTATGGCTTATTCTCATGCCAGGCCTACTTCTTCAAAGGTTTGCCATTCGGGTATACGCCTCTACTGGAATAGTGATTCACAAACAGCAAGTGCTTCTGTGGTTAAGTTAAGGTCAGCTTACAATATCTTTACAACAGGTTCACAGTGTTCGTTACTTTGCAACATTAATCGTTAAGCAATTCTTCAGGGAAAGCAAGATTCACATTAGTGCTCTTTAATACTCTTTTTTTCACTTTTTGAAACCTCTGCAAGTTATGTTCCTCTCCTTCTGAATAACCTTTTCCAGAAGGGCAGCGTTCTTGCCACTCAGGTTTCCCCACTGCATGAGTAACCAAATACTGACAAGGATAAGGTTGTATTCTGTTTCTTTCTTGTCTTTGACAATGTGGGTTTATACCAGATTTTATTGTATGCTGCTTCAAATATGGGCAACAAGCTTCACAGCCTTTGGACCTTTCATTAGACCCCTCTTACCTTTGGCATTATCTTTTGGTTTTAGATTGCTTTGCTTTTGCTGTCTTTTAGCTTGGGAAATGGTTGTCTGCATTAGTTTCTAATATTATTGCCCCAAGACTTCAAGAAATCGCTTCAGAAGTCACTGTTCTGCTGGATAACGCTGGGCAACTCTTGCTCTGTGGATACATTTGATTTAATACACCTGGGTGGCCCCGCACATTTTCCCACAAGCCCTTCGAAAAGGCCAGCCATGCGCGCAGAAGCACGTGCTTCAAGAAATCGCTTCAAGAAGTCGCTGGTTCAGCTGAACAGCATGACGCGACTATATTGCACTGCATATTTGTTAGCTTTCATTTTATCCACATTTAGTTTAACCAGGTTAAGTACTCCTTTACTTATTAATGGCAGGCGCAGGGTATACTCTGAAGAGTGGAATGTCCGCTCATGTGACTGTTATGCGAGTGTTGGTCTTGTTAAAGGCTACGCCTTCAAAGCCTTCCCAGACCATCGCACTCAAAAGAAAATCAGCGGCGATCCTGTCTTTGGGTCTGAGAAGAGATTGGCCGTTCAAGACATCTGTGAGTTTTGCACACCTCATGTCAATATTAACTTAAACCCTGTTCGAAATAGCAATATTGTAAGCGTAAATCACAATGTGCATTGTTTTTTTAAACAAATATTTGTATTAGATTTTCCAGTGTGTAAAACAAAGACCAACAGTGGTTAACAGTCCGGTAAGGTTCCTCATAAATTCATTCGACAGTAATAAACAGAACAATAGATCACATAATAAATTCATTAAACAATAATCGCCCCTCCCCCACCTCATTTAACAACCCCAGTTCATAGCCCAACTTAAATACACGTAAACCTCATATGAGGGTACGATCGGGAAGTACTTTGCTCGTAACAGTGAGTTCTAACGTAAGTTTCTCATTGTAGAAGTTTACAATTCATTGCTTTCCCCAATTCTTCTCCCCGTCAATATTTGCTGTAGCATTAATAAACCCTTGAGTTCTTCCGAAGTCAAAGTAAGTAACAACACTGTTCATCTCAACTCCTTGCATCCAGAACATAGTTCGATATTAACCACGCTTCATTAGCTGTAGTGAATTAAATAACTTGCGTGAGTGAGTGGATTCGTCATTTGTCACTATAGGTGCTACAACATTTTATCTCTATATCTAGCATCAATGTTTCTTTCGGCCTTTTATACTTCTCAGGTTTCTAAGTATCTTAAGTAACCTCTGGGAGGAAAGTGGAGTAGCTTAACCTCCGGTAGCTCTATATCCTGAGTGGGGGTAAATAGGCGAAGAAAAAGGAACGGAGCAAGGAAGGAAGAGAAAGAGAAAGAAGAGAAGGGGGGGGGGGGGGATTCATATACGGTTATTATCTAGCGCAGTGGCGTACCTTAGTTCGAGTAGATTATTACGGTCACATATCAACCTTAGACCTTACCAATTTAGTATTGTTTCAGGAAGTAACTGAACTTTTAACCAACTTAATAAATTCAAAAACAATTTCACATACAAATGTTATAGAGGCACGTAATGTATCTTAGTGCAAGACAATTTTGGGGCCCTCTATCAGTCTTTGGCATTACCGTTTTGGTATAGCTTCGAGTAATGTCTTAATTTTAACTGCAACTTTACAAGTGAGTTCAAGATCATATAACGTGAATACTCCGAAGGAGGCGTGGCTTGAAGTAGTAGGCTGCTCTGTCTTTCACAAGGTCATGAAAGGGTGACCATATGGTAAGGAACCGTTGATATCTTCCTGAGTTGAGGGCGCATATCTTTTCCATGGCCATTACTCCCGAGATCTTTACCCACCACCAGGCTGTCTGTGGACCGGCCTCATTCTTCCAGTTCTGGGCTAGGGTCATTCTTGCTGCTGATGCAAAGTGAGTGATTAGAGTAGCATTGGGCCCTGACATTGCATATTTTCCTTCTATGGGCACTCCCAGTAGGATCGATTTTGGGGACATTGGTAGTTCCACCCCAGTAATGTCTTTGATGTGGCTCAGTATTTCCTTCCAGAACATGTTTGCTTTAGGACACGTCCACCACATGTGGAAAAGGTTGCCTCTCTCTCCACATTTCCTCCAGCAATTTGGGGAGTAGGATCTATTGATTTTGTGTATTGTGTGGGGGGACAAATACCTTCTGAGGCAAAGTTTATAGGCTGATTGTTTGATCGTTGTACATCTGGAGGTACCCTGTGCTCTTGCCCAGATTTGATTCCATTTCTGCTCCGTTATGGGTTCGTCCATATCTCTTTCCCAGCTCACTTTATATGGGAGCACATCTTTGCTTGAGCCTTAGTGAGTAATCTATAGAGTCTGGTCACTCCCTTCGATATCTGACCCTCCTGTATGGTCAGTTCGAGACCTGAAAGAGTCCTTGTGCCTGCCTGTTTCACTGCTGGGTGGGTTCTCCAGCATGGGGTCTGGCATGGATTCACATGCTCATGAATATTCCCCGTCGTCAGGCTGGGAATCCTCGGTAAAGAAAAAACCAGTATCAGTTTCGTTTCTGATCTGTCTTTCGTAGTAATAACCAATCACTGGTCTCTGCGTCATACTGACCACAGCCAATGACTGCCCTCTACCTAAGCACCGCCTCTGGCAGCCATTTTCAGATTTTTACCGCACGTTCATGTGTTGGGATCCTCGTGCTATTGCTCTCGAGCGTTAGTGCTATTTTTTCACGTTTTTTCTCAAAACTTCGTTTTTTTCAGTCAAAAGAGCCTCAAGCTCCACCGACTCTCCATCCGATCAACGGGGACCCGTGTCGGATTCGTCTGCGCCCCTCAAGGGTGAAGAATTCGTCGAGCTACGCTTTTGGAGGACTCCAGAAGCTTCTCAGGCCCGGACATGGCCCAGGAGAAGGTAAGCTCGACGCCCGGAAAGCTGTTCAGGGTCTGCCCTGGATGCCAGCTGCAGAACGTCTTTAAGGAGGACGAACACTCCTTTTGTGTCTACTGCTTACATGAGGACCAGACGCACGTGGAGAAGGACTGTGCGTTTTGCGGCAATATGTCGGAGCGGACCATGAAGGACCGCCATCAATGTCTCGCCAACTGGCTGGAAGGGAAGAGCCCGTCAGGCGAGAAGAAGAGGAAGAAATCCGAGCGGTCTTCTAAGACCTTTGAGGACGCCCCGGCGACGGGGGTCCAACACAAGGCCAAGCACCGCGAGTCCGCTGGCACCGGGAGCGCCGAACGGTCGGGCTCTACGGGCGCCAGGCAGGGCGCACCTTCCCCGGCACCTTCAGCCACGAGCCAACGCTCTGGGTCGGGTAAGAGGAAGGGCGAGCACCCGGCGAAGCTCCTGGAGAGGCCCCGGTCGAGCTCGAAGGCCCCATCGGAGGGGGAGCGAGGCAGTGTCCCCCCCCCCCTCAAGGATAAGGCGGTGAGCGCACCTAAGGTGGTGAAGGCCTTAATCCATCCAGCCAAGCCCTCTATCGAAGCTGTCACGGCGGCCCTGGCTCAGCCTGTGGAGGCTACACCAGTGGTGGCGACCTCGGGGCTCAGAGTCTCCCTGCCACCTCGGAGGGAGTCCTCTTTTGTACCCATCGATAGGACCCCCGTGAAATCCCCGGCGGGGAAGAAAAAGGGGGGGCAGGGCGTCGTCGTAGATTCGGCTTCAACCTCGGAGGAAGAGCTGATCGAGGTCTTAAGCCAGGGCCTTGGCGTGGAAGAAGACCGGCCTGTCGGGATGGATCCCGACGCAGGTGACGACGACATCGTCGAGGGTGCCGACGGGGCCCCTGATCGCCCGTCGGATTCCCCTCTGCCAGCGCCGCAAGACAACTCGGCGGCCATTTTGTTGGCTATACAGTCCTTATGCTCAGAGATAAGGACGAGACTACCGTTGCCGACGGAGGAACCTCTCCCGTCGGGGGATCCTGAACCGGGACCTTCTGGTGTTCCCCCGCCCAAGAAAAGGATTCACCCTCCACCTCCATTTCAGCCGTCGCGCCCCGTCCAGCCCTCCTCCCCGTCCACCCGAGGGGATGATACGGGGACTGACACGGCAGCGACGGGCACGGACGACAAGGTATACGACGAGGACCTACCGTCGTCACCTCCCACCAGGGCTTCTCCGCCCGACGAGATTGGATCGTTCCACTCCATGATCGCCAGGGCATCCGAGCTTTTCCAACTCTGCCCTGAGGAGAAGAAAAAGGAAGGATTCCTTTATCAACAGCGCGAGGCCAAGAGGAAGACGGTCCTCGCGGTGCCTCTACTGGACGACATTCAGGATGAGGGCCTCGCCCTCCTCAAGAACCCTTCCACGACGCCAGCTAGAAGAGACCGGTACGAGAAGAAGTACCGGGTCCCGGACGTGGCCCCCCTGTGCCTCCGGGCGCAGCCTACCCCGGACTCCGTTGTCTCCGCGGCGCCCAGGAAGAAAGCGGGGGGGGGGTGCGGCCTCCACATCGACTTCCCCACCGGACGGCGAGGGAAAGAAATTGGACGCTATGGGATGCAGGGTCATCTCGTCTGCAGCGACGACGATTAAAGCGGCCAACGCCTTGGCTATCGTGGCCCGCTACGACAGGGAGCCATGGTACAAACTGGCTCCCCTGCTGGACTTCCTACCGGACGACAAGAGGGCGGATGCCCTGGAGATCCTACAGGAAGGTGAGGTGGCGTTGGACCACGCCATCACTATTGCGACGGACATCGCCGACACTGGGTTTCGCCAGTTGGGCAACGGCGTGTGCCTTAGGCGGCGTGGATGGCTCAAGGCTACGGACTTCCGTCAAGACGTACAGACCAGAGTCCTGGACATGCCGTTCGATGGGAACAACCTGTTTGGGAAAACAGTGGACGATTCCCTTCAGGCCATTAAAGCGGACACTGAGACGGCCCGGGCCCTTGGGGTTCTGCAGCAACGACGGATGCCCTTTCGGAGCAGCGGAGGCAAGGGCGCCTCCAAAGGTTCCGGCGGCGGTTTCTCCACCTACCGTCAAGCGGCCCGCTCGTCGTCTCAGGAGGCCTACAGAGGACGAGGCAAGTCTGGCGGACCCCGCCGTTGTCGCCAAGGAGGTCACGGCGGCAAAGCCTCGTCGAAACAGGATTGAACCGGCCGTGGGGTCGGGCCCCCACCGAAGCACCCCGGTGGGAGGCCGGCTGGCGAGCTTAGTCAGCGTGTGGGAGTCCATCTCCACCGACCGTCGGGTGCTGGACGCCTTAGCCCGGGGCCACACGCTCGAGTTTCAAAGAAGGTGCCCGCGCGTCCCCCCCGTGGCCAGGAAAGAGCTTCACGTCCCTCAGCTTCTCCTGGAGGTAAGGGCGATGCTCAGGAAGGGCACCATCGAACTCGTCCCAAAGAGGCTTCGGGGCTCCGGAGTTTGCTCGAGATACTTCCTCGTGAAGAAGACGGGAGGATGGCGCCTCATCCTAGACCTGCGACGTCTGAACAAGTTCATCAAGGCGCAGAAGTTCCGGATGGTCACCCTCCAGCACGTCCTGGGTCAGCTGGAGGAGGGAGACTTCCTGTCGTCGTTGGATTTGGAGGATGCCTACTTCCATATTCCCATCCTAAAGGGGCACCGAAAATTCCTCAGGTTTGTGGTCCAAGGGCGTCACTACCAGTTCAAAGCCCTCCCCTTCGGACTACGGTCGGCACCCAGGGTATTCACCAAGTGCCTTGCACCGGTGGCGGCGCAGCTGCGCCGCGAGGGGATCCACGTCTACCCCTACCTGGACGACTGGCTCATCCGAGCCAAGACGAGGGAGCTCGCCGTGGAGCACACGGCAAGGACCGTCCAACTTCTCACGGACCTGGGATTCTCCGTGAACTACGCCAAGTCCCACCTGGTACCCGCGCAAAACGCACTGTTTCTGGGAGCGAAGCTCGACACAGTGTCCCTTCTGGCCTCCCCGTCGGAGGAAAGGACCAGGTCCATCCTGGGCAAGGTACAGCGGATGTTGGTTTCCGACGCGGCCAAGGTGAGGTCCATCAAGTCCCTCCTCGGAATGATGTCTCCTTGCATCTACCTCATTCCCATGTGCAGGCTCCGGATGCGCCCGTTGCAGGAGTTCCTGGACGTGCGCTGGATCCAAACGACGGGCGGCTTCGAGGAGAGGATCACACTCGACGAGAGTTTCCGCCGAGCGGTCCGGTGGTGGGGCACCCGCGCGCATCTGACGGCGGGCATGGACTTCCAGACCCCAGACCACCAGGAGACAGTGACCACGGATGCCTCCCTGGAAGGGTGGGGAGCGCACACCGAAAATCTGCATGCGAGAGGCCTTTGGCTCCCGACGGAGAAGTCCCTCCATATCAACGTCCTGGCGCTCCGTGCAGTGTTCTGGGCCCTCAGGTCCTTCCTTCCGTCCCTCAAGGGCAAGGTGTTGAGGATCTTCACCGACAACACCACCACCATGTTTTACATCAGGAAACAGGGCGGAACCAGGTCCCCAGCACTGTCCAAGGAGGCGCAGGACCTGTGGCATTGGGCCGTCGCCCAAAGGATGTTTCTGGTGCCGTTTCATCTGGCAGGGATAAAAAACACCATCGCCGACTCACTCAGCAGGGAGCTGCGCTCGTGCCACGAGTGGGAACTACGGCAGTATCTAGTGGATCGCCTCTTCTGACGGTGGGGCACACCCCAGATCGACCTGTTCGCGACGGCGACGAACTCCAAGTGCCGGAGGTTCGCCAGCAGGTTTCCCCAGGCGAGGAGCATGGGCGATGCTTTCTCGTTCCCCTGGGAGGGCCTGTTCCTCTACGCGTTCCCTCCTTTGCCACTGCTAATCCGGCTCGTCAACCAGCTCAAGAGGTCACGGTGCAGGATGATCCTCTTGGCACCTGCGTGGCCGAGGCAGATATGGTTCCCGGACCTTCTGGACTTGTCAGCGTCCCCGCCAATCAAGCTGCCGGTGGACGCGGATCTACTCTCCAGGGAAGGAGGCGCCATCCTCCACCACGACCCGAAATTGCTGAACTTGCAGGCCTGGCTTCTGCAGCGCTAGAGTTTGGAGGATACGACATACCGGCCGACTGCAGAGAGGTTCTTGCAAAGGCCAGGGCGTCCTCGACTCTTAAATGCTACGGACACAAATGGAAGAGGTTCTCTGTCTGGTGCCACGCACAGAATATTAACCCTCTACGGATTACGGCTCCCCAGGTACTGCCGTACCTGCTGACGCTGGCCAAAGCTGGACTGGCACACGCGTCCATCAAGATTCATCTTGCTGCGATCTCCCGATACACCAGAACCACGGGGCGGGCGTCCTTGTGGTCTCATCGTCTGGTGAAAGAGTTCATGAAGGGACTGTTCAGATCGTTCCCACCGGTGAAGGCTCCGGCCCCGGCGTGGGAGCTCAACGTGGTGCTGACCAAGCTCATGGGACCTCCGTTCGAGCCTCTGCACTCGGCCCCGTTGAAGTTTCTGTCGTGGAAAACAGCGTTTCTTGTGGCCATCACCCCCGCACGACGGGTGGGAGAGATCCAGGCCCTTTCCTGCAAGGCCCCGTACTTGACTTTTCACGACACAAGGGTAGTGCTCAGGACGCACCCCTCCTTCATGCCCAAGGTACCGTCGGACTTCCATCTCAACGAACCCTTGGTGTTGCCTTTGTTCTTCCCGTCGCCTTCGTCGCCGGCTGAGAGGACTTTGCACTCGCTGGATGTGGCTAGAGCGCTGAAGTTCTACGTGGACCGCACAAAGTGTTTTCGGAAGACGTCACAACTCTTTGTGAACTTTGGACCTGTCAATCAGGGGAAGGCTCTCTCGAAAGCTTCCATTTCCAGATGGCTCTCCGGCTGTATCATGTACTGTCATCGGTTGGCAAACCGACCGCTCCCTGGCCGTCCGAGAGCCCATTCCACCAGAGCGATCGCAGCTACCACGGCGTTCCTTTCTGGTGTGCCCCTGCTGGACATATGCAGGGCTGCTACGTGGAGGTCGACGCACACCTTCACGAAATTCAACTGCGTCGATCGGGATTCCAGGGAGGAGTCCAGGGTCGGCCAAGCAGTGCTGCGCAACCTGTTCCCCTGAGGTGAGCCTGGTGAGGAGGTAAGATGCTTAATGTTGAGTTTGATGCAATGCTTAATGTTGAGCCTTTGCCACCTCCCGTGGTTGTGCATGTGTGTACTGCTATGTATTCTTTATTCATGAGCATGTGAATCCATGCCAGACCCCATGCTGGAGAAGGAACAAGTTACTTACCTGTAACTGTTGTTCGCCAGCATGGGTCTGGCATGGATTCACATGCGAACCCTCCCGCCTACCCCTCTGCGGCTCTTCACTTGGTCATACTGCCACTTCACGTGCTTCCAAATCTGAAGATGGCTGCCAGAGGCGGTGCTTAGGTAGAGGGCAGTCATTGGCTGTGGTCAGTATGACGCAGAGACCAGTGATTGGTTATTACTACGAAAGACAGATCAGAAACGAAACTGATACTGGTTTTTTCTTTTCCGAGGATTCCCAGCCTGACGACGGGGAATATTCATGAGCATGTGAATCCATGCCAGACCCATGCTGGAGAACAACAGTTACAGGTAAGTAACTTGTTCCTTATCCAATGTCTGAGCTGCGTGTATCCATAACGTTCTTTTTCATCCAGGCCGAATTACTGTTGGCATTCTATGAACAGCAGTGGGGTGCCGTTACTATAAAAGTCTTGCAGAGTCAATGCATCGGCTCCGGCCTATCCTACCCAGAACTTTTTTTTAAGGCCTGGAGAGAAGTCCTGGTTATGCATGAGCGGGGTGTTGGGGCCCAGCCCCAGTGGGATTCCTTTCCTTTCTTGCTCTGGGCTTTGTCCCAGTTAAGCAGGGACCATTTAATCGCTTCCAGTAGGGGACCACCTGTCTTTCGATCCCGGCTTTTCGGGCTTAATAGGGCTTTCAGAGGTATGAATGTGGCCGCTTGCTAAATATGACACCATCCTTTGTAATTTTTGGTGTTCGCCCATCTTGGTTTCGGCGCCAGCTGCACTGCCAGTATGTAACCATTCATGTCCGGTACCCCCAGGCCGCCGAGGAGCGGCGGGCGCATCGTGATGCATTTCTGGATCCTTGGTTTGCCCCCCGCCATATAAATTTAAATATAGCTTTTTGCAGCTCTTTGATCTTAGCCGGGGTAATGAACATCGGGTTGGCTCCCGCCACATATAAGAACCTGGGGAGGATTGTCATTTTCACTGCTGTGATTCGGGCGAACCACCCCAGCTCCTGGGTTTCCCATTTAAGCATATCTTCCTGCAACTGTTTCCATAGGGGGATTATATTTACCTTGTATAGTTTGTTTGGGTCTCTCGTTAAGTGGATACCCAAATATTCCAGTGAGTCTTCCACCCAGGGCACTGGAAAGTTGATCTCCAGCTTCTTGATCACTTCCCCCTTCTCTGTGACGTTCAATGCCTTAGATTTTGCTAAATTAATGGCGAACCCAGAGATTTCTTGGAATTCCTGCAATTTGTGACAGTGCTCGGGGCATTGTTACTTCAGGGTCTCATGAAAAGCATAATGTCATCGGCGTAGAGCACGATTTTATGGGTTATCTGGCCGAATTGCATTCCTCTGATTTCCGCATCTCGCCTGAACCGCGCGGCACACGGTTCCATTGCCAATGCAAATATTAGTGGGGAGAGCAGGCATCCTTGACGCGTGCCCCTACGAACTTTGATATACTATGAACTTTGGCCATTGAGGGTGAAGCTTGTCGACGGGAATTTGTAATTTGCTAGTACCATGCGCGAGAACTCCAGACCGCAACCAAAGCCCTCCAGCACCAACTCCAGAGAACCCCAGTCCATACTGTCGAATGCCCGTCTTGCGTCTAGGGCGGCCACTGCGATCGCTTGCTGTGTTCGTCTCCCCGCGTCTATTACATTTATTGCTCTTCTCACATTGTCATGGGTGTGTCGGCCTGTAATAAATCCCACCTGGTCGTCATGGATTATGCTCGGAAGGACCTTCATCAACCTTGTTGCTAAGATTTTTGTGTATAGTTTTGCGTCAGTGTTCATCAATGCGATAGGACGGTAGTTAGAGCATTCATGGGGGGCTTTCCCTGGTTTTAGAAGAAGTATGGTCGTGGACTGCCCCATATCTGATGTTACCTGACCCTCTTTTCTAATTGTGTTAAAAAGCTTTGTCAACGGGGCCAAGAGTTGTGTGTGGAAAGTCTTGTAGTAGCCATTACTACAGCCCTGTCCGGCCCAGGGGCTTTTTTCAACGGTAGGGCTGAGATTGCATCGTTGATCTCCTGCGCTGTTATTGGGCTACCTAGTTCTAACCTATCCTGTTCCGCAATCTGTGGTAGGAGGGCTGAGCGGATACATGAGCGTTGTTGCTCCCGATCCAGGTTCTCTCCACACAAGAGGTACTCGTGGAATTTCATCATTATTTCCATTTTTCCATGTTCCGCTGTATGAGTAGTGCCATTCTTGTCATGCAGTTGCATAATGTAGTTTCGGGTCTTTCGTTTTCTCAATTTAGCGGCCAAAAATCTATTTGCCTTCCCACCATGTGTATAATAGGACTGTTTTACGTTTAATAATGTCTGGGCAATTTGCTCGGCCATGTGGTTCTTGAGCAGAGCTCGGATCTTCCTGAGTTCTCGTAGGGATTTCCTTGTTTGTCGGACCTTGTGTTGGGCTTCAGCTTTCTTCACCTCTTCTTCCAGATGTTGTCACCAGGGCTCTGTTCCTATAATATATTGCCGCTTGAGATATAAATTCCCCTCTGATCACAGCCTTCCCTGCATCCCATACTCCCCTCCAGCTCACTTCCCCGTTGTCGTTTTCTTTGAAATAGTTATTGATGGTGTTTTCCATGTGGGCTCTTATTTATTTTTTTATTTATTAATTTGGATTTATAAAGCGCCCAGCGGCCGAGAGCATCGTGGCGCTGTTACAGAATATTCACTTAGGACATGGTACAGATAATTCATAGGCAGTGGTACAGGTAAGAACATGACAGCGTTCCAAGGTCACATAGGAACGGTATTAGAGGCAGTACATTTGGCAACAGACTAATTGAAGAGATTAGTTTTTAGCATCTTCCTGACGGTTGTGACGGATTGTTCATTTCTGAGGTTGTGTGGGAGCGCATTCCAAGCTTTTGGTGCTAGGACTTCAAAGCTTATGCCGCCAGCTGCGGCTCTGTTGAAGGCTGTGACGGAGAGCAAGCGAGCGTATGGTCACGTATTGGTCTGTGTACTGGGGCTTGGTGAATTCTTTCTGCTAGGTATGCCGGGGGCTGTCAGGGCAAGGCATCTGTGGGTGATAGTGAGGGCCTTAAATGTAATACGTTCCTTGATAGGGAGCCAGTGGGCGTCTTTCCTTTCCTGTGTGATGTGCTCTCTCCTCTGGATGCTGAGGGCGGCTCTGAGGGTGCTGTTTTGTGCCATTTGAAGTCTGTTGACGTTATTCGCGGAAGTGCCTAGGAGTAAGATGTTATAGTAGTCGAGTTTTGTGCCAATTGTAGCTCTCGCTATGTTAAGGCAGTTTTTTGGTGATAGGTGAGGTTTGACTGCATTTATGATTTTAGTAGTAAGTGCGGCTGAGGATGAGATGGCACTAACTTGTCTGTCCATAGATAAGGTGGAATCTAAATAAACACCAAGAGTTTTCACTACAGTGGCGGCTTTGATAATAGAGTTCTCAATGGTGAAGGAGCTATATTTGACGTCTAGTTTTTTTAAGGATTCTTTTGGGCCTACCAGTAGGATTTCTGTCTTTTCCCCATTTAGACAGAGACCATTAGCTGCCATCCAGGCCTGGATGTGTGCATAAGTCTTCTGGAGGGTGTCAAGATCTTGTTCATAGTTTCCTGTTAGTGGGAGAAGGATTTGAGTGTCGTCGGCATAGTTGGTGAAGGCTATGCTGAAATCTTCTAAGTCACTGAACAGAGGAAGGGTGAATAGGTTGTAGAGAGTGGGGGAGGTACAAAACCCTTGTGGCACTCCGCATTCAATGGGTGATGGCGAGGCTGACGCCTGGTCGGAGAATACCCTCATGGCTCTACCCTCTAGGAACGAGGTGATCCATGCAGTGGCTTCTTGTGAGAAGTGGGCAGTGTCAATGAGGTGTTTACACAGGATCTTGTGGTCAACCAGGTCAAAGGCTGCCGATAGATCCAAGAGTAAACAGAGTGAGGTTTTGCCTTTGTCCATGGCTTCAAGTAGTTGGTTCTTGAGGTTTAACAAGGCTGATTCAGTACCGTGACAGGGGGCGGAAGCCGGATTGCCTTTTTACCTAGAATGTTATGAGTTTCTTAGGGCTCTTAGGGCTACATCTTTCAGGAGGAGTTCATTTAATCTCCAGGGTGGCTTCTGTTTCTGCCCTCCCGCCCCCCAATCCACCCCTCCCATGACTGGAGCATGATCTGAGCAGTATTCCACCCCTGTTTCTACCGACATTATTTGGGGGATTAGAGTGGCCGAAACCAGGATCATATCTATCCAGGAATAGCCTAGGTGGACCGCAGAGTTATGGGTGTACTCTTTCATTTCTTCGTGGAAGAACCTCCAGGTATCAATGACTCCCAATTCTCTAAAAAGGTGCCCTAGTGCCTGCCTGTTCTTGTGGACCACAGCCGTGGGGGGGAGAGTTTTATCTAGCGCTGGGTCCATAACGGAGTTGAAGTCCCTGTCCACTATCACTTGGCCCTCACACCAACTGCCCAGTTGGCCCACTAGGTCAAAAATGAACAAATCCTGCCGTTCATCGGGGGCATAGACGGCTAGAATTGCGTACATGCAGCCCTTTAGCTACCCTTTTACCCCGAGATATCATCCCCCGCTATCCCTGCGGATTTGTTGTTTTTTAAATTCAAGGTCTCGCCCTATCAAACTGGCTACTCCCCACCCCCCCCCCCCACTAGATGCATAGTATTGCTGAGGAAAGGCACGATTGGCCATCCTTTTTTCATCCTTCGGAAGGAGGTGGGTCTCCTGTAGAATCCCCACCGAGGCCTTCAATGCTCTTAACCTTTCCAATATTACTTTGCGCTTTGTCGGAGAGTTTAGCCCTTGCACATTCAGGGAGATCATGTTCGACTCCGCCATCAACTAATTGAGGAGGGGTGCCCACCCCTCTGTTCCTACCTTGGGTCACCCTATTGCCTCCCTTGCCTACTTCCTGTTCTATACCACGCCGGAACTTTCGTTGGTTATCTAACCCATCCCTCCCTTCCCAACTCCCCTTCCCTCCCCCTCTCCCCTATTCCCCCCCCCCCCCCCTCTTATGGCTCCTGTGACCAGGATGACCCTGAGACCCCCCCCCCCCTCCCCCTCTGACAATCACAATGTGCTTTGTAAAGAGACCTCTCAAAACACTAACATTCCCGCGAGGCGCACGTCCATTTCAGGCACACAAATGATTGCTTCTATACAAATGCCAATAATGATCGAACATTCTGACTTCTCAGTTGTTGATTTAATCTCACAACCAAATAGTAATATGGTGCAAGTACACAGTTTACCATGTCAGGATCTCGTCACTGCTGTAATTGAACCTCTTTGTTGTGACACAGACAATGTTATTTTTGCCGCCTCTATAGTTTCTAAGGATAAAACAACGGAAGCGTCTTCTTCTAGTGACATATCTTCTCTGCCTCCGTCTCCAACTGGTAAAGACACAAAGGTTGCAGAAATCATTTTATTCCAATCTCCGAGTTTGTTTGGTCACTCTAATCACATCTCTCGATTCATCTGCATCATTTGCGCGACCCACGTTATGAAAATTACAAGCGTCAGGTGTTTCCCAAGGGCTCCCTCATGAGTTTCCCCTCATAAGTACATTCCTTTGTTACAGACAAACGTGAACGCTATGAATGACAATTATAGCGCTAGTTAAATCGTTTGATACTTTTGATACAAATTTTACACAGCAGTTTTCCCAGATTGACTATCTTATAACTCAGTTGAATGTGTATGATAAGGAAAATGGAGGGAAAAGCATGCATGATGCTTCCGTGGGCCCTGTGGCCAGTCATGTAAATTCTAACTTGGAACCTCACCTTGCTCTTCATAATCCAAAGACGACCTCAAAATCGCATATTTGCAAACAAACGAGTGTTCTCCCGGCATTTGATGCGATTACTAGACACGAGAGAAGCCAATAATGACACACCTGCTTCTCTTCACAGACATAAGTCCCTCTTGGAGGATACTCCCTGTGCACCTGTAGTCCCCGTTTACAATCTGTTAAACTCCGTTAAAACAGAAAATAATTAAACAAGCGCTATGTGCTGAAAAAAAAATAGTTGGCTAGGACTTCAAATTCAATCATGGGCTGAGCCAAACTCATATCTGCAATTGGTAAAAATAGTGCATGCTGCAGGTGCAATTGCCCTGATAAATGTTTACCGCAACCCAGCGGCCCTGGCGGATGCCATATTTTTCAGAGACTTAGAGGGCTTGTTAAACATTATTGTCACTGGAGACCTGAATTTACATTGTCTTGACAGTGGATTTAGTAAGGTAAATTCATCTTGCATTAAGTGGAAACAAATTATGAAAAATCGTAATTTCTTAATGCTGAATGGTTCGATAATGGGCGATATATAAGCTAAAGACACATGGCGGAGAGGCTCCAGTGGATCGATCGTTGACTATATGTATGTAGATTTTAACACCTTTAACGCAATAACTAAATTTGAAGTGTTACATCAATCCAATAGTGACCATGAAATATTGAGGGCACAATGTTGTTGGAATGTTCCTGCGGTTGACTTGAGAGGTGAGTGCTTTAGACCTTTACTGATGTTCAACAATACATGGACCAGATTTCGATGGAATGAACCGACTCTAAAATCATCTTAATGAGGATATTTTGAATGCTGGTCAAGGTCTTTGTTGGTCAGGTGAAGCATACACCTCTTCCCTTCAAGTTTATAAATTGCATGCTAGTTCTAAGACACACAGTTATTATGTACCCAAAAATAACTTTGATGGAGAAGTGCAACAGCGTAAAGCTATCCTGTGTACGCAGAAAATATTTGCTTTATTATTGCCGATGCACATGAGACCTAGTATGATCCGAACTCTAAAACATAACTACAGATACTGGATCCGTGCGCATAGATCCTGGCTATATCAATGTGATGGTGAAGCTATGATGCTGACTGTGGGTTCTAACATTGTATCAGAGATTTGGTCTCTACTTAATATTGCTAATCATTCCAAGCAGCAACCGGTCCAAATTAATGGGGTTCCAGAAAAGAATGGATTTCATATTACACAGAACTTTATGCTAGACCTGATTTACCGGAGATGAAAATCTCTGTCGTCCCATTATAAGCTGCCCAAATGCAGATACAAGAAGATGATGTGTTAGACTATATACTGAAATCTAGTAGCTCACGAGCCCCTGGTCCCGATGGGTTGAATAATTATATGTTAAAACAACATCCACAGCTGTGGGCCAGGATCCTTTAACATCTTTTTTCAGGTTCTTACATCCAAAATGATTCCAGATTCATGGCGCAAATCTGTAAAAGTGCCCATTTTCAAGAGAGGCGATTGGTCTTGCCCATCCAATTATAGACCGATTGTGCTCTTGGATGCCCTGGTAAGATTTTCTCTCGTTTTATCCTCAGGGACTTCAATAAATGGGCAATAGATCAATCCAAGTGTGATCCTTGCCAGACTGTGTTTATCCCAGGCTTAGGCACCGCTGTTAATTTAATAACCATAACGTTTATTCTCAAACATCATCAAATAGTCAAACATCCATTGTATTTTGTATTTGTTGACCTACGCGTGCCGTTTGACTGTTTCACGTGAACTCCTTTTACAAAAATTGGGTTGGGAGAACTGTCCACCTTACATCATTGTGCTTATCAGTGCATTGCACACCAACACTAGCATTCAAATCGGGCTAAACCTTGAAGGTCTTATCATCCAATAAGACCCATAGAGGGTTTAGGCATGGATGCATTCTCACCTCTTTTCAGCTTCTTTATAGCTGATATTTGTAACGCCCTTACTGGAATAATAACTGATGCTCCCAAACTGGCAACAAAGAGTGTACCTGCCCTACTTTATGCAGATGATTTGGTGCTTATACACAAGACTCCCCAAGGCCTACAACATCTATTGGATGCTCTTTCAGTGTATATCAAAGAGAACTTATTGACCATTAACCTAGACAAAACGAAAGTTATGGTGTGTTATCCTAATAGGAAGGCTAACATTAAAAACATCAAATGGGCCGTACAAGATAAGACTTTAGACCACGTCTCGCAATATACATACTTGGTTGTGGTGATTTCTAACGCGAAGAATGAGGCGCAGTTGCTAAACTGGAGTTCTAAATTGAATGACAATTTCCTAATCCATTATTATTCAGGCCAAATATGGCAAATTTTCTATAATTCCAGCATTAATGTATTTCGACAGAAAGTAACTCCTATTATGCTATACGGTTCTGAAACGTTCGAAATCTTACCTGAACCCCGATCAGGTAAATTTGAGGCCAGATATTGGAGGCCCGTTCTTAGTCTTCCCAAATGCGCACCAATTGCATGGATTCGAAATTAATTGGAACTAACGTCTTGGTCTGCTCAATATCTGTGGCAACTGATTGCCTTAGCCAGGAAGCGTCTTTTAGTGTGTGATTCAAATATGTTGGTAGGCTCACTCTCTCGATACATTTTGGAATCCAAGGATGAATTTGCCAGGAAGTGGCGTCATGAAGTGATTAATGCCTTAGCTTATGCGGATGTTGCCATTAGCGATTATATACAGAATCCAACCCGAGTTAAAATAATTATTTCAATGGGATTGGTGTAGGAATAGACAAAAATGCCTTTATCGCAATTTTGATAACATTTTTCTGCATAAGAAATATAGCATTGCAGAGCCTTTTATGATTAAATCTCAATCTCCAAGCCATAGATTAGATTTCTTGAGATTGAGATTTAATCTATGGCCTACTCAACAGGTGTTAATGAAACACAAGATTCTCGTCACAAGAAAACTTTTGCCGTTGTTGCAAAGTTAGAAGTCAACCTGAAACCTTGCGTCGTCATCTTGTAGAGTGTAGAGCCTTGTGCGATAAACGCTCCTTACATTTGAAGCTCGCTATGAAAGAATACAGAGAAGTAACATTTGATACCTTGTGGTTGATGATCATGTGCAGATTGTCCACATCTCTTAGAGTAGGTGCGATTAGTTTTTTTTAAAGAATTGACGTTATATGCAGAGTAATACAGTGAATTGTGTTATATAATAGTTTTAATTTCCTTTTATCCGTCTGTGCTTTAATTCTTATAAACTTTTTTTGTAATATATTACTGTAAAATTGATGTATTTCAGCTGAATCAATAAATAAAAAATAAAAATATATTGACCCATCGGGTTGCTGGGTCCTCAAACTCACATGCTTAAAGTTGGTTATTTGGTTTTTAACAAATACTGTTATTGCTGTTTTTTGATAGTTCGGTATTAAAAATTGCCTTTAATCCTACTTCCACTCACGCGCAAGTGTTTGCTACTCTGTAAAAGCCTGCATTCAGCACGCGAGTGGTCTAGGAGTGCTCCAGGGTCACTATCTGTTGGTTAACATCGGGTAAGGGATGTGCTTCCCATCCCCTGGCTGCTCACAGGTGCTTTGCTTCAGTGGCTCCTTGCGACCCAGCTAACTGCTGCTCTTGGTCAACTGTCGTCAGCACCATTTGTAAAAAGAGCTTCTTTTGCTCCGGAGGCTCTCTGGTGCTCACCGGCCACTGGAGACAGCCTCTTGGGGAACAGATCTTTCCCACTATTGCTTCCCGCTGTGCAGTCTCTACAAAACATGTCTTCAGAGGGCAAGCTTCCCTATCCCACACTTCGCTACCTCTGCACTCAAGGCCTCTGGAGGCATAGACCCTCTGAGAACCTGCTACTGTTTTCTGCTTGACAATGGTCTTGGTGTCTTCTCCCTCCTCCAGTTTCTGATTCGGCTGTATACACGATTCACACTGCTCTCCCTGCTCACCAATGGCCTGCCCCGAGGGGGCATTTTAAGCTGCTCCGTCTCCCTCAGGTGTGGGTCTGTTCCAATAACAAGCAGGCCACACCTGCAGCATTCTTCATCCCAGTTCTTCGGAAATTATGGGACTTGAAGTCCCTAATGATAGTTTGTTTTTCTCACTTCTGTTTTGCAATAAGCTATTAGAAGGTTGGGTTTGTGGATCATCACTGATTCATCACACAACGCTGTGGCAAAGAGACATTTGCAATGGCTAGTCAGGCTATACCCTCCAGTCAGAAAACCTCATCCGGTCTGGGACCTTAATGTGGTGTTGGCAGCACTGGCGTAAAAGCCTTTCGAGCCCATGGCTACTACAGACATCGGTTGGGTGACTCTCGAGACGGTGCTATTCTTAGGCCTCACATCAGTGAGATTCAGGTGTTAGTCGTATCAAAGCCTTAAATGATCTTCCACAAAGTTGTAATGAGGACGTACTCAAAATACCTGCCTATCAATGAGGAGATTGTGCTCCTAACCTTCTTTCCACATACTCAGTTAGAAGTGGAGAGGGCATTACATTACTTTGGCATTAGGAGCGCACTCAAGTTCTACCTAGACAGGACAAAACGGGTCAGGAAATCGCTGTGCTTGCTGATCAAGTTCAGCAGTGCTTCGCAGGGTTTCGAGCACTGAAAGCTTTCATTGCCAGGTGAATGGTGGAGGCTATTTAGGAGGCTTACAAGCTTCAGAACAAGCAGTGTCAGGAAAATATGCATGCACTCGCAGTGAGGGCTAAGGCTGCAGCAGTTGCATTCCAGAGACACGTGCCATGACATGTCTTCAATAAGGTGGCCACGTGGGCTTCCCATTGTCCTTCTGAAAGCACTACTGCTGTGCCGTTAGTGCCAGGTCAGATGCGGAGTTCGGACAATCGGTCATGGGCAACCCATTTGCAAAGTAGTTAGTCACACTCCTCCCAAAGGGCTTGATCGGTTGTAATCGACTATACAGTGTGGAGGGGACATTACGTACAAGTAATTAAGTTACTCACCGTAGTGACTAATGTACTCCTAGTCCATAGTCCCCTTTCCTCCATACGAGCCTCCATGCCCCTCCCCTAAAATAAATAGTAGGTTAGGCTAAATTAGCCATTCGATACATTAAAGGGGACTGATGCCTGAGGGCCCGGTTTATGGTGGCGTGGTCATGCCTTTAGCCGCGCCTAATTAACACGTAATTTTAAAGGGTAAATGCTCTTTTTCTGGAGGAAAAAAGCTTCAGTATAGAAGAAAGGGGACTATGGACCAGAAGTACGTTTGTCACTATGGAGAGGAACTTTTAATTTCTGCACCTGTTCACAGAAAATCACATTTGTTTGCAGAAATGATCCCCAGTTTTTGCAGACGGAAGAAGATCAAGCACAATCCATGCAAAGAAATAGTAAACTAATCAAAGTGCCACGAAGATTTTCTACATGGGTGCTATAGATCCCCTATGGCGCTTGGGATTGGAATGGACAGACTGAAACATCCTATCCCTTTCAATGGTGCTGTTTAATTCTTATAACTGGGAACAATAGTAGGCTGAAAAGCCTTCAACGGAATTTAGCTGTTGCCCATGTTGGCCTAGGTCCTTCCCCTAACGTTTGCTCTTTGCACCATCTGCCTGTCCTTCTCTTTGCTTTGATCCAGAAGGCTCGCTTTAAAGCAGCTGCACACCTCATGCTTAATTTCTTTGTGTTGTGATAGATTTTGGCCCTAGCTAGGTCAAATCAGCTACGTGCAACATGCCACCCCCTGTTGACTCTGAAGGCCTTGTCACTTTCACCCAGATATCCATGTCCCAAAACGGTGTCATGATGCATTTAAGGGACCAATTAGAAGCCATCCGACCCCAGTCTAAAATGACGAAAGAAAACCTGCCTCCCCTTCAGTTAGGCACTTTTCAGATGTAGAGCACAAAGCCCACATAACCTGCACTTTGAAACCACCACATCACATGGTTTCCCAGGTCTCTGTGACCGTTTAAGGGATTTTACAGGAACCACTTTTTTGTCCCTTTTTGGTGGCTCCCAACAAGAGATAATAAAGATGGATTTTTAGAACCAACCCTATGGGAGGGTTCTGAGAGCCCAACCAAATGAGTGAACTTGGTATTTGACAGTTAGTCTAGCCAAACTTCTATCAAGTGTGGCGGAGGAGGAGGTGGACTTGGGGATTTCATATTCAGGCTGTTGTATTTTACTAGAAAAATGGCTTCTGCTAAGGGGGATTTCCCAATCTATGAACTAAAACTAACTTTGCTCATCTGTCAAAATAAGAAAGAGTCCTTGTTCCAACACCTCTCCAATACCTGCTCCTACCACATGGGCTCACAGTTCAGACTTTATCCAGCCAATGTTGTTGGATCACTCCGAGGGCAGTGTTCACAGTTCACCAAAGGAATAGTCTTGACTAAAGCAAACTCCTTCGGTCGGTTTTAAGGCGCCTCGTTTGGTTAATACAGACACTTGCAACTTTTTATGTCTTGTCTTTTAAGGGGAGAGAGGATTTTCTTCCTCCTTGTCCACCAATTTGGCCCTTTTCATTCCTCCCCTATGGTGAGTCTTTAACAGACTCCTTAAACACTCCAGGTTCTTGTCTCTATCAGTGGTATAAGGTTCCGTGTTTCCCCAGGGCTCTCCAGACCCCTTTTTGGGTTTTTAATTGCATTTTTTGTGGTGTGATAACTCTGGCCAATATTCATTACTCTGGTTTCTCAGGCTCCCGTTACTCTGCTCATTAGGCTTCTTCGTGTTACATCCCATTACCCTCCCTCCTCCCTGGGCAACCTAAGTACCTTCCCGATTGTCTGGAGTGGACTATTCGAATGGCATTGCAGCGTCAACGTTACTGCTCGTTCCTCTCTTCGCTGTCTATGCTATACAAGCATTTTCTTCTTGGCTTCTTCCCATCTCTGCAGCTTTGTTGACCTTCATGTTCTGACCATATGATTCCTTTCTCCGCTCCCCTCTCTTTGCTCACATTGACGCCGTGGTGGGCCTGGAAAGTAATGCTGAGGTCATGCCACCAGGTTAGCTGGTTTCTTCATCCCAGCCTTCTTCAAGGCAGTATCGCTGCGCTTAGCATCTTTCTGTCCTAAGTGAATTGACCTTTTTAAAAGCTCGAATAGACAAATTATCATTTTAGAAAGCTGCTCCGTGACCGAGTGGAACGGTCTTTCTAAATCGAACTGCCATACTTGTCAAACCCTTACCGCACACAAGTGCGCGCAGGGGCTGACAGGCTGACAAGGATCTGGAATAGCCATTGTGAGAGTGGAAGGTAAGTGTGTAGTTGTGTGTGTGTTGAGAATGTATTGTGATGGGAAGGCGACAGTGGGTGGGTTAAAAGGTGGGTTCATGGTGGTTAACCCCCCCACCTCCCCAGATTAAGTAAACGACCTGCAGGAGAGGGTGGGGTTCACCTTGTCAGGGGTGGGTGAGGGCGCAGAAAGTGATACTGCTGCATTTAAAAGCAGACAAAACAGTCAAAATAAATCTTTTGTGTTTTTGGTTTTTAACATGCAGTAATATGAAATAGAACCCATCTCTCTTGTGCCTCTTTTCTCTTCTATGCCACTGTGGTCTAGAGTGGCTCTGCCCCCTCCAGGGCATATGATGGTCACCTCTTTGTAGGGCTCGCTCTCTCCATTCGAGCTTCATCTCTTTATTCACGCCAGCATATTTCACATGGGCGTGTTGTAATTTACCAGCTGCTGAGCTCAGTGCTTCTAGTATTACCTTGAGCCAAAGAGGGCAAAGCAGTGGCATTATGTTTTGAATGCCACACAGAGATATCAGTCTTTTCCACTCCCACATATGCTGACGAGTGTTTCTTATTGGGATTTCCTTATAGGATTGGAGTCCTTGTCCCCTAGAGGTGAATCGCTCCTTGTTAGATCCTGCGTTCCCAGACCAATGGAGGGTCTTGCTTAGAGCGCTCAGCTCCCCAGCCTCAAAGGGGGTGGCTTTCCCCTAGGAAGAAGGCATGAATTTCCCATATTCACCACATAAGATAAGGTAGACTCAGCTGTAAGGAAGAACTCTGGAGAGTTGGGCGGGGTCGAGCGGTGTGCATATGGACTGTTCACAAGACCCAGAGCAATCAAATATCAGTCTGCAAAGAAATTCACAAATATACTGATGCTTGTTAATCTGCTTAGAATCACATGCTGTGCATATAGTTCATAATCGCGAGTATTGCATCTTTCTTTCGACGATCAAAAGGGGACGTCGACATGGCCGTGCCTGAAACACTATCCTTAACGTGACGTGTAGTGTACCCAAAATCCCTCACCCGTCGATGTCCCTCATATTGTTTTTTTCCGCCCAACTAGAACTAGTTGGTCGCCTTATGCGGATCTCGTTAGAGTTAATATTGCTAAAGTAATTATTTGCTATCCCACGACCGATGGTCGTTTAGTCTTTGACATCTCTTCGTCCACTTCGTGGATCTCAACGCCGACGACATCCAACTGCTGTTTCGGTGACTGGTGCATCGATTGACGTCTGTCGATGGCGTGACCTCGGCCCTGGTGCCAGGGGAGAGTTGGTCCCTGGGTTGATTATTATCTGAGAATGCATTTCCCCACTCTTTCCTTTTCTGGTGTGGCTGCAGCCTTTCACCTCTGCTGTGCAGCGGACTCCATTTAAGTTTTGTCAGTCTTGCAACAGAAAATACCCCTGGAAGGACATCAATCGCAAATGCAATAGGTGCTTACCTCGTGACCATGACAAGCGATCCTGTAAATCCTGCAAACTCTTTTGTCCTAAGACGTTAAAAGATAGGCAGACAAAGCGGTGGGCGGCCTACGCGACAAAGGCTGAAAGTCGTTCACCCATTGGTGCTGTCGCTTCCAGTGACGAGGACTCTAGCGGCAGCCATGGCTCCGATGTGGAGGCCGTAGACCTTTCGGTGGCACCGTCCGGTTCCCAGGTCCCCGGCCTCGATAGGCAGGCCACAGGTGCTGCTATACCGCACCCCGGCGATAGGGGCACACACGCACCACCCAAGGATAAGCAAAGAACCCCCTGAGCTTCCTCAGCGGATACATTGAATAATCATCATATGCCAACAGGCCCACCAAAAGCTTTGACGGTGCCTGCTGAACCTCACGGTCCGGCGCCCTCCCCGCATCCCTCTTCTCGGCATGCGTCCAAGCATTCCTCTCATAAGGGCATCTCTTGTAAAAAGCACTTGAGCTGACACACCGTCTAAGAGCGCGTCAGCTCCAAAAGTTTTGGCAGAGCCGGTAACCGCGTCAACACCTACTGGCACGTCAAAATCCCTCATACAGCCGCTGAATTTACGCGAGAGTCTTGCAGCTTAGTTTCGGCGGGGGAACATCCTAAAAGCACCCCCTCTGGTCGAGAGGAGTACTCTAAATGGCTCCAGCCCCCCTCTAGGGCTTTATTTGATAAATTCCCTCCCTCTAGAGTTTTCTCTCCTCCAGACACCTCTGCTTCATTTCTGTGGACCAAAGAGAGATCTGAAAATTACATGGACAAAATGTCACATTTTATAGACTTTTCTGAAAAGTTCATTACTCCTAAGAGACCAAGGGAGGAGATTCCTGCCCCATTTTATGAAAGCTGCAGAAACTTCCAACCCAAACTCACCAAGAAGTAGTATTTGAGTTTTCTGAACCAGATAAGACATACAAGGATCCCTATAGTCACAAGGACAATCCTTTTGGCCAGGACATAACTGACCAGTGCCCAGATTGGGGACAAGATCAGCCAACAAGTGAAGCACCTTGGCGCTCACCCACTCCGACTCTTGACCCAGATGTCATTTGTCTGGACCTGCCCTCCCCGCCTCAACAGAGGCATTCATCACCTATTGACGACCAAATGGCTTTCAATGCCATCTTGAAGAGGGCTGCAGACCTTCCAAAAAGCCACACAGGAAGCTGTTCCGGGCTCTGATTTTGTTGAGGACATTCTAAAGGAGAAACCTCACACATTTAAGGTTATTCCCCTGCTGAATTCCATTGAGAAGTGCCTTGCACCTTCCTTACTGTCCCCTCCCCTTACAGGGGCTGTCAACCCTCTGGTTTAGAAACTGTTTTGCCCCTCTCCATCTGACCCTATGTACATTCGGTGGCATGCCACACCAGACTCCTTGGTTGTTTACCACCACCAGGAAAAGGGCTGGGGTGCCACTGTCTACTGTGGTGGTTCCCCCCCGACAAAGTCTACAAAAAACCCTACTCCCTCGGCAAGCGCACCACCACGTCGGCAGCATATACTACCATAATTGCAAATAATACTACTCTTCTCACGAGTTATAGCGATGTGCTGTGGAACTTGCTTCAGGAAGACCTCCGAGAGGTCACTGAACCCGTGCGATCATGCCTGCTGGCGGTCGTCCCTGAGGGAAGGCAGGTGACCCACAACACCCTTAAAAACACGCTAGACGCTGCAGAGACGGCGGGATGCACTCTGGCACAGGGTACTCTTCTCCAGATGCACACCTGGCTAAAAAATGCAGGTTTTAAGCAGGAGACTCGGGCCTCTGATAAACAAGGCAGTGGAAGAGTCGAACTTGTTTGATAAGGCTGTGGATGACGCCTTGGAAACGGCAAAAAAAGAGCATGTGACGCTCAAGTCTCTCAACCAAATCACAGCCAAACCTTATCAACAGTAGTGAGGTACAAACTCTCGCCGTTCCTTTTCGTGGTCAGTCCTTCTCCCAATCTCCACACGGACAATATGGCACAGGGGGTACCCCATGGTCCTCCGGACAAGGTGCAACTGGCAATAGTCCATATCAACAAACGGGACAGTGCAGATGCAATGGTAGAGGCAGAAACTGCACCCCAAGAGGCTCGCCGGCCTCCGCATCAAAATGACTCGCCAGTCCGGGTCCTCTCCCATGCCTCTCCGGTTGGGGGGGCGGCTGTCGTCATTCACGCATGCGAGGGGATCACTTCAGAACAGTGGGTGCTCAAGACCATCACCCAAGGTTATTGTATCGAGTTCCACCGGCCACCTTGATACCATCCTCCAAAGAGCAGACCCCTATCACAGCACACCTGCAAATCCTGCTGGCAGAGGTGCAGATCCTTCAAGAAAAGGGCTCCATAGAAGTCGTCCCCATTCATCAGGGAAAAAAGTGTATTTATTCAGTGTAATTCTTTGTACCCAGAATGGATCTCACCATGCGCCCAGCAAACAAATATGTCAAACTGCAAAAGTTCAGAATTACAACATTGCAGGAAGTAATCCCGCTGCTGGTGCGGGGGATTTCATGTCAACATTAGATATGAAAGATGCATACCTTCATATTTCAATGTTATCTGCGCACAGAAAGTAACTAAGGTTCATGATAGAGGACGAGCACTATCAATTTAAGGTTCTTCCCTTCGGCATTTCCTCGACACCACGAATGTTCACTAAGGTGCTGGCGGTAGTAGCTGCTCAACTGCACAGGCAGTCCATCCCAGTCTACCTATACCTCGACGACTGGCTAATAACAGGGGATTCGTACGGAACATGCCTAACAAACACCCAGAGGACGATAGATTTCCTCTTTAGTCTAGGGTTCTCCATCAACGAGAAAGGGTCCAGTCTAGAACCCAGCCCAGTCAAACAGTTTCTGGGTGTTCTAATTTGGAGTAAAGACAGCCTCGTCATTCCCTCCAATGAGAAGGTTCAAAACATGCTTTTCCAGATCCCTCGCTATGTAGCCAGTCACAAAGTGACTGTACGCAAAGCCATGCGACTTAAGGATGAGGGCCTCCTGCATCTACCTAGTTCCTTAAGCACATCTGCGCATGCGCCCCATGCAAGAGTGGCTCTCGAGCCAATGGTGTCAGGCCAGCGGACAATGGGATGATCTAGTGTTCTTATCGGCAGCCCTCGTTCAGACTATACAGTGGTGGTCAAGGGGAAAACCTCTGGCAAGGGAAGACATTCACCACCCCCGCAGTAGAAGCCATTCTCACCACTGACTCATCTCTGACTGGGTGAGGGGCTCACCTTCATCAGACGGCGCACAGCGTATGGTCCCAGCGGTGTCAACCAACCACATACACCTGTTGGAACTGCTAGCAGTGTTCAAGGCCCTGAAGGCATGCCAAACAGACCTCCAGGGGAGAACGGACCTAGTCCTCACGGACAGTACCACAACCATGTATTACTTGAACAAACAAGGGGGCACTCGCTCTCCAGGGCTATCCCAACTGTCGCAGAACATATGGAAATAGGCTCTCAAACACAAGATGTTCCGCCTGTCGCAACACGTTCAGGTGAACTCAATCTTCTGGCGGAGGTACTCAGCAGAGACGTCCCACTACCCGTACAGTACGAGTGGCGATTACACGAGGACATTGTTGCCAGCGTCTTCGCAGACTGGGGTTTCCCAGAGATCGACTTGTTTGCAATTCTGGAGAATGCACAATGCCCAAATTACGGCTCCAGGTACCCGCTGAACCGCTCCAAAGGGAACGGGCTCTAGATAACATGGTCAGGGACATTTTTCTACGCGCCTTCCCTCCCCTGACTCCCCTGCTCAACAAGATAGTGCACAGGATGCACCAGGAACCAGTCGCAATGATTCTGATGGGCCAGTCAACCTTGGTTCTCTCATTTCATGGCAATGTCGGTGTACCCTCCTGGGAAGCTGCCATGCCCGTACAACTTGCTGTCACAAGACAGAGGGAAACTCTTCATCCATGCTGCAAACTCTCAATTTAGCAGCCTGGTTCCTGAGGTCATGGGGTTTGGGGACCTCAAACTCCCTCAAAGATGTATGGACATACTTAGGGAAGCACGAAAACCTAACACCAGACATTGCTACTCCAGCAAATGGAAACGCTTTGTCACGTGGTGTAATGGCAAGAGCATAAATCCTATTGAATGCACACCAACCCATATTGTCCTGTACCTAACTCACCTACTAGATTCAGGCCTGTTTTTCATTGCCTTAAAGGTCTACTTTTCTGCACTTTCAGCATACACCACGTCCCAAAAAAAAGGTATTCTGGTGGAAAATTCCAGTAATCAAAGCATTTATGGAAGGGGTAAAAAGACTGCATCCCCCAACTTCAACCCATCTCCCGTATGGGACCTGAACATTGTACTTAAATGGGGCCTCCCTTTGAACCTATGCATAAGGCTAGCCTCAAAGCACTCACTTAAAAGACTGCCTTCTTGGTGATAATTACATCTGTCGCAAGCTTTGATACTCTTCTCCCTGATGGCTACAAGTTCCTCTCCGCGCCTAGATCCAAACCGTTTCAGAGGGGGTGTAGCCTTGATCTTCCTGGAGTGGATTCCAGTCTGTCATTCCTATGCAGGCCTACTCCTCTTTCGAATGCCTTGTCTGCAGGCTCTCTCTCCTGGCTGCTCTCTTACTGTGGCTACTATCTATTGGTCAGATCACCTCTTTCCTCTCTGAGGGGGCGGACCTCTCCTCTTCCCTCCTGGCCTCGACCATTCAACTCCTCCTTGGAGACTTTAACATTTGTATTTGTATTTGTTTATTTATAATGCGCAATCCATCAGGCCCGGGGGCATCGGGGCGCAATTTGTACAAGGTTGCAAGAAAAAAATACAGACAGAGATTACATTACAAAATCCACATGCATGCGTCCTGTCCCTCCTGTGACCTCTGCAACTCTTTCAATTCTCCCCTCTGGCCCAACTTAATCTGCAGGGCACACTGGATGTTCTGATCTCCTCAGAACTACCCCTCTTTATCCACCTCACTACTCCTCTCTCCTGTAGTGATCACTTTCTCCTTTCCTCCCATCTCTGCCTCTCTACCCTCAGGCCAAGCCAACTCCAGCACTGCCACCTAACTTCTCGGTCATTCGACCCATGAAACGTGCGTCAGTTGAGGCTTCCGCCGCCTCTTTCTAGCCCCCCCCCCCGCCATTTCTGGCTGACTTGCATCCTGACCCAGCCCTTTCCATGCTCCATTGTCCTATCTCTGATACTCGTGATGTTCTTTCCCCTGTCATGAAGATCCACTTGAAGTCCAAAGCCAAGTGCAACTCCTGGTAAGACGCTGACCTAGTCATCCTTAAACGCAAGTGCAGTGTGGCTCAGATGAAATGGCTAGTTTCTTGTGCATCCTCTGACAAACTCGCCTGCTCGTAAGGCAATACTGTCTCTCTGTCCACACTAAGAGAGCCCACATCCAAGCTTGCGCGTCTGCTGCATCTAAAAACTCAGCCGAACTCTTTAAAATCTGCTAGGAGCTGGTCAATCCTGCTGCAGTCTCTACCTCTCCTGTCCCCTCCCAGCCCATCTGCATGGCCCTTGCTTCTCATTTCATCTCTAAAACCCAGGGCATCCTGTTCACCCTCTCGTCCTCTCCTCCTTCCCCCTCCCCCTCCCTCTACTCTCTCCTCTACCTCCGCCCCCCATGTGGCCACCTCTCCTCCCTCTGTCTTCCTTTCCTCTGTTCTCCCCTGACGAGGTTTCTAGACAAGTCTGATCTATGAAAGTCTGGTCAAAACAGGTTCTTCCCTGTTATTTCAAAACCATCAAGCACTACATTGACACCCTCGCTCCTGCACTGGCTAACTTCTGAAACCACTCCTTTGCCACTGGAGCCTTCCCTCCCCCCCTGAAACACTCTTGTGCAGCCTCTTCTCAAGAAACCTTCAGCCAAACCCTCTTGCCCTGGTAACTCTCACCCGATCGCCATCACTCCTTTCCTGGGCAAACGTCTGGAAAGCTGGCCATCTCCCAGCTTAATCTTCACACTGAATCTGTTGGTTGTCTCTATGACCATCAGTCTGGCTTCAGAGCAGCCAGATGCACGGAAACTGCTCTCCTGAACATCTGTGAAGACCTGCTATCTAACCTTTAATCTAATCTCCCCTCTGTCCTCATCTTAATCGATCTCTCTTCTGCCTTTGTCACAGTCAACCATGCCATCCTGCTCCATCAACTCCGTGATGACCTGGGTATCACCGATTAGGCCCTGCCCTGGCTGACCTCGTTACTCTCTGATCGACACTTTCAGGACCAACTTGGGTCCTTCCTTTCCTCCATCTCACTCTCTACCTGTGGTGTTCCCCAGGGATCTAACCTCTCTCCCTGGCTGTTCAACCAATACCTGGCACCTCGCCCACTGCATTGCCTTTCTCTGCTCCAACTTCAGTGCTATGCGGATGACACTCAGCTTGTTTTCAGGCTCCCCTCTGCCACCTGTTCTCCTTTTCTCATCTCCGACTGCCTGCTATCCAGGTGTGGTATGCCGCCAACAATATATTCCTTAATGCCAGTAAGACAGAGATTCTCCTCATCGGCACACCTGCACCCTCCTTTCCTGTCACTGTCATGCCTGCCTCCCTTGGCTCTCTTCCTGCTCTCACCTGTGAGGCTAAGAACCTTCGGGGTCATCTTCGACTCCACACTCTCCTTTTCTCCTCATATCTGAGACATTTCTAAAAAGTCAAACTACCAACTGCACCTCCTCAGAGGTATTCCTTGTTTCCTCTACTTCCTCCAGAAGCTCACTGTCTCTAGAGCTCTGGTTCTCTCTAGGCTGGACTACTGCTACAGCTTCTTTCTAAATCTACCTGCTTCTACTCCCCGCCCTCTGCAACTCTCTAGAACAGGCCTGTGAGATTTGTCCTTGACCTCAAGCCAAGGGATCATATCCCTCCAGCACTGAAATCTCTGCATTAGCTCCCAGTGGCTGCAAAGACTAAGTTGAAGACCCTTTTGCGTTGTCCACAAGGCCTTCTGGGGCCTGGATCCTTAATACATCCAACTCTCTCTTCGTAAATACCTTCCTACTCAAGCTCTTTGCTTCTCCACCTCCAACTCCCTCAGGGTCAATCGGTTCTCCAAGCAACGAGTTGGTGGTAGATCTTTCTGATCTTTCTTCGGCTGGGCCCTCCCTCTGGAACAGCCTCCCTGCCTCTCTGAAACTCGATGAGAACCATCTCTGGAAGCTCTTCAAGACCTTCCTCTTTGCTTCTGACTTCTCTCTTACTCTCCCCTGCTGGTTTCCTGTCTGATACTAGTCTGGTCACATAGCTACCCTCTGATTTCGGGTCCATGTGCCTACCCGCCCAGTTGCACACCTGCACTGCTTCCCGGCAACCCTTGCACCTGCCACTTGCTGGCCGCACTTCTTGTTATTGTTTTGATCCCATGTACAGCACTGCTGCCTCCCCTTTCCTCTGGCACTTTTCCCCTCCCCTGCACTTGCACGATCGCAATGTCACTTGGCCTAGTAAGATAATTGTCTGTCCTCCCTCTGTTCCCCCTTCCTTGCCTCAACATGCCTTGAAACACTTGTGTATAGGCGTGTTACAAATGCCATATCATATCAATAAGGAGAGTTAGTGAACTGCAGGCCCTTTTTAATTCAAGACCCATTTGTCACAATTCACGAGGTTAAGGTGAAACTGGTCACTCGCCCACGATTTGCGCTTACATTTATTTCAAAGTTCCATGTGAACCAATCAATAGAAGTACCCACCTTTTATTGAATTTTTAACCTGGAGCGAGAGGGACCCTTTTTTCCCACTCATGTATTTTAATGTGATTTTTAACTCTGGTTCATTTGGTTGTGGAGTCTGTCAAACTCTATAGGCATCATCGTTTACATTGTGACACACAGCACCTTCAGTGCAGTGACACAGGGAAGTCTTTCAGATTTCCCAAAGGTTTATATACCTTCTCTTGGATACACTACTGTTTCCAAGAGCAGTAAAGTGAAATTGACTTTACTTACAGTTGTAACTTTCTAGACCCAGCACACACTATCTTACAATAGGGTGCTGGAGGGGTTACTTAGTCGCCCCGGTGTCTAGCTTCTCATGTAACATTTGTGTCACCCTTTCCTCGATGAATGGCTGGTGGCAGTAGTTTACTTTTAACTACCGTGGTGTGCATTTACCGCGGGCTGCGTTCGCAGCTGCAGTAAAGCACCCATGGGTGCCATTTTTGTCAACATGTCCTTGGTTGGCTTTTTTCACCATTTCTTTGTGGAAAGGTCCTTCATGAGATTTACTCTGCGCTCCAAACCAGGTTTTGTGCCTTTTGTTAGTTTAGTCTTTGGTGGGATTCACGAGTGAAGCCTGCCTCTGGCTCCAGGGTGTCCGCGGGGGCAGGAAGCGAGGGAGGTGCCCAAAACTCCCTGTGCTTAGTCTCCTAGGAGACAGGAATGCACTTTGAGGTGATTGGCCGGCTGGCTGTCCGGCAAGGACAGCCACCCTGCTGGGTGACTGACAGCTAGGCTTGAATGAACGGGAGAAACCTGCATAAAAGCCAAGGGTTTTTGGCTTGAAGGCAGTCGACCACTGGACGAAGGAATCCGAAGAAGAAAGAGGACGCCTGCGTCATCTCCTGGACCATTGGTTTGCCCGGTGAAGCCCTGCTGCTTTGCTGAAACTCCAATTTCGTTTCGACTAGAGAAGCCCTGCAAGTACGACTTCTCCCTTTTGAGTTGGTTGGACCAATCGACTCCAAAGTAAGCCACCTAGACATCCTCTCGGAGCTGGTTGAAATTCCACTGCAGTTGCTGCTGGAACCGAATAGCCATGGAGAGGAACACCAGATCGTGTACGTTGCTTTTAAGCTAGCCAAGAGCTCCAGAAAGATCCTCCTGACTCCCAGGAAGCAGGACTGACTGAGCCTGAGCCACCCGAACAGAGTGCTGGACCCCAGATGCAAGGAAAGCCCATCTCGATAGCCAGTAACTGCAGTGGTGCTATTTGCGGTAGAAGCGAGAAGCTGAAACACCAAAGTGCCACTTGTTTGAAGATTGCCGGTTGCTGTCGGTGACTGTCCTATTGCAGTGCAGGAGTCCCCAAACGTCCTCCCTCGTGTCTCCATGACTGAGGCCCAGGAGCACCAGGATCTGCAGAGCTGCACAAGAACTGGAGTCATCTACTGCCCTTTTTCAACCTAAAGGTACTGTACAGTCTAAGAGAACTTACCTCTTGTTGTGTAACTACACATGTTCTCTGTTGGTGAGACCTGTCGCGGTTGCTTTGTAGAGTTGCTGATAGCTTCTTTACTACACAAGGCTAAACAGCTTGTGGCCCTGCTTTGAATGCTTCTTTTCTACAAAGACTTCTAAAACATTGTGCAAGACTTTTACTTAACTGCAAGAAGTGCTTCAGCTCACCTAGACTTTTGACCAATTGACTCTGGCTTAGGCTGGCTCCCTGAATGACCCCTCTTCCCTCTGACATTGTGTTTTGTCTTTCTTCCAGGAAGGGGTTAACTAACTTTGCATTCGGGGTTTCCAAAAGTACTTACCTGCTTCAGAATATTTGTGTGATCTCTTGTTCTGTTCTAATAACCTTTTCTTTGCCAAACTCTTAAGCCTGATTCTAAATGCAAACAGTGGTATATTAATGTCCACAGTGTCCTAGTTAATAAAGTCACCTCAGGGTGTAGGAAGTGTCTGTGTGCCATCCCAAAAGGGTACTTACTGGTTTAGAAATATTAAGATTGTGCATTTTGGAGTGTATTTGTGTTAGTATTATATTGCCCTCTTTTCAAGAAGGCTTACTCTGACTGTTAAAACCTTTAATTGTTTAATCAAGAAACCTTGTGTGTAAGAGTTTATTTGAATACTTGTCACTGTGAATCTCTGTGTAAATCCCCTACAGCTCACATTGACCCCTCTTGAGATAAGCCAGGCTGTTCAACACGCTACCAACCTGTGTAGTACAGAATTATACAAAAGGTTTGGTTCCTGTTGCCAGGAGGTCATGGTTGTTGTTGTAGTGCACCCAAAGGGTACCACATACAGTCTTGCCTAACAAAGTGGCAGAAAGAAGCCTCCACATCCTTTTTTTAATAACTTTTATGAAGTTTTACAGAACAAGCAAAAAGAATTTGAATGTACATTGGCAGCACAGGCAGCGGGGTCGTAAGTAAACAATGTAGATGGTAAACATTATAAGCCAGACTGCGGGGGGGGGGGAGGGTGCCAGTGAGCGAGATTCACCAACTTCCTTTAGGACGCACTTCAGTGTTCCGTACTCAGTCCTTAGAACTCCCACTTCCCCCATATTTTCCGAGATTTCCTAGGGCACCCCTTGCGGTGTAAATACGTAATTCCAGGGAGGCACATCGGTTAATTTCGTTGGACCATCGGTCTATGCATATTTTGTCTGCAGAGCCCCAGGTGTCCGCGGTTAGTCTCTTTCCTGTCCCTAGCGCCACCCCTAGGAATACTTTTTCATATTTGAAGTCCGTTTCTCCCCACATCTCCAGTAGTATCAGTTTTGGGTCTCTTGGTACCGAGGGTCCCATTATCCCAGAGAGTCTAGTGACGCACCCCGCCCATAACTCCTGTAACACTTTGCACTCCCAGATCTTGTGGAAAAAGGTGCCTTCTGCTCTTTTACATCTGAGGCATTCTCCATCATCGACCCCTCCCCATTTAGCCATCATCGTTCTAGAGTAGTATGACGTGTCTAATATTCAAAGCCGTATCAGTCTCAACTTGGCATCTATACCTATTTCTCGGGGAACATCAACGCCTCCACCCATTCTTCCGTGTCTAATTTCCCATTTTTCTTTGACTTTAAGTTCCCTAGTGCCAAAGGAGTTGAGCGCCTGATGGAGTGGAGGTGACCTGTGATCCGGGAGAACATTTGTTTCTAGTGGGGAACAGGCGGGTAAGCCAGCAAGGCTCGGGAATTTGATGTTGTCATGCCTGAGCTGTGCGTGTTTAAATTGGTTCATAGGCTGCAACCCGTATTTCCTTTTCAGTGTTTCAAAGTCTACCAGTCTCCCCACTTGAATGATATCCGCCAGTGTGCATAGACCACCCTCCCCCCCTCTCCCAGGTTCCGAAGTATCCAATTATCTGTATTTCGGGGAGGTATGTTTGTTGTGCCCCAAGGGCTGGATCTGTGTTGGTCTGCCATCCCATCCTATGTGTGAGTGTGCCTCCTCCGAAACTCGGCGGTATGGAGTGCCCTTCTTGGTATCTGTTAGGAAGAATTCTCATAAATGTGTTAATTCCCTTCACAATAGAGACCCCGAGCAACTTTGCTGGCTTTTGAGGACTTTATTTTTTTACCTGGAAAGAGTGAGCCTTTTTTTTTTTCCACTCGTTCATGTATTTTTGATGTATGTTTTACTCTGGTGTTCTTTGATTTTGGAGTTTTAAGATGAGCCATAGGCATCTTTTCATTTGTGTTAAACAGCACCTTCAGTGCAGTGACGCAGGGATGTCTTTTAGACTTCCCAAAGGTTTAAATACCTTCTCTGGGATAAACTGTTTCCCAGAGAATGTAAGGTTAAAATGACTTTACTAGTCTTTTTAAATTCTTAGACCCAGCACACACCATCTTCCTATAGAGTGCTGAATGGGTTAGCTAGTATCCCCTCTGTCTAGAAACTCATGTAGCAGTCAGATGCTACCCTTTTCTATCGAAATGGCTGGTGGCCAGGGGCGTTGCTAGGGGGGGGGCTAAAAGGGCTATAGCCCCTGATCTTTTGGTTGTAGCCCCAGATAGAATCTCAGGAGCTACAGCCAAAAGACTAGCTAGCCCCCAGTCCCGACAGTTCCAACATCAGCATAGCCCCGGGTCTTTTACAGACCTAGCAACTCCCCTGCTGGTGGCAGTGGTTTCACAACGAACTACCATGATTTTTCCCGACCACGAACACCGGTAGCTAAAAATCGCGGGAGCTATGTTTAAACAGGTCCCGGGCTTCTTTTTTCGCCATTTCTTTTTGGAAAGGTCCTTCTAGTGTTTCTCTGCGTGCCAAACCAGGTTTGGTCCCTCTGTTTCTATACCTTTGGCGGGCTTCAGGACTGAGTGTCTGGAAGTGAGGGAGGTGCCCAAAACTCCCTCTGCTTAGTCTCCTAGGAGACCCAAATGCACTCTGGCGTGAAGCCCTGCTGCAGGTCCGAATTGCCAAGTTCACTTCGACAGAGAAGCCCCTTAAAGGACGACTTCTTCCTTTGAGTTGGCGGGACCAAACAACTCGTAAGGTACCTGGATACCATTCTCGGAGCTGGTTGGATTTAACCAGGGGGAAGGACACCAGCATGTATGCTTGACGACAGCGACTGGAAACCGAAGATCTTCTTTTTGCCAGCTTGTTTGACCAGTCCCCGTGCAGTGCAGGAATCCCCCAAGGTCCTCCCTCTTGTCCCCACAACTGAGGCTCAGGAACAGTGAGATTTGCAAGAACTGCCAGGAGCCATAGTCTTCAGCTGCATCTTTTGCTTCATACTAAGGTACTGTGCCAACCCGATTTGAGAGAAAGCTTCTCTCGCGGTGAAAGTTTGTGGAACTTTCCCAACTTACAGGCCTAATCAACTTGTTACCCAACATATGATTCTTTTTCGTACAAAGAACTTTTGAGAATTTTGGCAAAGACTTTACCGTTTACTTCAAGAACTGCTCTTTCCTATCCAAGACACTAGTCCATTGACTTTGGCCTATGCCTATTGAACTGAATCGAGTCCTCTAGTGAACTATAACTATTTGCACTGCCTACGAAAGTAATTGTGATCTATTCTGCTAACTTGTGCCTTTTTGCTCTCATTGAAAGTAACTGAAATGCCATTTTGCTCCTATTTCAGGGGAGCCTAATTTGTTCAGAAACTTATTGGATTGCTAATGAAGTGTCTGTGTATAATATTATATTTCCTCCTTCTAGTAAAATGTTTTCTAAATGATTGTGTAATAAATTATCAAGTGTTTTACCAAGAAACCTTGAGTATAAGTGTCTACTTGAACCACTGTGATTATAAGACCTCTGTGTAACCTCTTGCACTGCTCAAATTCCCTCTTGCGATAAGCCTGGCTGTTCAGCTCGCTACCACAAAACTGTGTACTACAGGCTTATAAAAAAGGTTGTTTTTTGCTTACACCTGTAGTCCTATTTGTATGTGGTGGTCCCAGAGGGTACTGCATGCAATTTCGCTTAACAGTATCCCTGTCGGGCTTTTGTTGTCGTACAGTATCTGGAGGGGGGAACGAGAGTTGCTATCGCTCAATTCTACTTGGATGTGCGGGAGCCCTGGGTCGCCATGCAGCCATTCATTTACCGCCCATGCCTGGTCGGCCCAGTAGTAGATGCAATTATTCGGTAATCCTATACCACCCTCCCATACTGAGTGTTGGAGGGTTCTTCTTCGGATTCCTTCGTCCAGTGGTTGACTCTGCCTTCCAAGCAAAAATGCTTTGCCTTTTATTCAGGTTTCTCCCATTCATTCGCAGTTTAGCTGTCAATCACACAGCATGGTGGCTGTCCGCCGAGGACAGCCCTCCAGCCAATCGTCTTGCGTCCATTCCTGTAACTTAGGAAATTAAGCACAGGGTGTTTCGGGCACCTCCCTCACTTCCTGCCCCAGACAAGCTGGAGCCAGAGGCTGGCTTCACCAGTGAAGCCTGCCAAACACAAAACTAACCAAGGGATCAAACCTGGTTTGGCGCGCAGAGATAATCTCAAGAATGACCTTTCCGACTTCCTAGATGGCACTGACCGTGTAAACATGTCGTCCCCCGAGCTCCCGCTCCAAGGCACCTAAAACGCACAGCAACAAAAAAAAGCCGGATTAGCCCTCCCCAGGTCCTGCGGCTTTGGGCCACCAGTCTCCAGATTAGCTGTGACAATGAAGCCTCAGGCAGCATACTCCTGATCCCCTTAGGGGTGGTAGGGAGGGGGGGGGGGGTCTGTCATCTGCGGCGCGGGAGGCTCGCCGACGCTGAGGTGCACGGGGTTGCGCTTCATGAGTAAGACCAGCTGAACTGCAGCAACCAGGCTGTGCTGCGGTGCTGGCAAACTACCGGGGAGGACCCCACTGGACGAGGGGAGGCCAACCAAGGGTTCAGCGTTCAAGGTCCTGGACACTGTGGACAGCGGCTGCCCCAGCGGGGAAGGGTCGGCCACGTAATGCATGCGAGAGGCGGTTCTCTGGCTGGCCGCGGCATCACCGTCTCGGCAGAGTCAAGGTGCCAGATCGACCTGCCCCGCCGGGGGCCCAGGGCTGAGGAAATATATGGGGAAATGGGATGCCGACACAGGAACCACAACGGACATAGCCACATGGACAAAAATATGGATGCAGACAACAAAACGCACAAGATCTATCCAGGTTTGTGAAATCTGGATGAAGCTACTAGTACAGTGGCACCTAACCCCGGTTAGGCTACACAGGGTATACCCGAGGGTCTCTCAGGAATGCTGGAGGAAATTGGGCCAATCAGGCACCTGGAGTCACATATGGTGGTCTTGCCTGAAAATAATCCAATTCTGAGAGACCGTACACGCAGCAATCAAACAAGTGCTGGGGATCGACATCACAGGGAACTGGGCCTTGCCATAATAGGCTTGAACGGAGTGTTGGAGACAATTAAGTCCAAACCCCACTGCAAACTCTACATCATTATAATGATGGCGGCGGCCCTAGTACTAGCGCGCAAATGGAAATCAGGACCACGAATGGATTGCGAAAATATGGTCACTTCTTGCCATGAAATGGTTAACCTACTCCCTACAAGGGGACAACCAAAAGTTCAACATAGAATGGTCAGCCCTCCTGAGCTACCTTAAAGGAGCGCGCCAAACATGGTGCCCGAGGTCCATGGCCCTCCTGGGGATAATTCCCAACTAGGAGGATGAGGAACTATAATAAGCACCGATTTTGGGACCTTGCCACTTCACTCAGAAGAGGATTGTCCTGTTGACGCAGCTCTGCCGACCCTTATAAACATTTATGAACTGCTCCGGGGGGGCGGGGGGGGGGGGGGAGTATGGGGTTTGATGATATTGTTTAATTGCAAATTGTAAATAAAAATGTATTGGAAAGCCATTAATTGTAGAAAGGGAAACATATTTTTTTTAGGAGAAACTAGACAAAGGGGATACTAAGTAACTAAGTAACCCCTCCATCACCCTATTGTAAGATAGTGTGTGCTGGGTCTAGAAAGTTACAAAATGTAAGTAAAGTCAATTTCACTTCACTGCTCTTGGAAATAGTAGTTTTACCAAGAATAGGTATTTAAACCTTTAGGAAATCTAAGACTTCCTTGTGCCACTGCACTGAAGGTGCTGTTTGTCCCAATGTAAAGATGATGCCTATGGACGGACTCCAAACTCAAAAGAAACACACTGCCAAATCACAGAAAAACACATGAGAGAGTGGGAAAAAAGGTCTCGCTCTCTCCAGGTTAGAAATGTAAAAGTCCTAAAGTCCAGCAAAAAGAGCTGGGGGTCTCTAAGGTTGAGGGGAATTTGGACATTTCTGTGAATTCTCCAAAACAATGAGCATATGCAAATTTTATTAAATTCATTGCTTATCACTATGTACATGTCCTTCTGTTTCAATGGTTTATGCTGCTGTGTTTGAGTAAAGTGTAGGTAGTCTCACTTTGAGACTGCCACCTGAGCACGTGTGTATTGTAAGTGTGCAGCAGTAATAGTCTGACACAATGGTGGCATGTTGTTTGGCAGAGACGTTTATTGGATGAAAATAAAGGAGGAACAACTACAACTATCCCTAGTACTAATAGGGGTTTCACTGCCTCAATTAAAAATACTACGGAATCTGTCAGCATGTCCAAAGTAAAGAGTACACCGTCCCATATCAAAATCCTATTTCCTTCCCTTACACTGGTTTCCAGAACTCCACATTGCTAATTTGGTCTTGAGGGGACACGTCTCTACCCTAGGTTGTAGTGCTGTTTGTAAACCACAAAGTTTCAGGTCCGCCAGCAAAACACAGTTCACAAGAAATTGTCCCTCCATCATAGTTGTCTTCACTGTGATACATTTGTCATATAAGCTTTTTCAGCTCTTCGGCCGGGGGGCCAGGAGGGGGGGGACTCCCTCCCCTATGGTACCAATTTGTGGTGTTTGGGCGAATGTCTTCCTTCCGTTGCCCTTTCTCAGGTTTCTTGGCAGTTCGTGTTGTCAGGGGGAATGGCTTCTTTCCCTGGTTTCCTTTACCTTTCGTTATGCACCACCCACCTGGCTTATCACTATGCCACGTACTGTGACTATGAAGATTTACTGAGTAGCTTTCTTCCTTTTATGGGTGCGGGCTGTTCACTCTACTGCCAAGTACCATTGTGTGGCACAAGGCATGCAAATGTCTCTCCCAGTTGGTTAGGATCCAAGACCCTATGTATTTGGCTTTTTCCAGCATTGGATCTTTCATGGATTCACATGCTGTGAATATTCCCCGTCATCAGGCTGGGAACCTCTGATTTTAACTTGGCGTTTTCCTATGGAAAACTTTGACACTTCAGTGTCCTATCAATGTCCTTTGTTGGTGCTTTAGCCACCACCAATAGGACGTAGGGTATAAATAGCCCTGCCCCTGCAGCTTCCCTTTAGATTTCAACCGTCTCCAAAGTGTTGGGATCACCTCATGCTCGTTGTGGTTTCTGACCGTGTTGGTGCGTTGGTTTTTTCGATGTCTTCCGGACTGAAGAAGGCTTTGTTCCCGCCCTGTGCGACTTGCGGACTGAAGGTGTATGAGGGGGACGGGCATATGGACTGCCTCTATTGCCTTTACCCCCATCACTCGGCCGATTCTTGCGAGATCTGTAAAGGGTTCTCACAGAAGACGCTTAAGGACCACAATCGGCGGTTGGTGTGTTGGCTGAATGAGTGTACCTACCCTTCCTCGGAGGTGGGGTCGGTTCGTAGCCTGGCATCTGAAAGGCCTGTTCAAACGGCGGATCATCGCCGGTTGGTGTCGACTGAGCCTCCGGCTAAGACGTCTCGGCCTGCCCCTGGGGCAGAGGTCGGGAAGCGCGGTCACTCCTCTTAAACACCTGTTGAAGGGGGGCGTCTTCGTCCAAGCATGGTCGGTCGGACCAGTCACGAGGGTCTGGAGGTAGGCCCGAGAAGTCAGCGTCACAGGTGAAGGCCAAGAAGGGCTCATCGTCGAAACACTCCTCTTCAGGGGACCATCACAGGTAGTCCTCTAGCAGGGATTCGTCTAAACACTGGTCCAGTGGGACCAGGCAGGCGGGATCGCCTGAAAAATCTACACCGCAGGTTGCGGTTCGAACTAAGTCATCTTCGACGTAGTCATCTGCCAGCTTCGATGCCTTCGTCAACAGTTGTGTCTTCGGCTCCGGCGACAACAGGGGATAAGGGCCCGATGTTCTCGTCATCGAGGATGGATACAGACAACTTGCTGCTGACGGGTGAGGCGTGGCAGTCTTCTGCTTTTGAATCGCTTCTGCCTGACACTCTTATACATCAAGAGGCAGATTTTCGGTGTCATCTGAGGTGGAGGACAAACGGGAGCCGGTGGTGGGCCTGTCGGCCCTGGGCTTGCAGTGTGTTGGTCCATCGACCTCGATGGCGGTGGGGGCTGGTCCGTGCAGTTACCCGCTGGTGAATCCGCAGGGGATGTTGTCGTTGCAGGTCCTGTCAACGCTGCAATCCTTGTTGGGTCAGCTGGATTTGAGGTTGCCTCCTCTGAATGTGGCTCCGGTGGGGCCCATTGTCGATGCTGCAGGTGTTCCTCCGCTTTTGGCTGCACCTGAGTTGCCGGCACCGGTGAGTGAAGATCGTCCATGTTCTCATCCGGAAGAGGGTGAGCTGCTGGACTCTGAGTCGGACAGTGTGCCTAGGGAGATCATGTCTACTGGGTCTTCGTCGCCGTCGAGGGATCCGGCGTGGGATTCGGAAGTTGAGGTGGAACCGCCTTGTAGTCCGGCACAACAGTCTCCGCCTGATGATGTTGGGCGTTCCACACCATGATGGCGAGGGCATGTGTGGAATTTGGGTTGGCTTCGGAGGAGGAGCGGAAGGAGTGCTTCCTGTTTGACCACATGGGCAAGAGACGGAAAGCTGTGTTCGCCGTGCCTATCCTGGACCAGTGTGGTAGGAGGGCCTACACACGATGCATCATACCTTCTCGGAACCGGCTGTCAAAGGGAGGCTGGAGAAGAAGTTTATGGCCCCGGACTCTACACCGAAGTGTTTAGTGTCGCAGCCCACGCCTGAGTCTGTGGTGTCGGCGGCAGCTAGCCGTAAAGCCAGGAGCCAGAACAAATGTATTACTCGAGATGCTCACGCTTCTGGAAGTCATTCGGTCTGTACAGCCGGGCGAGTTTCTGGCCTTGTTGGATTTACAGGACGCATATTTCCACATTCCTATGTGTCGACGGCACCGCAAGTTTCTGCGGTTTGTTTTAGGTACCAGTTTCAAGTGCTGCCGTTCGGTTTAATGTCGTCCCCTAGGACGTTTACTAAATGTTTGGCGCTGGTGGCGGCGTGGCTCCGACGGGAAGCACATCACGTCTACCCATATATGGACGACTGGCTGGTACGCTGTTTGTCGCCGCGGGAGGTGCAGGAAAGTCTCAACGCTATCATGCAGCTGTTCCAACGGCTAGCCTTCGCCATCAACTTAGAGAAGTCCTTTCTGTCACCTTACAAGGACTTGGTGTTTCTGGGGGCAGAGTTTCAGACTCAGCTAGGTTTTGTGAGGCCCTCGGGCGAGAGGGTTCTGAAGCTCTGGCTTAAAGTGGCAGAGTGGAAGATCCGTAGAAGGGTGTCATTCCGGACCTACATGTCACTGCTGGGGGCCTTGATGTGAGCATTCCGCTGGTGAAAAACTGTCGTCGCTTCACGAGGCCGGTGCAGGAGTTCCTCGCCGAATGTTGGGCTCAGAGTCGCAGATCGTGGTCCGACAAGGTGGTGATCGGCAGCCTGGTGGAAGCTCTTCCCTGGTGGCAATGCTCGGACAATCTGGTTTGGGGCATGCCGTTGCTGGAACCGGAGTTCCAAGTTACAATTTATTTATTTATTTATTTAGCGCGCGGACAGCCCAGGGGCATTGTGGCGCTGTTACTTGCAGGAACTTAGTTACAGGGGGTATAGGATTGGATACAATTGTGACTGATGCTTCTCAGACAGGATGGGGGGGGGGGGCGCATCTCGAGGGCTTGCAGGTCTCGGGAAGAGTTGCGGTTCCACATCAATGTGCTCGAGTTGCGAGCGGTACATTGGGCTCTGAAATTGTTTCTGCCATGCATATGCGGTTCGGTGGTGAGGGTGTTGACGGACAATACCACCACAATGTTTTATCTCAGGAAACGGGGGGGGGGGGGGGGGAGGGGGCACGCATTCCATGGTGCTGTCGAAAGAAGCACAAGAATTTTGGCATTGGGCTCTGTTGCACGACGTCGGCATTGTGGTGTTTCATCTGCCGGAAGTGTTGAATGTGCAGGCAGATGCGCTCAGCAGGGAGGTAGGCCACCTCCACGAATGGCTTCTGAAGGCGCAACAAGTGTCCATGATCTTCTGGAAATGGGGCCGTCCTTCGTTGGATCTCTTCGCAACGAGGGAGAACAAGCAGTGCAACGGGTTTGCCAGCAGGTGGGCTAATCCCAAGTCCCTAGGGGATGCGTTCTCGTGGACAGACCGGTTCGCTTATGCATTTCCCCCATTTCCGCTCATTCGACGGTCCCTCCAGTGGATTCGGAGATACCCATGCTGTGTGATTCTGGTGGCACCGTTCTGGGCCAGGCAGCTGTGGTTCTCGGATCTCCTTCATCTGTCTGTGGCGGAGTCGATTCGTTTGGAAGTGACGCCGGACCTTCTGTCTCAGGACAAGGGTGCTGTCTGGCACCACGATCCAGGGTCTCTCAGCCTGACGGCTTGGCTCCTGACTGCTCTGAGTTTGGCCTGCTAAAGCTTTCTGGTGACTGTCTGCGCATTTTGAAGGTGGCAAGAGCTCCGTCCACGAATGTCTCCTATGTATTTAAATGGAAAAGGTTTTGTGTGTGGTGTAAGGGACAGCCTGGGGTGGACTCTTTGAATATTTCACTGGAGCAAGTTCTGCCCTACTTGTTGTAGTTGGCAGAAAAGGGTTTGGCGTTCTCCTCCATAAAGGTACACTTAGCAGCAATTTCTAGATTCACTCGTAAGCGGCATGCAGCGCCTCAGTTTAGTGATAGTCTCATCAAGCATTTCCTGAAGAGGTGGTTTGGAACTTTTCCTCCAGTCAAGAAGTTTCTGCTGGTGTGGAGCCTTAATGTGGTTCTGTCAGGTCTGATGAGACCTGCGTTTGAACCAATGTCAACGCCTTTGCAGTTTTTGTCTTGGAAGGTGGCGTTTCTGGGGGCCATTACTTAGGCCAGAAGGATATCTGAGTTGCAAGCTTTGGTTGTGGACCCTCCATACTTGAGGTTCTTCAAGGACAATGTGGTGTTGGCTAATAATCCGCACTTTATCACAAAAATGCCAACCACATTTTATAAACTCTCTTCTATTGTGTTGCCATCGTTCTTTGCTTCAGCTTCCACGCCTGCAGAGCAGGCTTTGCATTCGCTGGATGTGAAGAGGGCCTTGAAAGTTTATCTGAATCGTACCGCTCGTTCATGTGGTGGAAGTCCTCATTCCTAGCTCTCTGGCTTTTTGCTGCATTTTGCGCTCTATCTAAGAGTTTACTCTATTTTTTTTCGTTCAATTGAACCTCAAGCCTCATCGATCCATCTTCTGAATTATGGGGACCCGTTTCCTGATTCTTCAGCGCTCCTCAATGAGGAGGATTTCATCGAGTTCAACTTTTGGAGGATTCCAGAAGCTCGAGGCCTACGCCACATGGACAAGGCGGTGGAGAAAAAGGATTTGTCGTCTTTTTTCAAGATTTGCCCAGGTTGCGGCCTGCAGAACATTTTTTCGGACAACGGGCACTACCTGTGCCTCTATTGCCTACACTCTGACCCAACGCACGTGGAGTGAAGACTGTGCGTTTTGTCAGGACATGGTGCCCCGCACTCTGAGCGACCGACGTAGGCGCCTCAGTGAGTGGCTGCAGGCTAAGGCCCCTGCTCTGGGTGAGTCCCGGCAGCATGCCTCCCCTGCCCAGAAGAACAACGTTGAGTGGTCTTCCAAGACCTTTGTGGGCGCCCCTCCCACGGGGGCACAACATAAGGCTAAGCATCTTGACTCCACTGCCACCAGGCGAGCACAGCGCCTTCGCCTACGAGCCAACACTCAGGATCTTCAAAGAGGAAGTCGGACCACCCGGGCAAGCTCTTGGAGAAGACCCAGGCAGAGACCCTACAGAGAATGACAAGGGGGAAGTGTGGGCTCAGACCCTCCCCCAAAGGTGAAGACCGCGGCTCGGTTCAGAGATCTCCCGTGTTTGCCCCCCAGATCTTAGCCACCCAATGAGATAGGCTCCTTCCACACCATGATCTCGAAAGCCTTGTAACTGTTCCAGCTTGTCCCTGAGGAGAAGATGAAAGAAGGGTTCCTATACCAGTGCTGCAAGGCTAAGAGGAAAACCGTGCTTTCCATCCCCCTCTTGGATGACATTTGGGACGAGGGGTTGTCCCTCATGAAGAACCCGTCCTCGGCCCCTGCAAAGAGACCGGTACGAGAAGAAATACTGGGTGCCTGACTCTTCACCCAGGTGTTTGCGATCTCAACCGTTGCTGGACTCCGTGGTTTCGGCTGTAGCGAAGTAGTAGTCTTCGGGTTCTTGAATGTCAGCGGCCTCCTCCCCTCCGGACAGTGAGGGGGAAAAAGTTGGATGCAATGGGGCGAAGATTGATCTCGTTGGCGGCCACGACCATCAAGGCCGCTAACTCCCTCTCCATAGTGGCGCGTTATGACAGGGGCGCTCTGGTTTAAAATTGCTCCCCTCCTGGACTTCCTTCCAGACAACTAGAGAGCGGAAGCCTTGGATATCTTACAGGAAGGCAAACCGGGTTCTGCCAAATGGTCAACAGCGTTTGCCTTCGTCAGTGGGGTTGGCTGCGGGCCACTAATTTTCACCAGGATGTGCAGTCGAGAGTATTAGACATGCCCTTTGATGGGGAGAATTTGTTTGGCAAGACTGTGGACAAGTCGCTGCAAGCCATCAAGGCGGACACCGAGATGGCTCGTGCCTTGGGAACGTTTCAACAGCGATGGCTGTTCTTTCGGATCCCCGGCAGAAAATTCCAAGGTTCTTCCAAGGGATTCAGTGGAGGTGCTTCGTCCTACCGGCAACCCTGCCATTCGTCGGCCCAGGAGACCTACAGAGGCTGTGCCAAGTCTGGAAGAGGACATCGTTGCCAAGGCCCCCGACAAAGCAGGATTGAACTGCCCGTGGCGTCGGGCCTCCACCCGTGCACCCCAGTGGGAGGCCGGCTTGCGAACTTCGACAGCATGTGGATGACCATCTCCACTGACTGTTGGGTGCTGGATGCTCTAGCCCACGGACACACCCTGGAATTTCAACTAAAGTATGCGCGTATACCACTTGTGGGCCGGTGGGAAAACCACATCCCTCAGTTGTTGGTGGAGATGCGATCCATGCTAAGAAAAGGCGCAATAGAGCTCATCCCAAAGAGGCTCCGGGGCTTACTTTCGCTACTTCCTCGTCGAGAAGAAGGCCGGCGGATGGAGGCCCAACCTGGACCTCTGTCGTCTGAACAAGTACATCAGGTCCCAAAAGTTCTGGATGGTGACCCTTCAGCACGTTCTAGGACAGCGGTAAGAGGGGTATTTCCTGTCGACGATGGACCTGGAGAATGCCTACTTTCACATCCCCGTCCACAAGGGCACCGCAAGTTTCTTCGCTTCGTGGTTCAGTTCAAGGCCCTTCCCTTCGGATTGAAGTAGGCGCCAAGGATTTTCACCAAGTGCCTGGCCCGGTGGCGGCACAGGTGCGCCTACGAGGGATCCACGTGTACCCTTATCTGGACAACTAGCTAATCCGGGCCTGCTCGAAGGACACCGCCGTCGACCACATGGCGAGGACCAATCGCAGGACGCACTTTTTCTGGGATCCCTACTCAACACAGTGTCGTGCCTGGCGTCTCAGTCGGAGGAGAGAATAGCGCTATCTTTGGCAAGGTACAGCGGCTGTTGGGCCTGGAGGTCGCAAGGGTGAGGTCCATCAAGTCCCTGCTCGGCATGATGTCTTCATGCATATAGCTCATTCGATTGTGCAGACTGCCGATGCGTCCACTACAGGAATTCCTCTACGCCCGGTGGATAGAAGTGTCGGAATGCTTTGAGGACATGATCACACTCGACAAGAGTTTCTGTCGAGCGATACAGTGGTGCGGAGTTCGCGCACATCTAGCTGGAGGTGTGGATTTCCACACCCCAACGCACCAGGAGACGGTCACTGTTAGGCAGAATCCTGTGCAGTTCCCTTAGGGAGCACTACAGAAGATTAAGACTACAGGTGAGAGCAATAAATACCCTTTGGTATCAGTCTGTACCACAAAGATTTAGTTGGTAGCCATGGCTGAGCAGTCAGACTTCTCTCAAGAGGGAGATGAGCAGTATTCAGGGTTTACACAATAGGCCTACAGTACTATGGCACAAGGAAACACTGACCAAAGCTTTGTATTAAAAAGTAGTTATATATTTATTTTATACACTTCTAATAAAACACATGTATCACAGTCATCGAGCAAGTTAAATTAAGTCAAAGGAAACATATACACACTCCCAAGTTAAATTGTAGACCAAGTGAACCAGAGTGAAAACTGAGCAAAACAGCACAGTGAAAACCACAAACAAGGGATGCTCTAGCAATTTCTCACAAGGGAGGGAAAACGCAAGTTATTCAGAAATACCTTCTTACACACCCAAGCAACACTTCACATCAGTTTGTGAACCAGTTTAAGCAAGACACTGCATCAGTATAGGCAATACTCAAATGAAAACGGAGCAAAATGGCATTTCACAAGGTTTAAAAATGGGAAGGAAAGGGTAGTTGTAAGAAATAGGTGCACCACACAGTTTTAGATGAGTATCAGTCTAAAGAAGGCAGGTCTAACAAATGTAGCCAGAGTCAGTAAGCCTGTGCCAGAGTCAGTGGCACAGGGAAAGGGCCCAGGAGCAAAATGTTCTTGTAGCTGCAGCCAAGTCTTTGGTTAACGAATTTGAAAAGGTGGATGCAGAAGTTGAAAAGACAGTGTTAAGAGAGAGGGGCGGCCAACCCAACAGGTAGGTAAAGCATTTAAAACACCTTTAGTGCTACCGCGAAGAAAGGGTGGCCTGGCGGAACAATGTACCTTTAAATGAAGAAGTGGCTCCTGCGGTGGTGGTTGTTCCTGGTAGTTGCTGCAGTTCGGGTGATCCAGCAGAGGAAGAGAGGGGTCTCGTCGTGAAGGAAGGTTCGAGTTACTGCACTACCCAGGGATGAAACCAGCTGCGGTGCTGCCCGACGAATAAAAGGTATGCTCCTTTAAATCGCAGTCCGGGTGGACTGGTGCCTGGCTATCCGGCCTCCGAGTACAGGGTACGGGAGATTCGACTAAGGCAGGCCCGGGAAGGCGATTGGCAAACTGGTTGGCCCCACCAGCTCAAGGGAAGAAGGCTCTTTCAGATGAAGATCTTCTCTCGTCGTGTGGAGAAAAGTGGTGAGACACTGCAGCAGGGCTTCACCAGTGGTTCAGTCGTTGCAGGTGTCTTTGGCTTTTCTCCTCTTCGTCTTATTAGTTCTAGTGGGGACGTCTTGCTCTTCCAGTCCTCAGGACCCTGCTTTTATGCAAAAAGATCCCCATTCATACAGCCTAGCTGTCACTCACACAGTAGAGTGGTCATCTTGGCGGGAGACCCTCGAGCCTATCAGGATAGAGTGCGACATGGGTTGCGAAGGCAACCCTGTCCAGGGGTCCTACTCCCCCTCCCACACAATGGTCCCACCCCAGACTCAGTGGCGCCGAAAGGAGGGCTTCTTGGTAGAAACCCGCCAAAAGGACGAATAAAGGATCCCGACCTGAGTTAGGAGTTTAGAGAAAGACACGAGAAAGAAGTTATATTAAAGTTCTGGCAAATAAAACCTACCAGAGTCAAGTTAATATTAAAATGCACCGGCGGTATGTTAGAGGCTGGCAGAAACAGTGGTAGCCTCGAACAATGGGAAAATCAAATAGGGAAATATTTGTGGTCGAATATTTACGGTAGTAACCACTGCCACCAGCCAGAAACCTTTGAGAGAGGGACTGTACGGTACCCTCTCGAAAATGAACATAAGGGAAAAACTATTAACCCTTTCCAGTACCTCCGTAGTAAGATGGGTTGTACTGGTTTAGGTCATAGGATTTGACTTGTAAAGTCAATTGGGACTTTACATGCCCTGGGAGACAGTAGTCAGTCCCAGGGTATGGAGTCTGTTTGGGGGTCGCTACGACACCCCTGTGTCACTACGACACCCCTGTGTCACTACGACACCCCTGTGTCACTGCACTGAGGGTGCTGTGTAACACATGTGAATAAAGATGGTTCCTATGGGGTTGAGAAAATCCCATAGACATTAAACACAAAAATAGCCTAGAACACACATAGCAAAAAGGCCTAAGAGTGGGAAAAAGAGTCTTTTTCTTAGCAGGAAAAAGAAACAAACCCTTCAAATCCAGCAAAGCTGCTGGGGGACTCTATAGGTAAGGGAAATTAGCCATAAAATGAGAATTCTCCCCAACAGTCACAACGGACGCCTACCTGAAGAGCGGTGGGGGGAGGGGAGGCTCACACCGAAGTCTCCGCGCAAGAAGCTTGTGGCTACCGGAGGAGAAGATGTTGCATCAACGTGTTGGGGCTGCGGGCAGTGTTTTGGGACCTCAAGTCCTTCCTTCCATCCCTCAAAGGCAAGGTGGTACGGGTGTTCACGGACAACACCACCACAATGTTCTCCCACAATGTTCTACGTCAGGAAGCAGGGGGGGCACCAGGTCCCTGGCGCTGCAAGGAGGCGTAGGAGCTGTGGCACTGGGCCATCGCCCAGGGGATGTTCCTCATCCTGTTTCATCTGGCAGGAGTGAAAAACACTGTTGCTGACTCTCTCGGCAGGGAGTTACGAGCTTGCCACGAAATGGAACTTCGGCAGGACCAAGTGAGTCACCTGTTCCGCAAATGGGGCAATCCCCACATCGATCTGTTTGCGATGGTGACAAACACCAAGTGCCGGAGGTTTGCCAGCAGGTTCCCCCAGGTAGGGAGCATGGGGGGCACATTCACATTCCAATGAGACGGCCTGTTTCTATATGCATTCCCCCTGCTGCCATTACGTCTTCAACTAGTCAATCAACTCAGACGGTCCCAGTGCAGGATGATACTCATCGCACCAGCGTGGCTGATACAGATATGGTACCTGGACCGTCTCGACATGTCAGCGGACCCTACAGTCAAGATTCTGGTGTTCGCAGATCTTATCGCCAGGGAAGGAGGCGTAATCCTGCACCACGACCCGGGATCGCTGAACCTGCAGGCCTGGCTCCTGCATCGTTAGAATTTGGCGGCTACGATCTCCCAGCAGAATGCAAGGAAGTGCTTGCCAAGGCCAAAGCATCATCTACTCTTAAATGCTATGGGCATAAATGGAAGAGGTTTACCGTTTGGTGCTTGCAAAGATCGATCCTCTACGAGTCAGGGCTCCGCAGGTACTGCCGTATTTGCTGTTGTTTCCCAAGGCTGGACTTGCCCATGCCTAATGTCCCATGCCTCCATCAAAGTTAATCTGGCGGCTATCTCCCGCTACACCAGATCTCTGCGACAGTCGCGTTATGGTCACACAGTCTGGTTAAGGAGTTTGTTAGGCAGAATCCTGTGCAGTGCCCTTAGGGACCACTACATACAATTAAGACCACAAGTGGTAATACAAGTTCACCTTTGGTACAAGCCTGTACTACTATGTTTAAGTGGTAGCAGTAGCGGAGCAGCCAGGCTTATCTCAAGAGTATATGAGCAGTAGCAGAGATTACACAAAGGGGCCACAATTACTCTGACTCAAGCAAACACTGACTCAAGGTTTCAGGTAAAAAATATAAGTACATTTATTTTTAAACCATCAGTAAAGCACAACACTTCTAATTCTCTTGGCACAGAATAACTCAAGGTAAGTACCTTATGTTTTGTTGGACCGGTGTTGTGAAACAAAAGACGTTACCGGGCATACATATGCGATCACTTTTTGGCAGCTCGGTCGTATTAAAGAAACGCGTATCCGCTGTAAGAAATGTTACCGTGGCAAAAACGCACTTAGCACCTGGGCTAACCAGAGAGAGTTGGGGGCAAAAATCATAGGCAATACTTTTGTCAAGGCAGGCAGAATCAGAGAACACTCGCTGACAGAAATACAAAAGTCAATAGGCCTGCGCCAGTGTCAAGTGGAGCCGGGTTCCTGTTGTCTAGGATCACACAGACAGTTCAAGATTCAGGAGTACTTGGATATTTTCAATAGAGGAAGCAAAACTTATAAGGAGGAGGGAAGACCAGGGCAAGCCTTGGATCCTCGAAGCAGAACACAGTACCTTTCCACGGCAGTTGTTCCTGGTAGTTTCCTGCAGACCCATGGTTCCTGGTGCGTCGGTCGTGGAGACGAGAAGGATGACGTCTGGAGGGGCCTGCAACACACAGGGATGAAGCCAGCAGCGATGAAGAATAAAAGGTGCGCTCCTTTAAAACAGGAGAGGCTCTTCAGTGTGCAGTGATTTCGACCACGAAGAGGATCCTCTGGCTGTGGAAGATGAGCTGGTTGACCCCACCAGGCTCAAGGGAAGAAGACTCCGGACTGGATCTTCTCTGGTCGTTGAAGGGTAGATGGCTCAGGACTGCAGCAGGGCTTCACCGGGACGGGGGTAGTTGCAGCAGTCGTCTTCTCTCATTCTCTTTGGTTCCTTGTAGTTCCAATGGCGACTCTGACTTCCAGCCCAAGTGTCCTGCCTTTTATGCGAAAATACCCCATTCACACAGCCTGGCTGTCAATCACGCAGCAAGGGGGGTTGTCCGACCCGACCCGGACAACCACCTCAGCCAATCATGGCAAAGTGCGACTTGGGTTTCCTAGGATACCCTGTGCAGGGGGTGACTACACTCCTCCCTCACATTCAGTCCACCTAGACACCCAGGCGCCCAGAGGAGGGCTTCTTAGCAGAAGCCACCAAAAGACGTTGAACGAAGAAGGCAAACCTGGTTTGCCGCACAAAGTAAAATACAAGAAGGACTTTAACAAAAAGAAATGGCGAATAAACCCGACCGGAGCCAAAAGAAAAAGTATTTGTTCAAGCGGGTTTAAGTTCGAGGCTAATATAATAGCCTAAAATAATCCCACGTTTTATATAGTATAATCGCGGTAGAAAGGTTAGGGTAGATACCTCTGCCACCAGCCAAGTCTAAATGTTAAAAGAGCAAAACAATGCTCCAGGAGGGACAGATAAAAAGGGCTAAGGATTAACCTTTTCCAATACTCCATGTAAGATTGGGTGTACCGGATCTGTGGTTATTTTACTTTGTAAAGTTAATGGCAACTTTACCTGTTTCTGGGGGAAAGTAGTCATCCCCAGAAAAGGGAGTCATTGGGAAGTCTTAGACAACCCTGTGTTACTGCACTGAAAGGTGCTGTGTAATACACACAAAAAATTGGGCTCCTAGAGTGGTGTGCTCCAGAGCCCAAGATCACACAACAAATAGAAATGCACATGTCAAAACACAGGCAAGAGTGGGAAAAAGAGGCACACTCTCACCAAGTGGAAAAAATAAATTCCAGCAAAGCTGCTGGGGCACTCGCTAGGTGAGGGAAATTAGCCATAGAATGAGAATTTTCCCTAACAGTTTATTAAAGGACTGTTCTGTTCGTTCCTGCCAGTGAAGGCCCCTGCCCCAGCGTGGAAACTCAAATGTGGTACTGACTAGGCTCATGGGTCCTTCTTTTGAGCCTATGCATTCGGCGCCGCTGAAGTTTCTGTCGTGGCAAACCGCTTTTCTTGTGGCCATCACCTCCGCACGACGATCCAGGCTCTCTGTAAACCACCTTACTTGACATCCCACAAGACGAGGGTAGTGCTACGGACGCACCCCTCTTTCATGTCCAAGGTGCAGTCACTTTCATCTTAACGAGCCTTTGGTGTTGCCTGTGTTCTTCCTGACGTCTTCGTCGCCGGCTTAGTGGACTTTGCACTCGCTGGATGTGGCTAGAGCACTGAAGTTCTCCGTGGACCGCTCGAAGGGTTTTCGGAAGACGTCACAACTGTTCGTGAACTTTGGCCCTGTGAACCAAGGGAAGGCCCTCTCCAAGGCTTCCATTTCCAGGTGGCTCTGGCTGAATCATCCATTGTCACCGGTTGGCAAACCGACTGTTGCATGACTGATCTAGAGCCCATTTGACCAGAGCGATCGCTGCGACTACGGTGTTCCTGTCTTGTGTGCCCCTGCTGGACATCTGCAGGGCTGCTACGTGGAGGTCGACGCACACCTTCACAAGATTCTACTGCATCGACCAGGATTCCAGGGAGGAGTCTATAGTCGGCCAAGCAGTGCTGCACAACCTGTTCGCTTGAAGGTGAGCATGGTGAGGAGGTAAGGGATGCTTAATGTTAATTTTGAGCCTTGCCACCTCCTGTGGTTGTGCATATGTGTACGCATATGGTACTGCTATGTATTCTTTATTCATTAGCATGTGAATCCATGCCAGACCCCAAGCTGGAGAAGGAACAAGTTACTTAACTGTAACTGTTGTTCTCCAGCATGGTTCTGGCATGGATTCACGAAGTAAGTGGGACTTAAGATAATCCCGGAACAAAGAAAGCACTTTGATAGAACGAAGAGAAAGAGGTACGTTCTAATGAAGGGGACCGAGCAGAGAAAAAGAACAGAATCGTGACTGGGCTCAAGGGGAATGAGGGGTGACGAGGTGAAATTGAGAGCAGGAGCGAAGAGTGCAAGAGGGGCTATAGAATGAGACCAGAGAAGAAAGATAATCAGGAACAAGACCATAAAGAGATTTATAAGCTAGGCATAAGAAGTCAAATTTAAGGCTGGATTGGAAAGGAAGCCAGAAAAGGGCAGAGAGTGATGAAGAAATGGAATCACCAGGGACCAAAAGAAAAAGTAAACTAATATAGGCATTCAAAACAGATTTGAGGAGCCAAAGATGGCAGAAGAATAAAAAAAAGAGAAAAGTTTAAAGACTGACCAGAGTGTATATTATAAAGATGGAAATGATAAGCATGTGGAGATAATGAGATGTGGTGTTTAAAGGAAAGCTCTGAGTAAAAGTACAAACCTAGATAGTTGAGAAGGAGCAAAGGGAAACAAAGGAGGGAGAGGAGAGGAATAGTACTTAGTGGAAAGAAAAGTACCTCACATTTAGTGGCATTGAGAGCCAGGAAATGAGCCGACATCCAAGATTCAATGGCTGGGAGACCAGAAAGTTTGTCATGAGTATCAGTGGAAAAGGAGAAAAAGGAGAGAGAGCGGAGTATCATCAGCATAAAAGTGATGGGAGAGCCCAGAAGAGGAGATAACTTAAAGAAAAGGACCAATAACTGAGCCTTTAGGGACACTGAATGAATTGGAGTGAGTCAAAAGAAGCACCAGATCAAGAGACTGAGAATGTCCTTTGGGACAGATAAGATTTAAACCAAGAAAGAACCAATCCAGTAAAACCAAAGGAAGAAGAAGATGATGTAAGAGTGATCAGCAGTGTCAGAATTAGCAGATAAATCAAGAAGAATAAGAAGGGGAGCGAGTGTTTAGAATATTGAGCCAATAAGAGAGAAAGAAGAGCATTTTCGGTAGAATGAAAAGAGCGAAAACCAGATTGAAAATGAGGAATCTTTATCAGAGACAAAAGTAGAGATCTGGGAATAAACCATACGCTCCAGTATTTTAAACCGATAATGCAGCAATGAAATGAGACGGAAATATGAGAAACCAGAATGTGTCCCACCCACTAGCCCCTGGGGATCTGTCATCCAGATGGCCAGGACACAGCCATCGCTTTTGGATCCAGTTACTGGGGGTGGACCAGTGCGGGAGGATCACTTGGGTGAGGGGTCTTATGTAGGGGCACACCGGATGGTGATACGCGGTATCCCTTTCCCTAGAACACCTTTACCCCATCCAACTAGGTAGGAAACATATGGACTCTATCCCTCCGCCCATTTTCCTACACAGACTATCGCACGGACAGCCCGCTCTGGGGAAAAAACAGACTAATACCTGAGCAGTATACCAGAAGTATCCCAATACAATGGTCAGGCGGCGTCAGGCAATTACTGGCCATCACACACCTGAATTCCATTAAACGTCCCCAAATGGATAAAAGGAAGAGCACGAAAACACACTGAGGCAAAAGCACATGAGGAAACAGCAGCTTCAAGACAGCAGCTGAACGGGGGATAAAAGACGGTGAAGTACAAGGGGTTTACAAGTAGGGAAATTCCCTTGACTTTTCCGGCAAGAAACCGTTACTTTCATCAGACCTCGAGATTGTACAGCATAAAGCCACGGAACCAGTCCAAAGAACTCTGCATCGTATGTCGAAGGTACCCGCGCTCCTCGTACATGACTAATCGAGTCTGGGAGAAGCAGCAGTCGCTGTGGTACCGTCCTTGGCTGTCATCCTTACCTGAGCCTCCGCAGGAGCGATGGAGTCCACCGGCTCTTCCCTTGATTTCTACTTGCCCGCTATAGCTGAAAGGATTATCTGCCAAGAAAAGGGATTGTTTTAGAGAGGAGGTGAGTAGCCCAAAACCTCACCCTTCTACCCAGTCCCCACTAACCAGAAATGAAGCACTCTCCCAAACAGGGCATGACTCCCCTTTCTGTCTAATTAGGCAAGCTCTCCATCCTGCTCTTGCAGGGGCGCAATGTCCGGGGTCCGGAGGGAGTTGCTGGAGATGGCCGCTTATAATGGCTATAGTTCAGGTATGCGTTAGTTCATTTCGGGACCAGTTGCCTCACTGGTTGGTTCCCTTGTGCCAATGGTAAGTTCAGAAACCCAGTTAACGCAATGGTTGGGTTTAACAGGTGAGTTCTGGTACCAGGTAAGTTCAGTTCCCGAGTTGCCTCACTGGGTTGCACAGAGTTCCCTGCGCGGCGTGCTTTGAAGCCTGTATGTGGTGAGAGTATTGAGCAAATGTTTTCTGGGACTAACCTTGTCTTCTTTCTCTTCTTCGCTCCGCTCTGGGAGGTGCTGAAATACCGGATGGAAGAAAGGAGCAGGTTCCAGACGAAAACTACACTTGGAAGGACGAGTGTCTGTTAGCGGTCTCAGAGCGGTACCTTGACATGTTGCAGAAGGCGAAGCAAGGTTCCGACACTGGCCGGTCTTAATCACCTGTTCTTGTCTTTCCTTTTCAGGTGCTGGTATGCTGTAAACTGTGGAACGAAGGCGAACGATTCCGGAGAAATCTACACGGGACTTGCAGGTAAGTGGAGAAGTCTACACGGGACCTGCAGGTAAGCGGAGAAGTCTACACGGGACCTGCAGGTAAGCGGAGAAGTCTACACGGGACCTGCAGGTAAGCGGAGAAGTCTACACGGGACTTGCAGGTAAGCGGAGAAGTCTACACGGGACTTGCAGGTAAGCGGAGAAGTCTACACGGGACTTGCAGGTAAGCGGAGAAGTCTACACGGGACTTGCAGGTAAGCGGAGAAGTCTACACGGGACTTGCAGGTAAGCGGAGAAGTCTACACAGGACTTGCAGGTAAGCGGAGAAGTCTACACGGGACTTGCAGGTAAGCGGAGAAGTCCACATGGGACTGCAGGCAAGCGGAGAAGTCCAGGTAAGCGTGTGATACAGAGTTCACACGAAGCATGTGGTGATCCTTGGGCGTGGTTTATATAGGCAACCACGCCCAGAGACTAGACCGCACTGCTTGCTTTGTGCTGGGAACCTTTGTCCATGTTGGGGGAAGCAGGAAGTACCCTTGGCAGTGATGGGATGATGGGATTTACCTGCTGACATCTGGGTTCTCAGAGCCTTAACCCATGCCGCTCCTGATTGTGTCTTCCACCTATCCCTATGGACAATACAGAAAGTGGGCCTGCAAGTATGCCTCTGGCCCATAACCATGACATTGGCTCAAGAACAAAGTAGCGACAAAGAAATCAATACAACAGGTGAGTTGGAGAGACCGATACCAGACCTGTGTTGAAGCCAAGGTTGCAAGCAGCAACATTGTATAACGTGCGCTGGAATAATCATTGTTGAAACGTGTGTGATGCGACGTGGGTAAAGTTAAACTGCTGATGAATGCTTGAACAGGAGGACCCAGCTCCCTCCTTAAACTTTAACATCTCTGGACTCTGGCAGTGGATACAGGTTCAGCAGCGTAACGGATGCTCGGGCAGTTGCTTCAAAAGTCAACTCTAATGCATGTTTCACAAGACACCAGAAACTAAGCAATGAGCTTCCAAACCCATCATGCTTTTATACATTTTTGAGGCTGAGGCAACAATTCCTTTGATTTCACAATACATACTGATTGGTCCCTTTAACCAAAAGCAAATCCATACTTGTCTGTGATTTGTTGGCTTACCGTCACTCACCAATCCCAAATGATTTCATTTTGGCAAGCATTATTTGACTGATACATAGGCTAATTAAACATCAGTGAGATCCTGCCGGACCTCATTATAAATCTTTAGATGTCTGCCAAAAACCAGCCCTTATCTGATTCCCGAAACCTGCCAACTATACTTGCAGCTCATACTGTGAAAACCCCTCATGAGCTCATCATATTTTTTGCTAGTTAAGCAGCTACTTTTTCCAATTGGTAGTCTTCCCAGGCCTTTAGCGGATCTATGATCCATCACCGTCAGCCTTTCCTGCCAAGAAATTCTAAATATATCCCACAACACATACTTGTTTACAGTGACCTGCTGCCAATGAATATTCCCGGTCAGAATGATTCAGCTATTTTAACATCTTCTTGCAAGCCACAATTTTGTTTTCAGCATCCATCTTAAAATTCATCTATACTTGCTTAGCCTAATGTGATGCTGGAAATGCATTGGAGGGACAGGGCATCCTTGTCCTGTACTCCTTTTTCATGTATGTTCTGTGTTGTTTTCTGCACAGGAATTCATGTGGGACTCCTGGCAGTGCAGGTCTTCCACTTTTTGGTTGTGGTGATCAGACTCTTGGGATACTCTTATGGCACCCCTGGGTGTGGGGGTACAGGCAACCCTGTACCCCTAGTGTATGTTTTAGGGCACCTGTGTGTGGTCCACGGAGCAGATATGGGCTGGTGGCAGCTCCATGCTGAATTTGACAGGTGCTCCGAGTATCACCCGTTTTGGGATACCCAGGCCCTGCCATTGGAATCAGTTGATTCCTGATACGAGACAAGATGGCCCCTGTGGCCTCTTGTTTCTGTTACCTTGTTTTCCCAAAGGCCTGTGAAGCCCTGACTCTGCCCCTTCTCCTGACTGGCTGTTGGGTGGAAGTTCCATATATGGTATTGTGGGGGAAGTCCAGGCCAGACTGGCTGTAGTCTTCCCAATGACTGTATTTTGTTGGTGCACCCTTGGGGTAGGACCTGAGTGAATGGAGTGTGTGAGCAATGTACATGTCATGTTATGGGTGTCTGGTTTCTGGTGTGTGACACAATGACTGTGACAGCGGTGCCCGAAACTGGTATGAGTGCAATGTGGAGTGCTGAAAGACTGGGCTTTTGCCCCAATATACATTCCTTGTTGAGAGTGTCTGGGTGGAGAAGAATGGCCTGAATGCACTGTGAGCCTGATTGGCTGCCTGCTGAATGCCCTTCTGAATGACTGGCTGCCTGAGCCTCGCTCAGCAGTGTTAATGAGAGACAGAATAGTATATTTGGGGACCTTTCACTTACTGGAATTGTTCAGAAGCTGAAGTCGAAACTTGATGCTTAACCTTGAAGTCTAACTGGAAGAAGAAGGCTTTGCTGCTGCTTTCCTTCGACGGAATCCGAAAGCTGTTGTGTCTCCAAGAACTGATCAAAGAGAGGACCTGTCTGAGACCTCTTCCTGAGCTATGAGGGAACATTATGCACCAGCTAACCATCACCAAGGCTCCCTGGAAGTCACTCCTCGAAAGGCTGTCGACCGGAGACGGGGACCGCCAAGGAATCTGACGTGTAGCACTAGGACATTGAGGCCATTGATGACAATCACTGTCTACTGAGGTTAGGAGGACCGCTGTAACCTTGTCGACCGGAGCTGCAACGCTCCATTGCCTAAGACAATTTGAAATCAACGACTCACCTTCTCACCACTGTTGACCGCTTTGTCCTGCTGAAGAAACCGAGGAGAATCCTTTGGTGGGTTTCCCCTCCACCAGAAGTCCACAAAGACGCCAACGAAGATCCGAAAGCCAGCCGTGGTCGAGTCCCGATAGCCAACACTAAACGCTGATGACCCGACGCCCGTGCTAGGCCTACGTTCTTCATCGATCTGCTTTGCGGCAACAAACCCTCGTTTTGGAGGTGTACCGCACGCCTCATCTTCGCAGGACGTCCACAACTGACGGTCGTCGAGCACTGCAAAGGCCGAAGCTGCTGCCTCGACGGCATTGTTAACCTTTTCCTTGAGGCATCTCAACGATCCGTGGCTCCTGCCTTAAATGAAGTTCACTCAAGAAGGATCCTTCGACGACCCATTGAAGAACATTGCTAAACGAGGTACGTTGGGGTAGTAGAACATTTTTAGAAGAAAACAAGACTCAACAATATATGGACTGGGCTTGTTGATAAACTTTATTTACAGGTTGCCCTAGTGGGAGGGGGGATCCTCACACAGAACTGTCTTTGGTATGGACCAAGTATTCTCCCAATTGTTTGACCCAACTTGTTTTCCTCACATGTCTGCAGTTAGTGCATTTTAAAGGAGTCACGACTTAACTGTGGTACCACATAGATATTACATATTTATTATTACATATGACATGTATACATAGATAGTACCTATTTATCATTATAGTATTGCCTGAGCACAAAGTGTGTTATTGTGTGTGTATGTATTCTGAACCTTATTTATATGAAGAACTGTGTAATCACTAACATAGTGTGTGGACATTCCTTTGTGGCCGCTTGTGGACTACACTGTACTTAAGAACCCGCCGCATCACCTCCTGAGAGCTTAAGCTTCGATTGCTCGTCCATTGCTACCGCTTAGAGAATCTTGGCTAGGGTGCTCTGTGCTTCTAATCTGCCATATAGAGGGCAGGAGTACAGATAACCCCACCAGTGTTTACACCTAGAGACTCTGCCGTGCTACCAAATGGCAAACCAATTTACTTTTCAGCATAACTTTTTTTCTGTCCAGTTCTCAGACTACATTTTCGATATTCATGATGTACGTGTAATACCAGAGACACCCTCCACTGATTGGGGCATTCTGACCCTCAAAAATATGTCACGCTATATGTACCCTTTGTCTTCAGAAAGCACTAAAATTCAGATTTTTGCAATATTGGAACCATTGATCAGCTTGGCATGTTACCTGTATTCAGTTTGATGGGGCGGGGGAGAGTGGTTTAGGACCGGCCTACACTCTGAAATGAAAGATACGATACCGCTGACAGAGTGGTCCGGCACCAAGTGCGTGCACAAAGGTCTCTGTAAGGTATAATGCTGAGAAGTGGCAGAAGTGAAAGTTAGAGTTGTAAGGAGAAAGAGTTTGAATCAAAGTGGTCATGCGACGGGCCAAGCAAAACCATGCGCACAGTCGAAGGTCTTTGATTTCGATATACAGAAAAAAAAGATTGGAAAATGAGAAAGTGGTCCGAGCCCGATTGAGGGAGGCCAATTGAAAAGAAAGGCACTGTTAACGTGGGTCTGCGTCCGACCAAGGGGGGCCCGCGGTGAACAGTGAGTCACCCGAGAAATTATACGTGTGTAAATCCAGAGAAGAAAGGAACGTTCATGTTTGTCGCATCAGGTCCTTTGTAATAAGAGACTTTGAATGGCGAAGAGAATTTGGCACAGAAGGTCCTGATACTGAGGTTTTGAACTGCATCCTCATGCTGGAGAAGCCAGTGTGTGCTAAGCTCGAGTGTGCAGCCTTGTCCCGTTCTGAAAACGTGTGAAAGGGAAGCCAACGGCGCCGCTATCCTGACATATCATTTCTTGAACACTTCTTTTGCAAAACATTGTTTCCCACACCATTTGTATTTAGAAGTAAGGATTGGCAATAGGTTTATTAGTATAGACCCTTTTATTTTGACAAGACTCTACTAGGACTGCGTTATTATTTGATGGTCTAAGCTTGCTTCGATCTTTAGATTTAGGATTTGACATGCGTTTTTCCAACTCATTGGGAAAGTTCAATAAACACCCTTGAACTGTGATCACTTGCGTCTGTCTTCATTGTTTGATACCATGCCTTCCTTACAGAAATTAGTAGTCAAAGAAGGGTCAGTGGAGGGTTTCTTCAACATAGGGATGACAGTTGCATGTTTAAATGAAGATTACAGACAGATGTTAAAGAAAGAGGTGAGATGAGAAACAAGGGAAGGATAGACTTTAGGAATAAGTACAGAGGGTAAAGGATCAGACGGAGAAGAAGTAGGATGGGCGCAAGCCAAAACAAGAGAAGTTTCTTCGTTAGTGATCGAGGAGAAACAGGAAATAGTACCCTTAGGAATTGAGGTGGGGCGCTTCAAAGAAGACCGGGAAGTAGAAGACTCAATACCAGAGCAGATAGAGGCCACTTTTGAAGAAAATAATTGTGCAAAATCAGTGGCTGATTAGGTCGAATTAAGAGTTGTCAGCGGTGGGAGGAGAAAAACAAGAGAGTTTGGACAGAGGCCTAGGATGAGTTAAGTATAGAGAAGATCAGAAAAATAGGAGCGTTTAGCAGAGGGAAGTGTAAGGAACTCATGGTGGCAACAGTAAAGAGAAACCAGTGATCACAGTTCAAGTGTGTTTATTGAAAAATGAATGCAGGGTGGAAAAACGCCCAACCTAAATCTAAGATGGGAGCAAAGGTAGACCATCAAATGAAAAATAAGGCATTCCTTGTGGCGTCTTGTCAAAGTAAAAAGCCTATACTAAAAAAAACGATTGCCAATTCCTTACAACTAATTACAGAAAGAGTTTGGTATAGGGTATTCAAAATAAAGGAACAGGTATTCACAAATAATAAGTCGGGATGTGATTGCCTTGAGGTCTCCCTTTCCCATGTTTTTAGCACAGGACAAGCACAAGCTCACGCTTTCCCAGCACAAGCCGACGAAGAGAACGACACAAAGCTGGTTTAAAGTATCCACATTGAATGGAGCGCCTACCTTGGTTCTGCGGTATGCTCCTTATTCCTCTGCAGATCTTCTTGGTCCCATTGTTGTCAGGATCAGTCTCCACTGGGTTAGGTGAGTTCATCTTCCTCTGTTTCTTGATGTTCTCCATCTATGTAATCCCTACTCTTCCTCGTCTCAGTTTGTTTTACAAGGATGGAATCCTCAACTTTACAGCAATACATGGAGATATTGGGAAGTGAAGAGGTGGGTGTAGGGTAGGAGGTAGGGGTGGAGGGTAGAAATAGCGCATTCTCCCATAATGGTTGTCACTGGTCCCGTAGGGAGATTCCTTCCCCTTGAGATCCTCCTGTGGTGTACCACCCACAGGGGGAGTTTCAGGTAGCGGCTTCACCTCCTTGGCCTCATGGGAAGGGCACCCCCGCACCCCTGTGGGAGCAGTGACAATACTGTGGGATTCATCACAGTATATAAGTGTGGTTTCTGGGTGGGTGAGGGAGGCAGGGTCTATGCTTTTCTTGAATTTTCATTGTTTAAGGCCCAATAAGATATGCTTTACTCACCGTAATAGCATTTCCGATGATTTTATGTGCTTAGGTTCACATGCTGTGCATATAGTACGACATCTAGTGGTAATCGCAGAGTATTGCATCTTTCTTTTGAGGATCGAAAGGGGAAGTCGACATGGACAAGACTGTAACACTATACCTAACCTGACATGTAGTGTATCCGAAATCGCTCACGCACCGAGGTCCCTCCAATTGTGTTTTTTGTCTGCCGTGAGATAGCCTGTAGTCGACGTGAGTGAGTACAGAAGATGTAAGATGTCTTTGTTCCTTCTACTCCATGAAGGGAGGAAGGGTAGGTGCATGTGAATCTAAGCAGATACAATCATCAGAAATGCTATTACGGTGAGTAATGCATGTCTTCTGATGCTTGTTAATCTGCTTAGAATCACATTCTGTGCATAGACTAGCAAGCAGTACCCAGAGATGGTGGTGGGATGTGTGATGGAACAGTAGCAAAGAGATGTCTTAGCACCGCTTGCCCCATCTGAGAATCAGACCTAGAATGTGTCTAGGCAGTAGTGTTGTGTAAATGTAAAGGTGTGTAGAAATCTCCAGGTTGCTGCCTTACAAATGGACTCGAGAAGAACATTTGCAATGAATGCTATGGAAGCCACTGTGCCCCAAGTAGTGTGCTCTAGGCTTGAAGAGTAGATCTCTCTTGGCAAGAGTGATGTCTGAGAGACCGCAGTGGTGCTATTTGCTATAGACGCGAGGAGTTGAAACTGCTGAATTGAGGTTTGCCCATTGCTGTCGCCGACCTTCTAATTGTAGTGCAGGAGTCCCCAGACGTCCTCCCTCTTGTCCCCACGACTGAGACCCAGGAAACACAGGATCTACAGAGTTACCCAGGAACAGAAGCCAGCTGGAGCCATTTCTTCTAACCAAAGGTACTGTAATGTTAAGAGGACTTAACTCTGGTTGTGTAGCCTTACTTGTTCTCAGTTGAGACTTGTCTTGGTTGTTCTAGCAGCGTTGCATGCAGCTTTGCCCCTCACAAACCTCCCAGCTTGTGGCCCTACAGTGATTCTCTTTTTCTCCAAATACTTATAAAACTTTGTGCAAGACTTTTACTTAACTACAAGAAGTGCCTCCGCTCACCTGGATTTGTGTTCAACTAACATTGCTGTCCTGGCTCTCTGAGAGACTATTCTTACCTCTCACCTTGTGCTTTTGCCTTTCCCACAGGAAAGGGTTAATTTACTTTGCATTGGAGGGTTCAGTTTATTATTTGATAACCTTTGTTGTATTCCCCAATCTAAACTTTGCCTCAAACTCAGTATTGCTCTAAATGTACCTGTGATACATCGATGTCCACAGTGTCCTACTTTTTAAGTCACCTGAGGGTGTAGTAAGTGTCTGTGTGCCATCCCCAATGGGTATCATCTGATTTAAAGAAACAGTGTGTTTTGAAGTATATTGTAAGTGTTGCATGTTTTTGCTCCCTTGTGAAGAAGGCTTATATAACTGTTGAATTTATAATTGTTTAAACAAGAAACCTGGAGTGTAAGTTTATTTGCATACCGGTCACTGTGAATCTCTGTGTAAGAACACTACTGCTCACATTGACCCCTCTTGAGATAAGCGTGGCTGCTCAGCCACACTACCAATCTGTGTATTACAGACGTGTACCAAAGGTTGGGTTCCTCTTGCAAGGAGGCCAAGGTTGCTGTAGTGTCCCAAAGGGTACTGCACATAATCTTGCCTAACACTCGTTATTAGTTTAAGGTATGCATAGCTTAAACAGTTCTTCCACATCCGGTACATTAGGCCTAGTGCCTCATCAGAGTCAAAGTTTCAATTAAGTACTTGAACAGGGAGATCAAAGTCTCAAAAGGCCCCTTATGACAAGCTTTGGCAAAGCAAGTAGCTTGGTAGATTTTGTAGAATCGAAGCACCTTTGGAGTTAACAGGTATGTAAGAACTTGGGGGGGTATAATCTCAGTCCCACTACAGTATGGCAGGGGAGGCAGGTCATTGGCTAGAACATCTCTCATCACAGCCAGGTAAGAGAGTTGGATGTAGTGTACTTTATGACAATACAATCACCATTGTGTGAGGCGTCACGAAATCAGGGAAGTGTGTTGATAAATTCAGGGAGATAGTCACCTTTCCCCAAGGGGGTGCCTCTTCCTTTGGGACTAGAGAGGTGAGAGGACCTGTTAGGGGAGTTTTCCTAAAGTAAGTCCACCAGGAGGGAAGACTCTATAAAACTATCCCTTGTTATACAGGTCCCCAACTCTTAGTTTAAGTCTGTACTACCCAAAGGATTGTTAGAATGGCAGAGCAGCCAGGCTTAACTTATCTTATTGTATTGTAGTCAATGTGCTGGAGGTTCCAAGAGTTTTAGATTCAGAGATGCATGTGTGCATTTTCGCTGGTCTAGGACTTAGGTGGCTGGCTAGGTTTGACTAAGCAGCCCAAGAAAAGGTCAGGCATGTGGGTGGGTGCGGTTGGTTGTTTGGGATAGAGTGCTGTTGTTGAAAGAGTCTGTGTGGCCAGCTATACCAAATTTCTTTTCTTTGTTAGTAGCTGTATGCTAGTGGCAGAGGTGTTGAGGTACGTCGGGTGTTTCAATGTGGACGGCTATGTGCCCTGCTAGACCGTATGAGCATAGCCATAGCTGCATTCTACGGTGCATGGATGTTTGGCCGTGCCTGCTTCCTGTGTCCACAGACATGGTGTAAGGTATACATACCGTAGGCTGCAATGTTGTTCGGCTGCAGTGATCTTTGTCCTTGTCCAGTGCAGACAGGTTTCAGATACAGTAGGTTTCACGGTATAATAGGCAGATAAGGGGAGTGGGGGGGGAAACACTTAGATTTGAGTACCCTGTATAGTGGGAGAGAGGCCTAGGTAGAGGGACCTGGTACACCTGGGTAGAGGGAGAGAGGGCCTGATACTAAGGGACAGCATTGAGTGCAGTAACAGTAATGCAATAGCAGCACCTAGGATTGGGACACCTGGATAGAAGGAGAAAGGCCCTGACACCTGGGTGGGGGGGGTGCGGGACAACAGTAAATGCAATCACAGTAAGTGAAATGGCAGCACCCAGGATTTTGATACCTGGATAGAGGGAGAAGGCCCCACCACGGGGGAACAGTAAATGTAGTAGCAGCACCTAGATTTGGGACACCTGGATAGAGAGGGAAGGGCCTAGCACGGGGTGGGGGGACAACAGTAAATCCAACAACAGTGGTAACAGTAACACAAAAGGCGGGTAGCAATCAGGAAGAATTTGTTTTAAATTCCTGGATAGTGCTATTATAGTACAGTCACGTTGATTATGATAAGCAGCAGTCACAATCCGGTTGTCTGGGCAGTCGAGCTAGATGTGAGAGGCTGCTATCTGGCACATGTGGCTGGGAACAATCTTCAGAAGGCAATGTTTGAGTAAGGGCCATTGGAGAACAATGTATTTCTGGTTTAGATAGTCTATCTTATAGCAGTTATGGTTAAGGGGTACAGGCTGACTAGATGCAGGAGTTTGGTTATTGGGGGTAAATTACGTAGAGGCTGTATTTGGTTGGGGGAGGGTCTAAATGTGATAGGACGCAACAGGTGGGGTTAGAATGGTTTTCGAAGGGTTTGTGCACTTTACAGAGGTGCAGCAGGTGCTGGTCTCCAACCTTGTCGGTCGTCACTGGTTGATGGCTACAGGCACCACAGGATAACCGGGGCCAACACGGTCTGGAGTGCTTCTTCAGGAGCTGCTGTCCTTTGCCTTGGGGTCCTTCGCCACAATTGGCTGCACGGGCAAGGGGCTTCCCTGGGTGGATGTCTTAAATGGGTTGTCTTCCACCAATCGCGGAAGGCCAAGAGGATCCGCAGTGGCAGCCAATCAGTGGAAGCGGGAGGAAGGGAGATAGGGCTATGTGCAGTTGGAAGAGGGACAGGGGAGGGACAGGGGCCAAGTGCACAGAGTGCTGATGGCGTGTAGGGACATAAATGTACTTCTTTGGCAAAAAAGATGGTCCCAACAGTGATCAGGAGGGGTCAGGCCGGCTATCTCTCACCTGCAATTGCCGGAACAAAAATAACGCGAGGAGTCCAGTGGAGAAAAAAGTCCAATGAAGACCAGGCAATGAATGAGGCTAGAGGGTGGTCGGTCAAAAGGCAGAAAAAAAAATCTCGAATAACAAAAATCTCGAAAAAAAGGCCGAAAAAAATATCAAATTTTTTTTTTTTTAAATATATGTATTTTTTGGGTCAGGTAAGTAAAAAAAAAAAAAGGGTTAAAATAAAAAAAAATAGAAAAAAGGGGGTGGGGGGGGAACCCCCCATTTCGAAAAAAAACGTCATAAAAAAAATTCGATATTTTTTTTTCGCCCTTTTTTTTGCAGATTTTTTTTTTTGCGATTTATTAATTCGGTATTATGACCATAAACCAGGCAGGAGACAAGGATACAGTTAAAGGGTTTATTTCGGTAGAAGTGTGCCCTTTCCGAAGGAACCGCTCTGTCAGCCTCCCTAGACCCTACTAACGGCTGGCTCCTGTCTTCCACGCAGTGCTTCACATAGGAGCATTCAAAGGATGCTCCTGTGTGACCTGCTGCACGAGGGACAGAAGCCCAGAGACCTGCGGGCCTACCGTCATGACAGAAAGATAGATACCGTCATGAGGAAGATGTGAGCTATAGGTAATTACAATGAACCCAGTCAATACCGTTAGCCCAAATAAACTTATACACCAACAGTTATAATACAATATACATTTGTTTTATATACTGCTATGTCCCACCCCCTTGCCTCCATACTGCATGGGCGTCCCTCGCTAGGAACGAGAGACAGAACCTTTTTCACCAGAAAAAACATTCTTCCCCTTAAATTTAGAGGCATGCGAATGCACGGACCTGGGAGCATGCGCTCCCCTGACTCCGCCCGCCGGCGCCACTCCCCAGTTCCCTTTTCCGCGTTGACGGGAACGGACCGATTTCACCTGCCCTCCTGGGTTTGGCTTCGGCATTGTAATACCACGCGCTGTTCCCCGCATACTTTCTTCTTTCTTTTTGTGTTCATTTTATCAATTGGGTACTCAGTCCTCTGGCGCCATGGTCCTCCCCGGTGCATGTCGACTTCAGCTGGCTTCAGCAGGTATCCAGCATGCGAGAGGCTCTTCCTTATGTCCGATCCCCACGTTCTTTGCCACTGCTGCCTTGGCCTTGACCATGGCTGGGAGGGTTGTACTGCGTGCAATGTGCTTACACCGTATGCTCTGAAGAACCGGTTTGCTCAGTGGAGGGAGCTCTTAGAGAAGTCACCTAAAGAGGACTGACATAAGTCGAGGCCCAAAAGAGGGCCGCTTTTTTCCATTGCAGCCCGCAAGGGCTTATCCTTCCCAAAGAAGCACCTGAGCGGGAGCAACCTTTCAGGTTCTCGCACCAGCACTGGTACTGAGGCTATATCTGCTACAGGCTCCCAGGCTGAGGGGGGGGTCATTGGATCCTTCCGGAGACAGAGCTGATCGACTGCATGGTTCAGTTACCAGGTATACACTCAAGGGGCTATGCCCTATCACCGGCCATATGTCCGAGGGGGCGCCTGCATGCAGCACTACCAGCGATAGTGCCGAGGCCAACACGCCTACCAGGCCCCGTCCTGAAGTGCAGGGTAGGTCCAAGAGTCCTGGAGGAGGCCGGGCCCAGTGAGCCAAGCACCACGACTTTGGCACGTGGCACGCAGCCTGACAAGATGGCTGCTGCACCACACACAATTGTTGCTTGTCCGATACCGCCCCTTGAAACTGAGTCAGTGGGAGAACGAGTTAGAAGGTGGGACTGGTGTCAACCAGGTACGTGGCCTACAGCTTATCCATCAGCATCACAGGGAAGGTTTACACCACAACCGGCTAGACAAAGGACGCACCGTCCCCAGCTGCCGCCCGCTACCCCTTCAACATCACCAGCCACTCCACCGGCCTGTGCGGACAGGTTTCTTTAAAAAGTTCCCCACTCTCATGATCTCCTCAGATGGGGCCATCCTTCGGGATGTGCTCAGGGACATGCTCCCTCCGGCCCTTCAGCCTTTGCCATTAATTCCTCTTATGGCTCCAGCGCCGCAGGCCCCGTTGCAGCCCCATCTGCCCTTGCCAGCTCATTTGATTCCAGCTTCCCTACCTCCCACAGTTCAGGCGGTTCCACAACAGCCTCCGGCTCCGGTTCCCACACTGCAGCCCTCAGCGCCCAGCACTCCTCCACCCGCTCATTGGATACTGACAAGGAAAAGGACCTGCAATTATGGAACTGTGGAATCTGCAATACTAATTGAGGCCGCAGTGTTTACCTTTTTTCCTTTAATTTCTTCACTAATTCCCTTTTGCATTCATTCACTCCAAAAAGATTTTTGGTGCTTTATTAATTAAGGTTTTTCTTGCTTTGTTTTCTGTCTTCAACTCTATTTTGAATGTATGTGCCCTGGTGACTTTTTTGATTTTTCTGAACTTTGCCTAATCTTTTGTTTTTAAAAATGTAATTATTTTTTTTTTGTTGTTGTACTTATGTTCAAATTTGTATAATTATCTTTGCTGTGATTTTGATTCTAAGCAATTCTTAGAAAGCAAAACATTTTGGAATTTGTCTCACCAATCATGTACCACTGATGGTTGCTTTATGTTCTTAAAGATTTCATTAAACATTTTCTTTCAAAAAAAGAAGGAATCTTTTCAGTCTGTAGAGTGGCGCAAAATAAATATGATAACCGCTGTTAGGATACACTATTATTGAAACTGATTCAAATTATATTAGATTTTTTTGACAACAGCATAGTGGGTACTATTGGTATAACAATATATTAATTTTTGCATGTCCCAATCTACATTATGCTTTAAGGGACTATCCCTACTTCTTTTTTATGTATGAAGAAAGGAAGAGGACCCTGGCACGCCGTCGATATCCAAGGCCTTCCGCAAATGCCTCTCAGGTTTGGCAGAATACTTGGGTCTTCCTCAACCTGAGGTTGAACAACCGGAGGCAGGGCGTCCTGGCTGAGGTCCTCGCTCTACGCCAATGGCTAGAACGGGGATGCAGATGCAGAAGGACGTTGTCGCCTTGGCCAAAAAGGGGTGCCTTAAGCCCCACTCGGCCCAGTCTGTCACCCAGCACCTCGACGCCAAGTATAAGCAGATGGATGGGGATCCTTCTCTTGCTGTTGGCACACCCTCAACCGCACTCTTCAGTGATCGCTGCGGCGTCACTCTACTCAAAGCCTCAATCGTCCTCGGCAAGGAGGAGAAGATCTTGGAGGCTTACGGACAAAGAAGATTTATTCCAACCCCTCACCGCACTTTCGTCAATCCAACGCAGCTGCAATGCTGGCAGCCGATAACTAGAGGCTTTGGCGGGAAATAGCCAACTTCCTTCCAGCACTTCCAGTGCAAAGCCAGGCACGTTTCAAGGCGGGACTGGCAGAGGCTAAACTGGTGGCACAAGACACCATGGAGTCCTCGGTGGCCCACATTGACACCCTTGGCCGGGCTATATGCATCGCCACGGACATTAGGACTGCCTGGCTACTAAATTCATCCCAGGCGTCCAGGAACACATATTGGACCTACCATTTGGTGGTGGTGACTCCACCACCGATGATGAGCTAGATAAAAAGAAAAACAGTTTGCAAACTGCAAAGTCTTTATCCTTACGAAGGCCACGCCCAAGACGTACACCCAGTTGCATCAACACTACGATAAGGGGCGGACGTTCACCCGGTTCTGAGGTGTACGCAGAGGTGTAGGCAGCCTGACCATTTTCAGAGTCCGCACCGGCGCAAACAACAAAGAGGGGAGCAAGGGCTTCTTTAAGTCCCCCTCCGCCGCAACAGCCATTGAGGGAAAGAAGGCATGACGTGCCCCTTCAGGTCCATGTGTCTCCAGTGGCGGGGCAGGCTTGCCCTTCACACACAGTTTTGGCATCAGAAGTTTGCAGACTTCGGGATCCTATCTGTAGTATCTACGTGGTACTGCCTACCGTTTCCTCCCTCTTCCCCCTCCACTCCCACAGATTGGGACAGCAACTCTGTTGGCGGAAATTCGGTCGCTCGTCGAGAGCCAGGCAGTGGAAGAAGTCCCACTCTCCCAGCGAGGCTTGGGCTTCTACTCCAGGATTTATGCCATACAAAAGAACCAGGCTGGACTGAGAGTTGTTGTACCACTCCTCCCTCAACCTCTCCCTCCCTCTGCAAAAAATCAAGATGGTTACGCCAGCATTCATAGCGGAGACAATGTGCAGGGGAGACTGGATGTGCTCCCTGGATCTGAAGGACGCTTATCTACATGTCCCTATTTGGCAGCCTCATCGTTTTATTTTTATTTATTTATTATTATTTTTTTGTAATTTTTTTTGTATTTTCTGAGGTTCAGGATCATGGGATGCCATTTCCAATACAAGGTTCTACCCGTGGGCCTCAACACAGCCCCCAGGCTGTTTACCAGACTAATGAATGCAGTGGCGGCCCTCTTCAGGGCTCAAGGCCACCACGTCTGCCCATACCTGGACGAGATCTCCGGAAGCAGTGCATCACACTTCCGCTGCTCTTCTGACCACTCTCCACAAGCTGGGATTTTCTATCAACCTCAAGAAGTCTCAGCTGCAGCCTACTCAGAGCCGGACCTTTCTGGGCCTCCTATGGGATACGAGCTCAGAGAGAGTTTTCCCCTCGGAGGACAAGACCATGGCCATCAAGAAGGCCGTAAGTCACTTCCTCAGTCGAGAGGTGACCATGGCCTGGTGGTATCAGCATTTACTGTGGATCATGGCGGCGGTCCTACTGGCCGTCCCACACACAAGACTCAAGATGAGGAGATTATAGCTGCACTTCGCATCCTCATGGAATCGGGAGAGGGGCTCCAATGAGAGCTGGTCAGCATTCCTCCTTCTCTCCACCCGGAACTCACCTGGTGGTCCAGGGACTGCAACCTGTGGACTGGCAGGCCCTTCCGACAGGCGCCCCCTCCTCCCCCCCTCAGGTCACCATCACCACAGATTCCTCTCTGGAATTCTGCAGGGGCTACACTGGACAAACCACAGTGTCCATGGAGTCTGGTCCCTGCAGGAGCAGGATTCTCATATCAACTGGCTGGAGCTGAAGGCTATCTGGCTAGCTCTCAAGGCTTTCCTTCTGCTCATTGGGGGCAAGGTCGTCCTCATCCAGACGGACAACTCCACCAGCATGTATTATGTCAACAAGCTGGGTGGCACCAGGTCCCCTCCGCTGTCTAACTTAGCGGTCAGCATGTGGGAATGGACCCTGGCGAGCAACATCTACCTGACTGCAATCCACCTCCCGGGGGAGTCCAACCTGGAAGCAGACAGGCTCAGCAGACTGGGAGTGTACAATTACGAATGGCAATTGATCAGGTCCTGCTTGGGGTCTTCAGCAGATTGGGGCATCCGCAGGTGGACCTCTTTGCCTCCTGGTCTATCAGGAAGTGCCAGCAGTTTGTCTTGGCAGGGCCCCTGGGCGACGAACCGCAAATACAGTGGAATGGCATGACAGCGTATGCATACCCTCCCACTCCCCTGATCCACAGGGTGGTCTGCAAGATAAGAGAATCGGGTCACCTCCGCATCATTCTGATCGCTCTGTGGTTCTCGGAGTTACTCAGCCTCTCAGACAGGCCTCCCATTCACCTGCTGCTGGGCCCAGCTCCCCTCCTCTCGCAGCAGGGGGGGCACGGTCATCCACCCTACTCCACAGAAATTAGCCCTCGCAGCGTGGTTCCTGAACAGGTCACACTGAAGCATCTGAGCCTGTTTTGGGCTAACCTGGAAATCATTCAGGGCGCTAGGAGCAAGGCTACTAGGAACCAGTACAAGAGTAAATGGACCAGGTTCTGTCACTGGGTGGACTCTAATGAGATCGACCCCCTTATACATTGGACGATGTGCTTTCATTCTCGTCACACCTCGCTCACTCAGGGGTGCAAATTGACACCTGCTGCACCTACCTGGCATCCATAGGGGTCTACAGGAATTCCGAGGAGGTGGTCTTTTCCTCCTCCAACCCAGTTTATAGGTGGCATCTGGTTGGCCTCATCAGGCTCTTCCCGGCCATCAAGAAGCCCACCCCGTGTGGGATCTCACTGTAGGGTTGAGCACCCTGGTGCACAAACCTTTCGAACCAATGGAATCCGCGGACATCAGATTGGCCACAATTAAATCAGCTTTGCTGGGTGGGCTCACTTCTGCTCGCAGAGTCAGCGAGATCCAGTCTCTAGTGGCATCAGAACCCTATACTACATTTTACAAGGATAAGGTGGTCCTGAGAACACACCCCTCGTTCCTACCTAAGGTAGTCTCCGCTTTCCATCTAAACGCAGAGATAGTCTTACCTACGTTTTTTGCCGATCCTTTGGACGACGCTCAAAGGGTTTTACACTGTCTGGATGTCAGACGCGTTCTGAAATTCAAGGCCCCCATAGCAAGATGGATGGTTTCGGCCATCAAGGAGGCCTATGAGGAGCAACACAAACCACTTCCAGCTAACATGCACGCCCACGCTGTCAGAGCCAAGACCCGGCCGTCGCCTTCCAGCTTCCGGTCCGGCGACAGGTTCTGTGGCAGGTCATCAGCAGGGCAGCCACCTGGGCCACCCCTTCGGCTTTCTGTAAGCATTACTGTTTAGACGCCAGCTCTAAATCAGACGCAGCTTTCGGACAGGCGTTTCTAAGGAACTTGTTCGCTTAAGGAGGGTGTGCTCTCCACCCTGTGGCTACATTCAGTTTTAATCGCCCATGCAGTATGGCGGAAAGGGCACGGGACATAGGAGTAATACATATTTACTCACTTTAGTGACTAAGGTACTCCTTGTCCATAGTCCTCTTTCCTCTATATGTCGCACCATCCTCCCCCTAATAATACTGGTGTCAGTAGCAATGTTAATATTGTTGACGCTTCAGTGGGGATTGAGGAGTGGCACCGGTGGGCTGAGTCAGGGGAGCTCATGCACCCAGGGCTGTGCCCCAGCGCGCATCTAAATTTAAAAGGGAAGGTTTTTTTCTGGTGAAAAGGGTTCCATCTCCCGTCCCTAGCGGAGGATGCCCACGCAGTCAATAGTAGTGGTTTGCGCCCACAATTTACAGAAACTGTCCGTGATGACAGTTCCACTGTTGGTGCACACCCGCATTCGTTACAGTGAAATGACAGTTTGATTCATTTAGTCACTCAGAGTCTGTAGGAAGGAAAAAAGGGTTATTCAGTAGTAGTAGTAGTAGTAGTAGTAGTAGTAGTAGTAGCAGGAGCAGTGATTTACTTCTTGGCAACACTTTTTCAAGACTTTTAATGCTTTAGCAGTCAAATCCCTTAATGCTCAAGAGTTTATCATAGCAGTGTAGGATTGGAGTAAAGTCGTATGCAGCAGCAGAAAAGGCAAACTTTTACTTTACTTTAAATAAAAATGCTTTAGTAGGATAACACAGAAATTAAGGACCTTGGAAAGGACTCCCTAAAATAGCACAAGCTGTTAAGCCTGTGCAAGAGATATGGGTAGACACCCAAACACCTAGCATCGAACTCCTGTCACACTGGAGCGACTCTTCGGCTTGAGGTAAGTTTTACCTTGAGCCCCACCGTACCTTAGGGTGATTAAAGAAAATGCAGTTGGATTATTTCCTGTGCATCAACGACGGACCCGGCCTCCTGATTCCTCGGTCTCGTGACGATAGGAAAGACTCTGAATGGGATGTCAATGCAGCAGTCGTGAGAAAGGACCCTCAACAAGGATTTTATTCGGTCTGCAGTTTTGGTCCCTTTTTATCCAATCCAACAGTGAACGGTTACCGTCCGGTCAATCTTCCTGCACTCTCGTTGAGGGGACTTGGATGATTGGGATTATGCCTCTGCAGGTCCAACTGGATCTAACCAAAGTTCTGAAGGGATTCTTCATGCAAACACATTACAATGCAAATGGGTCGGAGGTCCACTGGTATTCAAGATTTGCAGCCCTGGAGGTTCAAAGCACGTCGGGGGATAGCTCGATCTGCAGTTCGTCTTAGGGATGGTTGGTCCCACCAGCCAAAGGGAAGACCTTGTCTTCGGAGCTCCTCTTGCCGGTAATAATACGGGGGGGGAGGACAGCAGTGGTCACTTCACGGTTACTGGAAGGGTCTGCCGGCGTCTGTTGATCATCTTCGGATCTTCTGTTCCAGTGGTCGATTTGCCTTTCTCCTCAGTAACCTCGCCTTTTATTTGGATTTCCGATTCACTCCTCTGCAAACTCTCCCTGCAGTTTACAGAAAGGGGCGGATGGCTGTTGTAAGTAACTCATGGTGGCAACAGTAAAGACAGGCTCAAATGATCACAGTTCAAGGGTTTTTATTAAACAGTATAAATGGGTTGTAAAAACGCCTAATCTAAATCTAAGATGGGAGCAAGCTACGACCATCAAATAATAATAAGGCAGTCCTTGTGGCGTCCTGTCAAAATTAATAGGGCCTATACTAAATGAAAACTATTGCCAATCCTTGCAACTAAATACAGACAATTATGGGATAAAGTTTCTTGAGAAAGTTGTGTTTGCAAATAAGTCGGGGTGTAGTAGCCGGGCGTCTCCCTTCCCCACGATTTCAGCACGGGACAAGATGGGATTCACGAGCACAGCACACAATCGAGCATCTGTCAGCATGAGTCTACAGTTATATTCTCAGGTATCGGGACCTCTGGCGGTTAAATCTCTTTCTACAAAAAGTCTCTTCCCTCCGAGGTCCTCCTGCATACAGATAATACACTAAGAATTCCTTTTTCTCTGTACATTTGGTGATGACCTTTCAACCCTGAATTCCCCTCTTCCGGGCTCAAAGCCACAAAGAGTTTCTAACAGTATCAGGACCATCGGTGGTCATGTATCTTGTGGTTCTGAGGGTCTGATGGAACAAAACAATGCGTCCTTTCTTGAATTCACTCGAGGTGGTGCTTCTTCACCTCTGGGTACCCCTCTTCCGGGCTCAGACCCTTTCCGAATGTTTGCTTCCCTCTGTCGGGTTCACTATCCCCTTTTCTTAGCTAAATTTCTCATGTGGTATTCAAAATTCTTAATGACTTTTTAAACCGTTCATGGTGAACATCCCTTTAACTGGTTCACTCTTGTCGGCACAAATGTTCATTGAGGCATCAGGCTTCGCCCCTTTTTATCGGTCTCTCTCCTTCGGGTTGACTCTTGCCAATCTTTTCTTTCACTGTGCAGGATTTGTTTCCCTTGGTTTTCCATTACTTGCTGGTCAAAGACTTTCGACTGTATAGCAGATTTTGCTAGACCTCTTTATGACCACTTTGACACTCTTCTCATGGTCTTCGCACGGCCTTCTGGTATTGGTATTTTCGGCAAAAATGGGGTACCAACTAGAGTCTCTCGCCCGTACACCCACGTGGTGTCGGAGCTTTTCAGCTGGCTTTCCCCTGCACCTTTCACAGTTATTTGAACTTCCCTCAACTTGCAACTTTCATACAACACAGTACGTTTTTTTTATCGGTTCTCCCCTTGACTCGCCGGTTGTGATGAACCGCTTGGTTTCATTGTATCTGGAGTCAAGCCACGGTAGCAAGCACCATCTGTTCTCCTCCTTTCAGCGTAGGTGCGCTACGTGTACCGTTGACATCTGCTGCAGCACTCGTTAGCTTTTGTTTGCAGTCTTACACTTTGTTCCACAGTGGAATCGCGGGTCTGGGTCACAAAGGGCAAGGCCGCTTATCTCCTTGTTACCCCTTCCATTCTCGCTGCCTTTCTCCTCCTCTTGAACTGTCGTCCTGGGATCGCTCTCTTTGTGCTGTCCGTCTTGCTCGTTGTGTGCTCTCGCGCTCTACCTTTTATCACTGTGGGGAATGGAAAGGGTCGTCGGGTGTGAGCGATTGCGGTCAATTGTCTGACTCTGCCTTACCCTTGTGTTGAGACATGTCTGGTAAAAGGCCCTAATGTTAGTCTCTTGTGGTGTGCGAAAAGCATTAGTTTTTAGAAAAGGTGGTGGGTAGAAGGGTTGAGTACCTATGTAGTAGGATAGCGAAGAGGGGTTATGAGAAGGGGAATACCGCGTCTCACCCGTCTGTGTTCCCGCTGCACTCCCCGAAGACCCCCATCCAGCTGATCCTCTCGCACTGGTCCATCCCCAGGAACTGGATCCAATAGCAATGGCCGGGTCCTGGCCATCTGGTTGACAGATCCCCGGGGACTAGTTAGGGAGACCTCTTCAGGTTTCTCGCACTGTCCAATTGGGGCAGCCAGTGTCATGATGCCTACCCCCGGAGCACCAGGCCAGGCCCAGCACCCCCGGAAGGAGGCATCATGCCCTCGGTTAAAAGCCCAGCGGCCCCTTATAGGGGCTCTTTGGACTCAGTCCTGGCGCCTTTGGCGCCAGGCTCATGTTGGACATCAGTCCTGGCGCCATAGGCGCCAGGCTCATTTCGGGAGGTGTTTTGTGCACTTACCTGATGCAGACCATGCTGCACGCTTCAGGCCTCCCTGAGACCTGAAAGGGACTATTTTTTCATAGGGACTATTTTTTCACTCGGGCGTGGCCAGGGAAGGATACATACCTAGTTGGGGAAGGATACATACCTGGGACTTCTTTGGAGGCTATTTAAGCCACGCCCAGACAGCAGCTCATGCTTCGCGTTGTTCTGCTTCCTGCAGCGTAACGCTCACCGTGTCTGCTCCTGCTCCTGGACTCCAGCCATGCCCGCCTCGAACCTGGAAGACCTGCAAGGAAGGAAGAGAAGAGAAAGGTGAAAACCAAGGACTATTTCAAACTTCTTACCAGCATCCGGAATCTTCTCGCCAGCATCCCTGAAGAAAGACTTCCATTTAAAAGCATTGCGTTGCTCGCTGCAGCGCCACGCTTCACTCACCTGTCCTCGAGACATCTCCCGGCACCATCGCGGCTGTCTGCATCGGACGCCACATCTCTGCACCTAGGGGAGAGAGGAAGAAACAAAAGGTGAGCAGAAGGAACACAGAAGGAAAGCCTGATTAACAGCCATAATACTTAACGGCTTTTCTTCCACTTTTCGGGTCGGCGCCGCCCGGTTGGCAGGTACCGTACCCCGGCCCCTATGGGGAAAGGACAAAAGACATTTCTGGGGAATGATGAGGACATTTAGAGGGATTGCCCTCATCACTACTCGCCTCGGCAGTTTAACCCCTCGACGCATCGCCTTCATTCTGTACCTGAAATAAAGGACAGATCACAGGTTAGAAAGACAACATAAAGGGGGCCTCACTTGAACTTTGAACTTTCATACTTACGGCGCATCGCTCAGGAAAGTCAAGTGGATGTTGCCAGCGCCATTCTGAAAACCAGTGAAGTAACTGGACGAACGCGCGCCCCTGCACCAGAAGCAGGATGGAGAGTTCATCCTTCCAAACCATAAGGTGAGCTTAAACCGGGGTTTGGAGAAAGTTAGAGAGGAACAAAGGGGGAAAGGGGGGAGCAAGCACACTATTCTGCAGACTGTTAATCCCCTTTCTCATCTGCAGAAGGATATTCCTACGGGCCAGGCAAGCACGATTTGGAGGTCCTGTCCAATCGGTGTTCCGGGTCCTGCGCATCACGCTAGAAGAGGCCACAGTAATCCAGACTAGACCATCGCCCCCGTGGGAACCAGGTGAGTGTTACAGCCAGCCCCCAGTTAGAACTGGTACCATTCAGGCACATCAGCAGACAACGGACAGGGGAGTTTCGGGATCCTCCCATCCTTTGTCCTCAGACACACTAGAGCCTTGGCAGGCTACACAAAGGGTTCCCGCCAAAGGCAAAATGCACATTCATACCTCCCCCTGTCAGAATGGTGGTGTGGTGCTGGAAATGCATTGGAGCGACAGAGCCTCCATATCCTTGTCCTTTATTGCTTTATCATGTATGTTGTGTCTTGTTTTCCGTGCAGGAGTTCATTTGGGACTCCTGTCGGTGCTGCTCTTGATCTTTTTGGTTTGGTGAACAGACCCTTGGGATGCCCTTATGGCACCCATGGGTGGGAGTAAGACCCTGTACTCCTAGTGTATGTTTTTGGGCACCTGTGTGTGGCCCACAGAGCGAGGTATGGGCTGGTGGCACCGATGGAACTGAAGCTGCTACTGCAACAACAGTGTTAACCCCTTTGCTTCACCGACTCTCGATGACCCGTGGCTCCAAGAAGGGCCCATCGACGACTCATCGAAGAACTCCACAAAACTAGGTACTTTAGGTTTGTGGAACCTTTTAGAAGAACTCGAGACTATATTGAGCATAATTGGACTGGGCTGGTCAATACGCTTGATTTACAGGTTGCCCAGGTGTGGGGCCCCTCGCACAGAACTGTCTCTAGGTAACGGGAGTCAGTATTCTGCCATTGCTTGATTTACCTTGCATTCTTTCTGTGGTCTATCGTTGATTCATCTTACGATCTGATTCGTATGTTATTGGGCTGTTAGCCGTGTTTGCATTTTAAAGGAATAGATAGTTAAGAGTGGTACCACGTAGACCTGTATATATGTGCCATTATAGTATTGCTGGAATACAAAGTGTGTTCTCCAGCATGGGGTCTAGCATGGATTCACATGCTCATGAATAAAAGAATACATAGCAGTACACACATGCACAACCACGGGAGGTGGCAACAGGCTCAACATTAAGCAATACAACAACTCAACATTAAGCATCTCTTACCTTCTCACCAGGCTCACCTTAGGCGAACAGGTTGCGCAGCACTGCTTGGCCGACCCTGGACTCCTCCCTGGAATCCCGGTCGACGCAGTAGAATTTCGTGGAGAAGGACCATGCCATACTGACCACAGCCAATGACTGCCATCTCCCTAAGCCCCGCCTCTGGCAGCCTTCTTCAGATTTTTACTGCACGTTCAAGTGTTGGGATCCTCGTGCTATTGCTCTCGAGCTTTAGTGCTTTTTCGCGCTTTTTTTCATAGGAAAATTTTCTCTTTTTACGGTCAAAAGAGCCTCAAGCTCCACCGTTTCTTTATCCGATCAACGGGGACCCGTGTCGGATTCTTCTACGCCCCTCAAGGGTGAATATTTCGTCGAGCCATGCTTTTGGAGGACTCCAGAAGCTTCTCAGGCCCATCTCGGACATGGCCCAGGAGAAGGGAAGCTCGACGCCCGGAAAGCTGTTCAGGGTCTGCCCTGGATGCCAGCTTCAGAGTGTCTCTAAGGAGGATGAACACTTCCTTTGCCTCTACTGCCTGCATGAGGACAAGACGCACGTGGAGAAGGACTGTGCGTTTTGCGGCAATATGTCAGAGCGGACAATGAAGGACCGCCATCTGCGTCTCGCCAACTAGCTGGAAGGCAAGAGCCCGTCAGGCGAGAAAAAGAAGTCGTCCTTGCGACGGGGGCCCAAAAGAAGGCCAAGCACCGCGAGTTCGCTGGCACCGGAAGCGCCGAACGGTCAGGCTCTACGGGTGCCAGGCAGGGCGCATCCTCCCCGGCGCCATCAACCACGAGCCAACGCTCTGGCTCGGGTAAGAGGAAGGCCGAGCACCCGGCGAAGCTCCTGGAGAGACCCCGGTCGAGCTCGAAGGCCCCATCGGAGCGGGAGCGAGGCGGTGACCCTCCCCCCAAGGAGAAGGCGGTGAGCGCACCTAAGGTGGTGAAAGCCTTGATCCGCCCGGCCAAGGCCTCTATCGAGACAGTCGCGGCGGCCCTGGCTCAGCCTGTGGAGGCTACACCAGTGGTGGCGACCTCGGGGCCCAGAGTCTCCCTGCCACCGCGGAGTGAGTCCTCTTTCATGCCCATCGACAGGACCCCCGTGAAACCTACGACGGAGAAGAAAAAGGGGGGCAGGAGGTCATCGTGGATTCGGCCTCAACCTCTGAAGAGGAGCTGATCGAAGTCTTAAGCCACCGTGTTGGCGTGGAAGAAGACCAGCCCGTCCGGAGGGACCCCGACGTCGGAGACGACGATAACGTCGAGGGTGACGACAGGGCTCCTGACCGCCCGTCGGAATCCCCTCAACCAGTTCCGCAAGACAACTCGGCAGCCATTTTGTTGGCTATACAGTCCTTATGCTCGGAGATAAGGACGAGATTGCCGTTGCCACCAACGGAGGAACCGCTCCCGACGGGGGACCCGGAGCCAGGCCCTTCTGGGAGCCCTCCTCCTAAGAGAAGAAGGATTCATCCTCCACCTCCTTTTCAACCATCGCGCCCTGCTCAGCCCTCCTCCCCGTCCACGACCCGTGGGGATGATACAGGGACAGACACGGCCGCGACGGGTACAGACGACGAGGATCTCCCGTCGTCACCTCCCCGGGCTTCCCCGCCCAACGAGATTGGATCGTTTCATGCCATGACCGCCAGGGCATCCGAGCTTTTCCAGCTCTGCCCGGAAGAGAAGAAGGAGGAAGGTTTCCTTTATCAACGGCGCAAGACCAAGAGGATGACGGTCCTCGCTGTACCTCTACTGGACGATATTTGGGATGAGGGTCTCTCCCTCCTCGAGAACCCATCCACAACGCCTGCGAGAAGGGATCGGTACGAGAAGAAGTACCGGGTCCCGGACGCGGCCCCCCTGTGCCTTCGGGCACAACTGACCCCGGACTCGGTCGTCTCTGCGGCGGACAGGAAGAAAGCGGGGGGGCCTCGGCCTCTACGTCAACCTCCCCGCCGGACGGCGAGGGAAAGAAATTGGACACGATGGGACGCAGAGTCATCTAATCGGCAGCGACGACGATTAAGGCTGCCAACGCCTTGGCTATCGTAGCCCCCTACGACAGGGAGTTGTGGTACAAAATCGCCCCCCTGCTGGACTTCCTACCAGACAAGAGGGCGGAGGCCCTAGAGATCTTGCAGGAAGGAGAAGTGGTGTCGGACCATGCCATTACGATAGCGACGGACATCGCTGACACTGGATTTCGCTAGTTGGGCCACGCCGTGTGCCTTAGACGGCGTGGATGGCTCAAGGCAACGGACTTCCGGCAGGACGTGCAGACCAAAGTCTTGGACATGCCGTTCGACGGGAGCAACCTGTTTGGGAAAACAGTGGACGATTCCCTACAAGCCATCAAGACGGACACGGAGACGGCCCGGGCTCTTGATGTTCTCCAGCAACGACGGCCACCCTTTCGGAGCGGCGGAGGCAAGCACCTATCGTCAAGCGGCCCGTTCGTCGTCACAGGAAGCCTACAGGGGATGAGGCAAGTCGGGCGGACCCCGCCGTCTTCGCCAGGGAGGACAAGGCGGCAAAGTCTCGTCGAAGCAGGACTGAACCGGGCATGGGGTCGGGCCCCCACCGAAGCACCCCGGTGGGAGGCCGGCTGGCGAGCTTCGTCAGCGTGTGGGAGTCCATCTCCACCGACCGATGGGTGCTGGACGCCCTGGCCCAGGGTCACGCGCTCGAGTTTCTAAAGAAGTGCCCGCGCATCCCCCCCGTGGCCAAGAAGGAACATCACGTCCCTCAACTTCTCTTGGAGGTAAAGGCGATGCTCAAGAAAGGCGCCATCGAGCTCGTCCCAAAGAGGCTTCGGGGCTCCGGAGTTTACTCGAGATACTTCCTCGTGAAGAAGAAGACGGGAGGATGGCGTCCCATCCTGGACCTACGACGACTGAACAAATTCATCAAGGCACAGAAGTTCCGGATGGTCACCCTCCAGCACGTCCTGGTTCAGCTGGAGGAGGGCGATTTCCTGTCGTTGGATTTGGAGGATGCTTACTTCCATATCCCCATCCTAAAGGGACACCGAAAGTTTCTCAGATTCGTGGTCCAAGGGCGTCACTACCAGTTCAGAGCCCTTCCCTTCGGATTGAGGTCGGCACCCAGGGTGTACACCAAGTGCCTCGCACCGGTGGCGGCGTGGCTGCGCCTGGAGGGGATCCATGTCTACCCCTACCTGGACGACTGGCTCATCCGAGCAAAGACAAGGGAACTTGCCGCAGAGCACACGGCGAGGACCGTCCAACTACTCACGGAACTGGGATTCTCCATAAACTACGCCAAGTCCCACCTGGTGCCCGCTCAAGACGCGCTGTTTCTGGGAGAGAAACTCGACACAGTGGCGCTTCTGGCCTCTCCATCGGAGGAAAGGACGAGGGCCATCTTGGGCAAGGTGCAGCGGATGCTGGTTGCGAACGCGGCCAGGGTGAGGTCCATCAAATCCCTCCTCGGAATGATGTCTTCTTGCATTTATCTCATCCGCCTGTGCAGGCTGCGGATGCGCCCGTTAAAGGAGTTCCTGGACGCTCGCTGGATTCAGACGACGGGCAGCTTCGAGGACAGGATCACACTCGACAGATTCCGACGAGCGATCCGGTGGTGGGGCACCCACGCGCATCGGACGGCGGGCATGGACTTCCAGACCCCGGGCCACCAGAAGACAGTGACCACGGATGCCTCCCTGGAAGGGTGGGGAGCGCACACCGAAAATCTGCACGCGAGAGGCCTTTGGCTCCCGACGGAGAAGTCCCTCCATATCAACGTCCTGGAGCTCCGGGCAGTGTTTTGGGCCCTCAGGTCCTTTCTTCCATCCCTCAAGGGCAAGGTGGTGAGGATCTTCACTGACAACACCACCACCATGTTCTTCATCAGGAAGCAGGACGGTACCAGATCCCCAGCCCTGTCCAAGGAGGCGCAGGATCTGTGTCATTGGGCCGTCGCGCAAGGGATGTTTCTGGTGCCGTTTCATCTGGCAGGAATAAAAAACACCATCGCCGACTCGCTCAGCAGAGAGCTGCGCTCGTGCCACGAGTGGGAGCTACAACAGGATCTAGTGGACCGCCTCTTCCGACGGTGGGGCACTCCCCAGATCGATCTGTTCGCGACGGCGACAAACTCCAAGTGCCGGAGGTTCGCCAGCAGGTTTCCCCAGCTGAGGAGCATGAGAGATGCTTTCTCGTTCCCCTGGGAGGGCCTGTTTCTTTACGCGTTCCCTCCATTTCCGTTGCTGATCCGGCTCATCAACCAGCTCAAGAGGTCACGGTGCAGGATGATCCTCGTCGCACCTGCGTGGCCGAGGCAGATATGGTTCCCGGACCTTCTGGACTTGTCAGCTGCCCCATCAATCAAGCTGCCAGTGGACGCGGATCTTCTCTCCAGGGAAGGAGGCGCCATCCTCCATCACGACCCGAAGTCGCTGAACTTGCAGGCCTGGCTCCTGCGGCGTTAGAGTTTGGAGGTTACGACATACCGGCCGACTGCAGAGAGGTTCTTGCAAAGGCCAGGGCGTCCTCAACTCTTAAATGCTACGGACACAAATGGAAGAGGTTCTCTGTCTGGTGCCAAGCACAGAAGATTAACCCTCTACGGATTACGGCTCCTCAAGTACTGCCGTACCTGCTGACACTGGCTAAGGCTGGACTGGCGCACGCTTCCATCAAGATTCATCTTGCTGCGATCTCCCGATGCACCAGAACCACGGGACGGATGTCTTTGTGGTCTCATCGTCTGGTGAAAGAATTCATGAAAGGACTGTTCAGATCGTTCCCGCCGGTGAATGCTCCGGCCCCGGCGTGGGAGCTCAACGTGGTGCTGACCAAGCTCATGTGGACCTCCGTTCGAGCCTCTGCACTCAGCTCCGTTGAAGTTCTTGTCATGGAAAACAGCGTTTCTTGTGGCCATCACCTCCGCACGACGGGTGGGAGAGATCCAGGCCCTTTCCTGCAAGCCCCCGTACCTGACTTTTCATGACACGAGGGTAGTGCTCAGGACACACCCCTCCTTCATGCCCAAGGTGCCGTCGGACTTCCACCTCAACGAACCCTTGGTGTTGCCTGTTTTCTTCCCGTCGCCTTCGTCGCTGGCTGAAAGGACTTTGCTCTAGCTGGATGTGGCTAGAGCGCTGAAGTTCTACGTGGACCGCACGAAGAGTTTTCGGAAGAAGTCACAACTTTTTGTGAACTTTGGACCTGTCAATCAGGGGAAGGCTCTCTCAAAGGCTTCCATTTCCAGATGGCTCTGCGGCTGTATCATGTACTGTCATCGGTTGGCAAACCGACCGCTGCCCGGCCGTCCTAGAGCCCATTCCACCAGAGCGATCGCAGCTACCACGGCGTTCCTATCTGGTGTGCCCCTGCTGGACATCTGCTACGAGGTCGACGCACATCTTCACGAAATTCTACTGCGTCGACCGGGATTCCAGGGAGGAGTCCAGGGTCGGCCAAGCAGTGCTGCGCAACCTGTTCGCCTAAGGTGAGCCTGGTCAGAAGGTAAGAGATGCTTAATGTTGAGTTGTTGTATTGCTTAATGTTGAGCCTGTTGCCACCTCCCGTGGTTGTGCATGTGTGTACTGCTATGTATTCTTTTATTCATGAGCATGTGAATCCATGCCAGACCCCATGCTGGAGAAGGAACAAGTTACTTACCTGTAACTGTTGCTCTCCAGCATGGGTCTGGCATGGATTCACATGCGAACCCTCCCGCCTACCCCTCTGCGGCTCTTCACTTGGTCATACTGCCACTTCACGTGCTACCAAATCTGAAGATGGCTGCCAGAGGCGGGGCTTAGGGAGATGGCAGTCATTGGCTGTGGTCAGTATGACGCAGAGATCAGTGATTGGTTACTAATAAGAAAGACAGATCAGAGACGAAACTGATACTGGGTTTTCTTTACCGAGGATTCTCAGCCTGACGACGGGGAATATCCATGAGCATGTGAATCCATGCCAGACCCATGCTGGAGAACAACAGTTACAGGTAAGTAACTTGTTCCTTATTGTGATTGTGTGTATATAACGTGAAGCTTATTTATATAAAGAGCTGTGTTTTCACTAACCTAGTGTGTGGACATTCCTTTGCTGGTGCTTGGGGACTACACTGTACTTAAGAACCAGCTTGCTTCACCTCGTGAGAGCTAAGCCTTGATTGCTCGTTCATTGCTACCAACATTAGAGAATCTTGGCTTGGTTCCTCTGTGCCTCTCCTATGCTATATCGAGATCAGGAGTACAGGCAACTCCCCCTCCAGTTTTTACAGTTGGTAGGAGGGCTAACAAAGGACAACCACACAAGAAATGGCGAAGAAAGAAGGGAGCAACCATGTTAGAACATAGTTGACCCTTTTGTGCGTAGCCAGGGCTGGGAATACAGCCTGCGGCAGAAAATAGCACAAAAGTTGGTAGAAAATGTCCACTGCCACCAGCCAGAACTATAGGGTTGTTACTGTGACCAAAAAGTCACAGGCGCAAAGAAAAGGGGGATTCGAGGTATCCCCTTAGCACACCACATATGGTGGGGTGTGCTAATCTCTCAGGACACAAAGTATCCCTCTTTCCTTAAGAACAGTAGATCTTAGGGAAAATAAAAGAACATAAAAAGGAGAACCCAAGGTGTCCCCAGCAACAATGCACATAGGGTGCTGTGTGCTGCAAAAGTGTAACACAGATGTCTTTAAGAGATATGGCGTAAAGCAAGATTAGGTAAAACCTAAATAAGAGTTCCCATGGTTAGAGCATGTAAGAATGAATGAGGGGGCAAACGGCTCCCCTCATTTAGGAGAACTAGAAAAAGGTCTAAAAGTCCAGCAAAAGTGCTGTGGATCTCACTAGGAGACGGGATTAAGCATAAAACTGATGAATCTCCCTAACAGCGCCTGCTACACTATACCCCATAGAGGACAGCGTAAGTAGGCTCTTTATGGTGGGGACTTACCCATGAGAGACATGGACTCTGAGCGTGGTATAAGTCACCATCTCCCCCTCCTCCCACCCAGTTAGTAACACTTTTTGTGGGGTATGTAGGAGTTAGGCGTCACAATAACCCTATACATTTTTTGCTAATGGTTGACTTTGCAGGAGATTGGACACAGGCAAGGTCAGAAGCAAATATAACAAATGGATAAGTGAACCAGCCCCTCTGCTGTCCCTGGGGCCATCAATCATGGGTGATTCAGTAGGCCCTGCCTAGTTTAACTGCGCCAAAGGAGGTGTGGCCAACAGCAGCGAGAGAATGCCAGTGCTGGTGGGCAGAATGGCGGTGCGCACCCAGAGAGTTCAGCAAGATGGAGCTGCTGGCCAGCCGGAGCAGCTCATAGAAGCTGCGAGAACAAGGGAGAAGAACCTCGGTCAGCCAATACGGAGCCCATCTGAAAGTCAATCAAGTTGCTCTACAATGACAGAATAGCCTCTTCCGCTGGGCACCACTTGAGACAAACGGGTATGCAGGCGGTGGCTCCAATAGAAAGGGAGGCGGACGAAAGGGAGAAAAAGAGGAGGCATACCCCAGAGGAGGGGAGTGAGAAGGGGAAGAGCTCCCAGAGCGCACAGAGTGAAAACCCCCAGGGTGGGTACAGACTGAGAAATCCTAGTGTGAGTGGGAAGGGGCAGAATAGCCCCAGGTTGGACAGGGACTAAAAAGCCCCAGAGTGAGGAGAACCCCCAGCCTGGGGAAGAGTTTGAGAAAGCCCCAGAGTCAGAAGGGGATGAGCCCGCAGACTTGAACTATGGGCAAAGGCCTTTACTAAAAGGGAAAGGGTTGGGGGTCAGAAACCTGCAGCCATCCCTGATAGTTAATATTGCCACAAAGTCTTTCTTTTATTGTTTGGTTGGGTGTTGGTTATGTTGGTTGTCCATTTTAGCATTGTTTCAGGTTTATAGGTCACACTCCTTCAGGGTTTTGGCTCTGTAAAACAGCTGAAGGGTTCCTCTTATCGCAAATTCAGGTTGTTGACTGCCACAGCCCACCAATGTCATGGACCTGCACCATTCAAAAAGATAACAGCTCACCAATAATGGACAGCTTCAAGTCCCACAACTGGGCAACAACAGACCTGCTCTGGTATAAATGTTGATTTGGACCTGTTAGGAAAGGAAGGTTTTCAGCTTTCCTGCATTGACATCCATGGAGAAACTCCCACTTCCACCGGTGCTATGACTTGATTCCTGTCCTGACTTGGTAATTAAAGCCTCTTTGCATTACTTATTATTATTTATTTATTATCCCTTGCTTAGCACATCTGTTTTGGGGGCAGTGGTTAGTCCCTAAGGCTAACAGTACACAGGGACCCTGTCTCCATTTGCAAGATTCCTTTTTCTTTTAAGATGCACGATCAAATTATTAAAGTATGGCAGGGGTTTCCTTTTTAGCAACATTTGTTATTTATTCTGTGTGTCCAAGATGTGTTTCTAGCAGAAGATTTTTTACTACTGTTATTCATGTTTCTCATGTGCACTTTCATTTGACAGCATATTGTCATTTTGAGTACCATATACTCAATGTCCATGTCACATGTATTTCGCTCTGTCCTTTGGTCATCTTTTCTTTTGTCCTGCTTCCTGCCCTCTTATGGCAGGAAATGCTGTACATGGAAAGCCTTTTACCAGGCAAAACCTCGTCTTTCCTGGCGAGGCGTTTGGTTAAGCATCTGGCAAGAGTTGGGGCTTGGGGACTGTCTAGTCCCAATTCACTCTCTGGCAATGGATATGTCTGTTGATGAGTAGATATGGGCCAGGAGGCTGTCCATGATTGGACTGCACTTGCCAGTTTGAATGGTGCAGGTCCTTAATATCGGTGTGCAGAGTGTGACCCTGGTTCGGTTTGTGATGAAAGGACGAATCCTGCAGCTGTTCTTCAGATCATCATTTAGTGCCCAGACCCCTATGAAGAGTTACAGCCTGCTTAAGAGCCAGAGACGACAGTTGAAGGTATCCAGCATTGCTTCTAATCATGTACTTGGTGAAGCTCTGTCTCTCTGCATCGATCTACTGAAGAGCCTTGTTGGTGCAGTTCCCCTTGGTATGTTGGGACCAAACAGTCTTGACCCCTGCAAGAAGTTCCTGCCCCTGGGAGCCTTTGGAAGTGTCCCGGTATCAGCCTGTGGAATAACCAGCTCTAGCCTTGGCATCATAAGCACATCGGTCCCTTTTCTCAGTTTTAGCTTTGAAATGAGCAGTTTGCCAGTTTGTGGTGTTCAATGCTTCTGCAGCTGCTGCTCTCTATCTTCAAGCGGGCCCTTTTTGGAGCAGTTTCTTTGTCTCCGCCATGTGTGTTGTCTGTTACTGCCTTTCCATGGTGTTTGTTGACAATTCCTGGTTCAATCCTGTCCTGGAGGTCGCCTTCATAATTGGTCCTGTGGTGGTCTGCATATTTGGGTGCCTGTGTCATCCAGCTGCACAGCATCAGCTACTGTCCTGTCAAAGCGCAGTACTGTTGCCTAGCTGGACCCATACCTGATCACTGCGACCTCTGAAACAATCGAAATGAACCAGGCAAATGTAGGAACCCTAGTGTGGTTTCTAGTGGAATTGGAGTAAGGTGGGAAAGCCTGCATAGCTGTTCCCACCACGCTCTCCCTAGCTGGCTTTCCCTCCATATGGTTGTACAGGAGCAAAATCCTGATCCTACCCATCCCTTGCCTGGTTGTGATTGGTGGAGTTCATGCCAAGGATTGCAACCCCCACTCTGTAACCCCCTCTCCTCCCCCCAGGAATCTCCTAGAGTGGTGGGATTGGAAAAAGACCCCTAATCTCTGTAATTTGCCAGTCTCGTTCCCTGGAGCATTTTAATAATCTGTTGCCTTTGCCTCTACTTGTTTCTTCACATTAAATACTCCTAACTCACTGCATGGGTATCATTTTGGAACTAATGGCACTAGGTCTACTTACTTTGGCAGGGAAGTACTGTTTAAGTGTTAATTGCCTTATTTTAAAAGATAGATGGCCAAACATGTTTTCATTGCTTTTTCCTTGAGCTTCAATTGCTTTGCATTGCCTAAATATTTTTTAATCGCTTTACTGCATACTGTTTTTCATGTTTCATTATTTGAGTCCTCTGTTTGCCTCTCATTGTATTAAACCACCCCCATTTCGAATGGATTGTGTCCTCCAACGTATTCTTCATCTCTGACATGTAATGTCCACAGCTGTGCTGCATTCTGAAGTTTTTTCGGCAGAGGGCGCCCTGCGTTGATGGCATCTGGTCAATGTCCCTCGAAGGCCTCCATCGAGGGTGACGTCATCGGATGTTATAAGTAGCATGCATGGTGCTCGGAGCCACAGTTCAATTCTTTCTGCAAACGTGTTTGGTTCGTAAAACTCGGTGCACCTTGTGGTTACTGTTAAATTACCATATTATGTAGTCTTCTACCCCGAAGACCCCGCGGGGGGACTGCGGCTCCAAGATGTCGATTACGGATCTGCTTAGAATTTCTGTGGTGCCTGGGCAAGGACGACACTACGGATGACTGCTCGAAGTGCCAGTCATTGACTGCCAAGGCCTTGCTGGAACATAAGGGGAAATTGAAGGTAGGAAGTGTGTCCCAGCCCCGTAAATCCAAGTCGGCTGGTCTTTCGACCGACGAGTCGAAAGGGGACTCTCCTAGTTGGAAGAAGTCCAAGCGCTCCTGGTCCTGCAGTGGTTCGTGCCACTCATCCTCTTCGTCGCGGCGGTCCAGGCAGCGGCTTCACCATTTGCCTTTCTCGTCCTCTTTGGACGATGCCTCCTCAAAGAAGGTGACCTGCCCCACCAAGTCCTCGACCCCGGAGGAATGGGATGCTTTCCATGTGCAAATGTTGAAGTTATTTCAGTCCCAGGGCACAGTTTCGTCCGCACCTTCTGACTAAGCCGGCAGGGAACGGTCTCGGCCGGGAACTTGCACACCTTCTGGCCTGGGTGGTCGGTGTGATCAACATCGGGAGCCGCCGAGGCCCCGTTCGGTCAAGGCATTGGTTAATCACCAGAGACGTACCAGGTCTAGTTTGCGGTCTTCGTCTCCGTGGAAACCTGTGAAGTCTTTGAAGCCCTTGAAGGTGTCGACGCCAACTGCGCTCTTCCCGTCCGGTGCGCCTGTCGGGTCTTTGACGCCGATCAGGCCCTTGAAGCAGTCAGAGCCGTTGTAGACGTCAATGCCCCCATGCCTCTTGGGACAAATTTACTGGTACAGGTCCCTGTGGCGGTGGACCCTCCGAGGAAGGCTTCTTTTAATTCTGTGAAGACTGTGGCTGATGAGAGGTGTACTCCTCTCCCAAGGAAGGACTTTTTTAAAGTCCCTCCAGGACATTTATGAGGATGAAGAAAGGTCTGATGAGGATGTTGGTCCTTTTGTTCTTCCGCATGGGACTCCTGGTGTTCCGGAATGTCTCATTTCTGAATAGTCGGATGGAAGATCTGTGTCAATCTTTGCATGATGCCAGTGGCCTTGACACTTCCCCTGAGATGGAGTTCAGCAAGCCGGATCCGGGGGGGCATGCATACTACTCTTATCGGAGACTTATGTCGAGAGTTGTGGAGTACCTGGGCTGGGCCAGGCCTCCACTGCAAGATGATCTTACAGATATTTAATTGGGTATGTCTAAATTATTGCTCTCCTCCACTTATGGCTACGGCTGTGGGAGTCTCATAGATGAGGAATACGTTGGAGGACACAATCCATTCGAAGAAGTTGTTAACTGGTAACGTTCTTTCGACTGGATGTTCCTCCAACTTATTCATCGCCCTCCCAGCCTACCCCTCTCACGAATTTCCCATGCCATTACAGCTTTCGTTTCAAGAAGGCTTAGTGCAGTCAATGCTGTATTATGGCCATGTGTGCCACACGTTGTGAGGGGGAAAATACATGAACTGAGGCTATGGGCGCTGTGCGTGCTACTTATAACATCTGATGACGTCACCAACGGAGGCCTTCGAGGGACATCGACCCAACACTATCGACGCAGGGCACCCTCTGCCGAAAAAAATTCCAAAGCAGCACAGCTGTGGACATTACATTTCATTGATGAGGAATACTTTGGAGGAACATCCAGTCCAAAAGAATGTTACCAGTTGGTAAGTAACTTGTTCATCTCCTGAAGTGTACTCCTTACTGCTTTACCACCTACCTCGATTGACTTTGCCTAAACCAGAGTGTTTTTTACCTGATCCCTAAACTAGGGTGGCCTCTGAGACCCCTTCCCCGGGGCTGGTTCAGAAAATCCATCTTCACAGTCCCAACCTCCTTTCTCCTATGTCATGCACATAGAACACTTTGCCTGCCAATTCAAGATGGATCTTGCAAAAGTGCATACCCTATACGTCTGTTTCCAGACTTGAGAGGGTATGAAGGAGGCCAGAATACAAGATGGCCATAGGACAGGGCTTTACTCGCGTGGCCATTCCCATTTTGAGCATATGGTACTCAAAAGGGCATTGTGCAGTAAAAAATGATGGTGCACGAGAGTGCACCGGAAATGGGTATAAAATATGGTTTACTGCCTACAGCCTTCAATAAGGTTACAAACATTTTAATGCAAATGAAAGAGCAGGGATACAAAGGATCCCTGCAGTACTTCACTGTGAGTTGATGTGTGGTACATCAAGAAAAATACAGGAATTGTGAAAGGGGCATTGTCCCCTTTCACTGGTAACCATAAGAGCTGACTAGTACCCCCAAAACAAATGAGTTGAGCAACATAAGTGGAGCATAAAGGCTGCACTTGCCTCCAAGTCGGGTCACGGGTCAAGGCATAGCAAAATAGCTGGGGGTTTCATGCATATCAATGGATCAAAGCTGCAAAAAGAAAAATATCTTCTAAAGGTAATTTTATTTAACAAATGTATAGACGTACAAGCAAAGACGCAGTACTTTCCAAATTAAAATGTCAATGGCGGAAGAAAGAAAATCTCCTAACAAAAGGCATACATAGCCATTGCCTCAGCAGAAGTAGCACTAACTACCAAATTCTACATGAAAATGCAGAATGTAAAGATGAACTTGCAAGGTAATCCAGAAATTGGGAATAGACACATAGAATGCTTGTTTGAGAGTATCTGGCTTTCTAACCTGTTAAGCCAGAATTCCTATTTTCAGTATTGTAGCACCACTTTTTAGGGCCCCTCGACATTTAGCTTTTTAGCCTGTCTTTTTTGGTTCTTTGTTCTTTTAGGTGGCCAGAGCGACTTCTGAATTCCCAATGGCATTATGTCTCCTTTTACCTATTATAAGGTACTAGCGGTACCACCCGGCGTTGCCCTGGTCTGTAGTTGACATGCACGTGGGGGTCTGCTATAGCCTTGTGTATGTTTTAAGATTGCAAAATCGTCAATCTCCTGAAATAGCCTATATTGATAGCACAGGGCCAGACTCCACCCGGTGCAGGGCGAATGGGTGGGATTAGTCAGATTTCATTATCGCCAGTAGACCCCAGACTGGTATGCCAACCTCGGGACAAGATTTCAGCCCTCCAGCTTGAAGAGAGGGTCCCCGGAATAGCCTTTATGTCCCCTGTGCGCCGGTCAGCCCGAATGATGAGAAACGAGAAATGCGAGTTGCTGGTTGGCCATGCCCCAGTTCGACCAGTGAATTACACATATGGGAACAGATGGTCACTGAGAAAACAGTTCAAACCCTAACCAGCTGATGACTTCACGGATATAGGTGCCTCATCAATTGATCAGGTTGACTAACGATAATGTCCAGCCGTGCTGACGTCATTAGTGACAACACGACACAGCAACGTTGGTCACGAAGCAAACTTGCATCCCTGCACAAAGTTATGCAGAGACACATGCTTACACAAAGACAATACATACACTGTTTTGTAGATAGAGGACAGATGCATATACATACTGTCAGAATCCTTTCCTTTTCATCAGCCAAACACAAACGCTAGAAAGCAAAGGTCACACAGAGCAAGCTTGCAACTGCTTTATTGCAACTAACAATATGGAGCTACAGAAATGTATAGGGAACCTGGAAGGGCTCGAGTACTACTAACTTCTAAAGAAAATAATACAATATAGAATGACTATTGTAAATTCACTTGAAGCTACGGGCCTCAAAATAAGGGAAGAGGAGATGTAGAATCTACAGCGCAAAGCTCAGAGCCAGTGCTCGCAGCCAAAGACAAGGGCGGGTGGAAAATTCCTGGTTCCCGGGGTAAGGAGCCACCTGCAAAATAACAGAAGAAAATCCTCACTCATTGCAGACCGAAAACCTCCGTTTTGTGGTCCTCACCCATGTGACTCAGGCTAGCCGAACAATGGCCTTATACTTGTGGTGAGGAGCGGAGCCGTTCCCAGCAAGACAGACAGAATTGATGCATACATTGTCCACCAAACGTTGCAACTGGCAGTCACTCTTCTATGCTAGCTGGCTAGATCAGTGGCAACAATGGGGACAGTCTATCTCATTACCTTGAAAAGGTACACTGAGTGATGTGAACAGATCAGGGTCCCAGGCCTGGGGAGACCCCCTCCAGCCAATCAAGACGCTCAAATCCTGCGGTGGTGTGTGATGTTGCAAGGGCCAATGGTAGTCCTGCAACAATGTAATGGATAGTTTTGGGTAAAGTCTCAGGCGAACTCACCTGACATGGGAATGCCAATATAACAACCCAAATAGGGAATAGGTGTTATTACCCAAGCTACCCAATAGATTTGGTTCTTAGGTTTTTTGGGATGAGTTGGAGATTGTGACGTCACTATGGGATAAAAGCTTGCGACAACGGCTCAGGAGCTGTCATTGCCAGAGATTCTGGTATTTCCTGTATGTTCCCTGTCTGTTTGGAAAATAAAGGACAGTTCTAACTTGCCCCATTGCTGAGTCCTCTGTCATTGCCAGGTGAGGGTTTTACTGGGCCTTTGGTACTTTGCTAAGCTGTGATTTTGTGGTGTGGACCCCTCCAACCCCCCCGTCGTCTGGCATACCTCACAAACTGTTGTGGGGCTGGAGCCAACACTCGCTAAATTAGCAACCTTCCGAATCTATATTTCGAGGGGATTGGGTCCTCCGACGTATTCCATATCTATGACATGTAATCACCACAGCTGTGCTGCTTCGGAAACTTTTTTCGGCTCCTGCGTCGATGACGTCGATGCGCCGTCGTCGAGGACCTCCTCCGACGTCATCCGATGTGATAAGTAGGACTCACGACGCCCGTAGCCTCAGTTCCGTTTTTTCCGCGAACGTGTTGCTTCGTGTTTCTCGGTTTAAACGCCTCGACTCTTTGGAGTTCTGTTCTTCTCGGTTCTTCGAACCTGTTCGTTTTGTGAAAATCCTTCAGAAGATGTCTTCTACTTCGTCTTCGACCCCGCGTCCGGGTTTCAAGAAGTGCGGGGTGTGTGGGTCCAAGATGTCGGTGACGGACTCGCACAACGCCTGCCTTTGGTGCCTCGGGGAGGCCCACGACACGGATGACTGTATCGACTGCCAGTCGCTCACATCCAAAGCCTTACGCGAACGTAAGAAGAAGTTGTCGGTAGGTCGGGTGTCCAAGCCCCGGAAGTCGAAGTCTGCGGGGCTTTCGACGGATGATTCGAGGGGTGACTCTCCGTGTCATCGTCGGAAGTCTCGTGGGTCTCCTTCTAGGAGTCGGTCTCGCCACTCCTCAGCCTCTTCGAGGCATTCTCGGAAGCACCGACACCGGTCGTCTTCCAGGTCCTCTTCGGAGGACTCTGCCCGGCACGTCGCTTACCCCTCCAGCCGTGCGACGCCGGAGGAATGGGCTTCCTTCGGGAAGAAGATGCTGGCGATTCTTGAGTCGCAGGGTACTCGGCCGTCTGCGCCCCCGAGTGGGGTCGGTCGTGTGAGGTCGAGAGACACCGCTCGCAAGAGTGGTCGGCAGGAGTCACGGGAGAGGTCCCGTTCGGACAAGGGGACTCGTTCTCGACGTACCCGTTCCAGGTCCTGGTCCTCGACGCGTTCGAGACCGTGTGCACCTGTGAGGTCTTCGAAGAAGGCATCGACGTCTGGGGCGTCGAGGGCGTCGACAGGCTTTCTCGAGGCTCTGGCTCCGAGGAAGTCGTCGATGCCGTCAACGCTCAGGTCGTCGAGGGACACGCTCTGGGCTCCGGCCTCGAGAGCTGTGTCGACGCCGCCGATTCTGGAGGCGCTGCATCTGACTTCGACGCCGATTTCCTCGACGCCGATCCTCTCGGCGCCGATGCCGGTTCTCTCGACGCTGGCGCCGATTCGCTCGACGCCATCGACGCCTTTCGTGTCGGAGGTACCCTGTGGCACGGATGGACCCCCTAGGAAGGCTCTGGTTAAGAGCAAGCACTCTAGGGTGCCTTCTTTTCGCCACCTGGACTATATTTCAGAGGCGGATGAGGATTCTGATGGCCTGGTTCCTAGTCAGGTTCCGGATGAAATTGTCTCGGGCCATAGTCAGTTTGACGAGTTGAGACAGTCACTGCATGATGCCAGTGGACTGGACACCTCTCCGGAGGTGGAGTTTTGTAGGCCTGAGCCTGGCTCTCATGCTGATTCCTCGTACCGGCGCCTTATGGCTAGGGTTTCTGAGTACTTGGGATGGTCTGCTCCCCCAGGGGAGTTTGTGCAGGATGATCTGACGGACATCCTTGATGTTGGTCCCCCAACTGACCCGGTTCTGCCGTTCCATATGGCTTTACAGAGAAGGGCGACGGCGGCTTGGACTGCTCCGGAGAGTCTCCCGGCGGTGGGCAGATCCTTGTCGCGAAAATACCGTCCAGCCAGTGGCGACCCCTGCTACTTGACCAGGCACCCCACTCCGGAGAGTTTGGTGGTGCAGGCGGCCACGTCCCCGGCGAAGCAGGCGTCGTACCCTACCATCCCTCCTGATAGGGACGACAAACGTTTTGATGGCTGGGCGAAGAAAGTGTTTTCTTCTGGTGGTATGGCGCTTCAGGCGGCCAACTCCATTTGTGCCTTGTCGCGTTTCACGCACACTCTGTGGAACTGTGTTGCATTAGCGGCTGAACATATACCCGAAGGGGACGAACGGGATGGTTTCCTTGCTATGGTCCAGGATGGTAAGGATGCCATGTGAGTCCGTTCAGTCGGGTTTGGACTTAGCTGAATGCGTCAGTAGGTCCATGGCGGCGAGCACCGTGATACGCAGGTTTGCGTGGTTGCGGAAGTCGGGGTTTGCTCCGGATGTGCAGTCCCGGCTCCTCAACATGCCCTTTGACGGTGAGCACCTTTTTGGCAGCAAGGCTGACGAGAGCCTTGAGAGGTTGCAGACCTCGAAAGCTGCAGCGAAGTCGTTGGGCGCTGCAGTTCGCCAACCTCTGCCTTTTCGTCCTAGGGGACAGCAGTGGAGGGGTGGTTCCTTTCGCTATTACTCGTCCTTCAGTAAAGCGAGAGGAGCTGGCAGTCAAAGAGGCCAATGCAGGGGTACCAGAGGTGGACGACAGGGTACCCGTGGTGCCAAGGCCGCTCGGGCAGTTGCCTCTTTGCCCTCAGTTAACGCCGCAGCTGCTCCCACTCAGTCATGAGGCCATGTCCCATGGTTCGCCGGTTGGGGGAAGGCTGGCGCAGCATCTTGTAGAGTGGCAAGCCATTACTTCAGATGTGTGGGTTCTGGAGGTCATAACCCACGGCTACTGTCTTCCCTTTCGGCACAGGCCTCACGACAATCCACCAGGGAACCTCTCTTTGCGGTGTCGGGATCCGCTCCTTGCGCAGGAAATTCAAGCCCTGCTGGAGAAAGGCGCCATAGAACTGGTGCCTGTAGCGGAGAGGAACAAGGGATGGTATTCCCCTTATTTTTTGATTTCCAAGAAAGACAGGGGATTGAGACCCATCATGGACTTGCGCGGTTTGAACAAACTCCTCAGGAAGGACAAGTTCAAGATGGTTACTCTCTCTCAAGTCCTCCAGGCCCTTCGGCTTCAGGACTGGTTGGTGTCACTCGACCTCAAGGATGCTTACTTCCATGTGCCGATCCATCCCAAGCACAAGAAGTACCTGAGGTTCGCGGTTGGCGACTCGCACTTTCAGTTTCGGGTCCTGCCGTTCGGATTGACCTCCGCCCCGAGGGTTTTCACCAAGCTCATGGTGGCGGTGGCAGCGCATCTCAGGCAAGGGGGGATTCACGTCTACCCCTACCTGGACGATTGGTTGATCAGGGTGAGCTCTCCCGAGCAAGTCCTGGATCATCTATCGGTCACCTGTCGCTCCCTTCACAGGCTGGGCTTCTCCCTCAATTTAAAGAAGTCCCATTTGACGCCAACACAGCGGCTCCAGTACATCGGAGCAGTGCTCGACACTTCCCTGGGGCAGTGTTTTCCTCCCCAGGTGAGGGCTCTTCACATTCAGCAGATGGTGCACAAGTTTCAGCATGCCCAGACGCTCCCAGCGTTCGAGTTCTTGAGGTTGCTCGGCCTCATGGCATCCTGCATTCTTCTGGTGCCAGAGGCTCGCCTGCGGATGAGATCTTTGCAGTGGGCTCTCAAGACGCAATGGTCGCAGTCCTCCGGCAGGATGTCGGACTCGATTCAGGTGCCCTCCTCGGTCGCCCGGGACCTTCTGTGGTGGGCCGTCGAAGGCAACTTGATGAAGGGGGCCCCATTTTGGCTTCCCTGGCCGGAGGTGACGATCGTGACGGATGCATCCCTCACGGGATGGGGAGCTCATGCCAACGGGCTGACAGTCAGCGGTCGTTGGTCTCCGTCGGCGTCCAGACTCCATATCAATCTGTTGGAGCTGAGGGCCGTCAGGCTAGCCCGGAAGGCTTTTCTGCCATCTGTGCGAGGGAAGAATGTCCTGATCCTGACGGACAACACAGTGGCCATGCACTACCTCAACAAAAAGGGGGGGGCAGGGTCACTTCCTCTGTGCAGGGAGGCGATGCAGCTCGAGTTCTGGGCCATCTAGCAGGAAGCAGGAAGTTTCGATCTCGGCAGTTCATCTGGCCGGAGCCGAAAACGTGACGGCGGACGCTCTGAGCAGGCAGAGCGCGATCTCTCACGAGTGGGAGTTGGCTCAGGAGATTCTCCTGGAGATCTTCGCCCTTTGGGGGTCCTCTCGTGGATCTCTTCGCCTCCAGTGTCAACCGGAAGTGCGAAAGGTTTTGCTCGCGGGAATTTCCTTCAAAAGGAGCCTTAGGAGACGCGTTCGTGGTGGAGTGGTCATTCCCGCTGCTGTACGCGTTTCCTCCAGTCCCCGTCATCCCGCAAGTGCTGCGGAGGTTACGGAAGTTCGGTTCCCGGATGATCCTCATTGCTCCGGCGTGGGCTCGGAGGACGTGGTACCCGGACCTTCTCGACTTGTCCATCTGCCCTCCACGTCGTCTTCCCTACCGAGACGTTCTGCTCTCACGGGAAGGGGGGTCAGGTTCTCCATCCAGAGGTCAGATCCCTCAACCTTCACGCTTGGCTTCTGAGAGGTTGAGGTATAAGGATTGGGACCTCCCTGAAGACGTGATGGAGGTGTTGCTTTCGGCCCGGATGCCAGCAACAAAGTCTTTGTACCGTTGGCGTAAGTTCTGCGACTGGTGCAGAGTTCAGAATGTGGATCCTTTTGCATGTGACATCCCCATGGTTCTGTCCTTTTTACTTTCTTTGGCCCACAGGGGCTTGCAAGTGGGTACCATTAAAGGTTACCTGGCGGCGCTGTCCGTCTTTAAGCGCTCGTCTGAAGAGTGTTCTTACTTTAAAATCCCTTTAATTTCACAGTTTCTGAACGGGCTCACTAATGTGTTCCCTCCGTCACCTTTCCTGGTGCCTGGTTGGGATTTAAACCTTGTTCTTAGGTTTCTTATGGGTGCTCCGTTTGAGCCTTTACATTCTTGCCCTTTGAGGCTGTTAACTCTGAAAACTGTGTTTTTAGTTGCGGTTACTTCCGCTCGCAGAGTGAGTGAGTTACAGGCACTTTCAGTTAAGCCTCCCTTCACTGTATTTCACAAGGACAGGGTTGTCCTTCGTGTTCGTCCTTCTTTTCTTCCGAAGGTAGTGTCGGAATTTCATTTGGCCCAGAAGGTTGTTCTTCCGGCATTCTATCCTCCTCCGCACCCTGGTAAGGAAGAGGAGAGGCTCCATAGGCTTGATCCTAGGAGAGCTTTAAGCTTTTATGTTTCACGCATGTCCCGGGTCAGACTGGACGATCAACTCTTTATTGGTTACGCTGGGAAGCGTTTGGGGCAAGCTGTGACGAAACAGACTTTGTCTCGCTGGATTATTTTAGCCATCTCGGAGTGTTACCGTTTGGCGGGTAAGGACCCACCGGCTGGCTTGCGGGCCCATTCTACCAGGGTTGTGGCTGCATCTACTGCACTGCAGAGGGCTGTTCCTATTCGCAACATCTGTGATGCAGCCACCTGGGCTTCAGTACATACATTTGTACGTCACTATTCCCTCGATTCCATCCGAGGGCAGGATCTGGCCTTTGGCAAGGCGGTCCTTTGCTCTGCTATTTGATTGGCTATTCTAAATTTTGATTCTAAATTCTTTCCCTCCTCCTTGCTCTGGTACTGCTTTGGGAGTCTGTCATAGATATGGAATACGTCGGAGGACCCAATCCCCTCGAAGAACAAGTTACTTTCTTACCTGGTAACGTTCTTTCGATGGGATGGTCCGACGACGTATTCCATATCGCTCCCGCCCTGCCTTCCCCGCTGCAGAATTTCTTTTGCGATTGCAGCTTACGTTCCGCAAGGCTTTGTGTCTGACTGGCAGTTGACTTATGTCACACGTTCTGGGGGAAAAAACTACAACTGAGGCTACGGGCGTCGTGCGTCCTACTTATCACATCGGATGACGTCGGACGTCGGAGGAGGTCCTCGACGACGGCGCATCGACGTCATCGACGCAGGACGCAGACGCCGAAAAAAGTTTCCGAAGCAGCACAGCTGTGGTGATTACATGTCATAGATATGGAATACGTCGTCGGACCATCCCATCGAAAGAACGTTACCAGGTAAGAAAGTAACTTGTTCTTCTGATGCTTTTGGATCTGCTTAGAATCACATGCTGTGTATGTAGTCCTACATATAGTGGGAATTGCGAGTATTGCATATTTTTTTCGAAGATTGAAAGGGACGTCAACATGGTTATGACTGTAACACTATCCCTGACGTATAGTGTACCCAAAATCCTTCACGTGTCGAGGTCCCACCAGATGTTTTTTTCCGTCAACCTATTGTGGAGCTTGTAAGAATATTGCTTCGTTGTCGATAATCCCACTGCTTGCGGTGGTTAGATCGCCCTCGACGATCTTCTTCGGCGGCTTTGTCGTCTGGTCCTTCCCACCATCATTTCCATCACTCGACTGCTTGGCGATTGTTGACCGCGTGGCCTCGGCCCTCCGGTCCGGCCTTCACAATAGGGAGGGTGGGGCTCTATTTCATCTTCTCTCTGAGAAAGCCTTTCTTTTATCCCTCCTCCTTTTCCCTTGGCAGCCCCCACCCTGTGCTATGGAGAGGACTCCCTTTAAATTCTGTCCGTCGTGCAATGGTAAATTTCCCAGTGCAATAGGTGTCTTCCTCATGATCACGACGAGCAATCGTGTAAGGCCTGTAAACTCTTTCGGCCTAAGACTCTGAAAGACAGGCAAACTAAGTGGTGGGCGGCCTATGCTATGCAGGCCCAAAACCTCCCCAGCTAGTGCTTCAGATGAGTAATTAGTCGGCAGCCACGGCTTCTATTTTGGATGCCGTCAACCTTTCTGTGGAGCCCTCGCGCTCCCACATTTCTGTCCCCGACAAGCATGCCGCCGGCAGTGTTGTGTGGGACACCCCGGCGATAAGGGCACCCACACAACACTTGCTTCTAAACACACAACTCACAAGCCTTTTTGAGCGAGACCTCGCGGTTTGGCGCCCTCCATGCAACAGTTGCAGAGGCATGCACATCAGCATAAAACTCCATCTGGAGGGGGCAGTCCCTCTAAACGTTTCACTCCTAATTTGTTACTGTCAAAAGGTAAAGGGGCACCGAAAGACTTGGTTGCGCCGTCGACCATGGCAGCACCTACAGACTTGCCGAAACACATTCAGCCGGCAATAATGTTCCTGAAATGCTTTTGGACAATGTTTGGACCTCCCTAGACCCCAGGGGAGCTTCCTCTTCCCCGGGAGTGTTCTCAGGCCTCCCAGCCTCTTTATAGAGCTCCATCAGGATTCACCACCTCATGTACAGCCTTTTCCTTCTCCTGAACCTTCAGCTACCTCAGAATGGACTAGCTAGAAATTTGAGGGCTGTATTGCCAAGATAGAGGAGTTTATCAACTTCTCGGGCCAATATGACAGTATTGTGAAAAGACCTAGGTATGTAGACACATGTCCCATCTAAGTCGCAGAGGCTCTTCTCACCTGGTGCTCAACTTCCCTCTTTAGGGGAACCCCACCAGGAACCCCCAGTCAAAATTTTTGGGGTTTGGGGATGACCCTGATGATCATAGAAAACGTCCTGGCCTGGAAGGTGATGACCAGGATGACCAGGACCCAGAATGGAACCCAGCGGACGACCAGGGCACGTGGCACACCCCGCCAAATGACAATGATCCAGGCGTCATCTTTCTGGAGGAGTCTACTTTTCCAGCCTGGGGTCTGGTATGGATTCACATGCTCATGAATATTCCCCATCGTCAAGCTGGCAATCCCCGGTAAAAGATAAAATGGTTTCAGTTTCACTTACAAACTGTATTTCTCCTCTAATCCAATCACAAAGCTTGGTCGGCCTAATCAACCCCAGCCAATGACTGCCCTCTCACTATGCCCCTCCTATGGCAGCCATCTTAAGATTTTTACTGCTTGTCAACTGTTGGAAGTCCTCGAGTTTTGCTCCATGAGCTATTCTATGTTTTTCTTGATATTTTTGTCAAATCAAGCCCGTTTGCTCTTTCTCTGCATCGGCCAACAAGCGAGGATCCGTTTGTTGGTGAATTTCAGCGCCCCTCAAGGGTAAGTATCGTTGAGTTTTCATCGAAGTTCCAGAAGGCAATGAGGCCTACTCCGCCCTCTGGACCATGTTGGAAGAGAAGAAAGAGCGAAGCTCCCTTTTCGAGATCTATTCCAAATGCGGAACGTGTTTGTAAAGGACAAACACCCTCAGTGCCTCTACTGTCTCCACCTGGACCACTGAGAAGGAGATTGCGAGATCTGCCTCGGGTTCAGCAAGAGAACTTTGATGGATTGTCACAGTAGACTGGCGGCATGGCTCAGCCCCAAGGTCTCTACCCTGTGCCCCTAGCAGCAGCATGCCTCACCCGGGAACGGCCGGTCCGAGGAGCAGGCTTCTAAGTCCTTTGAGGGTGCCCCATCCGTGGGGGCCCAAGCCAAGGCCAAGCACTGCAAGTCTGTTTCCATGGGGGCACCGCGCAAGCGGGTCCCGCAATGGGCATGGCGTGATCAACTTCACTGTTTGCCTCCATCTACAGCCATTAATACTGCTCCTCACAGTGGACGTCGGGCAATCTGACAAAGCTGCAGTAGAAGCCCGAGAAGCCTCCGGTGTAAGAAAAGGCGACCGACCTACCTAAGAAGTCCCAGGTGGCGCAGGAAAATTCGTCGTCGGCTATTGAGATGGTAGCGGCTGCTCTCCCGAAGGCCAAAGAGGCTGATCCGGTCAATGGAGCTCTGGCTGCGCTCAGTGTCCCTGCCCCCGAGGCTGGAGGCCTCCACCTGGGCCGTGTAGAGTACACCAGAAAATAGGATGCCGTAGCTAAGCCTGAATCTGACAAAAAGGTGGGGGCGAGGAGTCCTCCGTGAGAGTCGTACTCCAAGGAACTGATATTGTATTACTGGTGTATTCAGTGTGTGAATATGTGCGAATGGCTGGACTGCAGGGATGGGCAAAGCCTCTATGTTCACCCACTTTTTATCTGGATAAATACCCAATTCTGCCCCAGATGTCTTTATGTATGTATGAGTTTGGCATTGCTGTTTTTATTCTGTGAAAGTGATCATGGGAGTCATAGCCCAGAACATCTGGAGAGCTGCTTGTTGCAGACCCCTCTACTAGGCCAACAGCACTGTCACAATTCAGGGCGCCAGCACAGAGATCGGAGTCAATTTAGTTTGTCTGTTGTATAAGCTCTGGCGTCAAATGCCGCAGTTGCTGTCCGAGTATGTTATCTTATCTGCATAGTACTTAAAGGGCTGCCGCAGTCCATGCCGGAACTCTAGCCCATTGTGCTTGTCCCCTTGGAGCTCCAGTGCGGCGGCAAAGGAGGCGAGCGCCTGTGAATCGCTCCTTTGGCATCCATTACCTCCCTCCACCCGTTACCTTGCTAACAGACTGCACTCTACTCAAAAGTCCTACTTCGGAACACTTCTAGGTCTGAGCTAGGAAGAAGTCTTCCCTCCCAGGCACCTCTCTCCGTGTTGCGATTTGTAAGTCTCCAAGGGCTGCCTCTCGCCAATCCTCTTGTGCGGTTCAGAGGATAAAGAGAACTATTTGCCAGGGCAGGTTTAGTCTCTTCTCCAGATGTCTCACGCAGAAGGCCAGCCATCTTGCTGCAGGGCACTGAATCCACTTTTCTTAAGCCCATGTGGCTGTGTTTGCAGAAGGCGCAAAGCCTGCTTTCAGTGCTAACAGAACAGATGACGGCACATCACCACCCTGTTCTGTCAGAATGTTCTGCATTTTGATGCCAGAAAACAGCAAGAGAGGGCTGTAGGGCAACAGTGCAGAGGCCCTGGACTGCTCACAGTACCATCTTGGTCGTCCCCTCCAGTGCTGATATTACTTGGTATTCATTTTGCAATTTAATTTTTAGTGTCTATGTAAGGACACACAGTATATTGGGTCACATGTCTGCCTTTGCTATAAATAAAATATTTCCTTTCCTCTTTGTAAAATGCACTGGGAAAAATCAGGCAAAATATATGTATGGATGGAATTGTGAAGCAATTACTTATTTTACTTTTGTGTTTTGAGAATGTGGTTGTCTAATGTTTCTTTTTGTTAACAGAGCATTAAATGAAATGTGGAAATGTCAAAACATGCTGAGGAATCATGTAAAGGACATGTTGGATCTAATTAAACAGCCAAAAGTAAGTGATCAAAGTTTTACCTTGCATATGTCTTAAGAATTGGACTCTGATGAGAATTTTAGAAACTGGAATTTTAACTGAAGGTATTGCCTTTGTATGTTGTTGTAGGTCAGCCGAACTGTGCCCTTGCGGATTTTGCATTTTTCCAGTCTGATTTCTGGACTTCTCCATGCATAGTCCTGATCAGAGGCCTTATCGTGGCTGAAAATTATGTTTACAAGCCCATAAAAGACCCTGCATCTCTCAGGTTACTGGTGGTGTTCTTAGTATATACCCTCAGAGCGCAAACCTACCTCGGGAGCAACGGAGCACTGTACATGCCATAGAGCTACACATTGTTAGCTAGAATTTAACAATTCACAAAGGACACATTAGCAATAATTATCGAAGTACAAAACATGGATTGGGTTATGCACGAGATAGCTTGAATAGGGTTACTGTCTTCAGTTATATCCTACACTGAAATAGAGTTGGATCAGTCCAAATTGCTACCAGGATGGAATTCTAGAGAACCAGAGTGTAGCATAAAAGCAACTGTAAGTTTTCTCCTTGTGAGCCAGTCTTGTTTCCAGTGTGGTGATGGTCTTACTGGCAGATGACTGTGCCACCCCAATGTTTTTTGTTGGCTGTTGGGTAGGCTGAATTACCAGCACTGGTTGCCTTGTTAGGGAATGTGCAGGGTTTTCAACCAGTTTCTAGTCTGAACGGTGGGAGGTGGGGGCAGTGTTGTTCATGCAAGGCCAAGGTGTGGTTGATGTTTTCAGATTTCCAAAACCCAGTGATGAGGTGAGCCACAACTTTAGGTAGCATTGAGGGACCAGGTGAGCAGCCGAGAGCCCTTTCATGAGCACATTATCCATGTCAATAAGCAAGATCACTAGCGCCTGCACCATTATTGGGAAGTTCTGTGGTGGGATCAAGGGATTGATGTTGCAGAGTAAAGAGCTCTGATGCCAAACCTTTTTTTTGGCTATGTGGTGGTGGAGGTGTAGGATGCTATCCACAATGAAACCTAGGGATTTAGCTGTGGGGGGAGGTGAGAATTGAACCTGTCCAGGTGCATTATGTCCTGCCACCTTTCATTGGGTTCCTTCTTGGAGTACGGATTTGGTCTAAGTAATTTAAGCTTTAGTAGCTAATTGTCAGCCACGTTTGAATGGTTTCAAGACATGATCGAAGGTGTAGTTAATCTAAGGGCTCCTGGCAGGGTCCTGATAAACCCTGGAGGGTACATTTACAAAGATCAAAGAAATCCTGATGAGAGATCCTACAAACAAAGTGTGTGGTGCTGAACAAGTCAATTTATTTCAAGACCACATGTTTTTTACTTAGTTAATTTACACAACTTTCGATAAGCACGAAAGTGACAGAAAACGGACAGGTGTGATTATATACAGAGGAAATACAAGGTAAGTATCAGCGTCTTGGATGTAGAGGACAAAGGCTCCACCTAAATACAGACAAATATGACAATCTGGAAGACTTGTGCTTCAACAAAAGTGCACCCAGGACAGAAAGTGGTCCGGGGCCTAGGTAACACAGGGTGTACACAACAGTAGCTACAGGACATACACAAAGGAGGGTTTTTGTAGTTGTGTCACGGGGGATCGACACAGGTGTTTTTCGGCCATGGAGGCTGGATTATAGCCTGGTTGGTTGTTGGCCTTCATCAGGATTGGCACCAATGGTGGTGCTGTCCGTACTATCTGCTGCTGTGATAGCAGTGGTGATGCTTTATGTAGCCAATCCTTGGATTGTTGCTGGATTGTTGGTGCAACAAATGCACAATGATTAAGCCGTGGGTTCCTGAAGTCTACGTTTTTGTCAGGATACCGGGGGCTTTTGCAGGGCCTGGAGGGTCCCTATTCATGATCTGTAGGAGTGCAAGAGTCAAAAAACATGTGGTCTTGAAATAAATTGACTTGTTCAGCACCACACACTTTGTTTGTAGGATCTCTCATCATGATCGAAGGTGTGCAATATATTCTTGGCCTTTGACCTTTAGTAGAATTGTTTCATCTGGGTACTAGTTTATCACCATGTTGGATCGTCCTGGTGTGAGCCCAAAGGTTCCATATAAACATTAAAGATGACCTGGGAGAGAACGGAACTCTGATGGACTCCAAAGCTGACCGGCGACATTCAGACCTGAGGGAGCCAATCTAGACAGGATGCAATCTGTTAGATAGGATGTATACCATTTTAAGACTGTGCCAAAAAAGCCCAGCCTGTGTTCAAGGAGGGTGAGTAATGTCTGATGTCAATCGTGTTAAACCTGGCATAGAGGTCCGTTCAGGGTGACTAACAAGCATAAGACCCTTTTGCCTATAACCGAAGGCTGTTATTGACCACTTGTATGGTGGCTGTTTCAGTGGTACATTTGGGGTGGAGCCTGGGTTTGTAATCCTGGAGCAGAAACAGTTGCAGCAGATACACTATGTATCAAAACGATGCAGAGGTCATGCTCAGGACTCTGAGCACAAAAAAATCTAGCGACTTCTGGTCCCTCATCAAAAAATCAGACCGGTCACTAGACAATCAACTTGCCAACTCAGTTTCAGAAGATAAGTGGGTCAAATTCTTTGAAAATCTGTTCGCAGCCCCGTCTACCCAAATGCCAACTTTTTTGCCCTTGATAGATGGCCCATGGATCAACCTATCGTCCCAAGATGACATAAGAGGTGCGATCAGAAAACTGAAGACTTCAAGAGTGCCGGGCCCTGACGGACTAACTAACCTTGACCTCAAACAAAACCTGGAGGAATGGACAACCTTCATCAGCATTCTATTTTCCCACTGCAGATTAACAAGATCAATCCCGACTTTGTGGACCCATTCAGTGGTGGTGCCTTGATTCAAGCGAGGCAACAGAGAAGAGCCAGCCAACTATCACCCGATCGCGTTATTAGATATCATCGGAAATATTTTTGCCACCCTGCTACTCAAACACTTTCAGTCATGGGCCAGAACATCACCGGCCAACGACCCGTTTCTAAAAAACGGAGCAACGGCAGTAAACATCTTACTACTGAACTTAATAAAAGCAAAAGTTAAGCAAGGAGGTCCAACAGTTTTTCTGGCCTTTGTAGATCTTTCACAGGCTTTCAACAAGGTGGACAGAAGTATTCTCTGGACCGAACTCAAAAGATGGAAGTGCCCGAGCAAAAGACTGTATCCGGTGCTGGCTTTACACACGCACACCAAACTGCGAGTGCGACTAAATCGCCAAGGCCTACTTTCAAAAGAAATTTTATCTGAACGCGGGGTAAAACAGGGTTGCCCCCTTGCATCGACACTCTTCGTCACTTTCTTGGGAGACTACAAGGAAACAGAATCGGGCGTCGAGTCCTTTCCACAAAAATTAGGCAATGTCAATGTGTCACGCATCTTATACGCAGACGACATGATCGTGATATATCAGACCCAAATCGGGCTTCAGCGGCAACTCACCAACCTTGCACACTATATGAAAATAAAAAACTTGGAAATCAAATCAAAGACGAAGGTGATGATTTTCGAAAAACACCACTCGGAGAACAAACTCAATTGAAAAAGGCATCTGAACAGCGTCAATATTGATGTGGTGGCTTACTTCAAATATCCGGGAGTAGTAATTGATGGCTCGGCGACAGAGCAAAAAATGCAACAGACCCTATGGGGAAAAAACAAGGAACCTTGCAGTGCAAATGAGGGCAATTGACAAGAAATATGGTAAATTCTCATTAATACCAGTCATCCAATTCTACAAGGGTAAAGTGGTGCTGACCCTAACCTATGGAATGGGAGCAACAATAAACATGCCTGCAAAAATTTGGTCAAAGCTTGAAGGGCATCTCTGGAAATCGGTGCTTGGCCTGCACAACTCGGCTTCATAAGAGAGGATCGGTCGTGACCTGGGTCTGTTGTCGTTGGAATCAACAGTAGAGCAAAAGTCTATGCAACTATTTAGGAGAATGCTTATACCTGATACACTTCCGATATATAAGATAATTGCCACAGAGATAGCAAGTAGGCACTTTAACATCCTAAAAGTAATGGTAGAGACCCAAAAAACCAAGCTGAACGAACTAGCCTGCACAGAAGAGGATCAAATAACAAACCCAGTAAGAGTCAAAAAGAAAATGGAATGTCAGGTTTGGATTGTTACATCTGACAAAGCACAAGCTAACAAACTTGTAACACATCTGCCTCCAAACTTCAACAAACCGAAAACCCCATTGGCCTATTGTGCCAATTTCCCTGACACATGTTTAATGAAAATGTTCATGCTAGCACGTCTGAATCTACTTCCGACTCGTGAAATTTTAGTAATCAGACTGCAGATAAATGACAAGGAGTGCAGACTGTGCGCTCTGCCAAACTGTGCTGGAACCCTAAGGCACCTTCTTATGCACTGTCACGAGCTGAGACAGGAAAGAGCAGCTTACTTGTTCCTGCTCTGTGCAGACCTCTTCGTCGCCGAAGAACCTGTCTGGTGGAACAGACTGATGGCCGGAGAAAACATCAAATGGACCCTCGCCTCGGCAAAACTAATTGAGATAGCCTTCAAAATGATCAACCTGATCAACCTATCTTCAAGTATGCTGAACTGAGCATCCGCAGCCTATGCAAGTCTTCACTGGCTGCCTTGGTTCTTGCGGCTTAGCTCACAACTTTCAGTTCACAGTTCATAGCACGCAATTCAACTCAATGAACAGTGCAATGATCAGCTCTCATCATGTAAAAATCACGATTATACACAAGTTAAAAAAAATCAAAAAAGTAGCTGGATTTTTAAAAAAAAGTTATTGGTTAACTACTGCCTTCTTGATGACTTTGTTGATAAAAAAGATGCTTTTGATTGGCTGGTACTTTCCCAGGTCTTCCTGATAAAGTCTGTTTTTTTTTTCCAGGAGTAGGCATAGAGGCCCTGATTTTACAGCATCTGGGAACATACCCTCACTGAGGTAGAGGTTGACTATCCTCAGAAGAGCAGTAAGGGCACGTCCAGTATGCTTGTAAGGATGTTGGTCAGGCGGATGTTGGTGTAAGAGGCTGGGTTTTAAGAATGCATGCATGTAGAAAAGGTCCTCTGGCAAGAATGGAGAGAATGGCCCATGGGGGGGGGGGTGAATGGCCCATGGGGGGGTTTCAAGGACGGTAGTCGGACGATTCAGAGCCCTCCATGTGAAGCCTGATGGTACCGATCTTGTTGATCAATGACCTATTGATAGCTTCACACTTTTTCTGGGATTTCGATACCTCTGTGTCTGATGTGGGGCTTAAGCAGTGTTTGGCTGCTGTAAAAACAAATTTCCTCCTGCAGGAGACTGGGATAAGGGTGGCGGTTTAATGAGTAGTCTTGGCTATGGATATCCTCTTGTTTCATGGGTGGGCCCCAGCATTTACTAAGCGCACTAATGGGCTGTGTGTTGATAGAGTGCTCTTAAGCATAACCGTGGCGTGCAAGTTAGTATGGTCGTGGTGTGGCCCACTTTTGTTTGAGTGAATGTTTGTATCAACTCCGATTTGGCTGAAGATTTCTAACAGCAGGGTGACATTAGAAGAGGTTTGGAAGTTGGAGAAACTGTTTAACCAAGTCTGTTTTACAGTGTGAGTACTTATACACCCCTTGCTGTTTGCTCCACTGCTTGGTGGCAGATCTACCTAATAGTAGGGATACATACTGTAACCTGGGGGGGTGGCACTGAAGAGTACCCTTTTCAAATCCGAAATGGTGTACAATGAATTGACTAGACCGGGTGGCCTGTTGTGGGTGAATGTAAACCTCATCACAATATGAAATCTGACCTTCCGCACTTCACCTTCTTGATGTTGGTTTTGCAAGGAAGCCAGCTTTTATGGATGAAGTTAATCACTTGTTTGGGACATTTTTTGCATAGTCCAGAGTTCGTAATTGATGGGAGCTGGGAGCTATTTACCTCCTCTTCTACCGTAGAAACTGTTACCAGCAGCTACATTTGGCTCCCCAAGAAAACTAGTGCCTTACAAACATGCATATGTGACATTAACCGTCAATGTTTTAGAATTTAAATAAAGAAGAATTGTGACATATCTAGTACACATTTAAATGTAATTGATCATATATAATGGCCAAAAAGTTAGTGTGCATCTCATGTGAAAATTAGATTTGCTGAGTGCTTGATCCTGGGACCCCAGCAGTAGCTCCTGCCTACTGGGTGATGCCCAACACACAGGAGCAGGTTTTAGCTCCTGCTCATCAAATCTGAATTTCTAGACCTGCAGTCCACTAGTGAGGGATGTGCAACCATTTAACCTGATTTTTCAATGGTGAATCCAACCAGAAGGAAAGCCAAACTTCACTTAAGTGGTAGCAATGGCAGAACACTCAAGGAAAGGAGGGTGGTAGTAAAGTTCAGTTAGTCCACACAGGTAGACAAAGAAACTACTTGGCAGTGTTCTACTGGAAAAAGAAATATACACTGGATTAAATAAATATAGACACATATTTATATTATAATATTCGTATAGGAAAAGTACACACTAGAAAATGTTTGTGCATTTCCCATGCGAACATCCATTTCAAAACCCTACAAACTTACCCCCCCACCCACAACACACCCCCACCCACACCCTACTTACCTTTTAAGACACGCTCTGTCCCTGCAGCACCAGTTCCCTTTCACTTCCGTGATTGGGAACTGGCGCTGTAGGGTCCTTTTCTTTTCTTTGTTTTTTTTTTTTTTTGGCAGCTGCAGAGGTTTCCCCCGCAACCCCAGCTCACTATACTATGTAGAGCGGGGTATTGCAGGGGATTCCCCCGCAGCCCCTTTTTTTCCATTTGTCAGGTGTGCTGCGGGGGTGTCCCCCACAACACCCCGCTCACGATACTGTATACTATGAGTGGGGTGTTGCGGGGTACTTTTGTTGTGGGGTTTTTGTTCTGTCGGGAGGTTTTGTAAAAAAAAAAATTCATACCGACCCCACCAAAACAACCTAAACACATACCACGAAAAGTTCGAACTTTTGGTAGTTAGAACTTTTCGTGGTGTCAGAGAAAAATGTTGAGAACATTCTAACATAGTTAAAATTCCCTACTGCCAGCGCACAAGTACAATGTCTAAAAGGCACAACCCACTCTTTTTATATATTGTAGGCCATATGCCTGGTGGTAAGCACACATCACATATAGACAAGGGTAATGTCTAGAAAAGGGAAAACGTTATACAAGCCACTAAAAGCAACACCAACATACCCCACATTAATTCTGGCTCTCTAGTTTGCATAGTGTTTGTAAAATCCAAATGCACACATCACAATCAAATACAGTGCTAGATGGTAGAAAGCAATTCAGAAAAAAAAGCTGCAGGCAGAATCCAATTTTTAATTGAATAAAATAGACAGTCTGACATATCACTAAATAAACCTCCCCCTGCATTAGCCCTTCTGGCCCTCAGCATACACTTGGCCCCTCTGGACCAAATTATCACCTCTCTCCCCTCAGAAATGTTAAAATGCTTGTCTATCTCAAAACTTCCTCCTATTCTGACCATATCCTCTCGGCCCCATCATTGATCAGTTGGCCTGGTACACTACACACTCTGCATCATGAATGCCTCCCTCTCTGAAAGGTCATTCAATGGATTGTATCCTCCTGCAGATTCCTCATATGATGGATATCCCTTCAGCGTCAGATGCTCAGAAACCTTTTCGACATGGTGCACAGTACAACTCGGCATCGACTGTCGACTCTTCTTAACTCTACCATGTCACTCCTCGACTGCAGACATGACTTCGATAGTATCTATATTACATCACTGCAACCCCCCTGTACCTAAGTTAGTTCCTTTTTTCTGCGTGCTCAGCACACTGATTTTAAGAACGGTTCTCTTAAGTGAGAAATGTTTCGTTTGATCTCTGTCGAAACGTCAGCCTCTTAAGCTCTGGGATTCAAGCGCTGTAAGGACTGCGGCACTGTCCATCATGGACCCGCATGTTATCTGCGTGTGCTGTCTGGGTAACACAATGTCGAGCAGTGCGGTTCCTGTCAGCAAAAGAGCCTGAAATCTATTAGGGAACGGTGGGCGAAGGAAACGCTTTACAGCCTCTGTCAAAGTGCCCGGCATGTTCGACTGTCAGGCCATGACACCGAAAGCCCACCGCCCGAAAAGGAGGTTGGCACCGCAAGAAGGCGAAGAAGCACTTGCACTCTCGAAGCGAGTTGCAGCATTCGTTATACTGCCATAAAAAGAAGAGATTCTATTGAGGCAGACACAACTCTAATTCTTTGGAGGAGCGGGCCTAGTCATGCTAGACTTCAGGTGCCCCAAGGGAACAGTGGGATGCATTTAAGGAACAAATCCTGCTGCTTTTTCCAACGGCAATGGCGGTTATGACTTCAGTCTCGATGCAGAAGGCAGGTTGGCACCAGTTGTACCCAGTGGCTCTGGTGCCAAGGTGCCCGCCCTCAAGCTCGTCCTTGATGTGTGCAAAGTCTGCATCGGCACCAGTGGCCCTCCAGACCTTGCGGAGACAGTCCAGGCGGTCGAACGTTCCTTTGCCTCTGAGTCACAATCGGAGATCTTTGACTCCCTGAGGTCGGTTTATTGACGAAGGGTATCGGGTCCCTTTTGGCATGGAACCAATGAGTGGGGGACGGAGGGGCTGATTTCTTAAATTTCCCAGGCCAATATAAAGTCCCTGACTGAAGGCCTGCACGATGCAAGTGGCCTGGTCACCTCCCCTGATCTTGACTTGCAGCAGACATCTCCTTATGCACAATCGCATGCCCAGTACAGGTGGACAGTGGTGTAATCATGTCCTTGGCTTTGGGCACCCCAGCCAAGCCCCTTACTGACATCTTGAACAAAGGTCCTCAAACTGAAAGGCTATTACTCTTTAATGGGGCCATATGGGACCCATTCAGCACTTTGTGGCAACAGCTGTGGACCCAGAACTCGCAAAGAACTACAAACCGGCAGGGGGAACCTACCCTTTGTCGTCTCACCCTGTGCCAGAGGGGTTGGCCATTCAAGCTGCCACAGTGAGCTTTACACCAGCCACATCCTCCTCTAAGCTCCCCAAGGACATGGCGTCCAAAAAGATAAATGACCTGGGCAAGAAAATCTTCACATTAGGAATCGTGGCCCTGAAGGCAATGCGTCCTGTGGCTTTGCTAAATACTCTGTTGGGCTGTGGAGGATCATAGCGGAAGCTGCAAATCACCAGGGATGGCTTTTCTGGACTTCATTAACAGTGGGAACGAGGTTGGGTTTCAAGCGCTGCAGGCGGGCCTGGACACTGCAGATTGTGTTGGCTGTGCCATGTGTACATCCACAGTTCTCACCTAACGTCAAAGTGTGTCTTCTGGATATGGCATTGGATGGTGAGCACATGTTCGAACCTAAAGTCGAGAAGTCTTTGGAAAAATGTAAAGATTCCAAGATAGCTGCTAAGCCGATGTTACTAGCTGTGCAACAGCCCACCAAGCAGTCATTAGGCTTCTCGTCTAGGGAAGCTTCAGAAGGTATTTGCCATTAGGAAGAAAGGCACAGCTCCTGCAAGACCGGCAAGGGCAGAGGCTACCTCGCGCCCCGGACGGGGCACAGAGTCCTCTAAGGGACAGCAGACTGCAGCATTGGGTGCGACAGCACCCACTAAGCCACTTTGAGTGTTAACCACATGTTTCTCCGGTTGGAGGGAGAATCTCCATGCACTGGGATATGTGGAATGAGATAACCCCTGACGATCTGCCCATGCAGCTTATCAGATGTGGGCACTGTCTACCATTTCGAGGGGATTGGGTCCTCCGACGTATTCCATATCTATGACAGTAATCACCACAGCTGTGCTGATTACTGTCATAGATATGGAATACGTCATTGACCATCCCATCGAAAGAACGTTACCAGGTAAGAGAGTAACTTGTTCTTCTAATGGACTCCTTCCTCCATCGGATTCCTCATCTATGATATTCCTATCCCAGCTGTTCTCCGGGAACCTTTCTGCCGCCAGAGTGCAAAGCAGCTCTGCGTCTGCTCCGTCTGATGCCTCTAAGTGCCCACGCCTGATATGACATTGGGGCCAGTATATACAGCGATGTCCCTTCCCTTGACCTCATTTTTTTTTCTCCATGCAATCTTTGCACTGATCGGAACACGCTCAGCAAGCTTTTTCTTACTTAAACTGTGAAGTACTCGATGCCTACTCTGTCCAAGTTCTCGGTCTACTGGCTGTGTGGACTGCGCCCGGCAAATGTTTTCTCGGCTCTGCACCGGGTTTGTTAATATTGCTTGGGCGAGGACCATGACACCCAGGATTGCGTGACATGCCAGTCCATGCACCCAAAGGCTTTTCGGGAGAGGGCAGCGAAGATCTTTACCTTCATCCACAAGTCGAAGGGTGAATCGCTGCGGTCTCAGTTGAGATCGAATGGCTCGGAATGACGCTCCAAGGAGGAGATAGCTGGGCACAAGGGAAAGGACAAGAAGCAGCAGTTTCTTAAGAGTTCCCGCTCTCCAAGTGAGTCCTTGCACCGACATTTGTCTTCTTCGAAGAGCCACCTGTGAGAAACCTGAGGGTATTCTCCCGAGTAGACCTCGAGGATCCCTTATTCAGGTGGCCAGTGAAGGGCTGGAACCCTCAGATCCCAACCCAGAGGTTGGACGAGCGAGGGAGGATCACCTGGGTAGGGGAACCCATTGGTGTGCTTGGGGAAATGCCCCAGGTGAGATGCAGTATCGCAACCGAGATGAAGGAGCAGTGGACGACGATATCCCTAAGATCTTTATAGGTTATAATACATTTGCCTTACTACCTCCCATTAAAACTCTCCTTCCCAGATCCACCAACCCCTCTGTACATAACCAGTCCTCAAAGGTCTCAAAGCCCATTGCACCCAGAAACGAGCTTCCACGAGCTTAGTGGAAAGTAATCACCCAAAATTTGCTGAGAAAGGAACTGTTTGGTTAATTTGTTGAATACGACTTGTGAGGGGTCTGCGCCCAGAAGAGCGGGTGGCCCAGGGGTATAGCCTTCACCCAAAGTATTTGTGGTATAGAACTGTGTTGTGTTGAGAACATCAGGCCTCAAATGCAAGAGACTTTGATTGAAAAGAGCCTTAACCGTCGAAGGACCTGATGGCTGATACAAAACTGTTGGCTTGTGCTGAGAAAGGTAGAGTATGTGCTGTGCTCAGTAGATCCACCTTGTCACGTGCTAAAAACGTGGGGAAGGGAGACCCTTCGCAATTGCATCTTCACTTCTTTGTGAATACTTCTTTCTTCATTGAAAATTCTATCCCATACTCTTTCTGTGATTAGTTGTAAGGAATTGGCATTATTGTTTTTTTTTGTTTTTAACTTATAGGCCTTTTTATTTTGACACGACAAGGACTGCCATATTTTCATTTGATCGTCGACGCTTGCTCCCATCTTAGATTTAGGTTGGGTGTTTTTCCACCCTGCATTTACCATTTAGTAAACACCCTTGAACTGTGATCACTTGTCTGTCTTTATGTTGCCACCATGAGTTCCTTACACACTGCTCCATAGATTCCCAGAGCCTCCGGCGCTGGTGCCTTTTCCCACCCATTCCTCCACACGGGTGCAATGGGAGAACTTCTGCCTGAAGATGTTGGACATCTTCGCGAAGGCGCTGGCAACTCCAGCCTCGACACCTGTGGCACAGGCGACGGTACTGTTGGGGTCCCACTGTGCCTTCTAAGACCGGCAGGGTACCCTTTGTGGTGGTCTTCTGCCCTCCTAGGGGCTATTGCCTGGACCAGATGGAGACAGCGCCGTCTCGTGTTGACATGTCCCGCCTTTGGGAGCAGAGGCCTTACCGCCACTACAGGATTCGGCCTTTACGTAGTTGGCTACGGCTGGCACCGCGGCTCCACAGGAATACGTTCCACTCCCTAGGGGCGCCTTCATGTCAAGAATGTATGACATCTATGACGAGGACGGCAACCAGGTCCCTTTTGGGCTTGTACCTATGGGTTCTAGGGAGAAGAGGGATTTCTTGGTAGAGTTCTTCAGGGAAGGAGAGAATGTGCTGGGCGTGGCAGAGAACCTGCAAGGCGCTAGTGACCTCGACGGCACCCTGGAGATGGAATTTTTGGGGCAATCTGCTCCGTCCATGTCCATGGTTCGGTACTAACTTTGTTACATTCTGGACGATGCCTCCAAGAAGGAGACACCCTGCCCTTCAATGTGGCAGTAGAAGCACCCATGTTGGAGGTGTGGGAGAAACCTGCCTCTGTTTCAGCAGTGGACAGCGTTCTTGCGAGGAAACACTGTCCCGTTCCAACGGATATGGCCTTTTTTTCTTCCCATACTTTGCCTGAGAGCTTAGTGGTGAAGGCCGCGGTGGTTGGCCTGGGATACTCTACCTTCCCATCCTTTGCACTGGACAGGAAAAGTAAGAGGTTTAACGCATGGGGCAAGAAGGTGTTCACTCCAAGCAGTCTTGCACTGCGGGTTGTAATGCCACTTGCGCCATGGCAAAATTCTCCTTCGAACTTTAAACTGCGGTGGCCAATGGGGTTGAGTATGTCTGAGGGAGAGATGCAGGATATTTTCCAATCTTTGGCCTCTTGAGTCATGGAGGCGGCATGTCCAGTGCTAGTCGGGTCTAGACATGGTAGACTGTGTAGGAAAGACCATGTCCATTAGCACAGTGGTCGGGCGCCTCTCGTGGCTGCAGACATCCGTCTTTGTGGCCGACGTTCAGTCCAGATTGTTGGATACGATGTTTGTCAAACAACATACTCTTACGCCCGTCCCCTGTTAGACAGAATCCTGTGCAGTTCCCTTGGGGACCACTGCAGGAAGATAAAGACTACAGGAGTAAGCAGTAAACCCAATTGGTAGCAGTCTGCACCATCCATATTTACCTGGTAGCTGTGGCTGAGCGGTCAGACTTTTCTGAAGAAGAGTAGGGCAGTATACAGAGGATACACAATAGGGCTAAAAACACAGTAGAGCAAGCAAACACTGACCAGAGCTTGGTGTCAAAAGTATATAATTAATTATTTAACACACACTTTAGAAAATACACTAGCACTATATATCAAAGCAAGTTCAAACACACTCAGGAAAAGTTTATACACCTCCCTTAATAAGTATTAGACAAGTCTAAATCAAAACACCACTATTTGTTAAAACAGATGTGAGCGTGTAACTTAGATGGCACTCCAATAATTCAGTTAAAGGGAGAGAAAAAGGCAGGTCATGGAAATAAAACAGTTCCCAACACTTATATAAGACCACAGCAAGTTAGTGAAGGCAGAGTTTACTGTAGAGCCAAAGTTCATAGGCCAGGGCCGCTTTAAATGGAGCAAGTCGAAATGTGCCCAAGATCACAGTTTAAAAAGCACTCAAGTCTTTGCGAAAATGTTCAAAAGAGGTTGGGTTGCAGCAAAAGGTAAAGTTAGAAGGTCTGGGAGCCAACCCAGTTGGAAAGCCAACGATTTAAGGGTCACCTTTAGCAAACCGTAGAACGGGAGGCCAGGTGGAACACAGTACCTTTAAAGTTGAGGAAGCTCCAGCGGTGGCAGTTGTTCCTGGTAGCGGGTGCAGTTCGTGGTTTCGACCAGGGGAAGAGAAGATCTCGTCGAGGAGGAAACTGCACTGCCCAGGGAAGAGACCAGCCGCAGAGTTCGTTCGATTAAAAGGTGCGTTCCTTTTATTCACGGTCACAGTGGTGAAGCTTGGCTATCCGGCTGCTGGGGTGCTTGGCACGGGAGATTCGACCAAGAGACGTCCTGGAAGGCGAAATGGCGAAATGGTTGATCCCACCAGCTCAGAGGGAGAAGACTCGTCCAGCAGAAGATCTCCTCTTGTTGTTAGGGAAGTGGTGAGGTTGTTGCAGCAGGGCTCCACCGGTGGTGTCGTCGTTGCAGATGGCTCAGCTTCTCCCCTCTTCGGATTTCTTGGGTCCTGTGGCGCGACTTCTGAAGTTCCAGTCCCCAAAGCCCTGCTTTTATGCAGAAAACCCCCCATTCAACAGCTTAGCTGTCACTCACACATGCTAAGTGGTGAACCGGGCGGCTCACAACTGGGCCAATCGGAATAGAGTGCGACTTGGGTTGCTAAGGCAACGCAGTCCAGGGTGCCAATTGCTCTCCACACACATCCTGTGGAACCCAGACAGAGTGGCACCATTTGGAGGGCTTCTGTGGAGAAGCCCGCCAGAAAGTGGAACAAAGGGCCCGACCTTGGTTAGAGTTTCAGAGACGGACACAAACGACATTTTAGAAAAGAGTTCTGGCGAAAAGACCCAACCGCGGTTTTAATATTAAATAAATAAACCGGCGGCATCTTTAACATTGCACCAAAAAAGTGGTGCGTTTAAAACCAATGGGAAAATCCCATAGGTAATATTCCGGTGGAATATTTCGCGTGGTAACAACTGCCACCAGCCAGAAACTCGACAAGGTGGGGGACTGGACAGTGCCCCCTTGGAAACAGACCCAGGGGCAATCTAATTAACCCCTTCCAGTACTTCCACAATATGATTGTTTGTACTGGTTCTGTTCACAATTTTGGACTAGTAAAGTCAATGGTGACTTTTAATAACCTGGTAAACAGTAGTCCGTCCCAGGGTATGGAGTATATTTTTGGGGGTCATTATGACACCCCTGTGTTACTGCACTGAGGGTGCTGTGTAACACATACACTAAAACAGATGAGAACATATGGAGTAAAAAGCAAACCCCATAGCCCATAAGCACATACTAAGTCAAAGACATAACTCAAATCATGCCTAAGAGCGGGAGGAAAAGCAGGAGAAAAAAACAAACCCCAAAAATCCAGCAAAGCAGCTGGGGAACTCACTAGGTTTGGGAAATTAGCCTTATAAGAGAATGCTCCCTAACATCCCTGTTCCTCCATACTGTATGGGCATCCCTTCCAAGGGATGGGAGACGGAACCTTTTTGCCCAGAAAAAACCTTCTTCCCCTTTAAATTTAGAGGCATGCGGGAGTGCGGCCCAGGGAGCATGCGCTGCCCTGACTCCGCCCTCTGGCGCCACACCTCAGTCCCCTTTTCCGCATCGACAGGAACGGCCCGAATTCACCAGCGCTCCTGAGTTTGGCTTCCTCCATATAATTCCATGCGCAAATACATCTTTGTCATTTTTGTCTTATCTATCAATCAGGTACTCCGTCCTCAGGCGTCACCCTCCTCCCCGGCTCATGCTGACTTCCACAGGGTTCAGCAGGTGTCCATCCTGCAACAGGCTCTTCCCAAATTCAGAAACCCACACCCTCTGCCTACGTTGCCTTGGCCCAGACCACGGTTGGCAGTCATGTTTGGTGTGTGACTCGCTGTCCTTGAAGGCGCTGAAGAACAGACTAGCCAGGTGGAGGGAGCTCTTCCAGAGGATCTCAAGAACTTTGTGAATCATCGATCCAGGCCCAAGGTAGGGCCTATATTTTCCAGCGCACCCCGCAAGGGGGAGACTCCTTCCCAGGGAGGGACTGGTAAGGTCTTTCTACCAGCATGCGCACCGAGGCTGCTGCAGCTACCGGCCTTCGGGTTGAGGGTTCCTCGGATCCTCCCGGGCGCAGTGTTGAGGGACTGGAAGGTTCTTGTACCGGGTCTACACCCGACAGGCTCTGCCCTTTTACCAGCACCATGGCCGAGGGGCTATGCCCCAACACCGGCAAAACGTCCGAGGGGTTAGGCCCTAATACTGGCAATACGTCTGAGGGGGCACCTAAACGCAGCTCTACCGACCCCCGGGTCGTGGGTGTTACACCTACTGGGCCGAGGCCCAGGGTAGGCCTTGTGATCCACATGCAAGAGTCTTGGACGAGGCTGGGCCCAGCGGGCCGAGCAACACATCGCGGGCAGCTCGATAAAATGGCCGCCACGCCAGAAAGAGGCAACTGTCCAACGTCATTCCAGGAATTCGACGAAGAACGAGTGTCAAGGTGGGACTGACCTCAACCAGGTACGTGGCCTACAGTCTACCCTTCATTTGCGCTGGGCAGCTTTCCTTTGCGGCCATATGGACAGGGTAGGCAGCGGCTCCAGCAGCTCACCGCTCCCTCGTCTGTACCCCCTTCCACCTCTTTGACCAGTGAGGAGTTGCTCTTCGAGAAATTCCTTGACCTCATGAGGTCTCCTCAGGTGGGGGTTATTAAGGACGCCATCAGGAAAGTCATCCCTGTCATGCTAGTGGCACCGCATACGCCTCAATCGGGCCCCCACGTCCCGGTGCAGCTCCCTTCTCTGGCTCCACAGCCAACTCTGCAACCTCTGCCGCCTCCTCAGCCTCCGGCTCCATCTATTCCTCCTCCTCCACAGTACCCTCCAGATCTGCAGGAAATGGAGGAGGAGGATCCGGACACTCCATCGTCAGTCAGGGCTTTCTGCAAACGTCTTGCTGGCCTGTCGAAGTACCTCTGCCTCCGAAACCCGAGGTCGAACAGCCGGCAGAGGGGGTTCTGGCAGAAGTCCTCGTGCGACTCCCCTCTGCCAACACAGGGATTCCACTGCTAACCGATGTAGTCTCCATGGCCAAGAAGGGTTGGCTCAAGCCCCACTCGGTCCAGCCGGTCAATCGACTCCTGGGTGCTAAGTACAGGCAGATGGAGGGGGATACATTCTTGCTCTCGACCCATCCTCAGCCGCACTCCTCAGTGATCGCTGCGGCATCACTATACTCCGAGCCTGTGGTCCTCAGCCGCTTCTTGTGCCGCGCTGCTAGGCAAGGAGAACATCTTGGAGGCATACGGCAAGAAAGTCTACTCCAACGCATCCTTGCATCTCCGTCAGGCCTACGCAGATGCCACGCTGGCTGCCGGCAACCAAAGGTTATGGTGGGAAATTGCAGACTTCCTCCCGGAACTCACCACCCAGAGCCAATCACGCTTTAAGGCGGGGCTAGCTGAAGCCAAGCTTGTGGCGCATGACCTCATGGAATCCACAGTGGCTAATATCGATACCTCAGGCCGTGCCATCTGCATTGCCACGGTCATGAGGCGAACAGCCTGGCTCTGGGCAACAAAAATCAATCCGGATGTGCAGGAGCGCATTCTAGATCTACAGTTCCGAGTGGGGGAGGGGGCCTCTTCCACTCCTTTACGGACGAAGAGCTGGACAAAAAGAACAGCTCACAAATGGCAGTCTGTCCATTCTTACAACGACCACGCCCAAATCAAACACTCAATCTCAGCAGCGCTCGGAAAGGGGTTGTGCATATGGAGGGTTCTGCGGCTTCCAGGAACGCAGATCCAGTCAGCTAGACTGCTCGCCATCTGAGAACCGGTGCAAACAACTAAAAGGGGGGAGGGGGGGGGGGAGTAAGGGCTTTTTCCAGTCACCCTCCTCAGCGTCAGCCTCCGAGGGAAAGAAAGCATGACACGCACCTTCTGGTCCACGTGTCTCCGGTGGATAGCAGGCTTGCTCTCCATGCACAATTCTGGTGCCAGAATTACGCGGCCCCCTGGATCCTCTCTGTAGTATCCATGGGGTACCCCCTTCCTATCACAGCCTCTCCTTCCTCCTCCCCTCCACTCCCACAGTTTGGGACAGCAACTCTTTTGGCGGAGATCCAGTCACTCGTAGAGAGCCAGTCAGTGGAGAAAGTTCCAGCCTCCCAGCGAGGCTTTGGCTTTTACCCCAGGATTTTCGCCATTCAGAAGAAGAACCAGGTGGGCCTGAGTTGTGCTGGACCTTTCCACCCTCAACCTCTCCCTACCCCTACAAAAAGTCAAGATGGTTAGGCCAGCTTTTATAGCAGAGACATTGGACAAGGGAGACTGAATGTGCTCCCTGGACCTGAATGACGCGTATCTATATATCCCAATTTGGCAGCCCCTTCGTACTTTCTTACGGTTCAGGATCATGGGCTACCATTTTCAATACAAAGTCCTTCCATTTGGTTTCAACTGGGCCCCCAGGGTCTTTACCAGACTCATGAACGCTGTGACTGCCCTCCTCAGAGCACAGGGCCTCCACATCTACCCATACCTCGACGACTGGCTCGTCAGGGCTACATCTCCGGAAGTGGTTTGCCACTCCTCCCATGCCCTTATGAACACAATGCACGATCTGCGCTTCTCGCTCAACATCAAGAAGGCGCAGCTGCAGACTACTCAGACTGACATTCCTGGGACTCATTTGGGACAAATGCTCTGAGAAGGTCTTCCCGTTGGAAGATAAAATCTCTACCATCAAGAGGGCCACTGCCACTTCCTCAGCAGAGGGGTGACCTCGGCATGGTGGTACCAACATCTCCTGGATCTACTGGCAGCGGTCCTGTTAGCCGTGCCGCACACAAGACTAAGGATGAGGAGGATTCCGTTGCACTTTGCGGGCTCATGGCCTCATGGAATCAGGAGCGGGGCTCGCAATCCGAGAGCATCAACGTTCCTCCATCTCTCCAGCCGGACCTAACTTGGTGGTCCACGTAGTGCAACCTACAGACAGGCAAGCCCTTTCGGCTGCCCTCTCCGCAGGCCACCATGGTATCAAGGCATTGTTTCGAAAAAATAGTTCTGAATGCAAAAGTTTCGAAAAATAATGCATCAAAAAAATTCCTTTTTTTTTTTTTTTTGCAGGTAGTTTTTTTTTTTTTTTTTTAAACTAAAATGGGTTTTAAGAGGTAAAACAGGGGTTGCGGGGGGGACACTCCAATTGAAATAAAAATAAAAAATGAATTTTTTCGATGCATTTTTTGTCGAAACGTTTGCATTCAAAACTTTGTTTCGACTACAAATCACTATAAACCGGCCACCATCACCACAGACTCCTCACTCGAGGGCTGGGGAGCCACCCTGGACGATCTCTCGGTCCACGGCACCTGGACTAGACAGGAGTAGGAATACCACATCAATTGGTTGGAGCTGAACACCTTCTGGCTAGCGCTCAGAGCATTCCTACTTCTCAGGGGCAAGGTTGTCCTCATCGAGCCGGACAACTCGACCAGCATGTACAACGTCAACAAGCAGGGAAGCACCAGATCCCCTCCTCTGTGCAGACTAGCGATCAGAATGCTGGAACGGGCCCTGGAAAATGACGTTTACCTCTCGGCAGTCCACATCCGGGGTAATCCAACCTGGAAGCGGACAGGCTCAGCAGGCTGGGAGCAGACAATTAAGAGTGGCAGCTAAACTAACTTGTTATTCAGGAGATCTTCAACAGGTGTGGTCACCACCAAGTGGATCTCTTTGCCACCTGGCACAATAATAAGTGTCCCCAGTTCGCATCCTGGCAGGGTCAGGGCCCTGGTTCTCTGGGCGACGCATTTCACCTCCAGTGGACTGGTATGAAAGCCTACGCCTTTCCGCCCACTCCCCTGATCCACAGGGTAATTTGCAAGATCAAGGAGTCTCACCGACTCCTCATCATTCTAATAGCTCCATGGTGGCCGGCCAGGTCATGGTTTTCTGAGCTCCACAGCCTCTGAGATGCCCCCTATACACCTTCCGACGGGCCCAGCACATCTTCTGGCGCAGCAGGGGGGTAGAATTGTGGAATATATTTACCCACTCAACAGTACTTCCCCCTCCTCCCCCACCCCCCACACATCACCAAGTTGCACATCTGCAGTCACTAGCAAAATGGCTGCACCGGCTCTTGTGAGCACCATGGCCTCAAAACTGTGTTTTGCAGTGACAAAAAGATGGCTGCACCACCTTGCCAAGCACATATTGGGCAGGATGGAACACGGGGGCACACTGAGGGAGCTTGCCAGTGTGTTCTTACATATACAAAAGAAATGGGGAAAAAGCAGTGCTGCTTTGCTGCCAAGCCCAAAGCCCCATTAAAAAGGGGGTATTTTACCTTAAAATGATGCTGCTCTGACGCTATTTTTATCTGTTCTTCCTTAAACTACTGTTATTAATAAGGCCCTGGCATGCCCATTCATATCCCCATTGTGCTTCTGCAAAACCAAGTATGGCCCCTGAATGACAGGCCCTGTCAAACCAAATCTGAAAAAAATCAACCAAGAAACTCAATTTTCCGCCGCATGGGAAAAGCTTCACTATTGAAGTTACAAAGTGTCAATGATCAGTGATTCAAAGAAACTCCATCTCTGGGATGTCAATTTCAGTGCATAGGTGGTTCAAATAAACTACTGGCTAGAAGAAAATTACTATGACTGCAAAACAGTGTTGGAATCGAAATGGAAAATAAAAAAACAAATTTGGAGTCAAAATGCTAGCAGCTTGCACCACATGTGGAAAAATGGGCTTGGCAAACTAAAGAAGAAAAATGCTTGTTGGAGAATACTGTGTTGAACAAAATCATCTTCTTGCCTAGCAATGTGAAAGGGGATTGTACTGTGAAAATACAATGTATTAAATGGTTCTATTCAGCAGGTTTCCTTTCAATTCAAAACAGAAATAAATACATTTAAATTAAACTTGGGAGGAATCATCCCAAGACAGGTTTCTGCTGAGAGGATGACAGTATCTACTGAGAGGGCCCCCTTTTGTTTCTAACACCCCAGTGATAATTACTAGGTTGGACAGAATCTGGTGTGGATTAAGCCCTCCACAATTTAATTTCCAGGACACACAGGTTTGAAGTGGAGAAGGGGCAATAAACCTTCAATCAAGCTGGAAAAACCCATCCTCCCTCTGGGGGAAGTGACAGTTGGTGGTAGCTGAAAAAGAAATGGTCCAGTGCAGGACAAAGGATGCCCATTTGTTTCAAAAGACTATTTTATTAAGAAACTTTGAAGACAGTTCTCTTTGCAACAGGACTTTGCAAAAATGTAAACATTTAGTAGTTTAAATGTGATATTTTTTTTTTGTAGCTTTCAAATAAGAGTTCTTGGCTGTCAATAGCATGTATGGGACATGAACGCCAGAAGAATGTGAATCATGGGGAAAGGACACATGATGGAATGTTAAAAATTAACAGAAATAGGCTCCATGATAGTATTTACGTGCGTGTAAAGTTGCAGAATGTTAGGCCAGACATTTCGCACTAAAAATGACTTAAGATTATTAAATGTACAAAACAATGTCTCACAGATTGCAGGGTTGGACTGCAATGATCTGCATAAAATATGTAACCTGTTTATGTAATTTGCTAAGAGACTTCAACTGTATAAATGTACCATTCATGGCAAAATCGGATTTTAACTAAGGTAACTGGGAGGTTTTTGGACATTGTAAAACTCCCATCATAAATCTGCCCTCCTGCCCTTTGGATCCAGCCAGCTGAGAGCGAGGTGGAGACTAGCACCCGTGACCAATTCAGTGGTTTAGAGGTGTGCTTAGCTAAACCTGCCTAGCCATATACTTCTATGATGTCACTAGGCATTATAAATAAGAGTCCATGACAGGACTCTAGACACACTCTTCCTGAAGTTCCTGCGCTGCGTTTCTGATCTGCTTCCTTCATCCTTCTGATTCCAACTACAAGGCCATAGCATTGCTGACCCTACTCCAGAGCCCACTGAAAAACCCAAGTTTAGCTGATTCCTATTCCAGCAAGGCCATTGATCCAGACAAACCCAATAACATTTGCATCCTGAGACCAGTCTGGTTTGCTACCCACTCACTGCTTGCCCACTGACTGCAGCCAGCGTTACCTGTGCCATCCAGTGTTCCAAATTGCCCACCTGTTTGCCAGGCGTGCCCGCTGTGTGCTGACCAGACCCTGTTGACTGTCCAAAAATCCCCAAACTAACAAGTAGACTGTGTAGAATTCCCACCCCACAGAAACACCTAGCTTCTCCAGCATTTCATGGATTCACATGCAGTGATTATTCCCCGTCGTCAGGCTGGGAACCTCGGTCATTTTAACGTAGCGTTTTCCTATGGAAAACGTCGACACTTCAGTGTCCTATCAATGTCCTTTTTGGGTGCTTTAGTCCCCACCAATAGGACGTAGGGTACAAATAGCCCCGCCCCTACGGCTTCCCTTCAGATTTCAACCGTCTCCAAAGTGTTGGGATCACCTCGTGTTCGCAGTCGTTTTTTGCACGTGCTTGTGCTATTGTGTTTTGCAATGTATTCTGGGACTCCAAAGAAGTCTCTGTTCTGGCCCTGTGCGACTTGCGGGCTGAAGACGGTGTATGAGGGTACGGGCATATGGACTGCATCTACTGCCTTTAACCCCATCACTCTGCTGACTCTTGTGAGATTTGTAGAGGGTTTTCGCAAAAGACTCTTAAGGACCGCAATCAGTGGTTGGTTTGTTGGCTTAATGATGGCACCCACGCCGCCTCAGAGGTGAGGTCTGTCCGGAGCTTGTCATCTGAGCGGCCTGTACAGGTGGCGGATCATTGCAGGGTGGCGTCTGCTGAGCCTCCGGCTAAGAAATCTCGTCCTGCTCCTGGTTCGGAGGTCGGGAAGAGTGGTAGAACCACTTTGAATAAGCAACTGTCGAAGGGGGCTGCTTCATCCAAACATGGTCGGTCGGACCATTCCCGGGGGTCTGGAGGTAGGCCCGAGAAGTCAGCGTCTCAGGAGAAGGCCAGGAAAGACTTGTCGTCGAAGCACGCATCTTCAGGGGACCTTCACAGATCGTCCTCTAAGCATCGGTCCAGCGCTGCTAAGCAGGCCGGTTTGCCTGGGAAATCTGCACCCGCAGGTGGCGGTTCCGCCGACGTCCTCGTCGACAGGGGTCCCGTCATTGACTGTTACTCTATCTACGGTACCGTTGTAGACGTTTGTTTCATCGGCTCCGGCGACGACAGGGTTTGATAAAGGCGTTGAGAATGGATATGGACGGATTGGTGCCGACAAGTGGCACGTGGCAGGCTTCTGCCTTTGACTCGCTGATGCCGGACGCCATTCTACATCAAGAGACGGCTGCATTTTCAGTGTCCTCGGAGGTGGACGACGACCGGGAGCCGGTGTTGGGGCTGTCGCCCTTGGGGCTGCAGTGTGTTGGACCTTTGACGTCGGGGGCCGTGTGGGCTGGTCCACCTAGTTACCTGCTGGTGAACCCACAGGCTATGTTGTCGCTCCAGGTTCTGTCCACGCTGCAAACCTTGTTGGGCAGCTGGATTCGAGGTTACCTCCTCTGAATGTGGTGCCGGTGGGGCCTGTCATGGACGCTGCTGGTGTTCCGCCGCGTTCGTCGGCTACGGCTGGGTTGCCAGTGCCTCTGCCGGTGAGTGAAGATCGTCCACTTTCCTACCCTGAGGAGGGTGAGCTGCTGGAGTCGGAGTCAGTGTGCCTCGGCAGACCATGTCTACTGGCTCTTTGTCGCTGACGAGGGACATGGCGTGTGATTCGGACTGGGAGGTGGAACAGCCTTGTAGTCCAGCACAACCATCCCCTCCCAATGATGTTGGGGCTTTCCACGCCATGATGGCTAAGGCATGTGTAGAATTTGGATTGACTCCTGAGGAAGAGCGTAAGGCGTTCTTCCTGTTCGACCACAGACGGAAAGCTGTTTTCTCTGTGCCTATCCTGGACCACGTGTGTCAGGAGGGCCTGCGCATGATGTGACATCCCTTCTCGGAACCGGCTGTCAAAGGGAGGCTGGAGAAGAAGATTAAGGCCCCGGACTCTACCCCGAAGTGCTTAGTGTCGCAGCCCACTCTTGAGTCTGGTGTTGGCGGCGGCCAGCTGTAAAAGCTGAAGTCGGCACAAGTGTTACCCCTCCAGACAGTGACGCTAGGAGACAGGATTTCTTCAGGAAGAAAGTTTTGACTGTTGGGGCGACGACTGTGAAAGCGGCCAATTCCTTAACGATCATGGCACGCTATGATTGTGAGATTTGGCGTCGGCTAGCACCTATTTTGGAACATCTGCCAGAGGAGCGCACCGCAAGTCAGCCATGCTTTTGGTGTGCAAAGGGGAGGAAGCTTCCAATCACAGTATTAATATTGCTGTTGACCTAGCGGAGTCCGGCTTTAAGCAGATTAACAACGGTGTAGTGCTGCGTCGCCAAGCCTGGCTTAAGTTCAGACTTTCGCCCAGAGGTACATTATAAGGTTATGGACATGCCCTGTGAGGGCATGTGAAGGAGGACACTGACTGCTAAATCGTTGGGAGCTTTGCAGAGTGGGCGCTCTTTTCGCTCCTTTCGTCCGTGTTAGGGAGAATTCTCCAGAATGGCTAATTTGCCTTACCTACGGAGTCCCTCAGCAGCTTTGCTGGATTTCTAGGATTTATAACTCTTATCCCTTTTTTGTCTGTGTCTCTTGGAGCATTGTTTCGCTCAATTTACATCAAGACTTGGCTGGTGGCAGTGGTAACTAACCACTTTTCTACCACGGTTATCTTATATAACCGTGGTATTCTTTCAGGCTATTCTATTACCCTCGAACATAAACCCGCTTGACCAAATACATTTTATTTTGGCTCCTGCTGGGTTTATTCGCCATTTATTTTGTAAGTCTTTCTCGTGTTTTTCTCTGCGCACCACACCTGGGATGATTCCTTTGTTCGCCGTCTTTTTGCGGGCTTCTGCACAGAAGCCCTCCTTAAGGTGCCTGAAAGTCTAGGGTAGGCAGGATGTGAGGGACGGATCTTCGGACCCCTGCCATGGGTTCCCTTGGTAACCCAAGTCGCACTCCTGTTTGATTGGCTTAGGGGACTGTCCTTGCCAGGGGAAAACTGCATAAAAAAGACGTCTCTGGGAATGCAAAGGCAGATTGTCCACTGGAGCGAAAGAACCAACGAGGAGCTGATGGAAGAGGACCTCTACAATGACTGAACTGCCCGGTGAAGCCCTGCTGCAGGTCCGAATCTTCAGAATCCGATGACAGAGAAGATCCTTCAGGAAACCTCTTCCCTTGAGCTGGTGGGACCAACCAGTTCGCCCAAACTGCAAGCCCGGACCCCTCCTCTGGTCGAATTCGCTGTACAGAGCTACAGTGGGCCAGATAGCCAGGAAGGGTCGGACCCTGCTTGGGTTTTAAGGAGCGCACATTTTATTTGTTGCTTTGCTCTGCTGCTGGTTTCTTCCCTGGGTAGTGCAGGACCCTCCAGTTTTCCTACTTCTTGTCAGTCCGGCAGTCGCTTCAGGAACCGTGAGCCTGCAGGAACTACCAGGAACGTCCGCCTCAGCTACAGCTTCCTCTCCGTTTTAAGGTACTGTGCAAATCCGGTTGATCATTCTGTTCAACCGCAGTGAGAGTGTTTGAATTCTTTCTCCAATCTGAGGGCTTGCCCTTCTCTTCTCTTAGAAAAGTTAGTTCAATCAACCAACCTCGTCCGGAAACAGTGCCACGAACTTAACCGCGAAGTACCCTGAACTTTGTGATCTTGAGCAAACGAATTTTGACCCATTGACTTTGGCCTTATGCCTTTTCGACCTGATTCTAACACTGTAGTTCCTCTTGTTCAATTCCCCCGAGTACTTACCTGTTGGTTTGATTTAATTTCTAATAACATTGTCTTTCCCTCCCTTTTTAAATTGTTGGAGTGCCATTTTGCTCCCACTTCATTTGTGAGCTTAACTTGTCTGGAATTTAAGGGACGTGGTGTATTAAGAGTGTGATTTTTGGACTGCTTATAATAGTGTAATGTTATACAACTGAAGAGTGAAATAAATGTATATTCTTTTACTTGAAAACCTTGAGTCAGTGTTTACCTGAATCATAGTAATTGCTGTCCTTTGTGTAACTATCTTGTACTGCTCACTTACTCTTGAGATAAGTCTGGCTGCTCAGCCATCGCTACCACTTTAACTGTGTAGTACAGGCTTGTACCAAAGGTGAATTTGTTCTGTCACTTGTAGTCTTAATTGTGTGTGGTGTTCCCAAAGGGTACTGCATATAATTCTGCCTAACAGTCCGTTCCGAGTGGCTTCTTGGAATGTCTGGTTTACTTCCACCAGAGACCAGGGTTACGGTCGGTCTGGGTATTCCTCCCAGGGTTATAGGAGGTCGGCGCAGTTGGCACAGAAGAGTCGGGACTTTCAGGCCTCAAGGAAAAGAGGTGCGCAGCCCTTCTCCTCTAAAGGGAGACAGGCTAAGCCACAATGACGACTGTCTTCAGGGCAATCTGCTGTGGGGCAGGGTGGTAATGCATATGGACGAGTGGTGCAAGATTACGTCGGACCGTTGGGTGTTGAACACGGTGCGTCTGGGCCACTCGCTGTAGTTAAAGTGTTCCCCAGTTCCCATTCCTCCAGTGTATGCCGTGCAACCTCACCTTCACATCCTGCGGCAGGAGGTTGTACTTATGCTACAGAAAGGGGCTATAGAATTGGTTTCAGTGGCCGAGGAAGGCCAAGGGGTTTATTCTCGCTACTTTGTGGTGAAGAAACCCAACGGCAAGTGGCGGCCCATTCTGGATCTTCGGGCGTTGAATAAGACTCTGCACCGCCTGAAGTTCAAGATGCTCACTGTTCAGGAAGTCATTTGGTCAGTGCAGCCGGACGAGTTTCTGGCGTCGTTGGATTTACAGGACGCATACTTCCACATTCCCATGTGTCAACGGCACCCCAAGTTCCTGCAGTTTGTCATAGTAGAAGATCATTACCAGTTTCGGGTACTCCCGTTTGGTTTAAAGTCATCTCCGACAGAAGGGTTATCACTTATACCTGTACCTGGACGACTGGCTGGTGCGGGGTTCGTCGCTAGGGGAAGGGCAGGAAAGTCTTGGCGCTACATGCAGCTGTTGCAACGGGTAGGCTTCGCCATAAACTTCGAGAAGCCCTTTCTGTTGCCTTCCAAGGACTTGCTGTTTCTGGGGGCAGAGTTTCAGACTCATCTGGGAATTGTAAAGCCCTCGGGCAAGAGGGTAATGAAGCACCGGCAAAGGGCGGCAGAGTGGAAGATTGGTGCAAGGGTGTCGGTCCGGACCTACATGTCACTGTTGGGGGCCATGGCGTCCTGCATTCCGCTGTTGCCAAACTGTCGTCTCCATGAGGCCGGTGCAGGAGTTCCTCGCGGACCAGTGGGCACAGAGTTATGGCTCGTGGTCCGACAAGGTGGTGATCAACGAAAGTCTGGTGGAAGCTCTTCGCTGGTGGCAGTGCTCAGAAAATCTGATTCGGGGCATGCTGTTGCTGGAACCGGAGTGCCAATTTACGATGGTGGCGGATGCCTCTCAGCCAGGAAGGGGGCGGGGGCGTATCTCGGCGGCTCACAGGTTCAAGGCCTGTGGTCTCAGGTGGAGTCTCGGTTCCACATCAATGTGCTCGAGTTGCGAGCGGTACATTGGGCCCTGAAATCGTTTCTGCCGTGCGTACGCCGGTGAGGGTGTTGACAGACAATACCACTACAATGTCTTATCTCAGAAAACAGGTGGGCATGCATTCCAGGGTGCTGTCGAAAGAAGCACCGGACCTTTGGCATTGGGCTCTGTTGCATGACATTGGCATTGTGGCGTTTCATCTGCCGGGAGCTTTGAATGTGCAGGCAGACACGCTCAGCAGGGATGTAGGCCGGCTCCACGAATGGCAGCTGAAGGAGCAACAGGTGTCCGTGATCTTCCAGAAATGGGGCCATCCTCCTTTGGATCTCTTCGCAACAAGGGAGAACAAGCAGTGCAGGAGTTCGCCAGCAGGTGGGCTCACCCGAGTCTCTAGGGGATGCGTTCTTGTTTCTGTGGACAGGCCGGTTCGCGTATGCATTTCTGACGTTTCCGCTCATTCGACGGACCCTCCAGTGGATTCAGAGATAACCATGCCGTGTGATTCTGGTGGCTCCCTTCTGGGCCACGCAGCTGTGCTACTCGGATCTCCTTCATCTGTCCGTAGCGGAGCCGATTTGGTTGGAAGCGACGCTGGACCTTCTGTCTCAGGACAAGGGTGCTGTGTGGCACCACAATCTGGGATCTCTCAGCCTGACGGCTTGGCTCCTGACTTCTGAGTTTGGCCTGCTAAGGCTTTCCAGTGACTGTCGGCGAATTTTGGAGATGGCAAGAGCACCGTCCACGAATGTCTCCTATGCGTGTAAATGGAAAAGGTTTTGTGTGTATTGTAAGGGGCAGCCGGGGGTGGACCCTTTTCAACATTTCACCTGAGCAAGTTCTTCCCTACCTGTTGCAGTTGGTGAAAAGGGCCCTGGCGCTATCCTCCATAAAGGTATACTTGGCAGCGATTTCTAGATTTACTCGGAGGCAACATGCGGCGCCTCGGTTTTAGTGACCGTCTAGCATTTCTTGAAGGGGTTGTTTCGTACTTTTCCTCCATTCAAGAGATTCCGCCAGTGTGGAGCCTTGGTTCTGTCGGGTCTGATGATACCACCGTTTGAACCGATGTCGACGACTCCTTTGCAGCTTTTGTCATGGAAAGTGGCTTTTTTGGTGGGCATTACTTCGGCCAGAAGGATGTCTGAGTTGCAAGCATTCGTTGTGGACCCTCCATATTTGAGGTTCTTGAAGGACAAGGTGGTTGTTGGCTCCAAATCCGCACTTTATCCCAAAAGTGCCAACATTTCACAAACTCTCTTCTATTGTGTTGCCCTCGTTTTTTGCTTCAGCCTCCACGCATGTAGAACAGGCTTTGCATTCACTGGATGTGAGGAGGGCGTTAACGTTTTATTTTAATCGTACTCAAGATTTCAGACAATCTAAACAGCTGTTTGTGGCTTATGGGCCGTCCATCAAAGGACGGGTAATCTCCATACAAGGACTTTCTCGTTGGGTGTCCTCTGCTTTTTCGTTCTGCCACACGAAAGCTGTAAAGCCTTTGGGAAGGACTCCGAAGGCACACTCGACGAGGTCTACGCCTTTGTCGGTGGCATTATGGTCGGGGATTCCGCTGGTGGACATTTGGCAGGCGGCTTCCTGGGTGGTGCCGCATACTTTACCCGGCATTACTGTCTGGAGCAGCAGCATGGTGAGGATGTGCAGGTGGGACGGGCGGTCCTGCAACGCAGCACTGCAGCTTCGGGTATTTGTTTTGTACTTGATCACTGGATGGGTTTCTTTGTCTAATGTATGTGGTTCAGTTCCTATATTGGTTTGCCTTTTCACTCCACCATGCATGATTGGCACTGCTATGTAATCTATTCACAGCATATGAATCCATGAAAGATCCAATGCTGGAGAAGGGAGTAGTTTCTTACCTGTAACTCAATTTCTCCAGCGTTGGTATCTTTCATGGATTCACATGCGCCCGCCGGCCGCCCCTCAGTCAAACCTGGTTCGGGTTTCCTCTGCTTTGGAGATTAGAATCTGAAGGGAAGCCGCAGGGGCGGGGCTATTTATACCTTACGTCCTATTGGTGGTGGCTAAAGCACCCAAAAAGGACGTTGATAGGACACTGAAGTGACAAAGTTTTCCATAGGAAAAGGCTACGTTCAAATGACCGAGGTTCCCAGCCTGACGGGGAATATTCACAGCATGTGAATCCCTGAAAGATACCAACGCTAGAGAAATGGAGTTACAGTTAAGAAACTACTCCCTTACCTTGCATTGCCTTTGTCCTTATCCCACTCTCTATGTAGTCATATTCATACCCTGGTAACTTCTTGAAACTGTTAGAATTATCCTTGTATCCTGTCCTTGATGTTTACGTGCTAGCGCCATCTCTTTTCAATTTTGTCTGCTGTAAATTATAAGCCCTTAGTTATATTTGGAGTAATCAAACTAATTTCCATATATTTTATTGTTGGGGTCGAGCAAAAAGGGGGGTCAAGGTTGACCTCGTGAATCAAACTTGGAGCTTACTGTGTTCCTCTTTAACAATAGTCTAGATAATTTAGTTTTAAGCATCATTTGCCTTTCTTTCAAAACCGAAGTTTTCACTTTAACTGCTCTGTATTCCTAAAAACAAACCTCACTCTACCTTACAAATCTCTCTTAATTCACCAGCTAGAGAACTATTTTCACCTCTATATTTTCCCTGTGATATATATCTATCCCCCAGCCCAAAGACCACACTCCAAATCACAGTATTTCACCCATTTTTTATTAAAACCCGTTTGGGTAATTTAAAGCGGGAATTGAGAAAATAGCAAGTTTTCCAACGTGTCATTTCGCTGCAGCATGCTCTAAACTTTCCACTTATTTTTGAATTGTATGCCTTTTGCTGATCCATTGTCTTGTTATTGCCAGTGATAGAACATACATGATATTGTGTTAAAACATGTAAATTATAATTCAACCACACATTAATTAATAATTGGAGTGTTATTTTAGGCCTTTGCTAAGGATTTAAAGTCAGTTTTTGACTCATTCTGTGAGGGAAGGTCGGATTTTGAATCTGTTTTCTGCCTCTTATTCCTGACTCTGTGCTGCTTCTTTCTTTCTACTCAGATTTTTATTAATTGTGGGTTGAAGGAACATTGCAGGGGGAAACCTTAACTTGGGTGCTATCTATCCTAATCCAAAAAGTGCTGCTATTCATGTGTGTTTTGTATATGTTCTAGGGGAAGGTTAATTAAGTTCATTGCTTACATTTTCATTGTAATTATCACCCCATTGGTGATTGCTGCCCCACATTAAAAATTGTATGATTTCTTTTGAATTTTAAAAATAAATATTGTTTTTTCACCAACCAGCCTGGTTCATGCTCCATTGTGACCCGGGGTATTTGAAAAAGGGGCTGTGCTACGAGTTGAGTACCATATCAAATTTAATTTTAATAAAGATAAAGGCCCATCAATTGAGCTCTACATCGTCGGCTGAGACCAAGGTGTGTGTCGCCTGATTGAAATCCTTAACAGAATCATCCACCCTGCGCTAGTCACACTTCGGCACCTTAGCCTCTCGGAGGCCAATCTGGAGATCATACAGGGCGCCAGGAGCAAAGCCACCAGGGCCCAGTATAAAAGCAAATGGACTAGATTCTGCCACTGGGCAGACTCCAAGGGAATTGTCCCCTTGGTCTGCAATTCGGACGACGTGCTCTCCTTTTCAGAGCACCTTGCTCATTCAGGCGTACAGGTGGACACCTGCCGCACATACCTTGCAGCCATTGGGGCTTACAGGAACTTGGAGGAACGCATTTTTTCCTCCTCCTCCTCCAACCGTATCGTCAAACATCTGACGGGTCTCACTAGGCTCAACCCGCCCGTCAAGAGACTGAACCCTGTGTGGGACCTTAACATAGTTGTGGGCGCCCTGGCGCACAAACCATTCAAGCCAATGGCATCCGTGGACATAAGGCTGGTCACCATCAGGACTACCTTACTAGTCGGTCTTACCTCGGCTCGCAGAGTCGGCGAGATCCAGGCGCTGGTCGCCTCTGAACCATACACCACCTTTCACAAGGACAAGGTAGTCATGCGGACACACCCGGCATTTCTGCCTGTTTCCATCTGTATTTCACTTGAACGAGGAAATTGTCCTTCCTACGTTCTTTCCCGATCCCAAGGACGAAGCACAGAGTGCTGCACTGCCTGGATGTCGGGCGTGCCCTAAAATTCTACTTGGACAGAACCAAGGGCTTCTGCAGATCGGATGCCCTGTTTGTCACTTTCAGAGGCTCGAGGCCAGGCTATCAGGCCTCTAAAGCCTCCATATTCCCCTGGATTGTTTCTGCCATCTAAGAAGTGTATGAGGGCCAACACAAGCTGCTCCCGGTCAACATGCATGCCCACGCAGTCAGGGCCAAGACAACGGCCATCCCATTCCAGCGCCATGTCCCTTGGCAAGTCATAAGCAGGGCGGCCACTTGGGCCTCTCCCTCGGCTTTCTACAAGCATTACTGTTTGGATGCCGGCTCTAGATCTGATGCGGCTTTCGGACAGGCGGTTCTCAGGAACATATTTACTTAAGGAGGGTCTCCTCTCCACACTGGGGCTACAATCAGTTGTAATTGCCCGTCCAGTATGGAGGAAAGGGGGCAGGACGTAAGAGTAATTATAAGTTACTCACCGTAGTGACTAGCCTACTCTTAGTCCATAGTCTCCTTTCCTCCATAGGTCCCACCTACTGCCCCCCTGATAATACTGGTGTCATTAGGCAATGTTTATTCTCGACGCGTCAATGGGGACTGAGGTGTGGCGCCGGAGTCAGGGCAGCGCATGCTCCCTGGGCCGCACCCCGCGCGCCTCTAAATTTAAAGGGGAAGAAGTTTTTTTCATTTCAAAAAGCTTTCGTCTTCCGTCCCTTGGAAGGGACGCCCATACAGTATGGAGGAGAGGGGACTATGGACTAAGAGTATGTTAGTCACTATGGTGAGTAATTTATAAATTTTTAAGCCCACTGTGACAACGCCCTCCAGAGAAGGTTGTCCAAGGCGATTGCAAAGTCTTTGGGACTAACAGTGCTACAGCCTTCTGCACAGGAGTTTTCGTCCTTTTCCCACTTTTGCACCAAGGAACCGTGGTCAGTCGGCCCCAGGAAGAGGGCAAGGAAGAAGTTTCCTGAGAGGCAGAGATAGGTGTGCCCAGCGAAGGGGCGTTGCAATGGCCACTCTCCCCGGCACACACCAGGGTGCCAATTCTCAGTGATGAGCTTTGCCAGTTGTCACTGGCGAGGAATTTTTTTTTGTGTTGGGGGGGGGGGGGGGGGTCTTTCTTGGTTCAGTACAGAATCATCAAAGACCACGTCTGACACTTGGGCCTTATAGGATATTCGGTAAGGATATTGCGTTCCTTTCCTTAAGCGGCCCTCCAGGACCACTGATCTCAGACCATCCCCTTGTCTCCAGACCCCATTCTACTGGAGGAGGTCTGTCTGCTTCAGTCGAAAAGCTCAATCAAGGTACTTCCACACTCAGAACAGGGTAAGGGGGTGGTGTTCCTCCTATTTTCTGGTGCCAAATGAGTACTATGGCTTGCGCCCCATCCGGGATCTACGCTGCTGAATGTTTTCCTACTCAAGGAAAAGTTCAACTCGATTACTCTAGCCCAGATTCTGCAAACCCTCAATCTGCAGGACTGGTTAGTTTCCCTGTACTTCAGGATGCCTACCTCTATGTGCCGGTTCTTTGAAAGAACAGGAAGTACCTGAGGTTTGTGTTTTGACAACACCATAAGCAATTTTAATGTTCCGTTGTTGCTGCTTTCTTCGGCTCGCAGGGTTTTCACCAAACTATTCGCATTGGTTACGGCTTGCCTCATGAGGGAGGGCATCCATGTCTTTCCCTACCTGGACGATTGGCTCCAAGATCTAGTGTTGGAGCACCTACTCTGCACATGCTATGTATTGCACAACCTGAGCTTTTCCCTGAACTTCAAAAACTCTGCTGTTTTGTTGTCCCAGTCCCTCTGATTCATCGGTGCGGTCTCTGACCCTCGCTTGGGCAGGGCCTTTCCAGTATGAGGCTCGAGTGGCGAACATCTTAAGGATGGTCAAAGTCCTGGCCTCGTCCTTCCTGCGCCTTCTGTGCCTCTTGGCCTTTTGCATTCTAGTGGTGCCGGAGGAGAGGCTGTGCGTGGGATCGCTTCTGTGGCTTTTCAGTTGCCAATGATCGCAGTTTCAGGGCCACATGTCTGGACCACTTGGGTGCTTCGGATCAGGTGGTTTCAGGATCTTGCGTGGTGGGCCGTTTTAGAGAACTTGCTCAAGGGCACTTTGTTTCACCAATCCTGGCCCATGGTGATGGTGGTCACAGACAAATCTGACTGGTTGAGGTACTCACCTGTCAGACTTAACTGTGAGTGGACTTGTTCTCCTGCAGAGTCTTGTGAACACATCGGCTAGCTGGAGCTGAGGCCGATCAAGCTGGCCATGGTCTCTTTTCTCCCCGCTGTAACGCAGGACTGTTCTGATCGTGACGGACAACACAGTGGCCATGCACTACATCAACCAATAACGTTTTGTGGTGTATTTGCCCCTGTGTAGAGAAGCAATTTGATTGTGGTTGTGGACTCTGGAGAACAGTGCATTTCTGTCGGCTCATCTGGCCGGACAAGAGAATGTCACAGCAAATGCTTTCAGCAGACAGCCTTCGGCCTCCCACAAATAGGAGCTCTGTCCGGAAGTTTGTGAGGAGAAACACAAATGGACTTCTTCGCTTTCAGTATCAACATGAAGTGTGAGAAGTTCTGCTCTAGGAAATGTCCTCGTCACAGAGCTCTGGGGTACGCAGCGACAGTCTAGTGGACGTTCAACCTTGTTAGGCAGTTTTACTAAAGTCCACTGATGGTAGGACTAGAGAAGACTCACTCTTAGGTGTACAGGGCTCCAATTCTTAGGTTTAGCATGAACTACCCAAAAGGTTTGTTATTACAATTCAACGCAGCAAGCACTCAGGTAAGTACCTAGGAATCGGACAGTACCTTTTCCTGAAGAAAGAACAGAGTCACCGGCAGGACCCAGGTGAGACGACAAGCAGCTCCTGTTCCTATTCTTGGCCTGGAGTCTGAAGAAGGAACCTTTGGTGGGAGCAGTCAGTCAGCTTCTTTGGATGGGACGCCAAGCAGACGATCTTCACGATGCTGGCTCATTGGGACATGATGTTCGCTTTGGTTCAGCAATGGTTGTCACATGGCAGACTTCTCTCCATTTCTCGATCTCCGACTTTGCATCCGAGGACGTATTGGAGCGGGAATGGATCACTGTAGAGGCACAGCAAATTGATCCAGGTCCCATGGTATTGGGGAATTTCAGCCCATTACGGTCACAGATTTTCGAGGCATGACTCAAGATGTAGGTCTAGAGACTGGTTGGGTCCACCAGTTCATGGGAGGAAGTTGTCTGCTCTGTATCTTTCCTGTCGATCATATGAGGTTGGACCTGCAGCGGTCTTTCATCAGTCACTAGCAGTCGCTGCAGACTTTCTTCATCTTGTTTGGATTCTTCGTTCCATGGTTCGATTCTCTTGCAGCTCCAGGACCCTCGCCGTTATGCAGGATAAACGTCTGGACCATCCATTCACCATTCAAGCCTTGCATGCATATCTGCGGGCTGTTTTGTCCAAAAGGACAACCAGCATCCCAGTTCGTCCTGGATCCAGGCAGCCATACTGCAGGATAAAAACTAGGGCAGCTAGGGTCATCTCCCTCACTTCCTGTCCTTTCAGACACTTTGAGAGACTTGAGGGGCTTTCGCAACGAAGCCCGCCAAGGACAAAAGAACTATCAAGACCTCATCCACTCAGCTATGTAGACAAAGGCTCACGAAAAGGACAAGTCATCAAGATTTGGCAACAAATGAAGACAGTGTTAGGGAGAATTCTCTTATAAGGCTAATTTCCCAAACATAGTGAGTCCCCAAGCAGCTTTGTTGGATTTTTTTGGGGTTTATTTTTTCTCCTGCTAAGAGTGAGACTCTCTTACTCCCACTCTTAGACATGATTTGGGGTATGTCCTTGACTTGTTATGTGCTTATGGGCTATGGAGTTCCTTTTTACTCCATAGGGTATCATCTGTTTTAGTGTATGTGCTACACAGCACCCTCAGTGCAGTAACACAGGGGTGTCAGTGACCCCCAAACATAGACTGGGGACTGACTGTCTCCCAGTGCATGTAAAGTCATCATTGACTTTACTAGTCCTAAATTGTGAACAGAACCAGTACAATCCATCATATTGTGGAAGTACTGGAAGGGGTTAATTAGATTGCCCATGGGTTTGTTTTCAAGGGGGCACTGTCCAGTCCCCCCTTGTCGAGTTTCTGGCTGGTGGCAGTGGTTACCGCGCAAAATATTCCACCGGAATATTTCCTATCGGATTCCCCATTGATTTTAAACGCACCACTTTTTTTGTTAAAGATACAGCCGGTTTATTTATTTCATATTAAATCCCTGGTTGGGTCTTTTCGCCAGAACTCTTTTCTAAAATGGCGTTTGTGTCTGTCTCTATAACTCTGACCAAGGTCGAGCCCTCTGTTCCACTTTTTGGCGGGCTTCTCGACAGAAGCCCTCCAAATGGTGCCACTCTGTCTGGGCTCCACAGGATGTGTGGGGGGGGGGGTTGGCACCCTGGACTGCGTTGCCTTAGCAACCCAAATCGCACTCTGTTCTGATTGGCCCAGTGGTGAGCCGCCCGGCTCACCACTTAGCATGTGTGAGTGACTGCTAGGCTGATGAATGGGGGTTTTTCTGCATAAAAGCAGGGCCTTTGGGACTGGAACTTCAGAAGTCGCCAAAGTACCTAAGAATCCGAAGAGGGGAGAAGCTGAAGCCATATGCAACGACGACACCACCGGTGGAGCCCTGCTGCAAAGACCTCACCACTTTCCCGACGACAAGAGGAGATCTTCTGCTGGAAGAGTCTTCTCCCTCTGAGCTGGTGGGATCAACCAGTTCGCCATTTCGCCTTCCAAAGACGTCTCTTGGTCGAATCGCCCGTGCCAAGCACCCCGGTGGCCGGATAGCCAAGCTTCACCACTTTGACCGCGAATAAAAGGAACGCACCTTTTAACCGACAGACTCCGCGGCTGGTCTCTTCCCTGGGCAGTGCAACAACTACAAGTTTCCTCCTCGATGAGATCTTCTCTTCCCCTGGTCGGAACCACGACTTGCATCCACTGCCAGGAACAACTGCCACCACTGGAGCTTCCTCGCTCTCTAAGGTACTGTGTTCCACCTGGCCTCCCTTTCTATGGATTGCTAAAGGTGACCCTTAAATCCTTGGCTTTCCAACTGGGTTGGCTCCAGACCTTCTAACTTTACCTTTTGAATCACCCCAACCTCTTTTGAACATTCTGCAAAGACGTTTAGTGCATTTTAAACTGTGATCTTGGGCACATTTCGCTTTGCTCCATTGAAAGTGGGCCTGGCCTATGAACTTTGGCTCTACAGTATACTCTGCCTTTACTAACTTGCTGTGGTCTTATAAAAGTGTTGGGAACTGTTTATTTTCTTGTCCTGCCCTTTTCTCTCCATTTAAACTGAATTATTGGAGTGCCTTCTAAGTTACGCGCTCACATCTGTTTTGACAAATAGTGTTTGACTTAGAATTGTTTAAATAATTACTAAAGGAGTTGTGTATACTTTTCTGATTGTTTTGAACTTGCTTTGCCATATAGTGCTTGTGTATTTTTAAAGTGTGTTAAATAAATAATTATATACTTTTGATAAAAAGCTCTGGTCAGTGTTTGCTTGCTCTAAAGTGTTTTTAGCCCTATTGTGTATCCTCTGTATACTGCTCTACTCTTCTTGAGAGAAGTCTGACTGTTCAGCCACAGCTACCAGATAAATCTTAGTGGTACAGACTGCTACCAATTGGGTTTACTGCTTACTCCTGTAGTCTTAATCTTCTTGCAGTGGTCCCCAAGGGAACTGCACAGGATTCTGCCTAACAGGCGTGCACCATTTTATTACAATGGTGGTCCATGTGTCCCTTATTGCAGCTGCGACAGCACCCTGCGTTTAAGTTTCACAAAAATTTGGTAGCAAAATATCCACTGCCACCAGCCACTCGGTTGAACTCGTCATTGTAACTAGAAAGTTACAGGAGAAGTTAGAAAAGGAATACTATGTAAACCATTAGACCTCCACATAAGGTGGGGTGGGCTGATATAAAAGAAAAGCATAGGTAGGATAAAAAGGTATCCCCTATCCTTGGAAACAGTAGTTATAATAAAAAAGTGCAGCTCAAGGAGCAACCCGCAACACTGCACCGAAGTGTTGTGCACGGCAATAGTAAATTGAAGATGTCTTTTAAAAGGTGAAGGAAAGCATTACTCCAAAAAGATATAACCTGAAGGGTTGAAAAAGATTCCCTCTCACAGAGGAGAACTGATCAAAAATCCAAAAGTCCACCAAAAAAGTGCTGTGGGACTCTTAAGTGAAGAGAAAACTGCAATTCTACATAACAACCTTAATGCATTCCCCGTCATTCCGCTGATTCTCAGGAGATTGCTCCTGTTCGGAACCACGATGATCCTGATCACACCAGACTGGGCCCAGAGAATGTGTTATCTGGAGTAGCTGGACATGTCCATCTGTCCTCCCTGGTGCCTTCAAGGGAGAGTTGACTTGCACTCCCATTTGGATGGGCTGGCCCTCCACCCGAACAACAGCAGCCTGAACCTTCATGCTTAGCCACTGAGAGGCTGAGATACAAGGAGTGTGACTTGTTAGCCAACTTCCTCAATGTGCTTCATTCAGCTTGGAGGCCCGCTAAGAAATTCATTCATACCTGAAGGTGGCATACATTTTCAAACCGTTACCCTGTTCTCTATCCCCCCCTGTTGGAATTTCTGCTTTCTTTGCCCAAGGTGAGCCTGCAGAAGGGCACTGTAAAGGGTTTCCTCGCATCTATTTTGGTTTTGAAGAGGTCCCTGGAACAGGGCGTGTTCTTCACAATCCCCACTGTTATGCAGTTTTTGTGGGGTTTGTGTAACGAGTTTCTTCCTGGCCAGTTTGTGGTTCTGGCGTGGGATTTGAATTTAGTTTTGACGTTTCTTATGGGTGCTCCGTTTGAGGCCCTGCATTCATGTTCTATTAGTTTACTCACCGCAGAGGGGAGTCCCAGTCCTGGACACTTGCCAGGCGGCAACATAGGTGTCTTGGCACATGTTTGCTGAGCATTAATTGCTTGAATTCCCTTGTGTGTCAGGATGCCTGATTTGGTAGGGTAGTCCTCAAGAGTTTTTTGGTTTAGGTGGCGTCTTTGCTTCCTCCCTCTTTGAGGTTACGTACTGCTTTGGGAGTCTATCATAGATGCTCAGTCCACTTCCCTCTCTGTAATGTTCTTTCTGATAGACGTTCCTCTAGGTGATTCTTCATCACCCTCCCTACTTGCCCCTCTATGCAGGAAGCTAGTACACCATCGGTTCTGTGGTCTTTCAGCTTTACAGTGCTAGCGATGAAAGGTGGAACTGAGCTCACGGGTAGCCACATCGCTATATATACTGGCCCCAAAGTCATATCTGGCACTGGGTTCATAGAGGTGTTGAATGGAGCCAGGATAGGGATGTCCTAGATAATGAATCAGTGGAAGGTACACTCTTCAGAAAGAACATTAGGCAAGATTGTATGTAGTAATCCTGGGTGAGACTACACCAGCCTTGTCCAAATAGTTGACTCAACTTTTGGTATATTACTGTACTAGTCAAGTTGGTAGAGTGACTGAGCAGCCAGGCCTATCTCAAGAGGGGTCAGTGTGAGCTGTTGTGTTGTAACATAGAGGTTCACAGTGGCAGGTATTCAATATATTTTTTAATGTTTTTATTGGCATTAATGTAATAACATGTAATGTTATTGTATCAAACATTACAACCAGTGACATAATTCACCAATAGTGTACTGCCTATAAAGTATACCAAGTGAACATAAACAAACAACATTTAACCAATAAGGCTTCACATGTCATTCCGCCAATCTGTGTTGTCTTCGAGTGTCTTCGCGGGGCATCAATAGTTTGTCAGCACTTTTCATATTAGGAGGCAGACTGGGTTACTTTGCCATCATCCTAGTAGCAGCTCCAGAAGCACCTTATCTTTGGGCACGCCCAAAACATGTAGATCAGCACCGCTCCCTCCGAGCCGCACCAGGGGTACTGAGAATCAGTCTCGCTGTTAAACTTAGCAATTCTGCCCGGGGTCACATATGTCCTATATACGACGTTTCGCTGGATTAACCTGAATGTAGCGTTTCTAGAGACTTCCCGGGGATATGCCAGGGCCATAGCCCATTCCCCTTCCATTATATTGTTTCCCATATCAGTCTCCCATTTTTGTTTTAGTACTATGCTTTTGGGGTTTGGCCTATCCATTAGTTGGTTATAAATTCACCAGTTTCCACCCATCCCCGAGATTGTGTAGCACTGCCAGTGTCAGGTCAATTTCTGGTTCTTGTGGCCAAACCTTCCAGATTACTTTTGCTGTTTTCTAATCTTGTGGTACCATAAGAATTGGCCCCTGGGCAGCCCTTCCTTTCCATCATGGACTCAAATTTCCCCCTGTTCGTAGGCATCACCCCATGTGTAGACACCAAACCCTTCCCACAGTCTCATGTGTAACAGGTCCTCCTTGACAACACAGACCTTGGCTGCCTGTGGGGTTCCCTATGGAATATGGGCAGTCACTTTTTGAGATGCTTATGGCCCTGTTACAAACCTTCCTGCCCAACAGTACAATCATCGGGATTGCATTCAAGCACTTCGGCGAGATGCAGAGTGTTTCTTTCAGGTGCGCTTGGGCCACTAGTCGCTGTTTCAGTCTAGTTTCCGAGGTAGCCTCATCCGCTAGCCATTTGGCCACGTGACCGAGTTGCGCTGTTAGATTGTACCTCTCTAGATCAGGTAGTTGGACCCCACCTTCTTTGTACAGCAGCTTCAAAGTGGACAACAAAGAGTTTGTGTCTAGCAGTGCCCCATAGTAGCTCTCAACAGTTTTTCTATCGTGCTAAAGAATGAGGCTGGGATATAGTGGTGCACATTATGGAAGAAATACAGAAACCTTGGCAAAACTATCATTTTAGTTATAGCAACCATAACCATCACCGACAGTGGGAGTCTTGACCAGAACCCCATAGATTTTGAGCCCTTTCATCGCCAGTTTGGTGGTGTCCTCATGCATCAGGCCCGGGGTATGCCAAATGTTCACTCCCAGATATCTATATGATTTAGGCTGCCAGCTAAGACCAACCTCCGGGAGCTCTAACTCTGGTTTCCCAGCCAGTCCCGCTAATGGGAATATGCAGGATTTCTTCCTGCTGAAAGATATCCCTGAGAATCCTGCGAACCTCTCCAGCACGTCCATCACCACCAGAACATTCAGGTGTGGGTCCCGTAGGTATAGTAGAACATAGCATACAGGGACACCACATGGTGTAACCCTCCCACTGTGATTCCGGCGTCACAGAAATGTTTTCTAATGTATATTGCTATCGGCTCCAGGCCCAATATGTAGAGCATGGGTGACAATGGAGAGCCTTATCTAGTCCCTCGCTGGATGTCCCAGGGGGCTGAAAATATCCTTCCTGTTTTTACCCTGGCCACCGCCGCTGCATAGAGTAGTTCAACCCATCTGATGAAGTGTTCGCCCAGCCCAAACTCTCTCAACACCACAATCAACCACTCCCAATATATGGAGTCAAATGCCTTTATGGCATCTAGCGTGACTACTGCACAGTTTTCCCGCCTACTAGATGTCTGCTCCACAATGTGTTGTAGTCTCCGTAGGTTTATTGCTGTAATGCAGTGTGGGATGAATCCGCTTTGGTCCTTGTGTATTATGGCTCTTATCACCCTGGAGAGGAGGTTAGCCAATATAGTTGTCTGAATTTTCACATCGTAATTTAACATTGCTAAGGCCCTATATGAGTCACACTCATCTGTGGGTTTAACGGGTTTACGAATCGGGACCACCAAAGTCTCTCATGGTTTTCGGAAGCATTTTGTTCTCAAAAGCTACTTGAAATACTTCATGTAGGATCGGCGTCAGCTCCGATGAGTGTGTTTTGTAGAATTCAGGAGGCAAACCATCGCTTCCAGGAATTTTACTGCTAACCAATGACTTGATTGCTTTACTTATATCTTCAGCAGTCATCTCGCTGTTGAGCATTTCTCTTTGCGCCTTGTCTAGTTCGGGCAGCCCTATCTCCTCCAGCGTGTCTAGTATGTCTTGTTGTGGGACTTGTTTGTCGTGGCGGTACAAGTGGGAGTAGAATTTTCGGACAGCATCATTTATAGACAATTGTGTTGTATGGATCTCGCCTAATTTGTCTTTAAGTGTTGTAGTTGGATGTTTCGGGTTTTCCCTCTTGCACAGCCACGACAAGAGCCTGCTCGGCTTGTTTCCTTCAGAGTGTGCTCTGGTAGTTTTTGCTATGCAGTCAAATTTCGATAATCTATTCCAGGCCTCACTGAGGTTTTCCCTGATCGCCACGAGTTCCTCCTCCCCTTCCCATGTCCTCTGTACATTGGCTTCCAGTTGTCTGACCCTCTCCTCGTTTACCTCCAGTTCCCTTTTTAGTGTTTATTTATTTGGTAATGTGCACCGAACCCTTGGGTAGCTGGGCGCAACAGGACAAGCAAACTTAAAGCTTAGTTACAAAAAATACATTGGGTACAGACATACAGAAATATACATTTGCTGCCACTTACAGGTTACAATGAAGTAGTGGAGCTGAGGGTCACATATTACAGTCAAGAAGTGCAATGGGTAGCAAATACAGTGAATGTGGTAGAGCCATAGGCTGAGATTACCGTAGGCAGCAAAAACGAACGTGAAGCAGAGATATGAGGTAACAGGAGCAGTCTAGTTGCGGAACAGTGCGAGCTAGAAGTCATTTGTTCGTAACCAGTTGCGTCTAAATTTAGGGTAGGGTTGTTAAATTCTGAGGTCTAAGGGGAGTGCGTTCCAGGATGGCGCTGCTTTGACTGGGAAGCTGGAGCCACCATCTGTGGTTTGTTTGAATCTAGAGATCTCTAGAGTGTGGGCATTGGCAGATCTCCTTGGGCCTGTAGAGATTCTCCTATTTATTCTTTCTGAGAGATATGGTGGTGCTAACTTGTTCAGGCACTTAGACGTGAGTGAAACTGTTTTAAGGAGAATCCTGTAGTTTACTTTTAACCAATGGACATCTCTTCTAAATTTGGAGATGTGCTCTCTGTTGGGGATATTCAGGGCTGCTCTTAAGGCATTGTTTTGCAATCTTTGAATTTTGTCAGTGATGTATTTATTAACGCCTGAGTACAACGCATTACAATAGTCCAATCTGGACTATTCCAGATCATTGGCCAAGGTAATGCAGCTGGTTTCGGAGAGAAATGGTCTGCAAGCTCGGATGAGTTTGCAGGTGTAGGTGGTTGTGGATGGTAGCGAGTTAACTTGTTTAAGGGTTAGTGTGGAGGCAAGGTAGAAACCTAAAGTTTTAACTACGGGCATCACCTTGATAGTTATTGACAATATTGAAGGAGGCATATCTAAGGTTATGTTTTGTAAGGTTCGCCTATGAGCCTAGGATCAGTATCTCGGTTTTATCATCCAGGCAGATGCCATCCATGCCTGAATGAGGAGGTATATCTGTTTACCAAGGCCGTGACCTCGAGAAAGTTGCCCCAAAGGGGAATGAGGATCTGGGTGTCATCTGCATAATTTGTGTAGGTGACACCCAATCTGTCCAACTTGTCAAACCAAAGCTTAGTAAAAATGTTGTACATAGTAGGTGAGACACAGGATCCCTGAGGTATGCCACAGGACGTTTGTATGCGGTCAGCGGAGGCTGAAGGGGAAAAGACTCTCATTGTACAGTTTGCTAGAAAGGACTGGACCCAGGTTATGGGATCACTTGAGAAATGGGCAGCCAACCTGCGGTGGTTGCATAAGTCTGCGTGATCCACCAGGTCGCAGGCCGAAGGCTGCAGATAGGTCAAGGAAGAGTAGCATAGCTGTTTTCCCATTATCCTTCAACTCATCAATTTGGGTCTTAAGGTCTAATAAGGCTGTTTCCGTGCCATGAAGAGGGCGGAAGCCAGATTGCTGTGATCCTAATAGGTGATTAGCTTCCAGGTAGTCCTGAATTTGAAGGTAAGCTACTCTATTGATTAATTTAAGTAAGAAGGGGACTGTGGTGATAGGTCTGTCGTTAGTCGGGATAGTGGGGTCTAGTGTTTGTTTTTTAAGCAGTGGGAGGACCCAGGATTCTTTGAGGTTATTGGGCACTGTTATTCTTGAAGGAGGCATTAATAAGCTTAGAAATGAAAGGGGCTAGGTCTCTAGCTGCATCCTTTATAATGTGAGCCGTGCAACTGTCTCCCTTACAATTTGAAGGTTTTAGGGAGAGTATGATTTTCTCCGTCTCAAGGATAGAAATTTTATTGAAACTGAAGGGTGTGGTAGTTCTGTCCGGTGTGGATTGGGGGGGTTGCTGCTCAGATGGGAGCAGTGAGGCCTTCTTATTGGCTATTTTGAGTTGGGGGGATGCAATTATATTCGACAAAGCATTTTGTATGTCAGTACACCATTGCTTATCTTTAGGGACGTTGTCAGCAGGAGGGATCGGTGATTCCATTTCGCGAAGGATGGTGAATAGTTCCTTGGTGTTAGACTTAGCCTTTGAGATTCTGTCATTAAATGTATTTTTTTTTGTGCTAATTATTTCTTTTTTGTAGAGTTTGGAGTGGTCAGTTAGCTTGACTTTGTTCTCGTCAGTGGGAAGCTTTCTTTTTTGGAGTCTTAATTCATTGAGTTGGGGCGTAAACCAGACATTAAGATGAGATTTCTGTCTGCCTGCCTTTACGAAGTTTGACAGGTGCAATAATGTCTAGTGCCTTAGTCATGGCATTATTGAAGACCTCCACTAGTAGGTTAGGGTCTGTGTTGCTGGTGAGGTTATTGATGGATGGATGGAAGGAGATGAGGGGGTAGTTTTTCCGCTGTGATATCCTTTTTTACTTCTAGTTGGGAGTGGAGGTGCCATAGCAATAGTTTTAGGGCTAAGGAGATATAGTGTGGAGAAGAAGGTAATTAGATGATGGTCAGTCCAGGATTGCGGGGCAATGTTGGTAATGGCAATGTTACAGTTCCGATCGGCCACCCAATCAAGGGTCCTTCTTTTGATATGGGTGGGGGGGTAAGGGCTTTTTGTATGAGCCCATGATCCTTCAATAGAGCTGCTACTGATTGGGCATGTTTATTATCAATGTCGTTAAAGCCTAGATTAAAGTGCCCCAGCAATGGGATTTGTGAATGGTCTTTTGTGTTATTGGCTTGAAGGCTAGTTCATTCCTCCTCAAAGGTTCCCAGTGCACCCAGGGGTCCGTATACCAGATCGATAGTTAACATACGGTTATTGGATAGAGGAAGTTTGGCTGTAAGTATCTCACATGATTGGCAAGATAGTGGGGTGGCAAGTCTAATGGGTAGATACATTTTAAATATGATAGCTAGGCCGCCGCCTCTGGCATTGGGTCTGTCAGCTCCAAGTATCTGGTAGCTATCTGGTATGACTAACATAAGAGCAGGTCCTGCTGCCTCTTGAAGCCAGGTCTCAGTTATGGCAAGCAGGTCCAAGTTCCCATTGGTTAGGATGTCAGCAATTTCAGTGGCATGAGCCACCAGTGATCTAGCATTAATAAGCGATCCAGATAAGGTTAAGGTGCTATTAAGTTTGGGGGTGGGGGAATGTTTAGTTATGGGTATGTTGATCCTCAGAATTTTCGTAGTAGTGGAGCCATGTGCAGAATTAGGATTGTTATGCCTGTCGTCCTGCCCTAGCCTGGCCAGGAGTTCATAGGCTTGGGTGGCATTTCATTTAGGAAGGCTATTTTTGCTGTTTGTTTTCGGTTCATAGAGACAGGGCAGTCTTGATCTCAGTCTCATATTTCTGTCCTGAGGTGGGCATGTTGAGATAGTAGTAATGGCCATTATAGCGAAGAGGCCGAGTAATAGTAGGATTGACTGGTTCCTTTGGGTGTTGCTCATATTCATGGAGTTGGCTAGGTCAGGTTATCACAAAGTATGCTGCTCAAGTTTTCGCAGAGTGGGCTTATTCCAGTTATCATAGAGAAGGCTGGTTTCTGTTGGCACAGAATAGGCTCATTTCGATTCTCACGGAGTAGGCTAAATTCAATTCTCATGGAGTAGGCTATTTTCAATTGTCACAGAATAGGCTATTTTCAGTTCTCCCAGAATAGGCACTTTTCAATTGTCACAGAGTAGGCTGTTTTCAGTTCTCAGAGTAGGCGGCTATTTTCAGTTGTCACAGAGCAGGCGGCTGATTTCAGTTGTCACAGAGCAGGCGGCTGATTTCAGTTGTCACAGAGCAGGCGGCTGATTTCAGTTGTCACAGAGCAGGCGGCTGATTTCAATTATTCAGTGTAATCTGCCTCCGATCGGCTAGAATAGGCTAGTTTCAATGATCTGTTTTCATGTCTATTTGAAAGTATACAGACTGGGAGGGCAGTAATTGGAGGCAGCAAATGCTAATACTAACAGTAGGCTAGTGCACATCTGATCAGAAGTATGTAGTGTGCTAATACATGAGTGCAGACGACCGGCACAGATATAGACCGATGGGCTAGGTTTGCAGTGATAAGAAAACATACATAACCGAAATTGCAGGTGCGTTAGCACTAAATCGTAATATCATGCAAATTAAGCAATCTAAATTCATAGTATAGCGGGCACATTATAACGGGGGCCTGAAAATGTTGTCTCCTAGAGTACGTGGCCGCCAGCGAGTTCTGTCGCGGCAAGGGGCCTGGGAGGGGGGGGAGGGGGAGTCCTTGGGTAAGTTAGCTAGCTTAGCAGGTCGAAGGTGGTGGCTCAGGGGTTGGAGCGTAGGTTGTGTTAGGAGCATGCTACTGGTATAGGTGGAGGGGGGCAAGCCTCTGCTGGATTCTGTTATTAATAAGCAGAGTATGGGGGCGCTTACATTTTACTACAATTGTGTATATTTACGGGAGTTGAGATAGACAAAGCTCACCTATGATAGCAGAGACCAGGGTCGCACGCCGGCACAGTGCGACAAACAGTAGGCAAAACAGGACCTTATCCTTGGACTTTCCCACGGGGCGGCTCCTGCATACGGTGGCCTGGATTGGGTAAAGAAGGCGTGTGTTGCTTAGCAACACACAATCAAAGCCTCGCTTGTCCGCCTGATACCTCCCACACCTGCAATAGTTTCCCCTCTCACCACTATTTTCAGTGTTTCCCAGATGGTGCTCCATTTATCTACACTCCCCACATTGGTGTCTATATACTTGCAACAGTTTAGTGCAGAGTTCTTCCTGAAATGCGCCATCTGACAGAGCGTCGTTTGGCATCAGCCACAGTGGTATAGGGGGCCTGGGCCCCTTCATCGACCAAACTAGTTTCAAGGGCGAGTGGTCCGATATCGACCTACCTAGATAGGTTGCGGATATAATTTGGGGGAGATGCGCCCTATCCATGAGTAAGTAATCGATTCTCATGTATAGACTGTTTGGGGATGAGAAATAAGAAAATTCCCTTCTCTCTGGGTGTAGTTTAGTTCTCTACACGCTTCTGATAGGTCCAAGGTCTCTATAACCCGCTTGAGTGGCGATAACGCATTTCCCGTCCCGTTATATAGCGGGGTAGACCTATCTAAGACCCAATCATGTACACAGTTTACTCCCCCCAAACCCCCCGCCCAGATAAAAAGGCAGTCAATGTATGGGGCTAGCGTCTCACACAGCCTGTTTAAGTACGCCGGGGTCCCGTGATTCGGGAGTTAGGAAATGACTATATAGACCTCATTTTGCTCAATGCTACCCTTAATAATCGGGTATCTCCCTTCTGCGTCCGCTACTTTTGATTTTAAGCGAAAGGGCACAGATGCATCTATCCAGGTATATAAACCCCGTGCATACTTAGAATATCCTGCACCAAAACCCTGTCTCCCACCCCCCCCCCCCCCCCCACCAAGTGCTTCACCACTTTTTCATTATAGCCTACTGTGAGGTGGGTCTCCTGTAACAATGCTATGGAGATTTAATTTCTGTGTAAGAAGGACTTAATAATCCTGTTTCTTCGCATATAGGTGCCCATACCCCGGAGATTCAATGTCAAAATGTTAATGTCAGCTGCCATCCTGATTTGGTGCCATTCCTCCTAGCTTTCCCCCATCCACAGCACCCCAATCAACCTCCACCCACTCCCATTGCTTGCTTTCCCCTTTACCTCTCGCAGACCATCTCGTATTTCACGCAGCATTGTGAAGACAACAACTCTTTTTTACCAGTAATATGTAAAACATTTCAAACAATTATAAACTAAACTTAACAAACTGCACCCAGCGTTTGCATCAGTCTGGCAACGCTCAGGTGCCCCCGCTCCGTCACGGCCCATCCGAGTCATCTTGAGCAGGTTATGGTGCTTCGGCAACAGGCCAGCACCAGTCTTTTCCCAGGGGAGTGCCTGTCAGCCCCGGCCAGGTGGCTCCACAGTTCTCCCATCTTCCATGTATTCTGTTGCTTTGTTGCAGTAAGTTCCATTATTCACTGAGGCTTGTGATTCTTTTAAGTTCCTGCGATCGCCGGATGCTTGTTTTTCCACCCACCCTGTTCTGATGTTCCTGTTTGTGTTTCAGCTTCATCTCCTTCCGCCATGTTGTTGTGCTCCATCCACATGTTGGACGCAGCCGGAGTCTCTAGGAAAATTGCTCTCCCTTTGTATAGCACCTTGAGTCTAGATGGATACATCAACATGTATTTGATGTTTAGTTGGCGCAGTCTGGTCTTGATCGGGACGAAGGAGTTTTGCGCCCTCTGTACATTTGGAGTATAGTCTGGGTATATTGTGATTTTCAAGTTCTCTTCTAATCTCTCCACTTTCACGCGAGTAGCACAGTATGATCTCCCTGTCTTGAAAGTTCAAGATTCTCGCTATCATCGGGCAGGAGTGCGATGCAGGTGGTGGCTTTTTTTGTAAGGACCTAAGGGCCCTCTCTACAGCGAACCCCTGTGTCAGGGGGCCAGCGCCCATCTCCTGTTGTAATAGGGTCTCCACAAAGTTTGTGGGATTAGTGCCTTCCATCCCCTCCGGGATCCCTAGCAAGCGCACATTATTGCATCTGGAGCATTTTTCGCATCGTCTGCTCTCTCTTCCTGGATCTTATTTCTCCTCTCCAGCTCCTGCACCCTGCACTGGATATCCTTTAGTGTATCTGCTGGTTCCTGTAGCCCTGTCTCCGTTGTGGTTACGTATTCCGTAAGATTGCGCATATCCTGGCACATCAATTGCATGTCTGATTTTACTTCTATTTTGGTGTCAATGAAGGTGCGTAATACAGCTATGGCTTTGAGAATTTGCGTGTCTTTATTGCTTTCGTTTGAGGCCACTTGGTCGGTGCATGTCACATTAGGATTCTGTGGTTGGTCTCTAGGTTTAGCAGCAGCAAAGGATTCCATTATGGGGGGATTTGTTCTTCCTTCTAGACTGGGGCATAGTTGCCCGCGGCATCCCGTAGTCGTGTGTCTCTGCAGGTGTAAATGTTGCGTCTTGGAGTGCCCAGGTCGCAGTCTCCTTTGACGTCGTATTACTATGCCCCTCGTTGCGGCCTCCTTAATCTGTTCACTCCTTGGTGGGTACTCTACACAATGCCGCTTCCCTGGGCTACCCCTGGTAGTTTTGTGTCGACGTGCTCACTTTTAGTGCAATTGTTTCCGGGCTTGTAGTATTTGCAGTGTTTGTATGTGCAATGTTCCTTCAGCCTGCGTGGTACCGTAACTGTCTCCAAGGCCTCCGCACAGCTGAGGTTCTTTATGCGTCACCTGAGTGTTGGGCGCTTTGACTTGCGCTACTAGTCCTACTGCCTCCACACCCCACTGGTATATTTACCGTTTAATCTATCGTAGCGATCTGCCACTACAACGTTAGTTATCACCTTAATTTTGTGACCGTTTGTGCCATTTACCACTTTGCTTCCCGGGTTTCCCGCTCAACCACCTTACTTGCTGCAATGTTCTTGGGGGTGGCACTGATATCCCGGCGTTAGGCAGAGGGTGATCCAGGGCAATGGACAGTGGTTGTCCTCCCTTGTAGCCCAGTATCTGCTTAGTGTTATGGGCCTCCGGTACAATACTAGTAAGCTATGCCCCGTGGGCGGATTACCCCATCAACAAGACGAATTCACCACTGTCTCAAGGGCCGCTTTGCTACCTTCATATGTTCCACCGTATGAACGCCCTTTTCAATGGGTCTTACCTCCCATACTTGTGTCTTCTTTGACCTCTCTCTTCACACGTCTGCTGAGTGTTGTCCCACCTCCGTCGCCGGCGTGCTCACTGTGTGCCCACTTGGGCTTCCCCGAGGTTCTCTGCGGCAACTTTACCCCTCAGCCACTCACAGGGCGTCATGAGGTGTGCATCTCGTTATGCTGTTCAGCGCCGAGTCCTCCTGCAGTTACGTGGTGGCTGGGGTTCTTCCTGCGCTCGCTTCCTCACCAGACTGCGGTTCTACTCCACTTTCCCTAGGGTCCCCGTTCGATTTTGCCTGGGGCCCCCTTCAGAACATCAGAGCCATACAGCGTCAGCTCACTCTCTGAGCGTTGTTGAACCAGATTCCAGGGCAGCTTGTTGTTCCCTTGTGCTCACCACCGGTCTGGTGCCTCAGCGTGCTGGTCCGACAAGCCTCCACAGGGGCTGCGCACCCACCGCCTGGCCAGTTGTTGGGGTTGGCACCAGTCTGCGTCTCGCTGGGCTCGCGTGAGGGTCTCCCTCTCTCAACACTGCAGGCAGCTGTCCTTTCAGGATGCAATTTGAATGCGATGCCCAGCACTCCTTCCGCTTTCCTCCCTTCCAGCTAACGGGTCGCAGTGCCGCCTGCCATTTTGTTAGCCGTGGGGCTGGAGGTTTCCAGACGTCGTTAATCGGGGTGCAGGCTCCGATTTGCTTCCTTCTTTTTCCGGTTAGAAAGAGGATCGCTTCAACTGTGGATATGTTCTTTTTGTGCAGTGGTTAAGTTCGTTACCGCACGTTTGAAGGATCTAGGACAGGATCTAGACGGGAGCTCCGTGTAAGCACGTATCTACACCATGAGCTCAGGCCACGCCCCTCCCACAGTGACAGGTATTCAAATAACACTTGCACTCAAGGTTTCTTGCTTAAATCATTAATTTAACAGCCAGTTTTAAAATAAGATTTCTTTATAAGGGAGCAAAATGCAACACTTAAAATACTTAAAATATACTCCAAAATACACTCCTTCAGTTCAATGAAGTAAGTAGATACCCTTTTGGGATGGCACACAGATAATCCTGCACCCTGAGGTGACTTCAATATCTAGGACACTGTGGGCATTAATATATCTTTTTTCTTTTTCACACTTAAGTGGTAATACTGAAGTTATGGAAAAAAAGAAAAGGTTAGGGAAGGAAACAATGGCTAACAAGTTTATCAAACAGGTAAACACTTTAGAATCCCCAAATGCAATGTAAGTTAACCCTTTCCCAGCTATACAAGCAAGGTATGTATGATTCTTTGGAGGGACAGACCAACACAAAGTCAGAGGGTAACAAGAGTCTTCAGGCAGCCAGGACAGCCAATGCCAATTGAGCAAAGTCTAGGGGATCTGAGGCACTTATTGAAGATTAGCACACATGTTTTACACAATGTTAAAGAGAGTTTTGTTGTAAAAAGGAATAACTGTTGGGCCACAAGCTAGGAGGCTTTTGAAGAGCAAATCTGCAAGCAACTCTGCAAAGGGCAGCCAATGCAAGTCTCCAGTGAGAGCTAGCAAACTACACACGAGTTACGTACCCTTGGTATCCCAGTATCATGAGTCTGAAGAAAGGGTTCTAGCTGACTTCTGTTCCTGTTGTATTCCTGCAGATCCTGTTGTTCTTAGGCCTCAGTCGTGGGGACGACTGGGGACTCCTGCACTACGGTTTGAAGGTGGGCGGCAGCAATGGGCACAATTCAGATCAGCAGCACTTTGCGGTTTCAGCTACTCGCAAATAGCACCACTGCGGTTCTTGGACACCTTGTGGACTTTCCTTGCTTCTGGGGTCCAGCACTCTGTTGAGGTGGCTCAGGCTTGGTTAGTCTTGCTTCGAGGGAGTCCGGAGGATCTTCCTGGAGCTCTGGTCCGGTATAAAGGAGATGCACTCGATTTTGGTGTTCCTGTCCCTTGCCACTCGGTTCCTGCAGCAGCAAAGAAGTACAGCCATCCAGCAGAGAGAGAGGTTCCAATCGAGTTCGTCTTGGGGCTGATTGGTCCCACCAACCCAAGGGGAGAAGTCATCCTTTCCAGGCTTCTCTAGTCGATTAGAAATTCAGAGCTTCAGCAGGGCTTCACCAGGCAAACCAACAGTCCAGGAGGATTCAGCAAGCTTCTTCGGTTCCTTTGTCCAGTGGTTGACTCTGCCTTCCTTGCAAAAGACCTTGCCTTTTATACAAGTTTCTCCCATTCATTCGCACCATAGCTGTCACTCACACAGCAGCGTGGCTGTCCTCCAAGGACAGCCCGCCAGCCAATCACTTTTGGGTGCATTCCTGTAACCAAGGAGACTAAGCACATGGAGTTTCGGGATCCTCCCTCGCTTCCCTCTTGCCAGACATGTTGGACCCGAAGGCGGGCTTCACCAGTGAATCACGCCAAAGACAAAATGAATAAAGTGACCAAACCTGGTTGGGCACGCAGAGTAAATCTCGAGAAGGACCTTTCCAACAGGAAATGGCAAAAAAGTCGTCCAGGCCATTTTGACCAAATGGGCACCCATGGGTGCAGTACTGCAGCTGAGGATTCAGCCTGCTGTAAAAACTCAAAATGGTAGGAAAAAGTAAACCACTGCCACCAGCCATTAATTGTAGAAAGGGTAACATAAAAATGTTACATGGGAAGGTAGACAAAGGGGATACTAAGTAACCCCTCCAGCACTCAATGTTAGATAGTGTGTGCTGGGTCTACAAATAGTAAAAGGTAAGTAAAGTCAATTTAACTTTACTACTCTTGGAAACAGTAGTTTATCCAAGAGAAGGTATTTAAACCTTAGCAGAAATCCAAAGGATTTCTCTGTGGCACTGCACTGAGGGTGCTGTGGATCACAATGTAAAAAGATGATGCCTATGGAGTTTGTCAGACTCCAAAACCAAAAGAAACACAGGGTTCAAATCAAATAGAAATACATGAGAGTGGGAAAAAGGTCTTGCTTTCTCCAGGAAAATAAGTCCTAAAGTCCAGCAAAAGAGCTGGGGGGTCTCTCATGGAGAAGGGAATGAGCAGAGAATTGAGAATTCTCCCTAACAGGCTGTATAACCACTGCAGTCCACGTGACCACTCTGAATTCCTTTGCACTTTGTGCAAGCTCTTTAGGCCCAAGACCCTAAAAGAGCGTTGGACCAAGTGATGGGCGGCATATGCCATGTCAGTGGAGTCTGAGACCGCTGGTGGCATATTTGAGGCGGACCGCAAAGGCCGAGGCAGCCAAGACTCCGATTCGGGGCTCGAAGAGACTACGGTGGAACCGACCAGTTACTGCACGCCTGTCCCCAGCCTCGGAGGCAGTCTGTGTGCTGCTATGAGGAGGTTCTCTGGCGATGCCAGCGTACACGCACATACTTCCTCACATAATTGCACACCTTGATGGACCTGTCGATGGAGGGCTGCGCACCGGCGGTTGGCGCCTCTTGGCCTACCGACACAAAGCCGACCAGGCCCGCTGTGGTTTCACCTACACGCTTACCACAACGTGATAATGCAGACACTCTTGCAAAGGGCACGAATAAACAAAGCTTGGTGGCTGAGGCGGAAGCACTGAAACAGCCGCTGATAAAGCACAAAATTCATCGTCCTACAGAAAAACTCATAAAGGAGCACTCTGCTCATGGTAAACGGGCCCCCCCAGACCTCCGAACACTAGCAGGAAGAACCCCCAGCTCTGGCTTCTGTCCTCAACAGGAAACGCCCTATTGAAAGCCCCACGGACAAACCTATAGCCGACTGCTCGGCAGAGGCACCTCCTGTAACCCCAAGGTTACGCCGGTGGCACCAAAAAGTAACTTGTCCGCAGCCCCTAGCACTCAAACAGTTTTAAGACACCGTGGGAATGCTCACTCCTCCAAAGCCTATAGAGCAACCTCCAGTGCTAGTGACACCTCCTCTTCCAAACCACCCTCCCACACCCTCTCCAGTTTTCACGCCCGGTGAGCCCTCGCAATGATCTCAACAGGAGGACCTTCTGTACATTCAGGCTGACCAGGACATGTGGATGGATGATCAGGGTGATCCAGTCCAAGATCGTGATGACGCCTATTTACAGGACCAAAATGATCCGGATCCCATCTTTGTAGACCCTGTTGACCCCTCCATAGTCGTGAGCAGTCATTCTTCTCCTATTGCTGACCAACCACTTTACAGTGAGCTGATTAAGAAGGCAGCTCAACGCTTGGGTGTAGACACAGAGGAATAGAGAAACAACAGTTAGCCAGGCTATACCTCTCCTTGAATCTATCAAGAAAAGGGTCTCTCCGTCCCGGTCTTCCCCTCCCTTACCAGGACGGTCAAGCCACGGGTGGGAATATCATTGTCCCTCTCCATCCGACCCTCTCAACACTAGAGGTCATGTTAAGCCAGACTCTCTGGCGGTGACTTCTACCAGAAAGAGAGCTGGTGTTTCACCCTCAACCTCTGAAGCACCTCCCAAAAAGGAGTGTAAGGGACTGCACACTAGGGAAGCATATCACGACTTCTGCTGCGTACTTCACCAGAATTGCAATCGATTACACCTTGCGTGCCAACTGCAGCAGCACACATTTGGATGAGGTTTCAAGGCACCTGGATTCAATAACAGAACCACCCCGTTAACACCTTCTCAAAATCTCCACCGAGGGTAAGCCAGTCTCCCAAAACATCCTAAAGAATGTCTTGGATTATGCAGACACCTCAGGAAGGGTCAATGCGGATGGAACCCTCCTAAAAAGACACTCCTGTTTTAGAGACTCAGGGTTTAAGCCAGAGACACAGGCAGCCCTTATTAACATGCCCATCGAGGAGTGTCTCCTCTTTTGCAAAGCTGTTAACGACCAGTTAGAAATAGCAAAGGAGGAGCACGAGACTATCAATACCCTCAGTCAAATATCCAACACGCCCTTCATCCAAAGAGGGACATTCAACACGCCAACATTTTTGGACGCAGGGCTCCAGAAAACCTGGCCAAATAGGTGCAAACACGTCTGGTACCTTCTTTTACAGTCCACATGATCAAACGTCCTATCATTAACCCCAACGTGGCTTTCACAGCTGAAAAGTTTGAGGCAGAGCTGCAGCCTCCAGGGGCGCAGCTGCCCCTGCCTGCAAATGTCTAGCCGATCCACGTTTCCTGCCATGCGTTTCCAGTCTGGTGTTGTATAACATTCTTCGCCCAGCCATGGGAGGGAGTAAAGCCAGACCGCTGGGTTCTAGACACAGTGGCCAAGGGATACTCAGTGGAGTTGCTAGAAACACCTCACCACCATCCTCCTCATATAGGAAGGATGTCCTCCAAGCACATAATCCTCCAGGAGGAGATTGAGATTCTTCTACAAAAAGGAGCCATCAAACTGGTGCCGTTCATGGAACAAAATCAAGGTATTTATTCAATGTACTTGTTTCAAAGATTCAAAGAAAGATCTAACAATGCACTGAGTGCTGGACCTGCGCCCTGCAAACACGTATGTCAAGCCCCAAAAATTCTGGATGACAAGGTTGCAGGAAATCATCCCACTACTGAAACTAGGTGATTACATGGCAACATTGATCATGAAAGATGAATAATTTCATAGGTCACGTCCCGTCCACTTTCCTCCATACTGTATTGGCGTCCATCGCTACGGACGGGAAACAGAACCTTTTTCACCAGAAAAATGGTCTTCCCCTTTGAATTTAGATGCCTGTGGGAGTGCAGCCTTGGGAGCATGCGCTCCCTGACGCCATCAACCGGCGCAACTCCCAGTCCCCTTTTCCACATCGACGGGAGCAGACCTCTTTCACCTAATCTGTGGTTGAGGCCCTTGTTTTTGCCCGTAATTCCACACTACAACTTCCCCCGGGATACATTTATCTTTTTTCCCTTTAGGTCTTATTTCTTCAGAGACAGAAGTACTCTGCCCTCCGCCTGAATGCAGTACCACGTGCACTACCGTCAACATGGCCAAGTGCAATCCGCTTCCCAGGTGCTCACCTGAGGTGCAGAGACAGTCTGAGCCTTCCCACTCGGGCACACAGGCGGAGAATGCGCCCAGTACATCAGTCATGCAACAAGCACCTGGTGCAGTACCAGACAAAATGGCGGCACGTCCTGAGGCTCACCATTGCAGTGCGCAGGGATCGGCCTGCGCGCCAAGGGTTGCATGGTCACCTCCGGTCACCTGGTGCACCTCATACCCTACTACATCTACGCAGGGATGATGCACAGTCCCAGCTACCTGAGTAAGGTGCTGGCAGAACGCAGTAACATGTACAGGCTCAAGGACCCGTACCCACGCAGGAACGTGCCTCACCAGCATGCAAGGACCGTTTCTTCGACAATGTCTTGCTCTCATGAGGTCAACTCAAATGGGAGAATATACTCTGGTGGTGGGGGCTCTGTTTGGGGGCGCTGTCATCAAAGTCATGCTCCCTCCTGCGCCCATCCATCCCCTGGTCTTGGTTCAAACACAGGTACCAGTGCAGACCCAGATTCCCACGCAACCCCAGGCCCCTATTGTCACGGGGCCCACCTCAGGTGCAGCCCCAGCTGCCTGTAGCCCCCCAAAACCCCACCAGCAGCCACAGACCTGCAGGACACAGCAGGGGACATGGACAATGAGGAGGTTCAAGACAACACCTCCACAGCACGGACCTTCCATGAAAGGCTAGCTAGCTTGGTGGAGTACTTGTGCATCCCACAGCCACAGGTTGAACAGCTGGAGTCAGAGGTCCTGGCAGAGGTGGTCAACCACCAGATCTGGAATACTATTGCAGCTGGATGTCGAGGCCCTGGCAAAAAAGGGCTGGGTAAAACCACACTCTACACAGCCTACTAACAATTGCTTAGATGGCAAATACAGGCAGTCAGAGGAGGGGGAGGGGGGGACTCCCTCGTCCTGTCTGTGCACCCTCAGCCGCACTCTTCGGTCATAACCGTGGCCTCGATGTATGCAAAACCACAAACCTCCACATCAACTACTACTTCTACTTCTGCCTTACTAGGAAAGGAGGAAAAACTCTTAGCGGCCTATGGGAAAAAGATATTTCTGATGCTTGTTAATCTGCTTAGAATCACATGCTGTGCATTTGGTGCGACATCCAGTGGTAACCGCGGAGTATTACATCTTGTCTTTCGAGGACCGAAAGGGGACGTCGGCATAGGCGTGTCTGAAACACTATCCCTACCGTGAAGTGTAGTGTACCCAAAATCCCTCACGTGCCGAGGTCCCTCAAATAGTGTTTTTTTCCTCCCAGATTACTGGTCGCCCTTATGCGGAGCTCTTGCATAGAGATTGCGCAATAGTCATTATTATCGACTTTGTTGTTATTCCCGTTAAGTCACTTCGAATGTTGAATCCTGTGAAACAACGCCGAAGACTGCTGCAGACTTTCGGCACTTGTTGATCCCGGCGGTGCTGCCGTCCCCTTGGCCGGGCCTTCTGGCCCGCCTACACAGTAGGGACAATGGGGTCGGACATATTCTTTACAAGTATGCCTTTCCTCTTTGACCCTCTCTGCTCCCTGGGTCTTTTTATCGCTCCAATTGTCTTTCGCTATGGAAAAGACACCATTTAGATTTTGGCCCTCGTTCAGGGCCAAATATCCTTGGAAGGTCAAGTACGCTTGGTGCAACAATTGTCTGCCCCTTGACCACAACAAATTGAGTTGTGCGGCCTGTAGACTCCTGCGCCCTAAGACGCTTTAGGAGCACCGCTTAAAGCGGTGGGCTGCCTACGGCATGCCGCAGGCCGAATGTTCTTCCCCCCGCTGTTGCACCTGCCGAAGACCAGGCCTCTGTGTCGGAAGCCATTGACCTAAATGCGGACTGCTCTGTCAGCGACGCCCGTCCCCAGCCCCACCAGGCCTGACGCGAGTCACGCTATGGGGAAAACCGGCTACAGGGGCGCACACGGATCATAATACCAAACACACAACCCAAGGTTCTGCTTCGGCGGTACTTGTGAAGTGTACCAAAGTGCCAACGGAACTGTCAGTCTTCGACGGGATCGGCAGCCTTCCACGCAACCGTGGCCTGCGAATGGGCAATCCAAAGTAAAGGGCGCTAACACTAAAAGGCACACAGATGTTGAGGCGCCCGGTTCTTCAGGTGGCCTCGAAATCCACTGCTCAGCCTCCAATTCAGCCGGTAGACGGCCTGGATTTTCCGACCATTGCCGAGAGCATCAGTAGGATTACTTCGGCAGTTAGACTGAAAGAGCGGTCGAAGGAGGCGGCAAAGCCCAAAGAACGGCCGAGAGATGTTACGAGGGACACGCCACAACGCACCCCAACCCCGCCAGGACTATGTTGAGTCCTGTGCCTTTGTCGGGCACATTACGGGAAAAATCTCGACGCCACAGAGAAGATGAACACTTTCCTCCCCTAGACTCATCTGGTTCATCCTCATGCACCAGGGAGAAATTTTGAGGGATGTATGGACAGATTAGAAAAATGTGTCGATTATTCTGAGGCCCGTGTTTCAAAGGCCCTTGGAAGATCCACATGAGGAGTTTACTTGTGTCCTCGCAGATGAGGATGTTATGGACACTTATGATCAGGATGAAGATGGCACCTTCCTGGAAAACTACAATGTGGATGATCAGACAGTTCTTATGGACAATTGGGAGGACAGCCGTCAGGTTGATGCTCAACCCTAGACGTCCCCTACTCCCACCCAGGACCCCGATGTCCTGTGCATAGATTCCCCCCCCCCTCTCCACTGCAGCTCGGCAAGCCTCTCCAGTGGATGACCAGATGGCGTTCAATGCCATCTTGAAGAAGGTGGCTGACCATTTTCAGATCGCCACTCAAGAGGCCTTACCAGATTCTGATTTCATGGAGGATATACTCCAAGAAAAACCTCCGGCCAGCATTGCCATCCCTTTGTTGAACTCAATCAAGAGGAAGTTGGCACCTTCTATGTTGACGCCGGCCCAGACCAGGGCGGTGAACCCTAGGGTGGAGAAGCTGTTTCAGCTTTCCGCAACAGACCCTGCCTACATCAAGGGTCATGCCACTCCAGATGCGTTAGTGGTTACCACTACTAGAAAACGGGCTGGTGTTCCCCTTTCTACAGGAGTGGCACCACCCGACAAGGAATCCAAGAGACTTTATGCACTGGGAGAAAGTGTAACACCGGCTGCTGCATTTACCACTCGTATAGCCAATAATACCACGCTATTGGCTAGCTGTGCAGATGTCTGGTGGAACCTTCTGCAAGAAGGCCCTCAGGAAGTGCCAGAACCTACAAGGACGAAGTTGCTCGCCATTGTTTCTGAAGGCAAGCAAGTGAACCAGAATGTGCTCAAAAACACTCTGGATGCTGCCTAGACAGCGGGGAGAACCCTGGCACAAGGTACCTTGCTCAAGAGACATGCATGGCTGAGGAACTCTGGTTTCAAGCCAGAGACCTAAGCAGCAATGATTAACAAACCCGTTGTTGAGACCAACCTGTTTGGAAAGGCAGTGGACGATGCTCTTGAAACGGCTAAGAAAGAGCATAAAACACCAGTCCCTTCAACAAATTACCCAGAAACTCTCCCCTCAGAGAGGAAGCGGCTACCGCCGGTCCTTTCGTGGGCAGTCTCGTTTTTCCCAAAACCAGTATAATGCAATGAGTAGAGGACGAGGTTCCAACCCCACAGGCGCTCAAGCCTATGGTCAGAAATCACCTGCGGATCCAGTCCCCTCCCATGCAACCCCGGTCGGGGGCGTATAACATCTTTCCTTTCGGCATGGGAGGGGATAACAGACCAGTGGGTACTCAAGACGTTCGCCCACGGGCACCAGCACACAGAAAATACCTAAGGTTCTTGATGGAGGACAAGCACTATCAGTTCAAAGTACTCCGCTTCAGCATTGCCTCGGCACAGACGGTGTTTACAAAGGTACTGGCAGTAGCGGCAGCGCATCTGCGCAGATTATCCATCCTGGTATACCCTTACCTCGACGACTGGCTCATAACAGGGGAGTCCTACGAAACATGTCTACTGAACACTCAGAAGACAATAGACCTCTTATTCAGCCTGGGATTCTCCATCAACAAGAAGAAATCCAGCTTTGACCCCAGGCAAGTCAAACAGTTTCTAGGGCCTCTAATTTGGACAAAAGACGGCCTTGTCTTCCCCTCCAACAAGAGGGTTCAAAACATGCTGTTTCATATCCCTCAGTATGTAGCCAGTCGGGGAAGTGGCGGTACGCAAGGCCATGCTACTGTTAGGAATGATGGCGTCCTGCATTTACGTAGTTCATCGCGCGAGTCTGAGCATGCGTCCCATGCAAGAGTGGCTCAACAGCCAGTGGTGTCAGGCCAAGGGACAATGGGAAGATCTGGTAGTTGTCACGCCAGCCCTCGTTCTCTCTGTAGTGGTGGTCGAGGGAAAAGCTCTTGAAGGGCAAAACCTTCACCACCCCAGATTAGGAGTCCCCCCTTGCTTGATACTGACGCCTCTGCCTTCCTGCATATGAGCCCGTCACCAGTAAGACTCTGCATAACTGTGAATACCTGAGCTTAAAACCCGTACTACTGTATGTATGCTCTTCTATAAGTAGCTCAAACGAACCCTTGTCTTTTTCAATCTGCATTCTGCGCAGGCATCAGCTCCCTGAAACTGCACCCCGCACTATCAGGCAGTCATCCCCTAATTCCGCAACCCTGTTCATGGTACTACCCTGCCCCTCATTGCTTTGTCACTGCTGAAGGCCTTCCACACGCCTGATATTTTGATGTATGTCTTGTATTTTTGCGCCACCTGCATTCATGACCCTACTTGGCCCAAACCTAGGCGTCACCTAATGCAGCCGATGTACTATTCTGGACCTAGATGCTGCCACACTGCATCATGTGTTGCACTTGATTTGTGTTGTGCCTTATGGTCGCTAATAGACCTCACCTGATTTGTGCTGTGCCCTTTGGTCGCAAATAGACCTCACCTGATTTGTGTTGTGCCTTACGGTCGCTAATAGACCTCATTTGATTTGTGTTGTGCCTTATGGTCGCTAATAGACCCTTTTGATTTGTGTCGTGCCCTTTGGTCGCAAATAGACCTCATTTGATCTGTGTTGTGGTCACTAACAGACCACAGTTGATTTGTGTTGTGCCTTACCTGTAGTTACTACTGCACCCTTGCTAATAACCTATGAACATCAGAGCCAAGCCACCTACAATGGCCACATTTAGAGTCGCCACTCTAACTATGGCTACCCTCCTCCCGTTGCTCCGCGCCCACACAACCACACCACTTTACCCAGACCTACTATCTCCAATAGAATGGATAATCAGATTCGCCCGCCCACCTTCACCATGCATACCCTGTCCCACACCCCTTAGAAATACAAGACTACGTTCTCGCCTTGTTGTACCCACTACCACATGCCTGAACGCAGCCCCACTGACCATGACTAGAAACGATACTCAGTTATCGTACTAATCTTGTCACAAAGCTCACTAGAATGCTCACCAATCAGACTACGAAACCCAAGCAGTCTACCTCACTTTCTGAACTCTCACCTAGTCACAACCCTACTATACCGCACTCGCCGCCTCACACGAAAACTAACCCTCCACAGACCTCTATCCAGGGAGCCCTCATCAACGCTCGCTCATTGGTTGCCCACGCTACCGATGTTGCCGACATTATTTCCACTAACCACCTAGACTTTATCGCCATAACAGAGACGTGGCTCCACCCAGCAGCCGGTCCCACAATAGCTCTAGCCACTCCAGACAATTACAACATCATCCGAGCTGACAGGAAAAATGGAATAGGCGCAGGTATAGCAATTATTGCAAAATCCACCCTAAACATCAGAGAAGTAACTAGCACAACCCTACCTTCAGCCGAACTTCTATCCGTCAAACTCCCATTATCTGACACACAAACCAGCCTGCTCCATATTATATACAGACCCCCAGCACCCCCCCCTCCACCCTTGAAGAGGATATCGCTCTCCTACTCACCACCAATTTGAAACCGAAATCCCAAATCCTCATTCTGGGAGATTTCAATTTGGGACTCAATGACCCCAATGACAACCAAGCCACTTCCCTTAATGACACGATTACTCATCTAGGCTTCACCCAACACATTAATCAACCTACACATACAAAAGGAAGATCCTTGGATTGGCTTGCAGATGCCAATTGCAACCTCTCACTGACTGACATCACTCCCTGTGCTTGGACTGACCATCATCTTATTACCTTCTCTTTACCTAGATCCTTACCATCTACCACACGACCTACAAAGTTACCTCAAATAATCTCCAGAAACAACCGCAACATCACTATATAGAACCTCAAACCTTTTCTCGCGCCTATCAGTAAAGCTAATGTACCCACACAAAAAAACAACCCAGCAGCCATAGTAGACCTATATAACAATACTTTAGAACTAGCCCTCAACCAGATAGCTCCTCTCAAACAACGAAAAGCCAAACCTATTGCCCACTCCAACAAATGGTTCTCAGCAGAATTAAAAGCTCTCTGTAATATTAAAAGAACTGCAGAAACTAGCTGGAGAAAAGCCCCTTCTCTCTCCACTAAAGACAAATTTGCTTCAGCTGCCTCCTCCTACAAATCCGCCATCTTAAATGCTAAGAAAGAGACCTACAACTTGAGAATACAAAATGCCAAATCTGGCACCAAAGAACTCTTCTCTATACTAAGAGAACTTGAATCACCACTGCCCCCTACAGAGGACTGCATCAAAGACAAGGCTTGGTGTAACAATATCCAGCTCGCTAACAAAATTGCCCTCCTACAAACCAAGATAGAAGCAAAACAAGCTAGCTTTGCCTTCAAGCAGAACCCCAGCAGCAAAACTAACCATACTATCCCTATCTGTCCATCTTTCCACTTCTCACCAGTCACAGAAGAGGAAGTAATCAAGATAATCGCCAGCCTCAAACCATCCAACTGCAAAGGTGACATTTGCCCAGCATCCGTCATCAAAGATGGTGCTAATGAGTTAGCCCCTCTCATCACCTCTCTGATCAACTCCTCCTTCAAAAACTCAGTGGTCCCCAACAACCTTAAAGAAGCGTGGGTCCCACCCCTGCTAATAAAACCTAACCTAGATCCCAACATCCCCACAAATTACAGGCCCATCACCACAGTCCCATTTCTTCTGAAAATCTTGGACAGGGTAGCCTATCTCCAAATACAACAACATTTGGAAGAAAACAACCTCCTAGGCCTGCGACAATCCGGCTTCAGACCAAGGCACGGGACTGAAACTGCCCTCTTGGATCTAAAAATCCAAATGGATGACGCCAAAGACAAGGGCAAACTGGCCATTTTGCTCTTGTTGGATCTCTCTGCTGCCTTTGATCTGGTTGACCACCAGATCCTCACTCAACACCTCTCCTCGGCTGCTGCATTCTCTCAGAATGCCACTAAGTGGATCCAGTCATTCCTGTCTGACAGGACGACTAGAGTCTTCGCCCACACTGCGGCTGCAGACCCTATCCCAATCACATGTGGAGTGCCGCAAGGCTCCTGCATTTCTCCCACACTTTACAACATCTTCACAAAGCTCCTATTTGACCATCTTGACGATCTGGGTGTCAGCTACACTAATTATGCAGATGACACCCAGGTCCTCATCACGCTCACTGGCAGCTATGAAGAAGATGCTGCAAAGCTTAATGATATCTATTTAGAAATTCAAGCCTGGATGGCCACACACAGGCTTTGCCTTAACGACGATAAGACAGAATTGATTATCGTAGGCTCCCAGGCTCGCCTCAACAAACTGGACCAAAGGTACCAATCCTTTACCATTGATGGCAACATCATACAAGTCTCCAAAGAGGTTAAAACATTAGGTGTATACCTCGATTCTACCCTATCACTAAAGAAACAAATAAACTCTACCATCTCAGCTACCTCATACACCAATAAATTGATCAATGCCTGTAGGCCTTTCCTCTCCACCTCTAGCTGCCTCACCCTATCTGGAGCGCTGATATTGTCTAAATTAGACTATTGCAACACACTCTACTTAGGCACTACCACTAAAAACTTGAACAGACTCCAGATCCTGCAAAATAATGCACTAAGATGTGCCCTCAACCTCCCGCGCAAGGCGCACATATCCATGGTTAGAAAAGAAGTCCACTGGCTCCCGATCCGTGACAGAATTAAGCTAAGAACACTGGTCATCACCCACAAGTGCCTATCACATACTGCCCCACGATACCTTTCTGACAAATTCGCTAGACACTGCCCCATTAGACCCACCAGAACACCTTACCTACACCAACTAAAGATCCCTAATTATAACCTAAAAACAGCAGGGGGCTCCAGTTTTCCAGTGCTTGCAGCAAAATGTTGGAACACCCTCCCCACTACAATTAGATCGGAATCCGCATTCTGGCCATTCAGAGCCATGGTAAAATCATGGCTACTAGCCTAAACAGCCAGACTCTCACCGACATGACCAGCTAGCCGCCGCTCTCTACCTGTAGTAATGTTTACTCCACCTACAGCCTATTCAGGACCAACCTGTAACCCGGTCCACATTAGCCACTGTAACTTTTTTTTTTTCTTTTTTTGCATATTCTCTGTACATACTTTTCTTGGTATATTCTACTCTTGTATGTAAACATTCAGAGCCTGGACTAATGTACGTTCTGTCTGTTGTACTATGATGCTCGTGTAACGATATGCAACTCTGCTGTACACATGATTATGCGCCCAGTTACCTGAGGGTTCGGATGCGCTTTATAAATAAACAAACTAAACTAACTAAACTAAACCCCCACAGTAGAAGCCACTCTGATGCATCTCTCATGGGGTGGGGGGGGGCTCACCTGCTTCAGCAGACATCGCACTGCATGTGGTCCCCACAAGTAGCATCCAACCACATAAATCTGTTGGAGCTATTAGCGGCATTCAAAGCACTGAAAGCCTTTCAGGCACAATTACATGGGAAGACAGTCCTGATCTTGACAGCCATGTACTACCTGAACAAACAGGGGGGGGGGCACACACTCTCCAGGGCTATCCAAGCTATCCCAAAAAATTTGGATATGGCCTCTCAAACACAGCATGTTCCAGGGGAACTCAATCTTCTGGCAGACTTGCTCAGCAGAGATTTCCCACTGCCCTTAAAGTACGAATGGGGACTATACGTCTCTAGGTACCCCCAGAACCGCTCCAAAGGGAACAGGCTCTGGATAACATGGTTAGGGAAATTTGTTTGATTCTCTCTATTCCCCCCCCCCATCCCCCTGACTCAACAAGATTGTGCACAAGATGCACCAGGAACCAATCCCCATGTGGGCCCGCCAACCCTGGTTCTCATCTGATGGAGATGTCCCTCTCCCCTTCTCTGATACTGCCCCTGCCCGTACAACATGTTATCTCAGGACAGGGGAGAAATGCTTCACCCATGCCTGCAAACCCTGAATTTCGCGGCCTGGCTCCTGAGGTCCGAGTTCAGACACCTTCAACTCCCTCAGATGCATGGACATACTCAGGGAGGCGAGAAAACCCAACACCCGATACTGCTATTCCAGTAAATGGAAACGCTTTATCTGGTGTAATGCCAAGTGTGTCAATCCCATTGACTGCTCTCCTACTCGCATTGTATTGTACCTGATCCACCTACTGGATTCAGGCCTAGTGTTTAATTCACTGAAGGTGCACTTAGCTGCTCTCTCAGCCAACACTACGTCGTAACAAAAAATGTTGTGGCGGAAAATACCAGTAATCAAGGATTTCATGGAATGGGTTAAGAGGATTCTCCCCCTCGCCCCCCATTTCAAACCCAGCTTCCGGATGGGACTTAAATGTGGTTCTGACTAGACTCATGGGTTCCCTCTTTGAGCCTATGCACAAGGCAAGTCTAAAAGACCTTACCTATAAGACAGCCTTCTTAGTGGCTATCACTTCTTTAAGAATGGCTAGTGAACTACAAGCCCTCTCGGTACTAGACCCTTTCGTTACTGTTCACAGAAATAAAGCGGTTCTGCGCACTCGCCCTCACTCAATCTGCGCCTACATTTATTTCGAACTTCCACATCAACCAGTCAATAGAACTACCCACTTTCCTCCAGAACCCCACTAACATGGCCGAACGAAACCTACACACATTAGATGTGCACAGGGCAGTCATGTTTTACCTGGAAAGAACAAAACCACTGAGGAAAACAAACCAATTTTTGTTTCAGTGGCAGCTGGCAGAGAAGGTGATCCTGTCTCTAAGTCAGCTATCTCAAGGTGGATAGTCAAATGCATCACATTTTGTTACATTCTTGCCAAGACAGAATTGCCCTTTCAAGCCTAGAGCACATTCTACTCGATGCACTGGTGCTTCCACAGCAATCATTGCAAAGGTTCCCCAAGAGTCCATTTGCAAAGTGGCAACCTGGAGTTCTGTATACACCTTTACAAAACACTATTGACTAGACAGACACTCATTCTAGATCTGATTCTCAGGTGGGACAAGCAGTACTAAGACATCTTTTCACTACTGTTCCTTCTCACAGCTCACCTCCAACTCCGGGATCTGCTCGCTAGTCTATGCACAGCATGTAATTCTAAGCAGATCACAAGCATCAGAAGACCGGCATTACTCACCGTAATAGCATTGCTGATGATTGTATCTGTTTAGATTCACATGCGCCCACCCTTACTCCCTGCTCCGGTGGAAGGACCATAGACGTCTTACTACTTTCTCTCTTGTATGTACTCACTCACGATAAGCCTTGGGCTCCCTCATGGCAGAACAAATATAATCGGAGAGACCTCGGCGCGTGAGGGATTTTGGGTACACTACACGTCACGGTAGGGATAGTGTTGCAGACACCCCTATGCCGACATCCCCTTTCGATCCTCGAAAGACAAGATGCAATACTCTGCGGTTACCACCGGATGTTGGACCATATTCACAGCATGTGAATCTAAGCAGATACAATCGTCAGAAATGCTATTACGGTGAATAACGCATGTCATTCAAATGCTACCCTTCACTTGCGGCAGGCTAATGCAGACGCCTTGCTAGCCACCGTCAACCAAAAGCTATGGCCGGAGATACCAAAATTCCTTCCCGACGTTCCGGACCACAGTCAAGCTACATTGAAAGGAGGTTTGGCAGAAGCAAAGGTAGTGGCCCAGGACACCATGGAGTCGACATTGACACATATAGACGCCACAGGCAGCGCTCACTGTGGCCACCAACATGAGGAGGACTGTATGGCTTAAGGCAACAAAGTTTAACCCTGACGTGCAAAAACTGATTCTCGACCTGCCATTCGAGGGAGGGGACTTGTGCCATTCATCTACAGATGAGGGGCTAGACAAGAAGAAAAACAGCCCCCAGACAGCAAAGTCCCTAACAATATTGACAAATCCTGCGGCTAAGACCTTTAGCCAGTCATCCATGCGCTGACAGAGGTTGAACCTTTGGCGGATTCAGGGGTTTCATTGAACACCCTACTAGGCAGCCTGACGGGTCCCCCAGCCAACACCACAGAAAACACCACAAGTTGTCACTTCCAGTCCCCCTTCCAGGCACCAGCCTCCAATGGAAGTAAACAGTGACAGGGCCATCCAGATCCACAGTTGTACAGTGGGGGGGCAGGTATGCCCTTCACATTCAGTCGTGGTGGACAAGGTTCGTGGATTCTGCCTACCAGTACCTCAGTCTCCCCACCTCCACCCCCCAAACCACCACAGATTGGGGGCAACAACTCTTCAGGTGGAGATCTGCTTGCTCATTGTGATCCAGGCAGTGGAGGAGGTCCCACCTTTGCAGCAAGGCATGGATTTCTACTCCTGCATCTTTGCCATACAGAAAAAGAACCAGGCTGGCCTGAGAGTTGTCCTCTACCTTTCAACGTTGAACCTTTGCCTTTCCCTACCCCTCCAAAAATTCAAGATGGTTACGCCAGCTCTGATAGCAGTAACACTGTGTGGGGGAGACTGGATGTGCTCCCTGCATCTGAAGGATGCATACCTACCTACATGTCCCGATTTGGGAGCCACATCATTCCTTTCTACGATTCAGGATCATGGGCTTCCACTTCCAGTACAGGGTCCTCCCAGTTGGTCTGTGTTAGGGAGACTTTGCAGAAATGTGCTAATTCTTCTCTACCTTAGAGACCCCCAGCAACTTTGCTGAATTTTTGTGGACTTGAGTTTTTAACCTGGAGAGAGTGAGACCCTTTTTTCCCACTATCTCATGTATTTTGAATGTGATTTGAACACTGTGTTTCTTTTGGTTGTGGAGTCTGACAAGCTCCATAGGCATCATCTTTTACATTGTATCACACAGCACCTTCAGTGCAGTGGCACAGGGAAGTCTTGCAGACTTCCCAAAGGTTTAAATACCTTCTCTAAATTACCTAGGTTGAAATACCTAAACTACTGTTTCCAAAAGCAATGAAGTGAAATAGACTTTACTTACATTTGTAAATTTCTAGACCCACCACACACTATCTCACAATAGGGTTCTGCAGGGGTTGCTTAGTATCCCCTTTGTCTAGTTTCTCATGTGACAATTTCATGTTACCCTTTCCTCAATGAATGGCTGGTGGCAGTGGTTTACTTTTAACTACTGTGGTGTACTTTTACAGCGGACTGCGTTCGCAGCTGCAGAAAAGCACCCGAGGGTGCCATTTTTGTCAAAATGGCCCCGTCTTCTTTTTTTGCTGCTTCTTTGTGACAAGGTCCTTCTTTGAGATTTACTCAAGGGACCAGGTTTGGTCCCTTTGTTCGTTTTGTCTTTGGCGGGATTCACGAGTGAAGCCCGCCACTGGCTCCAGGGTGTCTGGCGGGGGCAGGAAGCGAGGGAGGTGCCCGAACTCCCTGTGCTTAGTCTCCTAGGAGACAGGAATGCACTCCTAGGTAGTTGGCCGGCTGGCTGTCTGGCAAGGATAAGCCACCCTGCTGTTTGAATGGGAGAAACCTGCATAAAAGGCGAGGCTTTTTGGCCTGGAAGGCAGAATCGACCATTGGACGAAGGAATTCGAAGAAGAACTTGGGAGAGACGCCTGCTGCAACTCCTGGACTGTTGGTTTGCCCAGTGAAGCCCTGCTGCTGTTCTGAAGCTCTGAATTTGTCTCGACTAGAGAAGCCCTGCAAGGACGACTTCGCCCCTTGAGTTAGTGGGACCAATCAACTCCAAATTAAGCCACCTGGAATCCCCTCGAAGCTAGTTGTATTTCCACTGCAGTTGTGCTAGAACCAAAGAGCCAGGGAGAGGAACACCAGATTGTGTGTGTTGCTTTTAAGTTGGTCAAGAGCTCCAGGAAGATCCTCCAGACTCCCAGGAAGCAGGACTGAGCGAGCATGAGCTACCTCAACAGACTGCTGGACCCCAGATGCAAGGAAAGCCCATCTCGACAGCCAAGATTCCGCGGTGATGCTATTTGCTGAGATGTGAGGAGCTGAAACCGCGAAGTGCCACTGAATAGAAGTTGGTCCTTTTCTGTTGCTGACAATCCCTTTGCAGTGCAGGAGTCCTCCAGACGTCCTCCCTCTTGTCCCCAGGACTGAGGCCCAGGAACACAGGATCTGGAGAGCTGCACAGGAACAGAAGCCAGCTGGAATCGGTTTTCTTCTAACGAAAGGTACTGTAAAGTCTGAGAACTTGCCTCATGTTGTGTAACCTCCATTGTTCTCAGTTGAGACTTGTCTTGGTTGCTTATGTAGAGTTGCTAACAGCTTCTTTACCTCACAAGCCTAATCTGCTTTGATTTCTTCTTTTCTACAAAGACTTCTAAAACATTGTGCAAGACTTTTATCTACCTGCAAGAATTGCTTCAAATCACCTAGACTTTTGACCTATTGACTTTGACTTGGCCTGGCTTCCTGAATGACTTCTTCCCTCTGACTGTGTTTTTTTTGCCTTCCTTCCAGGAAGGGGTTAACTTGCTTAGCATTGGGGTTACCAAAAGTACTTAGCTGCTTCAGAATATTTGTGAGATCTCTTCTTTTGTTCTAATAACCTTTTTCTTTGACATGGCTCTAAATGCAACAGAGCCATATTAATGTCCACAGTGTCCTAGCTATTTAAGTCACCAGAGGGTGTAGGAAGTGCCTGTGTGCCATCCCAAATGGGTACTTGCTGATTTAGAGAAACTAAAAGTGTGTATTTTGTAGTGTATGTGTGAGTTACTATTATATTGCCCCTTCTGAAGAAGGCTTACTCAAACTGACTGTGAAATTAATTGTTTAATCCAGGAACCTTCTGTGTAAGAGTTTATTTGAATACTTGTCACTGTGAATCTCTGTGTAACTCCCCTACAGCTCACATTGACCCCTCTTGAGATAAGCCTGGCTGCTCAACACGCTACCAACCTGTGTAGAACAGACTTATACCAAAGGTTGGGTTACTATTGCCAGGAGGTCAGGGTTGTTGTAGTGCTCTCAAAGGGTACTGTATACAATCTTGCCTAACAGTCACAATTCGACCTGAGAGTCTATACGAGACTAATGAATGCGGTGGCAGCTCGGCTCAGAGCAGAGGGGCACCACCTCTATCCATACCCGCTGTCTGGCTTGTACGAGCGGAGTTTCGGGAGGGAGTCCAATGCACGGCAGCCAGGCTTATGCACACGCTATACGAATTGGGGTTCTCCATCAACCTCAAGTCACAATTCCACCCCACTCAGTCCTTGAGATTCTTGGGGCTAATCTCGGACACGTGGGCAGAGAGGATCTTCCCCTCCTGAGGACAAGGTCATGGCTATCGGGACTGCCATGGGGCATTTCCTAAGCAGGTCAGTAACTTCTGCATGGTGGTGCCACACATAAGGCTCAAAAAGAGGAGGCTGCAGCTATATTTCACAATCTCTTGGAATCGGGTAACAGGCTCCCAAGCAGCCCTAATCAGCATTACTCTGCATCTTCACCTGGACCTTAAATGGTGGAGGGCAGAATCCAACCTGTTAGTGGGCTGGCCATTCAGACAGTCACAACCAGTGTTAACTATTAGCACGGACTTGTCCCTAGAGGGATTTGGCGCCACCCTAGACGAGCACAGTGTCCACAGACTCTAGTCGAAGCAGGAACAACTAGAACACATCAATTGGCTCGAGATGATGGCCATCTGGCTTGCTTTCAAAGCTTTTCTCCCTATTATAAACAGCCCAGTCTGCATTCAGACGGTTCCACCTGCATGTAAACAGGGGTGCACCAGCTTATCCTCCCACCCCCTACCTCTTCAGGTTGTCCATAGACATATGGAAGTGGGTACAAGAGAACAACCTTGTCAGCTGTCCACCTCCCATGGGAGTCGAACTTGGAGGCGGACAGACTCCACAGGCTGGGGGTCGACAACTACAAGTGACAGTTGAACGAGGGTGTCCTGTGGTAGATATTCAACAGGTGGGGCCATATTCAGGTAGACCTATTTGCCACTGCGAGCAACAGGAGATGCCACCAATTTGCGTCCTGAATGGGACAGTGCGGAGGCTCACTGTAGGATGCGTTGCAGATTCAGTGGAGAGACATGTGGGCTTACGCCTTTCCCCTCCGACCCTTTTGATACACAGGGTCATCTGCAAGGTCAAGAAGGCGCAGCGGCTATGCCTCATCTTGATAGCACCACGGTGTCCGGCCAGACCTTGGTTTTCAGAGCTCCTACGACTGTCTGATCAACTTCCAGCCCCCCCTTCCAGTGGGGCCAGCTCCCTTATTCTAGCAGGGAGGGACGGTGGTTCAGCCCGCTCCGGAGAAGTTAGCTCTAGCAGCTTGGTTCCTGAAAATGTGACCCTGAAACATCACAGGACAAATTGGACATCATTGAAGGGCCAAGAAGCAGCTCCACAAGGAGTCAATACAAAATCAAATGGACCAGGTTCTGTCACTGGGCCAAGGCAAACAAGATTCAACCTCTGGTATGCACACAAGACCATGTGTTGGCTTTTTCTGTGGAGCTCCCTCATTCCAATGTGCAGGTGGACACTTATCTGGTGGCTGTAGGGACTTAGAAAAAATCTGGAGATAACATCTTCTCCTTTGCAATCCGGTGGTCAAGAAATATTTGGGGGCCCTGACCAGGTTGTATACCCCAGTCAAGCCGCCACACCCAGCCTGGGACCTTAACAAAGCCTTTTGAGCCCATAGCATCCTTCGATATTAGACTGGTTACCATTAAGACTGCTCTCTTGGTTGGCCTTACCTCAGCACGCAGGATCAGTGAGATTCAGGCTCTAGTGGCATCAGAGCCATATAACACGTTTCACCGGGACAAAGCGGTGCTAAGGACGCACCCTTCATTTCTCCCAAAGGTTAATTAATCTTTTCAACTCAATGAGGAGATAGTACTTCCAACCTTATTCCCAAACCCGAAGGACGAGGAAGAGAAAGTGTTGCACTGTCTGGATGTCAAACATGCACTGAGATTTTACCTGGACAGGACTAGCAGCTTCCGCTAATCGGATGCCCTGTTTGTCACTTTTGGTGGGTCAAAACCAGGCGGCCAAGCATCCAACGCATTAATAGCTAGTTGGATGGTTCTGACCATCAAGGAATCTTATGAGGGGCAGTAAGTGACTTTGCCAGCAAACATGCATGCACATGCGGTCAGAGCAAATGCCACGGGCGTGGCTTTCCAAAGATATGTGCCATGGCAGACAATCAGCAAGGTGGCTACTTGGGCTTCCCCATCCGCCTTCTGCAAGCACTATTGCTTGGACGCCAGTGTCAGATCAGACACAGCATTTGTCCAGGCAGTTTAAAAAAACTTTCCTAGAGGAGAAACTCTGCTCCCCAGGTCTTTCAGTGGTAATCTCCCATACAGTGTGGAGGAAAGGGCACGGAACGTAGGAGTAATTATGTTAATCGCCGTAGTGACTAATGCACTCCTATCCATAGTCCCCTTTCCTTCATATGTCCCACTATCCTCCCCCTTAAAAAGTCTGCGTCATTAGGCAATTGTAATATGGCAGATGCATCAAAAGGGACTGATGATTGGCACCGGTGTGCGGGGTCAAGGGAGCGCATGCTGCCGGGGCCACGCTCCCACGCGCATCTAAATTTAAAGGGAACACCATTTTTTTTCAGGTGAAAACTGTTTCCTGTCCCTAGCAAGGGACGCCCATACAGTATGGAGGAGAGGTGACTATGGACTAGGAGTAAGTTGGCCACTAAGATGAGTAACCTATAATATATAGTCAACTACATGCTCTACCTACTTGACTCAGGATTGCTCTTTAACTCACTCAATGTGCACCTGGCGGCTCTATCCGCTTACACCACGTCCCAGTGTAACATTTTGTGGTGGAAGGTGCCCATAGTTAAGGCGTTCATGAAGGGCGTCAAGAAACTGTACTCTCTGATCTCCAATCCTACCCCCGGCTGGGACCTCAACATGGTTCTCACAAGGCTCATGGGGCCCCCTTCGAGGCTATGCACGTGGCCAGCCTTAAACACTTTACATATAAGACGGCCTTCCTGATAGCTGCTAGGTCAATCGGAAGGGTTAGTGAAATACAGGCAAGATTCTTCTACCTAAGTGCAAGAGATGGTGATTAATCCTGGACTAGAAATCTCAATCGCTTGTTTTTTTGTTGTTATTGTAGAAATCAAACTCCACCTCAGATCTGTCATGGAACAACTTGGGTTGCCTTCAGCTCGTTGGGCTTACCTCACCTGAATCCTTCCTAGATCGTGAATTTGTGTTAATTGAAATGACACCTCTAATCACCACTAGCTTGCCCCAAACCAGTCATCCAAACTGGACTATTGACCTACGGCTGTTGTGCTAAAATCGATACAACCAGCAGTGTGAGTAACTGTTCCAAGACTTACACTGTGATTCTATGCTTGGTTTCATTTTACAGCCCAAATAATTACTAGAGACCTTGGAGTTTACCCTAACACTAACTTAATGCAAAGACGGACCCACTTTTGTTAAACCATGGTATTAAATGCTAAATAAGTGTTCCTTAGACCATATTGTTTTCAGCATAGAAGATCTAGTCAATACCCTACAGAAGGTACACTTGGAGTCCAACATGGGAACGGTACCGGAACCTAGGGCATCGAAAAATGTAGCTTCTCATTTAAATTTAGTATACCCTGCAGCATTGGAACGGTCCGCCGATGCACCGACGTCCGGCGCCTCACCACAGTCCCTTTTTCCACATGGACGGTGTCGGACCTGGTAGCTAACTCAGATTTGTTTAGCTTTCCGATTGCTCAGTTTGTTTTTTCAATCTTATTTAACTTCCCTTCGGTGCTTCGACTCTGCTGGTGCAGGTTGGCTGCAGGAGGATTCATGAGATGTGCCACATGCGACTGCTCGTTTCTGGCCTCGGACCCCCATGAACTCCGTCTTGATTTTTTGGGGCTTGACAACCACTGGGACGCATTTTCGGCTTGCAGCGCCCTCGGTCACAGGGCATTGAAGAATCAGTTGTCGCATTGTAGTGAGATCTTCCACATTTCTCCTCCGCCCCACCTTAAGGACTTCGTCTCCAGGATCTCTTGTCGAGACACGGTAGGCCCTTTGTTCAGCACGGCTCCACAGTGTGGCAACTGCCTGGGGTTCCACGTATAGGGGTTCCTTGGATTAATGTTCTGGCAGTCCCAAGGCCTCTAAGGCTACCGGCTCCCAAGCCCAGGGGCCTAGGGGCTCTTCTGGGTGCTTCAGGGGTAGACCTGAGGCCGTCCAGGCTACCAGCTCCTAAGCTGAGTGGCTCAGGGCTCCTACCGGGCTGTCCTCGGAAGGGCGATCAGGTTCGTCCTCTTGTTCAACCCTACTGGCTAAGGGATTGTTGAGTGCCACTGCCAGTTGTCTGTCCTCGGCTCGATCCAGCATGGCTACTGGCACAGGTGCCGAGGGCGTCCAGCCTACCGGAGCTCGCTCAAGAGGTCGGGAGTCAGGGCGTTATGACTTCCGGCCAGCCGGCCATGGGCTCAGCACCTACCAGTGATCTTCGAGGTCAACCATTCCTCTTCAGGTGCAAGACCTGAGCTGTATCCTCCCGTGTCTGAGGCCTCTCGTGGCTCAGGGCTTTTGTTCCCTCGCACCCAGGGTGGTGGCGCAAGGCTTTAAAATGGCAGAGGCAAGTGGAGGAGCCTGCTAGGCCATCTTGGATCCATCTCATGACCCGCCCTTGCTTTCGCCCATTGAATGGGCTTTCCCAGTCCCCTTAACTCTGGAAGTGGATTGTACGGTACAGGCATCTGGTCTCCTCTGGGATACATCGACCCATCGCAACATTACGGCTACATGCCTCAGGTTCCTCTGCACTCTGACCAGGAGTGGCGGCCCAGTGCCTCAGAAGGCGAGGCCCCTAGTGACCTGGGAGCTAGCGAGGACCGCTTCTTTGAGTGCTTCCTCCTCCACATGTGTTCCCCTCAGATGAAGGTGTTACTGAAGGATATAGTGAAGGTCATCCCACAGGTGGTGCCTCCCTGTGGCACTCCTCCTGTTCCTCTGGTCCAGGCCCTAGCGGTTAAGACCCCTCCACCACCTTCTCAACAGCCTTTGGACAGGTCTTTGGTGCCGTGTTTAGTCGGGCCACTCGGTCTGTTAAAAAAAAAAAAAAATAATAAAATTTAAAAAAAGAACAAAAAAGGGGGGAGGGCAGGAGAGAATGACACCCAGGATGATGAACCCTCGGCATCCGTTAAGGCCTTTCGTAACTGCCTTCAGGGCCTGGCAGAGGAAGCCCCCCAGGAGTCGTGAGTGTTAGCTGGCTTCTTGGGGAAGCGCACCACGATCCGGTCTGGCATCCCTCTCCAGAAGGATGTCCTGCAGGTGGCGCACAAGGTCTGGGAGAAATCCAGGGCAAATGCCCAGATGAACAAAAGTTGTATAGCAGGTTCAGGCTGATCCGGGGGAGACAATCCTCCTGGCCTGCCACCTGCAGCCTCATTCTTCAGTGGTGGCTGCAGCCTCACTATATTCTAAACCAATGTCTTCGTTGTCTCCCTCCACATGAGCCATCTCCAGTTGTCTTTCCAAGCAGGAGTCTTTGGGGAAAAGGCTGTTATTCCATCTCAGGATTGCATCTGCGGCAAGCCAAGGTAGACGCCCTCTTGACTGCGGCTAACCAGAAGCTGTGGTGGGAGCTTGGGGAATTTCTGCCCGACCTCCCTTCTTCAAGGCCGGTCTGGCAGATGCCCGAGCCATTGTGCAGGACCTCATGGAGCCTTTGGTCTCCCACATTGACACAGCCTGCACAGGGCTGTGCCTTGGTTTCGAGATGAGAAGGAACGGCGTGAATGCACGTCACGGTTTTCAACTGACGTGCTGGAGCGTATCCTGCATTTGCCCTTCGAGGGCGTGGACTTTTTTCATTCATCAACCGATGACGAGTTGACAAAAAGGAAAACCTCCCTCAAACCGCCAGGTCCTTGGCAATCCTGACAACTGGATAGAAATCCTTCCTTCAGTCCCAGGGCAGGACCAAGTACAAACCTTGCGCTTTCTCCGGCTTCAAGGGGTTTCGGGGCCGTGGTACAGACAGGTCTGACAGGTCGCCCAGCAACAACAGGAGTAAGCAGCAGAGGATTTTGCATGTGTTTTTCCGCCCCCTCCCATCCCCCTACCTCTGACGTGAAGAAGCAGTGACCTCCATGTCAGAGAACACAGTTTGCTTGTGGGGGGCTCATAGGCATCATCTTTTTACATTGTCGCACAGCACCTTCAGTGCAGTCACACAGGGAAGTCTTCCAGGTTACCCAAAGGTTTAAATACCTTCTCTTGGTTAAACTACTGTTTCCAAGAACTGTGAAGTGAAATTGACTTTACTTACATTGTAACTTTCTAGACCCAGCACACACTATTTATTTATTCACAATTGTGAAGCACACTTGCAGCCCGGAGGCATCGAAGCGCTGTTACAAGAGATTTTAAGCAATTGTGATTAATTTGAAAGACAGCGACCAGAGGGCTCATGGTTACAAGTCAACGCAGTACGGGAATGTTAAGGATTACATACATAGTTAATACAGTTACATCATAGTAAGGAGGTCATGTACATTTTACTTTCAGACAAAAAGCCTGGTTTTGATTACTTTGCGGAATGCATGGTGGGACTCAATAATTCTTAGGTGACTCGGTAACGCATTACAATGGGTAGCAGCCATTGTGGGAAAGCAATAGGGTGCTGGAAGGGTTACTTCGTATCCCCTTTGTCTAGTTTCTCATGTAACATTTTATGTTACCCTTTCTACAATTAATGGCTGGTGGCAGTGGTTTACTTTTTACTACCATTGAGTGTTTCTACCGTGGGCTGCAATTGCAGCTGCAGTAAAGCACCCACCGTTTCGCCATTTCTTGTTGGAAAAGTCTTTTTTGAGATTTACTCTGCGTGCCAAACCAGGTTTGGTCCCTTCGTTCGTTTTGTCTTTAGGGGGGTTCACTGCTGAAGCCCGCCTCCGGCTCCAGCGTTTCTGGCAGGGCAGGAAGTGCCTGAAACGCCTGTGCTTAATCCCCTTGGTTTTAGGAATGCACCCAAAGGTGATTGGCCGGCTGGCTGTTCTTGGAGGACAGCCACCCTGCTGTGTGAGTGAGAGCTAGGCTGCGAATGAATGGGAGAAGCCTGCATAAAAGGCAAGGCTTTTTGCTTGGAAGGCAGAGTCGACCACTGGACAAAGGAATACGAAGAAGAGACGCTTGCTGCATCTCCTGGACCGTTGGTTTGCCCGGTGAAGCCCTGCTGCATTTCTAAAGCGCTGAATTCGCCTCGACTAGAGAAGCCCTGCAACGGACGACTTCTCCCCTTGGGTTGGTGGGACCAATTCGACCCCAAAGCAAACTCGTCTGGACATCCTCTCGGAGCTGGCTGTACTTCCATTGCTGACTGCAGGAACCGATTGCCAGGGAGAGGAACACCAGAATCGAGTGTGTCGTTTTGAAGTCGGACCCAAGCTCCAGGAAGATCCTCCGTAATCCCATGAAGCAGGACTGACCAAGGCTTAGCCCCCTCAACAGAGTGCTGGACCCCAGATGCGAGGAAAGTCCATAAAGGTATCCGAGAACCACGGTGGTGCTGTTTGCCTGAGCCGTGAGGAGCTGAAACTACAAAGTGCTGCTGATCTGAAGTTTGCCCATTGCTGCTGCTGACCTTCAATTCGTAGTGCAGGAGTCCCAAGACGTCCTCCCTCTTGTCCCCAAGACTGAGGCCCAGGAACACAGGATCTGCAAACCTACAACTGGAACAGAAGCCAGCTGGAACCAATTTCTTCAAACCAAAGTTACTGTAAAACTAAGGGGTTGCTTACCTCTTGTTGTGTAGCCTTGTTAGCTCTCAGTTGAGACTTGTCTTGGTTGCCTTTGCAGATTTCTTTGCAGCTTTGCCCCTCACAAGCCTCCCAGCTTGTGGCCCTACAGTGATTTCATTTCTACAAACATTTCTAAAACATAGCACAAGAATTTTTATCTACCTGTAAGAAGTGCTTCAGTTCACCTAGACTTTTGCTCAACTAGCAATGACTGTCCTGGCTCCCTGAAATACTCTTCTTACCTCTGATTTTGTGCTTTAACCCTCAACAAAAGTCACAAATTAGATAACCCGTGTAACTGGGAAAGGGTTACTTTACTTTGCATTGGAGGGTTCAAAAAGTACTTATCTGCTGAAGAATATTTGTTACCATTGTTTTATTCCCTCATCTCTTCCGTTTGACACTAATCTCAGTATTGCTCTAAATGTACCAGTGATGTATAAATGTCCACAGTTTTTTAGTTATTTAAGTAACCTCAGGGTGTAGGGAGTGTTTGTGTCATCCCAAATGGGTATCTACTGAGTTATTGAAACTGAGAGTTTGTAGTTTTGAAGTTTATTATTGTTGCATATTTTTGCTCCCTTCTAAAGAAGGCTTAATAAATATTTGTTTAATCAAGAAACCTTGAGAGTAAGTGTTTATTTGGATACTTGTCGCTGTGAATGTCTTTGTAATAATCCTGCAGCTCACATTGACCCCTCTTGAGATAAGCCTGGCTGCTCATTCACTCTACCAACTTGTGTAGTGCATGCTTATTCCAAGGGTTGGGTTAACATTTGCCAAGAGTACAAGGCTGGTGTGGTCTCCACAGGATTAGTACATACAATCTTGCCTAACAGCCGTGCCACCGCGCGCATCTACATTTAAAGGGGAAGATGATTTTTTTCTTCTGAAAAAGGTTGCGTCTCCCGTCCCTAGCCAAGGACGCCATACAGTAAGGAGGAAAGGGGACTATGGACTAGGAGTACGTTAGTCACTACAGTGAGTACCTTCTAATTAATTTAACTTTGGTAAATAGGTTCTAATAGTCCAGGCTAACCACTTGATGCTAGGCTATGCATAGCATTCAAGTCTACAACAAATATAAACTGATAAGACTATTACTGGTTAGTAAGCTTTGTCTTAATTTTTATATGCATGTCACTGTTAAATTGTATAATCAAAATGTTTCTCTTTTCATGTGATTTACAGACAGATGGTGGCAGTAAAGCAATCTTCTCAAAAGTGATGGTAATTACACGTAAGTTATTTGACAAATTCACTTGACTGTCTTTACATATAGTTGCTCCTATCTCCCTCCATTCTCCAACCGTTCCTTACCTTTACTTGTTAGTGTTATTTTTGTCCTACTCCCCCCACTCAGCTGACATCCATTCTGTGGGCTGAAAACCTATCTTGTTCTCATGTGGATTTATTTTCACCTCAGACAATCAAGACTCTTGCACGCCTTACCTGACCAGACATCTTCCCTCTCTATAACCTCATACCTTTGGGAATTTACCATTTTTGTATAAAATAGCTACTCTTCTACTGACCCTAAAAAACCTCTCTGACCTCAATAATGCTTCTAACTGTTGTCCTGTCTCCTTCCTCACAAACTACTCTGAAATTTGCGAACATGTAGTGTTTTACAATACTGTTACTTACCCAGAGACCAAGAGACTTTTTGACCCTCTCTAATCTAGGCTCCTCATCTGTCTCTTAAGGCAGATAGCACTCATATACGTCATATCTCTAATTTCCTCACCGCTCTGAACTCCTCTATTCTCATCCACCCTGATCTCCCTTCTGCCTTTGACATATTTAATCACCCCTCTCTTCTATTTGGATAAGCTCTGAACTAGAATGTCTCCTACCTACCAGATGGGCTAATCTCCCTCTACTGAAACACTTAGACGTCCTCTTCCGTCCCATTAGACCTTTTCAAGGCTATGTTCTTGGCCCACTTCCCTTAATACTTTTGAGCTCCTCTCTTAGCTCAACTAATTCCTTCTTTTGGCTTCCCCCATCGCTTTTTCACCATTAACACAAATCTTCTCCTTCCCATCCTTCACATTTGGTTTATCTTACTGCATAGCTCTCTCTCTGCTAGCCCTCACTGTTAGCTATCTGTGCCACATACTCTGTTTTTCAATCATGCACCTTCCAGCTCTCAACATCCCACCTCTTTTCACCTTGCAATTATTTCTTCACTCCCTATCCCACAAGGCTTGCAACCTGGGCAATCATCACTACTACAATTTTAAACTTACCAAATATAAAAATGATTCTGCCCCACCCCGCCTACCACTCTTAGAATCTTGATTTCCTTTCCCATTCTCAGCCCACTTGACTACTGCTCTAGCTCGTCCTTGGTCTTGCACGCTTGCAACTCACATGCTCTGCTACCTCCCCATTCCTCTCCCAATGCCCACTGTCTTTAAGCGGGATGATTCTGTGTATGCCTGGTCTCTCTTCAAATTCCTCCTTCTTGTATTCAAATCCATTCATGGGCTACTCCCCCATTATTCTACTTGGCATACCCAGTCTTATTTTACTCCCCACTTCACACTCAATCCCAATTAATTGTCAGTGTGTTTGTTCCATTCCCCCCCGCACTGCCTCGCTCTCCTTCTCTCTACCACTCGAATTACCGTCCCTATGGCATTAAGAACACTGCCACTGCACAGGCTTTCAGTTGTGAAATCGCAAAGACCCTGCTAGCCTCTTAGAGTTACCAGAAACCTATCACACGGTCACCCCTCCCTGCTTATTCCCAATATTGCAAAAGAGGGCACACAAGTATACATAATTGTAAATCATGTATAAAAATATCCTATTGTGAGTTTGACTGCTCCAATCCATATTCCCTTTTTTACTTTGCTTTTCCACAACCTATTTAAAATCTTGCTTGCCAATTTAGTAGCTGTTTTACTTATGTACGATCTTTCTGATCGAAGCACTTGCCTTGATCAATAGTAAGGCCATACATAAGTTGCCATTTACTTTATTATCCTGTTTCCTTATGTATTGATTAAGATAGTCATGTTGGGTTTTAGTATTTTGTGCTAATTGAAAGTGCTGCCAATATCGATGGCTTTGTATACCATATCTTGGAAATATTTTGTGTTATTCAGAGCTCTTGCCCAACTGGCCAAGTGGTGCAATAGTGGTCTCTATAGACTTGTATTAAATGAAAACCAACCTATCTATGCCTAACTCTAAGTGGAATTCCCTACCTACACTAAGGAAACTAGGGTGCTCATCAAGAAGTCTGTGCGAGTCAAAACATGAAGGCGCCATCCCAGTCACAAAGGCCATCTATCCCTGTCGCTACAATGAAACACCATAAAGTCAACTACTGTTCATAATCTAGGAGAATGACTCCCTTCTCGTGGATGTAAAGCATCCAAATGCCTCATGTTTTTCAAAGCAAAGGTTGCACAAAAGTTCTGGGGTCTCCGTAACCCAACAAAAAGTCAATTATCCACGTAAAGTTGTCGTCGGCCCAGGAGAAAGAATGACACCCTTCTCCTTGTCAGTTCCCCAATGTCTTTCTCAATTATTATTAAGGTTTGTGGCTCCCTTAGGTATGTGTTCAGTCTCTAGGTTTTTTACAATTCCTGATCTGCCCCACTGGGATGATGAAGCTGTTCCACGTGTTCCTCTAGACTCCCCAGTACCACCCTCCTGTGGGACTGGCCAGGGAACTGTATCACACAAATGGTTAACTGTCTTCTCTGTTTCTTTATGGCTTATACTCGGAGTTCTTGAAACAAAATGAACTAAAGACAAAAATAAATTGCTCGTATAAATTGCAAAAATAAAGTAATATAAATCGGTCAGAACATAAGGATAACACTCAAGGCTAAAGATAGCAAATATGACGCCTTTGGCAATTTCTTTCAATAGTTTTACGTCTGGGTCTGTTGTATCCAGTTGGCTACAGCCATGTAGCCCAAAACTAGCCTATTTACTTAGTGTTTTGTCTATTTTCTTATGAATACATTTATGCAATCAAAAGTTAGCTTTGAGTGGGGTTTTGATGCACATTATATTGTTACAGATAATATGGGATTACTTACAGTGTACATCACAACATAAGATTAGTCCACATTGTAACTTATCACCATTTAATTTTAGCCTTATTATAACTTGACATTTTCAAATCTGAACCAAAGTCTTATAACATGAATGTTTTAGTACTTCCAGTGAGCCCATAATTTGTGTCATTTTGGCATGATTTGATTTAAATACTTGTTAGGTTTAATTCTTGCTATGTCCAACACCATATCTACATCTCCCGTGACTTCACAACACGGGACATGTGGGAGTATGGGCGGGCCCACAGTGGGCCGTTTCACATGATCTATGAGAAATTGGTTCATGCAATTTCTCAAATATACACACTGTTGTACTTTGGGCATGTATGTTCATAATGTTGTGATTTTTAGGGTATACTCAGTCCACATTGGTTGCCGTTCCCGTGCGCTCTGTCCCCAGGACGTGCGGTGGACGTGACGTCACTGCGTACGCGTGACTACGCGTTGCCTAGCAACAGCGGCGAGAGAATAAACAGTACAGCATCGCTCGAGCCACAAGCTTTTTCCAACCTGTTGCCTAGAGACCGAGACGCGAACTGTGGTTGTTAAGACCACATGCCTCACAAATCGTGCATTAGACAAACTTTTCGATAATAGCGGGTGTTAGGGAGAATTCTCAGAAATGTGCAAATTCCCTCCACCTTAGAGACCCCCAGCAACTTTGCTGGATTTTGAGGACTTGATTGTTTTTTACATGGAGAGAGTGAGGCCCTTCTTTTCCCACTCTCTCATGTATTTTAATGTGATTTTTTTTAACTCTGTGTTTCGTTTGGTTGTGGAGTCTGACAAACTCCATAGGCATCATCTTATACATTATGTCACACTGCACCTTCGGGGCAGTGGCACAGGGAAGTCTTTCAGATTTCCCAAAGGTGTAAATACCTTCTCTGGGATATACTACTGTTTCCCAGAGCAGTAAAGTGAAATTGACTTTACTTACATTTGTAACTTTCTAGACCCAGCACACACTAACTTACAATAAGGTGCTGGAGGGGTTACTTAGTATTCCCTTTGTCTAGTTTCTCATGTAACAATTTTATGTTACCCTTTCCTCACGGAGTGGCTGTTGGCAGTGGTATACTTTTAACTAACGTGGTGTGTATTTACCACGGGCTGCGTTCACACCTGCAGTAAAGCACCCAAGGGTGCCATTTATGTCAAAATGGCCCCAATCATCTTTTTTCGCCATTTCTTTGTGGAATGGTCCTTCTTGGAATTTACTCTGTGTGCCAAACAAGGTTTGGTCCCTTTGTTCTCTTTGCCTTTGGCGGGATTCACAAGTGAAGCCTGCCTCTGGCTCCAGGGTGTCTGGTGGTGGCAGGAAGTGAGGCAGGTGCCCGAAACTCCGTGCTTCGTCTCCTAGGAGACCCAAATGAACTTGGTAGTGATTGGCCAACTACTGTCCGGCAAGGACAGCCACCCTGCTGGGGGAGTGGCAGCTAGGCTGCAATGAATGGGAGAAACCTGAATAAAAGGCGAGGCTTTTGGCTTGGAAGGCAGAGTCGACCACTGGACAAAGGAACCGAAGAACTTGAAGAGGACGCCTGTGGCAACTCCTGGATCGTTTGGTTTGCCCGATGAAGCCCTGCTGTGCTGAAACTCCAAATTCGTATCAACAGAGAAGCCCCTGCAAGGACGACTTCTCCCCTTGAGTTGGTGGGACCAATCAACTCCAAAGTAATCCACCTGCACATCTTCTCGGAGCTGGATGAATTTCCACAGAGTTGCTGCTGGAAACCGAATAGCCAGGGAGAGGAACACCAGATTATGTGCGTTGCTTTTAAGTTGGCCAAGAGCTCCTGGAAGATCCTCTGGACTCCCAATAAACACGACAGACCGAGCCTGATCCCCCTCAACAGAGTGCGGGACCCCAGAAGCAAGGAAAGTCCATCTCAACAGCCAGAAACCGCTGTCTTGCTATTTGCGGTAGTCACGAGGAGCTGAAACACTGAAGTGCCATTTGTTTGCAGATTGTCGGTTGCGAGCGGTGACCGTCCCATTGCAGTGCAAGCGTCCCCAGAAGTCCTCCCTGTTGTCCCCACGACTGAGGCCCAGGAACAGTGAGATCTGCAGAGCTGCAGAGGAACAGGCGTAATCTGCTGCACTTTTTCTTCAATCCAAAGGTACTGTAAAGTCTGAGAGAACTTACCTCTTATAGTAGAGTTGCTTGCATCATCTACTTGTCAGAAGCCCAAATAGCTTGTGGCCCTACATTGATTCTTATTTTCTTCAAAGACTTCTAAAACATTGTGCAAATACTTATATACTTCCCTACCAGAAGTGCTTCTGCTCATATAAACTTTTGCCCATTGACTTTGGCTTAACCTGTTACACTGAATGACTCTGCTTAGGGGATCCAAAAGTATGTGCCTGCTTAAGAATACTTGTGATCTCTTGTTTGTTCTAATAACCTTCTACTTTGACCAAGTTCCAAGAGTATTCTAAATGCAAACCGTAAGATATTAATGTCCCCAGCACCCTAGCTATTGTAGTCACCTGAGGGTGTAGGTTGTGACTGTGGGCCATCCCAAAAGGATCTTTACTGATTTAGAAACTAAGAGTGTGTAGTTTTTTAGTGTATTTGTGCGTTGCTTTAATATTGCTCCCTTCTGAAGAAGGCTTATTCTAACTGACTGATGAATACATTAATAATTGTTTATTCAAGTAAACTTGTGTGTGTGTGTTTATTTGAATACTAGTCCCTGTGAATCTCTAACTCCCCTACAGCTCACATTGACCCCTCTTGAGATAAGCTTGGTTGCTCAACACGCTACAAACCTGTGTAGTACAGACTTATTCCAAAGGTTGGGTTCCTATTGCCAGGAGGTCAGGGTTGTTGTAGTGCACCCAAAGGGTACTGCATACAATCTTGCCTAACAGCGGGTTACTCTGTCAGCTATTTTTCTTTTCTTCCATTTAGCAACAGCTAGAGATGGGCTTTCCCATATAGTCACTTGAATGGCTGTATGCTCCCAGTTAAAAATCAGTTTACATGATATAGATACATTTAATCACTTTTTCTACCGTTGAATATAGATCCATACCACATGGTACAAACGTTGTTATTGTTTTTGTCATGTTTTTGTTTCTCTGCAGACACTTTAAGTCTTTTACACAGCAAGGTAAATGATTAGTTTTCTATCTACATAGTGGGTTTAAGTACCAAGGACGAGCTTGCTCACCCTTTTTGCATAGACTTTCATAACAGCCTGGCACTTAAGGGGATTAAAGCCCTCATGGATGAGTTTCCTATGAATGATGAATCTTTGTTTTGACTCTGGTTTTTCTAACTTTTTCATTCTCCATTTTGTATCAACTGTTTGGTGTTATCGACAACTGTGGGATATGTATTTGAACAAATAATGTTTGATTTATCTTTATTTATTACATCTTGGCATAATGTTATGTTTATATTGTCCATCCCAGGTTACGCACTCGGTTCCGAAATGCATTGGCAATTGTATTTGGACAGGCACTTCAGATACAACACTGCCTTTCATGAAATTAAATGGGACATTTTTACATTGAGATTTATGCACTGTTATTTCGAAAACCTGGTGAACATTACTTGAACATTTAGAAAACATTTTCAAGGGCATAGCGTGAGGGTATTACGAGCTAGGAAATCTTTCCCACAGAAGGCCCACACTGAGGCCCAGCAGAACTTCCTGACTCTTCGTCCTGCTATCACGTACATGGAAGATTTGGGCTTGACAACGTCACGCTGGAGGCGAATGCCCAGGAGGGCTCTCCTGACGACCCACGAGTAAGGTAACCCTAGCTGGGCTACATGTTGTCTTTCCACCACTCTGACCAATAATTTCCTACAAATTGGTCTGTTCTGCCCGCATCGCTGAAACAACTGCATTATTCATACCATTGCCTTTCCAAATGTGCCAACTCCTGTATGAGCACAATTTCACCTATAACTCGGATCTTGCTAATTTGCTTTGTTTGATAAGTAATATCGGCTCCATTTGAAAATGGCCACCGAATACTAGAATCTTGGATGGCCTTCTCGCTTCCTGCACTACCTCGCTGATGCCATCCAATTGGTGCCTATTCCAACCAAGGCAACCAATAGGGAGCCGACAAGTGAACGCCGGCCTCCCACAGAAGACCCACACTCAAGGCCCCTGGCTGTCGGAGGCGGACGCGGCTTGTGCAATGTTTACTGTGTAGAGTCTATACAGTAAGTCATTCCCCACAACCACCGGTTACACTATGTGGTTCCCCCAGTAACTTCAAGCTCTTCACATGGTGCCTACCGAACTACGACCATTTATCACTACGTTTAACACCCGCCTCCTGCTTCGCACAAGTGTCCATTCTTGCCTACAGTGCCTCAGCAGGCCAGCCATCCAACCCTGTTGTGCACACCCTTTCCAACCGTTATTTCTGATCCGCCATCCGACTTGGCTCAGTAACATTTCTCGCATGCACCAACACTACTGCAGGCATTATCATGCCATCATTCGTCACCTCTATCCCAATATCACGCTCAAACAAATGACTTTGCACTGCCCCCCTACTCTAATACCAATTGTTGGACCCCCACTATTAGCTATGATTCTGGACTGATGCACCTGAATAACCACCAAAACTGCAGAGTACCGTTTTGCATGGGAAACTTGTGAGTGCTGTGCACACCGCATCTACTGTCCACTGCCTTACTAGATTGAATATTGTATCTACTGCCCATTGCTTGACCAGATTGAGTACCGGATCTAATGTACCATCTTGCCTACCTGTAGGAAATTGCTGCATCTGCCCAACTGCCTGATTTAGATGGAATACTGCACCTACTGCCGACCTCTTGAGATACATAATAATGCACCTGCCCAGTGCCATACCAATCATAGTCACAACTAGCCTAATACCAATACTAATCATGGCCACTTTCAGCCTAAGGGATCTGCCCTGCTCATTTGGTTCTATTACCTATGTAGAGAACGGCCTCGCCGACTATTCTGTGCACGTCACTATCCTCTCCCCTGCCCAACCCCGTTCCTTCCCAAAGTGAGCCACTTCCTTGCATCTACACCTGCCAGTCCAGAAAAAATAGATACCCCTCAATAATGGGGGCAGTGTATTTTGTTGGCCGAAGACCAACCGCCTCATGTGTTTGGTATTAGAAATACAGATCCATAAACTTGACTAAAGTGCGGCCATTTTGATGTGATTAAAATCACCATTTTGTTTTTAATTTCGCCTCTTGCCTTATGTTGAAACTGCTTTGCTGAAAGCTTATTCTGCTCCACTATTGCATTATTGTTCATGCATAGAGCAAGGCCACAAGATACTTGTTTGAAACATAACGCTGGCGACCCAGACAGCAATGCCCGGTCTCCTCCCTCACAAGTCCTTGGAAGTAAGCAACAAGGCATTTAATCATTACACAGGTGCCAGCTAGTCTCGCTCATGCGGTAGAAACGAACAATTAATGGCTTGATTTATGTTCTTCTTTGCGGCCCCCCTTCCCTGAGCCCTGGAGAGCGAGTTGACCCCTAGTACACGAATAGAAACTAGAAGATAGCGAGGCCTGGAATGTGTCTCTCCCCTGCACGCAGTTTGCTTGCAAGAACATGAGCAATGTGTTCTGTAAAACAAAGAATTATGTCTGCAGGCTCGCCAAATTGCAAACTGTTGCTAAAATGAATGTCTGAAGGTGTCATACTCTTCACAATTGTCAATCATCGAACCCAATTCAAACAAAATACATTATGGACGGTATTGAATATGTTACCGCTGATTGTGAGATGCCCATTTTGTATATATTTAACTGTTGTACAATGTTCGCTCTCTTGCGTCCCTCTGGGTCTGGAGACACACGTCGCAGGGTGTGAGACCCAGTTGGCCAACTGAGACTATTTGCTTTGCAATAAACCCTTGCTTTTGGGAATACAACCTCGTGTGTGGCTTATCAGTTCGTGTGTGGTGATTGTGCCTTTTTTCCATATGCGAGGGTCCCTTACGGGCTACATCACACCCCCTCCCCAGACCACCAACTCAAGAGACTAAAGAGAGATATTGGGTCCCATTGCCCCTATCAGAGCCCAACCCACACAACCTATCATTGGTCCCATAAGGAAACGTAGACTATCGTCTCGAACTGGTCATCACTATACTCACAGGACTATGACTGCCCACACACTGCCTACTAAACTATCTACCAGGCAAACCTCCCTTAAACAGTAGATTTTGGATGCTCCAGCCCTGCTGCTGCCAATGCAAACCAATAGAACATCCCCTCCCACAAGGCCGTCCCCTCCCGTCCAAACAACTGCCAAACCTATCTAGAAATAAGTTTTAAAAACCATTAACACTCGCACTAAAAAAAACTAGAGGACATTGACTCAGCGATATACTTGAAAGGTGCCCTTATCAATCCAAGATCAATTACAGCTCACGCCCTAGACATAGCAGGCCTCATCAAAGTCCATGACCTAGACATACTGGCAATCACGGAAACCTGGCTCCACATGGCCTCATGTCGCTCCCTTTCACTAGTTATCCCTGAGGGATACACAATATATAGGAAGGACAGAACAACCTTTTAAAGGAGGCAGAGTAGCTCTTATAGCTAAAAATACTTTGCACATTAGAATATCCGGAGACCCATCCATGACCTTGGGCGAAGTAATCACCTTGAAAGTCGAACTCACCCACACCTGTACTTGCACTTTACACATTGTATATAGACCCCCAGGACCCCATCAACCTTCGAAGAAGACATTACCTCTCTCCTAGCTCTCAAAATGAAACCACAATCCAAAGCTATCATCCTAGGTGAGTTGAACCTTGGCCTGAAAGATCCTTCTGACACTCACGCAGGCTTCCTTGCCGACTCCATGAAAGCCCAAAGCTGCTCCTATCGCATAGGCACGGCCACCCACGAAAAAGGTTGCGCCTTGGATTGCTGATATTGACTGCGCAACGGACATCCTATCTAATACCACGTCATCATGGTCCGACCACAAAACCATAAGTTTCTCCTCCACCATAACATCCAAACGTACCAAAGCACCCTTACCTACACCTACGCCACCATCCAGAAGTTCAAAAAACATCAATTGTGACAACATACACCCCCTCCTAGCACCCTTAACAAATTCCACCTACTTGAAAGATGACCCATCGTCACTAGACAATCTATATAATAAAACTACGCTAACAGCCATGGACAAAGTTGCACCTCTGAAATCTAAGAAAATGAAACCTAAAGTTCATACCAATACATGGTTCACATCAGACTTACAAACGTTGCACGTGACCAAAAGGTCAGCCGAATGCGACTGGTGGATATTCCCAACACTGACAAACAAAGCCATCTTTCAGTCTCTAGCTAACAATTATAAGGAAGCCATCACCAAAGCTAAAAGCAATCTATACAGTACTAGAATCCAGAATGCCTAATCACTCCCTAGGGAGTTATTCACCATCCTCTGCGATCTGGAATCACTTGCCCGAGCCCCTGACCACTCTATAATAGACCAGCTATGGTGTACTTATGTTAAAGCGCTAGCAGACAAAATTACCCTCCTTCAAAGCAAAATTGAAATAATAAAATCCAAACTCAACTTTCACCCTGTCCACCGATCTACACAAGTAACTCTAGAACCACCCATCTTTAACACATTTTTGTTTAGACCAGTGACCACAGCAGAAACTATTGATATCGTTAAAGGGCTAAAACCGTTGTTGGGCATAATTGTATGCACTACCCTCTGGGACGACCGCATACAATTAGGACTACAGGTGTAAGCAAAACCAACCTTTGGTATAAGTCTGTACTACACAGTTTTTGATAGCGAGCTGAGCAGTCAGGCTGATCTCAAGAGGGAATGTGAGCAGTACAAAGGATGTTACACAGAGGTCTTACAATCACAGTGGTTCAAGTAGACACTTACACTCAAGGTTTCTTGGTAAAACTCTTATTCATTTATTACACAGTCATTTAGAAAACATTCACTAGAAGGAGGCAACTTAATATGATACACAAACACACTTCAGTACCAAACCAATATGTGTCCGAGTAAATTAGGCTCCCCTGAAATAGGAGCAAAATGGCGTTTGTCACTTTAAATAGGAGTACAAAGGCACAAGTTAATAAAATAGATCACAAATACTTTCTTAGGCAGTGCAAATAGTTTTAGTTCACTAGAGGACTCGATTCAGTTCAATAGGCCTAGGCCTGTAGTAAACGGTAAAGTCTTTGCCAAAGTTCTCAGAAGTAGTTTTTATGAAAAAAGAATCTTATGTTGGGTCACAAGCTGATTAGGCCTGCAAGTTGGGAAAGTTTCACAAACTTTCACAGTGAGAGGTAGGTTCTCTCATTCGGGTTGGCACAGTACCTTAATATGAAGAAAAGATGCAGCTGAAGACGTTGGTTCCTGCCAGTTCCTGCAGATCTCACTGTTCCTGAGCCTCAGTCTTGGGGACAAGGACGATGTCGGGGGACTCCTGCACTGCACAGGGCCTGGTCAAACAAGATGGCGAATGGAAGATCTTCGGTTAGAGTAGCTGTAGTCAAGCACACAAGCTGGCGTCCTTCCCCCTGCTTAAACCTAACCAGCTCCGAGAATGGTATCCAGATGGCTTATGAGTTGATTGGTCCCACCAACTCAAAAGGGTGAAGTCGTCCTTGAAGGGTCTTCTCTGTCGAGATGAACTTGGCAATTCGGCCCTGCAGCAGGGCTTCACCGGGCAAACCAACGGCCCAGGAGTTGCAGCAGCCTTCCTCTTCCAGCTCGTCTTCGGTTCTTTCGTTCCAGTGGTCGACTCTGTCTTCCAAGCCAAGAGACTCGCTTTTTTAACAGTTTTCTCCCTTTCATTCCAGCCTAGCTGTCACTCACCCAGCAGGGTGGCTGGCCTTGCTGAACAGTCAGCCAGTCAATAACGCCAGAGTGCATTTGGGTCTCTTAGGAGACTAAGGACGGGCAGTTTCGGGCACCTCCCTCACTTCCTGCCCACTCCAGACATTCAGGCACCAGAGGCGGTCTTCAGTCCTGAAGCCCGCCCAATGCGTAAGAACAAAGGGACCAAACCTGGTTTGGCGTGCAGAAACAAACTCTAGAAGCACCTTTCCAAAAAGAAACAGCAAAAAAAGACTAGGACCTGTTTAAACAAAGTGGCTTAAGGCGCCATCGGGAAAAGATCACCTTGGGCTTGCACCACCATTTGCATGTCCATGGTGCGGGAGGGAATGACTTGATCTTGCAGATTAGCGGAATTGGTTACCAAGCTATCTGACTCTGTTTCATAATGTTGTGTTTAAAAGAATGTATTGTTATCGTTAAGAGTGATTTTCAGAATCTGCCCTGTGACAGATTGAGAGGCCCACTATTCTGGCAAACAGTGAAAGACCCTGTCTAACCAAACTGTCAAAGTAGTGTGACATAGTAGTGCGTCTTACATTTAGGAGAGTGTGAGAGTAGTGAAGGGTTCTGCTAAGCACACACAGAGTTCTCCTAATAATAAATGTTGGGCAGAATGTATAAAGATACAGTTCTATTTGTTTAGGCCTTGGACAACTCGTCACTTAAAATAATAGAACTTTGCAGTGTAGCAAAGTAAGTGAAGAAAAGACAAGGTAATAACCCAGGCTGAGAAGTAATACGTGAAAAGAAAGTCAGGGTTTGAAATTGAGGGACGCAGGGAGCTGTTGAGCTACTGCTTTTAGCTCAGAAGAGCTTGGTTAGTTTGACATCTACAGCTACTTAGCGCGAAGTTTGGCTCCCAGGCCAAATGATGCTAAACACACCTATGTGAATTTAGCATTACGACACATCTATACAACATTTTTAAAGCTTACGGGATCTTAATTAATGGACTAAATGATAGATCCTTTTCCACGTAAGATGCAAACCTATGTGATTTATTTATTTATAATAAATGCTGTGGCCAAAATACCAAATTCATTTTCCCACACAAATTGCAATGCACCTATATGCTGGTTGAGACACCATGCAACCCCCAATTACTCCCCTTACAATATTTATTACCTACCCTTCACCCCCCAACACAAATGTGTTGAAATGCGAATTTCAAAGTTCTGCTTTTTCGTCTGCAATATTTTTGTCCACGAAATAATAATGGGGTGACCGAGGAAGTTAGATTGCTGTAACTCTATGTACTAGCTCCTCGTTTCCCATTGGTAGCTCTTGGTCATTGGTTAATGCTGGATACCCAGGAGCTGCGTTTAGCTCCTGCTAATCAAATCTTAATTTTGGTCCCTGAAAATACGTTGGATCCCTGCTGAACCGACTCACCACTTGCCGACGACCGAGAAGATCTCCCGGCTGGAGAGGCTTCTTCCCCTGACTGGTGGGCATTCGTTTTACCTTATTTCTTCGCACCCCCGACCGGTTTGTGGTCGAACTGTCCGTGCCAAGCACCCCGGTGGCCGGATAGCCACTCACCACTGAACCACGAATCAACAGACCGCTCCTTGTACCTGAGAAAGTCCGCAGCTGGTCTCTTCCCTGGCAGTGCAACGGACTCCTGTCTTCCTCCACAACGAGATCCTCTCTTCCCCCGGACGAAGCACCGACTTGCACCCGCTGCCAGGAACAACTGCCCCTGCTGGAGCGTTCTCACCACTTTAAGGTACCGTGTCCGCCAGGCCTCCCTTTTTAAAGATTGCAACAAGGTAATAATAACTCCTTAACCTTCTGGACTGGGCTGGCCGCCTTGACCCTCTAACTGGTCCCTTTCTCTGATCCAACTCCTTTTTGAACCATTACAAGACTTTTGTGCACTGCAACCGTGTGACCTTGGACACATTTCGTTTCAATCCCCTTAAAGCGGATCCAGCCTACTGACTCTGAATTCACGGTTTTACTTTGCCTCCTCGCTTGCTATGTTCTTGTAAAAGTGTTGGGATCTGTTTCAATTTGTTCTCTGCTTTTCTCTCCCTTTTAAAACAAATTATTAGAGTGCCATCTATGTTAAGCGCTTACCGCTGTCTGAAAATAAGTGGGGCTTTACTTAAGACTTGTCTAATATTCTTTAAGGGAGTGTATATCTTTTAGTGATCGTGTTTTTGAATTGCTTACTATTAATGCCTGTGTGTTTTTCTAGATGTGGTTTTAAATCAATAATTATATCTCTTTTACACCAAGCCCTGGTCAGTGTTTACTTGTTCTATTGCGTTCTCTTGACCTATTGTGAATACTCTGTATACTGCCTAACTCTTCTTGAGGGAAGTCTGACTGCTCAGCCACAGCTACCAAGTGAATCTGTGTGGTACAGACTGCCACCAAGTGGGTTTACTGCCAAGCACCTGTAGTCCTAAATCTTTTGCAGTGGTCCCAGAGGGAACTGCACAGGTTTCTGCCTAACAACCACCACCGCTGCCCATGCCTCTGGTAACTCCGGTTGCAGCACCTACACCTACAGTTCCAGCGCCTGGGCCATCACCAGCCTACGGACTCAGTGTCCCCTTTTAACGCAGGTGACCAGCAGGACATGTCTTCTTCGGCGAGGGCATTTCATGATAGAATCGCAGGCCTGGAGGAATACCTGGGCATCCCTCTTCCCCAGAAGGAGCTGCCGGAGTCTGGGGTACTGGCGGAAGTACTCGCCATCAAGGCGGAATCAAGATCTGGCATCCCGTTGCAGAAAGATGTGGAGGCTCTCGCTAAGGTCTGGCTGAAGCCTCACTCCACTCAATAAATGAAAGGCTAGATACAAAATTCAGGCAGATGGAGGATGACACTTTGCTCTGGTCAGTACACACCCAGCCACTGTTGTCAATCATTGCGGCAGCGTATTTGAACGCCAAGCCTCAGACCTCTTCGAGCACGTCAACTTAAGCACTCCTGGACAAGGAAGAAAAAATGCTCGAGGTCTATGGGAAGAAGGTGTACGAATGCAGGGCTCCACCTCAGACAGGCCAACACTGATGCCATACTGGTGGCTCCAAATCATTGGCTTTGGAGTGAAATTGCAGACTTCCTCCCGGATATTGCAGCCGACAAACAAGCCTCATTCAAGGCATGACTCGGCGAAGCAAAACAAGTGGCACAGGTTATCATGGAAGCCACAGTAGCACACACAGATATCGCTAGCCGGGCAATCTCCGTGGCAGCAGACATGTGACGGATGGCCTGGCTTAAAACAACCAAGTTCAACCCTGACGTTCAGGACAGAATCCTAGACCTGACTTTCAAGGGTGGCGACTTGTTCCATTCTGCCATGGACGAGGAACTAGAGAAGAGCAGTTTGCAGACGGCCAAATCACTAGTTATTCTCACCAAACCAGCAGCCAAAACCTTCGCACAGGGGCACTCTCGCTCAGAGGGCAGTCCTTTGGCGGTTTCTGGGGTTTCCAGGCCGCTGGGCCAGGTAACTGGACAGGTCGCCCAGCCAACATAGGCGAAAACACCAGAAGTCTTCGCACAAGGGCTTCTTTGAGTCCCCCTCCCAGTCATTTGCCTCCGACCCAAAGAAGCAATGATGGCTCGTTTCAGATCCATAGCACTCCATTCGGGGGCAGGTTGGTCCTGCACAGTCCAGCTTGGTGCGCACACTTTACGGGCTCGTGGGTGATTCCAGTAGTCTCCTCAGGCTTTCGGCTTCCCCTACCATCCCCTCTGCCAACCCCTCTCACAGATTGGGACTCCTTCACTCTAAGCAGAGATATGTTCACTTGTGGAGAGTGAGGCGGTGGAGGAGGTGCCTCTCCCTCAGCAGGGCCAGGGCTTTTACTCCTGCATCTTTGCTATTCAAAAGAAGAACCAGGCGGGCCTGCGAGTGGTCCTAGATCTTTCCTGCCCAAATCTGTGGCTATCTCTGCAGAAGTTCAAAATGGTGACACAAGCTCTTGTAGCAGAGGTGCTGTGTGGGGGGACTCCACATGCTTCCTGGATCTGAAAGACGCATATTTACACGTCCCCATAGTGCAGTCGCATTGATCCTTCCTTAGGTTCTGGGTCATGGGGTTGTAATTTCAATACAAGGTGCTGCCATTCGGCCTGAATTCAGCACAGAGGGTATTCACAAGACTGATGAACGCGGGGCGGCCCTGCCCAGGTCTGAGGAATTCCATGTATCTCCTTACCTTGACGATTGGTTAGTCTGAGGAGATCCCCGGAGCAGGTTAGGTACTCAGCGGCCAGACTCATGACTACACTCTACGAAATGGGGTTCTCAATCAACTTCCAGAAGTCTCAGCTCTACCCTACACAAACACTGATGCTTTTGAGGCTGCTGTGGGATACGCAGACGCAGAAGATGTTCCCCACAGCGGAGAAGGTGGCGACTATCACATTTTCTGTTGCTCACTTCCTCAGCAGAACAGTAACTACCACCTTGTGGTACCAGCACCTGTTGGGAATACTGGTGGCATGCCTCCTGGCTATCCCTTACACCAGGTTGCGAATGAGGATGCTGCAGCTGCATTTTTCGGCATCCTGGGATCAGGAGTCAGGCCATCAAGGAGCCCCTGTCACTATACCCACACACCTACGGCAAGACATCAAATGGTGGGGGCAGGATACAAGCCTCATTGTGGGCATGCCATTCAGACTGCCGCCAGTGGATCATACCAGAACTAAAGATTCCTCACTCCGGGTGGGCGGCTACACTGGGGCACATTCCGTACATGGTTTGTGGTCCAGGAGCGACCAACAAAATCACATCAACTGGCTGGAAATTATGGACATTTGGCTCACACTCGAGGCATTTCTTCCATTAATCAGGAGCAGTGCAGTTTGAATTTGAACGGACAACTCTACCTGCATGTACTACCTCAACAAGCAGCGGAGCACCAGATCTGTGCACCTATGCAGGCTGGCCCTCAGCATATGGGAGTGGACGCTTGCGCAAGACATGTGAATCTCAGCGGTACACCTGCCGAGAGAATCAAACCTGGAGCGGACATACTGTTGTTTGGGTTCTGACAACTATGAGTGTTAACTGAACGACAGGGTCCTTCAAGTGATTTTTCAGCAGGTGGGGTTACCCGGTCACAAACCAAACCTGTTTGCGACGGAGAACAACCAGACTTGTCAGCAGTTCGCGTCCTGGGGTGGTCGGGGCAGGGGGGGTATAAGAGGGCACGGCTCCCTCAGGACGCACTTCAGATTCTTTGGGGACGGGATGTGGGCGTATGCATTTCTTCCTACCCCTCTAATCCACAAGGTTGTTTTCAAGATCATTCAGACCCAGTGGCTGCTTCTCATTCTCATAGCGCCTCAGTGTCTGGCCAGGCCCTGGTTATCAGACCTTCGGCAGCTGCCAGCCCAGCCACAAGTTCCTCTCCTGTTGGCGAAGGGCCTGCTTCTGGCGCAGCAGGGGGGAAGCAGTCCTTCACCCCTTCCCAGAGAGGCTAGCCCTAGCAACCTGGTACCTGAGCAGGCAACTCTTCAACATCTCCATCTGTCTCGGGACAACCTGGAAATCATCCTGGGAGCCAGGAGTCAGGATACTCAAACAGTAGAAAAGAAAATGGACCAGGTCTGCTTTGGGTTCAAGGAGAAAGGAGTGGACCTGCTATCTTGCACGCTGGACCAGGTGTCTTTATCGGCGTACCTAGCCAGATCTGGGCTCCAGGTCGACACCTGTCGGATATACTGAGCGGTTATTGGCGCATAGAGGAACTCAGACAAGTTTACTTTCTCATCTGCCATCCCAGTAGTGAAAAGACATCTGGTGGGGTTGACCAGGCTGTACCTGCCTTTGAGATGCCCTCACCCAGTCTGGGATCTTAACGTTGTACCTAGCGCCGTGGCGCACAAACCATTCGAGCTCATGGCCACATTGGACATCAAATTGGTTACCTTCAAGACAGCGCTACTAGTGGGGCTTACTTTAGCTTTCAGAGTCTGTGAGATTCAGGCACTGGTGGCTTCCGAGCCCTACCCTGTTACTCTTACGTCCCATCCCCTTTCCTGCATACTGCATGGGGCGTCCCTTCCAAGGGACGGGAGACAGCCCCTTTTTCACCAGAAAAAAACGTTCTTCCCCTTTAAATTTAGATGCGCGCAGGGGTCCGGCCCTGGGAGCATGCGCTGCCCCGACTCCGCCCTCCGGTGCCACACCTCAGTCCCCTTTTACGTGTCGACGGGAACAAGCCAAATTCACCAGCGCTCCTGGGTTTGGTTTAGGCCATGTAATTCCACGCGCGGATACTTCTTCTCTTCTGTATTTTTGTCTTTTTATCACAGGTACTCGGTCCTCAAGCGTCCTGCTCCTCCCCGGCGCATGTCAACTGCCACAGGGCTCTTCCCAACTTCAGACCCCCACACCCTCTGCCTTTGTTGCCTTGGCCCAGACCACGGTTGGCAAGCTTGTACTGCGTGCAACACCCTGTCATCTAGGTCTCTGAATAACAGGCCAGCCAGGTGGAGGGAGCTTTACCAGAGATTGCCTCCAGAGGACCTGAAGGACTTCATCAAACATCGCTCCAGGTCCAAGGTACGGCCTTTGCTCTCCATCGCACCCCACACGGGAGACTCCTTCCCGAGGACTCGCCTGTGCCTGAGGGACCGCCAAGGTTCTATTACCAGCATGTGCACCGAGGCCTCCACGGTTACCGGCCTACGAGTCGAGCGATCCCTGGATCCTCCCGGTGAGGGTGTTGAGGGACCTGAAGGTTCTTGTACCAGGTCTTCACCTGAGGGGCTTAGCCTTTGTACCGACAATCTGTCTGAGGGGGCAGCTAAACGTCACTCTACCAGCCCCTGAGCAGAGGGTGTTCCGCCTACCAGGCCTCGGCCAGAGGAGCAGGGCAGGCCGCATGATCCACACTCAAGAGTCCTGGGGAGGCTGGGCCCAGCAAGCCAAGCAACACGGCGCAGGCATGTGGAGGGCAGCTTGACAAGATGGCCACCGTGCCAGACTTCACCCGTCCGACGCCGCACCAGGATCTGGCCTTCGGCGAAGAACGAGTGTGAAGATGGGTCTGGTGTCAACGAGGTATGTGGCCTACTGTTGGGCAGAATTATATGCAGTACCCTTTGGGAACACTACACACAATTAAGACTACAAGTGACAGTACAATTTCACCTTTGGTACAAGCCTGTACTACACAGTTATAATGGTAGCAGTAGTGGAGCAGCCAGACTTATCTCAAGAGTAGGTGAGCAGTACAAATGTTTACACAAACTGTAGCAATTACCACGGTTCAGCCAAACACTGACTCAAGGTTTCTAAGTAAAAGAATATATAATTATTTACTCAACAGTTGTGTAACATTTCACTATTATAAGCAAGTTAAGAAATCACAATCATAAATACACCACACAACTTCCCTTAAATTCCAGACAAGTTAAGCTCACAAAATGAAGTGGGAGCAAAATGGCACTCCAGCAATTTAAAAGGGAGGGAAAGACAAAGTTATAAGAAAATGGGCAAAACTAACAGGTAATTATTCAGGTCAATAGAACAAGAGAGACTACAAGGTTAAATTTAGTTTGCGGTAAAGTTCGTGCCACAGATTCCGGACGAGGTTGGTTGGTAGAAAAGTTAGTTCAACGAGAAGAGAAGGACAAGCCCTCGGATTGGAGAAGGAGTTCAAGCACTTTCACCGCGGCTGAACGAAACGGACAACCGGATTTGCACAGTACCTTAAAACGGAGAGGGCGCTGTAGTTTAGGCTGACATTCCTGGTGGTTCCTGCAGGCTCACGGTTCCTGAAGCGACTGTCGGACTGACACGAAGTAGTAAGACTGGAGGGTCCTGCACCACCCAGGGAAGAAACCAGCAGCAGAGCAAAAGGACAAATAAAAGGTGTGCTCCTTCAAACCCAAGCAGGGTCCGACCTTCCTGGCTATCCGGCCCACTGTAGCTCTGTACAGTGAATTGGACCAGAAGAGGGGTCCTGGCTTGCAGTTTGGGCAAACTGGTTGGTCCCACCAGCTCAAGGGAAGAAGTTTCCTGGAGGATCTTCTCTGTTGTTGGATTTGGAGATTCGGATCTGCAGCAGGGCTTCACCGGGCGGTTCAGTCGTAGTATGGGTCCTCTTCTTCCAGTTCCTCGTTGGTTCTTTCGTTCCAGTGCCGACTCTGCCTTTCCAGTTCCAGAGACCTGCTTTTCATGCAGGTTTCCCCTATTCATACCGCCTGGCTGTCAATCGCGTAGCAGGGTGGCTGGCCTGGCAAGGCCAGTCCCCTTAGCCAATCAGACAAGAGTGCTAATTGGGTTACCAAGGGAACCCATGGCAGGGGACCTAAGATCCCTCCCTCACATCCTGCCCACCTAGACTATCAGGCGCCTTAAGGAGTTCTTCTATGCAGAAGCCTGCGAAAAGATAGCGAACAAAGGAATTTTCCCGGTTTGGCGCGCAGAGAAAAACACGAGAAAGACTTTAACAAAAAGAAATGGCGAATAAACCCAGCCGGAGCCAAAACAAAATGTATTTGGTCAAGTGAGTTTATGTTCGAGGCTAATATAATTGGCTAAAACAATACCACGTTTATATAATATAATCATGGTAGAAAATTTAGGGTAGATACCACTGCCACCAGCTAAGTCTTGAAGTTAAGGGAGCGAATCAAGGCTCCAAGAGGCACAGACAAAAAGGGATAAGAGTTAACCCTTTCCAGTACTCCATAGAATGCAACAAAGTGCTGAGGGACTCATTAGGTAAGGGGAATCGGCCATTTATTGAGAATTCTCCCTAACACCTACAGCCTATCCTTGATTTGTGCAGGGCAGGTTCCCGCTACGTCCATATGGGCAGGGTATCCAGCGCCTCCAGCAGCCACCCGCTACTCAGTCTATATCCCCTACCACACCTCCAGCCTGTGGGAACAGGTTCTTTGAGAGATTCCTGGGACTTATGAAGTCCCCTCGGATGGGTTTGATCCTCAGGGATGTCATCAGGGAGGTGCTCCTTCCAATGATTCCAGCACCTCAGGCTCCTCCACCCCGGCACAGCCTCTGCCGCTTGCTCCGGCCACCCAAACGATTTCTCAGACGGTTCCGTACCAGCCTCTGCCACAGCCTCCGGCTCCGGTCCCAGTACCCCAGCCTCCAGCTCCCGCTACTCCTCCACCGGGCATGATCCTCCGGACCCACAGGTGGACACGGACGACGAGGAGGAGGATCCCGACACTCAATCGTCTGCCAAGGCCTTCCATAAACGGCGTGCAGGGCTGGCTGAGTACCTGGGCCTTCCTCAACCCGTTGTTTATCAACAAGCGGAGGTGGTCCTCGCGGAGGTCCTCACGCAACGCCCCTCGTCTAAATCGGGTATTCAACTGCATATCTGTACAGCCGGTCAATCGATGCCTGGACGCAAAGTACAGGCAGATGTAGAAGGATACACTCTTGCTATCGGCCCACCCTCAGCTGCATTCCTCTGTGATCGCTACAGCATCACTATACTCCAAGCCTCAGTCTTCCTCAGCCGCCTCCTCTGCGGTGCTGCTAGGTAAGGAGGAGAAGATCTTGGAGGCGTACGGGAAGAAGCTGCATTCCAATGCGTCCTTGCATCTTCGCAGGCCGATGCCATGCTGGCGGCCGCTAACCAGAGGTTGTGGCGGGAAATCGCTGATTTCCTCCAGAGCTTTCTACACAGAGCCAATCACGTTTCAAGCGCAGGACATCATGGAGTCCACCGTAGCCCACATTGACAACATCTGGCTGTGCCATCTGTATTGCCATGGACATGAGAAGAATGGCCTGGCTCTGTGCTAGAAAATTCAACCTGGATGTCCAGGAACGCATTCTAGATCTTCCGTTCGAGGGCGGGTGACCTCTTCCACTCCACAACGGACGAGGAGCTGGACAAGAAGAAAAACAGCTCTCAAACAGCCAAGTCTTTATCCATCCTTACAAAGACCATGCCCAAACAGTACACCCAGTCACAGCAGCGCTCCGAGAAAGGGCTTACGTACGGTGGGTTCCGCGGCTTCTAAGAGTGGAGGTCCAGGCGGCCTGACCGTTCGTCTTCCCAGCATCGGCGCAAATGACAAAAAAGGGGGGAGCAATGGCTTTTTCCAGTCCCCCTCCTCCGCAACAGCCTCAGAGGAAAAGAAGGCATGATACGCCCCTTCGGGTCCATGTTCCTCCGGTGGCGGGGCGGGGGGGGGGAGAAACAGACTTGCTCTCACTGCACATTTTTGGTGCCAGAACTTTGCGGAGCCCTGGATCATCTCTGTAGTCTCCACGGGGTACCGCCTGCCTATCCCAGCCTCTCCTCCCTCCTCCCCTCCACTCACAGGTTGGGACAGCAACTCTTTTGGCGGAGATCCGGTTGCTCGGCGAGAGCCATGCAGTGGAGGAAGTCCCATCCTCCCAGCGAGGCTTGGGCTTCTACTCCAGGATTTTCACCATTCAGAATAGGAACCAGTCGGGCCCGAGAGTTGTGCTGGACCTTTCCACGCTCAACCTCTCCTTACCTCTAAAAAAAAATTCAAGATGGTTACGCCAGCTTTGATATGGAGACATTGTGCAAGGGAGACTGGATATGCTCCCTGGATCTGAAGGACGCGTACCTACACGCCCCGAACTGGCAGCCTCTTCATTCCTTTCTATGATTCAGTATCCTAGGCTACCATTTCCAATACAAGGTGCTTCCTTTCGGCCTCAACTCGGCCCCCAGGGTCTTTACCAGGCTGATGAACACGGTGGCAGCTCTCCTCAGGTCGCAATGCCACCACATTTACCCGTACCTAGACGACTGGCTCGTCAGGGCTACATCTCCGGAAGCAGTCCACCATTCTTCCCACGCTCTTAAGAACACACTGCACAAGCTGGGTTTCTCCCTCAACCTCAAGAAGTCGCAGCTGCAGCCCACGCAGAGACTGACCTTCGTGTCATCCACCCGCATCAGGGAAATTAGCCCTCACAGCGTAGTTCCTGAACAGGGCACGCTAGGACATCTCAGCCTCTCTCAGGCTAATCTGGAGATCATACAGGGCGCCAGAAGCAAATCTCCCAGGGCCCAGTATAGGAGCAAGTGGACCAGGTATTGCCACTGGGCAGACTCTAAGGCCATTAACCCTCTGGCATGTTCCCTGGAAGACGTGCTCTCTTTTTCGGCACACCTCGCCCATTCAGGCATGCAGGTGGACACCTGCCGCACTTATCTGGCAGCCATTGGGGCTTACAGAATCTCAGAGGAGGAGAGCTTTTCCTCTTCCAACCCGATTGTCAAGAAACATCAGACGGGTCTCGCCGGGCTCTATCCACTCCTCAAGAAGCCGCAATCCGTGTGGGACCTCAACATAGCTTTGTTGCCCTGGCGCACAAGCCATTCGAACGACCGCTGACATCAGACTGATCACCATTAAGATGGCCTTGTTAGTCGGCCTCACCTCGGCTGGCAGAATCAACGAAATGCAGGCCTGGTTGCTTCAGAGCCATACATACGTTTCACAAGGACAAGGTAGTCCTGCGAACGCACCCAACGTTTCTGCCTAAGATGCCTTCCGCATTCCATCTGAACGAGCAAATTGTGCTTCCCATGTTTTTTGCTGAGCCCAAAGATAAGGCGCAGAGAGTTCTGCACTGCCTTGATGTCATGCATGCAATGAAATTCTACTTGGACAGGACGAAGAGTTTCCGCAAGTCGGACGCTCTCTTCATTATCTTTGGCGGTTCAAGGCCAGGGTATCGGACATTGAAGGCCTCCATAGCTCGGTGTATGGTCTCACCCATCAAAGTAGCCTAAGAGGGTCAACATAAGTCACCTCCGGCCAACATGCATGCACACGCGGTCAGAGCCAAGGCAACTGCCATCGCCTTGCAGCAGCGTGTTCCTTGGCAGGTCATAAGCAGGGCGGCCACATGGGCCACCCCTTCGGCTTTCTGCAAGCACTTCTGTTTGGACGCCGGCTCTAGATCAGAGGCAGCCTTCAGACAGGCGGTTCTTAGGAACACGTTTGCTTAAGGAAGGTCTCCTGTCCACGCTGGGGCTACATTCACTTGTAATCGCCCATGCAGTATGGAGGAAGGGGACGGGACGTAAGAGTAATTATAAGTTACTCACAAGGTGACAAACATACCCTTAGTCCTTGGTCCCCTTTCCTCCATACGTCCCACCCCCCCCCCACCCCTAATAAAACTGGTCATTAGGCAATGTTCATCTATTGTCGACTCGTCTGTGGGGACTGAGGTGTGGCACTAAGTTACTCACCATAGTGACAAACATACCCTTAGTCCTTGGTCCCCTTTCCTCCATATGTCCCACCACCCCCCCCCCACCCCTAATAAAACTGGTCATTAGGCAATGTTCATCTATTGTCGACTTGTCTGTGGGGACTGAGGTGTGGCGCTGAGGTGTGGCGCATGCTCCCAGGGCCACACCCCCTTGCGCCTCTAAATTGAAAGGGGAAGAAGGTTTTTTTCTGGTGGAAAAGGTTCCATCTCCCATCTCTTGGAAGGGATGCCCCATGCAGCATGGAGGAAAGGGGACTAAAGTAACTTATGATTTCATTGGGACAAAGTCGTGCTCCGCACTCACCCAGGTTCCTGCCAAAGGTGGTCTCTTCCTTCCACATTAACAAAGAAATTGTGCTCCCCACTTTCTTTCCAAACCCCAAGTAAGACATTGCGAAGGCTCTTCACTGTTTGGACATCGGAAGAGCACTGAAATTCTATCTTGACAGAATCCCAAGTCCTTTTGCAAGACAGACGCCTTATTTGTCATATTTGGCGGCTCAAGGCCTGGACAGCAAGCGCCCAAAGCTTCAACAGCTAGATGGATGCATGACTGCTGCCATACAGGAGACATACAAGGCTCAGCACAAAGAATCACCAATGGACTTGCACGCTCACGGGATCAGGTCCAATGCAGTGACTGTGGTCTTGCAGTATCCCGTACTGGTGATTGTTAGGGAGAATTCTCTGTTAAGGCTAATTTCCCAAACCTAGTGAGTCCCCCAGCAGCTTTGCTGCATTTTTGGGGACTCTTTTTTTTCTCCCACTCTTAGACATGATTTGAGATACCCTTTGACTTTGTAATGTGTTTTATGGGCTATGGGGTCTTTTACTCCATAGGTTTTCATGTGGTTTTTGGTAAGTGCGTTACACAGCACCCTCAGTGCAGTAACACAGGGGTGTCATAGTGACCCCCAAACATAGACCCCATACCCTGGGTCTGACTGTCTCCCAGGGCATGTAAAATCACCATTGGCTTTAGTAGTCCAAATTTGTGAACAGAACCAGTACAAACCATCATATTGTGGAAGTACTGGAAGGGGTTAGTTAGATTACCCCTGGGTCTGTTTTCGAGGGGGCACTGTGCAGTCCCCCCTCGTCGAGTTTCTGGTTGGTGGCAGTGGTTACCACGCGAAATATTCCTTAAGAATATTTACTATGGGATTTTCCCATTCATTTTAAACGTACCACTTTTTGGTGCAATGTTAAAGATACCGCTGGGTTATTTATTTAATATTTATTCCCTGGTTGGGTCTTTTCGCCAGGACTCGGTTTTAAAATGGCGTTTGTGTTCGCCTCTGTAACTCCAACCCAAGTCGAGCCCTTTGTTCCAATTTTTGGCGGGCTTCTACACAGAAGCCTCCAAAAGTGGTGCCACTCTGTCTGGGTCTACAGGATGTGTGGGAGGGGGGTTTAGGCACCCTGGACTGAGTTGCCTCGGCAACTCAAGTCGCACTCTTGTGTGATTGGCCCAGTGGTGAGCCGCCCGGCTCACCACTTAGCATGTTTGAGTGACAGCTAGGACTGATGAATGGGGGTTTTCTGCATAAAAGCAGGGCTTTGGGGACTGGAACTTCAGAAGTCGCCACAGGACCAAAGAATCCGAAGAGGGAGAAGCTGAGCCGACCTGCAACGACGACACTGCCGGTGGAGCCCTGCTGAACCGACTCACCACTTCTTCCAACGACAGAGGAGATCTTCATCCCGAAGAGTCTGCTTCCTTTGACTGGTGGGGATAGCCAGTTTGCCTGCCTTTTCGCCTCCCCGGAGCATCTCGTGGCCGCCTTGCCTGTGCCAAGCACCCCGGCAACCGGGATACCACGTTTTACCACTTCTGCGAATAAAAGGGTAGTACCTTTTAACCGGAGAACTCCGCGGCTCGTTTCTTCCCTGGCAGTGCAACGACCTTCAGCTTTCCTCCACGTCGAGATCTTCTCTTCCTCTGGACGACGCCGCGACATGCATTCACTGCCACGAACAACTGCCCCCGCTGGAGGATTCTCCCCACTTTCAAGGTACTGTGTCCACCTGGTCTCCCTCGCAACGGTCTGTGTGGGGTGTCTCGTAAATCCTCAACTTACCACTTGGGTTGGCCCTAGGCTGGCTAACTGAACTTTTCTGAGCTGAACTAATTCCTTTTTAAACTCCCTGCAAGACTTTTCAAGCCTTTGAAACTGTGAGCTTGGGCGCGTTGGTGTTCTTCTCGCTCTAAGCGGGAGCCGGGCCTCTTTACTTTTTGCTCACAAGTAGACTTTGACTTTCCTGCCTTGCTGAGCGCTTCTAAAGTATTGTGTTGTGTGCTTTTCTAATTTCTGCCTTTTCCCTCCCTTTTTTGATAACTTATTGGAGTGCCATCTTTAGTTAAGCGCTCACCTCTGTCTGAAAATAAGTGTAAACTAAGACTTGTCTAATAAGGAATAAGGGATGTATATATATTAATAGTGACTGTGTTTTTGAACTTGCTTACAATAATAGTGCTGGAGTGTTTCTAAGTGTGTCTTTAAATAAATAATTCTATACTTTGATACCAAAGCTCTGGTCAGTGTTTGCTTGTGCTACTGTATTTTGGTATCATCTTGTATACTCTATATACTGTCTAACTCTTCTTGAGAGAAGTCTGGCTACTCAGCCACAGCTACCAGGTAAATCTGGGTGGTACAGACTGCTACCAATTGGGTTTACTGCCAACACCTGTAGTCTTAAGCCTTTTGCAGTGGTCCCTAAGGGAACTGCACAGGTTTCTGCCTAACAGTGATTAGCATGGCGGCGACATGGGCCACCCTATCGGCCGTCTGCAAGCATTACTGTCTGGATACCAATGCCAGGGCTGACGCAGCATTTGGCAAGTCTGTCCTTCATAATCTGTTTGCCTAAAGTGTCAAGCTCTCCTCTCCAGGGTGGTTGTATCAGTGGTAATCGCCCATTCAGGATGGGGGAATGGGGTTAGGACGCAGGAGTAATTAAGTGTTACTCACCGGAGTGACAAACTTACTCCTAGTTTATAGTCCTTTTTCCTCCATACGTCCCACCACCCTTCCCCCCCAATAAAGAGCAGAAATGTTGAGCAGTTTAATACAGCCTACCTGTCAAAGGGAACTGAGGTGTGGCACCGGTGGGTAGGGTTAAGGGATTGCGTGCATCGAGGACCGCAGCCCCGTACGCTTATAGATTTAAAGCGAAAGGGTTATTTTTCTTGTCAAAAAGGTTCCAATCCCGTCCCTAGCGAGGGACACCCCATACAGGATGGAGGAATGGGACTATGGACTAGGTGTACGTTAGCCACTCCGCTGAGTGACACTTAATTTACAGGTGGCGCAACCAGGTGCCTTTATCGTTAAGAGTTCTCTCTTCCTTTTACTGGGGTCTCTGCAGCAAGACTGGATCAATCTCCCCCTTGCTGGCCACCCCAATCCTTTTCCAACACACTTTGTCAACACTTTTCTATCCGTCTTCGTGTCTGTGCACATCTCCCCTCTTTGCAGACACTTTCTTTACACAGTCAATCGAGAGCATGTAATCATACACGTGACCACTGTGCCACGATGTGTCCTTGTAATTACATTTGTCAATTTCTCTATTCATCTATGCCTCTCCAGTCTTACACTTTAGGATGCAATTTTGTATCTTTCTTGCTTTCATTTTTACCAATGTAACAAGGGATCAGTACGCCTCACGGCTCTCTTCTTTGGACTTCTCTTCTTTGCTTGGAACATGGGTCGTTAGCCACGCTTCCCCTGGATGCTTCCTCAAACAGACCCTTGGCGTCCCTTTTTCTTCCAGCTGGTCCCGGGCAGCCACGGCTCCTCAGCTCTCCTCCCAACTCGCTCTCTTTGCTGATTGCTCGTGTTCCTTTTATAGTCCTGAATACTTGATAGGCTGCAGGTGGGCATGGCTGATTTCACTTGCCTGACCCTGCCTGGTCTTGTTAGTGGGACATGGCCTATGAAGATGGTGATGTGCCTCTATCAGCATCTTCTTCGTCCCAGTGCCAAAGTGGTGTTTCTCATAGTAAATCTGTACGCCCCTTGATTGCCTCTTCTTCGTCTCAGTACTTAAGTGATACTTGTGGCGGGCGGGGGAGAAGATTGTGTGTTATAATACATTGTATGAAGGCTGAGGGCGTTTGGGTAGGTCACTGTCAAGGAAGGAGGGATACCATGTCTCTGATCTAGGGGTGTTCTTAGGATAGTAAATTGGTATTGGTTCTTTCACTCTGGTACCCTCAGTAAATGAAGTTAACAGGGAAGGAAAAGATTGGGTCTCTCAGTTTATAACATTAAAGGCACGGGAGGATAAGTCAGGGTTATAGTTAGAAAGAGATTTTACATTCTCCTGCTTTCCTCCAAATGTGAGTGTTCGATGGAAGTTCTTGAGGAAGGGTAGGACATGCGTGATGATATCTTATGACGGGAGGTAGGATAGATCGGGATTAGGAATTGGGATGCCCATCTCATCTTTGGGCATCCCACTTCCGTTCTTCAAAGACTCTCCATCCCAGTAGGGCCCTATTGCAGCCCACTCCCTGGGTCAGAATCTGTTAGTCTTCCCCTTCTCTTGGTTACCTGAGGGGGGTCCTAAGTGGGTTAAATGTGAGAACGCCCTCCTATTTCTCACACCACCAATCCGGCTTCAGACCCAATCACAGCACAGAAACGGCCCTTCTCAACCTCAAAACTCAACTTGATAACATCAGCGACTCAGGCAACCTCATCCTTCTGCTTGACCTCTCGGCCACATTTGATCTTGTTGACCATGACATTCTATGCGAGCATCTCAAGACAAAATTCCACTTCACTCCAGAGGCACCTACGTGGATAAAGTCCTTCTTGAGAAACCGCTCATCTAGAGTGATTCCATCTTGGTCCACTTTGGCGTTCCTCAGTGCTCATGCATCTCCCCCATCCTCCATAACCTTTACACCAAATCCTTGTTTGACCATCTCGACAATCTTATCCCGTACACCAACTTTGCTGATAACACCTAAATTCTCCTAAACATGACTGGCAACTACTCTCACGACTCTGCAATGATTAATCAAGTCTACAGCATCATCCAGAACTGGATGGCAAATCACCACCTCTGCCTCGACGAAAAAAAGAGTTGCTCCTCATTGGATCTCCTCACTGCCTGAACAACCTCGACTCGGCATACTCCTCCATCACCATAGATGACAACCCCATCCCAGTATCGAGCCAGGTAAAAACCCTTGGGGTCTACCTATTCGCTGAACTTTACGTATACAAGCATAGCAACACCTTTGCCTTACTACTGCCTACACTACGAAATGTATTAATCTCAGCAGAAAATTCTTGTCACCAGACAACTGCCTAACGCTTGCTAGAGCCATCATAGACAGCAAACTGAACTACTGCAACTCTACTCACGGGCACCTCCGTCAAGAATTTATCAAAACTTTAATTGCTTCAAAACCACACCCTCAGAGTTGCATAGGGCATAAAACACACTGACTTCATCTCGCAGACCAAAGGAGAAGCCTACTGGCTCCCAATCAAAGCTCTGAAGGAATTCAAAATGTCAGTCAACTGCTGTATTCATAAGGTTGCCCTTACCTACCTCAACAGCCACCTCCACAGAAAGGCCACTGCTTGGCCCTACGCTCATCTTCCTGTCTCTTTAATCACTCCCCAGATTCAACAAAAAACAAGCTTGTTGATCCAGTTTTGCGGTCACTGCCTCCACTCTCTGGAATCTATCACCACCATTCATCAAAGACGAACCATTTTATCTGACCTTCAGAAAAACCCCTAAAAACATAGCTATTTGACAAGTGTGAGTAGCACCCTATTCATGGCGAACAGCTTGCTTATACAATATATGTTTACTTGTCAAGCTTAATGTGATATCGCTTTCATACTCCTTGGTCCCAGTGCTGTGATACCTATGAGTTTTGGGTGCTTCACAAATTTAGTAAAAATAAAATAAATCGCACAGAAATCCACATCCGAGCAAGGAGACCAGATTGGCAGTGAATCAGATGTACTCCGAAAGGCACAGCATGTCAAAAAGGTGATGCAGTAGGGAGAGTGGGGGTTGGGGTGTGAGGATAAAGTTTCTCTTACTAACTAAAAACGTAGAGAATGCCTTTAACACTCATTGCAGCCTTACACATAACATTCAGTTTGCACGTTCCCAGCCATTCCAATGGAGAAAACTCCTTTTAAGTTTTGCCCACACTGTAATACTAAGTTCTCTGTATATAAATAGGCACTGCATGTGCAACGGTTGCCTTCCAAGGGACCACAACAACTCTAGGTGTATGGCCTGTAGCCTTATTAAGTGAAAAACATTAAAGGACTGTCCTACTAAAAGGTGGGCAGTGTAGGCGGAAAAGAATTTGGGCAAGTCGACTATCGCTGAAGACCTCAAGGCAGAGGAGAGATGGCCTCATGCTTAGGGAGCGAAAAGGGGAAATAAAAAGGGGAACCGTTAAACCCGAATTCCAACCTCTAATGGATTGTTTTCTCCCACGGATTCCTCTATGAAATCGATCTCCCAGTGCAGCTGCTCTTTGGAAGTTTTTCCATTACTAGGGGAAGCAGCATCGGTTCCTCACACGTCATTGCATCAGGGCCAACATACCGAGGTGCCGTGACCTCTGTTCCTTTTCCTAGCACCCTCTGCTCGCTTTAGCAACACCTCTCTTAAATTTAATTCATTCTCCAGCATGGGGTCTGGCATGGATTCACATGCTCATGAATATTCCCCGTCGTCAGGCTTGGAATCCTCGGTAAAGAAAAAATCAGTATCAGTTTCGTTTCTGATCTGTCTTACTTAGTAGTAACCAATCACTGGTCTCTGGGTCATACTGCCCCCAGCCAATATTTATAACATTTATAACGCACCTATACACAAGTGTTTCATCCCATAACATGTGAAGCATTGTACCTTCTTCCCTAGAGCAACTCCAACATTTACTATTATCACTCAAAGCCTAGTCTGTGCATCTTAACCAGGGTCCAAAAAAGACACCCCATGATTCTCTGCTGAATATAACGTAGATTCAAATCAATTTTCATCCTAACCGGGACTTTCCATGAACTTTCCCAACCTATTTCTTCACACCATGCCAATCGTAAATTATTCCATGAGATTCTAACATTATCCTCTTCTGGGAAAAGCTTTAAATAACTTGACCCTACAGGAGGAGCAGCTGCAAGAAAACTACACCTTTCCGTCCTTTGCAACAGAGGGTTTATCAAGCATTGATAATCTATCAGATATTAAACTGTTTAATAAATTATATCTCCGTAGCTCCCGGTTGTGAAGTGAAAACTTCTCCTTCAAAAGCTCAAAGGATTGCATTCCCTCTTCTCTCCAGACATCCCTTATAAGCAATATACCCTTATTCATCCAACTTTTCCAACATAACATTCTATTATCAATCTGTAGACCCAGATTCTGCCAGATGGAGGCCTCTTCTCCCAAATATAGTCCCTGTCCACCTCCAACAATCATTGATGTGACTGCATCTTTGGTGGCACGTACAGCTTGTAATTTACTGACTTATCTAGGTAGTTTACCTAACGATTATAAACATTCAATTCGAAAGGGTCTCAATTTATATTCTTCCAACAGAGCCCATATTGGGACTAATGAATCATTCATCGAGGAATAGTAGACCGATTTCATTTTTTAATTTTTTTCAATTCTTTTTTTAATCAAAAAGCTCTTATAATAATTCTCAATAATAGGGTCACCAAAACCACCATCATATACACTTCTAACGATTAGAAACCAAGCTATCTTTGGTTTTTTCCCAATACCCTGTAAAAATTATTTGAAAACTTGAATCTACACGGCTCAAAACTTTTTTTTGTGAATTTTAAAGGGAGAGACTGAATAATATATAAACCTTTAGGCAAGAGCACCATTTTGATGGCATTAATATTTGCCCAAATAGATAACAGTAGTCTACTCCACTTATGGAAAATTCTCCTAGTGGTTTCTAAGACTTTAGCAATATTGAACCACGCCATCTCTTTAATTTCCCTAGACAAATAAACCCCCAAATATTTCACCTGTTTATTTTCCCACTTAAAATTCCAGTCTAACAATTGTCTACGCACTGGAGTATTTCGGGCCGGGAACAAAATTGTCTTCTACCAATTAACTTTAAAACCTGAGAACCTGCCTACTTCATTAATAATATTCCGTAAATTGCAACCCCCCGTTTCAGGATTATCAAGAGTAATTGTGACATCATCTGCATAAGCCAGAATTTTGACTTCAGTCTCCCCAATTTTAAAGCCAGAGACAGTGAGCTTGCTGAATATATATTAACATCGGCTCAAGAGCCAAATGAAACAAATGAGGCGATAAGGGACATCCCTGGCGTGTACCTTTTTAAATAATCTAAAAGAAGCTGAAAGATCCCCATTAACCCAGACCCTGGCACTGATACCGGACTGCAATGCTCGAACAGCATTTATGAATAAGGGGCCAACACCCATCTTTGGCAATGTAAAATTTAGGAAAGTCCAATTCACACTATCGAATGCCTTCTCGGCGTCTAGGAATATAAAGATTAAATCATCTGATTCAGAGGATGAGCGTGACAAATTTAAAATATCTAGCAGGGTCCTGTTATCATATCCATGACGCTGCTTCATAAACCCACTTGGGTTTTATCAATTAAATTACCTATGTGTTTATCCAGCCTAGCCGTCAAAACTTTCGTAAATATTTTCGCGTCCACATTCAAAAGGGATATGGGGTGGAAAATGACACACTAATTTCACACAGATATCACACTGTTATTGCTTAAGTGTGGCAACATTGTTATAGGCTTTAAACAGAACCCTTACTCTTATAAGGCAACTCAAACGTCATGCACACAACTTCAGAAGTCCAGTCCCTATGTAGGTTCTTCAGAGTTATAGGTAAGTAGCATTAGGGTTGGTCACTCCACATTGTGCAGTCCCAAACAAAGAACCAAGCAAGTTTAGATATAAAACATAGTAGTAATATGGCTTAAGTCAAGTTTTAGAATGTTTAGGAAGCAACCACTGTCCCTAGGGTCCAAAGGGTCTTAGCCGAGAAGTACTGACCTGGCCCCAACCGACCTGGGCTAGTGGACTTTGTGCCCAATGTAAAAACCCACTTGTAATGGGGCAGTTCAAAATGTATGTAATGCTGGCTTCTGGAACCCTCACAAAGGTGGAAGCATTCCCAGTGGATAGTGAAATGCTGGGGGAGACTCTCCTCTCTCGTTGGCGTTGTGGCAGGTTCAAGGGCTACCACTGGCGGTAGTCTTCAGACTCCTCTGGAAAGCAGACTTCAGTGCAGTCCTGCTGGATTAGTCCCTTGATGAAGCAGTGACTTTAAAGGACTGAGTGGAGGCATGTCTTGCATTGACCCTGGACAGAGGTGGTAGGCCCTCTGCAGCTCTCCGGTTGAAGTCCTATTTCCTGACAGGCTTCTTTTCTGGTGAATGTCAGCACAGCATGGTTGTAGCAGTGTAGCAGAGCACTGAGGTTGTTGCCGAAGATTCCTAACCTGCATAATGGATAGAAGTGCTTGCAATGGAGCAAAGCTGGTTCTGGGCGGTTCAGTGGATTACAAGCCTGCAGTCTTTAGTCCGTGGCTGGCGATGCAGCTCAAGCAGGATTGGTTGTGCCGGAAAGGAGGGAATCTCCTTGAAAAGGTCTCACCCTGTTGAGTAGAAGGTCGAGGTCTGAACTGTGGTGGTGTTGGCTGAGCATAGGCTGGTTCCTGTCGCAGCCCTCTAGTGTCCCTTTGTCATCGTCCTCTTCATATCTATTTAGGTTCCAGTGATAATTTGTTTTCAGGGTCCAGCTATCTCCCCTTTCCATAAAAATCAGACCAGGGTTCGGCCCAGCCATTCATTAAGAAGCTTTGGAAAATTAAAACTTTTATTAGATTGTCTAATGGTGGCCAGCAAGGATCTTCCCAGCAAAAGCCATTCCTCTGAAACAATGTGGATTCAGGCTATATGGCCCCTTGCCCCCATTTCCCACCAATGGAAATCCACTGGTCATCTTTTCCGGTTTTCCTAAGGGGAGGCCCATGACAATGCATGGAGAGGACCCTCTCCCATATTGAAAGGCTTAGAGACCGTGAAAAAAGAACATGCCCTCTTGAATAGGAATTAAAACATGTAGTAGCTGTTTTGAGTTCATGGCTCTCAAATGCATTATCACTGAAAGATTGGCGATAAGCAGTGATTGATTGGAAAAAGGTGTCTAATGCCACTAGATTATAAAGTGGTGCATAGAAAGTAACAAACATTTTATCCCTGACAAAGCAAAGGGGGTCAGTGTTCCCACAGTACTCAATGTTAGATTACATGTGCTGCACTGGCATAAACAGTGACAACTAGCAGGCACAGGTCAAACTGCGGAAGTCACAAAAGGCCCACTCCAGACAATGAAGAATAACAGTAGAATGGGGGCTTCAAACCCCCATTACTCCCCAACCCAAATATCTGCAATCTGTGCTAACCTATGGGATCAGTGTCCCATGTAAAGATCTTCATGGCAATGGCTGCTCTAAATTCAGTCGAGGAAAGGCAGTTGCAGAGGTGAGTTGCATTGTCAGGTATAGGTCTTGCTTGGGCAGTTGGTGACTCTGGGAAAGTGTCACTCAAACCCGTGATCCAGTAAGGCTTCAAAGAAGGCCGAAGAAATGAAACGCCGGGAAGGACGATCCATGAAGCAAAGAATTCAGAAGCAGCAAAGACGGCAACAGGAGCCCTGCAGAACCCTTCAAGAGTCACATTTGAGCTCAGGGGAGTACATGGGCATAACCATCCAGCAAGGAAAGGGTTGGCGAAAGAGGAAACGGCTAAACGTGACCCATGATGTCCCATGACATATTTGAGGTGGAGAAACGGCAAACCACTCGGATTCCAAGCTAGGTAGACCAGGAGGAGGAGGCCTTTGATGTTATCAGGGGTCCAGCAGATGCAGGCGAGGAATAGTCTAACAAGGTCAGCTAGTCCACCCATCTAGGAGGGCTGCATGAAGTAAAGTGCGTGCTCCGAATGGCATTCTTCCAGCAAGGAGGAGCAGTATGAACAGGACCAAGCAGTGCATGACCAGTTGGAGAGGCAAACCATGATTCTCAAAAATGGTGCATGTCCACAGCAGTCTTCAGTTAATGATCTGGAACATAAGTTAGGAATGTATTTATTTCTAGCATTTGTTACACGCCCAAACCCGGAGGTATCACGGCAAGGGTTACATGGAATGCTTGTCTGGTTATAAAGTTTGATACATACAGGTAGATAATGAAACAATATTAGTTGCAGTATGTTTGGTAAAGTTTGAATGCAGTACCCTCTGGGAACACTACAAACAACTATGACTACAGGTATAGGCTACCCAGGCTTTGGTATAAGCTTGTACTACACAGTTTTGGTAGCGTGTTGAGCAGCCAGGCTTATCTCAAATGGGGAAATGTGAGCGGTAGTGGAGTTACACAAAGATTCACAGTTACAGGTATTCAAATAAACTTACACTCAAGGTTTCCTGCATAAATAATTTTTAATTTATTCATCAGTCGGTTATAAAGCCTTGTTTAGAAGGGAGCAATATACTAGTAACAAACAAATGCACTTCAAAACTGTACACTCTGTTTCTGAATCGGACAAGGCCCTTTTGGGATGGCCCACAGATTCAACCTACACCCACTGGTGACTTAATTAACAAGGGTGCTGGGGACATTAATATCTTACTGTTGGCTTTCAGAACACTCTTAAAAGTTGGTAAAAGGCAAAGGTTATTAGAACACGAGATCATCAATATTCTTAATAAGGGCAAATACTTTTAGATTGAAATTGAAGAATCATTCAATTCAGTAGACTAAGCCAAAGTCAATGGGCAAACATCTTTCTGTATGATGCAGCACTTCATGTAAGTAAATGGAAAAGTCTTTGCACAAGTTCTTAGAAGTCTTTGATAAAAAGAAGAATCACATGTAGGGCCACAAGCTGATTAGACTTGTGAGTTGCAGAAGTTACAAGAACTTCCACAGTAAGAGTTAAGTTCTCTTAGACTTGTTTGACAGTACATTGGTAAAGAAGAAAAGATGCAGCTGATGACTTCTGTTCCTGTGCAGCTCTGCAGATCTCACCGTTCCTGGGCCTCAGTCGTGGGGACAAAAGGGAGGACGTTGGGGCACCCCTGCACTTGCACTGTCAAAAATGCCAACCAGCAACTTCACTTTCAGTGGCTGTTTCGCATTTAAGCTTCTCGCAGCTACTGCAAATGTCAACGAGCGCGGTTCCTGGCTGTCGAGGTGGACTTTCCTTGCGTCTGAGGTCCCGCACTCGGCTGAAGGGTGTGAGGCTTGGTCAGTCCTGTTTCGTGAGAGTCCGGAGGATCTTCCGAAAGCTTTCGGCCAGCTTAAAAGCAACGCACACAATCTGGTGTTCCTCTCCCTGGCTATTCGGTTTCCTGCAGCAACTCTGAGGAAAATCAACCATCTCCGAGATGGATGTCCAGGTGGCTTACTTTGGAGTTGGTTGGTCCCACCAATTCAAAGGGAGAAGTCCTTGCAGGGGCTTCTCTGTCGATACGAACTTGTCAAGTTGGCACTGAAGCAGGGCTTCACCAGGCAGACCCAACGGTCCAGGAGTTGCAGCAGGCGTCCTCTTCAAGCTCTTCTTCGGTTGCTTCATCCAGTGGTAGACTCTGCCTTCTAAGCCAAAAGACTCCTTTTATTTGGTTCTCTGCCATTCATTCCAGCCTAGCTGTCACTCACCCAGTAGGTTGGCTGTCCTTGCCAGACAGTCAGCTAGCCAATCACCACAGAGTGCATTCGGGTCACAGGGAGTTTCGGGCACCTCCCTCACTTCCTGCCTACCCAGACACTCTGGAGCCAGAGACAGGTTTCTCTCAGAAACCCTGCCAAAGGCAAAATGAGCAAAGAGACCAAACCTGGTTTGGCGCGCAAAGAAACTCTCTAGAAGGACCTTTCCACAAAGACATGGTGAAAAAAGAAGACCAGAGGCCATTTTATCAAAGATGGCTCTGCGTCCTTTTGAAAAAGATGGCTCCCGCGGTTGCTTTACTGGAGCCGCTAACGGTTGCAGTAAATGCAAACCACGGTAGTTCATAATGAAAGCCACTGCCACCAGCCATTCAGTGAGGACAGGGTAACATAAAATATGTTACATAAGTAGTTAGAAATAGGGGATACTAAGTAATCCCTCCAGCACTCTATTGTAAGATAGTGTGTGTTGGGTCTAGAAATGTACAATGGTAAAGTCAATTTCACTTTACTGCTCTGGGAAATAGTTGATCGCAGAGAAGGTATTTAAACCTTGGGGAAAACTGCTAGACTTCCCTGTGCCACTGCACTGAAGGTGCTGTGTGACACAATTTAAAAGATGATTCCTTTGGAGTTGGTTAGACTCCATAACCTAAAAGAAACTAACACAGAAAACACATTGAAATGAAAAGTTGGAAGTCCCAAAGTTTAGCAAAAGAGCTGGAGGTCTCTAAGGTGGGAGGAATTGGCACATTTCTGAGAATTCTCTGTAACACAGTATTAGGCAAAACCTATTGAGGTACAGAAAAGGTTATTAAACAGTGGGTTTCTTACAGAACATTGATTAGGCATTGTGCTTGGAGTGAGGTAGCTGTTGGTTAGAATTTGTTGAAGAGCCATGTTTTGATAAGTCTGTTGAAACGCAGGTGGGAGGGCTAATTTCTAATGTGCATGGGAAGGGAGTTCCCAATCTTTTGTGCGGCTACTGGGAAGCTGGCTCCCCCTGCCCTAGAACTCTCGAACCTCGGGTCAAATAGGTGAGTGCTCGAGTCTGATAAAAGGGATCTAGTTGAGCTTTTTTGGGTGACAGTTATTAAGGTAGGACGGGGGCGTCATTGTTGATATATTTGTGTGTGATGATCAGTGACTTAAAAGGGATTCTGGTTTGGATGGTGTAGCCAATGTACTCCTCTCCTAATATGGGAGATATGGTAATTTCTCTTTAATCCTATGGCTGCTCGTAGGGCTTTGTTTTGTAACAGTTTCAATTTGGCCAGGATGGTGCTTGTAGTTCCTAGTAGGAGAATATTACAATAGGCAATTTTCGATAGTGTGAGCGCTCGAGCTAGGGGAAGGCAGTTTTATGGGGTGAGAAAATGGTGGCTGAGTGAGTTGAGATTTGCCGTGTAGGCCGTAGCAGAGAACAGGGAACTGATATGTTTAGTCATGGTAAGGTTAGTGTCTAGATGGACTCCCAGTGTTTTGACCTGTTTGAGTACTGGGATGGACATTCCACCGATGGTGGTAATGGCCGAGTAGTCCACATGGAGGGTTTTTAGTCGGGAGATGGGGCCTACAATGAGAATCTGTTTTTTTCGTCATTAAGACATAGGCTATTGGAAGCCATCCAATTTTGTATGATGCCATAGATCTTGTTTATATTTGAGGTGTCTAGATCATAGTTACCCGAAATGGGGATGAGAATCTTTCTCATCTGTGAAGTTGGTATTTGAGACCCCCCTGGTGTCCAGAGCTGCAAATAGGAGTTTATTATATGCATTGTATAAGGTCTGTGAAAGCCAGGAGCCTTGGGGTACCCCTAGAGGTACTGGGATAGGATCGGCAGTCTTGTCACCAATGGATACTCTTATCTGTACTCCTGCCTTCTATATGGCAGAGTAGAAGCACAGAGCACCCCAGCCAAGATTTTCTGTTGAATGGTAGCAATGGACGATCAATCAAGGCTTAGCTCTCAGGAGGTGATGCAGGCTGGTTCTTAAGTACAGTGTAGTACCCAAGCTCCCACAAAGGAATGTCCACACACTATGTTGGGGATAACACATTTCTTTATATAAATAAGGTTCTCGTTATGTATTCAATCACAATAACAAACTTTGTGCTCCGACAGTTCCACAATGGTAAATATATACAGTTTCTATGTGGTACCACTATTACTCTGATTCCATTAAAATGCATCAACTGTAGACAGTTCAAATAACATATAAGTCAATATAGCAAAGGTCATCAACCATAGGTGTAGGAGGAGTTGGTTAGACAATTGGCAGAATACTGGGACCCTACTGTCAGGCACAGGAGGATCCCCCCACCTGTACAACTTGTAAATAAGATATTAAACAAGCCCAGTCCATATATTGTCTAATAGTCTTATCTCCTTCTACAAATGTTCTAGTGCCCCAATGTACCTTGTTTAGCAGTGTTCGACATCGGGTCGTCGACGGATCCTTCTTGAGTGACTCCTTTTAAGGCAGGAGCCACGGATCGTCGAGATCCCAAAAAGAAAAGGGTGAACGGCAGCAAGGGCAGCAGCTTCGGTCCTGACGGTGCTCGTTGTCTGTCGGTCGTGGACGTCCTGCGAAGATGAGACGTGCGGTGCACCTCGACGATGATAGTTTGTTGCCGCAAAGAGTCAATGAAGAACTTTGGCCCGGCAAGGGCGTCGGGTCATCAGCGTCTTTGTGGTCTTCGGGTGGTGGGAAACACACTGGCGTATTCTCCTTGGCGACCTCGACTTTCTCCGGTGGGACAAATCGGTCGACGGTGCTAGCGAGAGAGTCCTTGGACTCAAATGTCTTGGGCAATGAAGCGTTTCGTCTCCGGTCGATGATGTTCGTCGTCGACGGTGATGGACTTCAATGTCTGAGCACTTGGCGATTCTGCGGTGGTCCCAGTCACCGGTCGGCAGCCTTTCGAGGACTGACTTCCAGGGAGCATTGGCGAAGGTTAGCTGGTGTACGATGATCCCTTGTAGCTCGGGAAGAGGTCTCCTAACCAGGTCCTCTTTTGGATCAGTTCCTTGAAGGCATAGCAGCTTTCAGATTGGCGAAGGTAACAGCAGTCAACCTTCGTACGGCTCAGCTTTGAGAATAAGCAAGTTTCGACTTCTGCTTCTGAACGATTTCCATCAGTGAGAGTCCCCAGATCTACCATTTGGTCTCTCATTCACTCTGCTGGGTCACACTCAGGCAACTAATCATTCAGAAGGGCATTCATGCAGTCACGCAGCCGATCAGGCTCACTGTGCATTCAGGCCATTCTTCTCCATCCAGACACTCAACACGGGAATGTGGATTTTGACAAGCACCCAACCATTCAGCACTCCACTCTGCATTCATCCAAGTTTCGGGCAGGGCTGTCTCATTCATTGTGTCCCACACCAGATACTAGACACCCATAACATGAAATGCGTATTCGTCACACACTCCATTCACCCAGGTCCCACCCCACGGGCGTACCACAACATACAGTCATTGGGAAGGCTCCAGCCAGTCTGGCCTGGACTTCCCCCCAATACCATATATGGAACTTCCACAGGGACAGAGTCTGGGCTTCCCAGGACTTTGGGAAAACAAGGTAACAGGCAATAGAAAGCACAAGGCCACAGGGCCCATCTTGTCTCCTATCAGGAATCGACTGATTCCAATGGCAGGGCCTGGATATCCCAAAATGGAGGATACTCGGAGCACCTGTCAAATTCAGCATTGAGCTCCCAGCAGCCCATACCCTGCTCTGTGTTCTACACACAGGTGCCGAAAAAGATACACTAGGGTTACAGGGTTGTACCCCCACCCATGGGTGCCAAAAACGGATCCCAAGGGTCAGTTCACCAACCCAAAAAGACAAAGAGCTGCACTGCCAGGAGTCCCACATGGACTCCTGTGCAGAAAACAATACAGAACCTACATGAAAAAGGACTACAGGACAAGGACAGACAGGCCCTGTCCCTCCAATGCATTTCCAGCATCACAGAAGGGAGTTCCAGATCTTTGTTGCGGCTACTGGGAATCTGGCTCCCCCAGCCCTAGAACTCTTGAACCTAAGGACAAATAGGCGAGTGCTCGAGCCTGAGCTAAGAGATCTAATTGAGCTTTTTTGGATGACGGTTATTAAGGTAGGAGGGGGCGTCATTGTTGATACATTTGTGTGTGATGATCAGTGATTTAAATAGGATTCTGGCTTGGATGGGTAGTCCATGTACTCCTCTCCTAATATGAGAGATATGGTAATTTCTCTTTAATCCTATTGCTGCTCGTAGGGCTTTGTTTTCTAACAGTTGCAATTTGGCCAGGATGGTGCTTGTAGTTCCTAGTAGGAGAATATTACAATAGTCAAGTTTGGATAGTATGAGCGCTCAAGCTACGATAAGGCAGTTTTGTGAGGTGAGAAATTGGCGGCTGAGTGGAATGAGCTTTGCTGTGTAGGCTGTTGCAGAGGACAGGTCACATATGTTTAGTCCTGGTAAGGTTGGTGTCTAGATAGCCTCCCGGTGTTTTGACCTGTTTGAGTACTGGGATGGACGTTACGTCGATGGTAATGGATGAGTAGTCGGCATGGAGGGTTTTTAGTCGGGGGGCCTACAATGAGAATGTTTTTTCATTGTTAAAACATAGGCTATTGGAAGCCATGTAATTTTGTATGATACCATAGATCTTGTTGATATTTGAGGTGTCTAGATCATAGTTACCCGAAATGGTGATAAGAATCTGTGTTTCGTCTGCGAAGTTGGTATACAAGACCCCCATGGCGTCCAGAGCTGCAAAAATTAGTTTAATATATGCATTGTATAAGGTGGGTGAAAGGCAGGAGCCTTGGGGTACCCCTAGGGGTTCTGGGGAGGGATCGGCAGCCTCGTCACCAATGGACACTCTCAAGGTGCGTTCCGATAGGAAGGACTTAACCCAGAGGGTGGCATCAAGGGTGAATTTAAAGTTTTCCGACAGGGCATTGCATAAGTTTGTCATGGTCTACCAAATCAAATGCGGCAGACAGGTCGAGTCGATGGAGGATGCACAGCTTCCCAGAGTATCGCGTCCATCTGGATTTTAAGGTGTAGTAAGGCCATTTCTGTAGTGTTTAGGTCGGAAGCCTGATTGTCTGGCTCCTAGCAGGTGGTTCCTTTCTAGATAATCTTGGACTTGGGTGTAGGCAATTTTATTGATTATTTTTAATAGGAAGGGGACCGTGGTAATGGGGCATTAGTTGGTGGGAATGTCCGGGTCCAGTGAGGGTTTAAGATGTGGGGTTACCCAAGCTTCTTTGATGTTGGCGGGGACTGAATTGGTGGTGAAGGAGGTATTAATAGAGTTGGTAATGATGGGTACTAGGGTGGGGGCACAGAGTTTAACTAAATGGGCAGGGGATTTATCCCCTTTGCAATTGCATGGTTTCAGGGTGGTGATGGTGTTCAGAACCTGGTCTTGGGTGACGGTGGTGAATTTGAATTGAGGGCTGAGTTTCCGTCGTCGGCATCGGACACAACGGGGGTCTGGGGGTTCTTTTGCTAGCCAGTAGTTTCCTTTATATTAGTATTTTCTTTTGTAATGTATGGATTTTTGCGGTTAGGGCGTTCTGTATGGTGGTACACCAGGCTTTGCTTGAGTTAGCAGGGGTGGTGGTAGGGATATGGGCTTCCAGTATGGAGAAAAGTTCTTTGGAGTTGAATGAAGCATTGTTTATGCGCATATTCAGCGAGTTAGCTTTGTGGGTTATCGCTGCAGATTTTTAGGTTTTGTTGACTTCTAGGAGTGAGTTTGTTAGGGCGGTGGTCAGATTTTTTGTGTATCTTCTCCAGCACTCTTTTGTTGCGACGCAGGACAATGAGCTCTTCGTTGAACCAGAAATTGGACCCTTTAGGGTTTCAGTGTATTTTAGCTATAAGTGGGGCTACTGCGTCAATGGTAGATTTCAGGCAATTTTGGTATATAGTGGAGATGCTGTCAGGGTTAGTGTTAGTTATGGGGTGGGCCTTGAGGGTGTCAGCCAAGATAGGGACAATATTTTCTGGTTTGTTTGCAGGTGTTTCTTACCGTGATAGGGAGGGGCATGGGTTGAGGTCCACCTAACATTTTCGTAAACAGCCCAATCGAAAACATATTGGGTGGTGATCTGACCACATGATTTCGGAGATTGAATTGAGCGCTAAGTTTACATTTAATGACCAGATCCAGTCCAGAATTCTACCTTTGGAGTGGTTAGGGGCGTTTACAATTTGAGTAAAATGCATTTCTTCAAGGGCCATTTAGAAAGCGGTAGCTTTGTGATCCAGTATGTCATTGTATCCAAGATTGAGGTCACCTAGGATAATACATTTGGTATTGGGCTTGAGGAGGTGTGTGATGAGTAGTTGTATGTCTAACTCGGGGTGGTTGGCATTATTGGATGGTCTGTAAATGATGAGAATGTGAATTGTGGTTTCAGGGTCAGTTGTGAGTTTTAGTAGGAGACATTTGTATCCTGTCAATATATCTAGTGGGCAGGATCTGAGCTGTAGTGTGGATTTGGCTATGATGGCTACTCCACCTCCTATGGATTCCTGGTGGTCAGCCCTAAGGATGGTATTGTCGGGAAGGATGGCCAACATAAGTAAGGGGGCCTGAGGCATGGTCAAGCCATGTTTCCGTAACGACTAGGAAATCTAGCTGTTGGTCCAGGATTAAGTCATGTATGTCAACAGTGTGGGCTCCTAGAGATGGTGCGTTTAGAAAGGGTGACTTTTGAGGCTTGAATTGGACGCTATCAGGGGTTTTGGGGGGTCTGTGGGAGAGAAGGGGGTGATGCATGGGGTATGTACTTTAGGCGATGTGAGACTCTGGTCACCCTGCAGTGTGTGAGAGAGGGTGATTGGAAGGAGGGCCTGAAGTGTACAGGGTATGGTGGAGTAGGTGGGTAAGAGAGGATAACCTCAGTAACCTTGTGTTCCCAAGACTAGGGAGTGTGGTGGGGACTAGGGTTGCTGACGTTCTTGAGTGGTGACTTTTGCACCAAGTAGAACCTAGGCAAGGAGCAGTGGTGCCCGATCGATCTGGTGGAGGGGATGTCCCCTGGGAGGCTGGCTAGGTGTTTGGGACCTATGACTCTTCTCGACGTGGAGATGGTTGACCTGATGTTATGCAGCTGAATGGCTGGTGGAGGGAAGGAGGATGTATTGGGCAAGAAAGGCGTTGGGCAGGGGAGAGGGTGGTGGCGTGGACACCAAAGTAATGCAATGCTGTTTTCCGACTGGGTAAAGGTGCCTGCTGTGCAGAACAGTAGACTGGGCATGGTATGGTCCATGTTATGTCTGGGGTGTGGCTTTGGCATAGTGTTTACGCTTTCCATACTAAGTGTATACCTGAGTGGGGCTGGTCTTCCTATTGGCGAATTTAAGCACCCCATTGTTGCCCCTGAATTTTCAGGGCAAGCAGGTTTACTTACACAGAACCACTTCCCTGACACACCCATGGCTGTTATATTATGTTAGCTCATTAGTTGGGCACCAAAGCCCGAAGGAATCCAGCGCCATGTTGCAGGCCCCTTTCCTGCTAATGTTGGGTGGTGATGTGGATGCAGCGCCTCCTCCTCCAAATCAGCCATTACAACATGGGTTATAGGGTTAGCGTACACCTTAGCTCCCACATATTACACAAAGGTGTTAGTGTCTGAAGACTAGTAACAGTGACCCCACATGAGGGTTGTCTTGTCCTGAAGGTGGGGGAGGGGGATGTCACCTCTGAAGGATCTTGCTTACCCTACCCTAGGGGCTGTTAAGTGTAGTGGGCTCACATCCCTATCCCCAAAAGGGATGGCTAACCCTTAGGGAGAGAGTTGACAACGTCCTGGGATTCGTCACACTTATTGTTGAAATGTCTACTGTAGGATTGTTGGGAAATGTTTAAGGTCGTGCCTGAACTTTATGTTTTGATATTTTTTGTTTAAAAAATGAATTCTGAATGCAGAGTTTAGAGAAAATGAAACGACAATTGTAAGTGCTTATCACTTTGTAACACATAAATGAATCATTTTATTTAAAGGAAACTTGCCAGATCCTGGTAAGGCTCAGGATTTCATGAAGAAATTTACACAAGTGCTGGAAGATGACGACAAAATCAGAGGCCAGTTAGAGAAACTGGTCAGCCCGACGTGTTCTTGCAAGCAAGCTGAAATTTGTGTGGTATGTCTTGTTGTAAAATCATAAATGCTTTCAATAGTCCTTTTCATATAATTTTGCTTCCATGTATACACTCCTGTAATTGTGCCAAACATAATTACTTCCGTTTCATTTGTAGTATATTTGCATCTCTGAAGCATGCCTTGGTCATAATCAATGTATTGATTTGTCTGAAAATGTTTTCTAAATGTGCACATATTTTTCCACCAGTCATGGATGTGACTTGTGGATTTCAACCCTTGTATCACTTCTAGCTTTTTATTGTTCGACAATGCCTGTAATGCATTTTACAAATAACAGTAAACCAATAGTCCTCTTGTTACAATTGGTATATTGGTTACAGGGTATCATCGAGATTACTGCGCACATCCCTTAGCTAGTCATGTTAAGGAACAGCCATTTCCAACACATGCATCTTCTGGAAGGGGAGTGTCTGCTCCTCCCCGCTGAACCTTCCAGACTGCTCCCTATACCCATTCCCTCAACTTCCACATGTAACTAATTATACCATGTTATTTTGGAATGCAGTTTCAATGTCGTCACTATGTCCACTCCTAGCATGTGCTTGTTTCATCTAGCTTTTGCTTTCCCAATTCAGATTGAATTTTACTGCTCAGGGTGGTTTTTCGTCTGTTGCATGGTTTAGTTTTAACAGTACTGTTTTACATTGCTTCTTAATCTCATCTATTATGAGGTGTCGCCCACTGCATATGTTTCAATGTATTGAGCTCTGCTCTCTGCATCTCTCTAGTTCTTTGAGCCAAGCCAGGGATTTCAGGTGCTGGTGCAATTTCCTTGCCATGGAAATTTGTCTAATAGCCAGTACTAATGTCAGATTAAGTATACTGCGGGATGCAGTTCTTTGAGTGGCACCTAGTAAGTATGCTCCGGTGTTGGTGAAGCATTATCTAATTCAAGATTTGTTAGGCGATTTTGGATTTCAGCCCAGTATTGGGAGATTTTTGTGCAGATCTATAGCATATGAATCTGGTCTGCATTTGGAAGACGAAACCTGTGCCAATACTATGCTGCCCATTATACTGCATTATTTTAACACGCTAGTTTCTTGTCACTGTTTTGGTATTCGTGAGAATAGATTTCCATTCTGTCTTCAGACTCCTCCCGTACTCCCCCGTTTCTTCGCTCCGTCTGGGACACCCTATCTATTAATGCATTGTATGTCAGCAATCTCCTCCTTTCACTGTCACTACACCCATATGGCGCCTTTTGGACGTTATCCTGGTCTGGTTCCGTTGGTAGTTGTGACGAATCAAGGGTATTCGTCCCTTCTCCCCATAGGGGAATCGCCACCTTTTTAGGCTAGGGAGGTGAGCCTGCTCTGCAAGACCCTCCCTAGCGGCATGGTAAAGTGGGACATGACTGGGAGTGACATCCCCTTGGGGGGAAAAGGACTCTCATTCCCACAGGAACTCTCTAGGCCAACCACCATTTCTGCAGATATGGGACTGCCTTCCATTAAGAATAAGGTGATATCCTTTCATTTGGATTCAGGTAATGCTGAACTAAAAACGCCATCCAATGGACAAGAGACTCTCTTTAATAGTTGTATATAACTGAGACAAGTGGATCACTGAGATTATCGTATTCAGGGGAAGCCCCCCTGACATCACGCCATGGAGAGGCGGAGCAGAGACAAGCCATGGAGCCTGCGACTTTCGAGGAAGTGAAGAAAGGCCAGTGTGGGACGCCAGAGGCCCAGCGCATACAACAATGGATAAACAGTCGTGAAGTGGTCCAGAGGAACCCTGTACTATGTGATGGCCTGACCACATCTGTATTGTCTTGGGCACAACGCTGAAACCATCAGTGCTGGGAGCGTAAGTAGCTCCCTATCGCCAGTGCCCGCATACACAGCCAGAGGGGAAGCTGAGAATGGGATGCCAGCGAATGTGAGGAACAAGAAGTTAAATACCGAAGATGACTACTCGAGCAAGTGCCGAGCCCGGCATGGTTCCCCTGTATAGACAGAGGTACTCGGGAGAATGGGAAGTGCGAGAGGCTACTTAGGCACCATTATATGCTTGGAGAAACTCGTCCCAGTCATAAGGACGAGAAAATAAATATAAGACTGTCTTGTAAAAACCTGACTAAGTAAGTAACAAATAATCTGGTTGAGCAAATATAGGAAGACTGGTATTATATGAAGAGAGAAACTCGTTCCAGTCCTCGTGACAAGCTATTGCCAATAAGACCAGCTAATTGGAGATGTGAAAAACCCATAAAAAAGGATCTAATAATGCCATAGGGAAACCAAGAGACTGGCAATGAATACCATGGGAGGAAGGGAAATTACCCTATGACTTAATATGTAAATATTTGCACGGCATACAATTGTGCAATGAAAGTTGTGAGTTAAGACTGGCAAGTGAACAAGATAGTAGAAGACTTTTTCCAAGAACAAGAAACCAGGAAAAAGAGTGCGGTCAAGACACCCAAGTTTGGAAAGCTTGAACTGTTTAACTTCTAAGAGTTTAGACAAGAGTGTGAGAACGCTTTTAAAGGGAAGATTTTATTAGCATAGTGTTAGGCAAGACTGTATGCAGTACACTTTGGGTGCACAACAACCCTGACCTCCTGCCAATAGGAACCCAACCTTTGGTATAAATCTGTACTACACAGGTTGGTAGCGTGTTGATAAGCTAGGATTCTCTCGAGAGGGGTCATTGTGAGCTGTAGGGGAGTTAGAGATTCACAGTGACAAGTATTCAAATAAACTCTTGTTTCTTGATTAAACAAATATTCATTTATTTAACAGTTTGCCTAAGCCTTCTTCAGAATGGGCAATATTATAGTAACATACACATACACTCCAAAATCCACATTCTTAATATTTCTAAATCAGTAAGTACCTTTTCGAGGGGATTGGGTCCTCCGACGTATTCCTTATCTATGACATTAATCACCACAGCTGTGCTGCGTCGGAACATTTTCTGCGTCCTGCGTCGATGACATCGATGCGCCGTCCTCGAGGACCTCCTCCGACGGCCGATGTCATCCGATGTGATAAGTAGGACGCACGATTCCCGTAGCCTCAGTTCTATTTTTTCCGTGAACGTGCTCGCTTCCTGAATCGCGGTACGCCTCGACTCTTTGGAGTTTCTGTTGTTCATCTCGGTTCTTCGAACCTGTTCGTTTGTGAAGTTGTTTTTCGTGCAGATGTCTACCTCGTCTTCCACACCGCGTCTGGGCTTTAAGAAGTGCGGGGGCTGTGGGTCCAAGATGTCTGTCTTGCACTCCCACGTCGCCTGCCTCTGGTGCCTCGTGGAGGCCCATGACACGGATGACTGTGTCGACTGCCATTCGCTCACGTCGAAAGCCTTGCGGGATCGTAAGAAGTTGTTATGGTGTTTGGACACCTTACCTACCGATAAGTCTAGGTCTGCGGGGCTTTCGATGGACGACTCGAGGGGCGACTCTGTGTCGTCGTCGGAAGTCCAGTCGGTCTCGGTCCCGGAGTCGGTCTCGCCACTCCTCTGCCTCTTCGAGACACTCCGGGAAGCGCTGTCATCGGTCGCCTTCCCCGTCCTCATCCGAGGACTCCGCCCTTCCGCGGGTCGCTTACCCCACCAAGCATGCGACACCGGAGGAATGGGCTTCCTTCAGGAAGAAAATGTTGGCGATTCTTGAATCGGAGGGCACTGGTCCTTCCGCGCCTCCGAGTGGGGTCGGTCGTGATCAGCCGAGAGACGCCACTCGCACGCCTTCGGGCTTGGGTGGTCGTTACGATTCGCGGGAAAGGTCCCGCTCGGACAAGGGAATCGGTCTCGACATGCCCGGTCCCGGTCCTAGTCCTCGACACGCTGGAGACCGCGTGAACCTGTGAAGTCTTTGAGGAAGACATCGACGCCTGTGGCGCAGAGGTCGTTGACGGACTCTCTCGAGGCTCCGCCTCCGAGGAAGTCGTTGACGCCGTCGGCGCCCAGGATGTCGAGGGACACGCTCGGGGCTCCTCCCTCGAGGCCTGTGTCGATGCTGTTGGTGCTGCGTCTGTCGTCGATGCCGATTCATTCGACGCCTTTCGGGGCTGTGTCGACGGGGGTACCCCGTGGGGCGGGGGAACCACCCAGGAAGGCTCTGGCCAAGGTCAAGCATGGCTTTGGTTCCAGTTCTGTGCCTTCTTACCGCCATCTGGAATTCATTTCAGAGGTGGATGAGGGCTCTGATGATGGCATGGTGCTTGACGAGATTCTCTCGGGCCATAGCCAGTTTGAGGACCTGAGGCAATCCCTGCTTGTTGCTAGTAGACTGGACACCTCTCCGGAGGTGGAGTTTTGTAAGCCTGAGCCTGGCACTCATGCCGATTCTTCGTACCTGCGACTTATGTCACGGGTCACCGAGTACTTAGGTTGGTCTGCTCCCCCAGGGGCGTTTGTTCAGGATGACCTTACGGATATCCTCGACATTGGTCCACCAACTGACCCAGTACTGCCATTCCATATGGCTCTGCAAAGAAGGGTGGCAGTGGCTTGAACTGCTCCAGAGAGTCTCCCGGCAGTGAGAAAGTCTTTGCCGCGAAAATACCGCCCAGCCAGTAGTGACCCCTGCTACTTGTCCAAGCATCCTACTCCGGAGAGTTTGGTGGTGCAGGCGGCTACGGCCCCGGCAAAGCAGGCGTCGTACCCTACCATACCTCCTGATAGGGACGACAAGCGTTTTGACGGCTGGGCGAAGAAAGTGTTTTCTGCAGGGGGTATGGCATTTCAGGAGGCCAACTCCATTTGTGCCTTGTCTCGTTTCACGCACGCTCTGCGGAACGGTTTCCATGGCAGCTGAACATATTCCCGAAGGGGATGAATGGGATGGTTTCCTTGCCATGGTTCAGGATGGCAAGGATGCTATGTGTGAGGCCGTTTAGTCGGGTTTGGACATGGCAGATTGCGTCAGCCGGTCCATGGCGGCGAGCACTGTGATACGCAGGTGTTACGCTCACCTGGCTCCCACGGGGGTGTCGAGCGGAACTGGACAGCCACGGTCTCCACCAATGTGATGCGTAGTGCAGAAATGACTGACTGGACTGGCCCACCTAGCTTCGTCTGCTTGACCTATAGAAGTAGTCTCCTAAAGACTGGGAAAGGGAATTAGCCACCCATGGATTTGAGTATTAACACCTCACTGCGTCCCCACTTACCACTTCTGATATTCCCTTTCTCCAGCATGGGGTCTGGCATGGATTCACATGCTCATGAATATTCCCCGTCGTCAGGCTGGGAATCCTCGGTAAAGAAAAATCAGTATCAGTTTCGTTTCTGATCTGTCTTTCTTAGTAGTAACCAATCACTGATCTATGCGTCATACTGACCACAGCCAATGACTGCCATAACCCTAAGCCCCGCCTCTGGCAGCCATCTTCAGATTCTTACCGCACGTTCAAGTGTTGGGATCCTCGTGCTATTGCTCTCGAGCTTTAGTGCTTTTTTCACGCTTTTTTCATAGGAAAATTTTGTCTTTTTACGGTCACAAGAGCCTCAAGCTCCACCGTTTCTTTATCCGATCAACGGGGACCCGTGTTGGATTCTTCTACGCCCCTCAAGGGTGAAGATTTCGTCGAGCCATGCTTTTGGAGGACTTCAGAACTTTCTCAGGCCCATCTCGGACATGGCCCAGGAGAAGGGAAGCTCGATGCCCGTAAAGCTGTTCAGGGTCTGCCCTGGATGCCAGCTTCAGAATGTCTTTAAGGAGGATGAACACTCCCTTTGCCTCTACTGCCTGCATGAGGACAAGACGCACATGGAGAAGGACTGTGCGTTTTGCGGCAATATGTCGGAGCGTACCATGAAGGACCGCCATCTGCGTCTCGCCAACTGGCTGGAAGGGAAGAGCCCGTCAGGCGAGAAAAAGAAGTCTGAGCGGTCTTCTAAGACCTTTGAGGGCGCCCCGGCGACGGGGGCCCAACAGAAAGCGAGTCCGCTGGCACCGGGAGCGCCGAACGGTCGGGCTCTACGGGTGCCAGGCAGGGCGCATCCTCCCCGGCGCCATCAACCACGAGCCAACGCTCTGGCTCGGGTAAGAGGAAGGCCGAGCACCCGGCGAAGCTCCTGGAGAGACCCCGGTCGTGCTCGAAGGCCCCATCGGAGGGGGAGCGAGGCAGTGAACCCCCCCCACCCCCCCAAGGAGAAGGCGGTGAGCGCACCTAAGGTGGTAAAAGCCTTGATCCACCCGGCCAAGGCCTCTATCGAGACAGTCGCGGCGGACCTGGCTCAGCCTGTGGAGGCTACACCAGTGGTGGCGACCTCGTTGCCCAGAGTCTCCCTGCCACCGCGGAGGGAGTCCTCTTTCATGCCCATCGACAGGACCCCCGTGAAACCTCCGACGGAGAAGAAAAAGGGGGGCAGGAGGTCATTGTGGATTCGGCCTCAACCTCTGAAGAGGAGCTGATCGAAGTCTTAAGCCACGGCGTTGGCGTGGAAGAAGACCAGCCCGTCGGGAGGGACCCCGACATCGAAGACGACGATAACGTCGAGGGTGCCGACGGGGCTTCTGACCGCCCGTCGGAATCCCCTCAACCAGTGCCGCAAGACAACTCGGCGGCCATTTTGTTGGCTATACAGTCCTTATGCTCGGAGATAAGGACGAGATTGCTGTTACCACCAACGGAGGAACCGCTCCCGACGGGGGACCTGGAGCCAGGCCCTTCTGGGAGCCCTCCTCCTAAGAGAAGGATTCATCCTCCACCTCCTTTTCAACCATCGCGCCCTGCTCAGCCCTCCTCCCCGTCCACGACCCGTGGGGATGATGCGGGGACGGACATGGCCGCGACGGGTACAGACGACGAGGTTTACGACGAGGATCTCCCGTCGTCACCTCCCCCCCGGGCTTCCCCGCCCGACCAGATTAGATCGTTTCATGCCATGATCGCCAGGGCATCCGAGCTTTGCCCGTAAGAGAAGAAGGAAGGTTTCCTTTATCAACGGCGCGAGACCAAGAGGAAGACGGTCCTCGCTGTACCTCTACTGGACGATATCTGGGATGAGGGTCTCGCCCTCCTCAAGAACCCATCCACAATGCCTGCGAGAAGGGATCGGTACGAGAAGAAGTACCGGGCCCCGGACGCGGCCCCCTTGTGCCTTCGGGCACAGCCGACCCCGGACTCGGTCGTCTCCGCGGCAGCCAGGAAGAAAGTGGGGGGGGGCCTCGGCCTCTACGTCAACTTCCCTGCCGGACGGCGAGGGAAAGAAATTGGACACGATGGGACGCATAGTCATCTCATCGGCAGTGACGACGATTAAGGCTGCCAACGCCTTTGCTATCGTAGCCCGCTACGACAGGGAGTTGTGGTACAAAATCGCCTCCCTGCTGGACTTCCTACCAGATGACAAGAGGGCGGAGGCTCTAGAGATCTTGCAGGAAGGAGAAGTGGCGTCGGACCACGCCATTACGATAACGACGGACATCGCTGACACTGGATTTCGCCAGTTGGGCAACGGCGTGTGCCTTAGACGGCATGGATGGCTCAAGCAACAGACTTCCGGCAGGACGTGCAGACCAGAGTCTTGGACATGCCGTTCGACGGGAGCAACCTGTTTGGGAAAACAGTGGACGATTCCCTACAAGCCATCAGTCAATGCTAAAATTCACTAGGCGGAGGTCTCCATCAATAAACACACTAGTAAGTGAGTTTCAACAATCATTTATTGCAATGCAAAACTTCCGCGGAAGGGCTGACTGCATAGGGATGCTATCTAGAGTGAGCTACTAACATTACAGTGAGCATGCTTTTTATAGGAAAACGTTTACATTGAGTCTTATGACTGGCGCGAAGCCCAGGCACGTCCTGACATACAGTTTCCTGCCAAAACACTTTTGGCTGTTATTCCAGCCCTTGCGGTGACAATTTACAAAGGCCGGACATTTGCAAATGGTCATTACTCATAGCTTATCTAAGCAAGTCAAAATATCCTTCAGGATGCACGTGTAATCTTTAACATGCGTGATCGTAAAAACAAGCTAATTCATCACATTTGACAGTCTTGCCGCGGTAGTGATAATAATATCCATTCATGGGCTGCTGGACAATAGCAGGACATATCTTTTACAGAATGACGCACGAGCTCTGACACAAGTTCCCCTTCCCAAATATCCCAGAGAATAACAACTCCGAATATAGATACGCTTTATGCTTATGTTTTGGGAAAGAGTGCGGATGCTAGCAATCATCATTCATAGAGGAGACCCCAGGGTCAATGAATGCATGCTGACTCGCACGGCAGCTTTAGACAGGACGGGAAGTGCAAGAGTTTTAACAGACATTATTTATGTAGCCTTTACAGGAACGGAGAACAGAGGGGACATTCCTAAGCCTGTGAGTAATATCTGTTCCAGGCGAAAACCCTGGGCCTCGTGTGCGGACACAAAAGCAGTTGGTTTAACATGGACATAATGCTATAGCATGGGCAATGGGTTTAAGTCTTGCTGAGGCAAAGAAACATGACAATTACATGAATTTGGTATTTACACATCAAGACGGACACGGAGACGGCCCAAGCTCTTGGTGTTCTCCAGCAACGACGGCCGCCCTTTCGGAGCGGCGGAGGCAAGCAGGGTGCCTCCAAAGGCTCCGGCGGAGGATTTTCCACCTATCGTCAAGCGGCCCGTTCGTCGTCACAGGAAGCCTACAGGGGACGAGGCAAGTCGGGCAGACCCCGCTGTCGTCGCCATGGAGGACAAGGCGGCAAAGCCTCGTCGAAGCAGGACTGAACCAGCCGTGGGGTCGGGCCCCCACCGAAGCACCCCGGTGGGAGGCCGGCTGGCGAGCTTAGTCAGCGTGTGGGAGTCCATCTCCACTGACCGATGGGTGCTGGACACATCACTCTTGTCCAATTCCTTGTTTCTTTTGCAGCTTAGACCCAAAAGATGATCATCTTGTGGCAGCTGAAAGCATTCAGGTAAGAGTCTGTGTTTTGTAACACTGTCCGGTAAATGATGCCAAGGTTTAACTCACTGCTTTCTCTTTTCATGCAGGTGCAGCATAGGAAGATTTGGCGTGCTGGTGGATAATACCTCCTGCAGTAAAATCAGGTAAGCAATATGGTGGCAAGAGATTGTCCTTGTTTGTTCCCTTGGCTCACATTGTTGTTTTCTTGACCTCCTTAGATGCTGGAATGCGGCAACCAGGTGATTGAGACAGCACCGGATCGTAGAGATGCTGCGAGGAACGGTGAGTATGGTGCGGCGCTGCTGCTGGTGATGTTTAAAATGAAGTCTGTTTCTGGTTCGAAGATGCGCTGAATCCGAAATCAGGTAAGAAATCCAGTGAAGTTCTTGTTCTAACCTTTCTTCTTCTTTCCCTTCTTTCTAGGCGTTCTGGACTCGAGGCGGACGTGGCAGGATGCTGGATGCTGACTACAGACACGGTGATCGTTACGCTGCTGGATGCAGAATAACGCGAAGCATGTGCTGCTCTTCGGGCGTGGTTTAAATAGCCTTCAAAGTAGTCCCAGGTAAGTATTCTTCCACAGCCACAGCCGAGTAACAAAATAGTCCCTAAGATAAAATAGTCCCTTCAAGCCTCACATGGGCTTGGATGCTTGGATCCCTTGCAGCGTGGTCTGCATCAGGTAAGTTTTAACATATGAGCCTGGCGCCTATGGCGCCAGGACTGATGTCCCATATGAGCCTGGTGCCATAGGCGCCAGGACTGTACGCAGATAGCCCCTAACAGGGGTTGCTGGATTTGCTCCAGGTAACATGATGCCTGCTTGCGGGGTTGATGGACTTGGTCCGGATGCCCGGGGGGGTAGGCATCATGACAGCAGGTTTGTGTGGTTGCAGAAGTCGGGGTTTGCTCCAGATGTGCAGGCCCGGCTCCTCAACAAGGCTGACGAGAGCCTCAGCATCTTGCAGAGTGGTGCGCCATTACTTCAGGTGTGTGGGTTCTGGAGATCATAACCCACGGCTACTGCCTTCCTTTCCGGCAGAGGCCTCAAGACAATCCACCGGCGAATCTCTCTTTGAAGAGTCCGGATCCGCTCCTTGCGCAGGACATTCAATCCCTGCTGGAGAAAGGCGCCATAGAACTGGTGCCTGTAGCGGAGAGGAACATGGGATGGTGTTCCCCTTATTTTTTGATTTCCAAGAAAGACGTGGGATTGAGACCCATCATGGACTTGCGCGGTTTGAACAAACTCCTCAGGAAGGACAAGTTCAAGATGGTTACTCATTCTCAAGTCCTCCAGGCCCTTCAACTTCAGGACTGGTTGGTGTCTCTCGACCTCAAGGATGCTTATTTTCATGTGCCTATCCATCCAAAGCACCGGAAGTACCTCAGGTTTGCGTTTTGGTGACTCGCACTTTCAGTTTCGGGTCCTGCCGTTCAGATTGACCTCCGCCCCAAGGGTCTTCATCAAGCTCATGGTAGTGGTGGCAGTGCACCTCCGGAAAGGGGGGATTCACGTCTACCCCTACCTTGATGATTGGTTGATCAGGGCACGCTCTCCCGAGCAAGTCCTGGATCCTCTGTCAGTCACCTGCCACTCCCTCCACAAGCTGGGCTTCTCCCTCAACTTAAAGAAGTCCCATTTGACACCAACTCAGAGGCTCCAGTACATCGGAGCAGTGCTCGACATATCCCTGGGGCAGTGTTTTCCTCTCCAGTTGAGGGCTCATCACATTCAGCAGATGGTGCACAAGTTTCAACTTGCCCAGACTCTCCCAGCGTTCGAGTTCTTGAGACTGCTCAGCCTCATGGCATCCTGCATTCTTCTGGTGCCAGAGGTTCTGCTCTTGGGAATTTCCTCCAAACGGAGCCTTAGGAGACGCGTTCGTGGTGGAGTGGTCCTTCCCACTGCTGTACGCGTTTCCTCCAGTCCCCGTCATCCCGCAAGTACTACGGAGGTTCGGTTCCCGAATGATCCTCATTGCTCTGGCATGGGCCCGGAGGACGTGGTACCCGGACCTTCTCGACATGTCCATCTGCCCTCCATGTAGTCTTCCCTACCGAGACGATCTGCTCTCACAGGAGGGGTGTCAAGTTCTCCATCCAGAGGTCAGGTGTCACGCTCACCTTATTCCCACGGAGGCGCAGGTCTGGCTTCGAGTGCTGATGCTTCTTCAATGGTGAAGCTCAGGACTCTGAGGATGGACAGGTAGGGCCCCTCTACTCTGGCTTCTCTGACTCGCAGGAATATTCCCCTGTGCGTGAAAAGGGAGTATTACCTACTGACGGAATAATGCTCAAGCCTCCCACTCCCTTCCAACCCTCCGCGATACCCTTCCACGATTCCCCGTGAAGTCTCACCTTAGGGTCTGGAAGGATGAGTTCTCCATCCTGCTTCTGATGCAGGGGCGCGTTGAAACCCAGTTACTTCACTGGATTGAGGTTTGATGGGAGTTCAAATAAGCTTGACTATTCAGGTAAGGCGATGTAAGAGTTCTGTAGCAAGTTCAAAAGTTCAAGCTTAATAATATAATGTTCATTGTCTTATTGCAGCAAGCGCTAACGCTTATGTCTTTTTCCCCTTAGGGGCCGGGGTTCGGAATGCCGGAGATATGGTGCCGACCCGAAGTGAAACGTGCAGTTCCAGTAAATGACAGGTAAGTTCTGGATGAGCGTTCGGATAATGTCTTTGCATTCGCTCATTCAATATCTTGGGAATGAAATGGGAATGACCCAACAGGTAAGTCTTAGAAGGAAACTGAGATTTTCCTATTCCCTTCCTTCTCTCACCTTGTGTTCTTGTCTTTTTCTCTCTAGGCTCTGGGAAGTGGCCGCGGATCCGGATGATTGCTGCTGAAGATGGAGGTGCCCAGGAAAGGTGAGTGAAATGCAGCGCTGCAGCGATCGAAGCGAAATGCTTTTAAAAATGATGTCTTCCCTTTCAGGATCGTCGATGTGAAGTCTCCGTGATGCAGCTTTAGCAGGTAAGGTCTTCTTTCTCTCCAATTCTCTCTTAGCAGGTGACCCAGGATGCTGACAGGCGTGGCTGAAGTCCAGATGCAGGAGCTGACACGGTGAGCGTCCAGCTGTGAGGAGCAGAACAACGCGAAGCGTGAGTTGCTGATCGGGCATGGTTTAAATGGCTTTGGAAGAAGTTCCAGGTATGTATCCTTCCCCGATCACACCCAGGTGGAAAGTAGTCCCACAGGTAAAGCAGTTCCATTCAGGCCTCAAGAGGGCCTGGATGTAGCAGCATGGTCTGCATCAGGTAAGTGCACATTAAAACACTTGAACACATGTCTAGCTTTATGAGCCTGGCGCCTAAGGCGCCAGGACAGGGGTCCAACATGAGCCTGGCGCCTAAGGCGCCAGGACTGTGTCCAAAGGGCCCCAGCTTGGGCCCGCTGGCACTTCCCTGGGGGGAATGATGCTTGCCTCTGGGGTTGCTGGGTCGGTCCTGGCTCCTTGGAGGTAGGCATCATGACATCAGGTCCCTCAACCTGCACGCTTGGTTTCTGAAAGGTTGAGGTATAAGGGTTGGGACCTCCATGAAGACGTGATGGAGGTGTTGCTTTCGGCCATAAGGCCCGCAACAAAGTCCCTGTACCATTGCCGTTGGAGGAAGTTCAACGGCAATGGTACAGGGACTGTACCTGCGACTGGTGCAGGGTTAAGAATGTGGATCCTTTTGCATGTGAAATTTCCATGGTTCTGTCTTTTTTGCTTTCTTTGGCTCACAGGGGCCTTCAAGTGGGTACCATTAAAGGTTACCTGGCGGCGCTGTCTATATTTAAGCGCTCGTCTGAAGTGTTCCTATTTTAAAATTCCTTTAATTTCTCAGTTTCTGAAAGGGCTCACTAATGTGTTCCCTCCGTCACCTTTCCAGGTGCCCGGTTGGGATTTGAACCTTGTTCTCAAGTTTCTGATGGGTGCTCCGTTTGAGCCTTTGCATTCATGCCCTTTGAGACTGTTAACTCTGAAAATTGTATTTTTAGTTGCGGTCACTTCCGCTCGCAGAGTGAGTGAGTTACAGGCACTTTCAGTTAAGCCACCCTTCACTGTGTTTCATAAGGACAGGGTTGTCCTTGGAGTTCGTCGTCCTTTTCTTCTGAAGGTGGTGTCGGAATTTCATTTAGGCCAGAAGGCTGTTCTTCCGGCATTTTATCCTCCTCCACATCCTGGTAAGGAAGAGGAGAGGCTCCATAGGCTTGATCCTAGGAGAGCGTTAAGCTTTTATATTTCACCATGTCCCGGGTCAGAGTGGACAATCAGCTCTTTATTGGTTACGCTCGAAAGCGTTTGAGACAGGCTGTGACGAAATAGACTTTGTCTCACTGGATTATTTTGGCTATCTCTGAGTGTTAACGCTTGGCGGGTAAGGACCCACCGGTTAGCTTACGGGCCCATTCTACCAGGGGTATGGCTTCCTCTACTGCCCTGCAGAGGGGTGTTCCTATTCGCAGCATCTGTGATGCAGCCACCTGGGCTTCGGTACATACTTTTGTATGTCACTACTCCCTCGGTTCCATCCGGGGGCAGGATCTGGCCTTTGGCAAGGTGGTCCTTTACTCCGCAATTTGATTGGGCATTCTAAATTTCTGTTTTCGAAATTCTTTTCCCACCTTCTTGCATTGGTACTGCTTTGGGAGTCTGTCATAGATATGGAATACGTCGGAGGACCCAATCCCCTCGAAGAACAAGTACTTTCTTACCTGGTAACGTTCTTTCGATGGGATGGTCCGACGATGTATTCCATATCGCTCCCTCCCTACCTTCCCCGCTACAGAATTTCTTATGCGATTGCAGCTTACGTTTCCGCAAGGCTTTGTGTGTCAGACTGGCAGAAGACTGGTGGCACACGTTCTGGGAAAAAACTACAACTGAGGCTACGGACGTCGTGCATCCTACTTATCACATCGGATGACGTCGACCATCGGAGGAGGTCCTCGAGGACGGCTCATCGACGTCATGGACGCAGACGCCGAAAATTTTCCGAAGCAGCACAGCTGTGGTGATTACTGTCATAGATATGGAATACGTCGTCGGACCATCCCATCGAAAGAACGTTACCAGGTAAGAGAGTAACTTGTTCCTTTGGGATGGCACACCCACTTCCTACACACTCAGGTGAATTTAGTAACTAGGACACTGTGGAAATTAATATACCACTGTTTGCATTTAGAATCAGACTTACGAGTTTGGCAAAGAAAAGGGTTATTAGAACAGAACAAGGGGTCACACAAGTATTCTGAAGCAGATAAGTACTTTTGGAAACCCCCAATGCAAAGTTAGTTAACCCCTTCCTGGAAGGAGGACAAAACACAATGTCAGATTGAAGAAGAGTCATTCAGGGAGCCAGGCTATGCCAAAGTCAATTGGGCAAAAGGCTAGGTGAGCTGAAGCACTTCTTGCAGGTAAGTAAAAGTCTTGCACAATGTTTTAGAAGTCTTTGTAGAAAATAAATCAAAGCAGGGCCACAAGCTGTTAAGGCTTGTGAAGTAAAGAAGCTATCAGCAACTCTACAGAGCAACCACGACAGGTCTCACCAACAGAGAACAAGTGCAGTTACACAACAAGAGGTAAGTTATCTTAGACTGTACAGTACCTTTAGGTTGAAGAAAAAGGAGAGCAGATGACTCCAGTTCCTGTGCAGCTCTGCAGATCCTGGTGTTCCTGGGCCTCAGTCGTGGGGACAAGAGGGAGGACTTCTGGGTACTCCTGCACTGCAATGGGATGCTCACCGACCACAACCGGCAATCTTCAAACAAGTGGCACTTCAGTGTTTCAGCTCCTCGCGTCTAACGCAAATGGCAATACCACGATTCCTGGCTGTCGAGATGGTCTTTCCTTGCATCTCGGGTTCAGCACTCTGAGATGGCTCAGGCTCAGTCAGTCCTGCTTCCTGGGAGTCCGGAGGATCTTCCTGGAGCTCTTGGCCAGCTTAAAAGCAACACACACAATCTGGTTTTCCTCTCCCTGGCGATTCGGTTCCAGCAGCAACTGCAGTGGAATTTCAACTTAGCTCTGAGAGGATGTCCAGGTGGCTTACTTTGGAGTTGATTGGTCCCACCAACTCAAGGAGAGAAGTCGACCTTGCAGGGCTTCTCTAGCCGAAACGAATTTGGAGCACAGCAGCAGGGCTTCACCGTGCAAACCAACGATCCAGGAGTTGCAGCAGGCATCCTCTTCCAAGTTTTTTTCGGTTCCTTCATCCAGCGGTCGACTCTGCCTTCCAAGCCAAAAAGCTTCACCTTTTATGCAGGTTTCTGCCATTCATTCCAGGCTTGCTGTCTGTCACTCAGGAAGATAGCTGTCCTTGCCGGACAGCCAGCCGCCCAATCACCTAAGAGTGCATTCCTGTCTCCTAAGCACAGGGAGTTTCGGACACCTCCCTCGCTTCCTGCCCCTGCCAGACACCCTGGAGCCTGAGGCAGGCTTCACTCGTGAATCCTGCCAAAGACAAAACGAACAAAGGGACAGAACCTGGATTGGCGCTTTGAGTAAATCTCAAGAAGGACCTTTGCACAAAGAAATGGCAAAAAAGACGACCGGGGCCATTTTGACAAAAATGGCACCCGTGGGTGCCTTAATGCAGCTGCGAACGCAGCCCGCGGTAAATGCACACCAAGGTAGTTAAAAGTAAACCACTGCCACCAGCCATTCATCGAGGAAAGGGTAACACAAAAATGTTACATGAGAGACTAGACAAAGGGAATAGTAAGTAACCCCTCCAGCACAGTATTGTAAGATAGTGTGTGCTGGGTCTAGAATGTTACAAGTGTAAGTGAAGTCAATTTCACTTCACTGCTCTTGGAAACAGTAGTTTATCCAAGAGACTGTATTTAAACCTTTTGGAAATCGGAAAGATTTCCCTGTGTCACTGCACTGAAGGTGCTGTGTGACACAATGTAAAAGGTGATGCCCGTGGAGTTTGTCAGACTCCACAACCAAAAGAACCACAGAAAACACGCACAATTAAAAGTACAAAGTCCCAAAGTTCAGCAAAATAGCTTTGGGTCTCTAAGGAGGGAGCAATTTCTCCCTTGCACATAGCACTGCAGAGAGTACAAGACCCACTAACATTCAATGAGACTGTCCAAGATGATTACGTTAAGTACCATTTGTACGAAAGAGAAAGCTTTATATAAGAGAATACCAAAAGATAAGAGAAGAACAGGGAAGCAGAGACAGTTTGCTTTCATGTCAAAGTATTGCCATGAAGATCTCTTCTTTTCTGGGTGAGGGTTTGGGTTTACGATCCAGCTTCTCAACCCCTGTGGTTCCCTATGCAGCGCCCCTGTGCCCCAACTCTAATTTATCGGCACACCTTCTTGCAGTGGCTTTCCGGTCTCTCGCGGTGGCTTTCCAGTCTCTTGCGGTCTCGTTCAGCTCTGCGGCTTTGCTTTGTACTCTGGGAGTGTTTCTCCCACTTCTCCAGCAATGGATCTTTAATGGATTCACATGCTGTGAATATTTCCCGTCTTCAGGCTGGGAAACCTCTGTAACTAACTTTGCATTTTCCTATGGAAAACTTTTGACACTTTAGTGTCCTATCGACTTTCTTTTTGGGTGCTTTAGGCTACACCAATAGAAAGTCCTATATAAATAGCCCCGCACGTGGCTTCCCTTCAGATTTCAACCGTCTCCAAGCTGTTGGGATCACCTCGTGTTTCTCTTCGTGCTTTGCACATGCTTTTCGTATCCGGCCAGTATGTCATCTCTGGGTCAGAATAAATCGCTGTTTAAGGCCTTTTGCTACCAGCGGCCTAAAGAAGTTCTTCGAAGAGTATAGCCATACGGACTGTCTCTACTGTCTGTACCCCCATAATTCGGCGAATTCCTGCGAGATATGCCAGGGGTTTTTGCAGAAGACTTTGAAGGACCGTAACCGCTGGCTCATCTGTTGGCTGAACAAGAGCACTTACCCGGAATTGGAAGTGGGGTCAGCCCGGGGGAGCCACTCTTCGGTGAGGGCAGAGAAGGCCTCTGAGCACCGACGGGCAGCATCGGCGGAACCCCTCGCTAAGAAACAACGGATGGAGTTGTATACATGGGAGGTGGTATGAGGTAGCAAGTCATCTACGTCCTGGTTGCATCATTAGAAAGGGGCGAGTAGCTCCTCGCTGTCCAAGTCAGATCGGCCTGACAAGTCCAAGGGGTCTGGTGGTAGGCCCGAGAAGTCGGAGGTGTCGGAAAAAAGGACAGGCATAGCCGAAGGAGTCTAAAGATAATCATAGGTCCTCGTCCAGCCGGGACTCTTCGAAGCACCATTCCGGTTCTTCTTCCAAAAAGTCAGGAGAAGGCTTAGACTGTGGATGCCGCGGTTCCGATGACGAGAGTGGTGTCGACGGATGTTCCCTCGTCAATGGTGGTGATACAATCTGCTTTTCCATCGTCAACCGTGGTGTCATTGGCTCCATCCACGACTGTGACTGACAGTGGTCCGCTGTAGTTGTAATCGACGCAGATGGATTCGGAAGGCTTGTTGCCGACGGGGGGACCGTTTGGGACCAAGCTTCCTGTGGACATTATGGAACAGGAACCGGCTGCGTATTTTGTTTCCTCTGGAATGGAGGAGGAGCAAGAGCCGCTTTTCGATCTGTCGGCTCTGGGTCTGGAAGGTGCACGGCCGCCGATGTCGAGTGGGGTGGGGGCTGGGCTGCCCCTTTACCCGCTGGTGAATCCTGAGTCTCTGCTATCCTTGCAGGTGTTCAATATGCTTCAGTCATTGTTGGGGCAACTGGATGCGATGCTTCCACCGCCTCCGAGCCAGTTTGCTCCGGTGGTTGACAGTGTGCCTGGGGAGGCCCTTAGGAATTCGCCTGTGGTGTGGTTGCCATTGCCGGTGGGGTTTGATCGTCTCTGAAGTCATCCTGAAGAAGGGGAGTTGCCAGATTCGGATCTGGAGAGTGCTCCGCTTGATACCCTGTCGATGGTGTCTTTGTCGCCAACGAGGGAGAATGCCTGGGATACGGATCCCGAGGTGGAACAGCCCAGTAGCCCGATGCTACTGAGGTTGATAAATGAGTACCAATTTCGGTTGGGTGATATTGTATGTTAATATGTGCTCTGTAAAGCGCTTTGGATTAAGTTGCTATATAAATAACACACCATTATCATTGTGGTTCTCTCTGCTCTGATGAAGCCTCCGTTTGAACCCATGTCGACTGCTTCTTTGAAGTTCCTCTCGTGGCAAGTTGCATTTCTGGTTGCGATTACCTCAGCCAGATGGGTGTCTGAATTGCAGGCACTGGTCATTGCCCCGCTTTATCTGAGATTTATGAGGGACGAGGTTCTCCTGGCTACTAATCCGCACTTTATCCCGAAAGTGTCATTGGCGTTTCACAAACTTGCTTCTATTGCCTTACCCTCATTCTTTGCTAATGCGTTCACGCCAGCAGAAAAAGCCCTGCATTCTCTGGACGTTAAGAGGGTGCTGAAATTTGATCTGAACCATACTCAAGACTTCAGCAGGTCGAAGCAGCTGTTTGTGGCACTTGGTCCCTCCAACAAGGGGCAGTCTGTTTCCAAGCAAGGACGTTCCCATTGGGTCTTGTCTACAATTTAATTTTGTCACGCAAAGGCTGACAAGCCTTTGAGGGGCACTCTTAAGGCTCATTCTACACGGTCCACAGCGTCATCGGCGGCGTTATGGTCTGGTATACCGCTCGTGGAAATTTGCCAGACGGCTTCCTGGGCAGTTCCGCATACCTTCACCAGGCACTAGTGCCTTGGGCAGCAACATGTGGAAGATGTGCAGGTGGGACGGGCGGTCCTCCAACGCCTGTTTCAGTAAGGTAGGCCTCACAGCTTCGGGGGTTTTCTATTTTACTCTGTCACTTGCTGGTTTTTTGTTCTCATGCATGTTGGTTGATTGATTTGTTTATTTATAGAGCGCCTTACACCAAGGCGCTGTACAATGGAACTCATAGAGTGAACAACAATAAACATTGGGAGCAAAATTACATATTGAATCATTTGACAATAAAACGGTGCAAAAAGCAATTAACTGAGGGGGAGGGGAAGTGGAGAGGGAGTATGATTGGTGAGGGGGAACAGAGAAGGATAGAACAAGTGAAGAATAGAAGGGTGGGAGAATGAAAAGGGAGTGGGGAGAGAGGAGTTAGGAGAGGGAGAGAGGTGGGGATAATGGAGAGTTAATGGATGTTATTATATGGTTTGCCTGTAATAGACAGCCACACATTGGTTATACTGCTATGTAATCTATTCACAGCATGTGAATCCATGAAAGATCCAAAGCTGGGGAAGGGAGTAGTTTCTTATCTGTAACTCCATTTCTCCAGCGTTTGTATCTTTCATGGATTCACATGTGTCCGCCGGCCACCCCTGCAGGCAAAACTTGGTTCAGGTTCCCTCTACTTTGGAGGTTAAAATCTGAAGGGAAGCCGCGGGGGCGGGGCTATTTATATCAGACTTCCTATTGGTGTAGCCTAAAGCACCCAAAAAGAACGTCGATAGGACACTAAAGTGTCAAAGTTTTCCATAGGAAAACGCTAAGTTAAAGTTACCAGGTTTCCCAGCCTGACGACTGGAAATATTCACAGCATGTGAATCTATGGATATCCAGCGCTGGAGAAATGGAGTTACAGGTAGGAAACTACTCCCTTCCCAGTCCTCTCGATCTGCGGGAAGGCTCTGTCCTTCCTTCCACCTTGACAGTCGTACAGCGAAACCCTTTCAGAAGTGCTTCTCATTGGGACGCCGTCTCCCTGAGCCTTTCTGCTCCGTGGTTCTTGCTGCAGGCGTTTGGTTCTTCAGTCCGTATTGAGAGGAAGAACATTACATGTTTCTCTATGCTCAGTGGTTTTGAATAACCCTGCACCAATAGGATTTGTACAACAACTACAGCGCATAGCTTGGTTCTTCCAGGTATTCTTCATCGCGCTGGCCCTCTTCCTCGTCCCAGTACTTGTGTCAAAGGGGGGTATTTAGCAGCTTTCCTATTTGTCATACAAAGATGGTCTTTTTCAACATGACAATAGGATATGGAGGATTGGGGAGTTGGGTCCTGGGTCTCAACCTCGGCTGGATAAGGAGAATACCATGTTCTCTCTGGAATACCATCCTCAAGTCTGTAGGGGAACTCCATCCCCTTGTGATCCTCCTTAATCCTGCTACCCCAGGGGGGTCTTCTGGACTGTGGCCACACCACCCTGGCAACATGAGAAGGGGTTTCCCCTAGGGAAACGGGCAGCATCCTGAGATTCGTCACAAGGGCACACCCACCTTCAGTCTTGTACAAGGCTGATGCCATACCTAAATTCCCGTTCTGACCAGAAATGTGGTCTCACTATTCCCCACTCCCACCCACATGCCTCTTTCATGGTGTACGGTGCAACCAAGCATCTCGAAAGCCTTGCCTCCGAAGTATCATCTCTTGTGTACATATTGTAAGTATGAGGCCAAGTAGGATTTTTGAAGTGCAATCTTGTGTCTATTATTTTGAGTTTTGTACTTAAATCGATGAAGAATTCCTGTGGAAGGTAAAAGGGGATTTTGACGAAGTAATAAAAGGACAGTGGTAGGATTATAGAATGGTCACCTTCCTCATTAATGAAAGCGGTAGTTTGTTCCAAAACGTCAGTGAGCTGTCCAGGGCTGGGAGTTTGCTGTGTGGTGTTGCTGTAAGTGTCTTGAGTAGTCTGGTATATATTAATAATTAGGTACATAAGGTCTTTGGGCTCTCTTCCCCTCTCCTCTCCCATTAATTGTGCCACTCGGTGGGTGGCTCTCCTGGCCTCCTTCCACTCCTCTAAGGTCATCATTAATGTTTACTTGAATTGTACCGTCTTGGTCCAAGGCCCCGAAGCCAACCTTCTCCTCTTTGATAGACGCTTCCCGTGCTTCATCAATTTCCTTCCTTTTCCTGATGTCCCCTCTCTTCCCTCCACGGCTTCCTTGCCTACCCCTGCTGTCTCCTCCTTGGCTACCTTGCCCTCTCCTCCTTCTTCCTCTTCTGCCCCCCCTTGGGCATCTTCTACTCCTCTGCAGAGCATACCTCTGATTTGTACCCCTCCCCGGAAGTCTTTAAAGGATGGCAACCTTCTCCATATTGCCACTCTAGACTCTTGCTCAACGGTCAAACACTCCTCTGACATCTGCCGCCTCCTGGAGGAACTCTCACCGAGACATGGTTCATGGCCAGTTCTGTCACAAGCTTTGACACTCTCCTCCCTGATGGCTACAATATCCTCTCCGTGCCCAGATCCAACTGTACCGCAGGGGGTGTAGCCCTGATCTTCCCTGAGTGGATTCCTGCCTCTGTCATTCTTACGCAGACCTACTCCTCTTTCGAATGCCTCATCTGCAGGCTCGCTCTCTCTCTTCTGGGCATTGCCTCACCGTGGCTACCATCTATTGGCCACCTGGTCATATCTCCTCCCTCCTCTCTGAGTGGGCGGACCGCTCCTCTTCCTTCCTGGTCTCGACCACTCAAGTCCTCCTTCTTGGAGATCTATCTATCTCTCTCTCCCTCTCCTCCCTCTCCTCCCTCTCCTCCCTCTCCTCCCTCTCCTCCCTCTCCTCCCTCTCCTCCCTCTCCTCCCTCTCCTCCCTCTCCTCCCTCTCCTCCTCTCTCCCTCTCTCCCTCTCTCCCTCTCCTCCCCTCTCTCCATTCTTTCCTCCGGCCCAACTCACTCTGCAGGGCACACTCTGTATGTTCTGATCTCGTCAGACCTTCCCCTTTCGATCCTTCTCACCATTCCTCTCTCCTGGAGTGATCACTTTCTCCTTTCCTCCCAGCTCACCCTCTCTACTCCTCAGGCCAAGCCAACTCCAGCACTACCACCTATCTTCACCACCTATTTTCTCGGTTATCCGACCCATGAAGTGTGTGTCAGTTGAGGCTTTCGCCACCACGTTCTCAGCCTCCCCTCCCCCTTTGGCTGACTCACACCCTGACATAGCCCTTTCCATGCTCCACTCTACTATTATCTGATACTCTTCCTGAGGCTCTTCTTCGGCCACCTCTCCTCCCTCATCTCTGCCTTTACACTGTTTTCCTCAGACGAGGTTTCTAGACAAGTCCGATCTATGAAAGTTTTGTCAAAACAGGTTCACCCCTTTTCCTCCAAGACCATCAAGCACCACATTGACACCCTGCCTCCTGCTCTGGCCAATTTCTGCAACCACTCCTTCACCAGTGGAGTCTTCCCCTCCCCTCTGAAGCACTCCCTTGTTCACCCTCTTCTTAAACCCTTTGCCGACCCTTCCTGCCCAGCTATCTATCGTCCAATCTCCCTCACTCTTTTCCTGGGAAAACCCCTGCACAAGCTGCCCATCTCCCAGCTTAATCTTCACTCTGAATCTTTCGGTTGTCTCCATGACCATCAGTCTGGCTTCAGAGCTGCAAGAAGCACGGAAACTTACTTGATCTCTCTTCTGCCATTGACACGGTCAACCATGCCATCCTGCTCAACTGTCTCCGTGATATCCTGAGTATCACCGATCAGGCCCTGGCTTGGCTGACCACCTTTCTCTCTGATCGACCCTCCCAGGTCCAACTTGGGTTCCTCCTCTCCTCTATCTCTATCTCTACCTGTGGTGTTCCCCAGGTCTCTAACCTCTCTCCCTGGCTGTTTAACCAATACCAGTCACTTCTTGCCACTGCATTGCCGCGCTCTGCCCTAACTTTTAGTGCTATGCGGATGACACTCAACTCATTTTCAGGCTCCCTTCTGCCACCTCCTCTCCTCTCATCTGACTGTCAGCCATCCAGGAGTGGTGTGCTGCCAATGATCTCTGCCTTAATGCCAGTAAGACCGAGATTCTCCTCATCGGCACACCTGCTCCCTCTTTCCTGTCACTCTGGCCAGCCTCTCCTGGCCTTCTTCCTGCTCCCACCTTCAACTCCACACTTTCCTTCTCTCCTCACATCTTTGAAGTCTCTAAGAAGTCGCACTACCGGCTGCACCTCCTCAGAGGTATTTCTCCTTTCCTCTCCTTCCCCCAGAAGCTCACTGTCTCCAGAGCTCTGGTTCTCTATAGGCTGGACTACTGCAACAGCCTCTTTCTAAATCTGCTTGCCTCTACTATCCGCCCTCTGCAACTTATCCAAAACAGGACTGCGAGACTTGTCCTTGGCCTCAAGCCCAGGGATCATATTTCTCCAGGACTGAAATCTCTGCACTGGCGGTGACGATTAAGTTCAAAACCCTCTGCATTGTCCACAAGGCCTTCTGGGGCCTGGGACCTCAACACTTTCAACTCTCGTCCTAAATATCTTCCTTGTCAAGCTTTTAGCTCTTCCGCCTCCAGCTCCCTCAGGGTTAGTCACTTCTCCAAGCAGCGAGTTAGTGGTAGATCTTTCTTCGGCTGGGGCCTCCCTCTGGAACAGTCTCTCTGCCATTCTGAAACTTGAGGAGAACCATCTCCAGTTCCGGAAGCACCTCAAGACTTTACTATTTGCTTCTGCTTTCTCTCCTCCTCTCCCCTGTTGATTTCCTGGCTTAAACTGAACTGCACTGGTTACCAGGTCCCCTTCACGCCAGTTGCACACCTGCACTGCCCCCCTGGTTTCCCTTGCATCTGGAGACACTTTCTGTATCCCAATAGCCCCTACTAGCACTTGACACCCGATGTCTGCACTAGCCTTCCACTGGCCACCAGCTGGCCGCATATCTATTTATTGTCTTCATTTATTTACTTGCTGTCATCCTATGTACTGCACTGCCCCCTCCGCTTTCCTCCCTGCACTTTCCCCTTCCCCCGCACTTGCGCAATCTCATTGTCATCTGGCCTTGTAGGATTGTTGTCTGTCTTCCCTCTGTCCCCCCCTTGCCTCGTCGCGCCTTGAAACACTTGTGTATAGGTGCGTTATAAATGCCATATCATATCATATATATCATCGGTAGCGGAAGGTGTCTGGGCACCATCAGTTTTCATTCAGCTAATTTTGGGACATGGTTTTTGTTGCGATGTAGGGGTCAGATGCATAACTTTTCCCAATTAATATGCAGTCCGGAGAGTTTACCAAACTTCTCAATTATCTCTGATATGTATGGGAGCTGCATCTCTCGGTTCTTCAGCTAGGACAAGACATCATCTGCATATAAAGAGTTCAGATAACGCTCTTGTCTGATCATTCCGACCAGATCATCACCATCATTGTACTGTAAGCAGACTGGCAAGTGGCTCTATCGCCAAAGCTGAACAACATTGGGCAGAGCGGACATCCCTGTCTCGTCCCCTGCTGAATTTTCCATGCTCCTGAAATGATCCTGCCCCTCCTGACTCTGGCTGTTGATTCAGTGTATAGCAGTGTGATTCATTTTATAAGTGTCAACTAGGACATATCATTATAGCGTAGCAAACATGCATTTCCACCCAACTGTGTCGAACTCTTTAATAGCTTACATTGAAATGATTTCATCGTTGTTTTCAAAGGTTTGAGCGTCACCTATAATGTGGTGAATCCTACGTACTTTTTGTGTTGTTTCTGATGCCTGCCTTGTCCGGGTGTATAAGATGGGCCTTCAATCTGCTGGCAATAAGCGTACTAATTATGTTGGCATCAGTATTAAACATGGATAATGATCTGTATGAGCCCTTGTCTTGGGGACTTTTCCTGGGTTTCAGGATAGGGATTACTATGACCTTGTGCATGCTAGCTGCAAGAATCCCTTAATCAAATACAGAAGCATTAGTGTCTAGTACAGGTTTAGAGTATCTGGCCGCCAAATTGTTGATAGAGTTCAGAAGGGATGCTGTCCATTCCCAGGTTCTTGTCCACAGGCTAAGGGTTGGCATGACTTCTTTCACATCCTGAATATTAATTGGTTATTCGAAGTCCTGGGCTTGCTCTAGTGTCAGGGTGAGCAAAGTGTCTGCAATTTCTGCATCCAGAGATTCCTCACGTTGTGTGTATACGGTTTGTAATAGTTTTTAAAGAATTTCTTGGTCCTGCAGAGTATATTATATCTCTCCACGTTCTGAAGCTATAGCATCAGAGTTCATGATTTTTCTTCATGAAAGAGCCAGGATGGCAGTTTACCAGGTTTTTCATCTGCTGTATGTAGATTGTTTATTTTATTTATAAAGCGCGCCTGACCCAGGGGTATGTGGGCGCTTAAACAAAAGGTGACGGTTACATGATACACTTTATACAGATGAAATACAGTTTTATACAATTAAGATACAGGGTATAGTCGGTAGTGCATGGAAGCAAGCTGTAGAAAGTACAACATAAACAGTGAGAGAAAGAAGGGTTACGTACATGTAAGAGGAGTAAGTACGTAGTAGAGTTCGTTTTGGTTAAGTGGCCATGTGATATGGTGACTTCTAAATTTTTCAAATGTTTGAATAGTCTTGATGTCATGTGGAAGTGTGTTCAGTAGCTTGGCGGCTAGAACTGGGAAGCTAGTACCGCCAGCTCTTTTAAGGTTGTACCTAGGCACCACCAGGCCGGAGGTGTTAGATGATCTTGTGGTTCTGTTTGACAATTTACTTGTGAATTTGTCAGTGAGATATGGTGGGGCTCGGTGGTTTAATGCTTTGTGTCTGAGGTAGATGGTTTTTAAGTCAATTTTCTCTTGTATGGCAAGCCATTTGCAGTGTTTTCTGGTTGCTGAGATATGCTCAATTCTGGGGATGTTTAATGCTGCTCTAAGCGCGTTGTTTTGAAGAATCTTCAATTTGTTAAATATAGATTTGTTGGTGCCTAAGTATAGGCCATTGCAATAGTCCAGTTTGGACTGCGAGTGCTCCGCCCGGTGTGAGTCAGCTATTGGAAGACAGTAGGGGTCTACATGCCATAATAAGCCTGCTGGTGTAGGCGATGGCTCTGGCAGTCATGTTTACCTGTTTAGTTAGAGTTGGCATCAAGGTAAAAACCTAAAGTTTTTACATATTTGGTGATAGGTATATTGTTCCCATCAATGAGTATACTTGTTTAGTTGGGGCTAAGTTTCAGAAGGTTGTTGGGTGAGCCGACTTAGAGCAGCTCAGTCTTGTTATCATACAGGCAAAGGCCATGTGTGGCCATCCAAGCCTGAATGATGGTATAGACTTCGTTGATCCAACAGACATCTGTGTCGTAGGTGCCTGATAATGTTAGAAGTATCTGGGTGTCATCTGCATAATTGGTGTAGGTGACACCCAGATGGTCCAGTTTGTCGAATAGTGGCTTTGTAAAGATATTGTACAAAGTGGGTGATATGCAGGAGCCTTGTGGGATTCCACAGGTGATGGGGATCAGGTCAGCCGCAGCAGTAGGTGAAAAGACATTCATAGTTCTATTCACGAGGAAAGATTGAATCCACGTGACGGCAGAGTTGGAGAAGTGTGCTGCCGTTGACAAGTGATCACATAATATTTTGTGGTCACCCCGATGAAAGGCTGCCGATAAGTCTAAGAGAAGTAGGATGGCAACATTACCTTAGTCTTTTAGTTCGTCAATCTGACTTTTGAGGTCAACAAGGGCAGTTTCTGTTCCATGCTGAGGTCTGAAGCCAGATTGACGAGTTCCAAGTAACTGTTTGGTTTCTAGATAGTCTTGAATTTGCAGGTATGCAATTTCTATCTAAGATTTTCAGTAATAAGTGGACTGTAGTGATCAGTCTATAATTAGTGGGTATAGACAGATCTAATGTTTGTTTCTTAAGTAATGGGAGAACCCAAGACTGTTTCATGTTACTTGGGAATGAGTTACTGGCGAATGAGGAGTTTATTAATTTGGTGATGCAGGGGGCTAAATCTCGAGCTGCATCTTTTATGATCTGAGCTGGGCACCTGCCAACTTACAATTAAATGGTTTCAGTGATGCTATGATTTTTTGAACTTCTGGTATGGATACATTGTTAAATTTGTAACCTGAGTTGAGGTATGCGGTAGAGGGTGAAGTCGGACTTGTTGGAATGCCAGTGGTGAGCTGGAGTTTTTTGTCAGCTATTTTGGTCTGGAGCCCCTTCATTTTGTTAGAGCATTTTGGGTGCTAGAGCACCAGGGTTTATCCTTGCTGCAAGTATCTGCAGGTGGTTTGGGATTTTCTAACTCTCTTAAGATGTTAAATAATTATTTAGTGCTGGATCCTACTTGGCTTATTCTGTCATTGAAGGTTTCTTTTTTGGTGCGGATTATCTCATTTTTATAGGTAGCAGTGATATTGGTTAGGTTAATTTTGTTTTCAGGGGAAGGAATTGTTTTCCAAAGTGTTTCCCGTTTTCTTTTTTCTGTGCTTAGTAGTCTGAGTTCAGGGGTGAACCAAGAGTTCTCCAGCATGGGGTCTGGCATGGATTCACATGCTCATGAATATTCCCTGTTGTCAGGCTGGGAATCCTCGGTAAAGAAAAAATCAGTATCAGTTTCGTTTCTGATCTGTCTTTCTTAGTAGTAACCAATCACTGATCTCTGGGTCATACTGCCCCCAACCAATGACTGCCCTCTCCCTAAGCCCCTCCCCTGGCAGCCATCCTCAGATTTTTACCGCACGTTCAAGTGTTGGGAGTCCTCGTGCTATAGCTCTCGAGCTTTTTCTGCATTTCATGCTTTTTCAACGAGATTTATCTCATTTTTCGGTTAACTCGTGCCTCAAGCTCCACCGTTTCTTCTTCCGATCAACGGGGACCCGTTTTGGAATTTTTACGCCCCTCAAAGGTGAAGTTTTCATCGAGCTATGCTTCTTGGAGGATTCCAGAAGTTTGAGGTCTATCTCGTGGACATCGCCCAGGAGAAAGGAAGCTCGACACCCGGCAAGCTGTTCAGGAACTGCCCTGGATGCAAGCTACAGAACCTGTTCAAGGAGGACGAGCACTCGAGATGCCTCTACTGCCTCCACGAAGACAAAATGCACGTGGAGCAGGACTGTGTGTTTTGCATGAACATTTTGGAACGGACCATGAGGGATCGTCGGACCCGTCTCGCCAACTGGCTGGAAGGCTAGAGCCCAGCAGGTGAGAAGTAGTCCGAGTGGTCTTCTAACTTCTGTGAGGGCGCCCCGGCGATGGGGGCCCAACAGAAGGCAAATCACTGCGAGTCCGCGGGCATCAGGAGCGCCGAACGGTCGGGCTCTTCGGCTGCCAGGCAGGGCGCACCTTCACCAACGCCATCAACCACGAGCCAACGCTCTTGCTCGGGGAAGAGAAAATCCAAGAACTCGGCTAAGCTTCTGTCGAGGCCCCGGTCGATCTCGAAGGAACCGGCCGAAGGGGAGCGAGGCAGTGACCCTCCCCCTAAGGTGAAGATCTCAAGCACGCCCAAAGTGGTGAAGGCCTCGATTCACCCAGCCAAGGCCTCTATTTAGGGAGTCGCTGCGGCCCTGGCGAAGCCTGTGGAGGCTACCCCAGTGGAGGCGACCTCAGGGCCCAGAGTTTCCCTGCCTCCGCGGAGGGAATCCTCTTTTAAGCCCATCAAGAAGACCCCCGTGAAGACCCCGATGGAAAAAGAGGGGGGGGTCGGTGGCCATTACGGACACAGCCTCCGAGGAGGAGCTGGTCGAAGTCGAAGAGGGACTCGTCAAGAATTTGGAAGAGGCCCATACCGACGGGAAGGATCCCGACGAGGGGGACGACAAGAGCGAGGGTGGCGACGAGGCTCCCGTGGAGAAGGAGCAACTGTCGCGCCTGACGCAGCCCGAGCCACAGGACAACTTGGCAGCCATTTTGACAGCAATCCAAGCCTTATGCTAGGAGATGAGGACGAGATTGCCCCTACCCCTGACGGACGACCCGACTGAGCCGGGTCCATCGGGAAGCGCTCCAAGCAAGAAGACGAGGATTATTCATCCAGCCCTGCCTTTTCAGCCCTTACGGCCCTCTCAGCCTTTGTCTCCTTCCCGATCCCGAGGGATGACACGGGAACAGATACGGCCACGATGGGGATGGATGATGACAGTGGTGACGATGGGACTGAGGTCCCGTCGCCGATTCCTCGGGCATCCCTGCCCGACAAAATTGGCTCGTTTCACGCCATGATTGCCAGGGCGCCCAAGCTTTTCCAGCTCTGCCCCGAAGAGAAGGAAGGCTTCCTCTACCAACGGCGCGAGGCCAAGAGGAAGACGGTCCTCGCAGTGCCGTTGCTGGATGACAAATGGGACGAGGGACTTGCTCTTCTGAAGAACCAGTCCACAACGCCTGCCAAGAGGGACCGGTGGAGAAGGAACAAGTTACTTACCTGTAACTGTTGTTCTCCAGCATGGGTCTGGCATGGATTCACATGCGAACCCTCCTGCCTACCCCTCTGCGGCTCTGCTCTTGGACCTGCTACCACATCTGAAGATGGCTGCCAGAGGAGGGGCTTAGGTAGAGGGCAGTCATTGGCTGTGGGCAGTAAGACCCAGCGACCAGTGATTGGTTACTAGTAGAAAGACAGTTCAGAAACAAAACTGATTTTTTCTTTCTTTACTGAGGATTCCCAGCCTGACGACGGGGAATATTCATGAGCATGTGAATCCATGCCAGACCCATGCTGGAGAACAACAGTTACAGGTAAGTAACTTGTTCCATACTCCCTAATAGACAAAACCTGATTGTGCCCCCTATCCAACAAGAAACAGAAGGAATATCACAGTGGACAAACCTCAAACCTTTTCTCCAACCTCTTCTTAATCCCCTACCTGCCTCTGCCAATCCGGCAGAATTAGTGGAACTCTACAATAATACCATACGTGGAGCCCTAGACAAAATTGCCCCTCTTAAATTACGCAAAGGTAAACCCAAAGCACACTTGAACACCTGGTTCACACCCAAACTGAAAGCCCTACGAAATGAGAAAAGGAAATGTGAATCGACCTAAAAAATTAACCCCACCCCAGCTAACAAAGATAGTCTACTCAAAATTATAGCCAACTACGAAACAGAAATCCTCTTAGCTAAACGAAACACCTACAACGATAGGATTGAAACACCTCCCCTATAGATAGACAACTGCATTAAGGACAAAACATGGTGTACCAAGATACAAAATGCACTAGCTAACCAGATTGCTCTACTCCAAAACAAAATGAATGCCAAAAAAACTCAACCTCCCTACTTAAGCAAACACCTTGCAATCCTCCCCACACCTCCTTGAACCTTGTTAGGGAGAATTCTCTGTTTAGGCTGAATCTCCTAACCTAGTGAGTCCCCCAGCAGCTTTGCTGGATTTTTGGGGTTTATTTTTTTCTCCTGCCAAGAGTGAGACTCTTTTACCCTCACTCTTGGACATGATTTGAGTGTGTTTCTTTGAATCTAGATGTGCTTAATGGGCTATGGGGTCTTTTACCCCATAGGGGTTCATGTGTTTTTGTGATGTGTGTTACACAGCACCCTCAGTGCAGTAACACAGGGGTGTCATAGTAACCCCCCAGTATAGACTCCAAACCATGGGACTGACTACTGTCTCCCAGGGCATGTAAAGTCACCATTGACTTTACTAGTCTTAAATTCTGAACAGAACCAGTACAAACCATCATATTGTGGACGTACTGGCTGGGGCAATTCAATTGCCCCAGGGTCTGTTAGTCGAGGGGGCACGTCTCCGTCCCCCCTGATCGAGTTTTGGCTGGTGGCAGTGGATACTACTTTTTATATTCAACCGCGAATATTTTCCTATGGGATTTCCCATTGTTTTAGGCTACTATCTTTATTTAACTATTTACGGTAGCCTCGAACATACCGCCGGGTTATTTAATTAATATTAATTCTCTGGTTGGTATTTTTTGCCAAAACTTGATTCAAAAATGGCGTTTGTGTTCTCTTCTGTGACTCCAACCCAAGTCGAGCCCTTTGTTCCACCTTTTGGCGGGCTTCTCCACAGCTTTCCCGTAAGGGGTACCCAACTCTGGAACTCCCTACCCCCCACCCTAAGAGCTGAACAATCCTCCTATAAATTCAGGAAAAACGCCAAATTCTGGCTCATCGCTAAAGACCTCCCACCCTCTAATTATTCTATGACCCCTCTGTAATTACTCTGTTTTCATGATGTTCTGAAACCACTCTATGCAGCTTCCTACTTTGTATTATATTGTATTGTATTATAACCTGCAATCCTTGTACTGTAACTAAGAAACTGTATATTCTTGTAATGCGCCCAGATACCTGCAGGTTTGGAGCACTTTATAAATAAACAAATCAGACCTTTTCAAAATATTGGTAACTTCAGAGAAGAAATCGGTACTCTACGAACACAGGAATAACCGAGGAAGAACTGTGTCAACTGTCCCAAAGTTAGACACAATCTAGGATGCAAGGGTAAGAATTCTCTCTACTCCTCTATCTGCACCTGCCTTAGTATCACGACCAAAAAAAAATATATGGCTCCGGATACGGACCCTCTATGCTTAAGAGGACACAAAAAAGGCTGCCATCACGGTCGCAGCAAGAAAGAAGCTGGCAAACCCGTCGTCACCACTGACAGCGCCACCGGACAACTAAGGCCAAAAACTCAAAGCCATGGGCAGAAAGGTCTTGTCATCGGCATCTCTCACCATCAGGGCAGCTAATGCTTTAGCTATGACAGCTCGATTTGACAGAGAACCCTGGCATCGTATGTCAAAACTAGGCAAACCCCTACCTGCAGAGTTTCAAGAGGAAGCAAAAGCAGTAATTACCGATGGGGAAGCCACCTCTGATCACTTGATCGATGCAGCTGTAGACGTTGCTGAATCACGGTTTCATCAAATGGCCCACACAGGCTTGGATGAAGGCAACCGATTTTAGGCCCGAAATTCAAGGCCAAATCCTAGATGGGCCCTTCAACGGACATGACCTTTTTGGTAAAAAGATTGACCATTTGAAAGGCATGACATCGGACACAGACACAGCCAGAGCTATTAGCTCACCGAAAGACAAAGATAAGGCCCACCGCTCCTTTCGGTCTTTTCCGGGATAATCCTCAAGACATAGAGGTGTCAACAGACCCCCCTGTGGTCAAAGAACGCAAAGCAGCAATTTTCAGGACAATAAATGCCACCAATCCACGGCCCGATTCAACACCCACAGAGTCAGACATGGCTCGGGCCATTTGAAAACACAATCGAAACAAAACTGACAATTCATATGTGTAACGCTCACCTGATTCCCGTAGAGGCGCCGGTCTTGACTGGGCGTATACCGTATCTTCTAAGGTGATGTGTAACACACGGCTGGCTCTTTGGGCTGGACCCCTTTGCACTGTATGGCTGACTTGAAGGGTAAGGTGTCTGCAGATAGAAAATATGGGATTAATGAACTGGGTTATTGAATGTCTCTCTCTTCTTCCCTTTCTCTTCTCCTGTAGGACCCCAAAGGTTAACGCGCTCACCTTAGGTAAGTGAACGCCGTGCTCTCCATCTGCTTCAGAGCAGGGTGCTGAAACCAGTTTCCTCACTGGATAAGGGAAGCAGGCCTCTTGACTTCAGAGGACTGCTGTCCGTCGTTTTCTTCACGCACGGTAAGTTTCGAGTAATTCAAATGTCTTTAAAAGTCTTTAGTAATGTTGTATCTTGTTTTGCAGGGTTCCGGCGATGGCGAAGATGGAGCCCGTGTGATGAATAGAAGCGCCTTGAAGCACGTAAGTAAGCGCTTGCTGCCTGCTTCACGGCGCGCTCTAACTGTCTTTTTTCTTTGCAGGTATAAGTTCGGAGTGGCTGCAGGGTGCCGGAATACCCACTGGGTTAGATGTGAATGGAGTAATGGCTCGTGAGTATTTAAGTTCCCCAAAGTCTTTAAACGCACCTTGTTTTATCTTTCAGATGCGGGATGCAGCGCCGAAGGCCTCCGGAGCGTGCGCAGAATTGGTAAGCTTTTGTCTTTCAGATGCCGGAATGCAGTGGAGCGTTGATGACAACCAATGGATCAGGTAAAAGGAGAGCTGTCACTGAAGACCGTAATGCTAACCTGTTCTTTCTTGTCTTTGTAGGTGTTGCTGAAGACTGGATTCAGGATGGTAAGCCTTTTTCCTTAGGCCCAGGATCAGATGCAGAAGACACGATGAGCGTTCTGCTGCAGAGGATGCAGAATAACGCAAAGCAAGATTCATCCATCGGGTGTGGTTTAAATAGCCTCCTGTAGTGCTTAGGTGTCTCCTTCCACAGCCACGCCTAGGAAAGAAAAGAGTCCCTGCTTTCCAGAAGAGTTCCAGGGTTCTGAACCTAGGGAGTGGCTCCTGCCCCACCCAACAGGAAAAGTAGTCCCGAACAGAAGAGGATCAGAGGCTCAACTGGCAGGTAAGTAAGCAGCATGGTCTGCCGCAGGTAAGTCCACCCAAGCATTATGAGCCCGGCGCTTCCAGCGCTGGGACTGGGCACATTTATGAGCCTGGCGCCACCGGCGCCAGGACAGAGTCCAAAAGGTCCCAATTGGGACCGGCTGGCGCTCGGAACCTGGGTTATGGGTCTGCTTCCAAGGGAGTTGGGCAAGTCCTGACCTCTTGGAAGCAGAGACCATGACAATATGCACCCCTTCCACAGCACACCCCTGTGGGAGGAAGGATAAGCCAACATTTCCACCATTGGTAAAACATTACTTCAGACAAATGGGTGTTACAAGTCATTTGCGAGGGACACATGATCGAATGGATAGACCAACCTCCCTCCCTTCCACCTCTACCATGCAAAATCCATCTAATGAAACATTTAAAAATAGCAATTCGCAAACTGTTCCAAAAAGTAGCCATAGAACCAGTTCCAGTAAACAAAACTGGAAGAGGCTTCTACTCCTGGTTCTTCCTGATCAGGAAAAAGAACGGGCAGTGTGTACCAATATTGGACCTTGCGGCGCTAAACAAGTTCGTCAAGCGCATCAAATTCAAATTGACCTCCTTACAAAATGTGCTACCAGAACGACTTTTTAGCAACCCTGGATTTTGAAAGACGCGTACGTCCGTATACCTATCCACCCGTTACACAGAAGATTCCTCAGGTTCTCAGTGAGAGATGCACATTTTCAATTCCAGGTTCTCCCATTCGACCTAAGGTCGGCACCAAGGGTCTTCCCCAAGGGTATAGCACCAGTGTCAGCAAACCTCAGACACACAGGCACTTAGGTGTTTCCCTACTTAGACTGGTTAATAAAGGCATGTTCGTACAACCTCTCAACCACTGTGGTTGCAAAGACAACAAACCTATTGAGAAACCTAGGATTTTCCATCAACAAAGCCAAGCCCTGCCAAGTACCGGCCAAGACAGATCTCTTCCTAAGAGCAGAGTTCAACACCTGCATCCCCACAGTACGACCCTCTGCAAACAGAATATCCACAATGCTGAAACTAATCTCGTGGTTTCTCGACAGTACAACGACCACTGTATGTTCCTTCAAGTTTCTCCTGAGCATGATGTCCTCGTTTATATACCTTATACCCAACTGCAGACTAAGGATGAGACCAATAAAAGGGACCCAGGACCATTAATCAGCCCAAGCTTACGGGTTATGGTAAGATGTCGTCCAACTTCCACCAGCTTTTCACAAAGCACTTCAATGGTGGGGCAACCCAAAAAACCGGACACGGGGTGCCATTTCAAGCTCCCACGTCTAGGCTTCTTCTCAAGACAGACTCATCGCAATCAGGCTGGGGAGCACACTTAGCAGAACTACAGACAAAGGGCACGTGGTCAACCCAAGAGTCTCGACTACACACCAACATACTGGAGCTCTGGGCAATCTGCTGGGCACTAAAGGCCTTATTACCCGTTCTAACAGGACAAGTAGTCACGATACAGACGGACAACACAACCTCCATGCATTATAGCAACAAGCAAGGAGGTACAAGATCAGAGAGAAGTGCTTAATAAGTGCTGTGTTACTCTGCTCCACTGCCTCCATTACCTGTTTGGCGCTTCCTGGATCTTACTATTGGTATGGACTTTAAATGCTGCCTCATGGGCTAACAGGCACTTGTATTGTATCACAAAGATAAATACTATATGTTAAATACATACTAGAAGGTTAATATATACTCTGTTTACTATTTTAGGTCAGATAGCCTTCAAGCTCTGCCCATTCTCCCAGAACCACCTCAAAAGCACGGGCACGTGCGCATCCGCGCGCACGCATTTGAGAAGTGCTTCATATGTGCTGTTTGACTGGAGGGCTGAGGGCCTTCCACTGGTAATTGAAACGGTAAAATCGATCTGAACAGAACCTGTGTACATTGAGTATAAAAATGTCAAGCGCGTATACGCTAACTACTGCCATGCCATCTTTGACTAAAATTGCAAAATTGCTAGTAGAACCGCAACAAAACCCCAGAAACTCCCCACGATCAACTCGAAGCGCAGACTCAAATGTGAGTGCTCTAGCAATTTCTCTGACGAGCGACATCCGTAAATATTGTTTGGACACAGTCCAGGGTCCTCTTACAACACTTCCTGTTCTTTTACCCTTGAGCCCAAATGGCATGAGGCAAGACGATGTCACAGAGAAAGTTGGAAATGTGCTTTCGGTAATTAATTCATGCATGTAAATGCTTTAGTCGTAGGCTATCTGCTAGATAGGAGTTCCACAGATATTTATGCCCAAAATAACGGCTGTAATACCAAAGCACAAATACACAACCTTGCAGATTACTTAAACACAGCATTAGTCACCTGAAGCCGTGGAAAGGACCACATCACCCAACATAGACATTTGTCACAATGACGAAATTACTTTACTGTCGACTAATGTTATTGGCATGCAAAATGACCCACTGTGGAGAGCGGTTGAATATCTGCCTAGTTCCCCTCTTGCAAAAGAATTGTTACAATCACCAGTAATGTTCTCAAATTCGGTGCACGACGACTCTGCGTTGTCTATTTCGTTCACAAATTCGACGCTGAGGAAAAGGGAAAAAAAGCACTATGCCCTCTCCCAATTCACTTTACAGTCTATGAATACATCCCTATTTTCCCTAGAAAAACTCTACGAAACATTGAATAGTAAATTAAACGAGCAGACTAGACGAATTACGCATATTACTCAGATAAACACACAATTGCAAAATAGACAGAACTGAGAAATGGCAAAAAATGTGCTGATTTGTTTTGACCAAGTTATGAGTTCACAGGAACTCCTGTTGAGGGACAAGATGAGAACTCAAGACATTACCTTAAATGAAAGGCTGGATGCCAAATTACAGCAACACATTAATCCAATCACACAACTGACCCAATCCACCAGTAATCAGCATAATAGAACAAATGGTAGTACAGCAACCGACGAACTGAATCTCATTGAGCTGAAAATAACTCCCAATACCAAACGCATGACTGAGCCTGATGAAGACACTTGTGCAAGTAGATATAGTGCTTACCCAACCAGCAAAGACGGTGAACCAACCAGCCTTTACTATATTTGCCAATCAGAAGAAAAAAGGCAAACTAGCTGTGATGCTTCTTGCCTAAAAAAAGCAAAAATGTCAGACAGCGAAATCTGATTGGTGCTTTTTCATACACTCATTGAATCTGCCAAGAAATAAAGGTCAAAAGGCTAGTATGGCACTTTAAAAAAATGTACGCTGCTTTTGTACGTAACAGGAAACTCGCACAGAAGAACGAAAGAAACACCATAGAAATAAAGAATTGCCTTAGATCTTACCTATGAGCCTCTTGTTGAATGATTTATTGAGGTTGACAATATGAAGGGAAATAACAGTCTACCCAAAAATGCTAATTATAATCATATATCGAAAATCGGTATTCCCATTCCACCTGCTGCGGGAAACGTATACTTAAGATATACGGGAAAACATGTTAATATCTAACGGCCATGAAGAAGGTAAGAGTGGAAGATTCTCCATGTTCCAAGAGAGGAGATAGCTAGATCGCTAGCCTTATTTGTGGCAAACTCTGACAATGTTTATTTGCCTGAGGAAACAAACATAAGCCAATATGAAAACAGACGACCTGTAGGCCCTTCCAAACTAACCATGCTGCCTATAACTATTAAACCCAGTACAAATGCTCAAGCGACTTTGCATTCAAATCCTTCTTACAAACAAAACAAGAATAAAATGCCATGCAATTCCAATACTCATCATCACTTGATACTTCAATGTAGAGGGCGAGTGTTTCCCATTTATGATTTAAATAGAACCAGTGTTCTAAATATACTGTAGGACATACCAAAACTCAAGGACTTATGTTAAAACGACATAGCACAAGTTGAGTTTATTAGAGAAAAATGACACCTCCATTGTGAAACTGTGGATGTCGTCAGGCGCTATCAGAAATATGATTTGGAAGGCAAGAGATGATCTTTATCAATTAGGCTTTCTATTAACCCAACAATCCCAACTTTCTCTTAGCACTGTCTCACAACCAAGGATAAATGATCATGATCACCAAACTGCTGACTGGACATCAGTTCCCCCTACAAATCACCTGCTCTGGAGGTTCATTAATATCTGCACGACTGGTGGAACCAACGACATCTAACTTAGTACGAGCTCACTCAAACAACCAGATCAGGTTCCATTGCATAAATGTTAACTTGCCTCGTGGTATACGCGAGGTCATAAACATCTATCTAATATTATACTAAATCCCCTTAATTCCCATGATGATATAACACTGCAAGAGGTGTGGCCGACGAGTATACCGGTATGGAATAACTATGCTTTATCCTTAATACCGGCAAATACACTAAAATAAGGCAGACCGATGGCAGGGCTAGTGGTAAGGGTAAGAGTTTCGTCTGGTCTGCAGGTTTCATCGTGGGCATCACCAAATATGTTTTTGCAATTGGTTAAAATTCGAAATGCATCCAAATTGTATTAATAAGCATTTATTGGAAGCAGGTAGCCATAAAAGATGAGGAATTTTTGGATAGTTTTGAGTCTTTACTGGATTTAGTATCCAATGATGCGTCCATCGATCATATCATTATTGCAGGTGATCTAAATATCAAATGCTGCATGACTTCTGGTCCTAAACTTTCCAAGACAGCAAGGCGTTGGTCCCTGCCTATGGACAAGAGACAGTTTGCCATGATCAAAGGGTCCATGCCAGACGACATCCCTCCAAATCCCACCTGGCGGAGAGGGAAACAGATGAGTATAATAGACTACATATATGTAGATCGCAATTTATACACCTTGACTGAAAACTTTCAGAAAATACAGCAAGAATACAGTGATCATGATATGTTGTCTCTGTCATGGGTATGGCCCACAAATGTAACTTGTGCACAATCGGAATATTATCCAGAATCGCTTTCTTGATCAAATGGCAGAAATCGTTCTAAATGGAGTTTACAATTATTACACCAATTTGAAGACCTGATAGAATACCCTACATATGTGATATTCCCCAAACGACCTACCATCATGGTTACTATGTCACAGCCATTACACTTTTTGCCTCTCTTACATGCATGCACACCACACACAAGTACATTCACACTTTACATATATATATATATTTTTTTTTCTTCGCTCACCTGATATACCCCAGCCCTATTCCGTAACCTCCCAGGGCCGCCAGCAACCATGGCCACTTAATGGAGTCAAAAGCTTTTACTGCATCTAGGGATACAATCGCCATTTCGCCTTCATTTCTATCCGGCCAATCGATCACACGGTGGAGTCTTCTATGATTATGGGTTATGTTCCTGTTCGGAACATAGCCCGTTTGGTCCGGGTGGATTAATTTACTAATTAGTTTCCGCAATCTGTTTGCCAGGACAGCCGTCAGAATCTTGCTGTCCTGGTTCAGCATCGATAAAGGTCTGTAGGAGCTACAACTATACCCCGGTTTGTTGGGTTTAGGAAGCGGTATTATGATTGCTTCTCTTAGTGACTCCGGCAACCTTCTCATCTCAAACGCTTTGTTAAGCATGTCTAGCATTGGGGGTAGTACTTCTTCTCTATATACTTTGTAAAATTCGCTAGGGAACCCGTCTGCTCCTGGGGTCTTACTGGTGGGCAACTGCTTCACAAGCTCCTTCAACTCCTCCAGGCTAATTGGTGCATCAAGCTCTTCTCTCTCCTCATCACTTATCTTAGGTAATCCTATATCGTCTAGTGTTTCGGTTATCTCATCTTGACCACTTCCCTCCTTGTCCCCGTATAACACCCTATAATAATCTGCAAATTCCTTGTTGACTCCTTCTTGAGTGTCTACTACATCGCCATCTTCTCTAGTTATTGTCCTAATCGGGGGTCTAGGGGTCTCACTCTTGTACAGCCATGCTAAAAGCCTACCCGTTTTATCTCCTCCCGCGTGCTGTCTTTCTACATACTTTTTATAATTGAGGTTACAGAGCCTTTCCCAATGTTCCGCGCATTGCTGTTGTAGTTTAAGTACTAGCTCAGTGTCCACACTTTCACTTCCTAATGTTCTTTCTAGTTCATCTTCAACTCTTTGTAGGTCAGCCAGAACCCCACCTGGCAGGCCCCTTTGACTTAGCTATGGCTGCCCCCCGCATCACCACCTTAAAAGCTTCCCATAGTGTACCCGCCGAGTCAACACTACCAGTATTAGTTTCAAAATAGTTAATGATCTCATCTCTTATGTCCTCACGAAAGACCGGATCTTTGAGTGCCTCTGCTCGGAGGCGCCATGTCGGGATCCGCGGTGGGGCAGTATTGCCACCCAAGAATCAGGGACGAGTGATCCGAGAGGACCCTCGCCTTGTGTTCTATTTGAGTGCTCTCTGCCACCACTTCCGGCGTGGCAAAGACCTAGTCCAAGCTCGTGTGTAGCTGCTGCGGGGCAGAATAATGCGAATATTGCCTATCGTTGGGATTTTTTGCTCTCCATACATCTACCAAGCCGAAATCATCTAGTAACACCTGCAATGCTTTGGCGGGCCTATCAATCTTGCTGTCAGATCTATCCACCTTGGGGTTCATCACACAATTGAAATCCCCGCCCCAAATAACCACGCTTCCCACCCACATACTAAGACTGGTGCACAGAGTCCTGAAGTATGCCGCCGTGTTATGGTTAGGAGCATACGTATTCACAATGCATACCTCTTTATTCTCCAACAGCCCTCTCAATATAACCATCCTCCCGTCAGTTTGCGCCATTTCCTGCGGTAGCTGAAACGGGACATGAGGTGCCACCCAGACAAGCACTCCCCTAGCGTAAGCAGTGTACGACGAACCCACCATAATCCCTTTCCATTTTTTCCCAACTTGCTCCAGCTTCTCCCGTGTCAATTGCGTCACCTGTAACAATGCAACATCTGTCTTTTGCCTTTTCAAATACAACATGACCTTATTCCTCTTCATATAACTGTTAAGTCCCCTGACATTCCACTTCACTATCCTGAGATCTCCCATAGCGCTTTGATATCTTCCTCCCTCATTTCCAACCGAACCCTCCTGGTCATGCTATGTAGATACAGCCCTTCAACTCTTCCATGTAGGGTCATGTTCAGACTTAAACTCCCCAAAACTATGTACACCCCATACCCTCCTCCCCCTCCGGCAGGCCGACCACCCGTATGTTATTTCTCCTCGCTCTTCCCTCCGCTTCTTCCACCCGATTTTCGAGGTTAGCAACCTGCTGTTTGAGCACATGAACTTCCGTTGCATTAATTGTGCTGACATCAGTATTGGTCTTTAATGCACTCTCTAGCCCACTTGTTCTCTCTGCCAGTCCCCTGACATCTTGCCGTAACAGGGCAAGTTCAGTCTCAACCGCATCGATTTTGCCGTCCAGGGCTGTCCGTAAGTCAGCCATTGCTGCGCCCCACTTGGTGCTCAGCTCCGATATAGCCTCCAGGATTTGGTGCTTATCTCCTTCTGGGGCTTCTTCGGCAGTAGTCGTGGGCACGCTCCGCTCCGATATTGTGGGGGACCTCTGCGTTTTCGCGAAGACCTCCATTGTGGGTTGTCTGGTCTTGGTTCTCAGACTTTTCACCGACATGTTGCAACCCTGCAAAGGCCGATGGTACCTACAAGATGCATATACCCATTTGCTGCGTCCCAAACCTTACAAGGCCACTTCACGGTCCACCAGTGTAATCCTTTGTTCAGGATCGGTCGCCATTTTGTTTCGGGCGTACAGATCTCGGCGCCACTCATTGTGCCTGTATTTGCTCATCCACTTCTCGGTGCGGCTTAGGGATGTAATCCCTGTGTGCTCTACGCTTCCACCTTATTGTGTGAACGCTGTCCTTCTTGTACGTTTCGTGTATACATTGTCCTGGTCTAGTGGGAGCACCAAGGATGTGCCGCCCATCCCATGGCCCAGTGGCCCAACGCTGTTTACATCCTCTCTGGCTTTTCGTGGGCTTATCTCCGGTAGTCGGCCACTCACTGTTCCATCCGCGCTGCACGCCTGCAGTCCGTTCACTGCCGGCCTGGCACCCGATTTCAAGTGCCGCCGGGGGTCCCTTTGTGTTGGCAAGCCGCCATCTTAGTATCCATTGCGCCGCTCTCAGATCAGGACTCAAAGGTGCCTAATTCAATCTGATGTGTCCACTTTATCGTGCCGATACACTCATCTGCTGCCTGAAGTATTCACCCAGATACAGTATCTTTTTGTCGCTGGAATCAGCCGTCAACACATGCGTTTTGCTTCGAATCAATAAGTCGGATCACACAGCTCCAAGGAATCGCAGCCTACTCCATGGCTGCTTGGCCACGCCCCCGAGTACATTCACTCTCATACATATGATCAAGCCATACGGAACAAGAAAGCAAAATTTATAGTGTAAAAACGAGCCTTAGATCATTTAACATTGGCAATATAAACATGTTGTCTAACGATGTTGAAAACACAATATAAAAACTGGGTCAAATCTAGAAAAGCAATCATGACACAAGCGGATGCTATGCAGATGCAGCGAGCCTTAGCATCTACAAATTCAGCCCTTATATGGGGGCTACTTAATGAAGCAAATAATACTTCTCAGACTCGGGATCAATTAAATGCAGTCCCAGAAGAATCATGGGTCAAAACTATATATGCAGCAACGCAGTTATCTGACATAAAACCAGATAATGCATTGATGAAGCATGAGGAATTAACTTCACGGTGGATGACATCATCTTTCACATATCAAAATTGAGCTCATCTAGGGCTCCGGGCCCGGATGGGCTCTCAAATGCAATGCTTAAATTGCATCCTGACGCATGGGCTAGGATTTTATACTTTAATATTCTCCAGAGTGGTTCACAATCGCCGAATTAATCCTTTATGGTGATAATCCATTATCGTACCAATTTACAAAAAGGGCAATCGACAATCGCCAGAGAATTTTCATCCAATAGCGTTACTTGACTCACCAGGAAAGATTGGTGCGCGTATAATTTTAGAGAAATTCAATGAGTGGACAGTGCACTCTGGCCACCGCGACCCTTTCCAGAGGGGCTTTTTGCCTTGTCTAGGAACAGTTAATCTTTATGCGCTCAATGACATTAAATCTCACGAGACGAAGATGAAATTCTCTCTATTTAGCATTTGTTGATTTTCAAGCCACATTCGACTCGGTCTCCAGAGAGATCTTGAAGACAAAACTAAGTGAAGCAGCTTGTCCACCTTGTTTGCAACATTAGATAATTGAATTCCATACAGACACGACAATTCAGGTATGCTTGACATTGGACGGAAGGCTTTCCACTACTATTCCAACTTTCAGAGAGTTGAAACAAGGGTGTTAATTAGCTTCAGCACTTTTTTTTACTTTTTTATATTTGATATGGGAAAGCAATTTATCAATATTGTGTCTGATCCCCCCCCCCCCCAAACTGGGATGGCATGCAGTTCCTTTGTGTTTTTATGCTGACGATTTGATCTTGATGGCTAAAACCCCAAGTGGACTGCAGATTCTACTATCCCAACTAAGCAAATATACTGAGTTGAATCAGCTAAAGGTGAATCTCAATAAATCAAAGGTGCTAACCATTGTATATGGACAAACCATTAATAAACCTCATTTAAGTGGCTCTTCCAGGATAAAACCCTTGAAATTGTGGACGGCTATAAATATTTGGGGTTCAACAATATTAATCATGCCGGTGATCGTCTAGACGCTATACAGAAGAAAATATTCTGCATGCCAAATACGGCAAATTTCAATGGGTCCGGTACTCACTTTTTATAAGCAATAAGATGTCGCTATTATGTACAGTGCTGAAGCAAGAGCATGGAACCGAGAATAGGTTTGGCTACGAATGGAGGGGTCCTTCTGGAATAGACTTTTGAAACATCCTAAATGAGTGTCCATGTGCAAAGTGAGAAATAAGCTTGGTCTACTTTCTCTGAATTCTAGGTTCATGTGGAAAATGCGTGCCTTTTATAGAAAGTGCATTATGCCGTCTTGACCTGGTACTTTAATGAACATTCTGTGAGATTATGTGATTAACACCACGCATAAAGTGACAAGTTAGAGGAAAGCTAAAATTCAACAATATGTTGTTAGTGGGAATAACTGATGAGCTGTTGAAAATAAATCCGGAAAAGGCCAAGACTAAAATGCGGTTTTCTGGTTGGATCAATACGAGAGGGATGTTTACAACGTCGACTGTTGCTGGAACATAGATCTCTGACCAACGGAAACATGTTATTTGATCAAATTTCCTGATCCAGCCTGCAGAGATCCATTTCTGAGATTCCGTTTGAATCTATGGCCTACAAAGGACGTTCTTGCAACACGCAGAATAATTCACAAAACTATGAATAACTGTAGATTCTCCCAGCAACCAAATCAAGTAGACGATTAAGCATCTACTTGCTGCTTATACAGCCCCCTGAGTCTTCGAAAGATCTGTTTTCAAACATGTGTTATTGATTATAGTTCTGCTATTACACCTGAAGTACTGTGGCACTGTTTGTATAATGCTGAGTTGACATCCATGAGATTGGCTATCGAAAACTTTCTGAGGAATTTGAATCTCTGCGAATAGTGTCTTCATGAGAAAACACTGGCAGCTCAAAATGCTGATCCTTTCGTTGCCTACCTCAGATGAATGTATGACAGTGCAATTTGGCTCCAACGATTGATGTGAACACGAGATGTTGGTTTTAGGTTGGTTTTATCTTGTGCTAATTTGCACCTATGTAAAAGTGTCTGTCGTGATATCATTCCTCTTATATGGAATTTTATAATAATTTTTATATTTTTTAGATATATTACCATTAGGTTGTTGTTTTTATACATATTTTATAATGATATTTTAAAATGATTGCATAACATCTTTTTGTGATTGAATTGTAAGGCTGAGTTTCTCAACCAAATCAATTAATAAAAAATAAAAAAAAACACAAGATCAGAGATGCTATCCAGAGAAGCACAGAAACTATGAACATGGATGTTAAAGCACAAGGTCCAGTTGAAAACAGAACACCTGCCAGGAGTAGACATGGTCCTAGCGGACAAATTAAGCAGGGATTACACAACCTCCCACGAATGGGAGCTTAGATAGCTATACTTTTCTTTTCTTTTTTTTTCTTTTATGAATGTTTCTATTTGTGTTACAGTTGTAAAAGTTCTCTTTGAACTAAGTGACAACAATAATAAATAAAGAAGAGACTACGCTTATTCTGCATTTGGGGATAACTGGAGATCGATCTCTTCACCACCAGCGACAACAAGAAATGCCTCCTTCACCTCGAGATACCCAGAGGCTCTGCCACTGGTGGAAGCATTCTCAATAACCTGGATGGGCCGGTTCCTGTATGCATTTCCTCTGACCCCCGTTGATGGGACGGGAGCTGCGCAGAGTGAAGGAGCAACCGTGCAAGATGATACTAATTGCCTGAGAATGGGCACGACCGGTTTGGTACCCGACCCTCCAGCTCCTCTCCCAAGTGTCACCCATTCCCCTCGGAGCGCATCGGAGTTTGCGGACACAGCAGAACTACGAGATTCTCCACCATGACCCAGGGAGCCTTACACTCAAAGCACGGTTCCTGAATAGTGAAAATTAGCAAACCTTACACTACCTTCGGAATGCTGGCACATCATTAGAGCGTCTAGGGCACCATCCACACGGACCACATACGCCAAGAAGTGGACCCGTTTAACTACATGTGAAGACTCTCACATATAGCCACTTACTAAATCAGTGGAACACGTGTTACCATATTTGCATATTTGCTACTTCTGGCAAGAGCAGGACTATCTTTGTCCTCCATTAAAGTACACCTATCCACCATATCAGCTTATACTACCAGTGTCATTCGTTACCAATCCAGCGGTCAAAGTTTTCCTCAAGGGATTATTACATACTTTTCTACTGATGCCAGAACTCGTTCCCGCTTGGAGCCTAAACAGTTTTGTTGGCACTCAGGAGGCACCCTATGAGTCAGTCCATATATGTGACCTTAAGCTCCTATCTTGGAAAGTTGCCTTTCTAGTAGCCATCACATCGGATAGAAGATTCTGTGAACTAAAGGCTCTCTCATCAAACGTCTTTTCACCCTATTCCAGAAGGATGGTGTCCTCCTCAGGACACATCCTCACTTCTTACCTAAAGTAGTCTCTAAAATGACACTCTGAGTGTATTGTACTCCCTACCTTTTTTGGCAACCTCACTTCAACGGCAGAAAGAATGCTACACTCTCTAGATGTTGCGCGAGTCCTCAAATTCTTCATCCAAAGAACCAATGAGTTCCGTGCATCCCCAAGGCTTTTCTTGGCGTTCTCAAGTCGCACTAAAAGACAATGCATCTCTAAAAAAGGCATCTCAGGCTGGGTGACAAATTGCATCAGTCATTGCCTTCAGTCCAAAGGTGACCGGCTCACTGGACCTCCAACAGCTCACTCCACCAGAGGTAGAGCAGCATCGGTCGCTTTCCACGCAAGAGTAGTGATAAAGGCCATATGTAGAGTGGCTACCTGGAGCACGATACACACATTCACCATGCATTACTGCTTAACAGAAGACACCAACAAGGAATCGGCAGGTTGGAAAGGCGGTCCTCCGCCATCTATTTGTTTTAGGTAGGAGCAGCCATTTCTCCAGCCTTCCCTAGTATATGTGGGTTAAGTAAGTTGCTATTCGCCAAGGGATACTGAAGTTTAATCTTCAGGGTGTAACCAATTTTGAACATGCTTAACTGCTTGGTATTGTATTCAAGCATTTGATTCTATGGAAGACTCAATGCTGGAAAAGTCTTAGTTACTTAACTGTAACTGTACTTCTCCAGCATTGGTATCTTTCATAGATTCACATGCGCCCACTCGCATCCCCTAGAGGCTGCTCCAAGGCCCAGCAGTCATCATATATGTAGTCTAGCTACGGCTCAAAATCTGAAGATGGCTGCCTGAGGTTGAGCTTATGCCCTGGCACCTCATTGGTTGGGGTAATACAGGACCAAAGTGACGTGGAGACACTACACATTAGACATAATGGGCAACTCTCATTGCCTTTTCCTATGGGAAATAATGTATATTAATAATTAATTTTAAATCACAGAGGATTCCTGGTCTGATGGGGAATATTCAAGCATGCAAATCTATGAAAGATACCAATGCTGGAGAAATACAGTTACGGGTAAGTAACTAAGACATCAACCTACCCACCTCAGTCCTATCTATAGACTCTGTGCCCTGGTCAGTTCACGGATCACTCTCTGATCCCTTACAACCTTGCCATCAACACCATCAAAGCCCACAAATCTAACATCCAACCCTCCATCACAGCGAGCCACACACGCAAACGTACTTTAGAGATGATGGAACAGACTATCTGCTCCTCTCTGGCGCTGCTACCTACCAGTACCAGTTCTGATACCATCCTCGCTGCCTACAACTCCACCCTCCTTGATGCACTCGATCTGTATTCCCCCACTTAAAAACACAACAGCAAACAAAATAACATAATTGGTTCACAGAGGAACTATCCCCCCTTCCGAAAACTGAAATGATCCAAAGAACACCTTTGGAGAAAAAAACCCTTTCACACTTAACAAAGAGACCTTTTTTTTAAATCGCCAAATCCTACAAAAACGCAAATATGATTACCAAAGCTAATATCTATAATACTAGAATCAATGACCCCAGCTTGAATACAAAAAAGCTCTTCAAAATTCTCAGGAAGCTACAATCCCCAGCCAATACTATTTCTAGCTTCCCAAAAGACCAACCATGGCGCTCTCTGGTCCAGTCTGAACTGGCCAATAAAATTCAGAATCTCAGAGAAAACCATCCTTAAAAAAATCAGTGCTGCTTACCAACACTATGCCCACCACATCCCCTATCGTCCTTGCGAATCCGCCCCCCCCCCCCCTTCCACTTCGCCCCGGTCTCGCCATCTGAAGTGCTCACCACCATCAGTCGCCATAAAACCTCCAACTGCAAAGGAGACATCTGTTGCTTTCATCACATTAAGATGTGTGCAGCCCCCCTTGCACCCATCATTTCCCAATTTATCAATGCCTCCTTGCCTCCACCAAAGTTCCTAGCTCCATCAAAGAAGCCTGGCTTACCCCCTCCTCAAAAAGCCCTTGCTTGATCCTAGCCTTCCCACTAATTACCGTCCCATTACCACAGTACCATACCTCCTGGAAATTCTGGACCGTACCGCCTACACACAGATCTAAACTCACCTGGAAACCCACAACCTCCTTGGCACGCATCAATCCGGTTTCAGACCAACATGGCACGGAGTCAGCCCTCCTGGACCTTAAGATCCAGTTGGACACCATCCGCGACGGAGGAGGTCTTAGCATCCTCCTTTTACTTGATCTATCCGCAGCATTTGATCTCATAGATAACGATATCCAGTGTCACCACCTCACCTCCACCTTCAACCTCTCTATCGATGCTGCCAATTGGATCAACTCATTCCTGAGGGAGCTAACCTCATGGATCTTTGCTGGTCGAAAACAGACAATCCTATCCCTGTCCCCTACGGGGTCCCTTGAGGGTCATGCCTCTCACCCACTCTATATAATATGTACACCAAACCTCTCTTTGACCACCTTGAAATTCCCTACGCTAACTTTGCTGACAATGCACTGGTCAACATATTCTGGATTTCGCCAATATCAACCAAGTTTACATCATTCAAGCATGGATGACCAGCGACCACCTATGCCTTAATGATGATAAAACTGAGCCCCTTATCATAGGCTCCCTGCATTGCCTTAAACTCCTTAACCTGGCCTTCTCCTCGTTTTCTATCAATGGAAACATTACACCTGTCCCTTTTGTCAAAACTCTAGGAGTCCACCTTGGCTCTGTACTCTCCATGCACAAACACGTCAAAGCGGTCTCGTCCCCAGCCTACTCTACTAAACTCATTAACCTCTCAAGAAAATTCCTTTCCCCTGAGAGCTGCCTCACCATTGCCAGAGCCATCATAGGGAGTAAACTGGATTACTGCAATGTAATCCTCGCAGGGACCTCCATTAAAAAGGTTTACCAAACTACAAATGATCCAAAACAATGCCCTTCAGGCAGTTTGGGGCCTGAGTAAATCCGACCATATATCACTGGTGAGACGTGAAGCTCACTGGCTGCCTGTCAAGGCGTGCATTGAGTTTAAGATACTCTCTATCGCCCACCGGTGCAATCACAACACCACTCCTACGTATCTTGCCTAGTACCTATCCAAAAAACACCATCCACGCTGCCTTCGGTCCTTCACATCCTCCTCCCTTGTGATGCCTAGATTCATCAGAAAAAGAGCCGGCGGTGCTAGTTTCACTGTCTTATTTCCTACCTACTCTTACGTCCCGTCCCCTTTCCTCCATACTGCATTGGGCGTCCCTCGCTAGGGACGGGAGACTGAACCTTTTTCACCAGAAAAACCTGCTTCCCCTTTAGGCGTGCTGGGCGCAGCTCTGGGAGCATGTGCGCCCCTGACTCCGACCACCAGCGCCACTCCTCAGTCCCCTTTTCCACGTCGACAGGAACGGGCCGATTTTACCAGTGCTCTTGCTTTTGGCTTCGGCCATTTAATACCATGCGCTCTTCCCCGGATACTTTCTTCTATCTTTTTGTTGTCTTTTTATCAATCAGGTACCTGGTATTTCAGTGCCATGCTCCTCCCCGGCGCATGTCGACTTCAGCAGGTGTCCACCCTGCCAGGGGCTCTTCCCTACATCCGATCCCCACGCTTTTTCCCCCCTCCGCAGCCTTGGCCCTGACCACGGCTGGGAAGGTTGTACCGCATGCAATGCACTTACTACATGCGCACTAAAGAATAGGCTAGCTCGGTGGAGGGCTTGTAAAGGTCGCCTCCAGAGGATCTCAAGAACTCCGTTAGACAGAGATCGAGGCCCAAGGGAGGGCCGCTATTTTCAATTGCACCCGGTAGGGGTGACTCGTTCTCAAGGAAATGCCCGAGCGGGAGGAACCTCTTTAGTTCTCGGACCAGCACACGTACCGAGGTTAATCCAGCTACCGGCCTCACGGCTGAGGGGTTGATCAGATCTTTCCGGGCACAGTGCTGAGGGACCACAAGGTTTTTTTACCGGGTGTACACCCGAGGAGCAACACCCTAGTACCGACCAAATGTCAGAGGGGGCACCTGCACGCAGCACTACCGGCAATATGCCTTCCAGGCCCCAGCCTGATGAGCAGGGTAGGTCTCATGCTCCACCGCCAAGAGTCTTGGAGGAGGCCGGGCCCAGGGACCCAAGCACCATGACTTTGGCACGTGGCACGCAGCTCGACAAAATGGCTGCCGCGCCAGATAACATGGCCGCTTGCCCAGTGCCACTCCTAGGAACGGAGCAGGCGAGAGAACTAGTTTCAAGGTAGGACTGGTGTCAACCACGTACGTGGCCTACAGTTTATCCATCAGCAGCACAGGGCAGGTTTCCCCTGCAACCAAGGCAGACCGCGATCCGGCCCCAGCAGCCTCCAGCCTTTCCGTCAATATCACCTGCCACCTCTTCAGCCTCCGAAGACAGGTTCTTCTAAATTTTCCTAGCGCTGATGCAATCTCTTCAGATGGGGGCCATCCTTTGGGATGCTTTCCGGGACATGCTCCCTCTGGTCACTCCCCAGGGGCCCATTGTCATTCCTCATGTGGCTCCGGGGCTGCAGGCCCCAGTGCAGCCTCCGCTGGCTCCTTCAGTTTCGGCTCCCTTAACTCCCACAGTATAGGCGGATCCACACCAGCCTCCGTAACAGCCACCGGCTCCAGTTCCTAAACCACAGCCCACGGCGCCCAGTACTCCTCCAACTGCCCCGGCCCAAACGGACACCCTGGCAGATACAGATGAGGAGGAGGACCCAGACAGGCCATTGTCAGTCAAGGCTTTCCACAAACGACTTGCAGGTTTGGCAGAATATCTGGGGCTGCCTCAACCAGAGGTCGAACAGCCAGAGGGCCACCATGTCTAGCTGTACCAGGATGACTGGCTCATCAGGGCGAGATGGAGGCGGTTATCCACACTTCCTCCGCACTTATGAACACCCTCTATGACCTAGGGTTTACGATCAACCTCAAGAAGTCTCAGCTACAACCAACGCAGAACCTAACCTTCTTGGGCCTCATCTGGGACACAACTCAGGGGACCAGATCACAGCCATCAAGAGATTAAAAGGAAGCGTTACCTTAGCAACGCTTCAATGCGATAGCCGCAGACGCGTTCGCGCCAGCAACAGGTGAACATCTCCTTTCTCGTATTACGAATGGTAAGCTTGCAATCTTGCTCACGCATTCTAAACCCCTCCTAATTACAGACTTTTTCTGATTTCAGCCCATTTGTTACAGGCTGGTTTGCTGTGCTGATATTTGTCAGGCAGTTTTGGAGTACCACACGAATATATTGTGCCACACATTGCATACAACTGATTTTCAGGTAATCTGCCTTCCTTGATTGGCTTTACAATTATTTACAACAAACACACTCATAATTTTTTATCTTTTGTTTTTTCCCATATTCTCACCTTATTCTCCCACTTCTGAAACCACATCTGTATGGTATGTTTTTGACTTTATTTCAATTATGTATATGTATGTGTAACTTGACATATGTGAATTTGTTTCTTTGAACTTGTATGTCTTACCTTTAGACTGGCCCTGATGAAGGAAATTAATTTCCGAAATGCATTGGCAATTTGGTCTGATTGATAAATCAATTGTGGCAAATACTTCCTCACTAAGAGAATATTAGTGACTTCTCACTTAGGAGATCATTATTTTTGATAAAATTGTTTTGAAGAACTGAAGAATAATGTTTTCATTATTTGCCAAATAAACGCAACTTTTTTCACCTTAGAGTTTAACTTTTGGTAAATCTTGACTAAGTATATACCCGGATTGGGTTTTATGGAGAGCGGCTATGTGACCCGGTATTGAACTTGGTCTCCTGCTTCACCAGGAATAAGGCTACCAGGAGCCAATACAAGAGTAAATGGACTAGGTTCTTTCATTGGGCGGACTCTAAGGAGATTGACTCCCTTAAGTGCACGCTGAATGATGTGCTCTCCTTCTCGGCACACCTTGCGCACTCAAGCGTACATGGACACATGCTGCACTTATCTAGCAGCCATAGGGGCCTACAGAAATTCAGAGGAGGAAGAGGAGGTCTTCTCCTCTTCCAACCCGATAGTCGGGAGACGTTTGGGGGGCCTGTCCAGGCTCTACCAGCCCATCAAGAAGCCACACCCTGTGTGCGACCTCAATGTGGCGTTTGGTGCCTTGGAGCACAAGGCCTCCGAGCCAATGGCATCTGCGGACATCAGGCTGGTCACCATTAAAACAGCTTTGTTAGTGGGCCTCACCGCTGCTCGCAGAGTCAGCGAGATCCAGGCTCTAGTGGCCTCGGAACCCTATACCACTTTTCACAGGGATAAGATGGTCCTGCAGACAACCCCGTTTTCCTACCTAAGGTACCCTCAGCTTCCATCTAAACGAGGAAGTAGTCTTGCATACGTTTTTTGCTGACCCCAAGGACGAGGCTTAACGAGTCTTACACTGTCTGGATGTCAGCCACGCTCCGAAATTCTATGCGGACTGTACCAAGGGGTTCCGCAAGTCGAATGCACTTTTTGTCACCTTCGGGGGATCTAGGCCCGGGTATTGGGCATCCAAGGCCTCTATTGCACGGTGGATGGTTTCGGAGGCCAACGAAGGGCAGTGCAAGCCGCTGCCAGGTAACATGCACGCCCACGCTGTCAAAGCCAGGGCCACGGTGGCAGGGCGGCCACCTGGGCCACCCCTTCGGCTTTCTGTAAGCATTGCTGTTTGGACGCCGGCTCAAAGTCAGACACGGCCTTTGGGAAGGCGTTTCTGAGTAACCTGTTTGCTTAAGGAGGGTCTCCTCTCCACCCTAGGGCTAAATTCAGTTGTAATCGCCCATGCAGTATGAAGGAAAGGGGACGTAACGTAACAGTAAGTAATAGTTACTCACATTAGTGACTAACGAGTCCATAGTCCCCTTTCCTCCATACGTCCCACTTTCCCCCCTAATAATACTGGTGTCATTAGGCAATGTTAAAAATTGTCGACGCGCCAATGGGGACTGAGGAGTGGCAGCGGTGGTCGGAGTCAAGAGAGTGCATGCTCCCAGGGCCGTGTCCCCGCTCAACTCTAAATTTAAAGTGGATGAAGGTTTTTATGGTGAAAAAGGTTCCGTCTCCCGTCCCTAGCGAGGGACGCCGCATGCAGTATGGAGGAAAGGGGACTATGGACTAAGAGTACGTTGGTCACTACAGTGAGTAATTATTCATTTATGGAACACACTCCCAACGTCCTTACAGGATGAGCCCTCTTACTCGATCTTCCATAAAAAACTCAAAACCACCCTGTTAAACAAATATGACTAACTCAATACCATTCCCTGGACTCCTCTGTTGCAGAGTGCTTGTTTTTTTTGTAACCGGCACCCTACCATTGTACTGTAATATGTTGTTTTCTTTTGCTGCTTTCTCTCATTTCTGTAACCAATGTAATTTAGCGCTGTGATAATTCCGGGTCCTGGGCGCTATCAACAAATGAAATAAATTAATAACTAAATGGCAAAATTTGGGAGTTGGACTTATTCCGTCTTGAAACGGGTCACAAAACCACAATGCTCCATTTAGAGTAGAAGGTTAGTTGGATAATGGCTAAAACTATTTAATGTAGCTTATTGCAGTGCTTCGTCTAAAATCTGCCCTACTTTTCTTTTTTTTTTATTAACTATTTCTTGGGCTAAGTGATAACTACTACTTTTAATGGATTCCTTCCCCCCCATGTATTCCTCATGCATGAGGAGCCTATACACAGTGCAGCTGTTTGCAAACTTTTTTGTCACCAAGGGGCACCGCGTTGATCCTTGTCGACCCTGTCTGACATCTCTATGCACCACATGCTGGACATGACGTATATATTGAGACACCATGACCTTTTTTTGTGCCCTCTGTTCGCTATTCGGGAAAACGTTTTTTTGGGCTCTGAGAATACTTTTCTTTGCGCCATGCCTTCTCCGTCAAACAGCCATAATAATGTAACCACCTGTTAGTGGAAGTTATGGGTCCAGTGACTCAAATAGCTAATGAAGAGGTTAAGAATGGGCCATGGCTGTATGCTCAGACTAATAGTTCATTAGACATACACGTGGATAATAACTCCACAGCTGAATGTGTTTAAACTTACAGCGTGACTCAATAGGGGAACATACTCAAGCCACGGCACACACTTGAAGCGTCCGAAAATAATATTGGCATAGCGCACATAAATGATACAAACTTGGTCAATTCTGGTGACTTGGTCCAAATCTCAGAAAGGTTCTGTTTTTGATTTCCATCATATTCATCTGATAATCTACGGAAGCTGAGCCTCCGAATACAGAAGTTGTAATATTATTGAAAGCTATATTAGCGTTGTGCAATAACTTGTACAAAGAACTAACATTGAAAGTGGGCATGGTCAAACTCGTAGATGTTGTACTAGCTGCTCATCTGGAGCATAATGAATGTATCAATAACTTGTCACAAAATGAGGACAATCAAGCTTGTCAGGCGATAACTTCAGATAATCAATTTGAGGCTCACAATCCGCATAAGGAGACAAATGAAGAGTCAATAGCGAGTCTGAATGAAGAATAGATACATATAATAACTTTGAATGGGTTGTGTCCTCCAACGTATTCCACATCTTTGACATGTAATGTCCACAGCTGTGCACTTAGGAAACTTTTTAGGCAAAGGGCGTCCTGCATCGATGGCGTCGGGCCGATGTCCCTCAAAGGCCACCGTCGAGGGCGACGTCACCGGATGTTATAAATAGGACGCATGGCGCCCTTGGCCTCAGGTCAGGTTTTTCCGCGAATGTGTTGCTTCGTGCTACTTGGCGCGCCTCGTGTGTTCATCTTTACGATGTCTTTCTCTTCGACCCCTCCGACTCCGCGATCTGGCTTTAAGACCTGCCGGGACTGCAAGTCAATGATGTCGCTCACCGACCCGCACCGTATTTGTTTGTGGTGCCTGGGCAAGTCGCACGACATCGACAACTGCTCGAAATGTCAGTCGCTGACTGTCCAGGCCTTGCGGGAGCAGAAGGGGGAAGCTTCAGGCAAGTAGGGGCTCTAAGCCTGTTAAGTCCCGAAAGTCCAATTCCAAGGGGGTTTCCACCGATGACTCGAGGGGCGACTCTCCGCGTCGGAAGGAGTCCCAGGTATCTCGGTCCCAGAGTGGTTCCTGCCATTCGTCTTCCTCGTCCTGGCACTCTAGGAAGCACTGTCACCGGTCGCCTTCCCCGTCCTCCTTGGAGGATTGTCAAGGGTTTTGACCCATGTTGAATCAATAGACTGGGTAGATGTGGGGATGAGCTGTCGCCGCCCATTATACTATTCCAGAACAAACTAAATCAATAGACTGGGTGGATGTGGGGATGAGCTATCGCCGCCCACATTCACGCCAGAATAGGAGAACTGCGCAGTTGGCACAAGACCACTCCAAAGATACAACCTTCTTGTGGGGGGTTCCACATCACCACTCTACTGTAAGGATGCCATCAAAACAATGTTAAGCAAGGGTCCATTACTATCAAGCAAAAGACCACTCTATTGAAATGCAGTAATTCAAGACAACTCAAAAATGGATGCTGTACCGACAAATTCCCCAAGGTGGCGCGGTCTACACTCTGACAGGGAAACTGTATTTAGGAGTTGCAAGAGGGGCAGGGACTTCAAAGCTTGTTGGTTAATTGGAAACCTTAGCCACCTGCTGTTCCCAGAGGCCAAGAGGCTGGGAAACCTTAACACCTCAGAGATTCCCACCCCAGGAGGCAGGATATCACATGACCCTGTTGATTGATTGAGGAGAGACTTCCAAGCAGCCTGCTGAAGCCCAGACAAAAGGCTCTTTCTGTTGAATGGGGTATGTTCATTTTGAGTGTTTCCTGTCAACATCCCTCTGCCAGCAAGGAGAGACATGCGATCACTGACCCACCCAGACTCCTGGAGGCGGACCCAAATACTTTGGGGGGTTGAATTGCAACAAATATATATTTTATAGAAACAGTGATAATTTATTGTCACCAAATGACAGGAATGTACAACTTTGAGAGTCTTAGTTTGAAAAATGCCCTCACGATTTGAGTCCAAACTCCAATTTGTACCATGTTCTGGGGCACTACCCCGCTAATTATGATTATTGTAGACAATGTGTTTAAGCTAGAGACATGGAAAGTTACTGGGATATATGTGGAAGGGAAATATACCTTTGTATAATTTTTGATGAAAAACCAATGTTGCAAAACCCACTAAAATCGTTGCCATTTTTGAATGCAAGCTCCTAGAAACACCAGAGTCGGGACAGGGACTATCTTTAGTAATATATGATGTGTGTACGTGATGTCAAACAACTGTGTACCTGGGAAATATGTATTTGGATCAGAAATAGATTTGTGTGCAATTTGACAAGGGGAGGTTCCTCTGACCATAAAACCTACAGCATCACTATGACACTCCATTTCCTCCCCCAATCAAGGAAGAGAGGAAAGCTGGGCCAATGACAAGTAGAGAGGGGCAGGCTTAGCTAGGCCCAGGCACACACCCATTTTCAAAACACATAAAAAGAGACTGCTGGGACAGGTAGAGACATTCAATTCCATTTGCTGCGGAGCATGCTGACCAACGACTTCACATCCAGAGATCCAACACTTAGACTTCCAAGCTAAACATAGACCACAGAACTTTGAACCTAGAAGGCCCACTGCAAGCAAAAGTATTCTCAGCAGGCCTACAGAATCCAGCAAACCCAACTATTCAACAGCCGGGCGAGCTGTTTGAATTCTTTGCCAAGAACGGTTGCCGGAACTGCAGACAGACCCAGACCGCTGTGAGCAGAACCAGTGCCTGATTGACCCGCCGTATCCAGAGAGGCTAGACCAGCAGAGAGCTGACCCAGACCGCTGTGAGCAGAACCAGAGATCCAGATCGCTGTGAAGTGCCGAGACCAGAGCCGGAGTCCAGTCCAAAACCTGACCAGATCCGTGGCGAGGCCCATTCCTGCCCAAAATATATTGTGAGTACCGCCAGAACTGTGCAGAACCCAATCTCTTAGTTAAAATAATCTAATCCAAACTATTTTAACCTAATTAGAACAGCCTCCTAGAAATCGTGTCATCTGTCATTTTTAAAGCTGCACAACTGTCACCTTTCAATTCTGCAGCTGCAAGCTGTCACCTGTCATTTTGAGTTTTACTTTAAATCCGAAAATCTACCTTTATTAAATCATCCGCATCTCCGGAACCGTTTGTGCTAGGAACAAGATTTATCTTTCATCTGAAAGCTTAGAATCTAGGCTTTCCAACGAACCTAAAACCGACTTCCTACTCCCTATACTTTTTCCGTAATCGCGAGACACGCACTCGCGAAATTTACAGCGATTTGCGATTTGGCCCGATTTCTTCATCTGTGGAAATCGGCAGCTTTTTGCTTCTCTTTGCTAAAATTCGTTTGCAATCTGCTAATCATTCATAGTAAAGTGAGCCTGAACTAATATAAAGTAGCCATCACCTACCCTGAACCTCTAGAGGGAATTAAAAGCAATTTTAGCACCTTTTCACTTCCTTGCAAACCACATTAAAGTAATTCGCCTGTGTTTAAACCTCATCCCTGTTTTCTCTAAGCTTGCTGGGGGAACTGGAACTGTGTATTGCATTATAAAGTGTGATTTGTTGGGATTCTTGAAGACTGTGTGCTCTCCTTCCATTTCTTGTATTGCATAGGGGGGGAGTGAATTGTCAAAAGAAAAAGTGATCATATTACCTTTTGCTAAAATCATAAGTTATTTCTGTACTGCATTTTATTCCACCTTGCGTTTCCTTGATCCATATAAAGCATTCTTTTCCACCTTATTCTTCTGTTCCTATTCATAAGTTACCTCTTGCTGACTACTGCTCATATTCACAAGTGTAATATCCATTATCAATTTATTTATAGAAGTGTGATATATATATGTGTGTGTGTATATATATATATATATATATATATATATATATATATATATATATATATATATATATATATATAGTTTAAATTTTCAAATAAACCTTTTAATTTGCAAAACAAACCTACTTCTTGGCTCAGTGGGGTCAGGGGGATTCTAAGAGGGGGGTGTTATACAAGGGTTGTCATCCAGAGTACTGAACTGGATATAAAAATACATCAATAAGGGTTTTCCTCAGCATCCCAGACTAGGCATTGACTTAGCTGTAGTGTTGATTGAATATCGCTTACAGGATGGTGCCTCGAGGAATGTAGCGTGCCCAACAAATTCCTCGACTCTGGAGGAATGGGTGGCTTTTAAAGAACAAATGTTAGCGATTTTTCAATCGCAGGGCACAGGTCCGGTTGCGGATCGGTCTCGTACCGTGGCTCGCACGCCTTCGGGCTTGGGTCCACGACGCGATTTGCATCGGGAGCCTTTGAGGATTCGAAAAGTCGCAAGAGACGTGTCTCTAGGTCTCGGTCCTCGCCCCCACCGAGACCGCAGCTACCTACTGAGGGCTCGATGCCTCGTCGACTCGGTTGGCGCTGTGTCCGTCCGACTCTGAGGTCAACGCTTTACCATCGGACCAGCCCACGGCGCCCATGTCAACATCGGCGCTCACGACGTCGAGGTTGTCGATGCTCTCGCCGTCAAAGCCTTCGGTGCTATCTGCGCCTTCTGGGATTTCTTTCTCAAATTGCCTGTGGATTACCCAGATCTCGTGGATCCTCCAAGGAAGGGTTCTGGGAAGTCTGTGTGGCCAGTTTTGTCCTCCAGGCCCTCCTCTGTCTCCAGGCCTGGGTTTCAGCCCCTTCTGGAGGACATTTATGAAGAGGAGGAAAGGTGTGAGTTTGAGGACCTTGGTGAACTTGATGAAGCTCCACTTTCTTCTGGTGACAGTCAGTTGGAGGAGTTGAGGCAGACCCTCCATGATGCCAGTGGGTTGGACACTTCTCTGGAAGTGGAATTCGGTATCCCTGAGCCTGGGGCTCATACAGAATCTTCGTACAGGAGGCTCATGGCGAGGGTCTCGGAGCATCTGGGCTGGTCCAGTCCTCCTGACGACTTTGTTCAGGATGAGCTAACAGACATTTTAGATCAAGGTCCGTCCTCTGATCCTGTTTTGCCATTTCATCTGACCTTGCAGAAAAGGGTGGCAGATGCTTGGCAGTTCCCGGAATCTCTTCCGGCTGTTAATAAATCTTTGACTAAGAAATACTTCCCTTCCGTTAGCGACCCCAGCTATTTATCTACTCACCCCACTCCCAAGAGTTTGGTGGTTCAGACGGCCACGGCCACCTCGAGGCAGGTGGCGTACCCTACCATCCCTCCGGATAGGGACGGCAAGCGCTTCGACGGTTGGGCCCGGAAGGTATTTTCTGCTGGGAGCATTGCCTTAAAATAGGCCAACTCCACGTGTGCCTTGGCAAGGTTTTCACACACTCTGTGGAATTGTTTCTTTGGCAGCTAAGCATATTCCCAAAGGGGAAGAAAGGGATGGGTTCCTTGCTCTCGCACAGGACGGCAAGGATGCCATGTGCGAATCCCTCCAGTCGGGTTTGGATACGGTCGACAGTGTTAGACGATCCAATGCTGTGAGCACCTTTATACGCAGATTTGCGTGGTTGTGGAAGTCGGAGTTTGCTCCGGATGTGCAGGCCAGTCTTCTGAACATGCCCTTTGATGGCGCACATTAGTTTGGCAGCAAGGCTGACGAGAGCCTTGAGATGTTGCAGACCTCGAAAGCTGCGACAAAATCTTTAAGCGCTGCGGTACGTCAACCTCTGCCTTTTCGTCCTAGGGGACGGCAGTGGAGGGGAGGTTCTTTTTGTTTCTTCTCCTTCTTTGGTAGAACGAGATGGGCCGCCAGTCAAAGGGGCCAGCGAAAAAGTACCCGTGGTGGTCAGTGAAATCGTGGTGCCAAAGCCGCTCAGGAAGCTGCCTCTTAACCTTCAGGCACTGCCGCAGCCGCTTCCAAACAGTCATGAGGCCATGTCCCATGGTTCGCTGGTTGGGGGCAGACTGTCTCAGCATCTCGAAGAGTGGCGAGCCATTACTTCAGATGCATGGGTTCTGGATACTATAGCCCACGGCTACTGCCTACCCTTCCTTCAGCGGCCTCACGACAATCCACCAGGGAAACTCTTTGAAGCTTCCGGATCTGCTCTTTGTGCAGGAAATCTTGTCCCTGCTGGAGATAGAGGCTATAGAACTGGTGCATGTAGCGGAGAGGAACAAAGGATGGTATTTGCCTTATTTTTTTATCCCAAAGAAAGACTGGGATTGAGACCCATCATGGACTTGCGTTGGTTGAACAAACTTCTCCGGAAGGACAGGTTCAAGATGGTCACTCTTTCTCAAGTCCTCCAGGCCCTTCAACTTCAGGTTTGGTTGCGGTCTCTGGACCTCAAGGATGCTTACTTTCATGTGCCGATCCATCCCACGCACAAAGTACCTGAGGTTTGCGGCAGGCAACTCACACTTGCAGTTTCGTGTCCTGCCGTTCGAATTGACCTCCGCTCTAGGGTCTTCTCCGAGCTAATGGTGGCGGTGGCAGCATACCTCAGGCGAGGGGGGATTCACGTGTACCCCTACCTTGACAACTGGCTGACCTGGGCGCACTCTCCCGAGCAAGCGTTGGATCATCTCGTATCACCTGCCGCACCCTCCACAGGCTGGGCTTTTCCCTGAATTTCAAGAATTCACATCTGACACCTTCCCAACAGCTCCAGTACATCGGGGCTGTGTTACACACGTCCTTGGGCAAGTGTTTGCCTCCCAAGGTAAGGGTTCATCACATTGTGCAGATGGTGGACAAGTTTCAACATGCCCAGAGTCTCCCAGCTTTCGAATTCTTAAGGTTGCTCGGCCTCATGGCAACCTGCATTTTTCTGGTGCGAGAGGCCAGGCTGCGGATGAGATCCCTGCAGTGAGTCCTCCAGATGCAGTGGTCACAGTTCTCCGGCAAGATGTCGGATCCTGTTCAGATTCCACTCTCGATCTCCCAGGATCTTCTATGGTGGGCCAACGAAGGGAACCTGATTAGGGGGGAACCGTTTTGGCAACCGTGGCCGGAGGTGACTGTAGTGACGGATGCTTCCCTCACAGGATGGTGCGCATTCACTAGGAGGAGGTAACTTAATATTATACACAAATATACTTCAATACCAAACCAATACGTTTCTGAGTAAATTAGGCTCCCCTGAAATAGGAGCAAAATGGCATTTCAGTTACTTTGAATGGGAGTAAAAATGCACAAGGTAATGGAATAGATCACAAATACTTTCTTAGGCAGTGCAAATAGTTTCATTTCACTAGAGGACTCGATTCAGTTCAATACGCCTATACCAAAGTCAATGGGCTAGTGTCTTGGATAGGAAAGAGCAGTTCTTGTAGTAAACAGTAAAGTTTTGCCAATGTTCTCAGAAGTAGTTTGTACTAAAAAGAATCATATGTTGGGTCACAAGCTGATTAGGCCTGCAAGTTGGGAAAGTTTCACAAACTTTCACTTGGAGAGGTAAATTCTCTCAATCGGGTTGGCACAGTACATTGATATGAAGAAAAGATGCAGCTGAAGACGTTGGTTCCTGGCAGTTCCTGCAGATCTCACTGTTCCTGAGCCTCAGTCGTGGGGACAAGAGGGAGGACTTCGGGGGACTCCTGCACTGCTCGGGGACGGGGTCAAACAAGCTGGCAAAATGGAAGATCTTCGGTTTGCGTAGCTGTCGTCAAGCACACAAGCTGGTGTCCTTCACCGTGGATAATCCTAACCAGTTCCGAGAATAGTATCCAGGTGGCTTATGAGTTGATTGGTCCCACCAACTGAAAGGAAGAAGACGTCCTTGAAGGGGCTTCTCTTGTCGAGATGAACTTGGCGATTCGAACCTGCAGCAGTGCTTCACCAGGCAAACCAACGGTCCAGGAGTTGCAGCAGCTGTCTGTTATGGAGAATTCTCATTTATGGCTAATTTCCCTTACCTACTGAGTCACTCGGCAGCTTTGCTGGATTCTGGGGTTTATTTTTTCCACCTGTTAAGAGTGTGAGCCTTTTTCCCACTCTTACAGTGTGTTTTTTTGTGTGTTGTACTTTTTGTGCTCATGGGCTATGGAGTGTCACCAACTCTCTAGGCATCATCTTTTTACTTGTGTGTCACACAGCACCTGCAGTGACACAGGTTTGTCTGTGAGACTTCCCCATAACTCAATTTTTCTGGGGCTGACTCCTGTCCCCCAGAAACAGGTAAAGTTGCCATTAACTTTATATAGTCATTTTAAAACTACAGACCCAGTACACCCCATTTTACATGGAGTAATGGAAAGGGTTAATTCCTATCCCTTTTTGTCTGTCTCTCTTGGAGCCTTGTTTCGCTCCCTTAACACTAAAACTTGGCTGGTGGCAGTGGTATCTAACTTTCCTACCGCGATTATATTATATAAACGTGGTATTGTTCCAGGCTAATATAGTAGCCTCAAATATAAACCCGCTTGACCAAATACATTTTATTTTTGTTCTGGCTGGGTTTCGGCGCCATTTCTTTTTGTTAACATCCTTCTCGTGTTTTTCTCTGCATGCCAAACTAGGTTTGGTTCCTTTGTTCGCCGTCCTTTGGCGGGCTTCTGCACAGAAGCCCTCCTTTGGCGTCTGGGTGTCTAGGCGGGCTGAATGTGAGGGAGGGGTTAGGTAACCCCCTGCACAGGGTCTCCTTGGAGATCCAAGAGCTGTAGTGGTCCGGATAGCCATCAGAAGAGTCCTCTCCTGTTTTTAAGGAGCACACCTTTTATTCACTGTTGCTTTGCTGCTCCTGGCTTCATCGCTGGGTAGTGCAGATCGTCCTCCTTGTCCCCACGACTGAAGCCTCAAGAACCGTGAGTCTGCAGGAACTACCAGGAACAACTGCCGTAACACCAGCTTTCTTCATACGAATAAGGTACAGTGTCCATTTGGTCGTTCTCTCCGTCCAACCTTGAGGAATCGGGGTGAACCCTTTTCCTTTCCAAAGGCTTGTGCTTTCTTCCTTCCATCTTATAACTTTTTCTTCCCTTTGACAATATCCAGTACTACTGGCAACTTTAATCGTGACCCGTTCTAACATTGTGATACTGGACAACGGAGCCCCTGCTCCATTTGACACTGGCGCAGGCCTATTGACTTTTATCTGCCTCTTAGGAAATGTCCTCTGATTCTATTGCCTTGACAAAAGTATTGCCTATGATTTTTATCTACTATTCCCTTGTTTTAATTCTATGTGCTAAGTGTGTTTGACATCGGGTATAATTCTTTCCGCGGGTACGCTTTATTTTCGTACGACCGAACTGTCATCACTGTCAAAAAGTGACCGCGTATTAACCCACGGTAACGTCTTTGTTTTGAAACACCGGTCTGTCAAATCCAAATGTACTTACCTTGAATTTACCTGAACAAGAGGAATTGATTGTGTGTAGTACATTTAGAGTGTGGTTTTATTTGATACAAGTGAAGTGTTTTTTGAACAGATGGTTTAAAAATAAATGTACTTATATTTTTTCAGTCAGTGTTTGTTTGAGTCACAGTAATTGTAGTCCTTTGTGTAATCTCTACTACTGCTCATTATCTCTTGAGATGGGCCTGCCTGTTCCGCTACTGCTACCACTATAACTGTGTAGTACAGGCTTGTACCAAAGGTGAAATTGTACTATCACTTGTAGTCTTAATTGTATGTAGTGTTCCTTAAGGGTAATGCATATGATTCTGCCTAACACCGTCCTCTTCCAGCTTGTCTTCGGTTCTTTTGTTCCAGTGGTCGACTCTGCTTTCCAGTCCGAGAGACTTGCCTTTTAAACGGTTTTCTCCCTTTCTTTCCAGCCTAGCTGCCACTCACCCAGCTGGGTGGCTGTCCTTGACGGACGGACAGTCAGCCAGCCAGCCACACAGGAGTGCATTTGGGTCTCCTAGGAGACTAAGCAATGAGAGTTTCGGGAACTTCCCTCACTTCCTGCCTACCCCAGAAACTAATTCCTGAAGCCCGCCAAAAGCATAGAAACAAATGGACCAAACCTGGTTTGGCGCGCAGAGACAAACTCTAGAAGGACCTTTCCAAAAAGAAATGGCAAAAAAAGACCAGGACCTGTTTAAACAAAGGGGCTTAAGGCGCCATCTTGAAAAACATGGCTCCTGCGATTTTTAGCTACCGGTGTTCACGGTCGGGAAAAATCATGTTGGTTTGTTGCAAAACCACTGCAACCAGCCATTTCGAAAGGAAAGTGCAGTATTTGACTGCTACATGAGCTTCTAGGCAACCCCTCCAGCACTCTATAGGAAGATAGTGTGTGCTCGGTCTAGGAATTTAAAAAGACTAGTAAAGTAAATTTAACCTTACATTCTCTGGGAAACAGTAGTTTATATCAGAGAAGGCATTTAAACCTTTGGGAAGTCTAAAAAAGACATCCCTGTGTTACTGCACTGAGGGTGCTGTGTAACACACATGAAAAGATGCCTATGACGTTATCTTAAAACTCCATAATCAAAGAACACAAGAGTAAAACATACATCAAAATACATGAGGGTGGGAAAAAAGGCTCACACTCTTTCCAGGTAGAAAAATCAAGTCCTCAAATCCAGCAAAGTTGCTGGCGGTCTCTAAGGCGAAGGGAATTTGCACATTTATGAGAATTCTCCCCAACTCTCCTCTCCCTTCTCCTATCTTTGTATCCTTAGCACTTGCTCTTATTAGTAATGTCGCCTGACCTCTATGATAGCAGCCTGTTTGTCTCGCCCACTTGTTTTTTCCTCCCTCTCCCCCTCCTGCACTATCTGAAATCTCGTCAGGCCTGACGAAAGTTGCTTGTTTTGTTCTCCTTCTCCCTGCTCCCCCCACCTCTTGTTATATTCCGGCACTACCAAAATTTTCGTCAGGCCTAGTAAGGCAGCCGCTTGTCTCTCATTCTTCCCACCTCTCCTCCCCATTGCCAAAGCACTTATTCACTCACTAATGTCTCCTGACCTGTATGACAGCAGCTTGTTTGTAGCTGATTATGATGGTTAATTTCATATTCTGAATGCATCAAGGACTTGTAAGAATGTCACTGTATTCTCCCTTGTCCCCCCCGCCTTGAAGCGCTTTGAAACACATTGTGTATAGGCTCTATATAAGTAAACAATCAAATCAATCAATCCACTGGATCTAATACTATTATTGGACGCAGAGATTTTTATACTGCAGGAATCCTGGCTCACTCGTAAGTATTGTCTTGATGGGTATCGGGTCATACATAGACTAACCAGACCGAACCCCCCAATCACCCAGGGGAAACCATTAGGTGACCTACTAATTGGAGTAAGGAACAAATATATGATCGAATTCCTACCTAACGAACCACATCCATTCTTATTGGGGTGGGGGGAGGTACTTAAGAATGACGCCAACGAAACACAACAGAATATACTGATTATAAATGTATATGACCCGCCTGCGAATACTGAAACACATGCTCTGCTGATATTGAAACACATGTTGTCATAGTGTATGTTGAACATATGCTTAATGAGTGGTCATTAATTGCCCCAGCAGGGAATTTCATCATAGCTGGAGACCTTAATTTCCAACGATACCCATCTAGGACATATAATAAGAGTAGGGACAGTTGTTTCAAGTTGATAAGAGATTAAGATAATGTTTTAGTTGTAGACCTGGTCTCCGATTATGAAAGGGAAAGTCATGCCATGAATGCTTGAGAACATTTCATGTGCACTATTGGTATTCTACAACTATACCCATGCTACTGGCAGGACGACCCCAAGTTATATAGTTGGTCGAAGTGAGATCATCACTCCTGAATAGTTGATGCATTCATAAGAGAACATTTTATTATATACGGAAGAGTTTGAATTTATGGAGCACACTCCCAGCGATCACATTGCATTTAAAACTGCACTACGATTATCGCACAATAAGTAAAAAGAATATATCTTGGTATAATCAGAAGATGTGGACTGAAAAGAATGTTGAAAAATGTAACATAGAAATAGCTAGGACATTGCGGGCCTTATCTAGGGATGATGTATTTATCTTGAAAAAATATCATGTTGAAATGGAGCGGATTTTAGAACCCTTTTACATATATATGAGGAGTACTTGTATTCATGGATCGGCACGTATAGAGATTTATGACACCGCAATTGCCTATAGAACAATTCTGAAAGGAGATTAAGGCAATTTAGAAATTAGAGGGCACCAACGTCGCAAATTTTAAGGCAATAATCAAACTGAAAACTGATTATAGAATTTGAATTAGACAACATAAACAATCGACCACTGTGTTATGTTATCTGAATTTGAATCACGCTCGTTCACCTGACGGCATCTTGGCGCAAGAACGAACACAGCAAAGCCACCGCAATCCAGGGTTTAGCAAAAGAGAACCATTTTAGGCAGACGCCGAAATTGTGAATGATTTTCCGTCAGTCTTAACTTAAGTGGAAGGCTATTCCAAAGTTTACTAGCTGCCACAGAAAAGGCCCGGCCACCAACTCATGGAAGGTGGAATTTGGAGACCTGGACCAAACCTTTGTTTCGGGAATGCAGAGTCTGACGGGGAATAGAAGGTTGAAACTTGTCTCGAAGAAAGTCAGCACCAGCATCCTGCTGATGGACCCAGTGAACAAGGCAAATAGATTTAAAAGTTCTCCAGCATGGGGTCTGGCATGGATTCACATGCTCATGAATATTCCCCGTCGTCAGGCTGAGAATCCTCAGTAAAGAGAAAATCGGTTTCAGTTTCATTTCTGAACCGTCTTTCTCCTAACAACCAATCGCTGGTCTCTGGGTCATACTGCCCCCAGCCAATGACTAACCTCTACCTAAACCACTCCTCTGGCAGCCATCTTCAGATTTTTACAGCACGTTCAAGTGTTGGGAATCCTCCTGCTATAGCTCTCGAGCTTTTACTGCGTTTTGTGATTTTTCTAAGAGTTTACTCTATCCGGTCAATCGAGCCTCAAGCTCCATCGATCCATCATCCGACTAACAGGATCCATTTTTCAGAACTTTCTACACCCCTCAAGGGGGATTTTTCATCGATTACCCTTCTTGGAGGATTCCAGAAGATTCTTTGAGGCCTACCCCGCGTGGACATGGCTGAAGATGGAGATTCAACGCCTCTGTTCAGGATCTGACCTGGATGTGGACTACAGAACCTTTTCCTGGATGATGGGCACTCTCTGTGCCTTTACTGCCTACATTCCGACCAAACGCACGTGGAGATCTGTGCGTTCTGCAGGGATATAGTGCCCCGCAGCAAGTGGCTCTCTGAGTGGCTTCAGACGAAGATCCCGACTGCGGTTGAGCCCTGAGCCTCACCCACCAAGAGGAAATCTGAGCTGTCTTCTAAGACCTTTGAGGGCTTTCCAGCGACGGGGGCCAAACATAAGGCAAAGCACTGCGGGCCCGCGGGCACCAGGAGCACCGTTGGGATGGGCTCTTCGGTGGCCAGGTCGGGAACGGCATCTCTGGCACCTTCAACCATGAGCCAGAGCTCCAGGTCAGCGAAGAAGAGGAAGTCGGACCGTTTGGGTAAACTTCTGGAGAAGTCCCATTCGATTCCAACGGAGAAGCCAAAGGGGAGCGGGGCACTGATTCCCCCCCGCCCCCAGCCCACAGTGAAGGCCTCAAGCGCGTCCAAGATCGTGAAGGCCCAGGTTTGTTGGGGAGAATTCTCATTCTATGGCTAATTTCCCTTACCTATAGAGTCCCCCAGCAGCTTTGCCAGATTTGAGGGGTTTGTTTCTTTCTCCTGCTAAGAGTGTGACTCTTTTTCCCACTCTTAGGCCTTTTTGCTATGTGTGTTCTAGGCTATTTTTGTGTTTAATGTCTATGGAATTTTCTAAACCCCATAGGAACCATCTTTATTCACATGTGCTACACTGCACCCTCCGTGCAGTGACACAGGGGTGTCGTAGCGACCCCCAAACATAGACTCCATACCCTGGGACTGACTACTGTCTCCCAGGGCATGTAAAGTCCCAATTGACTTTACTAGTCAATTTTTATGAACTAAACCAGTACAACCCAGCTTACTATGGAGGTACTGGAAAGGGTTAATAGTTTTTCCCTTATGTTCATTTTCGAGAGGGTACTGTACAGTCCCTCTCTCAAAAGTTTCTGGCTGGTGGCAGTGGTTACTACCGTAAATATTCAACCGCAAATATTTCCCTATGTGATTTTCTCATTGTTCGAGGCTACCACTTTTTCTGACAACCTCTAACATACCGCTGGTGCATTTTAATATTAACTTGACTCTGGTAGGTTTTATTTGCCAGAACTTTAATATAACTTCTTTCTTGTGTCTTTCTCTAAACTCCTAACCCAGGTCGGGGATCCTTTGTTCGTCCTTTTGGCGGGCTTCTGCCGCGAAGCACTCCTTTCGGCGCCACAGAGTCTGGGGTGGGTCCATTGTGTGGGAGGGGGAGTAGGACCCATGGACAGGGTTGCCTCAGCAACCCATGTCGCACTCTATCCTGATAGGCTGGAGGGTCTTCCGCCAAGATGACCACTTCACTGTGTGAGTGACAGCTAGGTTGTATGAATGGGGGGGGGGGGGTCTTTCTGTACAAAAGCATGGTCCTGAGGACTGGAAGAGCAAGATGTCGCCACTGGAACTAAGAAGCCGAAGAGGAGAGAAGCCAAAGACATCTGCAACGACTGAACCACTGTTGAAGCCCTGCTGCAGCATCTCACCGCTTTTCTCCACACGACGAGAGAAGATCTTCATCTGCAAGAGCCTTCTTCCCTTGAGCTGGTGGGGCCAACCAGTTTGCCAATCGCCTTCCCGGACCTGCTTTGGTTGAATCTCCCGTACCCTGTACTTGGAAGCCGGATAGCCAGGCACCAGTCCACCTGGACCGCGATTTAAAGGAGCGTACCTTTTATTAGTCGGGCAGCACCGCGGCTGGTTTCATCCTTGGGTAGTGCAGTAACTTGAACCTTCCTCCACAACGAGAGCCTCTCTTCCTCTGCTGGATCACCTGAACTGCAGGAACTACCAGGAACAACCGCCACCTCAGGAGCCACTTCTTCATTTAAAGGTACATTGTTCCGGCAGTCAGCCCTTTCTTCGCGGTAGCACTAAAGGTGTTTCAAATCCTGTACCTACCTGTTGGGTTGGGTGCCCCTCTCTCTTAACATTGTCTTTTCAAATTCTGCATCCACCTTTTCAAATTCGTTAACCAAAGACTTGACTGCAGCTAAAAGAACATTTTGCTCCTGGGCCCTTGCCCTGTACCACTGACTCTGGCACAGGCTTACTGACTCTGGCTACATTTGTTAGACCTGCCTTCTTGAGATTGATTCTCAACTATAACTGTGTTGGTGCACCTATTTCTTATAACTACCCTTTTCTTCCCATTTTCTAAACCTTGTAAAATGTCATTTGGCTCATTTTTCATTGAAGTATTGCCTATACTGATGCGCTGTCTTGCTTAAACTGGTTCACAAACTTATGGGAAGTGTTGCTAGGGTGTGTAAGAACCTATTTCTATATAACTTGTGCTTTCCCCCTTGTGAAGAATTGATAGAATATCCCTTGTGTGTGGTTTTCACTGTGCAGTTTTGCTCAGTTTTCACTCTGGTTCACTTGGTCTACAATTTAACTTGGGAGTGTGTATATTTTTCCTTTGACTTAATTTAACTTGCTTGATGACTGCGATACATGTGTTTTACTAGAAGTGTATGCAATAAATATATACTTTTTAATACAAAGCTTTGGTCAGTGTTTCCTTGTACCATAGTACTGTAGGCCTAATGTGTAAACCCTGAATACTGCTCATCTCCCTCTTGAGATAAGTCTGAAGGCTCAGCCACGGCTACCAACTAAATCTTTGTGGTACAGAGTGATACCAAATGGGATTTATTGCTCTCACCTGTAGTCTTAATCTTCTGTAGTGCTCCCTAAAGGATTCTGCCTAACAAGGTTCACCAGGCGAAATCTTCCTTTGAAGGAGTGGTGGCGTCCCTAACGAAGGCTGTGGATGTAGGTTTGCAGGAGGTGGCCCCCGAGACGAGAGTTCCCCTGCCTACGCAGAGGGAATTGTCTTTTCTACCTATTGAGAAGACACCAGGGAAGACAATGCCGATCATCTCTCCTAGATCATCCCCGCTGGTCGAGCAGAAGGGGGATGGGGGCCTGTAGTCCTGCAGGGCTCGGAGATCTCCTCTGAGGAGCTTTCTGGACTGAAGGCTGTACTGGACAAAGTGTTTGTCGAGGCCAGGTCCTATGGGAAGGACCCCGGCGAAATGGATGTGTAGAGTGGCGAGGATACCGACAAGGAGCAGCAGGGCGGTGAGGAGCCAGAGGACATCACACCACTGCCATTGCTCCCGTTGCAGCCACCGCAGCAACCTCCACCACCACCAGCAGACGTGTTGGCTGACATCGTACAGGAACTGCACACCTTTTCTTCAGAGATCTGGACAGGGATGCCCCTGTCGCCGGCGGGAGATCCTGTGGCACCTGCGCCGTCGGCGAACACCCCGGCAGGAGAGAGTCCATCCTCCACCTCCTTGCCATCCTTCGCCAACATCCCCTCCTCTGAGGGACGAGCTGGAACCGGATATGGCGACAACGGGTACGGACGACGGAGGGGACCTCCCGTCGCCGGTGCCCAGGGCCTCTCCACCCGAGGAGATTGGCTGTTTCCACGCCATGATCGGTAGGACCTCGGAAATGTTTCAACTGGTCCTAGAAGAGAAGGAAGGCTTCCTATACTAGCGCCGGGAGGTCAAGAGGAAGACGTACTTTCTATCCCTCTGTTGGACGACATTTGGGACGAGGGGCTGTCCCTCATGAAGAACCCGTCCTCGGCCCCATTGCGGGGGGACCGGTATGTGAAGAAATACAGGGTGCCGGACTCTGCACCCAAGTTTCTCAGATCCCAACCGTCCCCAGACTTGGTGGGCTCTGCGGCGTCAAAGAAGTTCTCTGGATCTTCAACGTCCTCTCCCCCCACCCCCGGACGGCGAGGGAAAGAAGCTAGACACCATGGGACAACGGGTCATCTAGTCGGTTGCGACGACGATCAAGGCGGCCAATGCCTTAGCCATTGTGGCCCGTTATGACAGGGGGCTGCGGTTTAAGATCGCTCCCCTCCTGGATTTCCTTCCCGACGACAAAAGAGTGAAACTGCTGGAGATCCTGCAAGAAGGCGAAGTGGCATCAGATACATGCCATCACAGTGGCCACAGACATCGCCGACACAGGCTTCCGTCAGATGGACAACAGCGTTTGCCTTAGTCGGCAGGGTTGGTTGAAGGCCACTAGCTTCCGCCAGAATGTACAGTCATGGGTGTTGGACATGCCCTTCGACGGGGACAACTTATTCAGCAAGGCAGTGGATGAGTTGCTTCAGGTCATCAAGGCGGATACCAAGAGGGCCCGGCGTTGGGCAAGCTCCAGCAGCGATGGCCGTCCTTTCGGGCCTCCGTAGGAAAGGCCCAGGGATACTCCAAAGGTTTCAGTGGCGGCTTGTTATCCTATCGTCAACCGTCCCGCTCTTCGGTTCAGGAAGCCTACATGGGCCACAGCAAGTCCAAAGGAGGTTGCCATTGTCGCCAAGGTACCCAAGGTGGCGCCCCCACAGCGAAGCAGGATTGAATCAGCCGCAACATCGTGCCCCCACCTGCGCACCCCGGTGGGAGGCCGGCTGGCGAACTTCGTCAGTGTTTGGAAGTCCATTTCCACCGACTATTGGGTTCTGGACGCCCTGGCCCACAGGAACACCCTGGAATTTAAACGGAACTGCCCGTGCATTCCACCGGTGGCCAGGAAGGAAAACCATGCCCCTCAACTTCTGCTGGAGGTATGGGCCATGTTGAAAAAGGGCACGATAGAACTCGTCCCAAAAAGCCTCCGAGGCTGTGGAGTGTACTGCAGGTTCTTCTTCGTCAGAAAGAAGACAGGTGGTTGGAGACCCATACTGGATCTCCACCGCCTGAACAAGTACATCAGGTCCCAGAACTTTGGGATGTTCACCCTTCAGCAAGTGCTGGGACAACTGGAAGAAGGGGATTTCCTATTGTCGCTGGACCTGGAGGATGCCTATTCCACATCCCCATTCACAAGCGACACCGCAAGTTTCTGTGCTTCGTGGTCCAAGGGCAGCATTACCAATTCAAGGCCCTTCCCTTCGGATTGAAGTCGGCACCAAGGGTTTTCAACAAGTGTTTGTCGCCAGTGGCGGCACGGTTATACCTGCCGGGGATCCACGTCTACCCCTAATGATTGCCTCATCCGCGTAAAGTCTAGCGAGTCCGCCGTCAAACACACAGCGGGGACCGTCCGGTTATTCACGGAACTGGGGTTCTCGATAAACTTGGTGCCATCGCAGGCCACGCTGTTCCTGGGATCCCGACTCAACAGTGTCATGTCTGGCGTCCCCATCGGAGGAGAGGATCGCGGCCATCCTGAGCACGGTACGACTGTTGACCCTGAAGATCGCAAGGGTGAGGTCCATCATGTCTCTCCTCGGCATGTCGTCGTGTATTTTCCTCGTGTGCCTGTGCGGGTTGCGGATGCGACCGCTGCAGGAGTTCCTCGACACCCGTTGGATCAAGGTATCAGGAAGCTTTGGGGACAAGATCACCCTCGACGAGAGTTTCCTTGGAGCGATACGGTGGTGGGGTCGCCGCGCGCCTAAGTCAGTGGGCGTGGATTTCCAGACACCCCCGCACCAGGAGCCGGTCACGATGGATGTATCCCTGGAGGGATGTGGTGCACACACCGGTTGTCTCCACGCAAGAGGCCTGTGTCTACTGGAGTAGAAGACGTTGCACATCAACGTTCTGGAGCTACGGGCCGTGTTTTGGGCCTTCAAGTCTTTCCTTCTGTTCCTCAATGGCAAGGTGGTGCGGATTTTCACAGACCACGCCACCACAATGTTTTACATCTAGAAGCAGGGAGACGCCAGATTCCGGCGCTCTCCAAAGAAGCGCAGGACCTGTGGCGATGGGCTGTCGCTCAGGAAATGTTATTCATAGCATTTCATCTGGCAGGAGTGAAGAACACTGTGACCTACTCTCAGCAGGGAACTGCACTTGTGCCATGAGTGGGAGCTTTGGCGGGACCAAGTGGATCTTCTATTCCGATGATGGGGCAATCCCCAGATCGATCTGTTTGCGATGGCGACGAACACCAAGTGCCAGAGGTTTGCCAGCAGGTTTCCCCAGCCGGGGAGCATGGGGGATTCATTCTCCTTCCCCTGGGACGTCCTGTTCCTGTATGCGTTTCCCCCGTTGCCATTGCTTCTGCGACTCATCAATCAACTCAGATGGTCCCGGTGCAGGATGATCCTTGTTACACCGGCGTGGCCGAGGCAGATATGGTACCCGGACCTTCTGGACATGTCCGCGTCCCCTCCAGTCAAGCTTCACGGCGGACTCAGATTTTCTAACCAGGGAAGGAGGTGGCTATCTCCCGCTACACCAGAACTCTGGGGCGGTGTCATGATCTCTGCTTCCAAAAGATCAGGACTTGCCCGACTCCCTTGGAAGCAGACCCATAACCCCGGTTCCGAGTGCCAGCCAGTCCAAATTGGGACCTTTTGGACCCTGTCCTGGCGCCAGTGGCACCAGGCTCATAAAGATGCCCAGTCCCAGTCCCAGCGCTGGAAGCGCCGGGCTCATAATGCTTGGGTGGATTTGCCTGCAGCAGACCATGCTGCTTACTTACCTGCCAGTTGAACCCCTGATCCTCTTCTGTTTGGGACTACTTTTCCTGTTGGGTGGGGCAGGAGCCACTCCCTAGGTTCAGAACACTGGAACTCTTCTGGAAAGCAGGAACTCTTTTCTTACCTAGGCGTGGCTGTGGAAGGAGACACCTAAGCACCACAGGAGGCTATTTAAACCACACCCGATGGATGAATCTTGCTTTGCGTTATTCTGCATTCTCTGCAGCAGAACGCTCATCGTGTCTTCTGCTTCTGATCCTGGGCCTAAGGGAACAAAGGCTTACCATCCTGGAATCCAGTCTTCAGCAGCACCTGTAAAGACAAAGAAAGAACAGGTTAGCACTACGGTCTTCAGTGGCAGCGCATCTCTTACCTAGTCCATCGGCTGTCACCAACGCCTTGCGCTGCATTCCGGCATCTGAAAGACAAAGGCTTACCTACTCTTCGCATGCTCCGGAGGTCTTCGCACTGCATTCCGGCATCTGAAAGACAAAAGAAGGTGCGTTTAAAGACATTGGGCAACTTTATTACTCACGTGCCATTACTCCTTCCCACGCCGAATCCAGTGGGTATTCCAGCACCCTTCAGCTTCTCTAAAGCTCTGAACTTGTACCTGCAAGATAAAAGGGACAGTTAGTGCGCATCGTGAAGCAGGCTACAAGCGCTTACTTACTTGCTTCCAGGCGCTTCTATTCCTCACGCGGGTTCGATCCTCAACTCTCATCAGCCCGCCATCCGCCATGGCCGGAACCCTGCAAAACAAGAGATATCATTACAAAAGACTTTTAAGACATTTGAAGTGCCCAGAACTTACCGTTCGTGCAGTTAACGACGGACAGCAGTCCTCTGAGGTCAAGAGGCCTGCACCCTTATCCAGTGAAGAAACTGGTTACGGCACCCTGCCCCGAGGCAGATGGAGAGCTCGGCGTTCACTTACCTAAGGTGAGGGCGTTAACCTTTGGGGTTCTACAGGAGAAGAGAAAGGGAAGAGGCACCCAATAACCCCAGTTCCTTAATCCCATATTTTCTATCTGCAGACATCTTACTCTTCGAGTCAGACATACAGTGCACAGAGGTCCAGCCCAAAGAGCCAACCGTGTGTTACACATCACCTTTGAAGATACGGCATTCACCCAGTCAAGACCGGCGCCTCTGCGGGAATCAGGTGAGCGTTACAGGCGGTCGTCGTTATGGTCACACCGCTTGGTCAAGGAATTCATAAAAGGACTTTTCCGTTCGTTCCCGCTGGTGAAGGCTCTGGCCCCGGATTGGGAGCTCAATGTGGTGCTGACTTTTCTCATGGGTCCCCCGTTCGAGCCTATGCATTCAGCTCCACTGAAGTTTTTATCGTTGAAGACAGCTTTTCTTGTGGCCATCACCTCTGCATGGTGAGTGGGAGAGACTCGGGCCCTATCTTGTAAACCACTGTACTTGACATTCCATGAGACGAGGGTGGTACTGCGGACGCACCCCTCCTTCAGGCCCAAGGTGCCGTCGGACTTCCATCTCGACGAGCCCTTGGTGTTACCTGTTTTTTTTCCCCGTCACCTTCGTCGCCGGCTGAGAGGACTTTGAACTCGCTGGATATGGCTTGAGTGCTGAAGTTCTACGTGGACCGCACAAAGTGTTTTCGGAAGACATCACAGCTGTTTGTGGACTTTGGACCTGTGAACCAAGGGAAGGCCCTCTCCAACGCTTCCATTTCCAGGTGGCTCTCCGGCTGCATCACCCATTGTCACCGGTTGGCAAACCGACCGTTACTTGGCCGTCCGAGAGCCCATTCGACCAGAGCAATCACTGCAACTACAGCATTCCTGTCTAGTGTGCCCCTGCTGGACATATGCAGGGCGGCTATGTGGAGGTCGATGCACACCTTCACGAAATTCTACTGCGTCGACCGGGATTCCAGGGAGGAGTCCAGAGTAGGCCAAGCAGTGCTGCGCAACCTGTTCACTTGAAGAGATGCTTAATGTTGAAATTCTTAATGTTGAGCCGTACCACCTCCCGTGGTTGTGCATGTGTGTACTGCTATGTATTCTTTATTCATGAGCATGTGAATCCATGCCAGACCCCATCCTGGAGAAGGAACAAGTTATTTACCTGTAACTGTTGTTTTCCAGCATTCCAGTCATTGGTTGGGCGCAGTCTGACCCAGAGACCAGTGATTGGTTGTTAGGAGAAAGACAGTTCAGAAATGAAACTGAAACAGATTTTTTCTTTACCGAGGATTCCCAGCCTGACGGGGAATATTCATGAGCATGTGAATCCATGCTAGACCCATGCTGGAGAACAACAGTTACAGGTAAGTAACTTATTCCCTCTTCTCCACTTCACCGGAAGCCGATGCAGACGTCGTAGCACCAGACTAATATGAGAGCTGTAGGGTGTCTCAGTGGCTGCCCGAGCAGCTAGGTTCTGCAAATATTGCAGACTGTGAATAAGGCTGGCTGGCTGAGCCAGGTAGAAGAGGGCATTGCAGTAGTCAAGCCTACTGGAGATAAAAGGCCACAACTAGCGGGCGAAGCAAAGCGGTAAGAAAAGGTAGGATCTCAGGAAGAACCCTCAATAAGAAGTGGGCAGATTGACATACCACACTACTGCGATGCCATAAAAAACAAAGAGGTAGACAAATGGACACCTAGATTTTTTACCACCGTCACCAGGGTAGGAAACACACCCTGTGAAGATGGCCAGAAGGAAGGGGACTAAGAGTCTGATTCAGGAGAGGTACCCACCACCATGACCTCTGTCTCGTCCCAGTTTAGCTTGAGCCAGTTGGCACCCATCCAGTCTCCCAGGGCCGACGGGCAGTCACGCAGGCGTGACAACCCTTCACCCCGGTCGAGATCTAATCGGACCAGGATTTGCGTGTCGTCTGCATAAGAGTAACACCTGAAGCCATGGGAGCGGATGAGAGCAACAAGCGATCGAACATAGATGTTAAACAACATCACGGACAAGGCTTAACCCTGGGGGACTCCACAGTAAAGAGAGTAAGAAGGAGAAAGAAAAGGAGGCAAAGAAACTGACTGGCCTCTATTGGTCTAAAACGAGGTGAACCAGGCCAATACAGGGCCGGAGATAACAATGGAGGCCAGGAGGGAGAGGAGGAGGGAGTGGTCGACAGTATCAAAGGCCGCTGATAGATCGAGAAGAATCTGGGCCCCCATTTATCCCCTCCCCGTCAACCAGCCTGGTTATGTCATCCATTACCAATACCAAGACGCTCTCAGTACCTCACCCACTCTCCCAGGATGAAACCCAGACTGAAATGGGTCAAGCAGAAGGGGAAGACTCCCGAAAGGCAGACAGAAGCGGAGAAATGAATGCCTCAAGAAGTTTCATTAACAAAGGGAGTAATGAGATGGGATGAAAATTAGAGATGACAAAAGCATCCAGAGATGGTTTCTTTAGAAGAGGGACCATTAGTAGCCTGTTTGAGCTCACTAGGAGGATGATCGCCAGCAAAAGGTATTTTAAATATATAAAGGAACTGAATCAGATGGGGCTGCAGATTTAAGTAGGCAATGGCCTCATCTGTAAACACTGGGAAAGTAGCCCAGCTTGAAGTCGCAGGCTGATCGACATTGTCGACTCTCAAGCTATTGCCAGACTGGGAAAGCTCTATGTTGCCACATATGCTTTCGATTTTAGAATGGAACAACTCAACTAAAGCATCACAGTCTAGCTGAGAGGCCGGGGCGGTAGGCAGAAAGCGAGCAGTCGATAAAGATTTCACAACAAACATTTTTATCCAAAATTCCTCCAAGTCGGTGGGTAGGTTCCACCATATGTTGTGTTATACCGAAGTCAGCAAAACCTTCGTAAAAATGGCTGAGTGGGAGCAAGAGGAGAGGTAAATCTGATGTTAGTCGCTAAAACAACCAAATTTGCATATTTCAAATTGGATCGAGGTAGATGGCTTCAGAAAAGGATGGAAGAAATGCATATAAGGCCCAGGAGGGTGATACACAAGTAGAAAAGAATGAACAGACTCTGATGCAGATATCGCCAGGCTCACTAGTAGAGCTTCCATTCCCAAATCATGGACTAAAGGCACCAAGATAATTTGGAAAGCCACTTTGAAAATAATAGCGATCCCTCCCCCAGGGTGGGGGGCAACTCTATCCCTATGGATCATTTTGTAACACTCTGGCAGAAACTGAGGAAACATGGGAGCCGAGGAGTCTGTCAACCAGTTTCGATGACACAAAGCAAGTCTGGCCCAGTGGCATATAATGAATAAAGCACTGAGTAATAACGATTAGCGCAAATTCTGATCAATTTATAAAAGTCACACATAAGATGTAATCGGGAAACAAGAACTTAATCCAATTTCTAATGCGAATTGGAAATCGTATAGCAGTTCATGATATGATATATTAGTACCCCGGAGGCTGCAGCACATCCAGTAAAAGCTAACGCTATTGGTTAAAACGCGGGCTTTACCTGACACGGAATCCCTCACCGGGCGTTGCTTGTGCCGCAGATGTCATCTTGTTTCCTGCTTCACTTGAGGATCCGTCTGCAAACGCAATTACTGCGAACTCCCCACACGCAGCAGCAATCTGTTTTACTTTAACATTGAACATTCCATTCATCCAGAACAATCGCAGCGCCACAGAACTGAGGAGAGAATCTCTGCTACAAAGAAACAAGATGAGACAGTAAGTAAAATGAAGTATGAATGATACTGCTATTAATATTCCCGGACACAAGCCCGGAATACTAATAGCAATAAGCCCTGAGCCGCAGGGGCATTGAGTCAGGTAATGCCCCAGGGCCTTCGTTAAATATGGGCCTGGGGCATTACCTGACTCAAAGCCCCTGCGGCTCGGGTCTTATTGCTGAAATAATGTGGGAGACGAAGATGACATTGTGGCTTCATACTTGCCCTACAAACGTGAGGATTTCAATATATTTGCCGTAGAAATCGAGGAATTTATTAGCAGATTGAGATGGCACCAGGGCCTAATCAAATAGCTAATGCAGTGTTAAAAAAAAGGGCATCCTGGTGTATGGGCAATGGTGCTCGAAGATTTACAGGCCGATAATTAGGACAGGCTCTATATCAAGTTGGCGTAGGTCTATGTTGGTGCACATATACAAGAAAGGCCCTCTATCATTTGTCATTTCTTATTAAAGAGAATCAATGTATGGATTGAGGAGAAAATTATATTAAAGAATCAACAAACTGTCTTTAGAAAAGGTCTAAATACCTTGGCAATTTATGGAACCTCAGTTATCTAATCAGGCTAACATAAAAAAATAAAGATGTAACATTGTTCATAAGTTATATAGACTATTCCAAAGCATTCAACATAGTAAACCGACATTTGGGCTTGGATAGCACAACATTGCACTTTGTTAAAGCACTTTATAGTAATACCTCTACACAGATCAGAATTACCCAAGATCGACAACTAGGGGAAACTAGAATCTCACATTTTTGGTTGAAACTGGGATGCACGCTGGCACCTGTTTTATTTAATATTCATGTGTCAGATTTGGAAACTACTCAAGGCACATGTTATATTGATGTGATAATTGTGTGTTCTAATTGGTGATCAATTGGGTTAATTGTATTTTACCAATGAAACCTAAAGAAAACCAAGACCGAAAGCTTTCACCTTAAGGTGCTTGACATCTTTGCCATGGTGCAGTCGACTTGACTGCATCTGCTACCGGTCTGACTGCATCTGTTGCGCCCGGCAACGTAACCACTGGGAACTTCTCCATCACCCCTATGGGCTCGGGCCTGGACCCACAGGCAGCAAAAGTTCCTCTGTGCTGACGGACCTGCCGGTTCCGGCTTAATTGGCTTTGTGGCTGCCCACGAATACGTTCTGCTCTGTTTTAAGCAGAATTATATGCAGTACCCTTTGGGAACACCACACACAATTAAGACTACAAGTGACAGTACAAATTCACCTTTGGTACAAGCCTGTACTACACAGTTAAAGTGGTAGCGATGGCTGAGCAGCCAGACTTATCTCAAGAGTAAGTGAACAGTACAAGTTACCTACACAAAGGACAGCAATTACTATGATTCAGGCAAACACTGACTCAAGGTTTTTCAAGTAAAAGAATATACACATTTTTCACTCTTCAGTTGTATAACATTACACTACTATAAGCAGTCTAAAAATCACACTCTTAATACACCACACCACTTCCCTTAAATTGTAGAAAAGTTAAGCTCACAAAATGAAGTGGGAGCAAAATGGCACTCCAGCAATTTTAAAGGTAGGGAAAGTCAAAGTTATTAGAAAATTAAATCAAACCAACAGGTAAGTACTCAGGGCAATTGAACAATAGGAACTACAATGATGCAATCAGATGGAAAAGGCTTAGGGCCAAAGTCAATGGGTCAAAAGTCTTTTGCTCAAGATAATACAGTTCAGGGTAGTTCGCGGTAAAGTTCGTGGCACGGTTTCCGGACGAGGTTGGTTGATAGAAAAGTTAGTTCAAAGAGCAGAGAAGGACAAGCCCTCGGATTGGAGAAAGATTTCAAACACTTTCACCGCGTTTGAACGAAATGAGCAACCGGATTTGCACAGTACCTTTAAAACAGAGTTTCTGCAGGCTCACGGTTCCTGAAGCGACTGTCGGACTGATAAGAAGTAGGAAGACTGGAGGGTCCTGCACTACCAAGAAACCAGCAGCAGAGCAAAGCAACAAATAAAATGTGCGCTCCTTAAAACCCAAGCAGGGTCCGACCTTCCTGGCTATCAGGCCCACTCTAGCTCTGTACAGCAAATTTGACCAGAGGGAGGGGTCCTGGCTTGCAGTTTGGGTGAACTGGTTGGTCCCACCAGCTCAAGGGAAGACATTTCCTGGAGGATCTTCTCTGTTGTCGGATTCTGAAGATTCGGACCTACTGCAGGGCTTCACCGGGCGGTTCAGTAGTTGTAGGGGTAGTCTTCCATCAGCTCCTTGTTTGTTCTTTCGTTCCAGTGGCGACTCTGCCTTTCCAGTCCCAGAGACCTGCTTTTTATGCAGTTTTCTCCCATTCATACAGCATGGCTGTTCTGGCAGGGACAGTCCCCTCAGCCAATCAAACAGGAGTGCGACTTGGATTACCAAGGGAACCCATGGCAGGGGTCCGAAGATCGCTCCCTCACATCCTGCCTAGCTAGACTTTCAGGCACCTTAAGGAGGGCTTCTGTGTAGAAGCCCATCAAAAGACGGCAAACAAAGGAATCATCCCCGGTTTGGCGCGCAGAGAAAATCACAGACTTTAACAAAAAAAAATGGCGAATAAACCTAGCCGGAGCCAAATTAAATTGTATTTGGTCAAGTGGGTTTATTTTTTAGGCTAATATAGTAGCCTGAAACAATACCATGGTTAAATAAGATAACCACGGTAGAAAAGTTAGGGTAGTTACCACTGCCATCAGCCAAGTCTTGATGTAAAGGGAGCGAAACAAGCCCACAAGAGACAGACAAAAAGTGATAGAAATTAACCCTTTCCAATACTCCATGTACGATGTGGTGTACTGGGTCTGTGGTTTAAAGTGACTAATAACAAAGTTGATGGCAACTTTACCTGTTTCTGGGGGACAGTAGTCGGCCCCAGAAAATGGAGTCAGTGGGAAGTCTCAAAGACAAATCTGTGTCACTGCACTGAAGGTGCTGTGTAACACACATGAAAAGTATGAGGCCATGGAGTAGGTGAGGCTCCAGTGCTCAAGATCACACAAAACGTGAAAACGCACACAGCAAAACACATGTAAGAGTGGGAAAAAAAGGCTCACACTCTTACCAGGTGAAAAAAGAAATCCTCGAAATCCAGCATAGCTGCTGAGGAACTCATTAGATAAGGGAAATCAGCCATTTATGAGAATTCTCCCTAGCACTCGGTATTAACACATTAATGCCCAAGAAATATAACTTGTATGACAAGGATGGTAAACCAGTACCCTTTGGGTTGGACCCCCTGGTTTCTATGTAGGAGACAGATTTATTCCTGCCGAGTTCTGCAAGGAATGTGATGTGCTGGGCTTGGCTGAAGACCTACAGGTTGCGAGTGACATTGCCCTGCGATGGTACATTCTGCCAGCTCCCATCCCTGGTAAACCTCAAGCCACTTTTCAGCAGATGATGGCTACAGTTGCTGATAATCTGGAGCTGTTACTCCAACGAAAATGAAGACTCATTATGAACTGTGTGACATTATGGACAATGCACCCGAGAATGAAACTCCTACCCTTCAGTGTGCCGTTCGAGCCCCCCATGCTGGGTTGTGAGGGAAGCCTGCTTCTGCTCTGACATTTGGGAGAGAGCTGGCAAAGTAACACCATACTGCTCCGCTAGACCCAGTGTTTGTCCTCTCGTGCCTCTCCAGAGAGTTTGGTGGTTAAGGCTTCAATGGCTAACTTGAATACCTCCATCTTTCCTTCCATCTGACGGGGAGAGTAAGAGACAAGCCTGTTGGAAGAAGGTGTTTGTGTCGGGCTCTCTTAGCCTATGTGCTGTGAAAGCCTCTTGTGCGCTGGCAAAGTTCTCCTTCAGCCTTCGGCCTGCTGTGACCAATGTGGCTTAACACATCCTTTAAGGGGACAAGCAGGAAGGCTTTGTGGCCATGGTCACTGATGGTGGGGAAGCTTCCCGCCAAATGTTGCAATCTGGAATGCCCGCTGCAGATTGTGTGGGCAGGTCCATGGCCATGTGTACGCTGATTAGACATCACTCATGGTTGAACACGTCAGGATTTGCTTCTGATGTCCCAGGCAAACCTTTCGACATGCCCTTCGATGGCCAGAATATTTTTGGTGCCAAGGCTGATGACTGCTTCCACAAGGTCCAGTCGTTGAAAGCCACAGATTGTCCTTGGGGCTTGTTGTGCAGCAGCCCTCCACGAAGTCGACTAGGTGTTGGGGTTTTCATCCCCCCGCCTATCTCCCAAGAGGTTTTGGTCAGTCTGCCCCAGGAAGACTGCAAGGCAGGCGTTTCCTGAGAGGAAGAGGTAGAGCTGCCCAGAGAAGAGGTGCAGTCGTGGCCACCATCCCTTAAGCGCAAAACCTCAGTGACTGACTGTGCCACTAATACTGGTGGGGAGGGTTTGCCTGTTCAGTTCAGAGCGGTCAAGGATCACGCCAGACGCTTGGCCCTTTGCAGATCATCTGACAGAGATTTCCTGCCGATCATACCGTGCCCTCAGGACCACAGCTGCCTGGCCACCACCTTGACTCTGGATCCAATCCTCCTGGATGTAGTCTGTCAGCTTCTTTCAAAGAGCCTGATCGTACTGCGCTCATAATGAGGAAAGTTTGGTACTCCACCTATTTTCGCACAGACAAGTTCAAGATGGTTACTCTGGCCCAGCTACTGCAATCCCTCGACCTGCAGGACTGGTTGGTATGTCCGGACCTTCATGATGCCTACTCCATGTACCAATTCATCTGAAACACAGGAGGTAGATATGTTTCTTGGTATGCTAACATCACTACCACTTCATGGTCCTGACATTTGGCCTTTCTACAGTTTCCAGGGTTTTCACCAAGCTTCTAGCAGTAGTGGCGGCTCGCCTCAGGAGGGAGAACAATCATGTCTTTCCCTTCCTGGTTGACTGGCTCGTCAGAGCTAGTTCCCCGGATCTAGTGTCGGTCCACCTTCTCCAGACATGCACTCTATTGCACAGCCTGGCATTTCCCTGAACTCCAAAAAGACTACGGTATTTCTGACCCAATCTCACCGATTTATCAGAGCAGTTTTGGACAGTCTCCTGGACAAGGGCATTCATGCCTGTGGACCAAGTGGCAAACATCTTCCGGATGCTCAATATCCTCCCATCCTATTAAGTCCCAACTTCAGCCTTCCTGTGCCTGCTGGTCCTTCTGGTCCTCCTGGCCTCCTGCATCCTAAGGGTGCCGTAGGCAAGGCTGGCTTCTCCATTCCTAATGGCTTCTCCATTCCTATTGGTTCCAGTTTCAGGGCCGAATGTTGAATCTAGCGTGGTGTGCCCTGCCAGACAACTTAATCAGATGCCCGTTGTTTTGACAACCTTTGTCTCTGGTGACTGTGGTTAACGATGCATCTCCAATTGGTTGGGGGGGAATCACCTTTTGGATCTGACTGTGAGTGGACTGTAGTTTCCCGCAGAGTCTTGGGAAAACATCAACTTGGTGGAGCTCAGGGCGCTCAGGCTGGCCCTAGTCGCCTTCCTCCCCTCTGAAACGCAAACATTTGCTGATCCTGACGCCCACCACAGTGGCCATCACTACCTCAACAAACAAGGTTGTTTGGGGTCCTTGCCTTTGTGAAGAGAAGAAATACGACTGTGTTTTTGGGCTTTGGAGAGAGGCGTCTCTCGGACGGCAGCCCTTCTGTCTCGAAAGGACAATTTCACCACGGGTGCCTTGAGAGACCAACTTGGGCTTCCCACGAGTGGGATTTCTGCTAGGAAGTTCTGAGGGGATATTCTCCTTTTGGGGAACTTATGAAGTTGTACCTCTTCACGTCCAATGTGAACAGGAAGTGCAAGTTGTTATGGCCCAACAAATTGCCTTATCATGGAGCTGTGGGGGACCCAGTGCCGGTCGAGAGCACTTTCGACCTCCTTTATGCGTTCCTGTCGATCCATGTCATTCCGCTGGTTCAAAGGAGATTGCGCCTGTTCAGAACCACACTGATCATGACTGCTCTGGACTGGGCCCAGAGAAAGTGGTATCCAGAGTTGATGGACAAGTCCATCTGCCCTCCCTGGCCGTCCGAAGAGTCGACTTGCTCTCTCGATTGGAGGGGCAGGTCCTCCACCTGAACCTCAGCTGCCTGAACCTTCATCCTTAGCTACTGAGAGGCTGAGATACAAGGAGTGGGACGTGTCGGAAGCCGGTCTTTATGTACTCCACGCAGCTCGAAGGCCAGCAACCAAGTCCGTTTATGCCTGCAGATTGCGTACATTCTGACTTGGTTTCAGGTGAGGGTTCTGGACCCTTGATCCTGTCCATTAGCCCTTGTTTTGTATTTTTCGTTGTCCTTGGCTCAAGCGGGCCTACAGATAGTTACTTTTAAGAGGTACCTTGCCGCTATTTCAGCCTTTAAAAGGTCACTGTCATGCAGTTTATTGCCAAGTTTATTCAACCATTTTCCTCCACGCCAGTATTTTGTCCTGGGGTGGGATTTAAATTTGATTTTGACATATGGGAGTTCTTTTTCATGTTTTATTAGACGACACGCCCTTAAGGTGATTTTCCTGGTTGCCATCACTTCTGCGAGATGGGTGAGGGAGTTCCAGGCGTTCTCTGTTAACCTTCGCTACAATGTTTTCTTCAAGGATAAGTTGACTTTGAAAGTGAGGCCTTTCCTCTGCCCCTTCCTTTTAAGACAGAGGAGCGATTCCTTCGCCTGGACCCTTTGCAGGCCCTCAGCTACTATGTCTATTGGACGAGAGAGGCTAGGAAAGATTAGCAGCTTTTTGACTGTTACGTTGGTGCTAGTGCTGGCAGGGCTGTGACCAAATAAACCCTGTCGAGGTGGATGATTCTCTGCAGCTCGGAATGCTACGTTCTGGCTGAAAAGGATGTACTGAAAGGTACCATTCTACCAGAGGTCTGGCTGCCACCTCTGCCCTACAGAGGGGAGTCGCTGTCCTGGAAATCTGGTATGTGGCAACGTGGGCGTTAATGCACACATTTGCTCAGCATTACTGCTTGTATTCTCTTTCGGGACATGATACCTGCCTTGGTAGGGCTGTCCTCCAGAGTTTTCTGGTCTAGGTTTTGTCCTTGCTTGTTAGGCAGAATCCTCTGCAGTACCCTTAGGGAACACTACAGGTGATTAAGTCTACAGGTGGCAGGACAATTTCACCTTTGGTACAAGCCTGTACTATAGTTATAGTGGTAGCAGTAGCGGAGCAGCCAGACTTATTTCAAGAGCAAATGAGCAGCAGTAGGGATTACACAAAGGACCACAATTACTGTGACTCAAGCAAACACTGACTCAAGGTTTCTGGTTAAATATAAGTATGTTTATTTTTAAACCATCTGTTCACAAAACACTTCTTCTATTAATTCAAAGCACACTTTAAAATACACTACACACCACCAATTCCACTTGTTCAAGTCAATTCAAGGTAAGTACATCAGGATTTGACAGACCGGTGTTGTGAAACAAAAGACATTACCGTGGGTTAATACGCGATAACCTTTTGACAGTAATGACAGTTCGGTCTTACTAAAGAAAATCGTACCAGAAGGAAGAAATGTAACAGTAGTCAACCACACTTAGCATATAGAATAAAAACAAGGGAATAGTGGATAAAATCGCAGGCAATACTTTGGTCAAGGCAAGGGAATCGAAGAACACTTTCTAAGAAGCAGATAAAAGTCAATAGGCCTGCGCCAGTGCTAAATGGAGCAGAGGCTCTGTTGTCGAGGATCACACTATTAGGATAGTTCACAATTCAAGATGCCAGGAGTACTTGGATATTTTCAAAAGGGAAGCAAAGGTTATAAGAGGGAAGAAAGAAATGACAAGCCTTCGTAGAGGTAAAGGGTTCACCGTGATTTCTCAAGGTCGGATGGCGTGAACGACCAAATGGACACAGTACCTTATTCGTATGAAGAAAAGCTGGTGTCACGGCAGTTCTTCCTGGTAGTTCCCGCAGACCCACGGTTCCTGAAGCTTCAGTCGCGGGGGACAAGGACGACGACGTCTGGAGCGATCTGCACTACCCAGGGATGAAGCCAGCAGCAGCAAAAGCGAATAAAAGGTGCGCTCCTTAAAAACAGGAGAGGGTTCTTCTGATGGCTATCCGGACCACTACAGCACTGTGCAGTGATTTGGACCCAAAAGAGGATTCTCTGGCTGTTGAAAGGTGAGCTGGATGTCCCACCAGGCTCGAGGGAAGAAGACTCGGAACTGGATCTTCTCTATCGTTGAAGGGTAGATAGCTCAGGACTGCAGCAGGGCTTCACCGGGACTCGGGAGTTCCAGCAGCCGTCGTCTTCTCCGCTTCTTGTAGTTCCAGTGGCGCCTCTAACTTCCAGCCCAAGAGTCCTGCCTTTTATGCGAAAATCCCCCATTCACACAGCCTGGCTGTCAATCACACAGCAGGGAGGTTGTCCAGCCCGCACAACCCCTCCAGCCAATGGACACATAGTGTGACATGGGTCTCCAAGGAGGCCCTGTGCAGGGGGTTACTAAAGTCCTCCCTCACATTCAGCCCACCTAGACACCCAGACGCCAAAGGAGGGCTTCTTCGTAGAAGCCCGCCAAAGGTCGGCGAACAAAGAAGGCAAACCTAGTTTGCCGTGCCAAGTAAAACACAAGAAGGACATTAACAAAAAGAAATGGCGACCAAACCCGACCGGAGCCAAAAGAAAAAGTATTCGGTCAAGCGGGTTTAGGTTCGAGGCTAATATAATAGCCTTAAACAGTACCAGTTTTATATAGTATACTCGCAGTTGAAAAGTTAGGGTAGATACCACTGCCACTAGCCAAGTGTTAGTGTTAAGGGAGCGAAACAACGCTCCAAGAGGTGCAGACTAAAAGGAGTAGGAATTAACCCCTTCCAATACTGCATGTAAGATGGGGTGTAGTAGGTCTGCTGTTTAAATGACTAAATAAAGTAAATGGCACTTTACTTGTTTCTGGGGGACAGTAGTCAGCCCCAGAAAAATTTAGTTGGTGGGGAGTCTTGGAGACAACCCTGTGTCACTGCACTGAAGGTGCTGGTTAACACACAAAAAGTTGGGCTCATGGAGTGGTGTGCCCCAGAGCCCAAGATCACACGAAAAGTAGAAATACACATGGCAAAACACATGTAAGAGTGGAAAAAAGGTTCACACTCTTACCAGGTGGAAAAAATAAAACCCAGAAATCCAGCAAAGCTGCTGAGGGACTCACTAGGTAATGGAAATTAGCCATAAAAGAGAATTCTCCCTAACATTGCTCTCCGTCCTCCAGATTTTTCGAACTGCTTTGGGAGTCTATCGTAGATGGGAAATCCATTAGAAGGATGAATTACTTGCCTCTAGGTAATGTTCTTTCTGATGGATGTTCCTCACACAGATTCCTCATCACCCTCCCTACCTGCCCCTCTTGGGGATAGCTAGTATGCTGTTAGGCACAATTGTGTGCATTGCCCTTTGGGAGACTACAGCAACCTTGTCCTCTTGGCAATAGGTAACCCAATCTTTGGTATAAGTCTGTACTTCACAGGTTGGTAGTGTGGCTGAGCAGCCAGGCTTATCTCAAGAGGGGTCAATGTGAGCAGTAGGGTTTTTGCACAGATATTCACAGTGACAGGTATTCAAATAAACTCTTGCATTCAAGGTTTCTTGATTAAACAATTCTACATTTAAGTCAGTTATATAAGCCTTCAGAAGGGAGCAAAACCTGGAACACTTCAAAATATACTTCAAAACACTCTTAGTTTCTCTAATCAGATGATAACCTTTGGGGATGGCAAACAGACACTTCCTACACCCTCATGTGACTAAAATAGTTGGGAACTTGCTTGACGTTGATTTCTCACTGGTACATTTAGAGCAATACTGAGTTTGGTGCAAAGGTTAGATAGGGGAATAAAACAAAGGTTAACAAATAATTCATAAACCGTTAAGTACTTTATGAACCCTCCAATGCAAAGTAAATTAACCCTTTCCTGGGGGAAAGGTAAAAGCACAAAGTCAGAGGTAAGAAGAGTCTCTCGGGGAGCCAGGAGAGCCAATGTTAGTTGAGCAAAGTCTAGGTGAGCTGAAGAACTTCTTTGCAGGTAAGTAAAAGTCTTGCACAATGTTTTTTAGGAACGTTTGTAGCAATACAATCACTGGAAGGGCCACAAGCTGGGAGGCTTATGAGGGGCAACGCTGCAAGGGCAACCATGACAAGTCTCAACTGAGAAGAAGTAAGGCTACACAAACCAGAGGTAAGTCCCCTTAGTTTAACAGTACCTTTGGTTAGAAGAAATGGGTCCAGCTGGCTTCTGTTCCTGTACAGCTCTGCAGATCCTTTTGTTCCTGGGCCTCAGTCTTGGAGACAAGAGGATGTCTGGAGACTCCTGCACTGCAATGGGACGGCTGCAGCAATGGGCAAACTTCAATTCAGCAGCACTTTGCGGCTTCAGCTCCTCGCGTCTACAGTAAATAGCAACACGCGGTTCTTGGATACCACTTCAGACTTTCCTCGCATCTAGGATCCAGCACTCTGTTGAGGTGGCCCAGGCTTGTAAGAAAGTGTGTGCTGGGTCTAGAAAGTTACAAAACGTAAGTAAAGTCAATTTCACCTAACTGCTCTTGCAAACAGTAGTTTTACCAAGAGAAGGTATTTAAACCTTTGGGAAATCTGAGAGACTTCCCTGTGCCTCTGTAAAGACTGGGGGGGGGTCTGTACTTATGTGCTCTATATGGTAGAGGAGAGGCACAGAGGACCCCAGCAAAGATTCTAAATTGTTGGTATCAAAGGAAGAGCCATCAAGGCCTAGCTTCTTAAGAGGTGATGCAGGCTGGTTCTTAAGTACAGTGTAGTCCCCAAACACCCACAAAGGAATGTCCACACACTGTATTAGTTAAAACAGTCTTTATATAATTAAGGTTCAAGGTTATATACACAATCACAATAACTCACTTTGTGCTCAGTTAATCTACAATGGCAAATATTTACAGTTTTAAGGGGTACCACAAATATTATTAGATTTCATTAAAGTGCATCAACTGTACTCTGGTTAAATGTCACACAAATAACTTAATAAAGGTAACCAACAATAGAGGAAAGCAGTTGGTTAGAACAATTGGCAGAATACTGGCCCCGTTACCTAGACACAATTCTGTGTGGAGATCCCCCACACCCCCCCAACCTGGGCAACCTGTAAAATAAAGATATACCACAAGCCCAGTCCATATATTGTTCAATAAGTCTTATTTCCTTCTATAATGCGTCTACCACCCCAATGTACCAGGAATAGCAGAGTTCCTTGAGGGGGCGTTGAGGGATCCTTCTTGAGTGCCACTCTTTAAAGCAGGATCCACAGATTGTTGATGGGCCTGGAAGAAAGTGAACTCTGCGTCGAGAATCCTCGATGGAAGTTCAACGGCATCGAGGCAGCATCTTTGGTCCTGGCGGTGCTTGCTGGCAACGAGTCGAAGACTTCCTGAAAGGAAGAGGCATGCGGGGCATCTCGATGTCGAGAGTTCAGGACCGCAAAGAGATTGAATAACTGTGGCCCAGCAAGGGCGTCGAGTCGTCCGGCATCTCTACGGTCTTTCGGTGGCAGGAAACCCACTGGCGGATGCTCCTCGGCGCTTCAACTGCCTGGCATTCTCTGGCGGGATAAGGCGGTGCGGACGAGTGCGTCCGTGAATCAAAAGTCTTAGGCAAAGGAGCGTGCGGCTCAAGTCGTCGGCAGCACGGCATCAAGCGGTCCCCTCTTCTGGGCAACACGGCTTCGAAGGACCTCCAGCGGTTACAGCATACCTGCGAACCCTGGTCGACGACGGTGGACGGAATGTCCTGTGCTTATCTTCGTTCTCCTCGACGGTCCCAGTCTCTGGTCGGCAGCCTATCTAGGGTCTGACTTCCAGGGCGCTTTGGCAAAGGTTAGCGGTACTCGAAGGTCCCTCGGAGCATGGGAAGATGGCACCTAACCAGATCCTCTCTTGGATCAGTCTTGGCGGCTTTCGGATTTCGGCGAAGGGAGACAGCAGTCAACCTTCTTCTTCAGGCTCGGCTTTGAGATTCAGCTTCAGTTTCAGTGTTAGTTTCAACTCCAGCTTCTTAACGATTTCTAGCAGTGAGAGGCCCCCATATATACTAGTTGATCTCCCATTCATTCTGCTGGGTCACACTCAGGCAACCAATCACTCAGAAGAGCATTCATCAGTCAGTCAGCCAATCCAGCATACAGTGCATTCAGGCCATTCTCTTCCCTCAGACACTCACAACAAGGAATGTGCCATTCAACACTACACACTGCATTCATATCAGTTTCAGGCAGTGCTGTCTCAGTCATTGTGTCAAACACCAGAAACTAGACATCCACAACAAGAAGTGCATATTGGCCACACACTCCATTCACTCAGGTCCCACCCACAATGTGTTCCCACAACATGCAGTCACTGGGAACTCTCCAGCCAGTCTGGCCTGGACTTCACAACACCACCATATATGGAAACTTCCACCCAACAGCAAGTCCGGGGGAAGGGACAGAGTCAGGGCTTCCCAGGACTTTGGGCAAACAAGGTAACAGGCAATAGAAAGCAAGAGGCCACAGGGGCCATCGTGTTTCCTATCAGGAATCAACTGATTCCAATGGCAGGGCCTGGGTATCCCAAAATAGAGGATACTCAGATCACCTGTCAAATTCACCAGCCCATACCCTGCTCTGTGGGCCACACACAGGTGCCCAAAAACATACATTAGGGGCACAGGGTTGTACCCCCACCCATGGGTGCCTTAGGGGTATCCCATGGGTCTGTACACCAAACCAAAAACAGGAAGAGCTGCACTTCCAGGAGTCCCACATGGACTCCTGGGCAGAAAACAATACAGAACACACATGAAAAAGGGACTACAGGACAAGGACGGGGGGGCTGTCCCTCCAATGCATTCCCAGCCTCACAGCCACTGCACTGAAGGTGTTGTGTGTCCCAATGTAAAGATGATGCATATGGAGTTTGTCAGACTCCAAAGTCAAAGAAACAGTCTAAATCACAGAAAACATACATGAGAGAGTGGGAAAAGGTCGCTCTCTCTAGATTAGAAATGAAAAGTCCTGAAGTCCAGCAAAAAGTGCTGGGGTACTCTAAGATAGAAGGGAATTAACACATTTCTGAGAATTCTCCCTAACAACAAGCATATGCTAATTGAATTCTTCCTAACATATGGCATTTGGTTCTGCAGCCCCTCGGCATCAAAGTGATAGGGAAAAAGGGTGGAATTGAGGTCCTGGGGCACACACCTGAATATATACTGGCCCTGAGGTCTTGTCCAGCATGGGATGCATACAGGCATCTGGCGGAGCCGACGCTGAGCTTCTGCTCTCCCTGGTGGCTGAAAAGCTTCTGAAGAAAAAGCTGCGCTGTGGAGGAGATTATCAAAGAAGAGCAATTCATGTGAGGAACATCCATCAGAAAGAATATTATTGCGAGGTAAGTAATTTTGTTCTTCTGGTAACTTCTTGCCTCTTATCTTTGTTTCTTTTTTTCCAACTGGAGGCAAGTGTCTAACACACTGTGAATCTGGGACATTTTTGTGTGTTTAGTAGGCATTTTAGCAACACTTTAACTGGTGGGTGCACATTAGATGACCATATGAACATTAGCCAATCTTGAAATACAATGGCTAGTCGTGAGGAAATAATGCTGCTTTAATACTAACTTGCATGAATGTTGGGACACTGCATTTGGTTAAGGTGCATTGGTTAAAACATCTAGTCTCCAATAAAGAAGGCCTTTTCTTATTTCTTTATTGTGATACATTTATAAGTGGTAAATGCACAGTGTTGTAAAATAGAATTAGTACGTTAACCCTGGCTATTTGGTTTGTTGAATACATTACAGAATTGTTTATGCATATGAATGTGTATTGCAGCGTGATATTACGAAAAAGTTGGGAAATCCAAAACAGCCTACAAACCCCTTCCTGGAAATGGTTAAGTTTCTTCTGGAGCGGATAGCTCCTGTACACATTGATACAGAGTCCATCAGGTAGGACTTTTATTTGTGTTTCTTGATTGAAATGTCATGTTGTAAAATGTAAGCCTTTGCCATTTGAGGTCTTTAGCAGCCATTGCCCCCAAGCTTTCATCAAATGTTCCAACACTGGATGTGCGATAAACATGAGCAAAGGGGGATTCACATTGCAGGGCCTCCACAGGTTATATCCCTATACGCTGATGATACTTTTATATATCCGCAACCCAGAGCAAAATATAGCTCTAATAATGATGGAAGTTTGTACATTCACGACTCATTCTGGATACCGAATTAATGAGGCAACATCGGAACTATTCCCACTGTCTGCCACACATATCCCGGCTGACTTGATGAGATTAAGATGGGTCCCACATAAATTTAAGTACTTTGGCATATCAGTCTGTCGTTCACATCGCTCCCTGCTTGCCGATAATCACGAAATGTATTTGAATGCACTGGTAATTAAACTACAACTATGGGCAAACATTCCAATGTCACTGTATGGCAGACTTTCACTAATTAAAATGGTGGTGTTAACTAAATTACTATATTTCTGGAGTATCTGTGTGGCCTGGACGAGAGTTCTTTGATAGACTTCGCTTGTTGGCAACTAAATATACATGGGGAGCAGGTGTACCACGATTGAAATGTGAGGGAATGTCTGAACCATTTGAACAGAGTGATCTAGCTGCTCCTGATTTTTAGCTATATTACATCGTTTCACAAGCCCAGTATGCAAGCAACTGGTATTTCATTAACAATAACCCATTACACCAGACCCTAGAGTCATACAGCCCAGCGCCAACATTTGGGCTGACAGTCACGAAGATTTATGCTCCTTTGACCCGGTTCGCACAATAGTAAATGCCTGGTCAAGATTGTTAGAGACTAGGTGTGACAGCCCCATACTGTGGATCGCTCCCTCTATGGAGTTGCCCGGGACTCCCTCCAACGTATGATAAAGTCATCAAGAATATGTGGGATGTGGGGCAAGTGATGACCTTACATGACCTGTTCCCTGATGGGACATTTGTTACACTCTAGGAATTAGTGGCCAAGCTGGATGAAAATCCCATGAGATCATTTCAATACTTCAGACTGAGGGTGGCGGTTCGCTGCGATGCCCCTCGTTCCCCCAGGAAATTAATATTTGTGAACCTGTAGAAATGATAGCGCCCAACGGAGAACCCAGGAGGCTTGTGTCTAGACTATATAAAACCGGTCAGGCCAATCAAATATCTGTTAATAGGGCCAAAGGAAAATGAATGAAGGATTTGGGCATAACAATACAAGATGAGCAATGGCTGGGCTGGTGTCACCTGACAAGAGGTTTCCCTTAACATAACATTCAGGTTAATTGAAAATTAAAATACTCAACCAACTACACTACACCCCTGCCAGCAGCTTGAGATTTGCACCAAATGTCAGCATTGAGTGTATGAAATGTGGTATGGCTGCTGCGGGTTCCCTCGATATGTATTGGAGCTGCCCAATGATTATTAGATTTTGGCGGGAGGTGGCAGATAACCTGTTTGACATTACTGAAATATCCCCTGCACTCTCCCCCTCTAAATACTTGCTAGAAGACATTGGGAAGGTTACTGTTAAGATTTGCAGGCTCTTTAATCTGAGCTGTATGATTGCTAAAACATGTATTCTGAAGTATTGGAAATCCAGAACAGCCCCCAGTGCAACTGAATGGCTCAGGGAACTAACTTATGCTAACGAGAGGGAAGAAGGTTACATTGCATTGACTGTGCCCAGATGCAGACCAAAGGACTTTTGGGGGCCCATATCGAGACTACCTATTGCAAATAAACGAAGAGGTGGGAACAGCTGGACCGACATACTAGCTCTTATGAGTACGTGATAATGTACAGCATTCACTATTATGCCATCTAACAATTTGATAAACGGTAGTAATTCAATGTCTGCACTATGTTATGTTGTCATTTCTCTGTCCGTAGGGTTTGTAACTAAGGTAACGTGTCTGCAATGTTAAAGGTTTAAAAAATGTTTTTTCCAACATTGAGAGAATTGGCATGAAGTGGACGAGGATGGTAGTAGCTGTGCTTTACCCACATGTTATTTTGCACCCAAGTGAAATATGCACATTGGTGATAACGTGAACACGAGTATACGGCGAGGAGTGAAACCCGCCTGCTGGATCTGTAAATCAGACATAGAAGACTGCCAAGAGGACACATTTGAACAGCATTTTTGATTACAGAAATAAATGAAACCTGAGAGTTAATGAGTGTTAGTAGAGAGTGAGGCTATTGGAGAATGTTGTGGGAGAGAAGGGGAAAGTGAGGAGACAACGCAGAAAAAGGGTGAGCAGTTTTGTTGTATCCCTGAGTTTGAGGGTAGAAGGAAAGCAGGATTAGTTTGCGCGACCAGGCGATACGAGGAGACTCAAGGGATCTTCCCTTTAAATTGGCTATTTGGGTATCTATACCCTTGACTGAACAAAAGTGGATCCAGCCACTGTAAGCAGCGCCCCATTTGCTACACATGGATGCATCTTCATGCACACGTCAAATATGAAGAATTTTAAAGATTTACAACATTATCACGCCTAAACCACGAATTATTATTGACTATCAGGACTCTTCACTTGATTACTTTATACTGTGTCTCTATGGACATGCTACAGGAAACAATTCAGCTAATGCCAAGATTGCCTTGAGTACGACCTATTTCACGAAACACCTGTCGGCTGTTCTTGGGCTCAAATATCCCCAATAAATTAAGACGTGTCCATTGGACACCTATAACTGAATGCTATTACATGGACTCTTATGGACATTGTTTGAGAGATCATTCAATATAGTTGGAGACATTGCGCAGATTTACAGCATACCCTACTCATTTAATTGCACATGTTTAGGGGACCTTGTATGCGGGTACTGCTGCAGTTGTCTGTCTGTTAAGATTATTGGAGACTAAGCGCACCCTTACATGTTACTCCCCTTTTCAGTTTTGAATCTTAGTATGGCGGGAGTGGTAGGCCGGACAGAGGGTTAACATGAAAGGTTGGGGGCGAGGAATAGACATGTGGAAGTCCAGGGAGGGAGTCCGGAAGGGGAAAGTAATTGCAGTGAGAGTAGTAGTAGTAGTGTAGGGAAGGTAGAGTAGTAGAGGGGAGAGTGGTAGGAAGTAAGGTAGTTACATTGCTGGGCAAAAGTAGGTTGAAGGTTAAAAAGTAACATCAGAGAAAGGAGGACGATGTGGGGAGAAGAGAAGGTGGGTGCAGTTGGACGGAGGACAGTAGAGGGGAGGAGGAGAGTAGTACGGGGATAGAGAGCTGGAAGATTGAATGGTACCAACACATATCATCCCTTTAGAACAAACCATCAATAGTGTAGGGCCCAGTTTGGAAGTCCAGAGGCAGGAAGTCTACTTTTAGGGCAAACTTAATCATCCCAAAATAAACACTTGATAGGTGTTACTGAGCATTAGCACTAACCAGGGGTTACAACTGCCTGGGCTAACGAGGGAATACAATGTAACGGGACATTGGGAGGGAGGGAGAAAGAGGTAAGGCCCTAGCACCACTTCCCAGACCTTTTCTATTTCTAGCCTGTATGTTTGATCCAACCATTGCCTGTCTCTGTCCTGAAAACCCTTGAAACTTCCCCGGACACTCTGAATTATTCAGGTAATATGAGATTTGTGTAACAAGGTCAGGCTGTAAGGAAATGGGACAGGGAAAGGTACGTATGGCATTTGGAAGCTGGGAGAAAGTAGATATCAGTTTTTGAAGAGTCGAGCATGAGGCAGTGAACATCCATCTAATGCTTGATCACATTGAGACAGTTGGTAGTCTGTTCAGAGATGGCTTGGGTGAGGCTGGAAAAGAACAACATATTTGAGTATTCTTAGCAAAGAGATGGTAGTGAAAGCCAAAGGATGTGCAAATTCTTCATAGTTCAGAGGGTGAAGAGCAGAGGTTCAAGTTGTTATTGTTTGGAAATGCCCACAGGCTGAGGGGTCGGGCAGAGGTTTCTGAATTCTTGAAGATATTTAAGGAACAACCTTCCAGGTAGGAGGCAATCGGAGCGAAAGCAAATATGTGAAATTAGAGGTCCGCGAGAGTGAGAAGGAAAGAGGAGTGGTTTACCGTGTCTAAGGGGGAAACGTATTCCAAAAGAAAGAGTATAGAAGAGCGTTTGGAGTGGTGACCATCAGAGATGACAAAGGAGGCATTCATGAGTACTGTCTCGGTGTAGTGTTTACTACGGAAGGGAGATTCAAGTGGACCTCCAAGGCCTTTATCCTTAAGATATTTCATCCAGTTCCGGGCCTTTGGAATAATTGGGAAGGAGTGACACTGGTCGATTATTTGTTGGGGCGTTTGGGTCAGCAGTGGGTTTCTTGAAAAAGCATATGACATTTGCATGCTTGGAGGCAGTCAAGAGTCCGGTGGGGGGGGAGTGCTTATAAATCTTGGATATAACAAGGCAAGTAACTGAGACAAAGTGTATGGAAGTTTGAGAAGTGCAAGATGTGTTGGCATTCAAAGGATGGTTGTTACGTTGTTAGAGAGGGAGGTGAGAAGTAGTTGAGAATAGAAGTGATGGGGCTAGAAGTGGTCAACAGAAGGACGGTGGCAGAGGGAGATAAAGGTCAACTGCGAGAGCCACAAATTTTGGAGGAAAAGTGAACAAAGTCCTTAGACGAGAGGAGGCAGGCAGTGGATATTGGTGTGGGAGTTTATAGCTTGGTAGTGTCATCCAAATTGCACCAGCTTGTTGTTAAGTGAAGAAAAGACACTTGGTCTTAACAGTGATTTCATATCGGTTTCATTTACGCACAAAATTCTTGAATTCCAAGTTTTGGGTTGCTTTGTCTTGGATAGTAACAGCTACTTTTTGTGACTGTTTTTCAACATCTATTTGTCACCACTTGGAAAATATCAACTGTTTGTTGGTATCTCCATCAACTTAAATTGGTGACCTCTACAGATATTCTCCACTGTTGTTCCAGTGGATCATCAGGATGTTTTACTACAGTTAGGTTATCCTTAATTTCTGTTAATTGAGTCGTTTTATCCTTTTTTCCAATGATTCAATTCAATCTTTGTTGGTGTTCACCATAAAGAGTGACTGTTTGTCAAGTAGTTTCTCATTTGGTTAAGGTTTGCCCTGGTTTTACCAAGGTGTGGGATTCGATTTTCCCATCAGAATTGGACCGCCGATCTGCACTTAATTGGGACTCAAAAATATTTTATACAATTGGTTTGGGAGTTGTGAGCAAAGCTTGGAGGGTAGATGGCAGTTAACGGAGGTGATTGTAAAGGGAGGAGATTGGGTTTGTGAAGTAGGATGGTTTTGTTTAGAGTCTAGTGCAGTGGTGAAGGCACCAAGGGAATATTGTAGGCTAGGACTAAGGTGGGGTCTGTTATGTTGCACCAGTGTCACATGCTACGACGCAAGTTTGTTTTGCGGGTCTGGATCTCGGGTAATCCGGTGCTGAGGATGTTGACTAAGGTGTGCATATGCATGCAGGTTAGTATTGTTCAAAGGCAAGTCATAAATGCATAGCGAAAGTCCGAAAAAACACCGTCAATGGAAGAGGCATGAATAGGAGAAAGAAAATGGGGGAATTCCGCACATCAAGTTAAGTGGCAAAAGCAGCCGTGTTTGAATGTCTACTTTTTTATTTTTGTAACAGCAGAGTTATCAGCCTTTCGACATTAATAAAAAAACAATTATTAAAAATTTATCATGAGCGTCACCATTAAACTTTCTCTTCCTGTACAGTGAAGGAAAGAGTAAAATAAAAAATAGTACATTCATTACATTAACTGAAACTCAATTGATCACAAATATAATCCCTTCAACATAGCGTTGTGAAAATAATCATTGAATTGATTTAGTTAGTCCCTACCTTAATTGCTTTAAGAATCTGATAGTTGCTAAAAGCAATGGGAAATATTCCCCACTAAAAATAATCACCAAAGCCTTGTCCTCTGGTAATTCTTTAAAATTTTCAAAATACTTTTTCATATACAATTGTCTTGGTGCTGTCAGTTTCGTGCACATTGTAATCGGGTGTCTTAGTGTTTCATTCTTATTTCAACAAATATGACACATTTTTAATTCCTTCAGTCCTTTCTCTCTAGTGGTGATCACCACTCTTGTTAACCACAAGTTTATTCGAAATTATGAAAGACCTCTACAAATTTGATCACATGGCAAGCAGCTAAAGTACTTCGGCAAGGAGTTCAATGGTCTAACTTCAGATAGATAATTTATTTTAAATCTTGTATTATGAGACTCCTCTATTGTCATGCACCAGTCAAATCGCAACTTCTTTTTTGCCATTTTGGGCCTGCGCATTAGAGTTTCAAGTGATATGCGTGCCAAGTATAACCAGTTCAGGCATTCCAACTTCCATCCAGACATTGACCCTATTTGCCGATCCTTTATTAGTGTTCTTATTAGAGGTAGGATGGAATCTCGTTGCCCCGTCATGATTTTTCTGAATGAAGTAAAAAATGTCCATTGTACTATCACCAACAAGGAAAGCAATCCCAACTCATGACTTATGATTTGGATGGGGACTCCCCCTGGTAATCCTTAAACGTTCTTCCAAAATCAACCCTCAACCTTGCTCCAGTCCAAATTTCTCTCAAATAATTTCCCTTCCACTTTGTACGTTATGGCTGGAACAACATTCTGTTTTTTAGAACAGTGGTCCATAAGAAAAACTTACATTATTTATCTAAAATCAATCTCTTGGAAGCCGCTGTAGTTGTCTTCAATCTTCATTTATCATTTGCAGAGATCCCTAGGTATCTGCTAGGGAGAATTCTCAGAAATGTGCCAATTACCTATACCTTAGAGACCCTCAGCAACTTGATTTTGAGGACTTGATTTTTTTTACCCTGGAGAGAGTGAGACCCTTTTTTCCCCACTCTCTCATGTATTGTTCTGTGATTTATTTATTTATTTATTACTGTTTTTCTTTTGGTTGTGTAGTCTGACAAACTCCATAGGCATCTTTTACATTGTCACACAGGACCTTTAGTGCAGTGACACAGGGAAGTCTCTTATATTTCCCCAAGGTTTGAATACCTTCTCTGGGATAAACTACTGTTTCCCAGAGCAGTAAAGTGAAATTGACTTTACTTACATTTGTAACTTTCTAGACCCAGCACACACTATCTTACAATAGTGTGCGTTAGGGGTTACCTAGTATCCCCTTTGTCTAGCTTCTCATTTAACAGTTTTATGTTACCCTTTCCTCACCCAATGGCTGGTGGCAGTGGTTTCATTTTTATTACTGTGGTGTGCATTTACCACGGGCTGCGTTCACAGCTGCAGTAAAGCACCCAAGGGTGCCATTTTTGTCAAAATGGCTCTGGTCTTCTTTTTTCACTATGTCTTTATGGAAAGGTCCTTCTTGAGATTTACTCTGTGCACCAAACCAGGTTTGGTCCCTTTGTTCATTTTGTCTTTGGTGGGATTCACGAGTGAAGCCCGCGTCTGGCTCCAGGGTGTCTGGGGTAGGCATGAAGTGAGGGAGGCGCCCGAAACTCCCTGTGCTTAGTTTCCTAGGAGACACAAATGCACTCTGTGATGATTGGCCTGCTGTCTGGCAAGGACAGCCACCCTGCTGGGTGACTGACAGCTAGGCTGGAATGAAAGGGAGAGAACTGAATAAAAGGTGACTTTTTTTGGCTTGGAAGGCAGAGTCGACCACTGGACGAAGGAATCGAAGAAGAACTTGAAGAAGACGTCTGCTGCAACTCCTGGACCGTTGGTTTGCCTAGTGAATCCCTGCTGCTGTGCTGAAATTCCAAGTTTGAATCGACGGATAAGCCCCTGCAACGAAGACTTCTCCCCTTGAGTTGGTGGGAACAATCAACTCCAAAGTAAGATACCTGGACATCCATCTCGGAACCTGTTCAATTTCGACAGAGTTGCTGCTGGAAACTGTAGAGCCAGGGAGAGGAACACCAGTTTGTGTGTGTTGCTTTTAAATTGAACAAGAGCTCCAGGAAGATCCTCTGGTCTCCCAGGAAGCAGGACTGACTGAGCACCCTCAACAGAGTGCGGGACCCCAGAAGCAAGGAAAGTCCATCTCGACGGGCTGGAACCGCGCTGTTGGTATTTGCGGTACACGCGTGGAGCTAAAACACTGAACAGCCACTGAAAGTGAAGTTTGCCAGTTGCAAGTTTTGACCGTCCCAGTGCAGTGCAGGAGTCCCCTGACGACGTCCTCTTGTCCCCACGAGTGAGGCCCAGGAACAGTGAGACCTGCAGAGCTGTACAGGAACAGGAGTCATCTGCTGCATCTTTTCTTCATTTTAAAGGTACTGTACAAAGTCTGAGAACTTACCTCTTGCTGTAGAGTTGCTTACATCTTCTACTTCTCACAAGTCTAACAGCTTGTGGCCCTGCATTGATTAATGTTTTTCTTCAAAGACTTCTGAAACATTGTGAAAAGACTTTTCTAGGCCCGCGAGAGGCAAGGCCCTGTTTGCCCAGTGCCCTCCACTGCATTCACACCCTAGGGGAGGGCAGGAGCCCTTTTCCTCTCCACCCTGCAACTACGAGCCGGAGCAGCAGAAATCCCTGGGAGTCCACTTCACGACGTGCGACCATCGTGCAGGAGGTGAACACAACCTGTGTGCCGCCTCCTGCCTGACATTGTTCTGTGTACCTATAATTCATATGGTGCTTAATTCAGCCTTTCTTCGGCCTCCCTTGCCGTACCGTATTGCCCATAGGCGGCATCCTGCCTTAAAATGGCTGCTTCGCCCTTGTTGACCCGTTGCCTAGCAACACCCTTTATTTGAATAGAGTGTATCCGTCGGTATGCGGAAGCCGGCCCTCTCATAGGAAGGCCTGCGAGAGGCAAGGCCCTGTTTGCCTCTGTTCGCCACAGGCAAGTTTCTGCAAACGGCACAGTACAGCGAACCCATTATCCCCTCATACTGCCTTCCACAGTTCATCTGGACTACCAGCATCATCTAAGGGCAAGTAAGTAACACTGCCACTGCACTGGTACACTCTCTTAATTCCTGCCTTGTTGTGTCTACGCGCTCATTGCGTGCCAACACATAATCCCGATTTGAACTAACAATTTATCTGTGAACCCATTGAGAATACTGCCTAGCGTGATCGTTCACATCTTGCCATCTCATCATTTTCTTGTCCTTTGAACTTGTGACTACTAGCCACTGTGTATTACTTTTTGCTTGTTGTAACTAGCCTCAGTGTTTTATATGCCCCCCTGCTGCCACTAGCTTCAGTGTTTTATATGCCACCTGATCCCACTAGCCTCAGTGTATTACATGCTACCTCCTGCTCTCCCCCACCCCAGTCCGATTACCACGAAACACTGTACTATCTGGCTCATCCCTTCTAGACTACTGCTCACGATGTATTGGTACCTTCTGATACTCTGTATCCCGCTCTTACCATTCACTACAACCTCGAGTATTAAGCCTTCTGCCTTCAACCTCTATACATCGCTTACACCTAAAATACAGCATTCTGCTGCATGCCCCTCATACACACAACTTTACCCCTCCCCACCTGAGCCACTGTACCTTAACCTTACCCACCACTACTCTGTACTCACACAACACTGACCCTTTTGCACCATGCCCTGCTCCAACCCGTATTTGAACTCAGATTAGCTTCAAGATTCTGCCATAAAATTCAACATCCACACCACCGTACCAATACCTCATGGTCCAGGGTAACCCCACATCCATATCTGATCCTATTGATATCATAATGCCAAACCCTAAAGACGTCCCAATTCCCCTTCATGATAGTTCTAACACTGCAAAAGACACTATGATCAAAGGGTCCCTCGTCAATGCTAGATCCCTCCTAGCTCATGCACCTGACATTGCAGTCTTTATTGTAACCCAAGACCTTGACTTCCTAGCCATTACTGAAACATGGCTACACACTGCAGCTGGACCCTCTCTGTCCTTGGGCATCCCTGACAATTACGCCATCATTGGATGCAACAGGAACTCCAATCACATTAAAGGTGGCGGGGTTGCCTTCATCTTCAAAAGATCTCTCGAACTTGGGCCCTTCCCTAACCAGCAGATCCCCTCGGCTGAACTATTATCAGTTAAATTGCCGATATCAGCTAATCAAACTGCCACAATGCACCTTATTTACCGACAACCAGGACCTATTATTACCTTTACTGATGACATTAAATCTCTCTTCGTATCTAACACCAAACCCAAGTCCCAAATTATAATACTGGGGGACCTTAATCTGGGATTCCAAAACCCGAGTGACTCTGAAGCCCTTGATCTTGCCAGTACCTTAACAGACTTCGGATTTACCCATCATATCCACGTACCCACGGATAACAAAGGTAGAACTCTTGATTGGCTTTCTGATCTGAATTGCAGCATCAGCATGGTGTCAATCACACTGCACGTGGTTAGATCACCACAAGATTACCTTCTCCATTAAATCCAGCCACCAAAGCCCTAAACAAAATATTGCCCCATCCATCAGTACCAGAAATAAGGACATTACAAAAGAGAAACTGCTCCCTCTTATCCTTCCCATCCTCAATACAATATCATTATCCTGCTCAGACCCCATAGCATTAGTAGATATCTATAACCAAACTTTCCAAAAAGCGCTAAACATCATAGCCACATTGAAATTGCAGAATCCAAAACCTCGCGCTCATCTTAATTCGTGGTTCACGCCACACTTGAGAGATCTACGCAAAGCAAAAAAATGGTAAGGCACGTTGGAAAAGTCTCCCTTCGGACACTAACAAAAGTTCCCCGATCCTAGACTCCACTAATTACAAAGAAGCGATTTTCTTTGCAAAAAAATATACTTACAATAAGCGTATCCTTCAGGCTGAATCTAACACTAAAGCGCTCTTCAAGATTCTAAAAGAACTTGAATCTCACATAGCCCCTCTTCACAATTGCAACTCTGACACTGTTTAGTGTACTAATATCCAAAAAGCGCTCCTTGATAAAGTTTCCACACTCCAAAGTAAAATCAACGGCAAAAAATGCCGCTTTACCTCAGATTTGCTACCTAACTCCTCCCTTAACAAAATTCCACTAACTACACACTCCTTAAAACCCTTCTGCTTCTCACCTCTTTCTATTGTCGAGGTGGAAAACATAATTAAAAAACTTAAACCATCAAATTGTCAAGGTGATTCCTGCCCGGCCCTCGTCATCACCACCTTTAATTAATGCCTCTTTCATATCTGGCATAGTCCCTGATAACCTCAAGGATGCGTGGGTCATCCCATTAATAAAACAACCTACCTTAGATCCAAACAACCCCTCCAACTACAGACATAGTACCTTTCTTACTGAAAATCCTGGACCGCTATGTATATTTACAAATTCAGGAATATTTAGAATCCAATAAACTCCCTGGCCTCCGACAATCTGGATTCCGACCGACGCACGGAACAGAAACTGCCCTCATTGACTTAAAATCACAAATCGAAGACCTAAATGACAACGGAAAGATGGCCCTTCTACTTTTGCTAGATTTATCCTCAGCATTTGATTTGGTCAACCACCAAATTCTCTGCCGCCACCTTAAAACTGCTGCCCACTTTTCTGATGAAGCCACCTCCTGGATCATATCCTTTCTGCAAACAGAACTATGCAGGTCTTTTCCCCATCTGCTTCTGCCGAACCCTCTTAAGTCCTGTGTGGGGTCCCGCAAGGGTCATGTGTCTGCCCACACGGTATAATGTCTTCAAAAAGCCACTCTTTGATATTTCTGACTGTCTCGGTGTCACTTATACCAATTATGCCAATGACACCCAGATACTCATCACTATCACTGGTGACTACGCGACCGACTCGAAAGCCCTCAATGATGTTTACCTAGTTAACCAGGTTTGGATGGCGCATCATGGGCTCTGTTTAAATGATGAAAAACCTGAGTTACTTATCCTAGACTTCCACCATAGACTCAATAAATTGGACCCTGCCTTTAAATCATGTGTCATTGACGGCAATACAATCAAGGTATCCAGTGATACAAAAACTTTAGGTATCTGTCTTGATTCTACCTTATCCCTCACGAGACAAACTAACGCTGTAGTCTCGGCGTCAACCTATACATGTAAATTTATCACTGCATGCAGACCCTTCCTCACTGCTGCCAATTGCATCATCTTGGCCAGAACTCTCATTATGGCTAAAATAGAGTACTGTAACGCCCTCTATCTTGGGACTAGCCAAAAGTACATTAACAAGCTACAGGTAAAACAGAACAATGCCATTAGGGCTGCTCTTAACATCCCAACGAAACTTCACATCTCTAACTCTAGGCGAAGTTTACACTGTATCCCTGTAGCTCACAGAATATCCCTCAAACCCTTGCGCTTACCCATATGTGCCAGTCCAATCTGGTCCCTGCGTACCTAGCTAACCGATTCATCCCCCATTCCTCATACCGCCCTCTGACATCAGCCCAAGCCCACACCTTATCCACGCCCAGATTTAAGCTGCAAAAAGCAGGCAGGTCTAGCTTCCCAGTCCTTGCTGCTAAATTATGGAACACTCTTCCTAACCCACTCAGAGCTGAACCGTCTTCTCACTCATTCAAGAGTAAAGCCACAATCTGGCTCTTTGCACGGGACCATGCTCCTACATGCGCCTAACATGTATCACCTTGTAAATGTACTTCATAACATCTGTATCCTATTGTAAATTTGTGCATTGTCTGCACACCTACTTTTTGTATTTATTCTTGTATTCTCGTGTAACCTTGTCATTATCAAGGTTGTATTGTATGTAATTCTTTTCTTGTATTCCTGTAAATATCATCCTGTACATATGGTGGCTTTACCCACATTGTTTTCGGTTTGTTTTCTGTAACCATGTACACTGAAGAAATGGGCCCAGATGCCTTTGAGCCAGGTGCGCAATACAAATAAATAAACTAAACTACGTACCTGCAAAGAAGTGCTTCAGACCACATAGACTCTTGCCTATTGACTTTGGCAAAGCCTGTTTTAACTGAATGACTCTTCTTGGGGATATGAAAGTATTTGCCTGCTTAAGAAAAATCTTTGATACCTTGTTTGCTTTAATAATCTTTTCCTTTGCCTTGCTCTTAATTAATTCTGAATGCCAACAGTAATACATTCATGTCAACAGCACCGTAGCAATTGAAGCCACCTGTGGGTGTAGGTCTCTGCTGTATGCCATCCAAAATGGGTAGTTACCGATTCTGAATTCAAAAGAAAGTATAGTTTTGAAGTATATTTGTGTGGTGTTTTACTGTGCTCCCTTCTGAAGAAGGCTTACATTAACTGACTGGTAAATAAATTGTTCTATCAAGAAACCTTGTGTGTAAGTGTTTGCTTGAATACTTGTCACTGTGAATTTGTGTAACTCCTCTATAGCTCACATTGACCCCTCTTGAGATAAGCCTGGCTACTCGTCCACACTACCATCCTGTGTAGTACAGACTTATACCAAAGGTTGGGTTACTATTGCCAGGAGGTCAGGGTTGTTGTGCACCCTAAGGGTACTGCATACAATCTTGCCAAACAATATTCAGACTCTTGGACCCTCAGCGTATTAGAGTATTTATTTTCTTTACAAATCTTGGCTTAAAAATCATCACATTTGATTTTTTCGCATTGATTGTGAGCCCATTTTCTTGGCAGTATAGCTCTAACATTAACTGAATTTAATTTATTTATATAGTGTGCCAAGCACTTGGGCATCTGTGTAAATTTCCTGAAGTTACATAGACATATACAAGTTACATTGATCAGATACAAGAATATTTACACAAAGCAAGAATCAAATTAAAATTGAAGGCGAGTCTATACAGGTTGACAGTATATGTAGGGTACAATATGCAGTTAGGCTTCATTGGAAATGAGCCACATTTTGGCATTCTTAAGGAATTTCTAGTAGGAAGGTTCCAATCTAAGACTAGCGGGTTCGGCATTTCAGGTTTTGGTTGCTAGAACCGGCAAGCTTCTGCCGCCTGCCTTTTGTAGCTTAAACCTTGGTATGTTGAAACAGTTAGATTGTGCTGATCTGGTCCATCAGTCTGTTGTGTAGTGTTTGAATTTGTCACAGAGGTACCTAGGTGCTTGATTGTATAGGCATTTGTATGTAAGCAATAGGGTCTGGAATTGTATTCTTTAGTTGATTGAGAGCCACTTGTCACTCTGCCTCAGCTGAGATGTGGAGTGTACTCGGGAAGTTCGTTGCTGCTCTCAACGCATTATTTTTGATAGATTTTCAATTTTTTTTGTCATGTTGGTCAGTGCCTAAGTATAAGGCATTTGTAACACTCACCTGGCTCCCATGGAGGCGCTGGTCTGGTCTGGGTTGCTGTGGCCTCTTCAAGCGTGATGCGCAGAATTCGGACCACCGACTAAACAGGACCCCCAAATCTTGCTAGTCTGGCCCGTAGGAATATCCTTCTGCAGATGAGAAAGGGGATTAACTGTCTGCTGAATAGTGTGCTTGCTCCCCCCTTTCCTCCTTCGTTCTTCTCTGACTTCCTCCAAAACCCCCGGTTTAAGCTCACCTTATGGTTTGGAAGGATGAACTCTCCATCCTGCTTCTGGTGCAGGGGCGCGCGTTCGTCCAGTTACTTCACTGGTTTTCAGAATGGCGCTGGCAAATCCACTTGACTTTTCTGAGCGATACGCCGTAAGTATGAAGATGCAAAAGTTCAAGTGTGAGCCTCCTTTTATGTTGTTTTTTCTGTCCTTTATTTCAGGTGCAGAACAAAGGCGATGCGTTGAGGGGTTAAATTGCCGGTGGTAAAATCAGGTGAGTTAGTGATGAGGGCGACCCCTCTAAATGTCTTTATAATTCCCCAGTAATGTCTTTTGTCCTTTCCCCATAGGGGCCGGGGTGCGGTACCTGCCAGAGATGCGGCGCCGACCCGAGATGTGGAATGGTTCACCAAGAAAAGCCGTTAAGTAATATGGCTGAAAATTCGGCTTTCCTCTTGTGTTCCCTTGCTCGCCTTTTGTCTCTTCTTCTCTCCCCTAGGTGCAGAGATGTGGCGACCGGTGCTGAGAGCCGCGATGGAGCCGGGCGGCGTCTCGGGAACAGGTGAGTGAAGCGCGGCGCTGCAGCGAGCAACGCAGTGCTTATAAATGGAAGTCTTCCTTCAGGAATGCTGGCGTGAAGATTCCGGATGCAGGTAAGAAGGTTGAATAAGTTCTTGGTTTTCACCTTTCTCTTCTCTTATTCCCTTACAGGTGTTCCAGGTTCGAGGCGGGCGTGGCTGGAGTCCAGGTGCAGGAGCAGACACGGTGAGCGTTCAGCTGCTGGGATGCAGAACAACGCGAAGCACGTGTGGCTGTCCGGGCGTGGCTTAAATAGCCTTGGAAGAAGTTCCAGGTGAGTATTGTTCCACAGCCCCACCCATGTACAAAATAGTTCCTCCTAAGCCTCATTTGGCTTGGTTCTTCATGCAGCATGGTCTGCATCAGGTGAGTGTGCAGCATGGTCTGCTTCAGGTAAGTGCACCAAACACTTCCCCTTATGAGCCTGGCGCCTATGGCGCCAGGACTGATGTCCAACATGAGCCTGGCGCCATCGGCGCCAGGACAGAGTCCAAAGAGCCCCTATAAAGGGCCGGTGGGCTTTTACCCGGAGGCATGATGCCTGCTCCCGGGGGTGCTGGGCCTGGCGCTCCGGGGGTAGGCATCATGACAGCATTGCAATAATCTAGCTTTGTTAGAACTAGGGCCCTGGCTAAAGTAATGCAGTTGTCAGTGGTCCGAAACGGTCTACAGGCTTTAATGAGCTTACAGGGGTAGGCAGTAGTGGAAGCAGTAGTGTTAATTTGTCTGGATAGGGAGAGGATCGAGTCGATGTAGATACCTATGGTTTTAACATCCTTCGACAGCTTGCCGTTGTTACCATCAATATTGAAGGAGTTAAATTAATTGCCGAGTCTAGCTTGAGTTCCTACAAGGAGTACCTGAGTCTTGTCGTCATTGAGGCAGAGTCCATGTTTCGCAATCCGTTCTTGAAATTAAGTCGTTTGGAGTCTGTTGAGTAGTTTCCTGAGATGGGGAGAAGAATTTGGGTGTCGTCGGTGTAGTTGTTGTATGAGACACCCATGAAGTATATGTTGTGGAATAGGGGCTTTGTAAATATGTTATACAGTGTAGGGGAGACACAAGAGCCTTGTGGTACCCCACAAGTCACAGCAGGGAGTAGGGCAGATGGCGTCGGGGCAAACACTCTTGTGGTTCTGTTGTTGAGGAAAGATTGGATCCAGGTGGTAGTGTCTTTGGAGAAGTGGGCTGCAGAGGAGAGATGGCTGCGGAGAGTTTTATGGTCCACCAAGTGAAAGGCTACTGATAGATCTAGTAATAGAAGGAGGGCAAGGTTGCCGGTATCTTTTATGGTTTCTATTTGGGTTACTAGATATATCGGTGCTGTTTCGGTGCCATCCCTAGGACGGAAGCCTGATTGATGTAGCCACAAAAGGTTTTTACTTTCCAAGTGGTGCTGGATCTGTAGGTAGGCCGCTCTATCAATAATATTGAGGAGAAGGGCACTGTGGTGATCGGTCTGTAGTTTGTCGGGGTATTTGGGTCTAGGGTCGGTTTCTTGAGAAGAGGCAGGACCCATGCGTCCTTCAGGTTAGTGGGTACTGTATTGGTTGTACATGAGGCATTTATTGGTGAGGTAATGTAGGGTGCCATTTCCTTTGCTGTTTTGTTAATAATTGAAGCTGGGCAGACATCGCCCGAGCATCTGGATGGTTTTAGGTTTAGGATTATATCCTCAACATCCTCATACTAAGGGTGGAACATTTGAACAGGCTGTTTGCTCTAGTAGAGGAGCTTGGTTTGAGAGTTGGTGTAGATTGACTAGGCTATCTTTTTTTAGTCTCAATTTTCTTTTGTAGAAGATCAATCTTGTCAGGAAGGGCTTTTTGAATGTTGTGGCACCAGGTGGCGTCTTTGGAGCATGTCTTCGGTGGTGCAGTGGTTGATTCTAGCTCTCTGAGTATGTTAAATAATTCTTTAGTATTTGATTTGGCCTTATGGATCCGATTATTCTAAGACTCGCTTTTTGCTTGGTAGATCGCAGTCTTATTAGTGGAGGAGGCTGTTAGAAGATCTACCTTATTGGATTAGAAGGCAGGTTTTTCCAAATGGGTCCCGCTGCTTTTTTTGTTTTTTCGTAATGTTCTTAGGTGAGGGGTGAACCATGTGGGACCTAGGTTTGGCTTTGCAGTTTTTGATGTGCAATCCTGTTAATAGCGTAGCATAATGGTTGCGTTATAGAGATCCACAAGATGCGTAGGGTCATCACTAGTTTTCTTTCCAGTTAAGGAAGTTGGTGCGGGGTTGTAGGAGTGGAAGTAGTTTGTGAGCTGTTACATTCAGTATGTTTCTGGCTAGTCTAGGAGGTGCCAGTAGTTTGGCAGTGTTAGAGTTGTTGATCTTTTGCATGGTAAAGATGATGGCTTGATGATCCGCCCAGCGCAAGGCTAGTTGGATAAGATGCTCATGTTGCAATTTGTATCTGCGATCCAGTCGAGCTCTCTGCCTTTGTTGTGAGTAGGTTGGGAAACGAGTTGCGTGAAGCCTACTTCAGTGATGCTATTGATGATAGCTAGGGCATTGGCATCTTTAGTGTCATGGAGACCTAGATTAAAATCTCCTAAAATCATGATTTGTGAGCCTGGCTTGGAGTTGGCTGTGAGAATTAGCGATATATATAACCCTTAACCACCTCCCAGACCCCACCAAGACCGCGACTGAACGAGTAGGCAACATCAGCCGGAAATATCACCAACAGACAGAGCCCAAAACCGGTAGCTGACAGCACACACCCAGTACTACACCACAAGACAACCAGACAAAGCAGAACTAATTGGACATCAGCAAACAAACGAAGACTCAACAACTCTGAATCCTATAATGCCGCGCCAACGACCCATCCCCAGGGAAAGAAAAAGAGAAGAAAGAACAAATACTCCGGAACTGCAACAAAGAACCACAACTACAGAACACACCCCCACATACACAAACAACAATCGAACCAACACTGAGAGAAGAGACAATTCCCTCTACTTAACTCCATTCCTCGCTGACAACTGGTCACCAGACCAACCCAACCCTAGAAGCAGCAACATCAAACAACCTAACAAAAGCATGCAGAAGGATGAACACCACCAGAAACAACAAACACACGACCGATGCGATAACACCTTACATCACCAAAGCAAGAAGAACTTCCAATCGACAACCACAACTCCTGGATCACGAACCCAATGAAAACTAAAACTCAAGACAAAACCTAGAAGAACTGTTCGAAGATGCCGACGCCCCGAAGCCTACACCTCAACAAGAAAAACCAAACTACACCTCCAAACTTCACTGCAATCTAATAAATGCAAGATCGATGTCAAAACACTCTACAGAGACCTTCGACCTACTCGATGAAAACGGCATTGACATCCTATTCATCACAGAAACATGGCAGGACGACAAATACAAAATCACACTCCAAAGCTGCCTTCCAACCAACTTTAAATGCCTTCAAATAAACAGGAAAAACAAAAAAGGAGGAGGCATCGCAATATCATTCAAAGAACACCTGAGTATAAAAACAGACGAACCACTCAACATCCTCAACTCTGAAACCATGGTTATACACCTAACAGCGAGCCCAAAACTCAACATCACATTCATCTTGGTGTACAGACCACTGACATATGATGCAGCCTTCGTCGACAACTTCATAGAAGCCATCACCAACATAGCCATCAGCCACGAACACCTAATCATCCTGGGGGACTTCAACATCTGGTTCGAAGACAGTCACGCCAGCTCCCAAAACTCACTGATTGAACAACTCACTACCATGAAACTGCGACCCCTAGTAAATGGGGCAACACACTCGGCAGGACACACCCTGGACGCAATTTTTGCCAAGGAAAAACTCATCACCACGGCACCGCCGATACAAATACTATGGAGCGACCATCTCATCATCCCATTCGTGATCACTCTACCTACTCAAGTCTGCATCCAACCACTACAAAAAGAAACTGGAAAAACGTCAAATAAAGCAACCAATTCAAACAACTGGAGTTAACCAATCCCTCAACTACAGAACTAGAGCTAGCCGACCTAGACGGGAAAGCGGAGCTATTACACAAATGGATTGCAGATACAATTGACAAGACCGCCCCAGAAAAACCATAGACCCCATCAAAAAAAAGAGCAATGGCAAAATGGTTCACCCCACTATTCAGCACCATGAAAAAGGAAAACAGAAAGATGGAACTGGAATGGAGGAAAGAATACAACCCAGACAAAAAAAACACTGTTCCAGCAACAAATCCGTGCATACAAGAAGGAAATTCAAAAGGCGAAGAGAAGGCATTATGATGACAGAATCACCAATGCCACCAACACACAAAAAGAAATGTTTAACATCATTAAAGAAATGAGAAACCCACCAGGCTGTGATAATACCGCAACCCCCTCAGAGAAACTATGCAATTACCTTGCAGACCACTTCAAGAAAAAAATCAATGACATCCGACAAACCATTCAACAGACCCCAACCAACCACAACATACATACAACCAAACAAACGTAACTCAGAACCACAGCACAAACTAAAAAACTTTACTGAAATATCAGCAGAGGCATTAGCAATGCTGGTAAAACACAGCAAGAAAGCTGGTTCGCCCATGGATCCCTGTCCCCCGGATATCTACAAATCAATCATCGCACAAGGAATGCCAGCAGAATATTACAGAAACCTTCTAAATCTATCACTGGCAACAGGAACTGTACCGAGGACCTTCAAATCAGCATATATCAAACCACTCCTGAAAAGCACAAGTGGCGACGTAGAAGACCTCCAACTACAGACCGATCTCAAACATCCCCTACCCGCAAAACTCCTGGAAACCTACGTATACAAACTAACCCAAGAACACATAGAAAAACGCCACCTGCTAGACCAAGCTCAAGTCGGTTTCAGACTAGCAAGAGGAACGGAAACAGCACTACTTTCCATCTGGGATGACCTAAAAACTAACACAGACTCAAACATAACCTCAGCCCTTATTCTGCTCGACCTCTCTGCAGCCTTCGACACAGTTAGCCATGACACCCTAACCAAAAAACTAAAAGACATAGGCATAACAGACACAGCACTATGCTGGACTAAATCATTCCTAGCAGACAGAACAGAAACTGTATTGATTAAACCCTTCAAATCCACCCCACAAGTTAACGACTGTGGAGTGCCACAAGGATCCTCACTATCACCACTGTACTTAAACATCTACCAGACCCCAGTTATCAGAATCTTCAAAAAATTCAACATTACATGCTACAACTACGCAGTTGATACTCCAATCATCTACAAAATCAGACACCCAAGCCGATCATTCAACCCTAATCGACTGTCTAAAAGAAGTCTTCAACTGGATGAATGCCAACAACCTGAAAATCGGCCCAGGAAAAACAGAAATCATGACCATATCCAAAGACCAAGAGAAAGAAACCGCCATCCCGTGGCCAACGGAAATGGGAACCGCACCATCTCCATCTAAAGTAGTAAAAAATCTGGGAGTCCTGATGGACAACACCCTAACCTTCAGAACTACAAATGAACACAGCAGTCAAATGTTTCTTCCACCTCCACACGGTAAGACGAATCCTACCTTTCCTCTCGTTCACGCACAAAACACTCCCTATCGTCGCCCTCATCATGTAAAGAATTGACTATGCAAACAGCCTCTACCTTGGAATACCAGAATACCTCCTGAAGAAACTACAACGGATCAAAAATGCAGCAGCCAGACTACTCCTCAAACTATCCAGAAGAGACCACATCACTCCTGCCTTAAAAACACTACCCTGGCTCCCAGTAAAACATCGCATCACCTTCAAAACAATGTGCATAAAGCACAGGGCAATCTGCGGACAAGGAGCAGAATTCCTACAAAAGAAAATAATCTACAAGCCAACGAGACTCCTCAGTTCAAGCAATGAAATCCGCCTGAAACTAATACCATACCTTAAAAAAAGAACTTGGAGGCACCTCCTTCTACCACTTAGCCGCAAAAACCTGGAACATCCCAAAAGAAAGAAGAAACATTAAAGATCACCTAAAATTCAGAAAATTACTAAAAACCTGGCTCTTCAACACCACAGACTCAATCTGAAAACCGCAACAACAGAAAGGAAAAGAATGACAAAAAACCGTAAAGGGCACTGACAAGCTCCCAGAACCGACTGAGGAGCACCCACGGCACCTGGACGGGTGACACTGGGTAGAGTGGAACACAGGCAAAACCAATGGAGACTGAGTCAACAACCCCAGCCAATCTCACCCAAAATCTTCTCTCGCCCCTTAGGTACTACAGTGTCGTGGAATTGTCGGGATACTGCCAATCACCACATTAACTGAGCTGTGAACACCGGCAGGTGCACAGGCCATATAAATGGAAAGGGAGGACAGGTGGGATTGTGAGGGAGGCTGGTGGAGGTGGGAGCGAGATGGGAAAGGGACCTTGAATGCAGGACAGAGGCGCAAGGTGCCCCGCACCCCATCTAGAGAGATTACGCAAGCCCAACACGTCAATTCAGGATAGAGATGCAAACTAACCAATTCCACTAACAATTTCCCCCTCTTTTTACACCTCTCAAACTCCAAACCAAACACAAAACCTACAGCACAACAAACCGCACAAATTTCACTATACTGCAACAAAAAAACAACAAAAAAAAAACACACACATAGACTTGCACAACAGTACACGACGACTGCAAACACCCCAGGCCCAGCCAACGGACCCAGCGGGCTGAGGCCGCCAACAGCACATCACTGCTTTCTTGCACTTTTCCAGCTTCTGCCCACTAACTCACCCTCCCTTCCTCTTTCAGAGCAGCCAGAGCGCCAGGGGACCACTCTGGTGGTGATATTGCGCAGTACAAATGTCCTTTAACATTTAACAAATCTTCCTCATAGGAGGACAGAGGGCCAGGGGGTCTATAGATCAGATGAGCTGTAACAGTTTGTGTCAGGGACAAATGTAATTTAATTGAGAGCAGTTCTCCCAATGGTAAGATACGGATAGGGGCTTGCCCGAGGCCTATGGAGGTTTTAACGATGATGGCAACACCCCCGCCTTTGGCCGTGATTGTCTTTCCTAATAATGGTGTACTGGTCAGCGATAGCTATTGAGAGCAGTGGACCAGATGTAGGTTGGAGCCACGTCTATGTAATGGCTAAGAAATCGAGGTTGTTCGACACTGAGATCATTAATATTGAGCGCGTGAGCTGTTAGTGATCAAGCGTTGACAAGGCCTCCTTTGATGATAGGGAGGGTGTTCTCTGTGGAGTATTAGTTGCACTAGGGTTTTTGGCAGGATGGCTCATTTTGTTACGAGTCTTGTTAGATGTGCTAGCAAATTTCAGTCCTGTTGGCATGGGTTTAGTAGAGGTTAGATGCAGTCTGGTGGTTACTAGGTGACGTTTTCTGATGCTTGTGTAATCTGCTTAGATCAACTGTTATGCATAGGCCGACATCTAGTGGAAGCTGCTGAGCATTACAGTTGTTGTTTTCGAGATTCGAAAAAAGGGACGTCGACAGGGCGTGCCAGTAATACTATCCCTAGTATGATGTCCGCTGTACCCATGATCCCTCACGCTTTGATGTCCCTCAGATTGTTTTTTTCCGCCATAGTGAGCGGTCGCATATAAGCGTAGTGCATTTTTCGGCTTATGCCATTGAACTTAAAAATATTTAAGATTAGTATATCTTTCTGTCATTTATTGACGCTGTGCCTCGATGCGATGAAGACTTCAAGAAAAGGACAAGACTAACCGTCTGACGGAGATCTCAACAGCACCACCCGGCCTCGGAAGGCCCACCGGGCCTCGGCCTTACAGTAGGGAGAGTGGGGGGTGGTCATAACATCATGTATTTTCCCACCCCTTCGCCCAGCTGCCTGCCCCCATTATGGAGCGTACTCTTTTTAAATTCTGCCCGTCTTGTAATAGAAAATACACCTGGGTCGACAAGCACATGGTGTGTAACCTTTGCTTGCATCGGGACCAGGACGAGGCTCATTGTCGGGCCTGTAAGCTGCTCCGACCCAAGACCCTCAAGAATAGACGGACGAAACGTTGGGCCCATCATGCCATGCAGGCCGAGGCTGTCATGGACGTCGAAGGGGCATCCAGCGACGCCTTCCTTTTGGACGACGATGGTGACGGGGAACCTCAGCGTTCCCCAATGCCAGCCCCGACCCTAGCAGACAGGCCGGCGGTCCTGTTATGGGGATGACACCCGGCAGCAAGGGCACCACACTCCCCCACACTAAGCACACACCCCACAGCAATGTGTGTGTAGTCACACGCCAAGAGTCGATGGCGAAGGGCAAATCCTCAGATTCACGGTCTTCTGAGCGCCCCGAGCCGCCGCCTCATGACAAGCCCGCTAAGACAAAGGACGCTGGACTCAAAACTCCCTCGCCCGGCCTCGCGACGTCAAAGGACATCGCGCAAGCCGTTCCCGTAGTCGAGACTCGACCTACAACCGGGGAGAAGCCCAGGGAGTCCTGATTGTACCGTTCTGTCGAAAAACACGTCCCCATGGCCCCTACTACGGTCCCTAGCTCTAGAAAGTATTCTTCCAAGAGCAAGGATCATAAAGACACACAAATCCACTTCCTCTTATAAGGACATGAACACAGGGGATAAAAGGGACAACTCTAGGAACAACCAACTACCCCACAGGAACCTGATACTATTCCTGTACAGGACATTACATACGAGCCTGATCCTACACATCAGCCTGATCCTATCTGTTTGGAGGAGGAGGTGTTGTATGGTGGGTTACCTACCCCCTCTACCCCTACCTACCCGGGGATTACCCCCAGTTCAGCTACCTGCTCTTCCCAGGATATAGATAGGGTTATGAGGCGCATGACCTTTCTTGCACATTTTTTTGATGAGCACCCCCAGGCTCTTCAAAGTCTGGCAAACACGCCTCCCACTACCCAGGCGTTAAGCTCAAAGACAACACCTGTGCCCACTGAGTCAAGTTTGTCTACTCAGCCGTCAGGAAAAAGATCACACCCCTCAGTGGTACTGTATAATGAACCAGTCCACAAGACACCTCACATCTGACCTTTATGACCTAAATGCAGGAGATGATGAATACATAGACGAGGATAACCCTTATTATGAGGACGGGATTGATGACGTCAATACAGGGTACGATCAGGATGACACTGAGTCATAAGTCTTTGCCATGGACTCGCCAGTCCCGCAAGACTCTCCAATAACCGATTCCCCGGTGGACAACCGGCCCCTATTCAACGAAATACTCCTCAGGGCGGCTGAACATTTTGGGATTGGAACACAGGAAATCCAACAAGATGAGGATTTTGCAGAAGGCATCTTGGGGGATAAGAAACCGGCTACTCGGTTTATCCCCTTACTCAAGTCGGTACAGAGAAGGATTCACTTTCTCTAGAGATGCCTAATCAGACCAGGGCGGTAAACTCCAGAATCGAAAAACTTTTCAGACCAGAGCCTTCCAACCCTTTGTATATAAGGGGCCAACTTAAACCAGACTCTCTGGTAGTTACCACTACCCGCAAGAGAGCGGGTACCCCCTTGGCGTCCTCAGAAGCTCCTCCGGACAAGGAGAGTTAAAAATGTTATACTATGGGAAGGAAAATGGCATCTTCGGCGGCGTACCAAACAAGTATTGCGAATAACTCCCCCTTACTAGCAAGCTACGACTGCACTAAGTGGGATGAAGTTACAGCCCTTGCAGAGTCAGCACCAGAATCACTTAAGTCCAAGCTCTCCCTTGTGGCTGCCGAACAACTTCGATGCAGCAGATAACGCTGGGCGCGTTATTGCTGAGGCCGCCATCCTGAAACGTCATGCCTGGCTTAGACAGTCTGGATTCAAACTAGAGACACAGGCTACCCTACTCAACATGTCTTTTGAGCCTAATGTTTTGTTTGGAAAGGCAATCAGGGACACTCTAAAGTCCGCCAAGGAAGAATACGAAACACTTAAATCCCTTGGCCAACTAACAAACAAACAAGCCAGAGGGGTGGCAATAGTTTTCTGTGTTTTCGTGTCCATAAAACGCACAAAGAGGCACCGGATACAGTCGGAGCCAAAATTCCTCGTGGAACAATAGCTAACAGGCATCCCAGGGTTACCACAGGGGTTGCGGAAAAGGAAGAGGCTCCCCCAAAAGAGATGGAGGAACACCCTCCAAACAATGACGCCCCACTACAGGTCCCCTCCCATGCCTCCCCAGTCGGGGGACGAATATCACATTTTCACCCACGCATGGGAGGGGATAACATCAGACAAGTGGGTGTTGCCGACGGTGACAGGAGGTTACTGCATAGAACTCCAAGGAATACCATCAAACCTCCCCCCGCGCCAGAAGAAACAATCATTGGAGGAACTCATCCTGGTAGAGGAGGTCAAGGCTCTACTCCTCAAAGACGCCATCAAAGTCGTGCCATACAATGAGGTAAACCAGGGCATTTATTCAATGTACTTCCTTGTTCCAAAGAAAGATCTAACCATGCGCCGGTACTAGACCTGCGCCCTGCAAACAAGTTTGTCAAACCACAACATTTTCGCATGACAACGCTACAAGAAGTGATCCCTCTGTTAAAACGGGGGGATTACATGGCAACATTGGACATGAAAGTAGCTTATTTTCATATTTCAATGTTCCCAGCGCACAGAAGATTCTTGCGATTCAAAGTAGCAGACCAGCACTACCAGTTCAAGGTGCTGCCCTTTGGGATAGCCTCGGCTCCAAGGGTGTTCACCTAGGTACTAGCGGTGGTGGCAGCGCACCTACACAGGGAGTCAATCCCACTGTACCCTTACCTGGACGACTGGCTGATCACGGAAGAAACCTACCAACTTTGCAAGCTAAACACGCAAAGAACAATAGACCTTCTCTTCCAATTGGGCTTCTCAATAAACGAGAAAAAGTCAAGTCTGGTAACAAACAGATCGAAACAGTTCCTAGGAGATGTATTAGATACAAAGACAGGCTTAGTCTTCCCATCCATGGGAAGAGTACAAAACATGCTTCAACAAATACCCCAGTATCAAGCCAGTCTCCTGATAAGCATACGCAAAGCAATGCGTCTGCTAGGTATGATGGCATTGTGCATTTACCTGGTCCCCCACGCGCTCCTGCGCATGCGACCAATGCAGGAATAGTTGGCGAAACAATGGTCCCATTCCTGTGGTCAGTGGTATCATCTAGTGATTGTTTCGCCTACACTGGTTCAGAACTTAGGATGGTGGTCAAGGGAAAATTTACTCGAGGGGAAACCCTTCCACGAACCGGAAGCGCAAGCGGTCATCACAACAGACTCGTCATTGTCCAGGTGGGGAGCTCACAACCTTCACCACACAGCACACTGCATGTGGTCACAAGTGACTGCACAGAAACACATTAACCTACTGAAGTTATTGGCAGTTTTCAAGGCACTACAGCCTTCGAAAACCACCTGACAAACCAGTCGGTACAAGTCCTGACAGACAGCACCACCGCAATGTTCTATGTCAACAAGCAGGGAGGTACACACTCTCCAAATCTCTCAAAACTGGCTCCGAAAATATGGAAGTGGGCACTCTGAAGAGGGATGTCCCTGTCCTCCCAACATGTTCCAGGGGTACTCAACACTCTAGCGGACTCTCTCGGCAGAGATCCTCTGTCAGAACAACACGAGTGGCAACTACACAAGGACGTGGTAGACCACATCTTCTCTCTATGGGGCTACCCCTCTCTAGACTTGTTCGCCACAAAAGAAAACAAGCAATGCCCGGACTTTGCGTCCAGGTTCCCCCAACCAGGCTCCAAGGGGAACGCCCTATGGATGAGCTGGTCAGGGAGATTTGCTTACGCATTCCCCCCCTTACCCCTCGACACCATTAATCAGCAGAATAGTGAACAAGATACACAGAGATCAGATGACACTTATCCTAGTTGCTCCTATGTGGGGGAGACAACCGTGGTATTCCTGCCCTCTCTGCTCAGGAGCTGGAGCTCTCCCGAGCAGGTTTGGCCCCTGCAAGAGCACCGGGCATCCTGCACAAAGCCCATTGCGCCCTCCCAGGAATTCAGGTAAGCGCTGAATTCGTAGCTTTTTCTTCTTAAAAAAAAAAAAAAAAGAAAAATCCCTCCGTAAATGCGTCAACCGCTCTACCCACCGCCCCATTATTTCTGAAGAAGAAGCAGACTGCCATGCAACCTCTATTCAGGTGATTCACTGAGGCAAGTCTACTAACGCCATTAAGATACATGCAGGATCTTAAACTTTCCAAGATGGCCGCTCGTTCCCTGATGCCTTCCACAAGAGCCTAACTAGGCTAAATCTTCAGCATCTGACCCCCTGATTGGCCGCCGTTACATCTAGGGCACCCATTGGTCACCGGCAGGCGAAGCTGGCCCACCAGCACAAAGGACCACAGAACAAGGACGACACCTGTTTACTGCCGTGACTGCCTTCTGCCAGATCCCCTGGCCGTTTCCGTTCGCCCCACCACAAGGTAACAACTGCAGCCTTTCTCTGCATTGTTGCCACTTATGACATGGGTCAATATTCACCATTACCATATCTCCACTCGCCCTTTCCAATGCTACGATGCCACAATGTTTCACATCATTCACCTGCGATATACCGCGTGTGCAAATACGTTGACTTTCAAATTCCATCTGCTATAAATGTCCCTATGTTGCCTCTAACCGCACCTGTTTAAATCACACTCTGACTGCCTGCAATTCTGCTCTGCATAGACTGCATTGATTTAATGCACTGATTTATTGCTTTGTCATCTTGTGCGAGTACGCTGATCTCAACCCTACTTGATAAAACGGCACTTAGAGTGCCTGAAATCTGGTCAACTCGCAACTGTTTATCCATGCATATTAGCCAAAACGCCATATTCCAACGTTAGCTGTTCTCTTTGCACTCTAGCCAGATTACCTCCCATTGAATTTAGCGGTTATCCATGTATTTCAGCCAAATTGCTGCATTTCGAACCTAGCTGCTCACCTTTTGCAATATTGCCTTACTGCCTCATATGGAACGTAGCAGCTTGTCCATGTATTTTAGCCAAATTGATGCATTCTGAACCTAGCTGCTCACCTTTTGCATTTTAGCCTTACTGCCTCATATTGAATTTAGCAGTTTGACCATGCATTTTAGCCAAATTGCTGATTTCTGAACCTAGCTGTTCAACCTTTGCGTCTGGGCTAACTGCCACACTTCAAAGTTAGTTGTTTACCCAGGTACTGCGCTCAATCCGCTCGGCCTAATTTAAGCACTACTCAAAGTATGCTGACCTCACCATTGAGCATGTGTCCATTCACCACTAATTTGGTTGTCTGCTTCCTGATCAGCCTCAGTCTTGCATTACCAACCAAGATGGCTCCATATTTACCCAACTTGCCAGCCTCATCCAGGTCTATCACCCAAGTACCATACCCAGACCAAAACGACCCTCAGTCACTGCTTCTGTCCAATCACCCAAGCACTACTATAGAAAGGAACAAACCTATGACTCGGAGCCAGATCAGCAAAAATCCATGAGCCTCTTGCCCGCTCATTGCCCTTCACACAAAATTCTAGACCGTCACCTCTCCGACCCAATCCCTCCACACAAACTAGTAACCCATCACAAAACTTCCACCCTACACCCATCCATAACTCCTACATCCAGGGCACTCCTGAACCTACACAGGACAAGCGCCATTCCACCACTTGAAAAAATTCAGTCACTACTTCAATCTTATCAATCAATCTTAATCAATGCAAGATCGCTAGTAACTCATGCTATAGAAATTGCAGACTTAATCCTTACTGAAGACCTCGACTTCCTGGCCATCACTGAGACCTGGTTACACCCAGCAGCGGGTCCTATGCTTATGCTGGCAGTCCCAGATAATTACTCTATCCTAAGACAAGACCGCCCCAATTCCAGAGGAGGTGGTGTCGCCATCATCCATAAGTGCAGTCTCGCCATGAGACTAGCTACCTCTACTGATGCCCCCTCTTGTTAAACACTAGCAGTTAAACTACCACTCACTAACACCCAAACTCTTAACGTCTACCTTATTTACCGCCCACCAGGCCCCATTGGCACCTTTGAGGAAGACCTTAACTCTATACTATCTAACAACCTCAAAAGTTCCACCCAAGCTCTCACATTTGGGGACTTCAACCTGGGCTACAACGACCCAAATGACCATCTTGCCAGCGCCACAGCTAACTCGCTCACTGAACTAGGCTTCATGCAAAGATGCTCGACACCTTGGCACGTAAAAGGCAGAACACTTGACTGGGTGGCTGACTACAACTGCCTAGTGAATATCATAAATACTTCACCCTTAGCCTGGACAGACCACCACTTGGTATCATTCATGCTCTCCACTGACAGACCTCCACCCACACCCATCACTAAGGCCCCACCCACTCTCACCAGAAACAAGAAGAACATGACAGTAGAAAGACTTATCCCTAACCTACTTCCCTCACTTAACACACTTCCTGACAACCTGGATCCCCAGTCCCTGGTCGAAGAATATAATAAGATTACGGCCACCTCGCTGGACCGCATCGCCCCCCTTAAACTTAGATCTAGCAAACCAAAAACGCACCTCAACAAATGGTACACACCTTTCCTCAAAAATCTAAGGCAGCAAAAAAGAAACTGCGAGGCCATTTGGAAAATATCCCCTTCAATCGCCAACAAAACCAAAATCTCCAAACTAGCCGCACTCTACAAAAAAGAAATCTACCTGGCCAAATGAGCTTCCTTTGACTCTCGTACATCCCAAGCTAAATCCAACATGAAAGAACTTTTTTCCATCCTTAAAGAAATAGAAACCCCCATAGCACCCCTTGACACGTGCATCAAAGATAAAAACTGGTGCTCAGAAATACAAAGTGCCCTAGTGAATAAGATTGTGACTCTTCAAAGTAAAATCACCAGCAAAAGAACTATCCTAAATGACACCCTCAACTCAAAAATTCCGGATAAACCCATGCCCACAGACTCCACCCGCTTCCAATTCTCTAAAGTCAACATACTGGAAGTTGAAAAAATTAGCTTGTCCTTGAAACAGTCTAACTGCCAGGGCGATCTGTGCCCCGCACAGTTCATTAAAGATGCTGCCCGTGATCTCTTCCCCTTTCATCACAAATTTGATAAACGTCTCCTTCGCTACTGGTTCCATCCCTACTAACCTAAAACAATCCTGGGTACTCCCACTACTGAAAAAACCTACTCGACCCAGCCATACCCACAAACTACCGTCCTATAACAACTGTTCCTTTTTACTAAAAATTCTGGACAGGGTTGCCTATGTACAAATACAGAAGCACTTGGAAGAGCACAACCTCCTAGGATCTAGACAATCTGGATTCCGTCCCCAACATGGGACCGAAACTGCTCTCATTGACCTGAAAGCACAGATTGATCTGCTCAGAGACAATGGACAAGTGGCTCTACTCCTCCACCTCGACCTATCTGCAGCTTTTGATTTGGTTGATCACTCTGTTAGGCAGAAACCTGAGCAGTTCCCTTAGGGACCACTGCAAAACGATTTAAGACTACAGGTGTTAGCAGTAAACCCACTTGGTAGCAGTCTGTACCACCCAGATTTACCTGGTAGCTGTGGCTGAGCAGTCAGACTTCCCTCAAGAAGAGTTAGGCAGTATGCAAAGTATACTCAATAGGCACTCAGATACAATAATACAAGCAAACACTGACCAGAGCTTTGGTATCAAAGTATATAATTATTTACTTATAAACACACAGTTGAAACACTCCAGCACTCTTATTGTAAAATATTCTAAACACAGTTACTATTATGATATATACACTCCTTTTTCCCTTATTAGAAAATCACAGTAAAACACCACTTATTTTCATACAGAGGTGAGCGCTTAACTAGATTGCACTCTACTAAGGTTATGAAAAAGGGAGGGAAAAAGACAGAATATTCAGGGTTACACCACTCTATGATTCAGGAACACTATTAGCAAGGCAGAGAGCAAAAAGTCACTGGTGAGCCAAAGTCCAAAGGCTGGGCCCACTCTTAGAGAGAGCAGAGCACAAATGCGCCCAAGATCACAGTTAACTAGGCTTAGAAAGTCTTGCAGAGGGTTCAGAAAAGAGTTTAGAGTGTCCCAGGCTAACCCAGGTTCGAAAGCCGGGGGCTAAATCTACCCGGTACAGTCGGTTGCAAGGGAAGCCAGGCGGGACACGGTACCTTAAGTGGGAAGGATCCTCCAGCGGTGGCAGTTGTTCCTGGTAGTGGTTGAAAGTTGCGGCGTCGTCCAGGGGAAGAGAAGATCTCGACGTGGAGGAAAGATGTAGGTCGATGCACTACCAGGGCAGAAACCAGCCGCAGAGTTTTCCGGTAAAAGGTGGTACCTTTATCTCGCGGTCGTGGTAAAACGTAGTATCCCGGTTGCCGGGGTGCTTAGCACGGGCAAGGCGGCCACGAAATACATCGGGAAAGCGAAAAGACGGTGAAACTGGTTATCCCCACCAGTCAAAGGAAGAAGACTCTCCGGCGGGAGATCTCCTCTGTCGTTGGGAAAAGTGGTGAGACAGTCCAGCAGGGCTCCACCTGTCGTGGCAGGTCGGCTCAGCTTCTCCCTCGTCGGATTCTTAGGTCCTGTGGCGACTTCTGAAGTTCCAGTCCCCAAAGCCCTGCTTTTATACAGCAAACCCCCATTCACTCAGCCTAGCTGTCACTCAAACATGCTAAGTGGTGAGCCGGCCGGCTCACCACTTGGGCCAATCAGGACGGAGTGCGACTTGAGTTGCCTAGGCAACTCAGTCCAGGGTGCCTAAATTCCCCTCCACCCCTCCTAAGTACCCCAGACATAGTGGCACCACTTTGGAGGGCTTCTGTGGAGAAGCCCGCCAAAAAGTGGAACAAAGGGCTCGACTTGGGTTGGAGTCACAGAAGAGAACACAAACGCCATTTTAGAATCAAGTTTTAGCAAAAAATACCAACCGGAGAATTAATATTAATTAAATAAACCGGCGGTATGTTCGAGGTTACCTTAAATAATGAAATAAAGATATTAGCCTAAAACAATGGGAAATCCCATAGGAAAATATTTGCGGTTGAATATAAAAAGTAGTATCCACTGCCACCAGCCAAAACTCGATCAGGGGGGACGGAGACATGCCCCCTCGACTAACAGACCCTGGGGCAATCGAATTGCCCCAGCCAGTAGGTCCACAATATGATGGTTTGTACTGGTTCTGTTCAGAATTTAAGTCTAGTAAAGTCAATGGTGACTTTACATGCCCTTGGAGACAGTAGTCAGTCCCAGGGTATGGAGTCTATACTGGGGGGTCACTATGACACCCCTGTGTTACTGCACGGAGGGTGCTGTGTAACACACATCACAAAACACATGAAGCCCTATGGAGTAAAAGACCCCATAGCCCATTAAACACATCTAGATTCAAAGAAACACACTCAAATCATGTCCAAGAGTGAGGGTAAAAGAGTCTCACTCTTGGCAGGAGAAAAAAATAAACCCCTAAAATCCAGCAAAGCTGCTGGGGGACTCACTAGGTTAGGAAATTCAGCCTAAACAGAGAATTCTCCCTAACACTCTATCCTATGCTCACACCTCCACACCTCAGCTCACTTTCCCACTGAAGCCATCACCTGGATTACATCCTTCCTTAACGGTAGGACCATGAGGCTCTTTTCTCCCACAGCGGCAGATGACCCTATACCCATCACCTGCAGTGTTCCTCAGGGCTCCTGTGTCTCCCCTACACTATACAACATATTTACCAAGCCCCTTCTCGATGATCTGGATCATCTTGGTATCACCTACACTAACTATGCAGATGATACCCAGATCCTCCTTCCGCTTTCAGGAGATTATGAAAAGGATTTGGCTTTGCTAAATAGGGTGTACATCCTCATCCAGGCATGGATGACCACTCATGGACTATGCCTGAAGGATGATAAAACTGAGCTCATCATCTTAGGTACTACATTCAGTATAAGGAAACTTGGCCCTGCCTATAATTCCTTCATGATTGACGGGAACAACATCAAAGTCGGACAGGAGGTCAAAACATTGGGATTCTACCTAGACTCTACTTTTTCCCTCAAAAGACAATTGAGTTCTCTTGCATCCGCCACAGCTTATACGTGTAAATTAATCCGCGCAGCCAGACCTTTCCTGTCAAACTCCAGCTGCCTGACACTTATACAGTCTCGCCTCGACTATTGTAATGCCACGTACTTGGGGTCCACCAAGGCCACTACCAGTAAATTGCAAACCTTCCAGAACAACGCTCTCAGAGCATCACTGGCCATCGCCAGAAGAGAGCACATTACAGGATTCAGCCAACAGAACTGGCTCTCCACTAGAGATACAATTCTCTTAAAAACGGCATCTCTCACCTACAAGTCCCTTAATAATGCTGCCCCAATCTACCTGATCAATAGATTCCACAGACAATCCTCCGTAAAACCTGTCAGAACTATTTACAAAGATTGTTTATCTGTTCCCCACTACAAACGGGCCACCATAGGGGGTAGCAGTTTCCCGGTAAGAGCTGCCAAGCTCTGGAACTCGCTGCCTCCAAACCTTAGAGCAGACCTACCCTATCAGAACTTCCGATCCAAGGTTGTCTCCTGGCTGAAATTAGGGTCCCACTAGGATAATGAAATGCCCAGCGCTACCCGCACACATTGTAACCACGTGTGCCTTCCTGCTCACTTGTATATTACAGTCCTATAATATGACTGCTGATTTGTATATAACCCGATGTACCTATTTTTTGTATCATGTATATTCTGTGTTTTGTAACCAAGCTTTGAAATTTCTTAAATGCTGCGCCCTGATACCCCCGGGTTCACTCGCGCATTATAAATAATAAAACAAACAAACATCTGCGCGCAAGCTGGCGATGTGCGATACCATCAAGCTCCCGTACCACGTCAACCTGTTGAATCAACACGGGGGGACAATGATTCACCCACACCCTCACTCTTTGAACTTGGCAGCATGGCTCCTGAAGTCAGAGTTCGGACCCCTCAATCTTCCACAGCGGTGTATGGACCTCAAGTGGAAGAGATTTGTCGTTTGGTGCCAATTTAAACCGATCAACCCAATACAATATACTCCATCACACATTCTAACATACATGCTCCACTTGTTAGATTCAGGGTTGGTCTTTATTTCTTTAAGAGTCCACCTAGCAGCTTTATCAGCCTACACCATCTCTCAAGGTAAAGTTTCATGGTGGAAAGTGCCAGTGATTAAATCATTCATGGAGGGAGTGAAAAGACCACACCCTCCAATCTCTAATCCTCCGCCAGGCTGGGATCTCAATGTAGTGCTAGCAAAACTCATGGGCCCTCCCTGCTATTTTTAAACACATTACATTACCTATAAGACTGCCTTCCTAGTGGGTATTACTTCCATAAGAAGAGTCGGCGAACTCCAAGCTTTGTCAGTGCACGACCCTTTCGTTATCATCCATAAAGACAAATTGGTTTTACTGACCCACCCTAGGTTCTCCCCTAAATTCATTACCAAGTTCCTTGTAAACCGATCAATCAAGCTTCCAGCCTTCTTTCAGCTCAGCTGAGGTCAAACTCCACACACTAGAGGTGAGGAGGGTGGTTTTCTACTACGTAGATAAAACCAAACCGCTTCGGAAGACTGATCAACTGTTCGTCTCCATGGCTACAGGCAGACAAGGAGAGCGTGTTTCCAAGAGAGCCATCTCCAAATGGATAGTCGGATGTATACAATTATGCTATTCATTATCAAACAAGACACTGCCTTCTACACTAAGAGCCCACTCCACACGGGGCACTGGGGCTACTTTAGCTTTTATTGCAAACGTTCCCTTAGACAGCACTTGCAAAGCAGCTACATGGAGCTCAGTTCACACCTTCACTCAGCACTACTGCATTGACACACATTCCAAGACAGATACACAGGTGGGGCAAGCGGTTCTAAAACATCTATTTGCCGCGTCTCCTCCTCACAACCCACCACCTTCTCGTAATACTGCTCGCTAATCGATGCATAGCATGTGATCTAAGCAGATTACACAAGCATCAGAAGGAATACATTACTCACCGTAATTGTATTTCCGCTGCTTGTATCTGCTTAGATTCACATGCGCCCACCCTTCTTCCCCTGACAGAAGGTGCATAGATGTTATATGAGCTTCTACATATATATATATCTGCTTGGATACAATTGTACTCTCATGACACTCATGCTACCTCATGTCAGAAGAAAAACAATCTGAGGGACCTCGATGCGTGAGGGATCATGGGTACAGCAGACGTCACACTAGGGATAGTATTACTGGCACGCCCTGTCGACGTCTCTTTGAATTTTGAAAACAAACTCTGTAATACTCTTCAGCTTCCACTACATGTCGGCTTATGAATAGCATGTGAATCTAAGCAGATAAAAGCACCAGAAATATGATTAGGGTGAGTAATGTATTCCTTAGGGAGTCTGTGGCCTAGTCTGAGATTTCTGGTTACAGTTGGGCAGGGTAGTTAGGTGTAGTTTTCTAGTTGAGAGGCTTCTTTTGTCGATATCTTAAATTGTGTCTCGCGACCTTGATCAGATACTCGATTCCGTTGGACCAAAGGGCAAATACCCAGAGGACTTTGCATCCTAATCTTTCCGATATTTAATAAAGACAAAGATAAGGATTTAGCAGATAATTGGGAATCCAACCTTAACCAATGTTCGAAACATATGCTTAAAATGCTGATCGAACACGCCGAATGAGAACACAAAAGGACAACAGAACAAATTGAAACAATCAAAAAGGAAATCTTAGAAGCAAAAGAGCTTGATGCACCAAAATAGAAGAACTTTCTTAAAATGTACCAAATTCTTAACTAGTACCAAGACGATATCAAATTGTGGAAACTAAGAAAATTCTATCGTGATGACAGAGACTACCAAGACGACAAAGTCTACACATTCCAAGAAAAGTATAACAAATTCACCAAACCAATATCAAGAGAAACTACTCCCAATACATCCTCAGCCTGCTCAGAAGCAGAAGATGAACTAGAAGGAAATACGGATACCATACAGGAGACCAGTAAGAAAACAGGACATGGATTTCTAAATCAAATTAGACGCTTCAAAAGAGGCAACAGAAATCTACCAACCAAACAAGTCCGTTTTCAGGTGAACAAGGCACCGGACACATCACAAACTTTGGTCGGAGCAGGGGGAGGAGAGGATCTGGAGGACATAGAAAACCCAGACAACTTAGACGCATATCGTCGTCTCACAAGAGCAGCAGCACGAGAGGCAGCAAAGAAACCAAAGTAAACAATCTGGTGATGAACCTATCAGATTATAACAGCAGAAGAAACAAGTCTCCTTAATAGAGGCTTGTGCTTTGCCCCAACTTCGTTCTTTAGTTTGGAAATTAAAATTAAAATGATTCTTCCCAACACAAGTTGACAAACGAACAATAACGTCTGTTACTACAGATATTAGTGACCTTACTATTGAAGAGCTGTCATAATCTGTGTCCCTAACCCTCTTAGGCAAAACACTGGAGCCAGGCTCCGATCCTCCATAGGGGCCTTAAAGGCCTCCCCATCTACCCTGAGACCAACTTGGAGTCGGTCCTGGCACCTGTGGCGCCAGGCTCATACATGTTCAATGCCTGCAGCGTTACACTCACCGCGTTCGGATCGGTCTCCTGAGATCTTCACCTGCACTCCTAATACCGCGTACCTGAATGAACAAGAACAACATTAGCACAACGCTTACCTTGAGCAGTATCCTGCTACCATACGTCGATCATCTGCTCCAGTGGACAGCATCTCGGCGGCGCCATCTCCATTGCGGAACGCCGCATCCTGGGAAGAAAAGAACAAAGAGAAAAGACATTAGTAAGCGTTCTCATATTCCGAATCCCCAAAAACAGCAAGAATAATCACACGCTTACCTGGACTCGAGCCGCTCATGGTCACTTCAGGTCTGGACCACATCATCAACCTGCAATGGAGAAAACACAACACAGGTTAGCACATAAAAGACAAGAAAGCGCTGTGCATTACGCTTTACTCACCACTACTTATCTTTTCAGCCGGCAGCCATACTGGGACATTGCAGCGGCCTGCAAGGGAAAAGAGAGACATAGGTCACCACAAGGAAAAGGCGAACAGCGCCATACATTCACACACCCCTTCGTGCTCAGTCCCTAAGCAGCACGACACCATCAACGACCTCTTCCAACACGTAAAGGGAGAAGAGGAGACATTATTAACGGCAAGAGAAGAGAAAAGGACAGTTCTCCAAAATTAACAAACCTACCTTGTCGGACTGGAGTTACAGCAAGTCCAGACTCATTGGGCCTGCACCAGTGAAGTAACTAGTTCACGCCGCGCCCACATCAACCCCTGCAATGACAAGCAGGACGGAGAGCACACGATACATGAAAACAAGGTAAGGAGAGGATTTAGGGGAAGGTTTGGTCCTCAAGGAAGGTGGGGGGGTCAAGCAACAAGAGACAGTTAAGTTAAAATCTGAAATTCCTGTATTTCAGGTCTAATCCTCGGTAGAACAGATTCCAATGGAAGGGTTCGAGAATGTGAGTGGTCCAATCAGACTGAGTGGCATCCCCGTGGATATCAGGTGAGCATTACAGAACTGGGAAAGATTCACCTGTTAAGATCAATACGAGAACCTGATGACTATCCAATACATCAAACCATGCATGAACTACACATACATCAAGCGAGCGTAAACCTAAAAAAGAACTAAAACCTAAATCAAGATTCCTACCCCAATTGGCACCGGACAATATGATAGATGCTTTTTAGAAAGCAGTGACTCATGACTTGTATGAACTGACACCAAAGAGATTCCATAAGACAACAAACAAATATCTCGATAACCTAAGCTGCCAGGAAAGAACTGCATTACATAACTTACAAACAAAAAATGAGCTTGTCATTAAAGAAGCAAACAAGGGGGGGCAATATCCTAATGAATCGTGCAGATTAGATCAAAATGGCCAACAATCACCTTGAAACCCCAAACTGCTTCGAGAAACTTCCAACCAAAAGGATTACACAAGAGATACAAAACGTAATCAATGAATAGCATCGACAAGGATTAATAACAGATGACGAAAAACTACATCTCGGTGTATCAAAACCCACAATACCTACTATATACTTCCTTCCGAAAGTACATAAAACATTTGAGACAATTCCAGAAGAAAGGCCCAGTGTAAGCGGCATTGGATGGGCAACAGAACCACTGGCGGAATATATTGACAATATCCTTAGACCTAAAGTATGTCAAGTCAAAGCATACCTCAAAGATACAACGGCAGCCATACAAATTTTGGAACAAATAGACTAGCAAGACAACTACTTATTGGCAACATGGGACGTCAAGGCTCTTTACACGTCCATAGGGCACCACTTGGCACTTGAAACAATGGATTACATCTTCAAAGACAAAGCCTCCCATTTTAACTATGTTTGCATGCTAAAAGAGATGTTGACCACCACATTGGAGAACAACATCTTCACATTTGACGACAATTTCTTCAAACAAAAGCAAGGGGCGTCAAATATGCTCCAGCCCTGGCAAATCTGGTGATGGGAATGTTTGAAGACCTATTCATATATCAACTAAATGTATTCCAAAATAAATTAGTTAAATGGACCCGCTATATAGATGATGTCTTGTTCATTTGGAGTGGAACCAACCAAGAATTGACAACCTTTTTACATCATGTCAACGACAATAGGTGTGGTTTTGAATTCACTGGAGTAAATAGCCAATCTGAAATCAACTTTTTAGTTCTTTTTATCTTTGTGTCAGGAGACAAAGTCCAAACCAAAACATACAGAAATGCTACTGAAGTCCACTGTACCCTGTTTGCTACAAGTTGCCATCATAAACCAGTCATCAGGAACATCCCCAAGGGAGAATTCATTCGAGTGTAACGAAACTGCACAGAAAAATCTGCCTTTGAATCAGAATGTGAACTACTATCAACCTGTTTCACTGCCAGAGGATATGCCCAAAAAGCCATTGCGATAGTGAAGGGGCCCCTGAGGGACCCTCACGTATGTAAATAAGGCACAATCACCACACACAAACTGATACGCCAGACACAAGGTTGTATTCCCAAAAACGAGGGTTTATTGCAAGCAAATAGTCTCAGTTGGCCAACTGGGTCCCACGTCCCGCGACGTGTGTTACCAGACATCGGGGGATGCAAGAGAGTGAAGTACAACAGTTAAATATATGCAAAGCGAGCATCTTGCAATCACTGGTGACACATTCAATACCGCCCCTAATACATTTCCTTTGAATTGGGTACGATGATTGACAGTGGTGACGAGTATGACACCTTCAAACATTCATTTTGCAACAGTTTGCAATTTTGTGAGCCTACAGACATAAGTCTTTTGTTTTAAAGAACACAATGCTTCTGTTTCTGCAAGCAAGCTGCGCGTAGGGAAGAGACTCCAGGCCTTGCTATCTCCTGGTTTCTATTTGTGTGCTGGGGGTCAACTTGCTCTACAGGGCTCAGGAAAGGGGGGCCGCAAAGAAGAACATAATTAAAGTCATTTAATGTTCACTTCTAGCATTTCTACTGTGTTTCCGAGACTAGCTGGCACCTGTTTTACTGATCAGAACGCCTCGCTGCTTACTTCCAAGGATATGTGAGGGAGGAGACCGGGCATTTCTGTCTGGGTTACTGCGTGATGTTTCAACATGTCTCTCTCGGCCTTGCGTTATGCACCAGTGGAGCAGAATAATATTTCAGCAAAGCAGTTTTGACAGAAAGCAAAAAGCAACGTTAGAGAAAACAAAATGGTGAAATGGTGATTTCAGTCACCTTAAAATGGCCGCACTTCAGTCAAGCTTATGGCTATATATTTCTAGCACTTAACACATAAGGCGGTTGGTCTTCGGCCAACAAAGTACATTGCCTTACGATTGAGGGGTGTCTACTTTTTCTGGACTGACAATAGCACGGACTAAAGCATATAAGTCAACTTTAACTCAAATGACGAAAGAATCAAAACAAGATGACGGTGTTCAATTCATTGCCTCATACTGCGCAAACAACAAAATGATCAGAAAAGTACTCAACAAGAATTGGTATCTCCTCAAGTTAGATCCTCACGTGGGGAAGTGCATCTAGGACAAACCCACCTTGGTATTCAGGAGAGCTAAAACCCTGAAAAGCACGCTAAGCCCATCACTACTACCAGACAAACGGGAACCAATAACTAAAAACCAGGCTTCTGAAAATGTGGCGGCTGTTCAATGTGCAAGCACGCAACAGCTGAAACGGACACGCTCAAGGATAACAATGGAATCAAAACAACAATAAAACAGATCAACTGTCGCTCGAAATATGTGGTGTATGCAATCATATGTACTTGTAATCTACTATATGTTGGAAGTATGATAAGAGAATTAAGAGTGCGTATAAGAGAACACTTATCAGTCATCAACAGTCAGGACAAGAATTTACCTTTATCACAGCACTGGCAAAAACATCACCAAATGGAAAATAAAAGACATAAAATGTATTGGTCTACAAAAAATGAAGATGGGCAAGCGTGGTGGCAATCAAGAACTACGACTAAGACAAGCAGAGGCCAGATTAATTTATCATTTCAGAACGTTGGATCTTGGACTGAATTTTGATAACGAAGTGATCCATTTTCTGTAATGCGATACAATATCTAAACCCCTTGTTAATGTACTAGCCTTACAAAATATGGTGCTTACTGCGTTTCCTATTTTGACATGTCGTAGGCGTAACGTCTATTTTTTAATTAATGAGTATTCTGTTACACACTTATATTTAAGACGCTCTAACAAGATTTCACACATGATCAGGACCAAATAAAGTATAATGTACAAACTACATTAACCAAAATATACCTGAGACCAGGACGCAAAACATGGCGTAATGTATAAACTACATCAACCAGAATGCACCTGAGACACTGAGTTATATATCATAACACCCTCTTGGTCTGGGCACTCAGCCCTGTGTTATTCTTGATGAGGGCCCCCCTTTTTTTTGGACAGGGACCAGGACACAGACGTCTGAGCGACGTGAATGTTTTTTTTACTCTTGCAATGTTCATGCGGCTGACAGTCTATCTCCCCGTTTTGTTTATTTTCATTTCTGTCGGTTTATTTTTTCGAACTCTTAATAATGCGGAGAATTAATTACACACAACTCTCTCTTCTTTTTCAAAAATTGGATAGTGGTAAATCAAGGAGGCATCATATGCCTCGTATATCAATTCTGTAATCTAACATTAGTCGGGACCCATTACAGTCATAGCATTAGCAGACCGGATGAGTGAGCCCAAAATATATCCGCCAGAATGGAAACTAAGGCTGGACTAATGTCTTAACCCAGCTTTTTAGTATCAGGAGGACTCCAGGGGCAGATGTGATTGAACACGACGCGTGAGGCAGCAGACACGATAATTTGCAGGTAAGCCCTAATACAAGCCCACCTAGGAACTAGGTCCCATATTTTGCTGTCCCCTCTTACCTCAGTGGATGCTAAGATACGTGCATCTATGGCTTTCTGATACCGGATGCACAAATGCTTTTGTGTGGTTAAAACCAGCACGTAGCAGCGGATGCAGGAACATGTGCATTCATGGTTTTCTAAACTTAGAGACATGAATGCGGACGTGTTTGTAAACCCCACATGTAATTTTTGACATGTTTTTCCAAGCACTTTTATGATGGGACAGATGGTTTTTCTTTTAAATTAGCATGTATTTAGAAACCCCTTGTATTTTGTCTAAATCTATGCAAGAAGCATGGTATATTTGGAACTGCGCAACCATTTACAATTAGGGTACACGCGATCTAAAACGTTATAATGAAACCAAACCATTGGCTTTCCGTTATACCGTAATTAACCTATGACGCCAACGTATTAGTATGCCTAAATATGGAGTAAAATCAAATTCTCTTGGAGCATATTAGCACGTGACTGTTAGGTACCAGACTTTTCAGTTATCACTAAAACATGGTATACTTTTCAAACATCAAGACACACGTTCCGATGTGGTTTATTAATTTTTTATTATTTTTTGGTTGTTTTTATAGAGGTGGGATTGAACCCATTAATTATGAATTACATGATGTAGCTATCAACGTAACCGGGACAACATCAACCACAAGGGTAAGAAACCCATTTATACTGCGCTGCATTGAAATCCCAGGTTTTGAACTATTAGTCAACCAAAAAAGCCGTAACATTTCTTAAATGGGAATCCTCGGTACCACCACCTCCCTTCATCAACGTGATATATTAATATAATCTCACACTATTTGAAATGTACTCGGCACACACGTTTTTGTTGACGTTTATTGTTTTTTCTTTTCCATGGGACCACGAATGACTGACACACATGCAGCTGCATGCAGATTCTTAATGTGTTCTGTGATCAGTGTGAACGCTGAATTCAACTAAGTTGTACTGTTTAGGTTGTGTTTTCCTTATGTTGGCATATATCAAATAGCCCGGATTTGAAAAAGGCAAAGCTCGGTTGCCGGAACACTTGTCATCCACTAAGGGCTAACAAGGCACATTTCAAGAACTGTCAAGCACAAATATTAAAAAAACTATCACACAACAACTGAATCGGATCTCTCTATTGAAACAAACTGGCGCATAAGAAGGTGTAAGCACACCCCAATTTAATCTAGTTTAGGTGTAGGCTTGGATGCATTTATATTTATACACTGGTCAAGAGGTGTTAGTAGTTGTCTATATGCAGTCAAGGTCTTTGGTTTAGTGCTATGTTGGTTGAAGTGAGGTAGGAATGTTGTCGGTTTGATGCTGTCTGAGCATGGCAGTATTAAGGCCATGGATAGGTTAAGGCTATGTTTTGTTAGTGTTCAGGATTCCATTGTAGGTGTTGGTCTGGTCCCAGTGTAGTAGTGCCGAAGGCATGGACTGCCATAGTGTAGGCAGTAAGCAAATCTTGGGAAGTTATAATGCTGATGGTCTCTAGCCAGAGTTGGATCATGTCTGAGTTTGGTTTCAACGGGTGGCTAATGGTGTATGCAGCTGAACAGCAAGGTAAGTTGATTGAGTACAGTAGCATTCATTACATTAAAGCAGTAACAACAATTTTGCTGTATGTATAAGCAATGTTGATAAATCTTAAGGTGCCACTGGAAGTATGGTGCTATCGGGCCGTCATGCTACAACATTTCAAAGTGTGTATAAAACAATTCGGATTTAAAATGTTAAGTCTTAGGTGCCACTAGAAGTATGGTATTACCAGGCAGTCGTGCTGCAGAGAGCTGTGACAGTTTAAGGGTACAGCGTTGATAATTCGCAATGTGCCAGTTGGGCAGTTCTGGCAGGCAATGCAGTAGGAACCAGGACTAAGGGTGTGGCTGAGGTAGGATAGGAATCAAAAGAAATGGATCAGTGGAATGGGATGACGTTGGTTAAATTAGATGCATATCAAATTTCATTCAAAAACTCATCACATGAAAAATCCATCTTAATGTCATAAAATTTCATAAAAACCATCGATCGATTCATACCTTCATACGTATCCACATACAAAAACACATTCAAAGATACATGAATAAAACACCCTAGTGTAGTTATAGCATCAATTACTATGATTCGGAATATTTTTGGTTATCTTCTATAGTGACCCAGTCCATAGTATCAGGTGTCGTTGTGTAACTGGTATCAAATTTCAACAGATATCTCTCACAGAGATAACGTCGACACGTGTTTCGGTCAGAGACCTTCTTCAGGACGTCGGGCTAAGAGCGAATACTCCGCCCTGTTCTCCACGTATATGTGGATACGTATGAAGGTATGAATTGATCGATGGTTTTTAAGAAATTTTATGACATTATATTACTATGGCTTAGTATACGGATATGGAACAAAGAAGCAACAATATTTAGCTGGTTTTTAGAAAGTTGGGTAGCAGGTCTCAGTACCTGTGTTGAAGCAGTACGCAGTATGCAGACTAGCATGATGCAGTGTGAAGTAAAATAGGCAGTATACATTATCACTATCTTTGAGGCGCGTTAGGTGGGCTTTTTGTGCAGTAAACGTTCAAAGAATGTTAATAGTGCTTACCAATAGCGTGGAGGAAACAATAAGTTCCGTAGGAGCGGAAGTAAATGTTCAGAGTTCAAGGGCAGGGGTCCTGGCAGATGCATAGCGTCTCGGTCAGGCTCAGTCAGGAGCCTTCTTTGGTTGCCTTTATTGGGGGCTGGTTAACGCCTGCCGGTGCCCCGCGATTAGCTATTGAAAGGTGTCTGCCCGATCAGATGGGAGAGTTGATTCTTCTTATAGTTCATGCAGCTCAGTGGAAAAGGCTGAATTTCAAACGGCGGCGGCCATCTTAAAGGGTACAAACCTCGCGGTTTAACATTATTGGCTGCCTCAGAAGGGTCACTGGAGTCCGGTCCAGAAGGACCATGTTGTCTGCGTACAGGAGCCATGGGATTGCATACACACCCAATTTTGGAGGAAACTCTATTCAACCTTTTTATAGCAGACATTGTGTTTTATTTGACGAAGGCGAGGGAGCAGAGGCTAGAATGCACCCCTGCTTAAACTTCTGGTCGTCGAGATCGATTTAGACCATTATCCTGGGTGCTTTTAATCTGACCTGCATTGCCGTCTCCGAATATAGGTCCTTTATTGCCAACAGGTGGATAGGACCACCCATTTTTCAAACATTGTCCACAATTTAATTCGATAGACCGAATCAAATGCTAGTTTGAAGTAGATAAAAGCCAAGAAAACTGGTTTACCTGTACGGTATACATTTTCCTTAACACTAGGGTAACCAAATTTACTGTGGTTCCCAATCCTGAAACAAATCCTGATTTAAAACTGTCAAATATTTCTGCTTCTTTCACCCAATCCAACAGTTGCTTCAAAACCAACCTGGCAAAGACCTTGCCCGAAACATCGAGAAGGGCCATTGGCCCGTGATTTCTTATTCGGTATTACAAACATTTTTTCCATGAATTTGGTCCTCCAATATAGTCTTTAACGTAGTTGCCAGTATTTTCGCCCATTGCAATGGGTATGCTTTTAACATCTGTTGGGTAAGATTTTCATTTCAATACATCTTTCTGACCTATTCCTAGGTGAGTGGGAATATTTTTCGGATTTTAGTTAAAACTTGAGGGAAGCACTCCCACAAGGGGTACTGGCCCAGGTTATAAGGTATGAATTAGGGCTGCATTCACTTGCAGCAATTGTAATGTGGAAAAACCTAAATTTCATGATGAAAATTGTAACTGCAGAAGAGGGATCTATTTTTTGGCAGTTGAAATATGTGAAGAAGTATAGGACGAGCAGACCAATGAATATGTGGGTTGAACAATGCATGCCAAGATTATATAAAATATTATTTGAGCATGGATTTACTGCTCATGGAACTGTGCAAATTGAAACAAAGTATGGGAAGGACTGGATACATTCAATTGAGGTGGTGCCAAGGATACGCCTATATTCAGGGCTACTGCTTGATGTACGATCTTATGGTGTCCTCCCCCGCTATCTGCAAAAATTCCCAGTTTATTACTGGCATGCACAATGTTAACTTATGCGTTTGAACCTCTTTCCTACGATAGAAATAGTGGGAGGAAGGGAGTGGATTGATTGCAGCTTGAGGACTAGTAGGTACTGTCATGCAGAGGGTATTGTTGAAACAATCTATCATTTGCTGCTCAAATGCCCGGTTTTGTCTTCTCTGCGTCAATCTTATTTTAATAATTTGGTTAAGGTTTCTAGATTATCAGACTTTTTTTAGCAATACATATTTACAGAAAAAGCGTTTGTGGAGACTGGCGACCCTGCTCTTTTTAAAAGAGCTATTCCCAGATGAGACTAAAATTAATATCAGCCAGGATGCACTAGGAAAACTCACTTTTATTTTTAGTATGATATGTTACTGTTTTTATACTGGTGTGTGCTATGAGTTAGTTATGATTAAATGATTTTTGGATTTTAACAGGCAACCAAAAAAGAAATAACTTGGATTTGACTGTGTTGTATGTACTGTAAATGTTTGTATAGTCTCTTTTTTCTATTCTCTTAATTGATGTGTGATAAATGATGTATAAGTGAAAAGTTCCTTGTGAGCTTATACACTAAATAAAACAAATTAAAAAAAGACTTGAAAAACACTTACTACTGTTTGCGAAAGCCTCAGAGGAGGATAAGTAGCTCACAATGTGGTCCGGCGCCGTATGTAAATGCAGTCTCAGGGATCTCTCACTTGCACGCCCAGTGAGGGTTGCACATTCCTGAGTGGGGGATGTGGAGAGGGAGGGCACGCTCTCCCATCTCGACTGTCTTGGAGTCAAAACTGCATGAGCGAGCAAAAGTGTTCTATCAGTGTGTAAAATGCACATTTCTACACCCACATAGGCGTTCATTGAACACCAGTCTGGGCTAGCTCTCCTCTGGCAGGTAAGCCAAAAGCATCCACCCAGAGCCTCTGTTTCAGGATTTTGAGTACAGCCAATTAAGTGCTAAGATGAACCAGTGTGCTTTTCAGCTGTTTTGCTATACCACTTTAGCTGTACGTGCGCCTGCATTGTGCATCTCACCCGTTCTGCTAACCCATTTTAGCTATACCCAGTGCCTGCATTGTGCTTCTTACCTGTTCTGCTACACTAACTTGGCTGTACCAAGTGCCGCATTGTGTTTCTGATGTTTGTTAATCTGCTTAGAATCACATGCTGTGCATAGGTCCGACATCCAGTGGTCACTGCGGAGTATTGCATTTTGTTTTTCGTAGTCGAAAAGGGGACGTCGACAAGGCGTGTCTGTAACACTATCCCTATAGTGACGTGCGTTGTACCCACAATCCCTCACGCGTCGAGGTCCCTCAGATTGTTTTTTTTCCGCCCAGTTTCTGGTCGCCTTTCGCGGAGCTCCTAGAGAGACATTGCTATACTTACCACGGACCTCGGTCCTTTGTCATAACTTAATATACTGGCAACGATCCCTCCCCCTCGACGTTAGCTGTGAAGCTGTTTCTCCGCCGAACTATTTTCGACGGAGAGGAAGAGCGGAGGAGATCCTTCGGCGCTGCCGAACACGTGGCCTGGCCTCGACGGCCAACTTACAGTAGGGAGAGTGGGGGTTAGAACTTTGTCTCTTCTCTTTGAGAATGTCTTTCTTTCTCCCTTTTCTTTCCCTTGGGGTTGTTATCGCCAGCTATTATTGCCTCCGCTATGGAGAGGACACCATTTAAGTTTTGCCCACGCTGCAGGGGCAAATATACTTGGAAAGATAAGCACAAGCTCTGTAATCGTTGCTTACCCCTCGATCACATAGAGAACAGCTGCGCAGCCTGCAAGCTCTTAAAACCCAGGACTCTTAAAGAACGTAGGGTTAAGAGGTGGGCGGACTACGCGATGTCGAAGTCAGTTTCCTCACCCGCTGCCGCTGTTACTGAAAGTGACGAGGAGTGCGATAACTCGACGTCCGTTACGGAAGTCATGAACCCCCAGAAGGAGCGCTCACGCTCCTCCTCGTCCGTCCCCGGCCCCGACGGGCTCGGCTCACGCCCTGCTTATGGGGATGAACACCCCGGCGACAAGGACGCACACAAACCCCATAAGGCTAAACACACTACCCACGGCTCTTCTTCGTCGAGAACGAAGGATCCATCAGCGCCGAAGGGGACGCAGGGCACTCCGGCGTCTACCGCAGACCGTAAAGGTCACAAGCCCCACCCGCAAACGCAGCCGCGACCAGCGATTGGGCTTCCATCTAACACGGGCGCTACCCCAAAAACATCCGACGCAACGCTCCATAGAGCGACCGTCGAGGTACAACGCGCAACGCACACAACGTCGACACCAAAGCCCTCGACGGACAAAATCGTGGCCGAGAGCCTAGCGAGAATTGTCGCCGAAGACGAACGTACGCGGACGACGAAACAAACGTCGAATACCGCGTCGAAAAAACACAAAAGTAGCCAGGATCTGCCCCTTTCTCCAAAGGACGCTTCCGAACTACCTGAAGGCTTTTCAGAAGGAGACGGGAACCTCTCGTCGACGTTGTGGGAGCGTTCGAAACGATTCGAAGGCGAAAACACTAATTTCCCCCCTCTAGACTATTCAGGGGTACCCCATGAGACCCTTGAAAGACTCCATTCTTGCATGGAGAAAATGGAAAGGTTTCTAGGAAACCAAGACCCACCCACTCACAAAAGACAAAGAGAATGGCCACAGGATGACCCTAGAGTCAAGATTCCTAGGCTGGTTGACCTCACTGAGGAGGAGCAATACCTCCAGGAAGATGAGGAGTGTTTGGGTGGAGAAGAAGAGGTAGAACTTGAGGAAGAGGGGTTCGAAGAAGATCCTTACATCACTCCTACAGGGTTTGAAGAGGATACAGCTACCTCGCAGCCCTGGCATTCACCGTCAGTGCAGCCTTGGCAATCCCCATCAGTACAGTCAGACCCTGATGCCTTTCTCCCTTCTCCTCTCAAGGATTCACATGGGAACTCCTCTCCCATAGATGACCAACCTTCCCTCAATGCACTATTGCGCAAGGCAGCAGCGCATTTTGAGATTGATACAGGGGAAACTCTTCCAGACATTGACTTTGTAGAAAAAGTCATCAAAGAAAAAGCCCCTGTTAGCCAATCTATTCCACTCCTGTCTTCTATTAAAAGAAGAATTTCTCCTTCCCTTACTAACCCAGCTTTAGTAAGAGGGGTCAACCCTAGAATAGAAAAGCTCTTCAGCCCTTCATCCTCTGACCCTTTATACATCAGAGGACACTCTATTCCGGACTCCCTTGTGGTTACCAACACAAGAAAAAGAGCAGGGGTGCCACTATCTACTAGTGAAGCACCTCCAGACAAAGAAGGCAAAAAACTCTACGCACTGGGGAAGAGAATCACGACCTCCGCCGCCTTCTCTACTAGAATTGCTAATAACAACTCACTTTTAGCTAGCTACGCAGATGCACAGTGGAACAAGCTGCGCAGCGAAGCAGAGGAAGCACCTGAACCTCTGCGTTCTCGCCTGCTAGCTATAATATCAGAGGGCACACTGGTAAACCAGGGCATCGTTAAAAACTCCCTAGATGCCGCTGAGACGGCTGGCCGCTCCCTAGTGCAGGGAATACTTCTCAAGCGCCACGTTTGGCTACGCAATTCAGGTTTTAAGCCCGAAACCCAAGCCTCCCTCATAAATAAACCCATTGAACAGACGCATCTGTTTGGAAAAGCAGTAGATGAGGCCCTAGAACATGCTAAAAAAGAGTTTGATACCATCAAGACTCTTGATCAAATTTCTAGGCCCCCTAACAGGCGAGGCTATGGTAATAAACGCTCCTTTCGTGGCCAAAGACAGCAGCAGAACCAACAACAACAATATTACTCTGGCTCCAACTGGCCCACCAACCAGGGTAACACCCAGTTCAGTCAAAGAGGCCAACGCCGTGGCAAAGGAAGAGGTCGTGGCTCCAGCCCCAGAGGTTCCACGCCCAATACCAGCAAATGACCCGAAAATTCGGGTCCCCTCCCATGCATCACCGGTCGGGGGCCGGCTAACATCGTTCCTTTCAGCATGGGAGGGAATCACGTCAGACCGTTGGGTATTATCCACCATAGCCCACGGATACTGCATCGAGTTCAACGGTTCCCCGAAGTACAAACCCCCACGGAACCGGCGCATGACACCGCAACACCTCTCCATTCTTCTTCAAGAGGTGGAAGAACTACTGAAGAAAGAAGCTATAGAGCCCGTCCCCCTATCACAGGTAACAGAAGGTATTTATTCAGTGTACTTCCTTGTACCCAAAAAGGACTTAACCATGCGCCCTGTATTAGATCTGCGCCCAGCGAACATTTTTGTCAAACCCCAAAAGTTTCGTATGGTGACCTTACAGGAGGTAATCCCACTGTTATCACAAGGGGATTACATGACAACACTGGACATGAAAGATGCATACTTTCATATTTTAATGTTGACATCGCACAGAAAATACCTCAGGTTCAAAATAGAGGACAAACACTACCAGTTCAGAGTACTACCCTTCGGGATAGCATCTGCACCAAGGGTATTCACAAAAGTACTGGCAGTGGCAGCGGCCCACCTGCGCAGATTATCCATCCCGGTATACCCTTACCTCGACGACTGGCTCATAACAGGGGATTCTTACGAAACATGCTTCTCCAATACCCAAAAGACCGTAGACCTTTTGTCCCAACTGGGCTTCTCCATCAACGAAAAGAAGTCCAGCTTAGACCCCAGCCAAACCAAACAATTCCTAGGGGCTCTAATTCGAACAAGGGACGGCCTCGTATTCCCCTCCAACGAGAGGGTCCTAAACATGCTGTTTCAAATTCCCCATTATGTAGCAGGCCGAGAGGTGACGGTACGCAAAGCAATGCGCTTGCTAGGGATGATGGCGTCATGTATTTATTTGGTACCTCACGCGCGCCTGCGCATGCGCCCAATGCAAGAGTGGCTCTACAGCCAGTGGTGTCAGGCCAGCGGACAATGGGACGATCTAGTGGTGGTCTCGCAGGCCTTGGTTCTCTCGCTACGGTGGTGGACAAAAGAAAACCTGTTATTAGGGAAAACTTTTGCCACACCCGCAGTGGAAGCCACTCTAACCACAGACGCATCCCTTACAGGATGGGGGGCTCACCTATCCCATCAAACGGCACACGGAGTGTGGACTCCGAATTTAGCATCCAAGCATATAAACCTGCTGGAACTACTAGCGGTGTTCAAAGCACTGAAAGCCTTTCAGGAACACTTACAAGGAAAGACAGTGATGGTCCTCACAGACAGCACCACAGCCATGTACTACCTCAACAAGCAAGGGGGCACTCACTCTCCAGGACTGTCCAAGCTGTCCCAGAATATATGGAAGTGGGCTCTCAAACACAACATGTTCCTACTAGCACAACATGTACCAGGGGAACTCAATCTGCTAGCAGACAAACTCAGCAGAGACTTCCCCCTGCCCGAAGAGTACGAATGGCAATTGCACGAAGACATCGTCTTAGACATGGTGCACAAGATGCACCAGGAGCAGGTTACCATGATACTAGTGGCCCCAATGTGGGCACGGCAACCTTGGTTCGCTCACTTGATGGAGATGTCCCTATCTCCCCCAGTGAAACTTCCCTGCCCGTACAACATGCTGTCACAAGACAAGGGCAGGACACTGCATCCATGCCCTCAGACCATGAACTTAGCAGCCTGGCTCCTGAGATCATAGAATTTGGACATTTACAACTCCCACAGAGATGTATGGACATCCTCAGGGAAGCCAGAAAACCTAATACTCGACACTGCTATTCTAGCAAATGGAAAAGATTCGTTATCTGGTGTAGAGGTACTAGCATCAACCCAGTTGACTGCTCTCCTACTGACATTATTCTATACTTGACCCATTTACTGGACTCAGGTTTAGTGTTCAATTCCATTAAAGTCCACCTAGCGGCACTTTCTGCATACACCACTTCCCAACTTAAAGTGTCGTGGTGGAAGATACCAGTTATCAAAGCCTTCATGGAGGGGGTAAAGAGGATACACCCTCCGATAGCTAACCCAGCTCCCGGATGGGACTTAAATGTGGTACTTTCCAGACTCATGGGCCCTCCCTTCGAACCCATGCACAAGGCAACTCTTAAAGATATCACCCTTAAGACTGCTTTCCTAATAGCTATCACCTCCATTAGGAGAGTAAGTAAACTACAGGCTCTTTCTGTACTAGACCCCTTCGTAACAGTTCACAAAAATAAAGTGGTTCTACGCACACACCCAAGGTTTGCACCTAAATTCATCTCGAAATTTCATGTAAACCAAACTATAGAACTACCAACGTTCTTTCAAAACCCTTCCAGCTCGGGAGAAAAAAGTCTGCATACACTAGATGTATGCAGAGCTGTCATGTTCTACATGGAAAGAACCAGACCACTAAGAAAGACTAATCAGTTCTTTGTCTCGGTGGCAGCAGGAAGAGAAGGAGATGCGGTCTCAAAATCCACTATATCTAGATGGATTGTTCAATGCATCACTCTCTGTTACACTCTTGCTAAGAGAGAACTACCCTTCAAGCCAAGAGCACATTCCACTCGAGGCACTGGGGCTTCCATAGCATTCATTGCAAATGTTCCCCTTGAGTCCATCTGCAAAGCGGCTACCTGGAGTTCTGTGCACACCTTTACAAAACACTACTGTCTAGATGCACACTCTAGATCTGACTCCCAGGTGGGACAGGCAGTATTAAGTCATCTTTTCTCTACTGTTCCTTCTCATAACCCACCGCCAACTCCGGGTACTGCTCGCTAGTCTATGCACAGCATGTGATTCTAAGCAGATTAACAAACATCAGAAGACAATGCATTACTTACCGTAAAAGCATTTCTGATGGTTGTATCTGCTTAGATTCACATGCGCCCACCCTTCCTCCCCGCTCGGATGGAAGGAACATAGACTTCCTTTATATCTCTCTTTTCTGTACTCACTCACGTCTATAAGGCTCCCTCAGGGCAGAAAAATACAAACAGAGGGACCTCGACGCGTGAGGGATTGTGGGTACAACGCACGTCACTATAGGGATAGTGTTACAGACACGCCTTGTCGACGTCCCCTTTTCGACTACGAAAAACAAAATGCAATACTCCGCAGTGACCACTGGATGTCGGACCTATGCACAGCATGTGAATCTAAGCAGATACAACCATCAGAAATGCTTTTACGGTAAGTAATGCATTGTCTTTTCATCCGTTCTGCTAAACGATCCTAGCTGTGCCCAGTGGCCGCATTGGATTTTCATTCTGCTCTGCTAAAATTGTACTATCTGTGTGCACTACCCTCTGTTTCTGCCCTTGTACTTCCCTCGCCCCTCCTCCTTGTCCCTGAGTACTCAGACTGGTAAGTGCCCTCCTCGCCGCTGGCTTTTTCTGTCTCTCCTATCTTCTCTGCTTCGCTATCTCCTATCCTTCTCCTCTCACTAAAACTGGCCGGAAGAAATGTAAGAAGGACTTGCTGGGCACTAACCCAGGCCTTCGTATTGCAGACACCTATGTCACGGCTTCCGACAGAGAAACTCTCACTGACATCCTTTTCTTGGTTAACGCACATGTCCTATGGACTCGCTACATGGTCGGCTTTCTCTCTCCTATCGCCTCTTCTCCCATTAATGATGGCACTCCATGGGAGGTTCTCCTGGACCTCTTTGCCATTTCCAGATTCATCGTTAATGTCTGCCGCAATTGAACCATCATGGTTCTGGGTCCTCAACCCAACCTTCTCTTTGACAGGGTCCTCCCTCGCCTCTCTAACCTTACCTCCCCCTTGACCAGGCTCCCTTGCCCACAGTGCCTTCGTCCTCCTATGCACAGGCGACTGTCCTTGCCTTAATGTCCTGGCTCCCTTGGCGACCTTGGCTCCTCCTCCATCCTCTTCTATCCCTCTGGCCCTCTTGCCACCCTCGGGGGAAGGGGGGGGGCACTGTCTCCTGTGCCCCCCCTGCGGAAGATGTTTAAGAATGGCAAGCTGCTTCACATTGCTACCCTTAACACTTGCTCCGCTGTAAAACACTTGTCTGACATCTGCAACCTTTTCGAACTCATGAATCTTGATGTGCTCGCCATCACTGAGACCTAGTTCAAGGATAGCTCTGTCACAAGCTTTGACACTTTACTCCCTGAAGGCTAAAAAATCCTTTCTGCACCCAGGCCTAAGAAGTCAGGCGGGGGAGTAGCACTGATCTTCCCTGAGTGGTTACCTGTGTCCATTATCCCTATTCAGGCCTACTCCTCTTTCAAGTGCCTAGTCTGCAGGTTCTCACTCTCTCCTAAATCTTCTTTTCTTAAGGCCACCATCTATCGGCCTCCAGTACAATCTAATCTCTTCCTTTCTGAATGGGCTGACCTGGCCTCCTCTCAACTCCTCCTGCTGGGTGATCTCAACATCCACCTGGACTCTCCTGACTCCTCAGGACCTTTCCGCAACTTATGTGACTGTTTCTCTCCCTTTCTATCCTACCCTCTGGCTCCACTCACACTGCGGGCCACACATTGGCTGCTTTCATCTCAACTGACATTCCACTATCGATCCCTCTCACTACCTCCCCATCTTGGACTGAACGCTCTCTACTATCAACACACCTGAAGGTCTCCTCTCCTCTTGTAGCAACACAACAGCACGGCCACTTGGCTTGATGGTCACCAGACCCATGAAAAAAATGACAGTGGCTGCCTTTGCCTCCACCTACTCTGCGCCTGTCCAAGTAATTGCCAACACACCCATCCCATGGTCGGACCACCATTATATTCAATTCAACCTCCTCTCCAAAAAATGCTCTTTGAAGTCTACCACCCCATGTCCAGCTGCCTTCGCGAGAAGCTCAAGGCAGCTCACTGCAGAAAATATTGCACCCTTCTTATCGGTCCCCGCACTCCAAGCCCCGTTCTCCAACAACCCTCACACTCTCGCAACCACCTACAATGACATCATCACTCAAGCTGTCGACTCTATAGCCCCCACTCTCGCAAGAAAGCCTAAAAAGCCAAACACTCTAATACCTGGTTCTCAAAGGACCTACTAGACGAACAAGCCAAAAAAAGGCTTGCACTCTGCTTGGAAAGCCAACCCTTCGGAGGCCACCAGGAGTGCCTTTAAAGCCATCTCTAAAAACTACAAAACCAACATTATACAAGCTAAAGCTGCCTCGTTGAACTCCAGGATCAACGATGCCAAATCAGGATCCAAAGAAATATTCACCATCTTCCGTGAGCTTGAGAAACCCTCCACCCCTCCTCCCACTCTCCTCAAGGACCAGAATTGGTGCACCAACATAGTCAGCCATGCTAGACCAGCTGAATACCCTTCAAACCAAAATCAAAGGCCATCAAAAAGCCCTTAGCCTTCTCATATCGGACCTGCATGACAACACGCTGGCAGCATCTTAATTCTAACCCGTCCACCCCGTTTGACTTCAAAGAAATGACAGAACTGAATGTCATTGCCTTGCTCAAAACCATCAAACCCTCCACTTGTGAGGGCGATGCCTGCCCGGCTCAACTCATTAAAGACTCTGCACACCTCCTCGCCCCGTCAAAACTGCCTTTATCAACTCCTCATTTAAATCTGGCCTTGTCCCCAAGGACTTTAAGGAAGCCTGGGTTCACCCGCTCCTCAAAAAACCGTCCCTAGACCCACGGTTCCAGGGAATTATAAGCCCATTACTACCGTCCTGTTCCTGTTCAAATCCTTGACAAAGCAGCCTACCTGCAAGTCCAAAAATTTCTCGAAGACAACAGTCTCCTAGGCCTGCGGCAATCTGACTTCCACCCACGACATTGCACTGAAACGGCCCTTCTAGACTTAAAGAATCAAATGGACGATCATCGAGACTCGTGCAAGCCTGCGCTCTTACTGCTCCTTGACTAATCAGCTGCCTTTGACTTGGTAGAGCACGACACCCTTTGCTGCCATCTTGCCCCTGCAGCCAACTTCTCCCCTAAAGCATGTGCTTGGATCACCTCCTTTCTCCAAGAAAGGTCCATGTAAGTCTTTTCAGACTCGGCTTCTACCACCCCCAGCATCATCAAATGTGGAGTACCACAAGGATCCTGCATTGCGCCCACCCTCTATAACCTCTTCACTAGGCCCCTATTCAGCATCCTGGACTCTCTGTGCATTTCGTACACAAATTACGCGGATGACACACAGGTGCTTATTCCACTCACTGGCAACTACAAAGAGGACCTGATCACCCTCACCACCATATACTCCACAATACAGTCATGGATGGCGGATAACTGGCTCTGCCTTAATAGTGAGAAAACAGAAATCCTCCTAATTGGCTCACCAACCACTCTGGGCAACCTGGACCAGCAATACCTGCCCTTTACTATTGACAACATCCCCATCAAGGTATCCAATAATGTTAAGACACTTGGTATTTACCTTGGTGTTAGGGAGAATTCTCATTCTATAGCTAATTTCCCTTACCTATAGAGTCCCCCAGCAGCTTTGCTGGATTTGAAGGGTGTGTTTGTTTTCTCCTGCTAAGAGTGAGACTCTTTTTCCCACTATTAGGCCTTTTTGCTATGTGTTTTCGAGGCTATTTTTGTGTTTAATGTCTATGGGGTTTTTCTCACCCGCATAGGGACCATCTTTATCACAGCAGTGTCGTAGCGACCCCCAAACATAGACTCCATACCCTGGGACTGACTACTGTCTCCCAGGGCATGTAAAGTCACCATTGACTTTACTAGTCAATCTTTATGACCAAAACCAGTACAACCCATCTTGTATGGAGGTACTGGAAAGGGTTAATAGTTTTTCCCTTATTTTCATTTTCAAGAGGGTACCATACAGTCCATCTCTCAAAAGTTTCTGGCTGGTGGCAGTGGTTAATACCGTAAATATTCGACCGCAAATATTTCCCTATGGGATTTTCCCATTGTTCGAGGCTACTAATTTTACTGACAGCCTCTAACATACCGTCGGTTTATTTTTATATTAACTTTACTCCGGTAGGTTTTATTTGCCAGAACTTTTATATAAATTCTTTCTCGTGTCTTTCTTAAAAATCCTAATCCAGGTCGGGGATGCTTTGTTCGTCCTTTTGGCGGGCTTCTGCCCAGAAGCCCTCCTTTCGGCGCCACTGAGTCTGGGTTGGAACCACTGTGTGGGAGGGGGAGTAGGACCCCTGGACAGGGTTGCCTCAGCAAACCATGTCGTACTCTGCCCTGATAAGCTGGAGGGTCTCCCACCAGGATGACCACTCCACTGTGTGTCAGCTAGGCTGTATGAATGGGGATCTTTTTGCATAAAAGCAGGGTCCTGAGGACTGGAAGAGCAAGACGTTGCCACTGGAACTAAGCCGAAGAGGAGAGAAGCCAAAGACAACTGCAACAATTGAACCACCGATGTAGCCCTGCTGCAGCGTCTCACCACTTTTCTCCACACGACGAGAGAAGATCTTCATCTGCAAGAGCCTTCTTCCCTTGAGCTGGTGGGGCCAACCAGTTTGCCAATCGCCTTCCCGGACCTGCCTTGGTCGAATCACCAGTGCCAAGCACTAGGAGACCGAATAGCCAGACACCCGTCCACCCGGACCGCGATTTAAAGGAGCGTACCTTTTTTTATTTTCGTTTGGCAGCACCACGACTGGCTTCTTCCCTGGGCAGTGCAGTAACTCGTACCTTCCTCCACGACGAGAGCCTCTCTTCCTCTGCTGGATCTCCTGAACATTTTAAGGTACTTTGTTCTGCCAGGCCTCACTTTTCATCTGGTATTGCTAAAAGGTGTTTTAAATCCTTTACCTACCTGTTGGGTTGGCCACCCCTATACTCTAACATTGTCTTTCACCTGCTGCATCCACCTTTTCGTATCGTTTAACTAAGACTTGACTGCAGCTTCAAGAAAATTTGGCTCCTGGGCCCCTTTGCCCTGTACCACTGACTCTGGCACAGGCCTATTGACTCTGGCTAAATTGGTTAGAACTGCCTTCTCTATATTGCTTCTCAACTAGAACTGTGTTGGTGCACCTACTTCTTATAACCACCCTTTTCCTTCCCACCTTTTAAACTTTTGAAGTGCCATTTTGCTCGGTTTTCATAAGTATCGTACATGCTAAAGTATTGCCTTGCCTAAACTTGTTCACAAACTTATGGGAAGTGTTACTAGGGTGACTAAGACAATATTTCTGTATAACTTGTGCTTTCCCTCCCTTGTGAGAAATTGATAGTGCCATTTGTGTTGGGTTTTCACTGTGCTGTTTTGCTCAGTTTTCACTCTTGCCAGACTTGTCTACAATTTACTAGGGAGTTGTGTATACTTTTCGTGACTGATTTTTAACTTGCTTTAATAATTGTGATAAATGTGTTTTAACGAAGTGTAGAAAATAAATATATATTCTCTATTTTAATACAAAGCCTTGGTCAGTGTTTCCTTGTGCCATGGTGTTATAGCCCTATTGTGTAAACCCTGAATACTGCTCATCTCCCTCTTGAGATAAGTCTGACCGCTCAGCCACAGCTACCAACTAAATCTTTGTGGTACAGACTGATACCAAAGGGGATTTATTGCTCTCACCTGTAGTCTTAATCTTCTATAGTGCTCCCTAAGGGAACTGCACAGGATTCTGCTTAACACTTGACTTGGAATTGACCATGGAAAGACAGGTTAACGCTGTTGCCTCCTCATCCGCCTTCTATTCCAAAGTCCTCAACAGAGCCAGGCCTTTCTTATCCCGTCAGAACTGTCTCACCATGGATAGGGCAATAATTGGATCAAGGTTGGACTACTGCAATGCCCTCCTCGTAGGGACCTTGTGTAAGAACCTTGCTAAGCTCTAACTGGTGCAAAATAACGCCCTGAGAGCGGCCACAGGCAAATCAAGGAAAGATCACATCTCCGCAGTACAGAGACAGGCTCACTGGCTCCCAGTCAAAGAGCGAATCATCTTTAAAACTCTCTCACTTACACATAAATGCCTTCATGGTCTGGCACCACCCTACCTCGCCCAAAGAATCATTAAGCACACCTCCACAAGGCCCCTCAGAAAGAGCTATGCCAACACTATCATCACTCCCAAGTCACTTAAAGTCCGCGCTGGGGCATCTAGCTTTCCCACACTGGCCACCTCTCATTGGAACACCCTTCCTTCTTACCTAAAGATGATCCAGTCCCACCAAGCTTTCTGTAAAGCCATCAAAACCAAGCTTTTTGTATAACTGTATTCCCTACTGCCTAGGGATTATCTGATGTACTACCGATTGCGTGCCCACCTGATTGTTTTTTCAGTTCAACTACCTTTCATGTACGAAGTCATTGATTTTCTATGCTCCTGTACCGAAGAGACCTATTCGGTCACCTGTACTCTGTCAATTACACTTTCATGTAAGAATTCTTGTAACAGCGCTTTGATGCCCCTGGGCTGTAAGTGCGCTATACAAATGCTAACACACAAATATTGAGGGACCCCTAGCTAAGAAATTGAACGCCCCCGCAGTTAAGACAGCAGCCATCCCGAATTGTATCATGTAAATATAAGCTATTGAAATACTTAACGAAAGTGTCACCCCATCCATAGTTCAAGCCCAAACATTGAGGCAGAGAGACTGGAGAAAACACAAGGACCGCTTGGACAAATATGAAATAGGTCTCTTTGAGGGCCAAGAAGGGGGCAAGAACTATTTATTACCCTCTGCTGAACAAGGGAAATAATGTGCACAAGTAATAGAGCTGCATAGTAAGAACATGGAATACCCAACCCTCTGGAGCCAAGTAGGTTCCAGTGTGAAAGACATTCCCACAACCCCTCAGTGTGGATGGTGCAGGATGGAGGGTAGCGTCTGATGTGAATGATGGTACAGGAGATTGTATTGCAATGGTACCTACTACAAATGGGTATTTGGTTCTGGAGGAGGGCTTGTAAAGACTGGAGGGGGTTGTCTGTACTCCTGCTCTCTATATGATAGAGGAGACACACAAAGGACCCCAGCCAAGATTCTCTATTTGGTAAAACGTGTGCAAGCAATCAAGGCCTAGCTCTCAGGAGGTGATGCCGGCTGGTTCTTAAGTACAATGTAATCCCCAAGCACCCACACAAAGGAATGTCCACACACTGTATTGGTGAAAACACAGTTCTTTATATAATTAAGATTCAAGGTTATATACACAATCACAATAACTCACTTTGTGCTCAGTTAATCTACAATGGCAAATATATACACAGTTCTACGTGGTACCACAATTACTATCAGATTTCATTAAAGTGCATCAACTGTGCTGTGGTCAAATGCCACACATCATTTAATAAAGGGAACCAACAATAGACATAGGAGGAAAGCAGGTTGGTTGAAACAATAGGTAGAATAATGGGCCACTACCACTAGGCACAGTTCTGTATGAGGATCCTCCCACCTGGGCAAGCTGTAAATAAAGCTATAATACAAGCCCAGTCCATATATTGTTTCTGTGAGTCTTATTTCCTTCTAAATAGTTCTACAACCCCAATGTTCCTGGATTAGAAGGTTTCAACGTTGGGTCGTCAACGGATCCTCCTTGAGCGGCTCTCTTTAAGGCAGGAGCCACGGATTGTCGAGATCCCTCGAAAAAATGGTGAACGGTGTTTAGGCAGCAGCTTCGCTCCGGGCGGTGCTTGTCGACGATCGGTTGCGGATGTCCTGCAAGGAATGAGGCCTGCGGGGCACCTCAGCGTCGATAGTTTGGGACCGCAAAGAGTCTATGAAGCACTTTGGCCCAGCAAGGGCGTTGAGTCGTGCGACGTCTCTGTGGTCTTCGGGTGGCGGGATACCCAACAGTGGATGTCCCTCGGCGCGTCGGCAGCATTGACTTTCTCTGGCGGGATGAATCGGTCGACAGTGCGGACGAGAGCGTCCTTGGATTCAAAGTGTCTTAATCGGGGGGGAGCGTTGCGGCTCCGGTCATCAGCGGCACGGCATCAAGCAGTTCCTGGTTCTGTGCAACACGGCTTACACAGGCCTCCAGCAGTTATAGCAAAACCCTGGTTGACGACCGTGGACGGAATGTCCGGGGCTTGTCTTCGTTCTCCTCAGCGGTCCCCGTCTCCGGTCGGCAGCCTTTCGAGGGTCTGACTTCCAGGGAGCTTTGGCGAAGGTTAGCGGTGCACGATGGTCCCTCGTAGCTCGGGAAGAGGTCTCCTAGCCAGGTCCTCTCTCAGATCAGTCTCGACGTCAAGGCGGCTTTCAGATTGCAGTGAAGATAACAACAGTCAACCTTCTTCTTTGGGCTCGGCTTCGAGATCAAGCATCAGTTTCGACTTCAGCTTCTGAACGAATTCTAGCAGTGAGAGGCCCCCAGATATACTAGTTGGTCTCCCATTCATTCTGCTGAGTCACACTCTGGCAACTAATCACTCAGAAAGGCATTCAGGCAGTCAGGCAGCCAGTCAGGCATACAGTGCATTCAGGCCATTCTCCTCCCTCCAGTTTCGGGCAGGGCTGTCTCAGTCTTTGTGTCACATACCAGAAACCAGACATCCACAACAAGAAGTGCATATTGGTCACACACTCCATTCACCCATGTCCCACCCCAAGGGTGTACCCATAACATAGTCACTGGGTAGGCTCCAGCTAATCTGGCATGGACTTCCCCACAATACCATTTCTCCAGCATGGGGTCTGGCATGGATTCACATGCTCATGAATATTCCCTGTCAGGCCGGGAATCCTCGGTAAAGAAAAAATCAGTATCAGTTTAGTTTCTGATCGGTCTTTCTCAGTAGTAACCAATCACTGGTCTCTGGGTCATACTGCCCCCAGCCAATGACTGCCCTCTCCGTAAGCCCCACCTCAGCTGCCATCCTCAGATTTTTACTGCACGCTCAAGTGTTGGGAGTCCTCGTGTTTAGCTCTCTAGCTTTTGCTGCGTTTCTCGCTTTTTCAAAGAGAATTTCTCATTTTTCGGTCAAATAGAGCGTCAAGCTCCACCGTCTCTACATCCGATTAACAGGGATCCTTGTTGGATTTTTCTACGCCCCTCAAGGGTGAAGATTTCATTGGGTTGCGCTTTTTGGAGGGTCCCAGAAGTTTCTGCGGCCTACCCGAACATGGCAGAGGAGAAAGGAAGCTCGACGCCCGGAAAGCTGTTCAGGGTTTGCCCTGGGTTCCAGCTGCACAATGTGTTCAAGGAGGACGAGCACTCGAAATGTCTCTACTGCCTTCATGAGGACAAAACGCACGTGGAGAAGGACTGGCGTTTTGCGTGAACATGTCGGAACAGACCATCAGGGACCGACACCTTTGTCTCTCCAACTAGCTGGAAGGAAAGAGCCCGTCGGGTGAGAAGAAGAAGTCTGAGCGGTCTTCTAAGTCCTCTGAGGGCGCCCTGGCGACAGGTGCCCAACAGAAGACAAAGCACTGCGAGTCCGCGGGCACCGGGAGCGCCGAACGGTCGGGCTCCTCGGCTGCCAGGCAGGGCGCACTCTCTCCAGCGCCATCAACCACGAGCCAACGCTCTGGCTCAGGGAAGAGGAAGGGCGTGAACCCGGCGAAGCTTCTGGAGAGGCCCCGGTCGAGCTCGAAGTATCCGGCCGAGGGGGAGCGAGGCGGTGACCCTCCCCCCAAGGTGAAGGCCACAGGCCCACACAAGGTCGTAAAGGCCTTGATTCACCCGGCCAAGGCCTCTATCGAGGAAGTCGCAACAGCCCTGGCGCAGCCTGTGGAGGCTACACCAGTGGAGACAACCTCGGGGCCCAGAGTCTCCCTGCCTCTGTGGAGGGAAGCCTCTTTCAGACCCATCGAAAAGACCCCCGTGAAGGCCCCGGCGGAAAAAGAGGGGGGGGGCGGTGGCCATTGTGGACACGGACACAGCATCCGAGGAGGAGCTGGTAGAAGTCTTAGAGGGCCTCGACGAGGGCGTCTAAGAGGCCCGTCCCCACGGGAGGAATCCCGACGAAGGTGACGGCGAGAGTGACGGCGGCACCGGCGAGGGTCCTTGTCACCCGTCGCTTCTGGAGCTGCAGGATAACTCGGCGGCCATTTTGTTGGCGATACAATCCTTATGTTCAGAGATAAGGACGAGGTTGCCCTTAACACCGATGGAGGATCCGGAACCAGGCTCGACGGAGGAGCCAGAGCCAGGCCCTGCGGGAAGCCCCCCGAACAAGAGAAGACGGATCCGTTCAGCCCCGCCTTTTCAGCCCCCGCGACCTGCTCAGCCTTTACCCACGTCCCCCGTCCCTGGGGATGACACGGGTACCGAGGACGGCGGTGACGACGGGACGGAGCTCCCATCGTCCCCAGCCCAGCCTTCCCGCCCGACGAGATTGGATCCTTCGATGCAATGTTCGCCAGGGCATCCAAGCTTTTTCAGCTCTGCCTCGAAGAGAAGTAAGGTTTCCTTTACCAACGGCGCGAGGCCAAGAGGAAAACCGTCCTCGCCGTGCCTCTGCTGGATGACATCTGGGACGAGGTCTCACCCTTCTCAAGAACCCGTCTACGACGCCTGCCAAGAGGGATCGGTACGAGAAGATGTACCGGGTCCCCGACGTGGCCCCTTTGTGCCTTAGGGCGCAACCGACCCCTGACTTGGTAGTCTCAGCGCCAGCCAAGAAGAAAGCGGGGGGCATCGGCCTCAACGTCAACATCCCCGCTGGACGGCAAAGGAAAGAGGAAAGAAGCTGGATGCAGTGGGACGTTTTATCTTGTCGGTGGCAACAAATATTAAGGCGGCCAATGCCCTCGCGATCGTGGCCCGCTATGACAGGGAGTTATGGTACAAGATCGGCCCCCTGTTGGACTTCCTACCGGACGACAAGAGGGCCGAGGCCCTGGAGATCTTGCAAGAAGGCAAAGTGGCGTCAGACCACGCCATTACGGTGGCAACGGACATTGCCGACACCGGTTTCCGCCAGCTAGGCAACAGCGTTTGCCTTAGATGACGAGGGTGGCTCAAGGCGACGGATTTCCGCCAGGATGTAGAAGCCAAGGTTTTGGACATGCCGTTTGACGGGACCAATATGTTTGGGAAAACAGTGGGTGAGTCCCTCCAAGCCATCAAGGCGGACACGGAGACAGCTAAGGCCCTAGGTGTTCTCCGGCAATGAAGGCCGTCCTTTGGGAGCACCGGAGGCAAGCAGGGTGCCTCCAAGGGATTCGGCGATGGCTCCTCTACGTACCGCCAAGCGGCCCGATCCTCGTCGAAGGACGAGGCAAGTCGGGTGGACCCCGCCGTCGTCGCCAGGGAGGCCAAGGTGGCAAGGCGTCCTCCAAGCAAGATTGAACCGACAGCAGTGTCGGGCCCCCACTGGAGCACCACGTCAGCATGTGGGAGTACATCTCCACCGACCGTTGGGTGCTGGACGCCCTGGCCCAGGGGCACGCCTTCGAATTTCTAAAAATGTGCCACCGCATTCCACCCGTGACCAGGAAGGAAAATCACGTCCCTCAACTGCTATTGGAGGTAAGGGCGATGCTCAAGGTGCCATCGAGCTCGTCCCAAAGAGGCTCCGGAGTATACTCGAGGTACTTTCTCGTATAAAAGAAGACAGGTGGATGGCGCCCCATCCTGGACCTGCGACGACTGAACAAGTACATCAAGGCACAGAAGTTCTGGATGGTCACCCTCCAGCACGTGCTGGAACAACTGGAGAAGGGGGTGATTTCCTGTCATCGTTGGATTTGGAGGATGCGTACTTCCACATCCCCATTCTAAAAGTCTGAAAGTTCCTCAGGTTCGTGGTCCAAGGACGGCACTACCAGTTCAAGGCCCTCCCGTTCGGATTGAAGTCGGCACCCAGGGTGTTCACCAAGTGCCTCGCACCGGTGGCGGCGTGGCTGCACCTGCAGGGGATCCACGTCTACCCCTACCTGGATGACTGGCTCATCCGAGCAAGGACAAGGGAGCTCGCCGTAGATCACACAGCGAAGACCGTCCAGCTGCTCACGAACCTGGGATTCTCCATCAACTTTCCCAAATCCCACCTAGTCCCGTCGCACTGTTTCTGGGAGCCAAACTCGACACAGTGGCGCGTCTGGCCTCGCCGTCTGAGGAAAGGACGAAGGCCATCCTGGGCAAGGTGCAGTGTCTGCTGGCCACGGACGTGGCCAGGGTGAGGTCCATCAAGTCCCTCCTCAGGATGATGTCGTCCTGCATATATCACGTGCGCCTGTGCAGGCTTCGGATGCGCCCTCTGCAAGAGTTCCTCGCCGCCTGCTGGATCCAAGCGACGGGCAGCTTCGAGGACAGGATCCCGCTCAACGAGACCTTCCGACGAGCGATCTGGTGGTGGGGCACCCGCGCTCATCTGACGGCGGGCACAGACTTTCAGTCCCCATCTCACCAGATAAAGGTGACGTCAGATGCCTCCCTGTAAAGGTGGGGAGCGCACACCAGAGAACTCCATGCGAGAGGCCTTTGGCTCCCGGAGGAGAAGCCGCTCCACATCAACATCCTGGAGCTCTGTGCAGTGTTCTGGGCCCTCGGGTCCTTTCTCCCATCCCTCAAGGGCAAGGTGGTGAGAATCTTCACCGACAACACCACCACGATGTTCTACATCCGGAAGCAGGGAGGAACCAGATCTCCAGCCCTCTCCAAGGAAGCCCAGGATCTGTGGCATTGGGCCGTCGCCCAAGGGATGTTTCTGGTGCCCTTTCATCTGGCAGGGATAAACACCATTGCCGACTCACTCAGCAGGGAGCTGCGCTCGTGCCACGAGTGGGAACTACGTCAGGATCAAGTGGATCGACTCTTCCGACGATGGGGAAAACCCCAGATCGACCTGTTCACGACGGCGACGAACTCCAAGTGCCAGAGGTTCGCTAGCAGGTTTCCCCAGCCGAGGAGCATGGGCGATGCTTTCTCGTTCCCCTGGGACGGCCTGTTCCTATATGCATTCCCTCCGTTGCGGTTGCTGCTCCGACTTGTCAACCAGCTCAAGAGGTCCCAATGCAGGATGATCCTAGTCGCACCGGCGTGGCTGAGGCAGATCTGGTTCACGGACCTTCTGGACTTGTCAGCGTCCCCACCAGTCAAGCTGCCGACGGACGCTTATCTTCTCTCCAGAGAAGGAGGCGCCATACTTCATCATGACCTGGAGTCGCTGAACTTGCAGGCCTGGCTCCTGCAGCACTAGAGTTTGGAGGGTATGATATCCCGGCTGACTGCAGAGAGGTTCTTGCAAAGGCCAGGGTGTCCTCAACTCTCAAGTGCTACGGACATAAGTGGAAGTGGTTCTCTGTCTGGTGCCGTGCACAGAAGATTAACCCTCTACGGATTACGGCCCCTCAAGTGCTGCCGTACCTGCTGTCGCTGGCCAAGGCTGGACTGGCTCACGCCTCCATCAAGATGCATCTGGCTGCGATCTCCCGATACACCAGAACCACAGGACGGGCGTCCTTGTGGTCCCATCGCCTGGTGAAGGAATTTATGAAGGGACTGTTCAGATCATTCCCGCGGTAAAAGCCCCTGCGTGGGAGCTCAACGTGGTGCTGACCAGGCTCATGGAGGCGCCATTCGAGTCCCTGCTTTCAGCACCTTTGAAGGTCCTGTCGTGGAAGACTGCATTTCTTGTGGCCATCACCTCCGCACGACGAGTGGGAGAGATCAAGGCCCTATCCTGCAAGCCTCCATGCTTGACTTTTCACGACACGAGGGTGGTGCTGAGGACGCACCCCTCCTTTATGCCCAAGGTGCCGTCGGACTTCCACCTCAACGAGCCCTTGGTGTTACCTGTTTACTTCCCGTCGCCTTTGTCGCCGGCCAAGAGGACTTTGCACTCGCTGGATGTGACTAGAGTGCTGAAGTTCTACGTGGACCGCACAAAGAGTTTTCGGAAGACATCACAGCTATTTGTGAACTTTGGACCTGTGAACCAAGGGAAGGCTCTCTCGAAGGCTTCCATTTCCAGATGGCTCTCCGGCTGCATCATGCACTGTCATCGGTTGGCAAACCGTCCGTTGCCTGGCCGTCCGAGAGCCCATTCAACCAGAGCTATCGCTGCTATCATGGTGTTCTTGTCTGGTGTGCCCCTGCTAGACATCTGCAGGGCTGCTACGTGGAGGTCGACACACACCTTCACGAGATTCTACTGCGTGGACCGGGATTCTAGGGAGGAGTCCAGGGTCGGCCAAGCAGTTCTTGCGCAACCTGTTCGCCTAAGGTGAGCCTGCTGAGGAGGTAAGAATTGCTTAATGTTGAGTTGTTGATGCAATGCTTAATGTTGAGCCTTTGCCACCTCCCGTTGGTTGTGCATGTGTGTACTGCTATGTATTCTTATATTCATGAGCATGTTAATCCATGCCAGGGGCTTAGGGAGAGGGCAGTCATTGGCTGGGGGCAGTATGACCCAGAGACCAGTGATTGGTTACTACTGAGAAAGACAGATCAGAAACGAAACTGATACTGATTTTTTCTTTACTGAGGATTCCATGCCTGACGACGGGGAATATTCAGGAGCATGTGAATCCATGCCAGACCTGTGCTGGAGAACAACAGTTACAGGTAAGTAACTTGTTCCATATGTAACTTCCACCCAACAGCCAGTCAGGGGGCTTCCCAGGACTTTGGGAAAAACAAGGTAAGAGGCAATAGAAAGCAAGAGGGCACAGGGGCCACCTAGTTCCCTATCAGGAATCAACTGATTCCAATGGCAGGGCCTGGGTATCCCAAAATGGAGGATACTTAGTATCCCAAAATGGAGGATACTCAGAGCACCTGTCAAATTCAGCCTGGAGCTGCCACCAGCCCATACCCTGCGCTGTGGGCCACACACAGGTGCCCAAAACATACAATAGGGGCACAGGATTGTACCCACACTCATGGGTGCCATAAGGGTATCCCGAGGGTATGTACACCAAACCAAAAACAGGAAGAGCTGCACTGCCAGGAGTCCTACATGGACTCCTGGGCAGAAACAATACAGAACATGCATGAAAAAGGAATACAGGACAAGGACAGGGACGCCCTGTCCCTCCAATGCATTTCCAGCATCACAGGGCTTGCCTCCGAAAGGTAATGATGCTTTGTCTTTTATTTTTATTATTTAAAATGATATGGTTCAAATATTAAACCTTTCATCTTTAGTACATACAATATTTGGTTTTAGAAAACAAAAGGTAATTAATATTTCTTTTTTGGTGGTTTCTTCTAAAATCATGTTTAGAAAAAGAACAATAGTGAAAATGTCCTTCTTTGTTCCACCGTGAAGAAATTTGGCCCATCAGTCTTCGATCGGAATTTGGGTTGCTGAGGATAGATGCATGTCTCTGACACGCAACTTTGTGTCAATCAAGGCTGGTCAGGAAATGATAACATGCTCTAGAGTTTCAAGCTCTTTTTTTTGTTTGCAAAATCTTCAGAAGGCTGTGTCTTTTGATCAGAGTTTCCAGGATGACAGTTCTAGTTGGTATCGAATTTAGCCGGAAGCGTAGAAAAGTGTCTGACTTGAGCAGATGGGAAGCGTTGAAGATATGACGTGATACAGTTTAAATGATGAGTATCAAATATGCATTCCTGGTTGAGTTTGAATTTCACTTTGGCCTCGATTGTCACTATCCAATCGCTTTGAGTAATTTTTTTGTTGTCGCTTTTTCCGGGCAGAGAGTTAGCATTTCTGTTGAAATATTTGCCAAAATTCTAGTGGCTTGCATATGTTTTTTCCAAGTCATCAGAGTAGTTGCTTGTGTTGAAGATTCTTTTCCTTGTAATATCTGTAGCGCTGGAATATGGAGATCTGTGGTAATTTTCCTATATAGATCTATTTTTCGCCACATGTAAAGTGATTTCAGCGATTGCAGTGCCAGCTCATATCTAAGGGAGACCATTGGGAAAGACTGGGGTAATGACTGAACTTTCCTCCAGAACAGGCCTTCTAGACGCAGCCATATTGTTCCATCCATGTTGATCATAGATTCGCTTCCATAAAGGAGGATTGCTACAACTTTTTGCCTATACGATGTTATAATAGGCTGCATTGAACATTTCCCGTATTTTCGGTGTAAGAAGCAGCCTTGATGGGCTAATGATAGAATTTTTGTTAGCAAATGACTGCTCCAGTCAGTTTCTGTGGTGATTGATTTACCTAAATCCCTAGATATTTGTCAGTTGTAACTTGGGTGAGGGGTTGGTCATTCAGGAACATTGTTTTCATTTTCCATTTTGTCTTATGGGTCGGAGCTAACAACATCACTTTCGATTTTTGAGTGTTTACTTCTAGGTGATTTATTTTCATATAGTCCTCAAGTTTTAGCAGGGCTGTTTGAAGTCCTCTTGGAGTTTGAGAGCACAAGACAATGTCGTCTGCATACACAATGCATGGGATGGTTGTTGCATTGAGTTTTGGCGAATTTGCCAGCGGGGAGTTGGTCTCAGTTTCATAATCAGCGGTACAAAGATTAAATAGCATCGCTGCTAATGGGCAACCTTGCTTGAGACCGTTGGCTCTAGGGATAGCATCTGAAACTGTACCATCTTTTGAAAGTCTCGCTCCAATATGCCATCCGGGCATCCTCATCGATGTAGTTTGGCCCAGAGATGTGTTCTATTGACTAGGTCAAACAACCGTTTGAGGTCAATAAATGCTTCGTATATTTGCCTTTTGTTGTGGATTGCCTCCTGTTTTAGTAGATTCAGTAGAAGTCAATTGATGTTAGTATCGACGTGCTTCACAAACCCTGTTCGTTTTGTTGCGAATATTTGATTTGCTTTGGCCAAGGTGTTTAGTTTATCCAGAAGGATATTAGCAAAAATGTTCCTAGAGGGTCTAGAAGGGCAATGGGTCTATAGTTACATGGATCTTTTGTATCGCCTTTTTTGTAGATTGGCAGCAAAACAGCTTTTTGCCATGATGGTGGAATGGTCTTGGTTTTGGCAATTGACCTAAGGATTTGAGAGCAGATGTCTTCCCAGGTGGTGTTACTCACTTTGATGACTTCATTTGAAAGCCCATCAGGGCCAGGCGCCTGTGAGGGGTTCAACTTGGTAAACGCTCTCTCGATGTCTTCAGTCTGCCAAGTGAAGGACCAGGGGTTTTGTTGTTGCTGTCTGGCTTTATTCTCTGCAATACTGGTACTCTTATACAAGTTCAGGAAATGTTTTCCATCTCTGTTCGTCTACGTCTATTGACATTTTGTCTGTTGATGTTATTTGGGGGTTCAATAGTTTCCACAGGTCTCGTGTTACATTTACTTATCGTGTACAGCATCATTTTGACTCTGCTGTGCTCTATTGGTCCTCATCCAATTTTTGTACTGTTCTTATTTTTCATAATTTATTTGCAGCAGTTGCTGTATCTCTTTAACTGTATGTCTCATTTCCCTTTTCTTGTTTGCAATTATGCTTGAGTAGGCATGTGAATGAGAGTGGTGGTTTTGATTTCGTGATGTGGTGGAGCGCTTGGACGCATTCAGTAGTTGTGGATAATTCAGCCGCTGTGTCTCTGACAGGGAGGTACTACTGAATAGGTCAGACAATTTTCTCAGATCATCATGATAGATTTTCAACCTATTCAATCTTTAGATTGTTAGTTCAGGAAGCTTACGCTTTTCCTTCTAGGGGTTATGCATTTGCCACAAAATTGTCAGAATGGTGTGATCGCTGTTGTCAGATTTGACGTTTCCAACTTCTCGAAGTTTTGAGTGAATCTGTTCAGATAGAAAAATATAGTCAATGGCACCGGAGGAGCCTCGGGTCCATGTCTGCAATGGTTGGTTTGTGACTTTATCTAAGAAATGCACTCTAGAGAGGCCTCTAGTTGACATTTCTTTGAGCCGACGTTGTGCCCATGTAGACACATTTTTTATTTCTAGCGGCATTCCTGCACGATCATACATGTGCAAGTTCAGGTCCCCGCATAGTATTATGTGAATTTTGGGCATCTTAAGGTGATTTCATCAATACCAGTGCATACTTCGTCAATGTATATTTCATCGGCGATGGCCGTCTGGTTCCAATAGTTAACTATATCGAGTAATTCAGGTTTGTTGTCCGAGAGTACCTTGGTTGAACTAAGTACAGTAATTTGGATCCAATCGTTTATATTGGTTGATTCCACAATTGTGAGGTTGCTGTCCACTTTGATTATGGCTAGCAAGCCTGCATATGGTCTTCCTTTTTTATTCTTTATTGCAGGTAGCATCATATAGAGTCAAATCATAATTCTTTTTTTTTAAACTTCTTTTTATTATAAGCGTGGCAGCAAAACACAGGCGAACAGCGCCAGGCGAAACATTGTAAAAGAACAGTATACATAGCGTAGATATACAGAAGTTACTACACATATTGAACAGTCGAAGAGCAAAATGCAGTGAGATCGTGAAGAAGGGTATCAGGGAACTATGACTGAGCTAAGGACCCAAGCTGGCTAGGGGAAACCGGAGAGGAAGGGGAGGTCTGAGTCTCGACTAGGTCAGAGATATAAGAGCGGAATCGGAGCCAAATATTTCTCGGTCTGGAACGTGTGGGTTGTAGGTGGGACCAGGTTTCTTCCGTGTCAGAGGCCCACGTGACCGCTTTCAACCATTGGGCATGTGTAGGAGGGAAGGGGCGAAGCCAACAGAGCAGGATAGAGCGCACCGCGAGGAGGAGGCAAAGACCAGCTAATTTCTTGGAGTCTCGGGGGAGGCCTGGGAGATCGTGAAAGAGGCATACCAGCGGGGAGAGAGCAATGGGGTGGTCTGTCACAGTGGACACAGTCGAGCAGACGGCCTCCCAGAACTGGGCCAGGCGAGGGCAGGACCAGATCATGTGGATATAGTCAGCCCCATCCCGGCCGCATCTGGGGCAGCTGGTAGGATAGTCGGCCGACATACGATGTAGTCTGATCGGGGTATGGTGGAATCTGTGAAGAACTTTGAATTGAATAAGCTTGAACCGAGAATTGAAAGAGACCCGCTGCGTGCGGTCGCATAGATGGGTCCAACGATCCTCGGACATCTCCACACCAAGGTCCGCCTCCCAGGCGAGTTTCAGTTTGGTAAAGTCTGGGACCGATCTGGACTGCAGCATGGTGTATAGCCTAGAGATCTTGCCCCTCCTAGGGGTGGGAGAAGTGAGCTCCTCAATTGCGGGGTCATCAGGCGGTAATGCAGGGAATGTTTGGTAATGTCGTTTAAGGGTCTTTCGAAGGGATGCGTATTGGAGCCATACGCTCCGGTCCCTTCTCAGGGATAAGGGGAGGTCAGGCCACTCGACAAATATACCCTGGTCGAACACGTCGCGTAGCAGCTCGAAGCCCAAGTCCGCCCATCGGCGCACCGCTACCAATGGGACCCGCGGGACCCCGGGGAGAAAATTCCAGAGTGGAAGATTGCCATGGAAGGCATAGGCGGTCCCCAACAGACTCCACGTTTTTGCTAGTGCAACGGCTGTGCAGGCAACCGGGTTCTGCGAGTTCCGAGTCAAGGGGGCGGGTTGTAGCACCAGGGAGCGGATGTCTCGATCAGCTACTGCGAGCCTCTCAAGTCGGACATGCGGGGCTGGATCCGCGGTATCAAACCAATAGGAGGTATATTGGATTTGTGACGCCATCCAGTATTTAAGAAAGTTAGGGGCACCGAAGCCCCCGTAAGACATGGGGGTGGAGAGGGTCCCGATTTTAAGACGAACCGCACCCGAGTGCCAGAGAAAAGAGTTCACGGTGCGGTCCAATTCGCGGAAAAAGCCCGCCCCCGGCCATAAGGGAACATTAGCGAACCTATAGAGCAGCTGGGGTAATACCACCATCTTCAACAGGCCAATTCTGCCAGCCAGAGATATTGGGAGCTTGTCCCAGACCTGAGTCTTGGCTGTCAAGTGCGTAAGATATTTCTGGTAGTTTTCGTGGAATGTCCGCTCATATTGGCGAGTCACCACCGTCCCAAGGTAAATAAGTATGTCTTGAGCCCATGTGAAACCAAAGGTATCAGGGAGGTGAGAGGTGCATTCCGTCAGCGGAAAGAGGGTAGATTTCGAACAGTTCACTTTAAGGCCAGAGATCTGGCCGAAACGGCTAATGTCTGCAAGTACAGGGGGTAAGTTGGCCGAGGGAGAGCGCACAAATAGCAACGCGTCATCTGCATAGAGGGACACTATATCTGTGTGTCCTGCGGAGCGGAGACCCTTGTCTGCATGGCGTTGGCGGAGCATGTCGGCAAACGGCTCGATTGCTATCGCAAAGACCAGGGGAGAGAAGGGACATCCCTGTCTCGTTCCCCTGGCGATCTTGAAAAGGGGAGAATAGCGGTCCCCCGTACTGACCCTGGCAACCGGTTCAGAGTAAAGCAGTCTGATCCAGGAGATAAAAGAGGGGCCGAATTTACAGCTCTCAAGGACTCGCCATAAATACTTCCATGAGACCGAGTCGAATGCCTTTTGCATGTCAAGGGCAACAGCCACAGCGTGTGTGTCGGGGCTGATTCTATCAATAATGTTGAATAGCCGCCTCAAGTTCAGAGAAGTGGAGCGACCTGGGATAAAACCGGCCTGGTCTGGATGGACTATAGATGGCAGAAGGGGAGCCAGCCGGAGAGCCAGAGCCTTGGCAAATATTTTGACATCGCAGTTTATGAGAGACAATGGGCGATACGAGCCGCACTGTGAAGGGGGTTTGCCGGGCTTAAGTAGCACTGCGATCGTGGCTTCACGGAGAGAAGGAGGAAGCACCCCAGCCTCAACAGACTCCTCCCAGAGAGCCAGCAAATGAGGGAGCAGTTGTGACTTGAAGCGTTTATAGAACTCGACTGGGATACCGTCCGAGCCAGGTGTGCGGCCCGAGGATAGGGAGTCAATTGCGGTCGAGAGCTCCTCCCGTGTGAGTGGGGAGTCAAGGGAGCCCGCGGCCTCCGGGGACAGAGTAGATAGAGGGAGGGTATCGAGAAAGGAGTCAATCTCCGCCAACGAGACCTCATCGGCATTGGAATACAAGGATTCGTAGAAGGTGAAGAATTCCCTATTGATCTCTTGTGAAGAGACCGCCATGGAACCATCAGATCTCTCAACCCCGAGAATGTGCGGGGGCCCCGTCTCATGCCGGATCAACCTAGCTAGGAAGCGGCCGGGGCGTTCCCCCTCTCCGTACCTCCTAGCCACACCAGGGTTATCGAGGAACCTCTGCTCGCGGTCCGCAAGAGAACGGAAGTTATCCAGTTCCTCCCCAATATTAGCGAGGTTACCTGGAGTAGAGTGTAGTGAGCATGTGGCTTCCAGAGATGAAAGTCTAGATTCGCTGGCGGCGAGGTCCCTGCGGATTGACTTAAGGGCCCAGCTTTCCTTAGACAGCGCAATCCCTCTAGTGTAAGCCTTGAATGATTCCCATAAGGTGGCGTGGGACGTTACCGAGCCCGTATTGGTCTCGAAGTACTCCTCAATCGACAGTTCAAGTTCGGAGCAAAACTCTGGGTCCAGCAGGGAAAGGGGTTTCAATTTCCAGTGTCGAGAGCGGGCGGGATCGGGGCCCCAGTCTACTGTAATGGTGACAGGAGAGTGGTCAGAGAGGGTTCTCGGAAGGATCATTAGTTGTGTTACATTCTTGACTAGTATGTTAGAGATCACCCACCTATCAATACGAGAATAGGAGTCGTGAACTGAGGAGTAAAAGGAGTAGATGCGGGAGTCCGGGTAGAAGAACCTCCACGCGTCCACCATGGCCAGGCGGGGAAGGGAGGAAAGTGCCGCATAAGCCGCCCTGGAGAGGTGACGGGGCCTGGAGCCCGATCTATCTAGGGCTATATCGAAGATCGTGTTAAAGTCCCCTCCCCAGAGGATTGGAACAAGGGGGAAGCCATCGAGAAGGGAGGTGACCTGCACGTAAAATTCCGGGTCATCAAGGTTAGGGCCATAGATATTCAGGAGGATCACTTCCTTATGGTGCAGCATGGCGTGAAGAAGTACATATCTACCCTGGGGGTCAATTTTCGAGGAGATGAGGGAAAAGTGGAGGCTCCTGTGAATGAGGGTCATGACTCCTCGGCTCTGGGAAGAATAATCAGTGAAAAACCGGTGAGGACCCCAGGACTTGGCAAAGCGCATGCAGTGTATAGAACGAGCATGAGTCTCCTGAAGGAAGAGAATCTTGGATGGGTGGCGCTCGGCCTGCAGCTGGAGCTGTCTCATCTTCCTATAGTTCCCCAGACCTCGCACATTCCAGCTCATAAAGGTCAGGGCACTCTCAGTCACAGCATGGCGGTATTAGGAATAAAGCAGAATGTCGGGGACCGAGAGGTCAAATTAACAGTTCCACGGGAGCATATCCCAAATGCCTCAGCACAGTTCGCCTTCGCTGCCATCGCCACTTTTCCAATAACAAAAACCCAAACAACCCCAACATAGCCCACCCCCACCCACACCCCCCTCCCAATCAGAGGGATGACCAGCCCATCCCTTAGTAAACAAAACCAAAGCAGAGGCATCGTCGCCTGGGGGTCTGAAGGCCCGACTGGCCGTAACGCTCCGGGTTGCAGCAGAGCAAATAGTGCATGGGAAGCCCGTGACGGACGAGAAATGCAGATTAGACAAAGTTCTCGCCAAGGGAACAGCGGGCGAGCACCAAGGTCGAGCTGAACAAGCAGGTTGCGGGAAAAAGGATTGACATGGTCCCAGTTCCGGGGGGGCGAGAGGACCCATACGCCTCCCATCGGGGACCAAGGATCATCGCTGTGCCGAGATCAGGGGAAGGGGATCAGCCAGGGAAGTGTTCATCGATGAATTTGGAGGCCTCTTCCGGAATCGTGAAGAACAACACCTGATTGGAGTACTCTATACGAAGCTTGGCAGGATAAAGCATAGCATATTTTATGGAGTGGTCTCGCAACCTGCGTTTCACCGCCTGGAAGGTTTTGCGTTCCCGCTGGACCGCAGTCGAGAAGTCGGGATAGAGGTGGATCCTCGCGCCGCCCAGGAGTAGCTCACCCTTGAGTCTCGCAGCCCTGAGGAGGGCGTCGCGGTCGCGGTAGTTTAGTACGCGGGCTATGATGGGTCGAGGAGGGGCACCAGGTCTTGGTTTCGCCACCAGGGCGCGATGGGCCCGTTCAATTGCGAAGTGTGGAGAGAGCTCAGGCTCGTCAAGCAGCGACAGAAGTGTGCGTTGAACAAAGTCTTCCATTGGCTCATGGATTTCATCCTCAGGGACCCCGATGATGCGGAGGTTATTGCGCCTCGAGCGGGATTCCAAATCCTCGTTTTTCTTTTCCACCTCCGTGACTCGGCTGGAGAGAGCGACGACCTCGGCGCGAAGGGCCCCCAGCGCATCCTCCGCAGAGCCCACCCGTGTCTCGACCTCCAATACACGGCCGTCTGTCCTCTCAATGTGGGCCTTAATAGAGGATATGGTGCCGGTCATGTCGTCAAGTTTGGAGTGGAGAGCGGTGAACCCCTCACGCATAAGATCAATCATATTTCGGGAGTCCGGGGATGTGTCGAGGGGGGCATCGGAGGCCGACTCGGAGGCTTCCTCAGGTGGCCTCGCCGCGGCTCTCGCAAACATATTGATGGAGCTCTGTTTCCTTGCACCTCCCCTGGTCATCCTGGCTTATGGGTATATCAGGTAGAGAGAAGAGGGAGAGATGAGAGCTAGAAATTAGTGCCAAGGAGCGTCCTCCGGGATATAGGGGCCAATGCGTGTCCCGGGGTGATGTAGGCACAGAGCAGCAAGCGAGCACACCCCGGGTCCGGAGTAGAGGTTGTGGCCCCTCTAGGGCAGGAGAGTAGATGTCGCCGTGATAGGCCCAGGCGCGCACCGGTGAAGCGGCGCACAGTGGCCGGAGCGCGGTTCAGGGAGTCCAGTGGAGGCAGCTACAAGGTATGTTCGCCAGCGCCTCAGCCCCAGGGCGCGTGCAGCCCGGGGGGAGATGGAGCACAGTCCAGCGGGTCACAGTGGCTGGGTAGACGCAGCAGGAGTTAGCGGCGTAGAGAGAGAGGCAGGGGGGCGGGAGGGGACAGCAGCGCCGGCACCAGGGAGGCACCCGCAGGGTATGGTAGGTGCGGGCGGACCCGCCAGAGTCACAGCAGTCAGGCGCAGTCCCCTCCCCGCGCTCCCCCTACCTCTAAGCCGCCACGAAGTTGAAGTGGCCCCTCGGGGCCCGGACCAATGGCACGGGGCTGGTCGGCTCCCGCGCCAGTCAGGAGAGGAGGCAGTCGGTCCAAGAGGTCGCGGCTGATCGGTCCACAGGATCGAGGAGAGGCCCGGCCGGCCACAGCAATCCGGCGCCCCTCGCCGGGTGGGTGCCCCTCCCCCAAGCGGCCCGCAGCGCCGCGGCCTCAGGTCGGAAGAGGGCCGACGCTGTCGGAGCCGCGGGTCGGGGAGGGCGGAAGGCTGCAGCCGCAGGGCAGGAAAGAGGGCGCAGCCCCGTCCACGGGGCACGCAGCGGCTCCAAACCGCGTCCGGTCGCGGTAGTAGTGCTCCCGAAGGATCGGGTGTAGGAGGCAGGTCCGCAGATGGCGTCGGGCAGAGGAGAGCAGGATCGAACGCTCTGCTGGCCCGGAGCACGGCGTTTAGGCGGCCATCTTGATTGCCGCGCAACAGCGCCCCCGTCAAATCATAATTCTGAGCGCTAAAGAGCTGGCCGTTTCCTCGCGTGTTCCAGGAACATAGTGAAATTTTTGAGTCAGTTGATTGCCATGATTGTTATTGTGTAGTATCTGTGCTCTCTGAATATACCGATTGTGTCCGGTCCATTATCCTCCGTATAATGGGTCGTTGTGATCAGATTGCTTTTGATAAGACTTATAAAGCTTTTGATGAGTATTTTCTGTAGTCCAGCCATTTCTGTGTGCAGTTTTGGGTCTTGTTCTTCTTTGGTGATTGTCCGTCTGGTTATCTTGTTTGAGCAGGTAACTTTTCCTTTCTAGGGTTTTTTCCATTAGCACTTCTTTTTGTGATTCAACATTTTGTACTTCAAATCCAAGCAAATTTAAGTTGCTCTTGTGTTTGATAATGAGCTGTTTCAAGTTGGTAAATGCAAGGAGTAACTGGATTCGATCTAAATGGCTCTCATCCGTAAAGTCTGTCAGAATATCTTGTGTGGTGATGTTTTGTAGATTGTGGATAGCTTTGAATAGATGCAGAACATTTGTTAAATTAAAAATCAGTTAATCTGCATTAGTTTGTGTTTTCAAAAATACAGCGCGAGAAGTTGTAGTTTTCTGCCGATTAGCGAAAATTGGTTCTGTTATTGCAGCGGTAGGTGTTTATTTGGCAATGACAATAGATGAGTATGAGGAGCGTCAGTTCCAGTAAGGGCTGGAAGAGCTTGATCTGGGTCTAAAGTGGAGTTAGATATGTCTTCACACGACAGAGACATTTTCGATTCTTGTCGTGAGTCAGATTGCTCATATTCATCCTCAATCATGAGTGAAGTGTCACTTGGCTGTATCTGCACTTCTACTGAGATGTCGAGTTCTTCGTCGAAATGCTGTGTGAGATTTAGTAACGTATCTAGCTGCACATCCTCAGTTAGTTCTTCAGTCTGCACATTTCCCTGTGGCGTTGAGGATCTATTTCCTGACAGATTTGACGGTTGGGGTGGAGGCATAATTGTTCCCTAATGTAATTGTCATAAGTGGCTTTTGTGATGGTAGTTTGGGCATCGTCACATTTCGGAGAGTCTCCCTAGAGCCGACTTGTGTTTTTTTGGTTTTTGTTTGGCTTTGGCCTTTCACATTTGGCGCCAGGGGCATGAAGATGGCATAATTACTTTCCGAGGGATTACGTTTGTTTTCATTGTTTTTGGTTTGAGAATTCAAGTCCTTTGGACAATCAATCGGGTTTGAATCCATGGTCGATTGCGAGTTACTGGTGGGGTTTGCAGAATTTGTACCTTTATTTGCTGTGCCTTCATTCATTTGGATATGACCATATTGTTTCTCAGTAGATAGGTGGATGTTTGCTCGATTAATAGAGGTCATCATGGTTATTAAGGCTGTAGTAAGCTTTGTATTGTCGGCTCGATCATTTCTGGCAATATCTGAGAGACGCGATTGCCACATTTTGCTTGTTTCATCCTCCTAGTCCAAACGGTCCTGAATTTTGAGAACGAAAGATTCAATAAAGGTCTGTTTCGCATTAATGAGAGCAAGTAATGTCTCTTGAACTTTGCTCGCCTCCACACATGCCTCTTGCATTTTTAAAAATTGGATCATTGTTTGAGATGTTACTGCAGTAAGCATGTTCTGGAGGTCTTGCATGTTTGTCGGAATGGATGGCATATGCTCTCTTGGAGGTGAAAGGCTGGCCGTCATAGGCATCTCTGGTTTCACGTCATATGGCTCAGTAAGAGAGTTTGTTTGTGAATACGGGGGCATTTGCCCCAGAGGTTTCGCTCTTGGCACTTCTGCATTTGATATGCGCTGAGTAGAGAGGCCATCTAGTGGACATGGTTGAAGTGTAAATGGCGAGTTATGATAAGAATGGCCAAACACTTCTTTTTGCTTTTCCTGATTTGCGAAAAGCACTTCAATCTCGATCATATCCAGGGACAGTCGAGCAGTCCTTGAATTTTGATGGGTGGAGGCAGAATTTTCTATGTCCTGTGAAAGACGCTTGATTTCATACAGGGATGGCCATCGTCTCTTTGCCAGGGCGGCTTTGTCTCGCTGTGAAATCAAAGGAGTAAATTGTGCATCTGGTGCTGTGGGCCAACGTGCAGGAGAAGAATTGCTTGTTACTGCTGCCGAAGAATCAGTAGAATTTGATGCCTCATGATTCACAGGATGGAGTGGTGAATGTCTCTCGAGCTGCGAGGACCTTGTCATCTTATGTTGGAGTTTGACGTCTTCCCTTTGGTTTTTCTTGGTTTTCTAGACTTCCGTTTTTGTGTGGAGAAGACTTCATATTCAGATATGAGCGGTCGTATTGAGGGTATCTATCTGGCGTGTGACAGCTGACTGGTGATAGCACCTTATTCGACTCACTAAGTGGCTTTTTGGGTGGAGTTTCACTCTGTCTTCATTGTCGACTCTAGGCGGCAAACAGTCTTTCTTGCAATTCTAGGGAGGGAAGTGAACCTTCTTTAGGTTCATCATTATTTGAGTGATTCTTTGGCGATTGGTTTGATTTCTCTTGTGCCGCAGCTAGTTCACCTTGAGCATTGTGACTTCCAGAAGAGGTAGGACACTGTGGCGATAGTGAGTAGGTAAGGGAATTCTTTGCAGGTCCTCTTTCTGGGAGGCATTAGTGTGTTTGTCCTCTGTTTTTTATTAGAACTCAGAGCTTTTCCCCGTGTTTTTTTTTTTGTAGGATAGTGGTGGCCAGCGCGTTGGAGCGCTGTCTTGTATGCGGACCGTTTTTGGGATCATTTTGTGTGGTTTGCACAGTGTCTTCTTCCATCATGACTGATGCAAAGATTAAAGGCTCCCGAAGATGAGCACTATAACCACAGAGTTGCTGGTTCTTTGCACAATCTAGGCTTTTGGTATACTTCAGAGTTTCCGTTGGGTCCTGTCTATCTGGGAAGATAGGTTCGTCAATGACCGTGCGTGACGTAATATGGACCACTAAGCAATCCGTTCCTCTGAGTCAAAGGCTAAAGCCCACAGTCCTCAGAGCCGGTGTTAATGGGAAGTGCTTGTGCAATGGGAATTTTTCTTGTGTCAGACTCCTGGTATGCTCTTAGAATTGTAGGCGGGGGTGGGGGGCAAGGATCTCTAGATGGATGCAAAGCGTGTTGCCTGGCCAAAGCAGGCGGTAAATCGCTGAGCTAGATGGAATGATTGAGTAGAGTAAGTAATTAGCTATGTCGAGCCTCGGGTCAAAGGGTGGGGATCAACTCTCACCCCGCAGTCCCCGGGTATAAATTTAACCTGAATTGGTATGATTATGGCTTCAAAGTTGCTGTTCCTTCTAGCGTGTTGATAAAATGAATGGAGCGCTGCAATGTTTGAAGGCTGTAGCCCTCACAAGAGTGACTGAAGCAGGAGATGTAAAGTCTGGTGTAAAGTATGTTGTGGCGGGAGGCTTTCAAATCGCTGTATAGTACTAAGATGCAAGTCCGTCATCGAAATTGCAGGATATTACCTGACTTTACACAGCCAGTAATAGCCATTGTCCTTGTAGTCGAGGCAGAGCGGACCAGCGAAGCAGCAAACAGCCAAACAGTGAGTACCAAAAGCGCCCTTCACTGGCGCGGGTTTAACGCTGCAAGGGTCTCGCCTCCCAATTCGTATAGTTCCACTTCCTGGAGGGGGCGGGGCTACAACAGAGCAACAGCTCTTAAGGCAACAGGAGCAGGAGAGCAGGGAGCAGGCTTCTCACGGTGAGCAATCCAGCAAAGATAGACAGCCAAACAATGAGTACCAAAAGCGCCCTTCACTGGCGCAGGCTTAACCTTTTGATGACACTATTCCCGGTCCCATTGGACATCCCAGGAAACTGAAGAAACTTGCCTGTTCCTTCGCCCTGAGACAACGTGGTCATGGGAACGCAGACGGAGTGGGCTGAAAGTACCACCAATATTGCTTTAGGGAAGAATATGGTCACTATGGATACATCAGGTGAACCCATGGCTTTCTTGGACCTTTTTAATATGACAGGGTTGAAAAGATGTTTAAGAGCTACCTGGACCAGGTTGCCGCAGACTTGGAGTCCATCAAGGCCAGGCTGTTTCCAGTATCTGGTCTGACTGCGCCTCTCCCGAGTTTCCAAAAGCCAACTTTGTCTAGACCTAGTGTTATTCGAATAGTTAAAAAGCCAATAAATGTCCCACAACATAGGGGCGACCTTAACATACTGAGTGGCCCAACCAGGGGGCAAGGAGGGAGGGTTACAAGGGTCGTTCCTGGGGTATGCGGGTGGAACTTTATAAGTAGAGCCCCGAATAGACCTTGGCAACAATGGGTGGGATGACGGGGCAGCCAATGGGTACATCAGATTTTGTTGCCCCACCCACCCCACCGAACCGAAGTTCCGCTTCGAGGGCTCGCTGAACACTTCACATCCCTGTGGCCCCTTCACGGGGGTGGTAATCGGGGAGGCTACCAGCTTAACTACACCGGGTTGACTACTGCCCTACCAGAAACCAAAGGGCCTAACCATGCAGAGGCGCTCTATTACCTTGAATAACGTAGGGAAATCGGCACCCAGGGTTTACGACAACCAGGAGGCCCTGACTAATAAAGTTAGTTATTACCTGAGAGAAAAAAGAGGCTGTAAATCAATCATAAGAAGTGACATCGTAGACTATTAGATTGAGGATGCCCCCAAAGAGGATGACTGTATCCTGGTCTCTTTAAAAAAAAATGTAAGGCTGAGGGACGGTGTCTTATCTATGGAGGCAAGGACATATCCCTCAGTGGGTTCCAAAATAATGATTAGATCCACACACAGGTCTCTGAGAAATAATGAGCAATCCAATTCACATACCTCCTACCAACGCCCCTTCACCAATCGGACCTGAGAAGATCTGTATTCCTTCCTGGAGCGATGGATACGAATCTGGAGGATATAGATTGATACAATGTCACCACAGTTCTAAGGGTTCCTATTAGGGATAAGGCCATTAGCTTGATGTCCTGGAACATAGCTGGGCTCAAGAAGCACTTGGTGGATGATGAATGGCACAAACTCAAAAGGGGCTTTGATATAATTTGCATGCAGGAGACGTGGGACCAGGAGCAGACTAGGTTCCAGGGATATGAGGCTTTCCAGTTGCCGGCTACAAAGGAACCTAGGGGAAGGGCCTATGGAGGGCTGGCAACATGGATCAGCACAACCCTGGATTTTCATATAGAATCAATAGTAACCGGGTCTCCAGATGTCAAGTACTTGGTGCTAAATGGTAATAGTGCCCTCCCAGTATCCATATGCAACCTGTATAATTAAGCTGACCCCAATGACTCAACTAGTACTATTGACCTGGCCCGAGATTCAGTATTGACTAGGCTTTGTCTAGCCAACTCAAACCATCGTATCATTTTTGTGGGTGATCCGAATATTCAAATAGGACCCCTTCTAGATCTGGAGGGGGCATGGGATGAGTCAGATGAGGCTTGGGATATTCCAGCATTGGTCCCGCCACCCAAGAGGAGAAGCCATCCACTGGCGCTTAGTTGTGGCATGACTTTAATGGGATTGGGGCTCAGGGCTTGTAACGGACGCTTTCTCAAGGACCAACCACTGAAGCCGACCTTTGTAGGTCACGGGGGTTCTTCGTATTTAGATTATATCCTCGTTTTGACGGAGTCATAGGCTGTCATACAAGACTTTGAAGTCTTAAGTACAAAAGGGAGCGACCGTAAGCTGTTGTTGATAAAGTTAAAAGGTTGGAATTGCACCCCTATAGATTGCTCAAACAGACCCCCTAAAAATAGCATATTCATTTGTATTCAAGATTTAGCAAAACAATTAAAATGGGCTGATATGGATCTAGCTAAAGTGAAGCCCGAAATTTACGATGCCATATTGCCATTAATAAAACAGTGTTCGAATGGATTGTGTCCTTCAACATATTCCACATCTTTGACATGTAATGGCCACAGCTGTGCACTTCGGAAACTTTTCTGCACAGGGCGTCCTGCATCGATGACGTTGGGTCGATGTCCCTCGAAGGCCTCTGTCGAGGGCGACGTCACTGGATGTTATAAATAGGACGTGCTGCGCCCGTAGCCTCAGTTCTATTTTTTCCACAAACGTGTTTGCTTCGAACTCGGCGCGCCTCGTGTGTTTCATCGTAGTGATGACCTGCTTATCGTGTGTTTCATCGTAGTGATGTTTTCTTCTTCGACCCCTCCCACTCCGCGGTCTGGCTTCAAGACTTGCTGGACTGCAAGTCTAAAATGTCGATTACTGACCCGCATCGCATTTGTTTGTGGTGCTTGGGCGAGAGTCACAACACCGACGACTGTTCAAAATGCCAGTCGCTGACTGTTGAGGCCTTGCGAGAGCGTAAGGGGAAGCTCCAGGTAGGTAGGGGCTCCAAACCTATTAAGTCCTGTAAATTGAAGTCCAAAGGGGTATCCACCGACGGCTTGAGGGGCGCCTCTCTGCGTCGGGAGGAGACCCAGGGCTCTCAGTCCTGCAGTGGTTACCGCCATTCTTCTTCCACGTCGCGGCATTCTCGGAAGCGCCATCACCGGTCGCCTTCCCCGTCCTCCTCGGAGGATGGTGCCGCGAGGAAAGTGGCATGCCCGACGAAGTCCTCGACTCCGGAGGAATGGGCTGCCTTTAAGGAGCAAATGTTGGTGATTTTTCAATCGCAGGGCACAGTTCCAGTCGCACCTTCTAGCGAAGATGGCAAGGAACGGTCTTGTACCGTGGCTCGCACGCCTTCGGGAACCTTTGAGGTCCCGTTCGGACAAGGCTTCAGATAGTCGCAAGAGACGTGCTTCCAGGTCTCGGTCCTCGTCTCCAGTGAGACCGCTACAACCTGCTAAGCGATCGAAGCTGGCGTCAACTAGGTCGGCGCTGTTTCTGTCCGACTCGGACATCAAGTCTTTGCTCTCTTATCAGCCCATGGCACTGTGTCGACGCCGAAGCCTTCGGATCTCTCGACGATAATGCTGTTGACGCTATTGGCGTCGAAGCCTTTGGCGCCCTCGACGCCTTTGGGGATTTTTGCCCGGAATTTACAGTTGCAGTATCCTGATCTGGTGGATCCTCCAAGGAAGCTACGGCGAAGTCTGTGAGGCCTGTGTTGGACTCCAGGCTCACTTCTGTCCCCAGGCCAGGTTTTGATTTCCCTCTGGAAGACATTTATGAAGAGGAAGAAGGGTCTGACTTTGATGACCCTGTTGAGCATGATGTGGCTCCTGTCTTTTCTGGAGACAGTCAAGTCGAGAAGTTAAGGCAAACCCTTCATGATGCCAGTGGGTTGGACACTTCTCCAGAAGTGGAATTTGGTAGGCCTGGGGCTCATGCTGATTCGTCATACAGGCGGCTCATGGCTAGGGTCTCCGAGTATCTGGGCTGGTCCAGTCCTCCTGAAGATTTTGTATAAGATGATCTGACATTTTAGATCAAGGTCTGTCCTCTGACCCGGTGTTACCTTTTCATCTCACTTTACAGAAAAGGGTGGCAGCTGCTTGACAGACACCGGAATCTCTTCCGGCTGTTAACTAATCTTTGACAAAGAAGTACCGCCCTTCCGGTAGCGACCCCGGCTACTTATCCACTCACCCCACTCCCGAGAGTTTGGTGGTTTATGCGGCTACGGCCACCTCGAGGCAGGCAGCGTATCCTTCCATACCTCCGGATAGGGACGACAAACGCTTCGACGGTTGGGCTTGCAAGGTATTTTCTGCGGGGAGTATGCCGTTGAAATCAGCCAACTCCACTTGTGCCTTAGCAAGGTTTTCACACACTCTGTGGAACTGTTTCTCTATCGGCTGAGCATATTCCCGAGGGGGAAGAAAGGGATGGGTTACTTGATCTTGTGCAGGATGGCAAGGATGCCGTGTGCGAATCCCTTCAGTCTGGGTTGGACACGGCAGACAGTGTTAGCCGGTCCATGGCTGCGAGCACCGTTATATGCAGGTTTGCATGGTTGCAGAAGTCGGGTTTTGCCCCGGATGTGCAAGCCCGTCTTTTGAACATGCCCTTTGATGGCGCCGATTTGTTTGGCAGCAAGGCTGACGAGGGCCTTCAGAGGTTTCAGACCTCAAAAGCTGCAGCAAAATCTTTAAGCGCCGCTGTGCGTCAACCTCTGCCTTTTCGTCCTAGGGGACAGCAGTGGAGGGGAGGTTCTTTTCATTACTACTCTTCCTTTGGTAGAACGAGAGGAGCCGCCAGTCAAACCTGTCAGCGAAAAAGTACCTGTGGTGGTCGGGGAAATAGAGGTGCCAAAGCCGCTCAGGCTGCTGCCTCTTTGCCTTCAAGCACTGCCGCAGCCGCTCCAAAACCGTCATGAGGACATGTCGCATGATTCGCCGGTTGGGGGCAGACTGTCTCAGCATTTTGAAGAGTGGCGAGCCATTACATCGGATGCGTGGTTTCTGGCTACAATAACCCACGGCTACTGCCTTCCCTTCCTACAGCGGCCTCACGACAGTCCACCGGGGAAACTCTCTTCGAAGCTTCCAGATCCGCCAGAGGGTTTTCACCAAGCTCATGATGGTGGTGGGAGAGCGTACCTCAGGCGAGGAGTATTCACGTCTACCCCTACCTGGACGACTGGCTGATCCGGGTGCGCTCTCTCGAGCAAGCTTTGGATCACCTCATGCAGGAAATCTTGGCCCTGCTAGAGAAAAGCGCTATAGAACTGGTGCTTGTAGCGGAGAGGAACAAGGGATGGTATTCCCCTTATTTTTTTATTCCAAACAAAGACAGGGGATTGAGACCCATCCTGGACTTGTGTTGGTTGAACAAACTTCTCAGGAAGGAGAAGTTCAAGATGGTCGCTCTTTCTCAATTCCTCCAGGCCCTTCAACTTCAGGATTGGTTGGTGTCTCTGAACCTACAGGATGCTTACTTTCATGTGCCGATTAATCCTAAGCACAGAAAGTACCTGAGGTTTGCGGCTGGCGACTCGCACTTTCAGTTTCGGGTCCTGCCATTCGGATTGACCTCCTCCCGAGGGTCTTCACAAGGCTAATGGTGGTGGTGGCAGCATATCTCAGGCGACGGGGGATTCACGTCTACCCCTACCTGGACGACTGGCTGATCCGTGCGCGTTCTCCAGATCAAGCATTGGATCACCTCGGTATCACCTGCCGCTCCCTCCACAGGCTGGGCTTCTCCCTCAATTTCAAGAAGTCACATCTGACCCCTTCCCAACAGCTCCAGTACATCAGGGCTGTGTTGAACACGTCCTTGGGGGAAGTCCTCGCCTCCCAAGGTGAGGGCTCATCGCATTGTGCAGATGGTGGACAAGTTTCAACATGCCCAGAGTCTCACGGCTTTCGAATTCTTAAGGTTGCTCAGCCTCATGGCTTCCTGCATTTTTCTGGTGCCAGAGGCCAGGCTGAGTATGAGATCCCTGCAATGGGTCCTCAAGATGCAGTGGTCGCAGTTCTCCGGCAAGATGTCGGATCCCGTTCAGATTCCACACTCGGGCTCCCAGGATCTTCTGTGGTGGGCTAACAAAGGGAAGCTGATGGAGGAGCCGTTTTGGCAACCGTGGCTGGAGGTGACGGTAGTGACGGATGCTTCCCTCACAGGACGGGCAGCTTATGCCAGCGACTTGACCGCCAGCAGTCGTTGGTCTCTGTCGGACTCCAACTTCACATCAATCTGTTAGAGCTGCTGGCCATCAGGCTGGCCCTGAAGGCTTTTCTGCTGTCTGTGCGGGGGAAGAGTATCATGATCATGACGGACAACGCAGTGGCCATGCATTACCTCAACAAAAAAGGGGGGGTAGGGTCACTCCCGTTGTGCAGAGAGGCAATGCAACTCTGGTTCTGGGCCATCCAGCATGGAATTTTCGATGTCAGCGGTTCATCTGGCCGGAGACGAAAATTTGGCGGTGGACTCTCTGAGCAGGCAGAGCAAGATCCCTCACGAGTGGGAGTTGGCTCAGGAAGTCCTTCAGGGGATCTTCAGCCTTTGGGGAACCCCACAAGTGGATCTCTTCCCCACCATTGCCAACCGGAAGTGCAAGAGCTTCTGCTCAAGGGAATTTCCTCCGAGAGGAGCCTTAGGAGACGTGTTCGTAGTGGATTGGTCATTCCGAACTGCTGTACGCGTTTCCTCCAGTCCCCATCATTCCTCAAGTGTTGCAGAGGTTACTGAGGTTCGGTTCCCACATGATTATCATTGCTCCATATTGGGCCCGGAGAGCGTGGTACCCGGACCGTCTAGAAATGTCCATCTGCCCTCCACACCGTCTTCCCTACCGAGAGGATCTGCTCTTGCGTGCGAAGTAGGGAGTGGGGCAGGGGGGAGGGGGGTGGTGTGCCAGGTTCTCCATCCAGAGGTCAAGACTCTCATCCTTCATGCTTGGTATCTGAAAGGTTCAGGTGTAAGGATTGGGACCTCCCGGATGACGTGATGGGGGTGTTGCTTTCGGCCAGGCGGCCTGCAACAAAATCCCTGTACCGTTGATGTTGGCGTAAGTTCTGCAACTGGTGCAAAGGTCAGAATCTTGATCCTTTTGAGGTCTCCATTCCTATGGTTTTATCTTTCTTACTTTCTTTGGCACACAGGGCCCTTCAAGTGGGTACCATTAAAGATTACCTGGCGGCGCTGTGTATATTTCAGCGCTCGTCTGAAGAATGTTCTTACTTTAAGATTCCTTTTGATTTCTTAAAGGACTGACTAATGTGTTCCCGCCGTCCCCTTTCCAGGTGCAGGTTTGATATTTGAATTAGGTTTTGAAATTTCTCAGGGGTGCTCCGTTTGAACCTTAGCACTCTTGTCCTTTGAGATTATTGTCCTTTAAGACAGTGTTTTTGGTTGCGGTTACTTCCGCTCGCAGAGGTATTGAATTGCAGGCACTTTCCTCTAAGCCGCCTTTTACTGTATGCCACAAGGACAGGGTAGTACTTGGGGTACATCCTTCCTTTCTACCTAAGCTAGTATCTGTATTTCATTTGAGTCAGAAGGTGGTTCTCCCTTCTTTCTATCCTCCTCCTCATCCTGGTAAGGAAGAGGAGCGACTCCTTAGGTTGGATCATAGGAGAGCTCTGAGTTTTTATATATCTAGGATGTCCAGGGTCAGAGTGGACGATCAACTCTTTGTGGGGTATGCTGGACACCGATTGGGCCAGGCTGTTGCCAAACGGACCTTGTCTAGGTGGATTATCCTCACCATTACTGAGTGTTACCGATTGGCGGGCAAGGACCCTCCGGTAGATTGCGAGCTCATTCCACTAGGGGCCTGGTTACCTCCACCGCCCTCCAATGGGGAGTTCCTATTAGGAATATTTGTGATGCAGCCACGTGGGCTTCGATCCACACCTTTGTTAAACATTACTCGCTGGATACAAACCATGGTCAGGATATGGCCTTTGGAAAGGCATTTCTTTATTCCGCAATCTGATTGGGTACTCTAAATTCTTTCCCTCCTCCATTTACTGGTACTGCTTTGGGAGTCTGTCAAAGATGTGGAATACGTTGGAGGACACAATCCATTTGAAGAACAAGTTACTTACCAACTGGTAACGTTCTTTCGACTGGATGTTCCTCTAACGTATTCCACATCGCCCTCCCAGCCTGCCCTATGGAGAATTTCCTTTGCGATTGCAGCTTAGGTTTCCGTAAGGCTATGTGCAGTCAAGCAGGCATTGGATTGGTGCATAACAATCTGGCTGAAAACACTTTAACTGAGGTTACAAGCCCCGTGCGTCCTATTTATAACATCTGGTGACTTTGCCCTCGACGGAGGCCTTCGAGGGACATCGACCAGATGTCATCGATGCAGGACGCCCTTTGCCGAAAAAGTTTCCGAAGTGCACAGCTGTGGACATTACATGTCAAAGATGTGGAATACGTTGGAGGAACATCCAGTCGAAAGTACGTTACCAATTGGTAAGTAACTTGTTCTTCCCGGATACATACGGGGTAGAAAGAGATCTTGCCCATATTTCATAGGGTCAAAGAGACCATGCAAACCTTTGTCACAAAACCCAATAAGAAAATTAAAAAGTATGCCACAAAAACATGCCCTTGGTACGATAAGGAGTGCAGGTCTGCTAAGGGCGACATCTTAACCTGCCTAAAAAGTAAACGACCTATAGATGAACTAAAGCGAAGCTCCCTTAGGGCCGGCCTTAAAACCCTGACGAACACCAAGAAAGAGGCCTTTGTCTGACATAAATGGGATAATTTACAAGAGGCAGGTTCGTCGGGCGATACACATAGCTTTTGGAGATTGGTAAATGGCTTGGACGATGGACGTGTCAGGGGGTGGTCTCTGAAATAAGCACAAATCTCTGGATCAGGCACTATCAGGAGCTGTATGGCATGAAGGGAACTTTGGGTGCCCTAGTACAACCCCCCAAGTGAGTTTAGTAAGGGGGTATAAACAGGCCTATCCAATTTGACCTGAGGGAAATCTGTAATGCGATCCAAACACAAAAGGGGTCTAAGGCACTGGCCCCAGACATGATCCTAATAGATTTATTTAAAGATGAGATAATGGACTGGGGGCCCATTTTACAGCTACTATTTAATGAATGTCTTGGACGAAGTATGATCCCGTCCTCCCATCATCAGGCTATTATAATCCCAATCTATAAACAGGGTGGGGAGCGGACCCTTACTTCAGACCCATCTCGCTATTGGCCGGGATGGGGGAAATTCTCTGCAAAATCCTTGTGTGCACATCTTCAGGAATGGGTTTTTCAAAATGAGATCATTGACCACCTTCAAGCAGGGTTTCAACCTGGAATTAGCACTATAGGTCAGGCATTCTGTCTGTATATTATAACACAGAAGTACGCTGCCCTGAGGAAGATGCAGTTATACTCTGCCTTCGTCGACCTCAGGACAGCGTTGGACTCTGTGTCGAGACCAGCCTTATGGAGAATTTTGGACATGTGGAAATTTTGCCTGCCCTCTTACAGATAACCATTCAACTATACTCTGGGTATACTGCCTATGTTAGATGGGCAATGGGTGGTGACCTAACCGACCCCCTCGAAGTATCAATAGAGCTAAGGCAGGGATGCATGCTAGCCCTCTACTCTTTCTGTTGTATATCGACGAGGTGGTAAAATACTTTAGAGCGAAATGCCTGGGCCCACCTTAAGTGGGTTTTGGAGACCTACCCACTGCTGCTTTTTGCTGATGAGGCAGTTATACTAGCGAAATCACCAAAGGGCCTCAGGATTACCATGGAGGCGTTTGTGGAAAAGTGTTCAGACCTTAGCCTGGAAATAAATATGGCTAAACGTACAGTGTTGGTTTTTCACCTGAAATTTTGCTAATTTTCTAAACTGGTGGTACATGTTAAGAATTCCCTTCTCGAACAAGTTCAGTAATATGATTATTTAGGCCTAAGGTTTAACGACCAGGGGAAATAGTCCCTTTAAAGTGGGTTAATCTTGTTTGCAGCTAGAAAAAATTAGGGGAAATTGTAAGATTCTTTTATTCACATGGGCAAGGTGTGATTTCACCCGCCATTAGAATGGTTTCTACCCAGGCAAAATCTGCAGCTATGTATGGGGCTGAAAACTGCAGCAGCACTGACAGTTATAAATTAGGCCGAGCTGAGAGAGCCATTTTAAAGAATCTGTTGGGGCTCCCTAAATCTACACCTGACCCCAAATTATACATGGAATTGCTATTGAGACCCATACAGAGAGGCCAATTTCTGACCAGTTTTCCATTAGCTGAGGCTCTGGTCGACACCAGAGCTGAAAATATATCAAGAAGGCATATTGCCCATTTTAGAGGCCCAAGGAGGGAGACCTCTACCATGGTTTCAACGTGTAAAATGTTTATTGGGGAAATTGCAGTTGCTGGACCTAGGGCAGAACCCACACGGATCAACTCTTGTAGCACGCACAAAGGCGAAATTTAGCGCCCGGCCGCTCATGGAGGCCGGTTTGGCGATTGAATACAGGCTTCTATCAGGGGGCTCCCTTTATCTGGCTAGCAAGATAACCTGAGGTTCGAAAATATCCTCAACATGCTTAGGCCTCAGTTTTCTCGCAATCGGTTTATGTTTCAGAGTATCTAACTTTAATCTGGCAGGTGTTACTAAGAATTAAGCCCCAAATGGGAACAGCCTGTGTCCTGTGTGCCTGTCAGCGCTGGATTTGTTGTTGCATTTCCTTTTTTCTGTGATGGCTACCAAGCTATTAGACGTAGGCTCTTAAACTTTTTCTGATTAGAAATGGCATTAACGCAAACACAGCACTCCACTTTCTTAAGAAATGTGATGAAATTAAAGTAGTGTAGTGTGTGGCCACCTATTTATCTAAAGCCTGGAGGATGAGGGGGAACAAGTTGAAGGAGCGAAGCACAGAGCCATGACTAGCGAACTGATAAACATGATCAAACGTGGCGTTTTTTATGGATGTACCCGGCACTGTGGTATTTTATCATGTGTTGAATGAATTTTAGTTATAACACTTTAATATTTTAGTGAACTTTCTTAAAGAATTGTTGCACCTTTCTGTTACTATTATTGGTGTTATTGCGTATTTGCACATGTAACTGTGGCTAGATGACATTGTGTTGAATAAATCTTTTGAACTGAACATAACATCACTAACACTGAAAGCCAAGCCCTAAAAAGCCTTGAAAAGAACCGCAGTATTGTTATAAAGCCAGCCGATAAAGGCGGTGGTATAGTGGTGATGACATCAACACAATACGAAAAAATGATAATGTCCCTACTAAATGATGTGGGAAACTATAGTCCTCTAAAAACGGATCCTACAAAGCATATCCAAAAAATCATTAAAGATACCACCAGCTTTGCTCTTCAAAGGGATTGGATATCAAAAAGGGAATATGATTTTCCTAACCCCTCATATCATAGAATCAAAAAGTTTATTCCTTTTCCAAAACTGCATAAAGATTGGCACCAACCCACCAAGCACGCCTATAGTCGCAGGTTTTGGATCCATACTTGAGTCAATCTGCCAATTTGTGGACCACTTCCTAAAATCTATAGGCTACAAAACCAAATCCTTCATTCAAGACACAACATCAATGATATAACCACCCTAGAAGGCAAAATAGTAACCATCCCCTGCCTCCGAATTATATGCCAGTAACAATGGACCTCCAATCATCATATATATGTATATGTATATATTTATATATATATATATATATTTCTTTTTATTTTAATTTAATTGGTTAATTGGTTTTTACAAACCTTTAAAATAGATACAACATGTAGACAAACGCCAACAGACAGACAATTCCCAGACTCCATCATCATCAAGTCATTGTGCAACGTTTCTCCCAGTCTTAGTGTTTACAGGTATATTCACTTTGCTGGCGTTAGGCGTGTTTCAATTTTTTTCAGCAGCTGCGTTAAAGGAAGTACTAATTTTAAGTCCGTTCCCTGAAACATCAGCTTCCACCAATCATCTGCACACAAGGAGGGATGGTTTAAACTACAGGGACCCAGATGAATTGTCCTTTCTGATCTTAATTTGGTGCAGAATAGCACCAGATGTTTAAGAGATTCATTAGTTTTTAAGCACAGCCTTCATTCAGGTGCTAGATGTCCGTTGCCCTTCCATAGGTGAAGCCGGTCGATGGTTTTTAACATGTTCAGCCGAAACAGTATGAACAATGTTTGGGCCTGCGATTCAGTAAACAGTGTCACATAGCTTTGTTGGATATTGAACGCACGTGTCTCAAAAGGCACGTCTCTCATTATTCTGGCCGCGGCGCTCTCCGCACAGGTTTCATCCCAGCCCGTGCGCCAGATTTTGAGTTTGGCCGGTTGGGATTTTCATGAAGCGTGTCAGGTGTTATGTCATATTTCTTTAGCATTGCTTCACACCTGTTTGTCTACATAGCCACAATTTTGGAGTTGGCAGGTGAGGCGTGATTAAAGATGTCAAATTGTGAAATTTGCGCGCGTGTACAGGTCTTGCTGTGTAAGTTCAATAGACTCCAGCATATCCTTGCGTGCATCGATATCAGTGCAAGCTCATATCTTATGCAGGACGTCTTGACGCCCCTGGGAAAAGCTAGTACTTTGGACCAAAAGCAGTTTTCTAAGGAGGCCCAGGTCTCATAAGGACAACCAAGGGCATTTTCTGCCCCGTATGTCACGACCGGAATAACCTTTTGTTGATAAAATTACAAGCAAGGGCCCGTCGTTTATAGTTGAAATTATTCTCATCCCAAGATATTTGACATTCTCAGAAATCTGGAGCGTTTCTTGTCCTAGAGACCATTTTATGTTTTTTCTGTTAGACACACCACCGCCATTCAGATTTCGCATATTTCACATTTTTTAGTATTGATCGATAGATTGTTGGATATAACGTATTGTTGCGCAGCATTTAATTTTTTTTGCAACCCGATATGCGTTGCATCCATTACGATCAAGTTGTCTGCATAAAGAAGCCATCTTAGATGTGTGTTGATGACTTTTGGCAGAAAGGACTTTACCTCGTCTATTGAATCGCCTATATCGGATATAAAGAGGCTAAATATTGCCATGACTAAGGGACAACCCTGTCTAACTCCTTTAAAGGTGTCAATTTAGGCAGGTAAGAGGCCTGATTGATCCAGGTTGATTCGAATTGAGGTCTTCGTGTGGAGTTCTCTGATGGCAGCTGTTAAATCCGACGGGCACCCCCAACTCTGCAATTCTGCCCACAGAAGCGATCTGTCGATGGTATCGAACGCGTACGAAAAGTCTACGAATGCTAGGTAAACCTTCGTATTCAATTTTATTGCCTCCATTTTCATGATGTTTAACAATAGTAAATTTAGCGAGCAGCCCACTTGTTTTACAAAACCAGATTGACGTTTGTCCACGTGATTTGACGTTAACGACCAGGCTACCAGTTTTTGCTGTAGTATTATGGCATAGGTTTTACCTAGTATGTCCAACAATGTGACTGGACGGTAATTTTTCAGATTAGATCTATCGCCCTTTTTAAATATAGGTACAATAATCGCACACTTCCAAGATTTTGGAGTCTGACGAATTATGTTTATCCTTTCAAAGAGCGTCTCACAAAACTCTGCCCATAACTCTGGGTACAATTTGATGGTAAAGTTTGTGAGCCCGTCGGGGGCCTGGAGCTTGCACATTTTTTTGCTTTTTTAATTATGGCCACTATATCATCTTTCGGAAAGGCTAAGGCCCAGGGTTTGCAGACTTCATTACCTGGGATTTCCGATGGCTCATTTGTTTGATATAAGGCTACAAAATGGGTTATACAATCAGCTTCTGATACCATACATGCTTGTATAGCGCTTTGAGGGGCATATAAGTTGTTTAGACACCAAAAGTCCTGTGTGTTTTTGTTTTTCAAAGTCATCAGCATTTGTTCAGCGTCATTTTGAATCATAACGTGCTTATGCAATTTTACCCAGTTTTTGTATCTTTGCTTTGCCGCCTTTGCTACTTGCGTACGGCATGTTCGTCTAGCATCTTAGATGTCTTATTTCACTGTGCAACAAACGCTTATGTTTCAAAAGATCCAAATCAAAGCAATGAACACGTATGAAGGACTTGTGTTTGAGGCCCGTCTTTTTGGATTTAAATTGCATTAGCAATTGATCATTTTCGAGGGTCCGACTGAGATTACAGTACTGATTTGTCAGTTGTTCTAGTTCCTGTGTATCCAATCTCAGACGGACTCTATTTGATTCAGCCTGGATTTTGTGCTGCCACATAGCGACTGGAACCTTCAATTTGGTTGAAAATTCCATTACTAACATGTCATGGTCACTGTCAGTTTTTCTGATAACTTTCATTGATTTTATACGCGGATGTAAGGGTTCTGACACATGTAGTCAATGGTTGAAGCCAGACTTGCCCGATGCCAAGTATGAGCTGGTGGCATATCACTGCAGGTGTTTCTGTTTAACAGTTGTAAGTTACGGGCAGACATTTCTTCTGTCTACGAGTGTGCCAGCAAGTTTTTTTCCGCGTCCGATGGTTTAAACAAGTCAATGTTTAGGTTGCTGCAGAGTATTATGTTGGGCCATACAGCTACCTCCAACAGTTGGTCCAGTACTTCCTTTATCTTATCTATGAAGTCTTGTTTCCTGGCCCTTTTGTGATTCCAATACGTGTTTACTATCGTTATCGAGTCAATACACGTTCCTGCAGGGCCAAGAAATTCTGTGGAGGTTACTTGAATGAATGGAGAATGATTGTTTGAATTTGCAATCCTCCAGCCTGAAGATCTTCTGATAATGTTAACTAGGCCTGCCATTGGGCAACCTTTTGGAAGTTTAATTGCAGGATATAAGGCCAACTCGAAGTCAGTTGTGACCGTGGCTTCGGTTGGCCACGTTTCCTGTAACATGCGATCTGCAGTCGGTCGAGCCAGTTCGACTTGAACAAGTGTAAGAAGCCACGTGTGTTCCAGGAGGCAAGTCTTCACACATTCTGCATTGTGTCCTCATGGCATTATTGTTGGTTTTTGCTGTTCAATGCCTTGGACAGCCAATACCACCCGTGATTTTTCACGTTGGCTTTCTCAGTGTGGTATTTCAGCCCCACTGTTGGGTCTAAGCTTAAGTTTCCGTGAATTGTTATTCTTATCTTGTCTTTTTGAAGGGCCCTTTCAATGGCATGCATAGATGATTCCTAAACTGGAAGCTTTGAAGATTGGTAGTTTGTCGATCATTTAATGCATATATATGTAGGAGTGAGAGCTTGTTTTTGATTCAGGCTCTATTGGCTCTTCGTTTTAGCGGGCAAGTCCCCTGCAGGGGGCGTGCAGCGAGTTGTGTCGTCCTCTCCTTGTGCCAATAAGTGGTGAGTTTCGTTGAGCTTAAAGACGTCAAAGCCCAAAGAAAACAAGGCCATGTTGGCATCCAATATAGTTGATGCAATCAGAGATGACGAAACATGGAGCACTACCTTGTCATTTCGAATTTCATCGAAAAATTCCACGATCTTTAAATCATTGGAACTTATGGCTCGTAGAGCTGGCACCAGGTGAAGTAGTCTAATCGTGTTGCCTCGATTCAGGATTAATTTGTCAGAGGGTTCCAACACCTCAATTATGAGTTTGTAAACCGGGGTTGTTCGGTTGGTGCTTCCAGACAGCAAGGCCATGGTGGTTTGAAAGCGATGTTGACGGGCTTTTGAATTTTGGGATAGGCCTGTGCGTCCCTGTGTTTTGCGGCTGCTAGAAGGTCTTTTTTGCTCACTTTGTTTCTCAGGGGCCACGAAATTGGCTGAAGCTCGAGAAATGGGCCCTGAATCCTCAGTGCCACCGAGATGTAAGGCTGCAGTGTTACGCATCCTTTTATCATGTAGAGTTAAGAAGACCGGACTGACTGAAAGGGTTGTTGTAAGAGCAAACTGTCGTCTTCAACGATGATGTGACCGGTTCTACCAAAAGAACTAGGTTCCTGTCGAGGTGTTTGCAGAGTCTCCTTTGTCTTGTCGGGGTGGTTGAGCTCCCTTGTACACCTATTTGGTACCTGTGGCCCGTTGGAGGAGCCCTGTGCGTTGGAATTCATAGTGGCCTTAGTGCCACTAGGCTCAGATCTCTCTGACGTTGCTTGGTCATCTTCCAAATCTATGTAATCAGCGTCTTCATAGGTTGATAAGTTTAAAAGCTCACTGGGTATATCGTGAGCTTACCCTACCGGGGCCTCTTCCTGTTCAATTGCGGGTATGGCTTTTGCGGCTGGTACTTGCTGATTGTTATTGCTTGTTTGGGACAATGCCATTATGCATTTGTTGATACTACTGGCCACGTTCTGTACTACATTTAGGTTCCGCAGGAACTTCCGGGCCCCCTGCAAAGACTTATTTTTCCGACTCCTTTGGTTTTTGGACTTTTTCGTTTGGTTTGAAGGTTGAACAGTAGCGGGTTTGGATAACGACGGAATCGTTGAGATTAAGGGGCCCCCATTAAAGATTGGATTGACAGTTGGTTGCTCAGCTACTGGACCGTTAGGAGCAGTGTTGTTTGCAACATCTACACACAGCTCTGCCTGCAAGGATAAAGCACCCTGGGAGTCGAGCTGCGCTTGGTTTGAACTGCTCCGAGCTTGTTCGAATGCAGTATTGAACGAGATGTCAGCAATGTTGGCAGTGAGGCATCTCACAGAGGTTGGCAAACCTTCGATTCCTGAAGGTGGCGTGTGCTCATTTGCTAATGTCAAAACAGGAGTACTTACTCCACTTGGGGTGGATGTTATCACAGGCTTTATAAGGAGTGTGCCACTCTGCCCAGGCAGAGTTCACTGGTCCAATGCCTGAGTGGCAACCCCTTTCTGGGAAGTTGTATGAGGTACCTGTGTGCCTCGGCCTTCGTTGCTTGGATTTAATGGTGAGCTGTCAGGCGTGAAGGTTTCAGGTTGTCCCAGTTTGCTTGGGATAATTCCATTATGGTTGACTAACGTGAGAGCCTCTCTCGCGACTTCAGCCAGGAGTTTTTTATCGAGGTATCGTTTTTCCTTTTATCGTTTGAGGTTAAAGGATGCATCGAGCCTCTTAATTCCTTAGTGTTGTTCGTGATATGAGCGGTCACACACTTGTTCAAGGTGAATCAACTTGGAGTGCAATAGAGCCACCACTGTTGACAAGTCCTTGGTTGCTTCGTGTATGCTTTCATACAATTTCATGAACGGCGCCAGGGAAATCGCTGTTGATTAAATCCGTATGGCTTGCAACTCGTGAGGTAAAGCAGGAGCACTCTTTTCAGGAGGGATTGCATGAACGTGATGGACCTTGCATTTTTTGTGTGAACCTCCCTGACCTGTCGAATTTTTGGGAACGGGCATTCCATCAATGAAGAGTCATGAGAATCTTCAAGAAAAGAGCCGTTACTGCCAGGCATCTGGGAGATAACAATTGACAAGTCGTTATCATCCATGGCTTTCTGTGGGCGAGTTGTCAACCTCTTTTGGGAAGATTGCAAGTGGTTAGATACATCGTGTGATTGAAAGTTGTTAGTGGTGAGGTCATTAGTTTTTGATCGTTTATAGTACACTTTGTGCCAGATGTCCTCACTTGCTTCAGTTAGTTGAGAATTTAGTCTTTTGGCTGGATATTTATCCATTTTTGTCAGTGACAGCAAGCTCTCTCTGTGGGCTCGCTCGTTGCATGTTTTATTCATTAACATGAGATTCTCTAATACTTTATTGACAACGCCAAGAGAGTCTCTTCTATCCTCATTCCACGCGTCACCAGTGTCAGATTGCGGGACACCCCCAACTCTGAGTGTCTGGTTACCCTGGCGATGCCTTACAGACTCATGTACAGACTCTTGTCCTATGCAAACAGTTTGTGAAGATGTGAGCGCGAACACTTCATCCAAGAATGCCTCGCGCTGGGGACTGTTGCTCAAGTGGACCGGAGAGCTGGCATTTATTGGTGTCTCATAGATGAAGACACCAGGCTAGCCAGAAACGCCTGCTCTCATGGGCCGCGGCGGAGGAGCACCAGCTTTCGAACTCTCCTGAGCGTCGGCGCCTCCCACAACATCTGAGTCACCGTCCTCGAGGAATGAACATGCACCCACAGGCACCAGACCCCGCCCCTCTTTCTCCATCTGTTTGACTCCTTTGAGCCGATCAACGCCCTCAGTGCCTACAGCCCATCCCGCCATGACAACAGCCCCACCGCCCTCAACGGCGGAGCCTGAGACCGGACACTCCGCAGAGGCAGCTTCGAAGTTGTTGCACGGTAAGGCAACGGGCGGGACACAGGCTGACTTTATTATTTCAGCTGCGTTTTCATGTAAAACATTATATTTTGCTACTGGCGCTTTGCTTTGCAGTGTATGTGACAAAACAGCAGCGTTACTCGTGCCTTCAATGAATGCGCAGTCATTAGGCAATGAGCCTGCGGCTTTGACAGAATCGGGCAAATTTACAATATTCATTGTCACTCGGTTCTCACTCTTGCTAGACTTGCAGGGTTCATGGATGCCAGGGGTGGGGGGGGGACATGTTTGTAGTCGACGTGCATGAGAAATATCGGCTTACTTTATTCGTGTAGCCTCGGTGGCTGGGTAGACCGATGACAGCGCCACCTTCTCGCCGTTTTTGTGCACGTGTCCTCAGGGCTGGAGATGTAGAGTCCGACATTGTCGTTGTTTGCAGGGATTGGGGGGGCTCCAGCTCGCTCACTCGCCTAACAGCAAAAAAGTCCACAGCCCTTCACTCCTCGGGGCTTAACGCCGCAAAGGCAAGCGAGGCAGCCTATTATGGTCAGCTGACCCTGACTGCTGGAAACAAAGGCACACCCACCTCGGTTGAAATGAGTATGAAATTCCAATGGAAAAGCGAGTCTGTTCCAACAGGCACTCACCACAACTTAACAGCAAAACAGTCCACAGCCCTTCACTCCTCAGGGCTTAACCATTATATAGAAGCATCCTCCAGGAGACGTCCCTTGCATTCAGTAGATACTTTGACACTAGAGCTAAGAGATGATAGGGTCTCCACTAACTTCTTGGTTGAACTCACCAGTATATCCCTACAAAAAATCTTTTCCCAATTTAATGGACAATTTTACTTTCAGATAAATGGTGCCTACTCCCTAGTCATACTTTCTATGGCACTGTTTGAAGAAAACCACATCTTCAATGAAAATTATTCCTATAGACACCACATAATAGAATGGAAAAGATATATAGATGAAGTTCTACTAATTTGGCATGGCAGTTTAGAAAACCTCACAGCTTTTCAAACCTGGCTCAATAACTGTGATATGAACATACAGTTTACACTAGAGGGACATGGTACATATGTGAACTCTCTTACCTCAAGTTAAAAATTGTTGACCACATGCTTACCTGCAACCTCTTCTGTTAACCGACGGAAAGAAATACTGCTCTACACTGTAGAAGCTTCCACCCCAGGAGCCTCAGGGACAATCTGCCATTAGGCCAGTATCTCAAGGATCAGACGCAATTGTACAGATATCAATGACTTTACACACCCTGCAGAGATCCTAGATAAGAGACTTGCGAATAGAGGATATTAAACAAAACAGTTTTTTTAGACAAACACTCAGGTATCAGCATATTTGATTGAATAAAAACAAGGAATGGGAGATTTATTCAAAAATTGGCTGTACGAAAATTAATGCAGCCAAAAAATTCTAATAAATCCCCCATTCTGTGTCATTATAATGAACAAGGGCTGCGGGGGGTACCCTGCACCCATGTCCACTATAATGTCATAGGGGGCTTCTGTGGATTCCCCCATTCCCTGTTCAATACAATTTAAAAAAATAAATAAAAGCAAAAAGAAGATCCTGCAGCGCCAATCTCCCATTCACGTAAGGGAAGGGAACCAGCATTGCTGGGGGAAGCAGGAGATGGTGGCACACAAGGAGGTGTGCCACCAAGAGGTAATTAAGGGATTTGGGGGGGGAGTGGGTTGTCATAAATGTTTGTGGGAGTGAATACCAAAAGTCATTTTAGTTCAAATGACTTTGGTTTTTTTCTCCCTCGAACATTTCTAATTTGTTCAATTCATGGTAATCCAAACACACTCACAGGGAAGATCTATTGGAAAAGCATGACTGTGACACCAATAAAGAATGACCTGTGTCCTTACCCACTCGACCGGGACATCTAAAGTAAAAGCAATCATAAAATATTGGCAAATTGTCAATTTGGAGCTGCCATCAGCCACTATCCTTATGTTTGCACTCCAACGTGCGGCCAGTCTAAAAGATGACCTTGTTCACTCAGCCTATACAAAAGAACCACCTAATGACACTGTGGAACCTGCGCCCACTTATAGGTCACCATCCTTGTCGCAATATTCAGTTTGTACGGTGACAAAGAAAACGTCCTTCCAAATGGGCGAAAAAGAATGGAAACTCCTAGATTTCAAAAATTGCAAAACCAAAAGAGTGGTATACTACATTGAATGCCCATGTCACCTATGTTATGTAGGCCAAACTTAAAGATGTGTGAACATGCGTGTGACAGAACACAGGTGTAGAATAGGATGCAGGGTTCTAACCTCATCTTTGGTAGAACATTTCCTGTTGAAAAAACACTCGCCAGATATCATCACGCGGTGGGTGCTTGATGCAGTAAAATCACCCATTAATGCGACAGATTAACTACTGTATAAGGAATCCAGATGGATGTACAGAATGGGTACACACCTTAATGAAATTAATGAACAATTTATTCTGTGACCCCTTTTGAGACCCATCTCTCTTTACCACTAGGCTCCTGCTCTGATTCACACCAGCCCAATTACACCGGGCTGTACAAGTATGCTATGATTTATAAATTGTATTTGCAATGTATACAAGCTGTTGCTTGCAAATGTTTGTAACCCAATGCTCTCTTAAATGTCTGGGAAATGTAGATCTGTGCATCACGACGTGTGCACATACATAGACACACATAAACACACATATATTTCTGTGGCTTGTGGAATCTGCTTAAATCACATGCTATGCATAGGCCGACATCTAGTGGAAGCGGCAGAGTGTTACAGTTCTTTTCGAAACTCAAAAAGGGACGTTGACAAGGCGTGCCAATAATACTACCCCTAGTGTGACATCCACTGTACCCATGGACCTTCACGCGTCAAGGTACCTGATTGTTTTTTTCTGCCATCATTGTCGGATGCTGAAAGCGGAGTTCCTCTCTGGCTATCGCCATTTTATTAATAACAATTAGAGCTATTTACTCTCTGTCCTTTCTTAGCCGTTCCCTTACAAGACCATCAGTGACGGCTTCGAGGACTACCTTCGTTGACTGCAGAACTTGCCTCGACAAACTTTCTATACGGCCTTGGAAGGCCGCTCCGGGTCTGGGCCCTCACAGGGAGAGTGGGTGGTGGTTAATATCTCAGATACCCTAAGAGAATGCATTTTCCCCTTCTGCCCACTTTATTTGAAAAGCTGCCTTCCCTACACAAAATGGAGAACACGCTATTTACATTTTGTCCATTTTGTAATGCAAAGTGTCCTCGGACGGAATCGCACTAGGTGTGCACCCTTTGTCTTCCAAGGGACCATAACGAGGGCCACTGCAAATCTTTCAAGCTCTTCAAGCCCAAGACTTTAAAGGACCGTAAAGCGCTGGGCCACCCACGCCATGCAGGCCGAGGCCACGATGGATCTGGAGGTTGCTTCCAGTGACGGCAGCATATGCATCTTCAGTGACGACTGCGAACATGATCCGTTGGATACCCGCGTGCATGCCCCCGACCCCATCAGGCAGGCCGGTGGCTCAGTTACGGGGGTGACATACCTACACTAAACGCACAACCCAAGGCCACAAGTCGACTTCGACACCGACTGTATGGCCACATACGGTGTCAAAGGAAAGGTCCACCAGTTCCCTATCCTCTGGGCATTTGCGCTCGCCTCTGCCTCACAACAGGCCCTAGAAATCGAGAGAAAAGTCAGGTTCGGACGCGGTGCCCAAAACCACTGCTGAAAACAGACCGTCGAAAGACACGTTGAAGGCCCCTGTGAAATCCCCTCAGACCTTGAAAATGTCTAAACTCATGTCCCGGACACACTTCTGAAGGGTATGACTTCGAAACGCCACAAGCGAAAGGTCCACAAGTCCTCTAGGGGAAAGGTGACTATGACCCGGGCGACGGGGTGGGGGTACCATATCAGGCACTATGAAGCACAAAAGCGTCCCTTCACAAGACCAATCTCGCACATCTCTCACTCCATCACCTGTTATCCCAAGTTCTCCCCAGTGGTCTGCAGAAGAAATACATAGGGTCATGAGACGCATGTCCTCATTGGCCAGTTTCTTTGATAGCCACCCACAGGTTTTAGAGAATGCCCAAGCCACGCCTCCAGCTAGTGGGGCCACCATTACACAACCTCCCTCCAAGAGGGCACGAACAGGCACCTTACAAGCAGCCACCCCCCCCCCCCCCCCCCTCAACAGGACCCAGGGCAGCTTTTATACTATGACCCAGAGCAAAGCTTCCAGGACACTGGAGCATATACGAACTCTGAGGAGCAGGGGGACACAGGAGACCAGTTTATGACGACGAGGAAGACGTCTTGTCATGCTGTCATCGGATCATGCAAACCCACCAGTAGCAGACTCACCAGTCAACAACCAAATCTAGTATAATGAAATGCCCCTAAAGGCAGCTGATCATTTACAAATAGAAACAAAAAAAAACACAAATAGACAAAGATTTTGTCGAAAACATCTTGGGAGACAAGAAATAAGCAATCCAATTAATTCCTATAGTACAGTCGGCACAGAGGCAGATCTAGCCCTCTTTCCTAACACAGGTAGTATATGCGCGTATTGAAAAGGTTTTCCTCCCAGCTCCCTCTTACCCACTTTACATCAGGGGTCAGTTAAAGCCAGACACTTTGGTTGTCACCACCACGAGAAAAAGAGCGACAACAACTCTATCCACGTCGGAGGCACCCCCGATAAAGAGAATAAAAAGATCTATACTATCAGCAGGAATGTTGCAACCTTGATAGCCTACCAGGCGAGGATTGCCAATAATACCACCCTGCTGGCTAGTTATAACTCCCGCAAATGGTCAAGGTAGCCAAATTAATGGCTTTGGCCCTAAAGCCCCTTAAATCCCAACTCTCTCCCGCTGTGTCAGAAGTGAAGGCTGTTTCTAACTGCATCCTAAAGAATAATTTAGATGCAGCTGATAATGTGGTAGGATAATTGCTGAAGGCACATTATCAAACGACACGTCAGTCGGGCTTTGAACTTGAGACACAGGCTACACTCCAACATGCCGATCGAGCCAAATGTCTTGTTAGGCAAGGTGGTAGAAGACGCACTGAAACGTGCCAAGGAAGAATAAGACACCTTAAAGTTGCTGGGCAGCTGACCAATAAACCCCTCCTGTTTATTGGTCAGCTGTGGGCTATCATTTTCGTCGCTTTATGGGACAAAATTCTCAAAGGGGGTCTGGATACAATCGGGGACAGAGCTTGTCCTGGGGCTCTCCACAGGGCCAGTCCTCAAAGGGTTTCCAGAGGGGCCAGAGAAGATCTTGTGGCAGGGGCAGGTCCTCCTCTTCCATAGGTGGATCCACCCCCCCAAAACAATGACCACCCGCTACAGGTTTGCTCCCATCCCACTCCAGTTGGAAGACGCCCAACACATTTTATCAATATATGGGAGGGAATCGCCTCAGACAAGTGGGTGCTTTCTACCGTGGTGGGCGGTTACTGTATAGAGCTGCTTCAGCGACCCACTTATCCCCTGAGACAAAGAACTACCTCAAAGGAAGAACGCATCCTACTCGAAGAAGTGGCAGCGCTGCAATTAAAGGACACAGTTGAAATCGTCCCGGCGAACCAGGTAAACAAGGGTATCTGTTCAGTGTACTTCCTTGTGCCCAAAAAAGATCTCACAATGCGCCCTGCGAACACTTGTGTCAAGCCACAAATATTCTGCATGACAACGCTTCAAGAAGTAACCCCACTGCTAAAGTGAGGGGACTACATGCCAATCTTGGATATGAAAGATGCTTATTTTCATATTTCAATGTTCCCAGCGCATAGAAATATCTAGCGTTTCAAGATAGCAAACCAGCACTACCAATTCAAAGTGCTACCCTTCGGCATAGCATCAGCTCCAAGGGTATTCACCAAGGTACTGGCGTGGTGGCGGCGCACCTAAGCAGGGAATTTATCCCAGTGTATCCTTACCGGGACGACTAGCTGATCACAGGGGAAATCCCCCAAATTTGCTAACAAAATACCCAAAGAACGATCAACCTTATTTTCCAATTGGGTTTCTCTATCAATGAGAAAAAGTCCAGCTTTGTACCACTGGGCATGTTCTTAACTTCCCAACATGTTCCAGGGGAACTCAACACTCTTAACGGAATCTCTAAGCAGAAGTCCCTTAACAGAAGAGCATGAGTGGCAACTCGACAGAAATGTAGATTACGTTTTCACACAGTGGGGCTACCCCTCACTAGATTTGTTCGCAACAAGAGAAAACAATGCCCAGACTTCACGTTCAGGTTTCCCAACCAGAGTCGAAGGGGAACGCCCTGTGGATGAGTTGGTCGGGGAAGTTTGTTTACGATTTCCCCCAACTCTACTAATGAGCAAGGTGGTGAACAAGATTCACAAGGAACAGATGACGTTAATCCTAGTTGCTCCTGTGTGGGAAAGACAACTTTGTTAACCACATCTGCGCAAACTGGAGATGTGCGACCTGATCAAGCTCCCATGCCTGTTCAACTTGCTTTCCCAGCACGGGGAGACAACATTACACCCACAACCTCACTCTTTGAACTTGCAGCTTAGCTCCTGAAGTCCTAGAGTTTGGACATCTAAATCTGCCTTAAAGGTGTATGGACATCCTCACGGAGGCACGTAAACCTAACACCAGACACTGTTATTTTGACTAGTGGAGAAGATTTGTAATTTGGTGCCAGTCAAAACAAATTAACCCAATAGTATGTACTCCATCTCACATTCATTCCATGCGTCTCTTATTGGACTGGGGGTTCGTTTTTAACTCCATAAAGGTCCACCCAGCGGCTCTATCCGCATACACCACCTCTCGGGCTAAGGTGTCATGGTGTAAGATTCCTGTCATTTAGGCATTCATGGATGGAATAAAGAGACTCCACACTCCTATATCAAATCCACGCCAGGATGGGACCTCAATGTAGTACTTGCAAAGCTAATGGGTCCTCCCTTTGAGCCTATGCATGAGTCAAGCCTTAAACACTTCATGTACAAGACGGCTTTCTTGGTGGCTAACACCTCCATATGGAGAGTCAGTGAACTGCAAGCTGTGTCAGTGCAAGACTTTCTTTGTTTCCACAAAGACAAAGTGGCATTAAGAACACATCCTAGGTTTTCTCATTCCACATCAATCAATGTATCAAGCTACCGGCTTTCTTTCAAAACCCAACAAGCTCAGATGAGAAGAAACTCCATACACTAGATGTAAGGAGGGCGGTCTTTTACTATGTAACAAGACCAGGCCGCTAAGAAAAACAGACCAACTGTCTGTCTCCGAAGCACCAGGCAGGGAAGGAGACTGCCTTTCCAAAAACGCAATCTCCATATGGATAGTCGGATGCATACAGCTCTGCTGCCTTTTACACCAAGGGCTCACTCCACCAGGGGTACAGGAGCTACTTTGGCTTTTATCGCAAACTTCCCTCTGGACGCCATTTGCAAAGCAGTTCACAGAGCTCAATACATACCTTTACTCCGCACTACTGCATTGACACAGACTCTGAAGCAGATTCTCAGGTGTGTCAAGCGGTTATAAAACATCTATTCGAATTGATTGTGTCCTCCAACATATTCCTCATCTTTTATATGCAGTGTCCAGTTTCGGCTGCTTCAGATATTTTTCGGCAGAGGGCACCTTCCGTCGATGGCATTGAGTAGATGCTGCTTGAAAGCCTCTGTCAAGGGTGACTTAATCAGATGTTATAAGTAGCATGCCCGTTGCCTGTTCCGTGTTTCTGTAAACGTGTTTGCTTCTTGGAACTCGGCACGCATCGTACTTCCAAAGTATTTGCTATGTCCTAGTCTTCAACACCGATGACTCCTGGTTCTGAATTCAAGAAATGCCGGGACTGCGGCTCCAAGATGTCTATCACGGGCACGCATGAGTCTGCCTGTGGTGCCTCGGCGAGGGCCATGACACGGATACCTGCTCCAAGTGTCAGTCTATGACCGGGAAGGCTTTGAGGGAATGAAAGGGCAAACTCAAGATAGGCAAGTTGTCCAAGCCCCATAAGTCCCGACCTGCTGGGCCTTCGACTGATGAGTCGAGAGGAGACTCTCCTCAGAGGAAGAAGGCCAAGCGTTCAAGGTCACAGAGTGGTTCCTGTCACTCGTTGTCCTCGTTGAAGTGTTCGAGGCGAAGGCAATGGCGGTCTCTTCCTCATCGTCTTCTTCAGACGACACCCCCTAGAGGGTGAGATGCCCGTCGAAGAAATCACCACCGGCAGAATGGGAAGCATTGTGTGTGGAGATGCTTAAGTTTTGATAAACAAGGCAAAGCTCCATCCACGCCTTCTGTGGAAGCTGGCAGGGAGCGGTCTTGCCAGTCGATAGTGCCTGTCGGGTCTTCCATCCCGGTCAGGCCATCGATGCCTTTGACGTCGCCCAACGCTGACACCATCAGCGCTGTCTGTGCAGTTTTCCCGGCACGGTTACCTGTGACTGTGGAACCTCTGAAAAAGGTGATTAGTAAGTCAATGGCTTTGCAGCCTCTGGGTAATACACCTGACAAAAGGTGTAACCATCTACCATTTTTGAGGAGGTCGAGCATTCGGATGAGGAGGATTCCCCTTTTGGTCTCCAGTTTGGGACCCCTAATGTACCTGAATGCCTCATTTCGGAGGAGAGAAGGATGCAGGATCTCAGAGTCCTTGCATAATGCTAGTGGTATAGACCCCTCTCCTGAGCTGGAGTTTGGCAAATCTGACCCAGGGGAGCATGCCGACTCCTTTACAGGCAACTTATGTCGAGAGTTGGGGACTATGTGGGCTGGTCTAGACCTCCCGTGCATTACGATCAGGATGATCTTAACTGACATTTTGGACAAGGGTCCGCCTACAGATCCTGTTTTACCATTCCATGTGGCTCTGCAAAAAGGGTGGCCAGGACTTGGGAGACCCCAGAGACTAATACTGCGGGAGAACAAGTCTCTTAAAAGAAAATACCGACCCTCCAGTAACGACTCCGGCTACCTGTCAACTCGCCCCTCTCCCAAGATTCTGGTATTCCAGGCAGCCACAGCTACCTCAAAACAGGCAGCGTACCCTACCATGCCTCCTGATAGTGATGAAAAGCGCGTGGATGAATGGGCACGTTAAGGTATTTTCAGCTGGGTATATGGTGTTGATATCGGCCAACTCCATTTGTGCATTGGCTAAATTTTCATACTGTGTGGGAGTGCATATCTATGGCGGTAGAGCATATTCCCAAAGGGGAGGAAAGGGACGGCTTCCTAGCTATTGTTAAGGACGGCAAGGAGGCCATGTGGGAGTCCCTTCAGTCTGGGTTGGATTATGCAGATAGCGTAAGCAGATCTATGGCTACGAGCATCGTGATACAGATTTGCATGGTTTCGGAAGTCAGGGTTTGCACCTGATCTGTAGGCTAGGCTTCTGAACATGCCATTTGACGGGTTTCATCTTTTTGGCTGCATGGCTGACGAGAGCCTTGAGAAGCTGCAGACCTCTAAAGAGCCGCCAAGTCTTTAGGCGCAGCTTTCGCAACCTCCGCCTTTTCATCCTAGTGGACAGCAGTGGAGGGGTAGATCTTTTTGCTACTACTCCTTATTTGGAAGGGCGAGAGGAATGACCAGTCAAAGAGGCCAATATAAGTTTCCTCGTGGTGATCGAGGAAGAGGTGCCAAGCCAGCTCAAGCAGCAGCCTCTTTATCATCGGCCTCTGCAGCAGCTACTTCAAAACCGCTCTGAGGCGTTATGTCACAGCTCACCAGTGGGGGGGGCAGGCTGTCTCAGTATCTAGAAGAATGGCGGGACATTACTTCAGATGCTTGGGCTCTGGAAACAATAGCCCACAGTTACTGCCTTCCTTTTGTTACGATGCCTCAGAACAATCTACCGGGGAATCACTGTTTGAGGATTCCAGATACGCTCCTTGTGCATGAAATATTGACCCTGTGAGAGAAAGGCACTATAGAACCAGTGCCTGTAGCGGAGAGGACAAGGGTTGGTATTCCCCATATTTTATGATTCCCAAAAAGGACGGGGGACTGAGACCCATCTTGGACTTGAGATACTTGAACAAGTTCCTCAGGAAGGACCAATTCAAGATGGTCACTCTTTCCCAGATCCTTCAGGCCCTCCAACTTCAGGATGTGTTGATGTCATTGGACCTTCAGGATCCTTATTTTCATGTGCCAATCCATCTGAAGCACAGGAAATACTTGCGGGTTGCCGTTGCCGGCTCGCATGCAATTTCAAGTCCTGCTGTTCAGGTTGACCTCTGCTCCGAGGGTTTTCATCAAACTGGTGGTGGTGGCAGCAAGAGGGGGGGGGGGTTCATGTGTAACCTTATCTGGACGATTGGTTGATCAGGGCGCGTTCTTCTGAACAAGCCATGGATCATCTCGACATTACCTGCCACACCCTTCACAGACTGGGCTTCGCCCTCAATTTCAAGAAGTCCCATATGACACCTTCCCAACAGCTCCAGTACATCAGGACTGTATTAGCACATCCTTGGGAAAGTGCTCGCCACCCTAATGTGAGGGCTCAAGACATTCTAAAGTTGGTAACCAAATTCCAGAGTCTTCCGGCCTTTCGAATTCTTAAGGTTGCTCAGCCTCATGGCATCCTGCATTTTTCTGGTGCCAGTCAAGCCTGAGAATGAGATTCCTTCAATTGGCTCTCGGAACACAATGGTCCCAATTCTCATGGAAGATGTCGGATCTCCTTCAGATTCCTGTCCGAGTCTCACTGGATCTTCTGTGTTGGGCCTGCGAGGAAAATCTACTTAAGGGAGAACACTTTTGGCAACCATGGCAGGAGATAACTGTAGTGATGGACGCCTCACTCACAGGGTTTGGAGCTCATGCCAACGGTCGTCCGTCTCTGCTGGAATCCAAAATATACATCAATCAGGCTATCACTGAGGGCTTTTTTGCCGTCTGTACAGGGAAAATATTTCCTGATAATGACGGACAACACAGTGGCCATGCATTACCTCGACAAGAGAGGAGGCGTAGGTTTGCTACCACTGTGCAGAGAGGCAATGCAGCTCTGCTACTGGCCAATTCATGAAGGAATCTACCTGCTGGAAGTTCACCTGGCTGGCGAGGAGAACACGGCAGCGGATGCTCTGAGCAGGCAGAGTGCGGTCTCCCTCGAGAACTAGTTTAGGAAGTCCTTCAAGAGATCTTCGCCCTTTAGGAAACCCCTCAAGTGTATCTGTTTGCGACCAGTGCCAACCGGAAGTGCGAGCGGAACTGCTCGAGGGAATTTCCCCCCCGAGAGGAGCTCTAGGAGACATGTTCGTGGTGGATTGGGAATTTCCACAGCTGTATGCGTTTCCTCCAGTCCCCGTCATTCCTCACGTTCTCAGGACGTTAAGACGGTTCAGGACCCACATGGTGCTCATTGCTCCGGATTGGGCCAGGAGACCGTGGTACCCGGACCTTCTGGACATGTCCATCTCTCCTCCGATAAGTCTTCGGCAAAGAGAGGATCTTCTCACGCGAGAGGAAGGTTGGGTTCTCCATCCAGAGGTCAACACACTCAGCCTTCACGCATGGTTTCTGAAAGGTTGAGATATAAGGATTGGGACCTCCTGAATGGACGTGATGGAGGCGTTGCTTTCAGCCAGGCGGTCAGCAACTAAGCCTCTGTAGTGTTGCCGTTGGAATAGGTTTTGCGACTGGTGCAGAGAAAAGAATGCAAATCCTTTTCAGTGTTGACCCCGGATGTTCTATCTTTTTTGCTTTCATTAGCACACAAGGGTCTTCAGGTGGGAACCATTAAAGGTTACATAGCAGTGCTCTTTCTTTAAGCGCTTATCCGAGGAATGTTCTTATTTCAAGATCCCACTGTTGGCACATTTCTGAGAATTCTCCCTATTTCCCTCCACCTTAGAGACCCCCCAGTAACTTTGCTGGATTTTGAGGACTTGATTTTTTTAACCTGGAGAGGGTGAGACCCTTTTTCGCCACTCGCTCATGTATTTTAATGTGATTTTGAACTCTGTTTCTTTTGGTTGTGGAGTCTGACAAACTCCATAGGCATACTCTTTTACATTGTGTCACACAGCACCTTCAGTGCAGTGGCACAGGGAAGTCTTTCAGACTTCTCAAAGGTTTAAATACCTTCTTTTGGCTGAACTACTGTTTCCAAGAGCAGTAAAGTGAAATTGACCTACTTGCATTTGTAACTTTCTAGACCCAGCACTCGCTATCTTACAATAGGGTGCTGGAGGGGTTACCTAGTATCCCCTTTGTCTAGCTTCTCATGTAACATTTTTATGTTACTCTTATCTCACTGAATGGCTGGTGGCAGTGGTTTCATTTTAACTACTGTGGTGTGCATGAACCGCGGGCTGCGTTAGCAGCTGCAGTAAAGCACCCAAGGGTGCCAGATTTGTCAAAATGGCCCGGTCTTCTTTTTTTGCCATGTCTTTGTGGAAAGGTCCTTCTTGAGATTTTCTGTGCGCGCCAAACCAGGTTTGGCCCCATTGTTTGCTTTGCCTTTGGCGGGATTCACGAGTGAAGCCAGCCTCTGGCTCCAGGGTTTCAGGGGTGCGCAGGTGTTAGGTAAAGTTTGTATGCAGTACCCTTTGGGACCACTACACACAACTACGACCACAGGTGTAAGCAAACCAATCTTTGGTGTAAGTCTATACTATGCAGTTTTGGTAGCGGAGCCGAGCAGCCAGGCTTATCTCAAGAGGGGTATATGAGCAGTAATTGTGTTAAACAGAGGTCTACAATCACAAGTGTTCAAATTAACTCTTACATTCAAGGTTTATTTGGTAAATACTTATTCATTTATTTGTCAGTTATAAAACACTAATTAGGAGGCAATATAATCGCACACAAATATACTTCAATGCTATTTCAGAACGCTTTTCAAGAGGAGTAAAAGGCAAAGATTATTAGAACATGAAAGGTTACAATTATTCTTAGACAGTGCAAATACTTCTCACCAGAAGAGTCAATTCAATAGGCTAGGCCAAAGTAAATGGGCTAACGTCATGGATAGGTTAAAGCGGTTCTGGTAAGTAAACGGTAAAGTTTCTGCACAAGTTCTCAGAAGTAGTTTGTAAAGAGAAGAATCATATGTTGGGGCACAAGCTGATTAGGCCTGCGAGTTGCAAAAGTTTCAAGCACTTTCACCGCGAGAGTTAAGTGCTCAGTCTTTTTTCACAGTACCTTTCAATGAAGAAAAAGATGCATCTGATGACTTCTGTTCCTGGCAGTTCCTGCAGATCTCGCTGTTCCTGTGCCTCAGTCGTGGGGCAAGAGGGAGGACGTCGGTGGACTCCTGCACTGCACTGGGACTTGTCAAAAAACAAGCACTTGGCAAATTTCAATTTCGGTGGCTGTGAGTAAAGCACACAAACTGGTGTCCCTCTTTCTGGTTCTACTGTTTCCTGCTGCAACTCTGAGGAAATTCAACCAGCTCCGAGGTAGTTGTCCAGATCGCTTACTTGTGAGCTGATTGGTCCCACCAACTCAAAGGGAGAAGCCATCCTTGCAGGCACATCTCTGTCAATGTGAACTTGGCGATTTAAATCTGCTGCAGGGCTTCACCAAGCAAACCAACGGTCCAGGAGTTGCAGCAGCCGTCCTCTTCAAGCTCTTCGGTTCCTTCCTTCCAGTGGCAGACTCTGCCTTCCAAGCCAAGAGTCTCGCCTTTTATTCAGTTCTCTCCCATTCATTCCAGCCTAGCTGTCACTCACCCAGCAGGGTGGCTGTCCTTGCTGGACAGTCAGCCAATCATCACAGAGTGCATTTGGGTCTCCTAGGAGACTAAGCACAGGGAGTTTCAGGCACCTCCCTCACTTCCTGCCTGCCCCAGACAATTGGGCGCTAGAGGTGGTCTTCACTCCTGAACCACCAAAGGCGAATGAACAAAGGGATCATACCTTGTTTGGCACGCAGAGCAAAACTCTAGAAGGACCTTTCCACAAAGAAATGGGGGAAAAAAGACGACCGGGACCTGTTTAAAGAAAGGAGGCTCAGACGCCGTCTTGAAAAACATTGCTCCCGCGATTTAACGTTACCGGAGCTACGAATAGTTTGTGATCGGGAAAAATCATGGTAGTTAGTTGTAAAACCACTGCCACCAGCCATTCTGAGAGGAAAGGGTAGCATTTGACTGCTACATGAGTATCTTGACACAGGGGATACTAAGTAACCCCTCCAGCACTCTATTGTAAGATAGGGTGTGCTGGGTCTAGGAATGTAAAAGATTAGTAAAGGCAATTTCACTTTACTGACTGGGAAACAGTAGTTTATCCCAGAGAAGGTTTTTAAACCGTGGCAAAGCCTGAAAAGGTTTCTCTGTGCCACTTCACTGAGGGTGCTGTGTGACACAAATGAAAGATGATGCCTATGAAGTTGGTGAGACTCTATAAGCAAAGGAAACGCATGAGTGTAAAATATTTCAAAATACATGAGAGAATGGGGGGAAAAGGGTCACTCTCTCTCCAGGTAAAAAAAACAAGTCCTCAAAATCCAGCAAAGTTGCTGGGGGTTGCTAAGTTGAAGGGAATTAGCACATTTATGAGAATTCTTCCTAACAGCATGAAGTGAGGGAGGTGTCCGAAACTGCATGTGCTTAGTCTCCTAGGAGACCCAAATACACTCTGATGATTGGCCTGCTGACTGTCTGGCAAGGACAGCCACTCTGCTGGGTGAGTGACAGCTAGGCTGGAATGAATGGGAGAGAACTGAATAAAAGGCAAGGCTTTTGTTTTGACTTGGAAGGCAGGGTCGACCACTGAACGAAGGAACCGAAGAAGAACTTGAAGAGGACGCCTGCTGCAACTCCTGGACCGTTAATTTGCCTGGTGAAGCCCTGCTGCTGTGCTGAAACTCCAAATTTGTATCGACAGAGAAGCCCCTACATGGACGACTTCTCCCCTTGAGTTGGTGGGACCAATCAACTCCAAAGTAAGCCACCTGGACATTCTCTCTGAGCTGGTTTCCATTTCCACAGAGTTGCTGCTGGAAACTGAAACGCGAGGGCAAGGAACACCAGATTGTGTGCGTTGCTTTTAAGTTGGCGAGGAGCTCCAGGAAGATCCTTCGGACTCCCAGGAAGCAGGACCGAGCCTGAGCCCCAGAAGCAAGGAAAGTCCATCCCGACAGCTAGAAACCACAGTGTTGCTATTTGCGGTAGTCCCGAGGAGCTGAAACACCTAAGTGCCACTTGTTTGAAAGATTGCATGTTGCGAGCATTGACCGTCGAATTGCAGAGCAGGAGTCTCCAGAAGTCCTCCCTCATTTCTCCACGACTGAGGCCAACGGAACAGTGAGATCTGCAGATACTGCACAGGAACAGATGTCATCTGCTGCACTTTTTCTTCAATAAAAAGGTACTGCAAAGTCAGAGAGAACTTACCTCTCATTGTAGAGTTACTTGCACCTTCTACTGCTTACAGGTCTAAACAGCTTGTGGCCCTACATTTGATTTTTCTTTTCTTCAAGAACTTCTAAAACATTGTGCAAAGACTTTTCTACTTACCTACCAGAAGTGCTTCATCCCATATAAGACTTTAGCCCATTGACTTTGGCTTAGTCTGTTATACTGAATGACTCTGCTGAGGGGATCCAAAAGGATTTACCTGCTTAAGAATATTTGTGGTCTCATGTTTGTTCTAATAAACTTTTCCTTTGATCAAGTTGTAAAAATAGTCTAAATGCAAACAGTAAGATATTAATGTCCCCAGCAACCTAGCTATTGAAGTCACCCGAGGGTGTAGGTTGTGTCTGTGGGCCATCCCAAAAGAGTCTTTACTGATTTAGAAACTAAGAGTGTACAGTTTTGAAGTGTATTTGTGTGTTGCTTTTATATTGCTCCCTTTTGAAGAAGGCTTATTCTAACTGACTGATATATAAATTAATAATTGTTTATGCAAAGAACCTTGTGTGTAAGTGTTTATTGAATACTTGGCACTGTGAATCTCTGTGCAACTCCCCTATAGCTCACATTGACCCCTCTTGAGATAAGCCTGGCTGCTCAACACGCTAGCAACCTGTTTACTACAAGCTTGTACCAAAGGTTGTGTTCCTATTACCTGTAGGTCAGGGTTGTTGTAGTGCACCCAAAGGGTACTGCATACAATCTTTGCCTAACACCCACTGGTTACTTAGTTTCTAAAAGGGCTCACACATGTGTTCCCGCCATCTCCTTTTCAGGTTCCGGTATGGGAGCTTAATTTGGTCTTATGCTGATGGGTGCTCCATTTGAACCATTACACTCATGTCCATTGAGGTTGTTTAACTTTAAGACTATACTATTGGTTGCTATTACATCTGCACGTAGAGTGAGCGATTTGCAGGCACTTTCTTCCAAGCCACCCTTTGCTATATTCCACAAGGACAGGTTGGTGTTGAGGGTAAGACCCTCCTTCCTGCATAAGGTAGTTTCGGACTTTCACTTAAGTCAAAAAATTATGCTACCAGCCTTCTATCCTCCTCTGCATCCTAGTAAGGAAGACGAAAGGCTCCACGGGTTGGACCCTTAGAGACCTTTAAGCTTTTATATTTCTAGAATGTCCAAAGTGAGAGTGGACAACCAGCTCTTTGTAGGGTATGCAGGACTCAAGCTGGGCCAGGCTGTTTCTAAACAGACCTAGTCTAGGTGGATCATCTTCACTATTTCTGAATGCTATAGATTGGCCGGCAAGGACCCTCCTGAGGGCTTGCATGCTCATTCCACCAGAGGCATGGCCACTTCGACAGCCCTGCAAAGAAGTGTCCCTATTAAAAACATCTGTGGTGCCGCAACGTGGTCCTCAATACACACGTTTACTAAGCATTATTCCCTAGATATACTTCCCATGTTCAGGGTGTTGCTTTTGGTAAATCAGTGCTTTATTCTGCCCTTTGAAACAAATAGCTGAAATTCTTCCCCCTCCTCCAATCATGGATACTGCTTAGGGAGTCTGTCAAAGATGAGGAATATTTTGGAGGACACAATCAATTCGAAGAACAAGTTACTTACCCCTGGTAACGTTCTTATTTCTGGATGTTCCTCCAGCGTATTCCTCATCGCCCTCCCATCCTACTCCTCTGTAGAATTTCTCATGCTATTACAGCTTTCATTCCAACAAGGCTGAGTACGGTCAGGCCCGCTTTATGGACATCTCTGCTACACAAGGAGGGAGAAAAAAACCATAACTGAGGCAACAGGTGCTGTGCGTGCTAATTATAACATCCTATGACGTCACCCTCGACGGAGGCCTTCGAGGGACATCGACTCGAAGCCATCGACGCAGGATGCCCTCTGCTGACATTTTTCCAAAGCAGTCGAAGTTGGACACTACATGTCAAAGATGAGGAATAAATTGGAGGAACATCCAGTCGAAAGAACGCTATTGGGGGTTTTTAACTTCTTCTTCGAATGGACCCTCTTACAACCCACCACCTTCTCCAAACACTGCTCGCTAATCTATGCACAGCATATGATCTAAGCAGATTCCACAAGCCTCAGAAGGTATACATTACTCACCGTAATCGTATTTGAGGCTTGTGGAATCTGCTTAGATCACATGCTATGCATAGGCTGACATCTAGTGGAAGATGCAGAGTATTACATTTGTTGTTTTCGAATCTCGAAAAGGGACATCGACAGGGTGTGCCAGTAACACTATCCCTAGTGTGACGTCCACTGTACCCATGGTCCTTCACGCTTCGAGGTCCCTCAGATTGTTTTGTTCCGCCATAGTGATCTGACGCTTATCGCGAAGTTCAATTTTGGCTAACACCATTTGCTTATGACAAATTAAAAATAGTTTACTCTTTCTGTCCTTTTCCTTCTGACTTCGACCAATAGATCGACGCAGTGGAAAAGAGAGCACCGTCGGACGAATTCAAGATTCAGCTGACCCTTTTTGCCTTGGAAGGCCCACCAGACCTAGGCCCTTACGGTAGTGAGAGTGGAGGGCGGTTATTATACAATGCATTTTCCCACCCTTTCCCTTTCTCTCCTGGCTGCCTTTTCCACTCATGGATCGAACACCTTTTAAATTCCACCCAACGTGTAATAATAAATTTCAGTGGATCAACAAACACAGTGTTGTGCAACTTGTGTCTGAACCGCGACCACGACGAGGGGCTTTGTCGAGCCTGCAAGCTCTTCAAACCTAAAACTCTTAAAGACCGTAGAACCAAGCGCTGGGCCCATCATGCAGTGCAGGCCGAGGCCGCCATTGACATGGAGGGAGCTTCCAGGGATGGGAGTGTCGCCGTCTTTTTGGACGGCCAGAGCGACGGGGAACAGCCAAGTTCCCAAGTGCAAGCCCCTGACCCCAAGAGACAGGCCTGTGGCTCTGTTATGGGGACGACACCTGGCAGCAAGAGCACTTGCATGACAGGCCCCGGAAACCGAAAGATGCCGCCCATAACACACCATCGACCGAACGCCAAACGTCGGCAGACGAGGCAGAGGTCCATCCCACTACCAAGAGTCGGCATCACTCGTCAAAATGAGCTGTAGGGTAAAAAAAACACTAGTTTGTCACACCTAGTTAAAAAGCATGTTCCTGAGATCCTGCTTAAGGCTACTCATACCAAGAAACACTCCTCCCAAAGTTCTAGACATAAAGACAAGCCTCATAAGGACAAATCAACCCCTTCTAAGGAAACGATACCAGTCCCACAGGAGGAGGGTTCTTTGGCTGAAGCCTTATAAAATAAGGGCCTATCCACGCTTACACCCATAGTACAAGTCCCTACTCCCCAGTACCCTGGGCTCATTCCCAGTTGAGCCCAATGGACTGCGGAGGACATAGATAGGGTAATGACAAGAATTACCTTTATGGCCAATTCTTTCAGGAAAAAAACCTCATGCTTTTGAAAACTTTCAGATTAAATCTACTACTGCGGCTTCCAGCTCTCAGCCCCTAGCTTCAGGCTCCCAGCCCCCAGCAAAGAGGTCTCATCCAGGTGAGCTATATGACGTTTATTTGGACACTGAAGGTGATAATGAGGACTACCAGCAATCTGATCATTATTATGATGGTGAGGATGATGACGATGAAGAGGCAGAGGTGTATACCCTGGCCTCACCTATTCAACAAGATTCCCCAGTGGATAATCAGCCCCTCCACAATGACTCATTAATCAAAGCAGCTGAACACTTTGGTATCCAGACATCAGAAACTCAGCAAGACAAAGGGCCTCATTACACGGATGGCGGTAAGGGTGTACCGGTATTTTACCGGTACCGGTAAATCCTTACCGCCTTACTACGAGGTCCCTTTGCGGGTTGGGGAAATTAACGCCCGCTTTTTGCAGGTACCGTAATTAGCGCCTTCACCCATTCCCATAGAGCCCTATAGGGCAAAAATGGGGAAGGGCAATGGTGGAAGGGGGAATTACCGCCCTGCCAACCTTGGAATGGGGCGTTAATTCCCCTTTCCACCAAGGCGGTGCTGGTATTTAATAGGCATGAACCCTGGCGCTAACAGCGCCATGGTTCACCGCCATCCGTGTAATGAGGCCCAAAGACTTTGTGGAGGATATTTTAGGAGACAAGAAGGCTGCCACCCAATTCATCCCAGTTTCAAATCTGTCCAGAGAGGAATCCAACCTTTACTGGAAACACCTAATCAATCACGGGCAGTAAACCCACAGGTAGAGAATTTTTTCCGCCCAGCGCCATCTGACCCGCTCTATATCAGCCAGCTTAAGCCAGATTTGCTTGTGCTCGCAACTACCCGTAAAAGGGCCCGTAAAAGGGCTGGGACACCCCTAGCCTCTTCAGAGTCTCCCCAGACAAAGAGAGCATGAAGCTCTATACCATGGGAAGGAAGGTGGCAAATTTGGCAGCGTTTAGGACTAGAATGGTCAACAATTCTACACTGTTGGCAAGTTATGATTGCCATAAATGAGATGCAATAACTACCCTAATAGCTTCTGCTCCCGAGCCTTTAAAGTCTCAACTTGCCCTAGTAGTAGCTGAAGGCAAAGCTACTGCCAGCTGCATTCTCAAGAATAACCTCGATGCTGCAGATAATGCGGGCCGAATTATCTCTGAAGGAACCATAATCAGGCGCTACGCTCGGCAACGCAAGTCTGGCTTTAAGCTTGCGACCCAGGCAACGTTACTTAACATGCCAGTGGAACAGACAGTCTTATTCAGGAAAGCAGTAGAAGACACCCTCAAGACCGCCAAGGAGGAATATGACACCCTCAATTCCCTCGGGCAACTAACTAATAAACCACCTGGCCAGCGAGGCAGATACACAAGTGGGACAAGCGGTTCTAAGACACTTATTTTCTCATGACCCTTCTCACATCCCACCTCCTTCAGGTACTGCTCGCTAATCTATGCACAGCATGTGATCTAAGCAGATCCCACAAGCCTCAGAAGGGATACATTACTCACCATAATCGTATTTCTGATGCTTGTATCTGCTTAGATTCACATGCGACCCACCTTCCTCCCCTCTGAGAGAAGGCGCATGATTGCTTGTAGTCTTACCTTTCTGTCCATCTGCTTGGATAATCTGTACTCACGCTACTCCTCATGCTACCTCATGTCAGAAAAAATACAATCTGAGGATCCTAGACGTGTGAGGGATCTTGGGTACAGTGGACGTCACACTAGGGATAGTATTACTGGCACGCCCTGTGTCGACGCCCATTTTCGAGTTTCGAAAAACAAACTGTAATACTCCGCAGTTTCCACTAGATGTCGGCCTATGCACAGCATGTGAATCTAAGCAGATACAAGCATCAGAAATACGATTACGGTGAGTAATGTATCCCATATGATCAAGCGCTCAGTGTAGCGCGGAACGCCTTGTCTGCAGGTCGTGCACCATGGGAATATATATATAAAACAAAGGCTGCACTCATCCAATAGGTTCCCAAAAGATGAAGACCGACTCCTATGAAGCTGTGAATAAAGTCCTTTATTCAAGTCACGGTGGACAGGTGGGGATGTGTTTCACCCTGCACGGCCTTTGTCCGATTCAGTGTTTTCAATGTCCGCAAATCTCATTTACAAAGTTTGACTTGTCCCTGCTTGATGTTGTTCACCCATAAACACTGCAATGCTGAGTGGATTGTTGGCTCAGCCCAGCAGGCCGACATCTTGAATCATTTTTGCCCATTTGGTGCAAGATATTCATATTGGAATTGTGTAAGGTGCAAAGTGCGCAGGAAGAATGTATGACCTGGTATGAAGATGTTGGAATGCAATAAGGCACAAGGCATGGGGCATCTGCAAGGCCTCATAGTTGAAGTGATTGGGGTATGTAATTGTATTGGGCATATCGATTGGAAAATACATTGCTGCATAACGCGTAAGTAACTATGGCTGCATTATTATAGACGGCTCCCATTGGACCCAATGACAATATACTGTATCATGCATTACTTACAATGCGCTCTGGCATGGTCTAAATGCTGAGAGCGGATATTATGTGCGTATGATTCAATCTGGCATGGATGCTATAATTAAAGTGCAAGTGCATACTATATGCTAAATACAATGCATGAGTACCATTGTTTGTGGGTGCTCAATGCAATCAATATAGCCTATGCATCAGTGAATGCCCCAGAATTAAAGTGCGAGTGCATAAGGTGCCGTTGAAAAGACCTCTGTTGTTATAATGCCATAAGCACATATGCGTAAATCATGCATGGATAAGTATTGTAGTTAAAGTGCAAGTGCATGTTCGATACTAGGTAAAATGCAAGATGTACTTTTAATTGCTGGTGCCCAATGCTGTCAGTATTGCCTGGGCATTGGTCTATGTTTTAGTTAAATAGATGTGCAAGTGCTTAAATTGCAGTTAAGAAACCTCTGTTTTTGTCTTATTGTGGACACAAAGTGGTATTCGGTTGCCCAATAGTTGACTCAAAATTGTATTGGGGCATGTCAAGATGTTACTGGTATGAAGGCCTCTATGTGGTTGAACTCCCTTCTATTAATATACCAAATTGTATTCTTGCCGTATAAAGCGGCTTAATGGTTAATGTTGTTATAATTGTTAAAAGTATTAAAACTCTGTGGTGGTTAATTTCATTGATGTATGTATCTATTTATAATATTTCTGGAGCTTGTGGATCTGCCTGGACATCTAGTGGAAGTCGTGTTGTATCACAAGATTTGTTTTCAAAACTCAAACGGACGTCGAGAGGCTGTGTTAGTAATACTATCCCTAGTGTGGCGTGTTCTGAACCCGTGGTCCTTCACACGTCAAGGTCCCTCGGATTGTTTTTTTCCGCCATCAAAGTCGGTCGCAAATAGAGTTCTCTTCCAGGCTGATGCTTTTAATTAGTTGGAAGTTTTGTTGTGGACTTTCTTTCTCTCCTTTGTTTGATTTGCCGCATGGCCAACAGGCTTCTCAACGGCTTTCGACGAACAACCTCATTGTCATTGTCTGAATGATCGAGCAGACGCGGCCTACACGGGAGAGGGAGGTTCTTCATACTGACCTCTTTAGAGAATGCATATTCTGTCATCCCTTTCCCCTTTGTCTTGCCAATATGCCCTTGTAAAGGATAATGGACAAAACTTGCTTTACATTTTGCCCTACCTGCCACTGACAATTCCTGTGGAAAGACACGCACCGAGTGTGCAATTATGGTCTCTTGGGGGATCACCATGAAAAAGTTTGTAATTCCAGTAAGCTTCTGCGACCTAAAACCTTAAAGGATCGCCAGACTAAACTCTGGGCTGCTCACGCCATGCCTGCCGAGGCCTCCATCGATGTGACGAAAGACTCCAGCAAGGGCAGTATCGGGGTCATAAATGACACCGAAAGCGAGTGGGGTTCGGCGGAACCTCATGTGCCAGCCCCCGAATCCAAAAGACAGGCCGGCGGCTCTGTGATGGAGAAGACACCTGGCGGCCAGGGTCACACGAGCACAAAGACACTAAAAACATGCCCTCATGGCCGACTCTCAACGGTACCATCGAGCGTTGAAGCCCACGCGGTGTCCACAGAGAGGGCCTCAGGTCGGTTCAGACAACTTACACAAAAATGGTACTTTTGTGCGCCGAAGAACAGGCAGTGAAAGGCGTTTCGGGCTCCCCCAAAAAAACACAAAAATGCAGGATATAATTAAGAAACACATCAGTGCTTCCCTGCTTAAAGCAAGGTCGCAGAAAAAGTTTTACGCTTTTTGGCCTTGAAAAGCACACAGGCTGCTTTTTCTCCTTTTGAAGACTCTCTCAGGGGCTATGCACCACAAAGATCAAACTCCCTCCCAGGCCACCCCTATCGTGTCAGACTTCCCACCTTCATGCGACTATACACCTGAACAATTCAATAACGTCTTAAGGAGGATGTCAAGTGTTGTGGACTTTAAAGGTTGACAGTTGGTCTGGGTGTCTGTGCATAAAGATGCATCACAGCCAGGGGCCTCAGCACAGCAACCCCCTGCCAAAAAGTCTTGTCTTGAGCAACAGCCTAGCACCTCTGCTCTAGGCACCCTGTCCTCGACCTACCAAGACCCCTCTCAGGACTTGTACTATGATGACCCCTCGGGGTCACATGACCCAGGGTCTCAAGGAGACCTTTATAGTCAAGACCAGGAACAATTTTATGGCATTTACGTGATCCAGTCGCCAGACCACCAGGACCAACCAGTAGTAGATTTGCCTGCTTACAACAAACTACAGCACAATGAACTGCTACTGAAGGCGGTACAACACTTTAATATCGTCACTGAGGAAGCACAGGTTGACAAAGGCTTAGTGGAAGACATACTGGGAGAAAAAAAGGTCTGCCACCCCATTTATTCCGCTCCTACAGTCCGTACAATGACGCATCGAGCCATCCCTACTGGGATAGAGAAACTGTATGTTAGGGGTCAGCTTAAACCAGATTCTTTAGTGATAACCCCCAGAAAGAGGGCAGGCACTCCCCTGTTGTCGGCAGAGGCCCCGCCAGACAAGGAAAGCAAAAAGATATATACTTTTGGGAGAAAGGTCGCTTCTTCTGCAGTATACCAGACCAGAATCGCCAACAACACTACGCTTGTAACTAGTTATAGCTGCCACAACTGGGATGACCTGGAGCACCAAATCGAAGCCGTCCTAATGGCTCAATTGTTAAAGATTATCTCATAAGGCAAGCTGCATCCTAAAGAATAACCTTGATGCGACAGTGCAGGACGCATCATAGCAGAGGGTACGTTCATCAAGTGCCGCATCTGGCTCAAACACTCAGGGTTTTCACTTGGAGACTGTCAACCCTCTTAAACATGCCAGTGGAACCAAATGTGTTATACAGGAAGTCCGTCAAAGACGCCCTTAAGAGTGGTCTTGAGGAATACAACACTCTCAAATACCTTGCACAGTTGACAAACAAGCCTTATGTTCAATTGGGCTCCTCAAACTCTAGGTTCGTTTCGGGGTCAGATTGCTCAACGTTCTTCAGGCTACACTCAGGGCAGACAGTCCTCATTTTGGTGCCAATCGCAAGGCCAATGTTACTCTTCCAATTTTCAAGGAGGAAATAAAAGGAAGGGGCTGATCCTCACCTGGGAGAGTCTCCACCTTTCCTAACAACGGCTCGCCGCTTCAGGTCCCCTCCCATGCCACTACAGTAGGAGGCCGAATTTCACACTTCACCCACGCATGGGAGGGGAATAACATCAGACAAGTGGGTGTTGTCCACTGTGGCAGGCGGGTATTGTATCGAGTTGATACAAAAACCACCCTACCGCCCGCCAAGAAACAGGAAAATGTCAACGGAAGAATGCATTCTGTTGGAAGAAGTACAGGCTCTGCTGGAGAAGGAGGCCTTAGAGATAATCCCAGCAAACCAGGCAAACAAGGGTATTACTCCTACTTCCTGTCCCCTCCCCTCCCCTCCATACAGTATGGGCGTTCATCGCTAGGGACCGGAGACGGTACCTTTTTCACCAGAAAACACATCTTACCCTTTAAATTTAGATGCACGCGGGGACACGGCCTTGTGAGCATGAGCTCCCCTGACTCCGCCCACCGGCTCCACTCCTCAGACCCCTTTGACGTGTCGACAATATTACCATTGCCTAATGACACCAGTTTTATTAGGGGGGAGGATGGTGGGACGTATGGAGGAAAGGGAACTATGGAAGTTAGTGAGTAACTTATAATATATTCAACGTACTTCCTAGTGCCAAAGCAAGACCTTTCCATGCGCCCAGACCTCCGCCCAGCGAACAAATGTGTCAAACCCCAAAGGTTTGGCATGACGACCCTCCAAAAGGTAATCCCACTCCTAAAACTGGGGGACTACATTGCAACATTGGATATGAAAGATGCATACTTTCATATTTCAATGCTCCCTGCACACAGAAAATACCTGCACTTAAAGATAGAGGGAGGGCACTACCAGTTCAAAGTACTTCCCTTCAGCATCGCCTCAACACCAATATTATTAACAAAGATGCTTGCAGTAGTACACCTGCGCAGAGGAGCCAATCCAGTTTACCCTTATCTCGACGACTGGCTAATCACCAGGGAATCTCAATTTTGTGAACAAAACACACACAAAAAAAAATAGACCTTCTTTTCAATCTGGACTTCTCCATCAACGACAAGAAATCAACTCTAGTACCCAGCCAAAGAAAACAATTTCTAGGGGCTATCCTAAAGCCAAAAGAGGAACTGGTTTTCCCCTTAACCGAGAGAGTACAAAACATGCTGTTGCAAGTACCTCGCTACAAGGTCGGTCACCAGATAACGGTACTCAAAGCAATTGCTCTTGCTCGGACTGATGTCCTCATGCATTCACTTGGTTCCACAAGTGTGCCTGCGCATGCGTCCAATGCAGGAATGGTTAGCAAAACAAAGCAAGCGGTCAGTGGGACGATCTAGTGGTTGTTTCACTAACCGTGGTACAGGCCCTCCGCTGGTAGTCCAAGGACAACCTGCTATAAGGAAAACCCTTTTGCGTTACACCAGCACAAGCGATCCTAACTACAGACGCCTCACTCGCCGGATGCGGGACTCACTTCCTTCACCACACAGCCCACGCCACTGGACTCATGTACTGCCCAGAGACATATTAACTTCCTAGAACTCTTGGCAGTCCTCAAGGCTCTTCAGGCCTTTCAGCAACATCTCACAGGTCAAACAGTGCAAGTCCTCACAGACGGCACCCCTGCCATGTTCTATCTGAACAAGTGAGGAGGCGAACACACTCTAAAAGTCTGTCCAAGCTATCCCCAAATATATGGAAGTGGGCACTCAAGCGGGACATGTTCATAACATCTCAACATGTTCGAGGGGAACTCGGTTCTCTGGCAGACACTCTAAGCAGGTAGCCTCTACCAGAAGAAGACGAATGGCAACTCAACAGAGATATCCTAGACAGAATATTCTCACTATGGGGTCACCCCCCAATTGACTTGTTCGCCACAAGTCTATACGCACAATGCCAGAACTTTGTAACCAGGATCCAAGGGGAACGCCCTGTGAATGAATTGGTCAGGGAAATGTGCTTACGCTCCCCCCGCCCCCACACCACTCCTGAGTATAATAGTTCACAATGTGCACCAGGAACAAGTAACTCTAATCCTAGTTGCTCCAATGTAGGCGAGGCAACCTTGGTTTCCACATCTGCTCAAACTGGCATGTGCGACCCAATCATGCTCCCTTGCTCGTACAACATGCCAACCCAACGCAAGGGAGCACCCACGCTCCCAGTCAATGAACTTGACAGCTTGGTTCCTGAAGTCATAGTTTGGCCACTTGAATATTCTGCAAACGTGCATGGATATCCTAAAGGAGGCATGTAAACCAAACACTGCTATTTAAATAAGTGGAAGAGATTTGTGTTAAGGTGCACGTCTCAAATACTAAACCTAACAGAATGTTCTCCAGCTAACATTGTACACTACATGGTTTACCTACTAGACTCCGGCCTAGTATTTAATTTAATCAAAGTGCATCTGGCAGCCCTGCCAGCTTAGACAGTTTCACAGAACAAGGTATCCTGATGGAAACACCATGTCAGGAAGGCATTAATGGAATGGGTAAAGAGGCTATACCCCCAAATCTCCTGCCCCCCACCCCCACGGGTTGGGATCTCAATGCTGTGCTCTCCAAGCTCATGGCTCCACCCTTTGAGCCTATGCACAAGGCCAGCATAAAACATCTGACTTACAAGACTGCATTCCTAGTAGCTATCACCTCCATAAGTTGAGTTATTGAGCTAAAGGCTTTGTCAGTACAAGACCCTTTTTTCATTATACATAATGACAAGGTTGTCCTTAGAACGCTTCCTGGGTTCTCACCTAAGTTCACTTCAAAGTTCCATGTTCATCCATAAAACTCCCTACCTTCTTTCAAAATCCATCTAACTCAGCAGAAAGAAGCCTCCATACGCTTGATGTACGGAGGGCGGTCTTGTACTATGTGAACAAAACTAAACCTCTAAGGAAAACAGACCAACTCTTAGTTTCCATAGCACCTGGAAGAGAAGGTGATCACATATCAAAGAACGCCATCTCATGATGTATAGTCAAGTGCATGCAGCCCTGCTATTCCCTTTCCAAGAAAGTCTTACCTTTCACCCCCAGGGCTCACTCTAGCAGAGGTACAAGAACTACCTTAGCTTTCATTGCAAACGTCCCTCTAGGCGCCATTTGCGAAGCTGCTATATGGCGTTTCATCCATACGTTCACACAGCATTATTATATTGACACACACTCTAAAGCAGGTTCACACTTCATGCAACCTCATGTCAGAAACAATCAATCTGATGAAACTCGACGTGTGAAGGACCATGGGTACATTACACGTCACAGTAGGGATAGTATTACTACCACGCGCGGTCGATGTCCGTTTTTGAGTTTCGGAAACAAATCTTGTAATACTGCGTGACTTCCACTAGATATCGGACTATTGTTAGGAACTTATGGTGGCAACAGTAAAGACAGACACATGTGATCACAGCTCAAGGGTGTTTATTAAACTGTATAATGGGTGAGAAAAATGACTAATCTAAACCTAACTCTAAAGATGGGAGCAAGCTACGACCATCAAATAATAATAAGGCAGTCCTAGCGGCGTCTTGTCAAATAAAAAAGGGCCTATATTAAAAAACCTGTTACCAATCCTTACCTCCAAGTTATAAAATAGTGTGGGATAATGTTCACCAGAAAAGAAAAGTGTTCTCAAAATGATGTCAGGATGGTATGGGTGATGTCTCCCTTACCCATGGTTTTAGCACGGAACCAGGCGGGAGACCCGCGCACAGCACGCTCCTGGGTCTCGCCAGCACGAGGTTTCATTTTGTATCCAAAATACCACGGTCTTCTGTGGCCAAATCTCTTTTTAACACAAATGCTCTTGCCTCTGAGGACCTGATGTGCCATAAATAACAAACAAAAGGTTCCTTCAATCAATCTTTACGGGGCGATTACTCTTCGCCTTAGGATCCTCCTCTGCCGAGCTCCAATCCTTCTCTGTGTTGGTCTCCCTCTGTCGGGTTCACTACGGCCTTTCAATCACAAGTGCAACAGTCATTCACTGTAGACATCTCGGTCGTGTTCACTCTTGTCAGCACAATGTTCTCGGGTGTTTTATGCTTCAGCCCATTTTGCAGCCATCCCTCAGTCGGGTACACATTTGCCAGATACACAGTTCAACTTGCTTTATCACAGTACAGGATTCACTCTTATTAGCTTTCCCCTTGGTGTCCCTCCATTGGGTTCACATAGCCATTCTAAACACAATGTTCACAATCTCATCAGAAAGCTGGGTGGGACGCAGAGAGGTTCCCATCCCCTAGCATTCTCTTGGTAACAGGTTAGCGACTTTATATTGCACAAGAGATTTGACGTGATCCTTGTAGTACCACTCTGACACCTCATGTCGGGCTCTACCAGGAACTCTTGGTACTTGTAGTTTCAACAAAGGGGCCAGCCTGAGTCCTTCTAATGAGCACTCCGGCATCGCCTGACCACTCTGCAGCTGGCCCTTCACTGGGCTTTCCCAAAAGTTCAAACACACACAAGTTGTTTGTTCATTAGTCCTTGCATTCACAATATGTTGCTGATTGCATCCTTTGGTTCAACACACCCCGCTTACTATCGGCTCCCTCCGACTAACCGGCTGTGTTGAGCTCCTTGGCGTTTCTTATTTCTGGAGTCAAGAACGATACCACAGTAGCAGGCATGTCTCCCCGCCTTGGTTATCAGTGCGGGAGGGCCTCATGCACTGCTGACATCTTTTATACCCCACGCCAGCTGTCGTTCCCAGTCTTATAATTCCTTTCACAAAGGCTTTGCGGCTTTGAGCTATGAGGGCAAGGGCATTTCCCTCCTTGTCTTTTTGGGTCTTGTCGCTTTCTTTCTCCGTTTGAACTGCCGTCCTGTAATAGCTGCATCCTCGTGCGGTTGGCCTTGCTTCTAGTTTGCTCTACCTTTTTATCCTTGTGGGGAAGGTAAAGGGCTGTCAGTGGTGTGTGGTTACTGTCAATTGCCTGACCCTGGCTGACCCTTGTATTGGGACATGTCAGGTAAACGGCTCTGGTGTTAATCCGTCTTTCACTTTGTAAGAAAGTGTTTGTGTCGTAAAAGGATGGGTAGAGCTTCTAAATACCTTACAGGGTAGGATGGGCAACGGGTGTTAATGGTAAGGGTGTACTGCGTCTCGTTCTTCGGTATCCCACTTCCACTCCCCGGTGATCCCCCATCCAGGTGATCCTATCCCACTGGTCCACCCCCAGGAACTGGATCCAATAGTGATGCCTCTGTGCTGTCAACCTGGATGACAGATCTCCGGGGACTAGCGGGTGAGACACCTTCAGGTTTCTCACACTATGCACAGCATGTGAATCTAAGGAGATACAAGCCCCAGAAACATGATTATGGTGAGTAATATTTCCCATATATGTAATATATCAATGTACTGTATATAAGTGATCGAGATGCATGTTTGTACAGATATATACGAATACATAGAAATGTTTTTAGTACAGGGTACATTCGTTCCAAATAATTTTTCCCCCCATATATCCCGCCCACCCTTTTTTTTTCAAACCTTTACTCCTACAAGCTTGGCTTGATAAGAGAGTCTCCCAAATTCTGCTTTTGGTCGTAACTAATGAATCCACTAATGTATTAAAGTTGCCTAAAAATGTACTGCTTCAATTTACCTCCATAGGTATAGCTGCATATATTCAGCACGTGTATATATACACTTATTTTCAAGGGCGTTACAGGACTCTGCTGGCACTACTATATTTTGCAATGTTTGCTACTGACAACTCATCGCATCACAGTAGGCCTTGCCCCTGAGACACGTGACGAACGAGCGTCACTCTGTCACGTGATTTATCTTGCTTTGACATGTACTGGTGCTTCCTTATGCTGGTGACATGTACTGGTGCTTCCTTGTGCTATGGTTGCTACTGACAAGGCATCGCATCAGGCTTTGCTCCCGAGACACGTGACTAATTAGCATCACACTGTCACATGATTTATTTCCCCTTTACATGTAACCGGTTGCCACTCGCAACGCGTATACAAATACACGGACGTGCCATGCCTCATCCGTTATCATCCTGCAATGCAAGCTGATTTTTCCCAGCGGCATGGTAGCCGCTCCTCTCCACACGGGTTGATTGATTTCATCCGATTTAGTAAGTTAGCGACTTTTCCGTTTTAGTATGTCCTCTCCCTCATAGACATCAGTTTATTTCACCAGCTTCTTTTCCTTTATTCATTTTTTCACCCTAGCTCTGGCCACCTTACAGCCTTAAGTGGAAATTCTATCCAGTCCTCTCTTCCTAAAGAAAAGGAAAAAAGGCCCACTCCAAAAACACTGCCGATTGATGTGGCTATTCTATTCTCCAACTGTAAGTTTCTTCTAATAGACCTCCCACTATTTATGAATATAATACCACTGCAATCCTCTAATTCCTTGCTACTTGCCAAACAATGCTAAACATACCCTTTCCATCTTCTTCACCCTAAGTAATTTGCCTTCAGTGACCTCTGCAGCCATTTACTTACTTATATATTTATCTCTTTATTGAATGTTAGGGAGCATTCTCATAAATGTGCTAATTCCCTTCACCTTAGAGACCCCCAGCAACTTCGCTGGATTTTGAGGACATTATTTTTTTTTACCTCAAGAGGGTGTGAGCCTTTTTTCCCACTCTCGTATTTTAATGTGTGTTTTACTCTTGTGTTCTTTGATTGTGGAGTTTTAGACAACTCCATGGGCAGCATCTTTTCATATGTGTCAACAGCACCCTCAGTGCAGTCACACAGGGAGGCCTTTTAGGCTATCCCAAGGTTTAAATACCTTCTCTGGGATAAACTGTTTCCCACAGAAAGTAATGTGAAATTGACTTTACTAGTCTTCTCAAATTCCTAGACCCAGCACACCCTATCTTACAATAGAGTGCTGGAGGGGTTACCTAGTATCCCCTACGTCTAGAAACTCATGTAGCAGTCAAATGCTACCCTTTCCTCTCGAAATGGCTGGTGGCAGTGGTTTTACAACAAACTACCGTGATTTTTCCCGATTGCTGGAGCCATGTTTTTCAAGAGGGCGTCTGAGCCTCCTTTGTTTAAACGGGTCCCGGTCTTCTTTATTTGCTATTTCTTTTTGGAAATGTCTTTCTAGAGTTTGTCTCTGCGCGCCAAACAAGGTTTGGTCCCTTTGTTCCTACACCTTTGGCGTGCTTCAGGACTGAAGACCGCCTCTGGTGCCCGAGTGTCTGGGGTGGGCTGGAATTGAGGGAGGTGCCCAAAACTCCCTGTGCTGTCTCTCCTAGGAGACCCAAATGCACTCTTGCGTGATTGGCTTGCTGACTGTCCGGCAAGGAGAGCCATCCTGCTGGGTGAGTGGCAGTTAGGCTGGAATGAATGGGAGAAAACTGTTTAAAAGGCGAGTCTCTTGGCTTGGAAGGCAGAGTCGACCACTGGAACGAAAGTACCGAACATGAGCTGGAAGAGGACGGCTGCTGCAACTCCTGGACCGTTGGTTTGCCTGGTGAAGCCCTGCTGCAGGTCTGAATCACCAAGTTCATCTCAACAGAGAAGTCCTTCAAGGACGACTTCTCCCTTTTGAGTTGGTGGGACCAATTAACTCATTAGCCACCTGTATACAATTCTCAGAGCTGGTTGCATTTTCCTCAGAGTGCTGCAGGAAACTGAACATCCAGGGAGAAGGACATCAGTTTGTGTGCTTGACTACAGTTAACGGAATTGAAGATTTGCCTTTGCCAGCTTTTTGACCAGTCCCAGTGCAGTGCAGGAGTCCCCCCGACGTCTTCTCTTGTCCCCTCGACTGAGGCACAGCGAGATCTGCAGGAACTCCCATGAACAGCCTTATTCAGCTGCATCTTTCTCTTCAGTGTAAGGTACTGTGAAAACCTGACGGAGAGAACTTAACTCTAACTGCGAAAGTGCGTGAAACTTTGGCAACTTGCAGGCCTAATCAGCTTGTGACCCGACATAAGAATCTTTCTTTTCCAAACTACTTCTGAGAACTTTCGCAAAGACTTTCCCGTTTAACGTCCAGAACTGTTTTATCCTATACAAGACTTTAGCCCATTGACTTTGGACTAACATATTGCATTGAATGGACTCCTCTGGTGAACTCAAACTATTTGCACTGTTTTAGAGTAAGTGTAATATTTGTTTTATTAACTTTTGCCTTTTTGCTCCCCCTTCAAAGTAGTTTAAATGCCTCAGAACCTGATCTTGTGAAGTACTGAAGTATATTTCGAGGGGATTGGGTCCTCCGATGTATTCCATATCTATGACATGTAATCACCACAGCTGTGCTGCTTCTGAAACTTTTTCCTGCGTCGATGCGCCGTCGTCGAGGACCTCCTCTGACGTCATCCGATGTGATAAGTAGGACGCACGACGCCCGTAGCCTCAGTTCCGTTTTTTCCGCGAACGTGTTGCTTCGTGAATCTCGGTTAACGCCTCGACTCTTTGGAGTTCTGTTCTTCTCGGTTCTTCGAACCTGTTCGTTTTTGTGAAAGTCCTTCGTGTGAAGATGTCTTCTACTTCGTCTTCGACCCTGCATCCGGGCTTCAAGAAGTGCGGAGAGTGTGGGTCCAAGATGTCGGTGACGGACTCGCACGACACCTCCCTCTGGTGGAGGCCCATGACACGGATGACTGTATCGACTGCCAGCCGCTCATGTCCAAAGCCTTATGTGAACGTAAGAAGTTGTCGGTAGGTCGGGTGTCCAAGCCCCAGAAGTCGAAGTCTGCAGGGCTTTCGACGGATGATTTGAGAGGAGGCTCTCCGCGTCGTCGTCGGAAGTCTCGTGGGTCTCCTTCCAGGAGTCGGTCTCGCCATTCCTCAGCCTCTTCGAGAATTCTCGGAAGCGCCGACAGCGGTCGTCTTCCAGGTCCTCTTCGGAGGACTCTGCCCGGCACGTCGCTTACCCCACCAGCCGTGCGACGCCAGAGGAATGGACTTCCTTCGGGAAGAAAATGCTGGCGATTCTCGAGTCGCAGGGTACTAAGCCGTCCGCGCCCCCGAGTGGGGTCGGTTGTGAGAGGTCGAGAGACACCGCTCGCAAGAGTGGTCGGCACGAGTCACGGGAGAGGTCCCGTTCGGACAAGGGGACTCGTTCTCGACGTACCCGTTCCAGGTCCCGGTCCTCGACGCGTTCGAGACTGTGTGTACCTGCGATGTCTTCGAGGAAGACATCGACGTCTGAGGCGTCGAGGGCGTCGACAGGCTTTCTCGAGGCTCCGGTTCCGAGGAAGTTGTCGAAGCAGTCGACGCTCAGGTCGTCGAAGGACACGCTCGGAGCTCCGGCTTCGAGGACTGTGTCCACGCCGCCGATGCTGGCGGCGCTGCATCTGACGTCGACGCCGATCCTCTCGGCGCCGATGCCTGTTCTCTTGACGCCGGCGCCGATTCACTCTACGCCCTCAACGCCTTTCGTGTCGGAGGTACCCCGTGGCACGGGGGAACCCCCTAGGAAGGCTCTGGTTAAGAGCAAGCACTCTCGGGTGTCTTCTTTTCGCCATCTGGAATATATTTCATAGGCGGATGAGGATTCTGATGGCCTGATTCCTAGTCAGGTTCCAGATTAAATTGTCTCAGGCCATAGTCAGTTTGACGATTTGAGGCAGTCACTGCATGATGCCAGTGGACTGGGCACCTCTCTGGAGGTGGAGTTTTGTAGGCCTGAGCCTGGCTCTCATGCCGATTCCTCGTACCGACGCCTTATGGCTAGGGTTTCCGAGTACTTGGAATGGTCTGCTCCCCCAGGGGAGTTTGTGCAGGATGATCTCACGGACATCCTTGATGTTGGTCCCCCAACTGACCCGGTACTGCCGTTCCATATGGCTTTACAGAGAAGGGTGGCGGCGGCTTGGACTGCTCCGGAGAGTCTCCCGGCGGTGGGCAGGTCCTTGTCGTGAAAATACCGTCCAGCCAGTAGCGACCCCTGCTACTTGACCAGGCACCCCACTCCGGAGAGTTTGGTGGTGCAGGCGGCCACGGCCCCGGCAAAGCAGGCGTCGTACCCTACCATCCCTTCTGATAGGGACGACAAACGTTTTGATGGCTGGGTGAAGAAAGTGTTTTCTTCTGTTGGTATGGCGCTTCAGGCGGCCAACCCCATTTGTGCCTTGTCTCGTTTCACATACACTCTGTGGAACTGTGTTGCGTTAGCGGCTGAACATATTCCAGAAGGGGACGAACGGGATGGTTTCCTTGCTATGGTCCAGGATGGTAAGGATGCCATGTGTGAGTCCGTTCAGTCGGGTTTGGACTTGGCTGAATGCGTCAGCAGGTCCATGGCGGCGAGCACCGTGATACGCAGGTTTGCGTGGTTGCGGAAGTCGGGGGTTTGCTCCTGAAGTGCAGTCCCGGCTCCTCAACATGCCCTTTGACGGTGAACACCTTTTTGGCAGCAAGGCTGACGAGAGCCTTGAGAGGTTGCAGACCTCAAAAGCTGCAGCGAAGTCCTTGGGGGCTGCAGTTCGCCAACCTCCGCCTTTTCGTCCTAGGGGACAGCAATGGAGGGGTGGTTCCTTTCGCTATTACTCGTCCTTCAGTAAAGCGAGAGGAGCTGGCAGTCAAAGAGGCCAACGCAGGGGTACCAGAGGTGGACGACAGGGTACCCGTGGTGCCAAGGCCGCTCGGGCAGTTGCCTCTTTGCCCTCAGGTAACGCCGCAGCCGCTACAACTCAGTCATGAGGCCATGTCCCATGGTTCGCCGGTTAGGGGAAGGCTGGCGCAGCATCTTGTAGAGTGGCGCGCCATTACTTCAGATGTGTGGGTTCTGGAGATCATAACCCACGGCTACTGTCTTCCCTTTCGGCACAGGCCTCGCGACAATCCACCGGGGAACCTCTCTTTGCAGAGTCCGGATCCACTCCTTGCGCAGGAAATTCAAGCCCTGCTGGAGAAAGATGCCATAGAACTGGTGCCTGTAGCGGAGAGGAGCAAGGGATGGTATTCCCCTTGTTTTTTGATTTCGAAGAAAGACTGGGGATTGAGACCCATCATGTACTTGCGCGGTTTGAACAAACTCCTAAGGAAGGACAAGTTCAAGATGGTTACTCTCTCAAGTCCTCCAGGCCCTTCAGCTTCAGGACTGGTTGGTGTCTCTCGACCTCAAGGATGCTTACTTCCATGTGCCGATCCATCCCAAGCACAAGAAGTACCTGAGGTTCGCGGTTGGCGACTCGCACTTTCAGTTTCGGGTCCTGCCATTCGGATTGACCTCCGCCCCGAGGGTTTTCACCAAGCTCATGGTGGTGTAGGCAGCGCATCTCAGGCAAGGGGGGGATTCACGTCTACCCCTACCTGGACGATTGGTTGATCAGGGGGAGCTCTCCCGAGCAAGTCCTGGATCATCTGTCCGTCACCTGCCACTCCCTTCACAGGCTGGGCTTCTCCCTCAATTTAAAGAAGTCCCATTTGACGCCAACACAGCGGCTCCAGTACATCGGAGCAGTGCTCGACACTTCCCTGGGGCAGTGTTTTCCTCCCCAGGTGAGGGCTCTTCACATTCAGCAGATGGTGCACACGTTTCAGCATGCCCAGACGCTCCCAGCGTTCGAGTTCTTGAGGTTGCTCGGCCTCATGGCATCCTGCATTCTTCTGGTGCCAGAGGCTCGCCTGCGGATGAGATCTTTGCAGTGGGCACTCAAGATGCAATGGTCGCAGTCCTCCGGCAGGATGTCGGACCCGATTCAGGTGCCGCCCTCGGTCGCCCGGGACCTTCTGTGGTGGGCCGTCGAAGGCAACTTGATGAAGGGGGCTCCATTTTGGTTTCCCTGGCCAGAGGTGACGATCGTGACGGATGCATCCCTCACGCCCTCACGGGATGGGGAGCTCATGCCAACGGGCTGACAGTCAGCGGTCGTTGGTCTCCGTCGGAGTCCAGACTCCATATCAATCTGTTGGAGCTGAGGGCCGTCAGGCTAGCCCTGAAGGCTTTTCTGCCGACTGTGCGAGGAAAGAGTGTCCTGATCCTGACGGACAACACAGTGGCCATGCACTACCTCAACAAAAAGGGGGGGGGCAGGGTCACTTCCTCTGTGCAGGGAGGTGATGCATCTCGAGTTCTGGGCCATCCAGCAGGAAGTTTCGATCTTGGCAGTTCATCTGGCCGGGGATGAAAACGTGACGGCGGACGCTCTGAGCAGGCAGAGCACGATCTCTCACAAGTGGGAGTTGGCTCAGGAGATTCTCCTGGTGATCTTCGCCCTTTGGGGGACCCCTCAAGTGGATCTCTTCGCCTCCAGTGTCAACCGGAAGTGCGAAAGGTTTTGCTCGCGGGAATTTCCTCCAAAAGGAGCCTTAGGAGACGCGTTTGTGCTGGAGTGGTCATTCCCGCTGCTGTACGCGTTTCCTCCAGTCCCCGTCATCCCGCAAGTGCTGCGGAGGTTACGGAAGTTCGGTTCCTGGATGATCCTCATTGCTCCGGCGTGGGCTCGGAGGACGTGGTACCCGGACCTTCTTGACTTGTCCATCTGCCCTCCACGTCGTCTTCCCTAACGAGACGATCTGCTCTCACGGGAGGGGGGGGTCAGGTTCTCAATCCAGAGGTCAGATCTCTCAACCTTCACACTTGGCTTCTGAAAGGTTGAGGTATAAGGATTGGGACCTCCCTGAAGACGTGATGGAGGTGTTGCTTTCGGCCCGAAGGCCAGCAACACAGTCTCTGTACCGTTGCCGTAAGTTCTGCGACTGGTGCAGAGTTCAGAATGTGGATCCTTTTGCATGTGACATCCCCATGGTTCTGTCCTTTTTACTTTCTTTGGCCCACAGGGGCTTGCAAGTGGGTACCATTAAAGGTTACCTGGCGGCGCTGTCCATCTTTAAGCGCTCGTCTGAAGAGTGTTCTTACTTTAAAATCCCTTTAATTTCACAGTTTCTGAAAGGGCTCACTAATGTGTTCCCTCCGTCATCTTTCCTGGTGCCCGGTTGGGATTTAAACCTTGTTCTTAAGTTTCTTATGGGTGCTCCGTTTGAGCCTTTACATTCTTGCCCTTTGAGGCTGTTAACTCTGAAAACTGTGTTTTTAGTTGCGGTTACTTCCGCTCGCAGAGTGAGTGAGTTGCAGGCAATTTCAGTTATGCCACCCTTCACTGTATTTCACAAGGACAGGGTTGTCCTTAGAGTTCGTCCTTCTTTTCTTCCGAAGGTAGTGACGGAATTTCATTTGGCCCAGAAGGTTGATCTTCCGCCATTCTATCCTCCTCCGCATCTTGGTAAGGAAGAGGAGAGGCTCCATAGGCTTGATCCTAGGAGAGCTTTAAGCTTTTATGTTTCACGCATGTCCCGGGTCAGAGTGGACGATCAACTCTTTATTGGTTACGCTGGAAAGCGTTTGGGGCAAGCTGTGACGAAACAGACTTTGTCTCGCTGGATTTTTTTGGCCATCTCGGAGTGTTACCGCTTGGCGGGTAAGGACCCACCGGCTGGCTTGCGGGCCCAATCTACCAGGGGTATGGCTGCATCTACTGCCCTGCAGAGGGGTGTTCCTATTCGCAACATCTGTGATGCAGCCACCTGGGCTTCAGTACATACATTTGTACGTCACTATTCCCTCGATTCCATCCGAGGACAGGATCTGGCCTTTGGCAAGGCGGTCTTTTGCTCTGCTATTTGATTGGCAATTCTAAATTTTGATTCTAAATTCTTTCCCTCCTCCTTGCTCTGGTACTGCTTTGGGAGTCTGTCATAGATATGGAATACGTCGAAGGACCCAATCCCCTCGAAGAACAAGTTACTTTCTTACCTGGTAACGTTCTTTCGATGGGATGGTCCGACGACGTATTCCATATCGCTCCCTCCCTGCCTTCCCCGCTGCAGAATTTCTTTTGCGATTGCAGCTTACGTTCCGCAAGGCTTTGTGTCTGACTGGCAGTTGACTAATGTCACATGTTCTGGGGTAAAAAACTACAACTGAGGCTACGGGCGTCGTGCGTCCTACTTATCATATCGGATAACGTCGGAGGAGGTCCTCGACGACGGCGCATCGACGCAGGACGCAGACGCCGAAAAAAGTTTCCGAAGCAGCACAGCTGTGGTGATTACATGTCATAGATATGGAATACGTCGTCGGACCATCCCATCGAAAGAACGTTACCAGGTAAGAAAGTAACTTGTTCTTTTGCATGATAGATTGCCTCCTTCTAGTGAATATTTTATAAATGACTGAAATAAATTAATAAGTGTTTTACCAAGAAACCTTGCGTATAAGAGTCTATTTGACCTCTGTGTAACACCCTTACAGCTCAAATTCCCTCTTGAGATCAGCCCGACTGCTCAGAAGCACTACCACAAAATTGTGTAGTACAGACTTATACCAAAGGTTGGTTTTGCTTACACCTGTAGTCCTAGTTGTGTAGTGGTCCCAAGGGTACTGCACACAAACTTTGCCTAACATTGAAGAATGATCCGAACCTCACTGGTATGTCAATTAAATATTTCTTCTATGTTACCATTCATGTGCCTAGAAATAAATATGTCCCGGCCAAGGGCAATGCAAATTAAACTTAACTGCATTCTCCCTATTGTTTTGTTTAACTGAAATACTCAGATAAAGTCTTCTTCACAAGAAGACTAATAGGTGGCATCCATAGCACCTACCTCCCGTACTGGGTCGCTGGGAACCGTGGAAATATTGGTGTGATATTCAGGGCCCATACTCTTGTAGTGAACTTTTATAATCTGGTTACAGCCATTAATGAAAAAACTCCCCTCTAACCCTGTATATTTTCATTGTTTTGACCCTGTGACGACCACTGTACAATTTATTGTCTAATTTTTACTTTTCCAAAAACACACTGTAGCCAGTCTAACTATTGACATTAGATTTAATTTGTGTCATTTTGTCCCGTGTCTCTTCACAAATAATGTTATGTACCTTGATGGGTTATTTCTCTCCTCTAATTAACATTGTAAATAATGAGATAATGATGTGATTACATCTGTGCTTGTAAGTTGAGCCTCTTTACTTTTTGAAATTCTTTTTAAATAAATGTTTAACTCAAAACAATTGGAGTACTCTCAAATAATGTTTGTGCTGAACATACCTGAAAACTAGACAATGCTTTATGTCCACCTCTTATTGAAAAAAACAGACGCACACAAAAAATGCTAAAACTACTAGGATCTGTTTTACTAGTAGGCACCTCTTTTGTATCGCTCCTTGTTGAGAGGCTAGGCACAGCTTTTCCGATGGAATGGGCCAGTGTCTAGCCTCCAACTTTTTGTTTGTCAAGTGAAAGGTAGTAAGGATTCTCCCACAGCTTCAGTGCCTCAATGAGGACATATTTCTGTAATGGTAACCCTGATCTGTGTGAGGAGTTGAATGCCAAACTTTCTGACAGCACACCGGCCTCTGGCTGAGGCTCTTCCAGCTGAGGCACACCCAGGAAGTCGGCCAAACATATTCTTTCATCAACACCCTTGACGGAGAGAGACCACCTCATTATCAGTATCAGAACCTGTGTCTTGCATGTCCTGAACAATCAAGTCTGTAATGGCAAGAGCTCCCTCCTTTGAGCTGCAGTGTTTGGGGCTTCAGATGTTGGTGTAGGCTGAGGTGGCGTTGCCCCCTCTGATAGCGACATTGGCCTAGGATGCTGCAGAGCCGGGACCTGTATGCCTAAAGGGGACAGATGCCACAGCGTCGAAAGTGATGTTATCGGCGGGACAGGAGCGGGAGGCGCTATTGGTTGTGCCATGAGCACCCTAATCATTCCCCTGAAATTCAGCCATTGTCCCTGATCACATGACAGTCTGGAACTTATCAAAAAAACCTGTCCTCTTGCGCAACCGTCGCAAACAACAACCTTGTAGTAGTCCAGGGTGTTCAGACACAGGGATGTTATTTTCATGGGAAAATGGGCGATGTCATGTCTCATCTGATGGAGCCACGACATCTTCCCGGAGGTTGCCTCCTCCCATGTGATCCTCACTTATATCGCTGCCCCATGGTCCGGATCAGGTAGCAGCTGCTGTCCCCTGGCCACATGGGAAGAGGTTACCATCAGTGAGGCCTCTACCGGATTCATCTTATCTGTCATAGAACTTGACAAACATAGCAAAGGTTCTAATATTTAGTTGAGACTCGGGCCTCTAGCCGTAGATCCCCCAGAATGTTATTCTGGGCTAGAAAAACTGAAATAAGGAACTGCCATTGATAATTTTGGATTGACAACCCCCTCGCCCCCAGTCCCCAACCCCCAATGGCGTTCCCTGTGTTGATAAAACTGATGAGGTAATGAGTCATCAGATACCTACGAATACCCCAATTGAAATCCTCCAAGGAATGTTAGGGGGCTTGGCAGTAGAACAGAAGACTTGGATAGGCAAACATTTATTTCTGGAGCCCAGATTGTCTCCAGGAGTCTTGGAAGATGGAACCAACCAACAAATCGGGCTATCAAACATTCTTCCAACCTGCCTCCAAAGGCCCCAGTGGTCGCTCATTCTAGCCTTGATGCTAATTGTAAATTGATCAGCCTCCTTCCCAGATATGTTGGGTATTACAGTCAAGCCTAAAGGATGTGCGCCGCTGCATAGGTTAGATATCTATATTTGGCCAAAACATGAGACAGTTATTCAGTAGCATAATGGGATCTATAACGGTTACCAGGAATTATTGCAATTCTGACCAGGTAGTGGTGACAGGTGGGGATTTCAATTGCCAATACGAAGCTAATGTTTTATTAACATCGGCTCAGGTCTTTGAAGATTATTTGGGGTATTCCTGAGTTACATTCTAGTAAGCCCCCTTGCCCTTATTTACTTGGAGAAAAATTTACCTGACATTAACTCCCAAAAATATTATAAGCTGTCTATTTTACATGATTAGCATTTAGACAGGGCTAGCACTTCAATAGACAGTATCTAATGAAACATACAGGGTCACTAGACCCTGCACTCAAAATGGAGAGAATCCATAAGGTATGCTCCATATTTCTTTAGAGGAGTTTGACCATTTTTAACAACCTATTAGGCACACCACTATGCCGCGGCTTGAGTGCGGCTTCATCACGTATAATAAGTATACAATGCGATGACGTCACACACAGTGAGTGTAATCTCGAGATTTGACACGAAAAACAAAGATGAATGGCCCATTATCACCAATTTACAAAACTTTGAGTCATCATCATAAACTATATGGTTTTGCCATTTCACTGGTGTTTATAAAATTGTAAAGACAATCCTGGTGCGGGAAGCGTATGACATCAGACAGTCACTGTATCGCGATGTCATACATGATAATCTATACAATGATCATGGAGATCTCCACGAGGGTGCCAGTACTGAAAGGTGAAAGACTAACCTCAATGTTTCTAGAAAAGTAAGAAACACAGGCTGACGAATGTCTGTGCCTGATTACAAAGGAGTATTTCTGTAGAACAAATAGATATATAGCCCTAATTTATTATTCTTGAAGGGGACAAAAATGTACCTATGCCTAGTGTGACCAATAGTCGACCTGGTGGAAGATCTCATGGTGAGAGACTCCACCCTCGGGGGACAGGGATGGACATCTAGGGAGAACATGGTATGACACCCTCCCAAGCACCCTGCCACCTGTGTTACACCCCAGTATTATACCCAAATACCCCATGAACCTGTGTAGAGACATTGACATAAATCTACTGAGATGAAGCCTAGCACAGGAAGATTAAATATCACTAACTGTCAAAGTACTGGTACCAAGAAAAGGCATGGAAGCATAGAGAAGGCTCTATCTTACGAAGAGCCACATCCTAGTGTATCGTGAGGGAATGGACCTTACTACAAAATAAAGGCCAAAGAAGGACTGTTTTCCAAGTCAAGCCATCCCTGAACTAGCTGCGATCGGATGAGCAGTTCGGAGTGGAAGACTGAAGAGGATGGTGGCCGTGACACTGACGAGAAGGTAGAGGCGTCCCTATCTGGTTCCGCAACAGACGGACCTACTGGAAAGTTGGCAAAGCAGAGGTCCAGGCGTAAGAGGAAGCTGATCCGAGCAGTCGAGTGAAGACACGCATCCTGCGAGGAACCACAGGCTGCGGAGCCGGCACAGCATGTCAAAAAAGCAAGGCTGAATAAGAGGACCCCTGAGACCGGTTGGAGGATGCTGTTGAGAACTCAAAAGGTATCTGGGTTGCCAAGATGTTTGGTGGGGGCCTAAGAGAGCTGAGGGAGAAGTGAATACCGAGAGAAAGACAGGTCTGTGACCTGCACCCACGAGAGAGAAGTAGTTCAAATCATCATCATTTTCTTTGTGGTAGTACAAGGCAGGAGAGTAAGCCAGGTCTGACAAACCAGAGCAGAATAGCGGAATCAGTCTGAGGCCCGCACCCACAAAAGAAGAGCTTTATTCATCATCATCAATTGGTGACATTCCATGGCAGGATAGTGAACCAGGTTGGTCCATCGAGCTGATTAGAGGAATACGTGTCTTGTACCCACAATCTAAAAATGCAAGTGAGAGACCCTCTTCGTCGTGACTGTACTTGACAAGCCAGACGACCAAGTGGGCTATACTGGGAAACCTGGGTCAGAGATCATACTTGTACATGAACCGTTGAGAAAGAAGAAAAACAGTGAAACACGGATAACCAGGCAAAGGGGGTTATTCCCCCTGTTTACCGCTGAGTGCGAAGTGATAGTGAAATCAAGATACCAGGAGAAGGGAGTCATTCCCCCTGACTTTGTATGAGAAACGGTGGAAGCCAGAGAGCGGGAGTAGGGAGTCATTCTCCTGGTAGTTGAATCTGCAAAAAGGATCAAACCAGACTATTGCGGTTCAGGGGTAGGGCGTCATTCCCCTTCGGCTGAGAAATATTGAATATTGGGACCCGGGGAAGGAAGTTGACCCTGGTTAAGAACTTAAAAAACAGAACTGTGCCACCCAGTCCCAGTCCCCTCCCCCCCGGGACAGAGTTGGAGATTTTGATACAGGACGGAGGACTCTTTAGTTTACAAGGATATTCTGAAAGACCAATTAATATTTTTGTTGAGACAGGGAACCTCCTCATAGAAGTAAGGAAAGTTAGGTTTTCTCTTTATTTTCTTGGTGAATCAAATTCTAAAGCAACCACCATGTCACTCGTTCTGCACACTCACATAGGTACATGAAGAAATAACAAACAAGGACCTTTACTGTCCAGTGACGTACAGTTTTTGGAACAGCATAACGCACAATCAAGTAATCGCCCATATTTGGGAAGGTGAGCACACTTTGATACTCCATTCTGCCCTCTCAGATAAACGACCTGTAAAACTATTTTTTAATTAGCCATCACCGGTGCTAGCAAGGTAAGTGAGCGATGACCCTTATCATGCAAACCACGGTTTACTGTATTTTCTAAGGAGAAGGTAGTTTTATGGGTTTGTCTCTCCTTCATTCTGAAGGTGGTATCTGAATTTCATCGAACACAAAAGATTATATTTCTAGCTTTCTACCCTCCTCCTCACTCTTTATAAGGGTGAAGATAGCTTACACAGGCTTAACCCAAAAAGGGCTCTTAGCGTTTAAATTTCAAGAATGTCAGCTGTCGGACAGGATGACCAACTGTTAATTAGTTGCATTGGTCACAAATTGGGGCCAAGCCATAACCAAGCAAACAATCTCATATTGGATCATTGTATACATTTCTGTGTTGCTCCACTGCTTGCAAGTATGTCCTTGAAAATGTAAGAGCCTATTCCACCAGGGGAGCGGCAACTAAGCTCTTCAAAGTGCAGGACATTTGCAATGCTGCATTGTGGTCCTCTCTCCATACTGCCTGTTCCTTTGATACCATCTTGGGCCAGGATCCTTGCTTTGGAAGAGCATTTTTCCACGATATTATATGCTAAACAAATTTCTGAATAATCCACATCTCCCAACGCAAAAACTGCTATAGGAGTCTATCTCAGATGAGGAATCCCTGGGAGGACACAATCCATTAGAAGAACTATTTACCTTAACCTAGTTAATGTTCTTTCTGATGGATGTTCCTCCCACGGATTCCTCATTGCCCTCCCAACCTACCCTTCTGATAGTGGTCACATTTTTGTTCACTTCTCTTTCGATCCCTTGCGGGCTGTTTAATTTCTCAAGGTGGCTGAGCAAAAGAGGGAAATACTAGGAATCGAGGCAATGGGAGCAGTGCATCCTATTTATACCATCAACATCCGGTCCGCATGCAGGAATGGTAACGGTTGAGGGACATCAGGGCTGCACATCGCCCCCTGCTGGAGCACGATACAAATATATCTTAAGATGAGGAATCCGTGGGAGGATCAGCCATCTGAAAGAACATTACCAGGGTTTAGTAATTTGTTCTTCTGTTAAAGATGCCTGTTTTAAAAGGGAGATGCTTCAGACGATTGGTGTGACATGTCAAGACCTCTCCTCTTGCTCTGTTCCTGCCTCCATCCCTTGTATACAACTATGGGAGTATGTATAATATGAGGAATCTGTTTGAAGGATCCAATCCATCAGGCGAACAAATGCACTTTCTCGTGTATTCTATGATCGGATTCCTCCACACCATCCCAACCTGTCCACGATTCGAGAGCTCATTTGCTCACATAGAAGTTCCTTCAAACAGCTGAGTATGGCACAACAAAGGGGAACTGAAGTCATGGGGGTGTGGTGTAGACTGTCTGGGGCTGCCAGGTGTCACGAGGAATCATGTTTTTAGTAGCTCTATGCCCCGGCTGGAGAAAGGTTTCAGAGAACCAGTTGATGCTGCTGATTTTATCTAAGATGAGACATCTTTGGGAGGACAATCAGTCAGATAGCACGTTACCTGAGGTTTGTAATTCTTTCCTTTGCGTTATAACTCTGCTGTCCCTTTTTAATTGTGTTCCTGGAATTCAACCTGTGCTTCATTTGCATTAACCATCTCAAGGGTTGGTGGTCCGTCTGAATGACAAAAGTAGAACCATACAAGTATGGCCTAAACTTCATCAGTGCCCACACAATAGCAAAGCATTCTCTTTCAATTGTTGCCCACCTTGTCTCAAGATCCTTCAGCATTCTGCTGATGAAGCACATGGGGTGCTCCCTACCTTTCCCATCCAGTTGGCTAAGGACTGCACCTTATACCTACATTAGAAGCATCTGTCTGTACAATGAAAGTTTGGTGGTAGTCAGGAGCTCTTAGTACTGGTGCTTGGCAAAGAGCGATCTTCAGGTTTTCAAAGGCCTGATTGCACTCCTCATTCCATCTGACCTTCTTAGGAAATTTTGGAGAGGAGATTACATTGTGGAGAAGCTATGGTCCCATAGTTCTCAATGAAATTCCTGTAATACCCAGTGAGGCCTATGAAGGCTCTGACCTGGGTTTGAGTAGTAGGTGTTGTCCAATTTTGCACAGCTTCAATCTTACTGAGCAAATACCTTATTTCTCCACCTCCCACCTCATGCCCAAGGTAGACCACCTTACTCTGTCTACATGTCCTAGGTGGTTAACATGCTCTTCCCAGGAGTGGCTCAACACTGCAATGTCATCCAAGTATGCCATGCAGAAGTCCTCCATCCCAGCTAGAACCTGATTTACCATCCTTTGGACTGGTGCAGGTGCATTTTTCAGCCCAAAATGCATAACCTTAAATTGGTATAAGCCAACTGGGGTAGAAAATGCAGTTTTCTCATTGGCATGGTCTGTCAAGGCTATTTGCCAATCGCCTGACGTTAGATCAAATGTGCTGAGGAACTTGGCTGCACTAAGTCTACCCACCAACTCATCTGTTCTAGGCAAAGGGTGGGCATCAGTCTTGGTGACTGCATTAAGAGCTCTATAATCCACACAGAATCTCAATTCCTTGGATCCTGCCTTTGGTACTAACACAACTGGGCTAGACCATGGACTAGTAGAGGGCTCTATTACCCCGAGGTCAAGCATCTTGCTGACCTCCCCTTTGATGTGGGATCTCACATTTTCTGACATTCTGTATCCTCTGCTTTTGACTGGCAGACAGTCACCAGTGAGTATGTCATGCTGGCCCCAAGGGGTCAAGCCTGGTGAAAGTGAGAACAGGGAGGCAAACTGATTTAACATAGATGTGCACGCCTCTTGTTGCTCAGGTGTCAGATTTGAAGAGAGATTTACTCCTTCAATCTTTTCATCCAAGGGTAAGCCTCTGAGGAGATCAGGGAGAGCTTCACTCTCTTCTTCCTCTTCTGTTGAAGCTAGAAGCAAGGCTCCTACTTCAGGCCTGGAGACATACGCCTTTAGTCTGTTGGTGTGGAAGACTCTGGGAGCCTCCTTGGGATTGCCCAAGTACACCAGATAGTTGACTTCTCCAAGTGTACCCACAACCTTGAAGGGTCCCATCCATTTATCTTGCAAGGCCCTCTGCCTTGTTGGGATCATAACTAGAACTAGCTGGTCTTGAGTGAACTCAACCATGTTAGCCTTTTGATCATGCCAATGCTTGACCAAAGCTTGTGCAGCTTGCAGGTTATCACGAGGTAAGCGCATGGATGCCGTCCCCCTGTCCCCCCCCTGCAACATCATGGCGCTGGAATATCCAGCTGGAGCCTCGCAGGCTCCGGAGCTGCCTTGCAGCTTCCCCCTCCATTGTCCCGCCTCCCCTTGGCTCCCATTGGCCATTGGCCCTGTGGATGCTGGAGAGGGCCTAGCCCCCAGCACACGTGCATGCCGCTTATTTGGTTTCTCTTCCGTGCTCCCTCCCCCCCCTCCACCCGCCATTGGCTGGATCGCTGCACTTAATTCACCCTCCCAGGGCAGCCCTCTGCCCGGCAGCCCCTGCGGCTAAGTTTCCCAAGGCAAAGGGGGGCTCCTACAGAGGCGGCTCCAAGATGTGTCTGCAGGTGTCCGCAGGGAAGCAAAGGAAGCCAGATGCCAACAAAACTGAGTGTGGCATGGGTGGGGAGTAGAGCAATCACTCTACTCCAGAAAGCCCTTGCCACTCTACCCTACCTTCCATAGCGTAAACTGCTATAGAACTGCACCTTGCGTACCTAGAGAGATTTTGTGACCATCAGCCTAGATCCAGTCTTGACTGAACTGCAAATGTTGCATTCCTCTACACACTAGCATACTAACCAATGCTGACTAGTGCCACACATACAGAGAACAATCAAGATTACCTTGCGTCACACTTAGACAGGTGTAACAATGTTAGCATGTACCACACTTGGATGGAATTCTAGCTTCGTCATATCTAGACAGGATTGTGTATGTTAGCATGTGCCACACTTAGGTGGAATTCTAGCTATGGGGCTATGCTAATGTCAACTTAGCTTGCGCCACATCTAGACACGACTGTTAATGTTAGCATGTACCACACTTAGATGGAATTCTTGACCTTAGTCTGCTCGCATCTAGACAGGATTTTGAATGTTAGCATGTACCTCACTTAGATGGAATTCATGACTCTAGTCTGCTTCGCATCTAGACAGGATTGTTAATGTTGGCATGTACCACACTTAGATGGAATTCTTGACCTTAGTCTGCTCCGCATCTAGACAGGATTGTTAATGTCAGCACGTACCGCACCTAGATGGAATCCCATAATTGCAATGGACAACAATGCCAGCTGACCAACCAACAATTCCATCCCTCTGCATACATCTCTCAAACTCTAACCAAACACAACCACAAGCCTAAAACGCAGCAATCGGCACAAACTTCACAACAATGCAACAACAAAACAAACCACACATAGACTTGCACAACAGAACACAATGACTACGGACTGTAAAACACCCCAAGCCCAGCCAACGGACCCACCGAGCTGAGGCTGCCAACACCACATCACTGCTCTCTTGCATTTTTCCAGCTTAGTCCCACTAACCCACCCCTTCTCTTCCTCTATTTCAGAGCCGCCAGAGCGCCAGTGGACCACTTCGGTGGTGATAGTGCACGGTACAAATGTCCTTTAACATTAACATGTGTGACATTCTCCTCCGGAGACCTATCACATAGTCAGTCACTCTGACTGGCTTGGGGGAAGGAGCACTCTCCAGCCCCTCCTTAATCAGGGCCAATGGACCTCTGACTGGATGGCCATAAAGAAGTTCAAAGGGAGAATAACCTACTCCCTCCTGAGGGACTTCTCTATAAGCAAAGAGAAGGCATGGCAGTAGAAGGTCCCACTTTCTCTTAAGGGGATCTTCCAAAGCACCTATCATGATCTTCATGGTTCTGTTGAACCTTTCCACCAATCCGTTTGTCTGAGGGTGGTAGGCGGTTGAGAACTTGTAAGCAACTCCACAGGTTTTCATGTAGTGGGACATAAAATGTGACCTCCTGTCAGAGATTACTTCCTTAGGTAACCCAACCCTGGTAAAAATGCCAAGGAGGGCCTTGGCCACACCCTGAACTGTAACAGTCCTCATAGGAATTGCCTCAGGGTACCTAGTAGCATGGTATACTACAACAAGAATAAACCTGTTGCCTGAGGAGGTTGGGGGATCAAGGGGACCAACAATGTCAATCCCTACCCTCTCAAATGGGACTCCCACTACAGGGAGAGGCACTAAAGGTGCCACGTTCTTGGAACCAACCTTACCAGAGGTTTGGCAGGTGTGGCAGCTCTTGCAAAACTTATCTACCTCAGCCCCCATCTTTGGCCAATAAAAGTAGAGTGAGAGCCTTTCCTTGGTCTTCTTAAAGCTCAAGTGACCAGCCAAAGGAATCTCATGGGCTAGTTGCAAGAACTGTTGTCTGTTTTCTTGGGGTACTACAAGCCGCTTGTAGTCTCCAGGTGCAGACTCAGTCGGTTCATTGTAGAAGAGGCCATCTTCCCAGTGCAACCTATACTTCCCAGGCTCTTGCCCATCTGCCTGAGAAGCTGCCTGATGGCGAAGGCCTTCCAGAGTTGGACATTCTCTTTGTCCCTTACTGAAGTCTGCCCTGTTGGGTCCACCCTCTGCCAGTAAAGACTACAGCTCAGGATGGTCAACAGGATCCAGATCTCCAATAAGTTCTTGGCCTTCTACTAGCTCTTCTTCAGAGTCTAGTTCAACCATACAGGGTTGTACCTCCTTCACAGCCTCAGCTGGAGGTGGAGTTACAGGTGTAACTTTGGACAACCTAGGGGAAGTCCTTGTTGGAAGCACTGGATTGCTTGCTGCTGGCTGTTTCTTCGAAGTCTTGGGTTGCCCCTTTTCTTCTGTTGATTTTGAGACTGCAGTAAGTTGCCCCAGTGGAGAAGGAGTGATATCTTTCTTCATCTTCAGAGAAGAACCTCTCTCTTGCAGGTCTGGTTTGCTCCTGTAACCTTTTCCTAGGAGGTCTGGGGATGTGTGACACTATTCCAAGAGTTTTCAGGTCATTTCCCAACAGAACCCTTCCTGGCACCTCACATTGTACACTGACGGGTATCTTCACAGTCATATCATTGCACTGGATGAGAACTGGTAATTGGGGGAGCATCTGCACATGCCCTCCAGCTAACTTGGTGAGGCGTTTGGGTGCCTTAGCAACATCCTTTGCCTTGAAAAATGATTAATCCACCATAGTTATGCTGGCCCCAGTGTCCCTAATGGCAGGAGTCTCCTGACCATTCACCTGGACACTGTCTTTATAATACTCTTTAGTATTATCTGGGATAGAATTATACACATCTAAATTCTGTTGTTCCCCCAACCCCAGAGACACTAAGGAAACACTTGCTGAGACTCCAATGGGATCATCAGCCAGTAGTAGAACGTTTCCAATGGCCATCTGTACTTCCTCCTCTGGAGCGAAGGCTAAGGAGACAGTGTGGACCCCTGAAGGTTTACCTTTATATCTGGGATCCCCTTTCACATGGTCAGGCGAGCTACAAACATAGCATTTACCAAATGCTTTTTGGAATGGTGGCTTGCTCTGACCTCCTCCTGGTTTGGCACCAGATGGTACACTAGCCTGATTTTGGTTTCCCTTGTGGCTTACCCTTAATGTTTTGTTTGGAGTCCTTTTTTGGCTGCTTCCCCTCATCCTTTTTCTGAGTTGCCCCAGAGTCCTTGTGAGTAGCCCTGTTGGCAACCCATAAGTCAGCAGCCTTAGCTAGTTTTCTGTAATCTAATTCCTTTGAATCAGTCAAGTGCTGTCTGAGCTCAGGAGAGCGGGCATCATAAATTGATTCCAACATCACAAGATTCTTCATTCCCTCATAAGTGTTCACTCTGTAACCCTTTGTACATCCCTCTAAGTTCTTCAAACTTTCACTCACCCAGGAAGCCCAAGGGGTACCATCATGCTTTTTGAGGGTCCTAAACCTCTTAAGGTACTGGGAAGGGGTCTTCCCAAATCTAGCTATCAAAGCTAGCTTCACACATTCATAATCCTTCTTATCCACCTCCCCCAACTCCATTACCACATCCGATGCAACACGGGGAAGCCTAGAGAACAACCAGGGAAGTAACTCATTCCCTGAGATGTCCTGGAGCCCATGATTATACTCGAACATAGCCAACCAATCCTACACATCCAATTTAGGCTCATACATACCCACAATCTCTTTAGGCATCCGGGGTCTTTTGGGACTGGTACTCCTAGAGGATTCCGGAAAGAGAATCATTTTCAACCGACAATTTCTTCATCTCTAGCTCATGCTTGAGCTCCATTTCTCTGAGCCTTAGTTCTTGATTCAGTTCTTGGTGTCTTTGTTCTGCTTGAGCATTAAGTCTTTTAAAGTCCAATTCAAGTTTCATTTTATCTACATTGAGGACTAAGTGTGGGACCTAGTAAAGGCCCAGTAGGTACAGCTGGTAGAGCAGACAGAGGCCTAGGGGGGGGGCAGTCACAACAGCCTCACCCTCCTCTTATGACTCTGCCTCAAGATTTTCAATACTTTGATCATTATCAATATCATCACTGTTATCTACATTCTCTGGGAGAGTGGGTTCCTCTGATCTATCACCCAGACTTTGGTTTGCTAACAGTCTTTCTATTAGCTCCATTTTCTTGCCTTTAGTCAGTAGATTCTTATGCTTACAGAGAACTCTTAAACAATCAGCAGTTTTTGTAGCAAGGGACTCTTGACTATAACTTTCCATAGTTGACAGGTTAGAAAATAAACTTTTTAGTGCTAAGCTTTGTAGTTAGTTGCACTAAGGTATCTATAAGCACACTAAAATGTATACTCAATACAAATCCCACCGCTGTACGCCAGTGTTAGGCAGAAACCTGTGCAGTTCCCTTAGGGACCACTGCAAAAAGTTTAAGACTACAGGTGTTAGCAGTAAACCCAATTGGTAGCGGTCTGCACCACCCAGATTTACCTGGTAGCTTTGGCTGAACGTCGGACTTCTCTCAAGAAGAGTTAGGCAGTATATAGAGTATACACATTAGGTACAAAAATACAGTAGGACAAGCAAACACTGACCAGAGCTTTGGTATAAAAGTATATAATTATTTATTTAAAATCACACTTGTAAAAATACACTGGCACTAATATGTCAAGCAAGTTCTAACACAGTCACTAGAAATATATACACCTCCCTGATTAATTATTCGACAAGTCTTAGGAAAAGAACAGCACTTATTATCAACAAGAGGTGAGCGCTTAACCCAGATGGCACTCCAATAATTACTTTAAAAGGGAGAGAAAAGGCAGAGATAGGAAACCACACAATACCAACACTTTTAAAGAACCACAACAAGTCAAGAAAGGCAGGGTCTACTGTAGAGCAAAAAGTTCATAGGTCAGGCCCACTCTTGGAGACAGCAAGGTGGAATGTGCCCAAGATCACACAGTTGAAGTACACATTAAAAGTCTTTGCAGATAGTTCAAAAAGGAGTTAGATCAGTTCAGAAAAGTTAGTTAACAGGTCCAAGGTCACCCCAGGATAGAGAGTCAAGGATTTACGGGACCCCTTGGACGGTCTGTTGCAAGGGAGACCAGGTGGGACACAGTACCTGAAATGGTGAGAAAGCTCCACCGGGGGCAGTTGTTCCTGGCAGCGGGTGCAGTTTGCTGCTTCGTCCAGGGGAAGAGAAGATCTCGACGTGGAGGAAAGCTGAAGGTCGTTGCACTGCCAGGGAAGAAACCAGCCGTGGCGTTTCCCGGTTAAAAGGTATTACCCTTTGATTTGTGAAGCGTGGCTATCCGGCCGCCGGGGTGCTTGGCACGGGCGATTCGACCACAAGACGATCCAGTAAGGCGAAAAAGGGCGAAATGGTTAACCCCACCAGCTCAAAGGAAGAAGACTCTCCTGGAAGAAGATCTTCTCTGTCTTTGGGAAGTGGTGAGTCGGTTCAGCAGGGCTCCACTGGTGGTGTCGTCGTTGCAGGTCAGCTCAGCTTCTCCCTCTTTGGATTCTTTAGGTCCTGTGGCGACTTCTGAAGTTCCAGTCCCCAAAGCCCTGCTTTTATGCAGAAAACCCCCATCAGTCCTAGCTGTCACTCAAACATGCTAAGTGGTGAGCCGGGCGGCTCACCACTGGGCCAATCACACAAGAGTGTGACTTGAGTTGCAGAGGCAACTCAGTCCAGTGTGCCTATTCCCCCCCTCCCACACATCCTGTAGACCCAGACAGAGTGGCACCACTTTTGGAGGCTTCTGTGCAGAAGCCCGCCAAAAGTGGAACAAAGGGCTTGACTTGACTTGGGTTGGAGTTACAGAGGCAAACACGAACGCCATTTTAAAAGAGTCCTGGCAAAAAGACCCAACCGGGGAATAAATATTAAATAAATAAATAATCCGGCGGTATCTTTAACATTGCACCAAAAAAGTGGTGCCTTTAAAATGAATGGGAAAATCCCATAGGAAATATTCCGGTGGAATATTTTGTGTGGTATCCACTGCCACCAGCCAGAAACTCGACAAGGGGGGACTGGACAATGCCCCCTTGGAAAACAGACCCAGGGGCAATCTAATTACCACTACCAGTACTTCCACAATATGATGGTTTGTACTGGTTCTGTTCACAATTTAAGACCTTAAAGTCAATGGTGACTTTACATGCCCTGGGAGACAGTCAGTCCCAGGGTATGGAGTCTATGTTTGGGGGTCACTATGCCACCCCTGTGTTACTGCTCTGAGGGTGCTGTGTTACACAAATACCAAAAACACATGAAGCCCTATGGAGTAAAAGACCCCATAGCCCATAAAACACATTACAAAGAAATCATGCCTAAGAGTGGGAAAAAAGAGTCTCACTCTTAGCAGGATTAAAAAAATAAACCCCAAAAATCCAGCAAAGCTGCTGGGGGATTCACTAGTTTGGGAAATTAGCCTATACAGAGAATTCTCCTTAACAACCTGTTAAGCTTCTTCCGAAGAATCTTTGTCTATTTTGTTGTTTTCATTATACGCTTAGTGCTGCCTCATGTTTTTTCAAATGTCGATTTGACAGTTCTCCTATGAATGACTTTGCTGTTTCTAAAATCTCCTCTTTGATTAGTGATGTGAAATGATTTGTATAGCTTGCTGAGTGCACTGAATTTTAGTCTATTGGGCCTGTTAATTACATCTATACTTTTTCAAGTTCCCTTATCAAACAGGTCAACAGATCAATAGATGGAACAGCAGATGATGAAGAGGAAGGAGTACCTACTGACCAAGCAATCCGAGCTGGCCTTGAACTGCTTAAGGTAAGTGTTTATTTTTTCTGTGTTGTGGAAGTATTGTGTTGCCCTAATTGATAATTTTGGAGCTCATATTTGATATTCGCTTTCAATTTTTAGAACCAATGCTGTGTCTAAAATCCTGCCATCTTTGCGTTTTTGAATCTCTGAATATTGAGAATATGAAATCTGAGCCTTTGGCGCCTATTGCAGTTATTTTTTTACTTCCTTTGCTAATCAAAGGGAGTCATTGCTTTTCATCAGAAAAGACCAGCTATGTATTTTCAGTCATTTTCAGATCTCTTTTGATAACGAAATGTGGCTTTCTTTTTTTCAAGACAAGTCATTTTGCTTTATACAACTGCATTTTCAAAACCTGCCATTCAAATAATTTTCAAGCATGCAAAATGATATTCTTAATCCCTGCCCAACTGTACATCACATATTTGATGCTCACTTAGAACAGTTGAAGACAGTTTTGAAGCACTTCACTGGTGTATAAGCGCTTTACAAATAAAGAATTACTATTAGTTACCTTACAAACATTCTAATGCACTTGATTGGGTGGGAGCACACTCTGTACCGAAAAGTAATAGGGGAGTTATCAGAGGTTTATATGTGCATTCAATGCAATTCTACCACAGCATCTGTGATTATAGTAAGTTATAAATATCAAGCCACCCTTGCATGAAATTACACACATTCCACCATCTGTGGTATGAACTTGACAGAATACCTCTAGATACCTTGTTTGCTTCTTTCCAGCAAGAGGCTTTTAAGTATGGTTTCTAATGGATGGTGCCCTCCCCTGGATTCCTCATTTTAGATATTCGATATATACATATCCTGTTTTGCAGTCTCAGAAATGTGTCAACAGCAGAGGGTGCTGTACGGTGTTGATGTCCCTCAATGGTTGCCATTCCCGCCTCTGCACATGAAGTTGATGATGGTATGAATAGCAAGCATTGCACTCGTTTCCTCAATTGTTTTTCTGCATGCACTGCCCGCTCTCGGTACGGTTCGACTCGCCTCAGCGAATCTCTTGACTAACGTCTTTACTTTTTTAGTAAAATCTTCATGATGTCTACACAGTAGACTGGCTTCAAGAGATGTGCGGACTGTGATTTGAAGATGTTGAACTGCGATCTGCCTAGGATTTGTCAAAGAACATGAAGTCATTGCGTGCCGCTCTGATCGAAACTCAGCCTAGGTCTGTCAGTTTTCAAGTCTCGGTCTTCCACACATTTGAGGAGGAATTCTTCCAAAGGTAGAAGCACCATTGGAGACATGTCTCCAGAAGGCACAAGAAACAATGGTCAAGATCCCAGAGCAATTTCAGTCACTCTTCCTCTTTGTGGTCACGGAAGAAGTCCTTCAACTCCATCGTTCCTTATCCTCTCACACCTCGCCCGAAAAGAGTCAGTTATGTTTTCCTGATAAGTCCACTTTTGCGGCCGAATTGGAAAGGTTCAGAGAAAGGATGATGGTCTTTTTAAAGGTGGCCCCTCGAAAGAGACAAAAAAGCAGAGCTGAAGTCGAGGCTACTGTAAGGAAGGCATGGTATCAACAGTAAGACAGACACAGGTGACTGCACTTGTTTATTGAATTTCAATTGGGTTTGAAAAACGCCAAACTAATACTAAATGTAAAGATGGGAGCAAGCTACGACCATCAAATAATAATAATGCAGTCCTAGTGGTGGCTTGTCAAAATAAAACGGCCATTACTAATAAACATATTGACAATCCTTACCTCTAAATACAAATAGTGTGGGAAACAATGTTATGCAAAAGAAAAGTGTTAAAGAAATGATTTGTCTGGATATTCAAGCAGTTGGCTTCCCTTGCCCACGTTTTTAGCATGGGACAAGGCGGCACTCTCAACCTTAGCAGAGTATCTGGCTTCTCTAGCATGAGGGTGCAGTTCAAAACTTCAACATCATGGCCTTCTGTGCCAAAGTCTGTTTGCCATTCCAAGTCTTGTCCTTCAGAGAGCCTGATGCAACAAATAAACAAAGGTCCTTTCATTTTTATATTTCACATGTACACAATTTTCTTAGTTGCTTTACTATTCACCTCTGATCCCCCTCTGCCGGACTCCGACCCACTTTAACGCAATGTTCTTAGGATTTTCACATATCCAATTTCTCAGGTGATTCTCAGGTGATTCAATGTTCACCCCGGATCCCCCTCCGTCGGGCTCAGACCCACATTAACACAAACTTTAAATTTGTCTCTCTCTGCTGAGCTCGGACCAATTTATCTCGTTTTCCAAACTTACTTTACTGTATTAAAATCAAAGACTTTCGACACTGTGCAGGATTTTGCATGACCCGTCACAGGACCACTTTGGTTTAAAATTCCTTTGCCACTTATAAGCTGGATACCTTCGATTAAGCGCACACGTGGTGCCGGGCCTCTTAGTATTGCATCTTTTCTTCTCAAAGTTTAAACACTCATTAGCAGTTTAACTTTGCTTGCGTCTTTTATCACACTTGTTTTAACAATGTTGTTCCAGCAACTCACTGGCTGTATTGATTTCACTGATGCTGCTTTGTTCTTGGAGCCAAGGATGGTACGACGACGACACAGGCGGCTGCTGCTTGCCCCGCCTTGATTAATGATGCAGGATGGCCCTGCGCATCTCCGTCACACAATGCAGGATTCTTCAGCCTTGTTTCCTGGTCTTACGCTTTCCAGTTTGGAGGGGTGTTGAAAGTAATGGTTCCTCGTCAGAAAGGTCAAGGTAATTTTCCTTTTTGCGATCCCTTCCTGTTTTGCTGTATTTCTTCTCTTGTCCAGCTGTCTCAAAACCGCTGTTTCCTCATGTGATTTGCCTCGTTCGGAGTTTGCTCTCGTGCTCCGCCTTTTATCTGTGTGGAGAAGTTTAATCAAAGTCGGGTGTGAGTAACTGTCAGTAATTGCCTGACCTCACCTGACCAATATATTTTGACATTTCAGGTACTAGGTTCAGGTGTTAGTCTGTTTTCTCCAATAGTGGGCTGTCCGTGTTAAAGTGTTTGTGTTGTAAACGGAGTGGGGGTCGGAGGGGGTAGAGTAATATGATATTTTATTTATAACGCGCCCATGCACAAGTGTTTTAAAGCGCAACGAGGCAAGGGGGGGGGGGACACAAGGTGGGAACAAGACAGCGATAATACTAGGCCCAGTGACATTGAGATCGCGCCATGGGAGGGAAAGGCGGAGAAGTGCAGGACATAGGAAAAACATATGAGACAATAAGTGCAGCAGCATGTGGAAGTGCAGTTAAGTGCAGTACAAGTGATTGATGGTGCAGGTAGGGGGACAGTAGGGTTACAGATACAGCCCCAAGTGCAGAGTTGCCAGGAGGCAGTGCAGATGTGTGCAGGGTTGCCAGGAGGCAGTGCAGATGTGTGAAGGGTTGCCAGTATAGGTGTGCAACTGGGAGGATAGGGACCTGGGCCTGTGGTTCCGGGGGTGGCCAGGTAACCAGTGCAGTATCAGACAGGTGATCAGCAGGGAAAAGAGAAGGCAGAAGCAGAGGAAGGTCTTGAGTTGCTTCTGCAACCGGAGGTGGTTTTGCTCAAGTTTCAGAGCAGCAGGGAGGCTGTTCCAGAGGGAGGCACCAGCGGAGGAGAGAGATCTGCCTCCAGGTCATTTCTTGGAAAAGCGCCTGACCCTCAAAGAGTTGGAGGAGCAAAGGGCTCGAGTGGGAAGCTACTTCAGAAGAGAAAGCTGGAGATATTCTGGTCCCAGGCCTCAGAAGGCCTTGTGGAAAATGCAAAGGGTCTTCAATTTGATCCTTGAAACCACTCGGAGCTAATGTAGAAATGTCAGTGCTGGAGAGATACGATCCCTGGGCTTGAGGCCAAGGACAAGTCTTGCAGTCCTGTTCTGGATGAGTTGCAGAGGACAGAGAGTAGAGGCAGGCAGATTTAAACAGAGGATATTACAATAGTGAAGCCTAGAGAGAACCAGGGCTCTATAGACAGTGAGCTTCTGTGGGAAGGAGAGGAGAGTGAGAATACTGCTGAGGAGGTGCTGTTGGTAGTTTGACTTCTTAGCGATGTCGGAAATGTGAGGGGAGAAGGAGAGAGTGGAATCCTATATAATCCCAAGGTTCTTAGCCTCGCAAGTGTGTGGCCAAGGGAGGCCGGCCAGAGAGTGAGGTGAAAGCAGGGTGCTTGTGTATCAGTAAGGAGGATCTCTGTTTTGCTGGCATTCAGGCAGAGGTCATTGGTGGCGCACCACTCTTGGATTGCAGAGAGACAATCTAGGATGAGAGAGGGAGAAGAGGCGGCAGTGAGGAGCCTGAAAGCAAGCTGGGTGTCATCCGCATAGTATTGGAAGTTGGCGCAGAGAGCACCAATTCAGTGAGCAAGGGGTGCCAGGTATTGGTTGAACAAACAAGGAGAGAGGTTCGACCTCTGGGGAACACCGCATGTGGAGAGAGAGAGAGAGAGAGGAGAGGAAGGACCCAGTTGGACCTGAGAGGGTTGATCAGAGACGAAAGAGGTTAACTAGGCCAGAGTCTGATAAGTGATAAGTTATTATTATTTTTTATTGATATAGTTGTAAAAATAACTTTACAATAATTCAAACAAATGAATTCTACATAAAAGGAAAATAGAGAGAGAACACATAAAAAAACACATTATCACATAATAAAATAACAAAATAAAATCTTGAGCCTAAAGCCTGGAACACGTCCTAAAAGAGGTAACACCAGCAAACTTAATTCTACTTAATTTATTATAAAATGAAAAAAAAGAAATAAAACACAAAATGTATAAAGCTAATATGAAAATATAACAAAGAAAAAAGAAATTATCTTACATCGCATTAATAAAGTAAATTTACGCTTTTTGAGTGTTCCTTACATATGCCCGGATTTATATTATTTCTAGATTCAAGACTTTCAGAAAAGCTATTGCATTAATTTGTTGAGACGATACTTGCCCGTGAAAAATATATTGCCAAAAGGATTCAACATTTAAATTTTCAAACATTTCAAAGGTAGCTCCTAAATGTTTTCGTTGAGGAATAAGAGCTTGACACATCACTGATACATGTTTCAATGTTTCCTTATCACTTGTGATTTTACAAAAACGGCAATAAACTTCATCAGAACTGATCATTTTACGTTTTGCCAGGACTTCTTTAGTAAGCCATAAATTGAATCGTAATCGCATGACATCTTGTCGATGTTGGTGTGATGGTGATTTTTGAGATAGGTTTCAGGAAAACTGTTTATGTGCAAACGGATGAACTACAAAATCGTGATATTTAAGACGTCTCTCTGATTTTTATCCAGTCATTTAGGAAGAGTTTGGTTTTAACTGTGACTGGATTCTCAGTTAGGACATCTGTTACTTCAGTTTCTATTAGAATTTGTGACACCTTAAATCTCCATTTTATCGCAAACAGATCATTCGCTCCATGTATATATTCAGCTAGGATACCAATATTGAAACAGATTCATGAGCCATTACACATTTCCTGAAGAGAGCTATTAGATTCCAACAATATCTGGCATTCAGAGAGATAAGTCCTAGTTCAAATGTTATCCATGAACCAGGTACACAGTTAGGGAGGAGTAATAGTCGACGCCAGTATTTAGCTTCTAATCTATTCCAGACTGATTCTGCTATTATTTTTTTCGTTTCTGCGCCATAAATCAGTGTGGTGGTTGTTTTTTGGATAAAGAAGCCTAAAATAGGATCAATGGTAAATTTACCATATTTACTCTGTATCAAAAGTGCCTGAGAAATGGACATATTCAATTTCGTTTCAAGACAATTGCAATGTACTTTTTCATCGTCCCATTCTGCGAGGGTTATTCCCAAATACACATATTGGGGGACACATTCTAATGGCATTTGGTGTGAAGTCCATTTATAAACCTTTGATGGGGCTCTCTTATTTGTTCTACACACCATTGTTTTAGTTTCGTCCAAATTTATCGTAAGAAGTTTGCGTTCAACATACCTCTGGAAGGAAGTCAGCAGGGCTTGTAATCCTTGAGGAGTTTTCGACATTAAAACTAAATCATCAGCATATAATAGGGCATTAACTGGTCTGCCTGCCAATTTGGGTGAATCAGCTATGATGTTTTGAAAAGCTTTTTGTACATCGGAGATGTAGTAATTAAAAAGAGCTGACGCAAGGATACAGCCCTGTTTGAGTCCCCGCCAGGTGGCAATACAAGGTGTTAGATCACCCCTCAAATTGACCCTTACTTGAATTTTGGTATCTGTATGTAATGCACGAATCAACTCAACTCAAATATGCAGGACAACCTTCGCTTGTTAATTTTTGATAGAAGAGTTCTCGGGAGACTGAGTCAAACGCAGCCCTCAGATCTACAAATGTCACGTATATTACTTGTCGTTTAGAAATGTGATGCTCGACGATTGCTTTTATGGTCAAGAGATCAATTGCTGTGCCCATGCCGGTTATAAACCCGGTCTGAAAAAGGGTCTCTCTGAGACTCTGCAGTTGTCCAGGCATTGAAGTCCCTTAGCACAAATCTCGAACAGTTTGCAAGGGGCATCAAGAAGGGCAATCGGCCTGTAATTCACAGGACCGATCGCCCTTCTTGAAGATGGGAACCACCACTGACTTTTTCCAGGAGGCCGGAAAGACACCCCCACTCAGTAGCCTCTGGTAGATTTTATACAAGATTTTTGACCATAAGAGTGGGTGCTGCTTAAACATATAATGTGTTAGGCCATCAGGGTAAGGGTCCCTTGAATTTCTAGATTTCATAATATAGTAATAAACAAATTCTTCAGTTATTTCTGGGCCTTCAACTTTATTAAGATCGATCTCCATATGTTTAGGAATGGGTGCGTCGTTCCGTTTTTACGGACATTCATACATGCTTGAAAAATATGAAATCTACTCACATTGGTGGACTCAATTAATCTGTGCTGGTAGCTGTCTAGCATGAACAGCCACATTCAACAATGACCACATTTCAGCAGTGTTCTTTGTGTATATGGCCTTCAACATGAACTCACCATCCTTTTGATATTTTGATTTATACATGAAAAGCCAATTTTTGTATTTGCACTTTAAATTGCGAATGGTATCTGCACACTTCTGTGGAGACAACCGAAAGGCAGTATTTTTTTTTTCTTTGTGAAGTATGGGTTTTCATATTTGAACTTCTCGGTCAAAAGTATGTTGCGGTTTACAGTAAACATGGTTATTCCTAGATGTATAGGTTTTATATTGGAGCAGAAGGGTTGTATATTGCTCACCCACCCATGTGGAATATTCTACATTGTTATTTAATTTCTGACTCAAGGAGTGCAAGGACTCCACATTCCATCAGAATCTTGTTTTCGCAACAGTAACATTCAATCTTATCTGATACTTGTTGCAAACTGCTTCTATACCCTCTTGGTCACAGGTCTATTTCATGGTTAGCATTTCGTGGTCACTACTTTCTTGGGAAATTACTTCAAAAATGGATGTGGCGCCAAAGGTATATCTAGCTACGAAAATATAATCTATGATTGACTCGCTCTTACCTCATTTCCACGTACTCTTGGGTGAATTATCCTGCTTAAATGCTCCATTTAGCATGCAGAATTGGCGAGTATCAATAAATTCTAACCATGTTGAGATGAAAGAATCTTTTAGTTTCTTATCAGCGAAACATTTTAAATTGAAGTCTCCCATTAATATTGTATAAGTTACTTTTGGTTCTAAGAAAATAACATCCATTAGCTGCCTTAATTCTAATAAGAATTTTGTATCGGATATAGCCATGGGATTCCAATATATATTAATTAGGGATATTAAACCTCCAGAATGTATAATTTTCACCATCTGAAAGTAAATATTCAGAGACGCCCATATGAAACCCTTTTTTGCTGTCGACTGCCACAAGCAAGCCAGAGGAGGGGCAGCCAAGTCTACTGGTTTTAGCCGGTGTTAGGGAGAATGCCCATTCTATGACTAATTTCCCTAACCTAGTGAGTCTCCCAGCAGCTTTGCTGGATTTCTGGAGTTTATTTTTTCCACTTCGTAAGAGTGTGCACCTTTCCCCACTCTTACATGTGTTTTGCCATGTGTATTTCTACTGTTTGTGTGATCTTGGGCTCTGGAGCACACCACTCCAGGAGCCCCTCTTTCCTTGTGTGTGTTACACAGCACCTTCAGTGCAGTAGCACAGGGTTGTCTTTAAGGCTTCCATTTGACTCCATTTTCTGGGGCTGACTACTGTCCCCCAGAAATAGGTAAAGTTGCCATTTAACTTTACATAGTCACTTTAAACTACAGACCCAGAACACCCCATCTTACATGGAGTACCGGAAAGGGTTAATTCCTACCCTGTTTTGTCTTTGCCTCTGAGTTTTGTTTTGCTCTTTTAACATTTAGACTTGGCTGGTGGCAGTGGTATCTACCCTAACTTTTCTACCGCGATTATATTAGATAAACGTGGTAATACTATTGGCTATTTTAGCGGCCTTAAGCATAAACCCGCTTGACCAAATCGTTTTTCTTTTGGCTCCGGTTGGGTTTATTCGCCATTTCTTTTTGTTAAAGTCCTTCTTGTGTTTTACTTTGCGCGGTAAACCAGGTTTGCCTTATTTGTTCACTGTCTTTTGGCGGGCTTCTGCCAAGAAGCCCTCCTCTTGGCGCCTGGGTGTCTAGGTGGGCTGAATGTGAGGGAGGGGTGTAGTCACCCCCGGCACAGGGTATCCTAGGAAACCCAAGTCACACTTTGCCACGATTGGCTGAGGTGGTTGTCCGGGCCAGCCAACCCCCCTGCTGCGTGATTGTCTGCCAGGCTGTGTGAATGGGGGATTTTCGCATTAAAAGGCAGGTCTCTTGGTCTGGAAGTCAGAGAGTCGCCACTAGAACTACAAGGAACTGAAGAGAAGCGAGAAGAAGACGGCTGCTGCAACTACCCTGTCCCGGGGAAGCCCTGCTGCAGTCCTGAGCCATCTACCCTTCAACGACCAGAGAAGATCCAGCCCAGGCTCTTCTTCCCTTGAGTCTGGTGGGGGGTCAACCAGCTCATCTTCCACAGCCAGAGGATCCTCTTCGTGATCGAAAAATATCTGCACACTGCTGCTGTGGTCCGGATAGCCATCTGAAGAGCCTATCCTGTTTTAAAGGAGCGCACCTTTTATTCATCGTCGCTGCTGCTGGCCTCATCCCGGAGTAGTGCAGACCCCTCCAGACGACGTCCTTCTTGTCTCCACGACTGAAGCTCCAGGAACCGTGGGTCTGCAGGAAACTACCAGGAACAACTCCCGTATCACCAGCTTCTTCATTGAATAAGGTACTGTGTCCAGCTTCGAGGAACTAGGGTGAATCCCTTTTCTCCTCATCCAAGGCTTGCCCTTGTCTTCCTTCCTCCTTATAACTATTAACAATATCCAAGTACTCCTAGTAACGTTGAATCTTGAACTGTCCGACTGTGTGATCCTCGACAACAGGAACCCGGTTCCACTTAACACTGGCGCAGGCCTATTGACTTTTATTTACCTGTCAGCAAGTGTTCTCTGATTCTGTCTGCCTTGACAAAAGTATTGCCTATGATTTTTTCCCCAACTCTTTTTGCTTAACCCAGGTGCTAAGTGTGTTCTGCCCCGGTAACATTTCTTGCTGCGGACACGCGTATCTTTAGTAAGACCGAACTGTCAAAAAGTGATCGCATACGTATTCCCTGTACGGTTTCACAACACCGGTCCGTCAAATCATAGGGTACTTACCTTGAGTTTTTCTGTGCCAAGAGAATTGGTTGTGTGTAGTGTATTTTTCGTGTGGTTTTAACTTAATAGAAGTGAAGTGTTTTACCAACAAATGGTTTAGAAATAAATGTACTTTTACTTTTCAACCAAAAACCTTGAGTCAGTGTTTGCTTGAGTCAAAATAATAGTGGTCCTTTGTGTAATTTCTACTACTGCTAGTTTGCCCTTGCGATAAGTCTGGCTGCTCCGCTACTGCTACCACTTTAACAGTGTAGTACTGGCTTGTACCAAAGGTGAACTTGTATTACCACTTGTAGTCCTAATTGTGTGTAGTGGTCCCTAAGGGCACTGCACAGGATTCTGCCTAACAGCTGGTGGTAACAAAATGTCATGCACATCCCACACAGGTTCTTCCACAAGCCACATTTCTTGGAGGGCCACGATATTATACTCTGCAAGAATAGAACAACTAGTATTAAATAGACGGCCGGAGCCACATGTATTCCAGCTTGCACAGGTAACACAATTTTCATTCGCAAGGTGTTCTAGTTATGGTCTACCACTGTCTGCCCACCTTACTTGTTGATTAGTCACCTCAGTTCTCATCGGCTTATTGATGTTTAATGATCACACAGGAGTTACAGTTAAAGCCTGGCCTTGTAAGGTTTATTTTGGACAACTGATGGATCTTGAGCCAAAACAAAGCCCAAGGCAAATAATTGCATCTTGGATTGCCACAACACATTCCTTCCTACGTTTGATGTAATCCATACTCTTACGGTGGACAAAATGTCTTCATTCAGGAATTCGATCTGTTTAATATCACTGGAATTAATATCCTGGAGACCTGAAATATCCTTGAATATGGCCAAGACCGAGGCTCGATTAAGATCATAGAAGGGAAACAGTGAGAGTCTGCATTTAATTATGACACAATTATTAAAATTGTGTGTGTCAATTTGAAGTAGTTTGTTCTTTTCTCCACTAGAACGCAAAACAAAAGGTTGTTTTTCTTTTATGATGTCATCTTTCCTATGGGCCCGCTGATCTTGCACTGGAGCAGGTAGAGCCGAGAGCAACTGACTATTTTTGCTCAATTGTGTTTGTTGAACTCTTAAAAAATCATCTTGCGAAGACTGAATCATGCCTTGTTTATGTGGCAACATATCTCCAATTAGCAATGGTTGACCAGAAGTTACCAGACCAGCATTTTCATTGATGTCATGATGCATCTTGTCCGATGGTTCATTTTGGGGCTGGATGATTTGTTTATTAGGGGCTATGGATAGTGAAGTGCCCGCTGCGAAAGATGCAATTAGGTCATTGTCAGGGGTATCAGGCAGGTAGTTTGGGCAAGCTGGGTGGAGGCTTAGCAGGCCTGGCATAGGCACACAAAGAACCCATAACAAATCCCTCCTTTCATTCCTTCCTAGTGTTTGTAGTAACTTCCTGGTTACCACTTCCTGTTACCAAACAGGAAGTGCATGATGACTCATCAGCCCTCTAGTGTTTGGGTGTGGCTGGCTAAATAAGCTACACCCAAGATTCTTCCAGTGCTTCGTGTTGCTTACTGTGAGCTGTATCAGCAACACACTTGCCTTGCTCTTGATCAGCCAGCATCTGCTTACCTGCTCTGGCTCATCCTGTTTCTGCTTACCTGCTCTGGCTCATCCTGTTTCTGCTTACCTGCTCTGGCTCATCCTGTTTCTGCTTACCTGCTCCGGATCATCCTGCTTCTGCTTACCTGCTCCGGATCATCCTGCTTCAGCTTACCTGGTTCTTACTCCACGCCACAGCTATCTCCAGTCAAGAGGGGACTTCTACACCGGCACCTGTAAGAACAAAGAAGAACAGCGTTAACACGCGCACATCAGTAACGCTGGGCATGCTCACCGAATCTTCCCACGTCGCTGGAATCCAGGTTAGTTGCACGAGCGCACAAACCCCTGTAAGAAAGAAGAGACATTATTCATTGCGCTAGCTCCAATAACGCGGACACTTACTTCACTGCGCTCTCTCTCTACGCGGTGCATACTTACCAAAAGGCTCTGTGCAGACTTACCTAACCACCAAGTCTCCAGTAGCGCTGAACCCAGTCTCGAGGTGCTAATACCACATAATTTCTCTTGCAAGGGAAAGGGAGAGACATTACCAGGTGCGCTCGAATTGAAGGCGCTGCGCAAACCTACCAGCAGCTAGCTTCTACACACAGCGCTACTCGCCCACAAAAATACCGGCAAACAAAGACGATACAGAGAATTTTGGACACTCAACATTCTCCGCGCAACGTTCACTTGTGGGAAGGACTTTTTAGCCAGTGAAGAAACTGGCGCCTTGAACTCTCGGCCTCGCTGTGAAGGCATAAAACAGCATTTGGCATCTGAACTCAGCCTACAGACATTGGCACCAATCACATGAGTGAATCGCGCTCCTGCGAATGCAGGATGGAGTGCACACCCTACTAAAGATCAAGGTAAACCCATAGGGGGACATCCCAGCACACAGTAAAGGGAAGGGCCAAGGGGAATCTGGTGAATTCAGGTCTGAGTGTACACTTTGTATTTGACAGGTATTCCTCCGGGTATAACAGGGGAAGTGAAGACTTGGGGTTATGGGAGGCTCGTCCATCGCTCCTGCAGAGACACAGGTGAGTGTGACAGTCATCTAGCGGAGGATGATCTCTCTCTCTCTCTCGCTCTCTCTCTCTAGTATTTGTAGCCGGTAAAGTGTTTCTAGATTGATGTTTGGACACTTTTTTGTATTTGTTCAGAATTTTTTGGTAATTATCTGCTCTTGGGACAACTTTTAAAGACACTTGCTTTAGAGATTGTTTATTATTAGGTTTTCCAGTTTGCATTTTTTTGGCACAGGATGACTTCGCAATCATAGGCCCTGGGCCTTCTTTCTCTACAATAGTCTTTTTCCAAGGAGAACATATTGAAGATATTTGGTATGTTTTCATCTCCTTTACTTTTTATATCGCTGTCTCCAGATTGTGCAGTTTAATCTACAATCTGACCCGATGACTCCGGCACGAAGAGTATTCTCTCTTCAGTTTGAGATTGCGTTTTGCACTTAGGAGCTTGTAGAGAAAAAGCAACTTTTAAAGCAGCCGGTTCATTTATAATCAGTGAAAAACACACCGTCATGCCAATTTATTCATTGGGGTGATCAGTAGCGCCTAGACCGCTCATAGCTTGGGAGGAATGATCGGTGTTCAACGACTCTGAGTTCTGATTTTTCATACTCTCTTCAATGTTGTTATGAGGAATTTCAATAATTATATCCGCAATGAGCTGTAGCACTCGGGGTAGATATACAGGGCTCTCAACTAAGCTCGCCTCTCTCTCCGGCTACTTAGGCACTTCTACACCCTCTACAATTGGCATAGCGCCAGACACCAATTGTGTATCCATAAGTGAGACATTTACTGATGACCCCACCTGGGCAGCACAAACTGGCAACATTATGGTAGATGGATTACTTTCTAAACGGGGAGGGCAGTCAGTAGTTATGTCTTATAACAGCTGCTTGCGTGGCGAGCAAAAATCACGTATATCCGCTGAATTGAGTCTTTTTCCACAACAAAAGACGACACTCCCGTTAATTTCTTTCTGATTGCTATAATGGGGGAAGCTTTGGCAGGTGTTGATTTTAGAGTCATAGAGGCTCAGGATACCAACAGGCATATCTGTAGCGAGGGTATACAGTCCTAGGACCATATTATATATATGTACTAGCTAAGCACAACGGAGAAATACATACAATTTATATAACACATATAAATTAGGACACACCAACTCACCCTGCTCAGCTACAACAGCTCTTGTCGGACAGCTCTTTGCCCGGAATGCGCGCGCGCAGATGTGCGTACACCTTGCTGATTATAGGGATTGACGGTAAGGGTAGTGTCTTTCCAACTCCAATAAAAAAGTTTTTTTTTTTTTTTTAATTCCTCCTAAACAGGAAAAGGCAAAGCAAGTGATTAGTGGAATGGTCCGTTGCTAGGTTGTTAGGGAGAATTCTCTTAAGGCTAATTTCCCAAACCTAGTAAGTCCCCCAGCAGCTTTGCCGATTTTTGGGGTTTGTTTTTTACTCCTGCTAAGAGTGAGACTCTTTTCCTCCCACTCTTAGGCATGATTTGAGGTATGTCTTTGACTTGTTATATGCTTATGGGCTTTGGGGTTTCTTTTTACTCCATAGTGTATCATCTGTTTTAGTGTATGTGTTACACAGCACCCTCAGTGCAGTAACACAGGGGTGTCATAGTGAACCCCCAAACATAGACTCCATACCCTGGCACTGACTACTGTCTGGGCATGTAAAGTCTCCATTGGCTTTACTAGTCTTAAATTGGGAACAGAACCAGTACAAACCATCATATTGTGGAAGTACTGGTAGGGGTAATTCAATTGCCCCTGGGTCTGTTTTCCAAGGGGGCACTGTCCAGTCCCCCCTTGTCGAGCTTCTGGCTGGTGGCAGTGGATACCACGCAAAATATTTCACCGGAATATTTCCTATGGGATTTTCCCATTCATTTTAAACGCACCACTTTTTTGGTGCAATGTTAAAGATACCGCCGGTTTATTTATTTAATATTAAATGCCCGGTTGGGTCTTTTCGCCAGAACTCTTTTCTAAAATGACGTTTGTGTCCATCTCTGTAACTCTAACCAAGGTCGAGTCCTTTGTTCCACTTTTTGGCGGGCTTCTCCACAGAAGCCCTCCAAATGGTGCCACTCTGTCTGGGTTCCACAGGATGTGTAGGGAGGGGAATTGGCACCCTGGACTGTTGCCTTAGCAAACCAAGTCGCACTCTATTCTGTTTGGCCCAGTGGTGAGCCGCCCGGCTCACCACTTAGCATGTGTGAGTGACAGCTAGGCTGTTGAAAGGGGGTTTTTCTGCATAAAAGCAGGGCCTTTGGGACTGGAACTTCAGAAGTCAACACAGGACCAAAGAATCCAAAGAGGGGAGAAGCTGAAGCCATCTGCAACGACGACACCACCAGTGGAGCCCTGCTGCAACAACCTCACCACTTCCCCAACAACAAGAGGAGATCTTCTGCTGGAAGAGTCTTCTCCCTCTGAGCTGGTGGGATCAATCAGTTCGCCATTTCAGCTTCCAAAGACGTCTCTTGGTCGAATCGCCCGTACCAAGCACCCCGGCGGCCGGATTGCCAAGCTTCACCACTTTGACCGCAAATAAAAGGAACCCACCTTTTAACCGACGAACTCCGCGGCTGGTCTCTTCCCTGGGCAGTGCAATGACTACAAGTTTCCTCCTCGACAAGATCTTCTCTTCCCTTGGTCGGAACCACGACTTGCATCCACTGCCAGGAACTGCCGCCACCGCTGGATCTTCCTCTCTCTTTAAGGTTCTGTGTTCCTCTTGGCCTCACTTTCCACGGTTTGCTAAAGGTGACCCTTAAATCCTTGGCTTTCCAACTGGGTTGGCCCCCGACCTTCTAACTTTACTTCTTGAACCACCCCAACCTCTTTTGAACACACTGCAAAGACTTCTAGTGCATTTTAAACTGTGTGATCTTGGGCACATTTCGCTTTGCTCCATTTAAAGTGGGCCTGGCCTATGAACTTTGGCTCTACAGTGTATACTGCCTTCACTTACTTGCTTTGAACCTAGAAAAGTGTTGGGAACTGTTTTATTTTTATGCCGTGCCTTTTTCTCTCCCATTAACTTAACTATTGGAGTGCCATCTTAGTTAAGCGCTCACATCTGTTTGAACAAATAGTGGTGTTTTAACTCTGACTTGTCTAATAGTTATCAAGGGAGGTGTGTATACTTTACTTGACTGTATTTTAACTTGCTTTTGATTTAGAGTGCTAGTGTATTTCCTAAAGTGTGTTTTAAATAAATAATTATATACTTTTGATACAAAGCTCTGGTCAGTGTGTGTTTGTGCTACTGTGTTAGCCCTATTGTGTATCCTCTATATACTGCCCTACTCTTCTTGAGAGAAGTCTGACTGCTCAGCCACAGCTACCAGGTAAATCTGGGTGGTACAGACTGCTACCAATTGGGTTTACTGCTTACTCCTGTAGTCTTAATCTTCTTGCAGTGTTCCCCAAGGGAACTGCACAGGATTCTGCCTAACATAGGTGATTACTTGAGTATTCCTGATTAGAACACTTAAGAAGTCTTTGTTCTCTCACTAAACGGCAATCAGTCCAAACGCGTCCAAAACACGGCAAAAGCAGCACAGTCACAAGGAACGATGAAGTCCAAGAGCACTCCAGCCACAACAGCTATTGTCGGACAGCTCTTTGCCCGGAATGCGCGCCGGTTATTGGTTATTACGAAGCCTGTTGAGCAGGATGGCATGGTTAACCGTGTCAAAGGCAGAGGAGCGAATAGGATGAGGACAGAGCAGTGATTAGAGTCCAGAGATTAGAGTCCAGGTTGGAGAGCAAGTCTTCACAGAATTTCAGGAGAGCAGTTTCCATGCTTCTGGATGCTCTGAAACCAGATTGATGGTCATGGAGACTGCCAACAGATTCAGTGTGAAGATTAAGCTGGGAGATGGCCAGCTTTTCCAGGAGTTAGCCAAGGAAAGGAGAGTTCATAAGTATACTTCCTGGTAGGATGGGTAAAGGTGTTATAGTGAAGGGGATACCATATCTCACCATCTGGTGTCCCACTCCACAAAGACCCCCCGCCCAGGTGATTCGCCTGCACTGGTCCACTCCCAGGAACTGGATCCAAAAGTGATGGCCGTGTCCTTGCCACCTGGATGAAAAAATCCTCGGGTACTAGTGGGTGAGACACCTTCTGGGTTCACACACGTCCCTCAAGTAATCAGCATTTTCAGATCACATCAGTGCAGACTGATCTTGGTGGCTTCAGCTTGGCCGCAACAGTTGTTATTTTCAGACCTTCTCAGTCTCTTGTTGGTTCGCCCCATCAGGCTACCTCTGCTCTTCAAACTCCTGTCCAGGGAAGGCAGTTCGGTGCTACATCACAATCTGGCCTCCCCCAAATCTGACAGCCTTGCTCCTGCATTCCTTGAATTTGGAAGTATCCCCATGCCCCATGACTACCAAGTTGTTCTGGCCAAGGCCCGGTTATCCTTCACATTTTCCTGCTACAAGAGCGAGTGGGAGCGTTTCTCTGGTGTGCGGGCCAGGGTCGCAACACCTTCTGCAAGCTCAGGAAATCTTGCGTTACCTTCCACTGTTGGCACAGGCCAGTTTGGCTCATACTCTTACGTCCCGTTTCTTCCATAGTCCATGGGTGTCCGTTCCCAGGGACAGAAGACTGAACCCCTTTTCACCAGATAAAACCATCTTCACCTTAAAATTTAGAGGCACGCGGGGGTGTGGCGCTGGGAGCATGCGCTAACCTGACTCCGCCCATCAGCGCCACACCCCAGTCCCCTTTTCCGCGTTGACGGGAGCGGGCCCATTTCACCAGCGCTCCTGGGTTTCATTTGACCATGTAATTCCACGCGCTCTTCCATGGATGATTCTTCTATCTTTGTCTTCTTTTTGTCATTTAGGTACTTAGTCCTCTGGCTTCACGCTCCTCTCCGGCACATGTCCACTTCAGTGGGCTTCAGCAGGTGTCCAGCCTGCGAGGGGCTCTTCCCTAGGTCCGACCCCCATGCGCTTTGCCTCCGCTGCCTTGCCCCCAACCACGGCTGGGAAGGTTGTACCGCGTGTGACGCACTGACTCCACGCGCACTGAAGAACAGGCTAGCTAGGTGGAGGTTCGCCTCCAGAGGACTTGAAGGACTTCGTCAAACAGAAATCGAGGCCCACGGGAGGGCCGTGATTTTCCATCGCACCCCACAAAGATTACTCCTTCCCAAGGAAACGCAGAGCGGGAGGAGCCTCTCGGGTTATCACACTGGCATATGTATCGAGGCTAGTCCAGCTACCCGCCTCACGGCCGGGGGGGGGGGGGGATCATCATATCCTTCCAGAAGCAGTGCGGAGGGACCGCAATGTTCTTTTACCAGGTGTACGCCTGTGGTGCTACGCCCTTGTAACGACCTAATGTCCGAGGGGGTGCCTGTACACTGCACTACCAGTGACTCTGCCAAGGGCAATACGCCTTCCAGGCCTCGGCCTGAGGTGCAGGGTAGGCCTCATGCTCCACCACCAAGAATCTTGGAGGAGGCCGGGCCCAGGGAGCCAAGCACCATGACGTTGGCATGTGGCACGCAGCTCGACAAGATGGCCGCTGCGCCAGACAACATGGCTGCTTGTCCGATGCCACTCCTAGAAATGGAGCAGGCGGGAGAACGAGTTTCAAGGTGGGACTGATGTCAAACAGGTACGTGGCCTACAGTTTATCCACCAGCAGGGCAGGGCCTGTTCCCCCTGCAACCTAGGCAGAGTGCACTCCGGCCCCAGCAGCCCCCAGCCACTCTGTCAATATCTCCTGCCAGCTCTTCAGCCTCCGAAGACCGGTTCTTTGAAAGGTTCCTGGCACTGATGCGACTGGGCCATCTTGTGGGATGCAGTCGGAGACTTGCTCCCACCTGTCACTTCACCGGCGCGAATAGTAATTCCACCCATGGCTCGGGTGCCTCAGGCCCCAGCGCAGCCCCCGCTGCCCCTCCCGGCTCCTTCGATTTTGACTGCCCTGTCTGCCACAGTTCAGCGGCTCCACAACAGCCTCCGCAGCAGCCTCCGGCTCTGGTCCCCACACCACAGCCCATGGCGCCCAGCACTCCTCCATCCACTCCAGATTAGCCGTACATGGACAAGGAGGAGGACCCTGACACGCCGCCATCAGCGAATGCCTCCCACAACAGGCTTGTAGGTTTGGCTGAATATTTGGGCCTTCCTCAACCCTTGGTCAAGCAGCCTGAGGAGGGGGTTTTAGCAGAAGTCCTCACCCTATGACCCCCTACCAAAACGGGTATCCCGATGCAGAAAGACGTTGTGGCCTTGGCCAAAAAGGGGTGGCTCAATCCACACTCGGCACAAACTGTCAATCAGCGCCTCGAAGGCAAGTATAGACAGATGGAGGGGGGTCCACTCTTTCTGTCTGCGCACCCTCAACCACATTCTTCGGTGATCCCTGCAACATCACTTCACTCTAAGCCTCAGTCGGCCTCGGCCACCTCGTCCTCGGCGCTGCTAGGCAAGGAGGAGAAAATCTTGGAGGCGTACGGGAAGAAGCTGTACTCCAACGACTTGCTGCACCTGCATCAAGCCAACGCGGATGCCATGCTGGCAGCCGTTAACCAGAGGCTTTGGCGGGAAATAGCAGACTTCCTTCAAGAACTTTCGGTGCAGAGCCAGACATGCTTCAAGGTCGGTCTAGGAGAAGCCAAGCTGGTAGCGCAGGACATCATGGACTCCACCGTGGCCCACATCGATACCTCTGGGCGGGCTATCTGCATCGCTGCGGACATGAGAAAAGGACTCCGTCTTCGGGCTACTTAATTTAACCCTGATGTCCAGGTACGCATATTGGACCTTCTCCTTCTGCTCGAGGGTAGTGACATCTTCTACTCTACCACCGACGAGGAATTGGATAAAAAGAAAAACAGCTTGCAAAGTCTTTATCCTAATGAAGGCCACGCCCAAGGCATACACCCAGTCGCATCAACGCTCCTACAAGGTGGTGGTCGATCAGCGGGTTCCGGGGCTTCCAGGAACGGAGTTCGAGACAACCTAACCGCTCACCCAGTCAGCACCGGCGCAAACAACAAAAAGAGGGGGGAGCAAGGGCTTCTTCCAGTCCCCCTCCTCAGCAGCAGCCTTTGAGGGAAAAGAGGCATTAAGCGTCCCTTCGGGTACATGTGTCTCCAGTGGGGTGCAGGCTTGACTTTCATGTGCAATTCTGGCACCAGAACTTTACGGACCCCTGGTTCCTCTGTTATGTTATGTCATTTATATGGTGCCAAAGTCAGAGGGCGTCCAGGCGCTGATCTCCTAAGAAGAAAAGGGGATGCAAGAAGATCAAAGTTCCAGAGTGTTTACTCAGACCCTGGATTCTCTGTAGTATCCTCAGGGTACCGCCTACCGGTCCCTTCTCCTCCTCCTTCCTCCCTTCCATTCTCACAGATTGGGATCGCAACTATGTTGGCGGAGATCCGGTCGCTCGTCGAGAGCCAGGCAGTGGAGGAAGTCCCAGCCTCCCAGAGAGGATTGAGCTTGTATTCCAGGATTTTTGCCATACAGAAGAACTTAATGCCAGTAAGACTGAGATTCTATTCATCGGCACACCCACCCCCTCCTTCCCTGCAGCTCTCTGGCCGGCCTCTCTTGGCCCTCTTCCTGCTCCTACCTGCAAGGCAAAAAACCTCAGGGTTATCTTAGACTCCACATTCTCCTTCTCTCCTCATATATCTGATGTCTCTAAGAAGTCACATTACCAGCTGCACCTCCTCAGAGGTATTCTTCCCTTCCTCTGCTTCCCCCAGAAGCTCACTGTCTCCTGAGCCCTGGTTCTCTCAAAGCTGGACTACTGTAACAGCCTCTATCCTAATCTGCCTGCCTCCACTCTCCGCCCTCTGCAACTCATCCAGAACAGAACTGCGAGACTTGTCCTTGGCCTCAAGCCCAGGGACCGTATCGCTCCAGGACTTAAAACTCTACACTGGCTCCCAGTGGTTGCGAGGACAAAGTTCAGAACCCTCTGCACTGTCCACAAGGCCGCCTGGGGTCTGGGGCCTAAATACCTTCAACTCTCTCTTCCTAAATATCTTCCTTCCTGAGCCCTTCGCTCATTTTCTCCAACTCCCTCAGGGTCAGCCGCTTCTCGAAGCTACGAGCTGGGGGTAGATCTCTCTCTGCGGCAGGGGCCTCCCTCTGGAACAGCCTTCCTGCCTCCCTGAAACTTGAGGAGAACCATCTCCGGTTCCGGAAGCACCTCAAAACCTTCCTCTTTGCTTCTGCTTTCTCTCTCCCTCTCCCCTGCTAATTCTTCACTAAACTGCACTGAATCTGCAACTGGGCCACTCTCACCGACCCCGGTCCAGGGGCCCAGCCACTCTCCACTTGCACTGCCTCCCTGGCAACCCCTGCACTGCGGGACTGTCTCTGTATCCCTACATCCCCCCTTCCCAGCACTTGTCTGCACTTACCTTGCACTTGCCACCAGCTGGCCCTCTTTATTTTATTTTATTCTACTTACCTTGTACTGCACTTCCCCCCCCCCCTCCCCTTCCCCATGCACTTTCTCCCTTCCCCCTACCCCTGCGCGATCTGAATGACACCTGGCCTATTAGGATCGTTGTCTGTCTCCCCCTTGTTCCCCCCTCCCTGCCTCGTCGCGCCTTGAAACACTTGTGTATAGGCGCGTTACAAATGCCATATCATATCATAACTAGGCTGGCCTGAGAGTTGTGTTGGAACTATCCACCCTCAACCTCTCTCTCCCTCTTCAGAACTTCAAGATGGTTACGCCAGCACTATTTGCAGAGACATTAGACAAGGGAGACTGGATGGGCTCCCTGGACCTCAACGATGCCTATCTACACATCCCCATTTGGCAGCCACATCGCTCCTTCCTGTGCTTCAGGATCATGGGCTGCCATTTCCACTACAAGGTGCTACCCTTTGGCCTCAACTCAGCCTCCAGGGTATTTACTAGGCTCACAAATGCAGTGGTATCCCTCCTCAGGGCGCAAGGCCACCATGTCTAACCGTACCTGGACGACTGGTTCATCGGGGCGAGATCTCTGGAGGAGGTTACCCACACTTCCTCTGCGCTTATGAGTACACTCCACGACCTAGGGTTTACTATCAGCCTCAAGAAGTCTCCGCTGCAGCCCACGCAGAGCCTCACCTTCCTGGGCCTCAACTGGGATACGAGCTACGAGAAGGAGAGGATCTTTCCCTCGGAGGACAAGATTACGGCCATCAAGAGGGCCACTGTGCACTTCCTTACCAGAGCAGTGACCTCGGCCAGGTGGTACCAGCACTTATTGGGTATCATGGCAGTGATCTATTGGCTGTGCCGCTCAAGAAACTCGGGATGAGGAGGTTACCGCTGCTTTTTTTTTTTCAACCTCATGGAATCAGGAGAAAGGCTCCCAAGCGGAGCTGGTCAGCATACCTCATTCTCTCACTCGAACCTCACATGGTGTTTCAGGGACTGCCACCTGCGGACGGGCAAGCCCTTGTGGCCGCTGGCCCCTCATTCCTCCCTGGAAGGCTGGGGAGCCACTCTGGACAGCCACAGCGTCCATTGAGTCTGGTCCCGGCAGGAGAAGGTGTCACATATCAACTGGCTGGAGCTCAAGGCCATCTGGCTAGCTCTCAGAGCTTTCCTTCCGCTAACTGGGGGCAAGACCGTCCTTATCCAGACCGACAACTCCACCAGCATGTACTATGTCAACAAGCAGGGGGGGTACCAGGTCCCGTCCACTGTGCAGACTAGTGGTCAACATATGGGAATGGGCAACAACATCTACCTCACAGCAGTCCACCTCCCGGGGAGGCCAACTTGGAAGCTGACATGCTTAGCAGACTGGGAGCAGACAATTACGAAGGGCAATTGAACGACCAGGTGCTGCTGGAGGTCTACAGCAGACGAGGGCACCCTCAGGTGGATCAGTTTGCCTCCTGGAAGAACAGGAAGTGCCATCAGTTTGCGTCATGGCAGGGCCCTGGCTCCCTAGGCGACGCAATACATATACTGTGGGACGGTATGACGGCCTGTGCCTTTCCTCCCACACCCCTGGTACACGGGGTAGTCTGCAAGATAAAGGAAGCCTGTCACCTCAGCTTCATTCTGATTGCTCCATGGTGGCCGGCAAGACCGTGGTTCTCCGAACTGCTCAGCCTCACAGACAGACCACCTTTTCACCTTCCGCTGGGTCCAGAGCATCTCTTGTCCCAGCAGGGGGGCAGGGTCATTCACCCCGCCCCACAGAAGTTAGTCCTTGCAGCATGGTTCCTCAGCAGGTCCTCCTCAGGCACCTGAGCCTATCATAGGCCAACCTGGAGATCATTCAGGGCCCCAGGAGCAAGGTTACCAGGAGCCAATACAAGAGTAAATGATCTAGGTTCTGTCATTGGGCAGACTCTCCCCTTATGTGCATGCTGGATGATGTGTTCTCCTTCTCGGCTCACCTTGTGCACATGTCGCAGCTATTTGTCAACCATAGGGGCTTACAGAAATTCGGAGTAGGAGGTCTTCTCTTCCAACCCGATAGTCAAACATCTGGCAGGCTTGTCCAAGCTCTACCGGCCCATCAAGAAGCCACACCCTCTGTGGGACCTCAATGTGGCATTGGGTGCATTGGCGCACAAACCCTTTGAGCCAACGGCGTCCGTGGTCATCAGGCTGGCCACCATTAAAACAGCTTCGTTAGTAAGCCTCACCTCTTCTCGCAGAGACAGCAAGATCCAGGCTCTTGTGGCCTCAGAACCCTATACCACTTTCCAAAGGGATAAGCTGATCCTGCTGACTCACCCGGCGTTCCTACCTAAGGTATCCCCCGCTTTCCATCTAAACAAGGAAATACTCTTATATACCTTTTCTTGCTAACCCCAAGGACGAGGCTCAGAGTCTTGCACTGCCTGGATGTCAGGCGCGCTGTAAAATTCTATCTGTACACGACCAAGGGCATCCACAAGTACGATGCACTTTTTGTCATCTTTGGGGGATCCAGGCCCGGGTATCAAGCATCCAAGGCTTCTATTGCACGGTGCACAGTGGATGGTTGTGGCCATCAAAGAGGCCTATGAGGGGCAGCACAAGCCGCTGCCAGCTAACATGCACGCTCACGTTGTCAGAGCCAAGGCCACGGCCATTGCCTTCCAGCGGCAGGTTCCGTGGCAAGTCATAAGAAGGGTGGTCACAACTTCCGCTTTCTGTAAGCATTACTGTTTGGACGCTGGCTGCAAGTCCGACGCGGCCTTCGGACAGGCGGTTCTAAGGAATTTTTTTGCTTAAGATGGGTCTCCTCACCACCCTGAGGCTACATTCAGTTGTAATCGCCCATGCAGTATGGAGGAAAGGGGGCGGGACGTAAGAGTAATTACTAGTTAGTCACCGTAGTGACTAGTCCTTAGTCCCCTTTCCTCCATATGTCCCACCATCCTCCCCCCTAATAATACTAGTGTCATTAGGCAATGTTCAATATTGTCGACACGTCAATGGGGACTGAGGCGTGGCACCGGTGGGCCGAGTCAGGGTAGCGCATGCTTCTAAGGCCGCACTTCTGCGCGCCTCTAAATTTAAAGGAGGAGTTTTTTTCTGGTGAAAAAGGTTCTGTGTCCTGTCCCTAGGAAGTGCATCCAGAGTAAGTTAGTCACTACGGTGGGTAACTTATAATTTCCTCCATCAAGGTACACCTTGCTGCCTTCTCCAGGTTAAATGAATAGTGCGCTCAAAAATATTATTGTTCTGAGGGTTCAGGCATGTGTTTTTAAGCATACGTTGATCGATCGTACAAACATTTCCTATGCACCTTACCGTAGTTTTTATCTTTCTTACACATGCGAAAACAGGCAGCAGGGTGCGGCCATCTTGTGGTGATCTTATCCGTTGCCGCATTGCCTAAGGTGGACTGCCCTGGCGGCACTAAATCATATCCCTGCCCCTGAAGCTAACATATGATATGATATATTTTATTTGTATCGCGCTCGTACACAAGTGTTTCAGAGCGCGACTAGGCAAGGGAGGGGAACAAGAGAGAACACAGCACAACATAAAAACGATCTTACTAGGCCAGTGACATTGAGAACACGCAAGTGCATGGGAAAGGGAAAAGGGAAAAAGTGCATGGAAGGGGGAGTGTGGAAAGTGCAGAAGCCGAGGAGCGCAGATAAATAAAATAGAAAATTGAGGCAAACTGTGGTAGTGCAGCACCAAGTGCCCACCAAACCAAGTGATATTCTCTGCCTATCCCCATGATGTTACTGGGCAGCGTAGCCAAACACTCCCAGTCATCACCTACGTGTTAACGTAGGTTGACGCAGAACCCGGAATATCAACACACATCGTCTCACAACACAGCGCATCCCAATTTTGAACATAAAACAATACTTTTAACGGAAATAGCAAAACTGTACAATTTGTAAAGTACTTTTATTTCACAATAAACGCTCCGAGAACATCCGGCGATTGCCATATTCAAGCAAATGGGTAATTTTCTTCTTTGTTCTCGATCCACAAATGTTTATCGTGAGTCACACTGTGTTCCTTTTGGGTATTAGAAGCGCATTGGACGCACCGTGAATCGCAAGGCTTGGGCATCAGCTTGGCGCTAGGCCACCGTAAACGATGTCAGGTTGCTCCTTATCGCTGGTACCACATAAGGGCATATCATCCCATGGCGATCGTCCCAAAAAAGCGTCATTGTGATCCAGCCATTCAAGTGTATCTGCAGCTGCCGGTTAAAAAAACCTGTCAGTTGGTATCTAGAATCGATGACAATCGCAGAAAGGCAGGATGTAGCTGTTTGAAAAAGATAACAGAAATGTGTCTCTGTAGCCGGTCTTTATTAAACTTCATAATTTTACCATTAATTCGGCCCTGTGTTAAAACTAATAATGAACACAGACGTGAAACAATGGCAACATAGAGAAAACAGCGTGGAAAGTAGTCTACAATTTGCTTCAGAGGTTAGTGCTATGGATTACATGCATCTCGATGCTGGACTGCTCATGTGCCCGGGACAAAGACAAGTACACACACAGGTTGTATTTACGTGTCATTGCAATATACCACAAAGAACAACCCACTACAATGTAAGCCAGCAATAACGGTCGGCTAATGATAAGTTGACTCGTTGGTCTATAAAATCGTCGAAAGTAAAACTTCCATAATATTCGGCATTTCAATTCTCTCTGCTTAAGAGACTCCGTTCACATGAACGATTTTTCATAAAATGAAATTACATCTTCCTTTGTCCAGTTTTGGAATGGTGAACCCTATCATATTTGACGGTATGACACCCCTCCCTTCATTCATTCCTTTCAGAATCATCCCTTTCTCTCAAGGTCGAAAAACAATTGAACCTTATACTGTGTGCGATGCGTGGGCTTGCTCAGCTCGCAACCAAAAATTCAAAGCCGCTGACCTTCACTCAGAATGGGATCCAATAGCCCTTCAAACCGCACTGACGACATAAAATATTTTTTAAAAAATATGAATTGTTTGCTGCCAACCACCAATGTGGCGCAACATTTCTAGTGTTTTACTTGTTTCCGCTGGAGAACTTTGCACTCTCCCAGCGACTTCCACAGCCAGCCCACACCACCAGTCAGCTCAGCCTGTCTCCTGCGGGGGTAGGGATTGATAGCTGACGGGTCTGGCACATCGGAACTCGAAAGGGGGTGGGTGACACATGTCAGTTTAGGACAGAATATACTGTGACTGGGGTCTTGTTTTATTGGGAGGCACTCTGTGGTGGTCAGTAAGGAAGGGTCACACTTCTGGTTCATGAAAAGAATAGCTTTGGAGGGGCACAAGGTTGAACAAGCAGTAATTTTCCAGTAGTAGGGGTGAGGTGCAGGAGAAAATTTGTTGAGATGGATGAACAACTACAAGTCACTGTTTGGCCCTGACACACACAGGACAGTGATCTCAGAGGAAGAATTAAATTAATAAATTCTTTGTTCGCAACATCTTGTCTCGGCGCATCCATGCGAAAGGAACTTGGGAGGCACAGGCGCAGGAGCAAAAAGGAGGGTGCTGTCGGTGCTCGCTGTTCGCTGCGTTGCTGAGGGGGAGGGGAAACTTTGCAATGCCAAAATGGGGCCTAGTCCAAAGTTTGAGTCGAGGGTACACAAAATGGAGTCCAAGTGTGTCTTGCAATAGCCCAACTCTGTTTATGTCAGGGCCTTCTTCTCCATGCCTGCAGAAGGGCAAAGGAGGCGTCCCGCACGAGTGCAAGAGCAGGGTGTCACTTTCACGTATAATGTATGGGGGGTGGGGGCTCAACCAACCCACTCCTTCCTTACATTAGCAATGACCCCCAACACATGCCCCATGAATATATTGGTCAGAGTGCAGCTATTTCTCCCCAACAACCCACTTTGATGCGCTGTTTTGCTCACAGTCAGTAGTTCTTGCGTGCCGAGTATCTTATCTAGTCTAGGTTGCATCCCTTTTGTGGGACTAGTAGTTATTCAGCTATTTTTTTTTTTAATTTTTATTGGCTATTCAGCTATTTGGCCAACTGTTTGGTAAGGCAACTACAGAAACCCAAAGTTGCTTTCATGCTGTTATCCATCTGGCCCTCCCACGATCAGTGAAGATCCCACAGTAGCTCGACGAAACTGGGAAGTGTGAAAGCACAGCGTTGCATTGTATGGCATTTGTAAAAATAGTACTTGTAAAAAAAATGGACAAAGAGGATAGATTTCAAATGAAAAATTGGATGCTTTATTTGGGCACTTTATATAAACATTGTTGATCAAAAAAACAGATGGTAATCATTTGTACCTGGAAGTGAACTGTTGCACAAGCTCTGCTTTAGGTGGACAGGGCACTTTTGCAATGTTTTGTGGCAATGTGTGCGCGCGATTCCGTGAGTATGTATGTCGAAGATGGTCATAATAAGATCTTTCACAAAATTGAATTCCATTTCCTCGTATATTGGCTTGACCACCCATTTTTGCTTCTTTTCATAAAGGCCATTGTGTAGCGAAGCATCCCAAAGTTTCCCACAGTCCTCGATTGTTCACACCCTACTTTCTCGTTATGCGCTAAAACCGCTAGTAATGTCCTATATTGCATCCTGTCTATGCCAAAATGCAATCTCTTGGGCCTGTACTTTCGGCATATATTGTGGAACACCTCCAAATTTCCTGTGTGACAGAATTCTGAGAGTCCCTTCAGATATCTTGATAGTTTTATCAAACACAATCTTCTCAAGAGCTTTGTCTGGAGGTGAAGATGGAATCAACCACTGCGCCCGTTCCTGCTCCGGCGACAAAGGGCCATGTGCACATTGGTGGAAATGTTGGTTTTCTGTCCAAGAGTGGACATTGGAACAGTGGTGCGTTAGTGACCGCCATTTTTCTAGTAGAATTTCCACAGACCCATCGAAGGTTTTGGAGCTCCACCAAAGATGGTTGCTGAAAGACTGGGACCACTGTAAAATATTTTCAGAACCTTTTTTTTATCTGCAGCTGAGATTTTTTTTTTATTGTTTGATTTGGCAACTTGCCATACATCAAATTGATGGTGAATATTGGGAAACTGCTCTCTCATTGTCTTGGCTATTGAAACGTGTCTGTCCATGGCTATGAGGTCGATTTGCATTCTCCTCAATTGGAGATCTTCCAGGGACTTTATAAAACCAAGTTTCTCCATGGCCACTGAGGATTTACATTCGGACACCTGCACGACCACTAAACTCACAATTTTTTTACTTTCCATGTCCTGAAAATCCGGGGCTGTCACACTGTCCATTGCCAGCTAGTCTGAACCGGAGAATGTACTTTGAATAGACATTTGTTCAATTTTCCAAGCTTCACTAATAGCAGGCAATAGATATTGATGTTGATATTTGTAGTACAGCATTTTAGAAAGGAACAGGTGTCCCAGTTTCTGTCAATTTGTGGAAGACTTACTGAAACTAGAGCCACTGAAAAGTAAAGCAGCTGCACACAGTAGATTATCAGCTGGCAGTTTCCCCAGCATTGGTTGAGCGGACCATGAAAACTTTGCATGGAGCATTTCACAGGTGGCTTGTATTTTGAGGTTACTGTCTTGTGATACGAGTCACATTCACCAATGGCTTCCCGCATACTTTACCCGCTCACTGGATGCACACATTTCAGCATCATTATAATCTCCATCAAGCAGCTGTTGAATACAATGTATTTGGGCTCCTTTATTAGACTATCATCCTGAAAAAATGTTGTTTCTGACGCAACTGTGGTTGACCTATCAGCCCAACAGGACAAACTGTAGTCAAGATCTTTGTCTAGTTCCTCGGTCAATTGTGTTCAGTCTCTGCTATTTCAGCTTCTGCTGCTTGAAGACGAATCGACGAAAACATCAATGTCGATTGTTTTTTGGGTGGCTCTTTTTTGGCGTGTCAATTGTGTCAAGTGGTCTGCATCTAATTCTAAAGCATCTTCATTACATTACGTTTCATCTTCATCTGGTGGAGCTCTCGCATTGTAGCATCTCGAGTCTGCTTATTGATTTGAACACGCTGCGCCTCAAATAATAGTTGCTCCAAGGTCAAATCGGTTTGGCAAGCAGCAACTCTGATTTGTGTAGCTGTCTGTGTCTGCATAGTTCGTACACCATCGGGCAACTGGAAGACATGTTGGAAAAGCATGTTCAATGTAAATCAACATACAGTATTTGGCACTTTAGATTTTTTTTAAAGCATGTTATGAAGGCACCAGCACAATACACTGTTTGAAAATGAAATTGTTTGTAAATTACTGTAGCTTTCTTGGTTTTCTGTGAAACCTTCTTCTTTACTGAAACGACTGCACCAGCAAGCTGGTCCACCGACTCATATCCAAGTGCCTCCTCTTCTATATCCCGATTTTGTATACATCCCTAGAAAAGAGTATGCATTAAAACTAAGTTATTCGTATTTGAAATCAAATTATTCCATCGCACACATGGCTTACACAGATACCCTCGTACACCATGTACGCCACTTAGTCAAAATATACATTTCGAATTTCACCCGATTGATGGCTAGTTTACTCGATGAAAGATGACTGCGCGAAACCCACTCATTGAAATATTGCACTGAAGCAATTTGTGAAGATGCGCATTTATAATAATGTCAATGCCTATTGGTATCAGATCTAGGACCAACTTTCTTTCATTCGAGGGAACTGTCAGTGCGCATACCTCTGGCTCTGTATCAGCTCCGAAGGATTATGTAATTGTAGTCTAAGTACCAGCATCACCCTGTAAAACAGTACTTGTTTTAGTATGGATGAAAGAGTGAAATTGAACACACACAATGTGATGCAGACAATGGTACATATCAATAAAAACCCATAAATGAAACATTATGTAAACAAACGACAGGATACATACATTTTATCATATTATCTCAAATTCCATGCACAAAACATTTCTGGAACTGAATAGCTAAATAAAAATACTAATGCGCATTCAAAGCTGTTGACGCCAGGAAAGGCATGCATGCAGAATCTTGCTCCTTCATATTCAGTGCATTGTCATGGAGTTGTAAAGGGAAAATTAGATTTGATTTAGAAATGCTAACCTAAAAAATTGACATGTAAAGCAACCGATTACGAAAAGATTATGCTTATTTCCAAGGGCAAAATAGCATAGTTATCTGTGCCCATGAATCGTTTTCTATGATGCTCCTAAAACCAAGGACAGATGTTTAACAAAATGGGGTTTAGTTATAAAGCAAAACACATTCTTGTAAATATGAAAATTATTATTACGGACATTTACTCCTAAAACACCAATCCGTCCATATAGTTACCTGTTTAGTACCCCAAGGCCTACAGCTAAATCGGGAACCTTGACCCACCTGCGGCAGCGTGTGCATGAATAGAGTCGGAATTGCATTTGGAAGCAATTTACGAGATGTTCTGAGTCGATGCTTCTTTATGTACTCTGATTGGTCGTACATATTCGTGGCAAAGTGCATGCTGCAGAATCGATCACCCCTCGAGTCCCCCAAGACTTCATGGGCTCTACTTTCAAGCGCTTCCGGTGCAAATCCGCAATATCTGACCCATTCTCTTATTAGATCTATATTCTTCGGGAATACATGCATTGTAGTGCCTTTAGGTTTGTTATGGCTCTTAAAGCGGCAACCAGAAACCGTACATGCAGGCATTGTTGAAAATTCTGTAACAAAAAAAAGTCAACATTATTAGAAAATTACTTTGCATAAAAGCGTGACAAAGATAAAATTATACCATACATTTTTCTATGCAATCCATGATTTGGTCACCGAAGCAAAACCTGTGTAGCGTAGCCGGCTGACTTTCATACACAATTCATTGACGCAAAACATAACTTGTTACTCGTCCCTTGAATGTACTATCGTGCATCAAAAGGAAACATGCTTATAGACACTGTCCGCGAAGGATGCAATTCGATCCCAATTGACACTGAAGACAATTGCTATATATCGATAACATAACAAATTAAACTCAAGTCAATGGCAATTAGATGAATGAACATTACACTACTGGGTACGTTTGTTCAAAATAGATATACATTTAAAGATCAAGGAGATATGATTAGGTGACCTGCCCTTACCTTGACAAACAAACAGTTAGATTCAGCAAGCAAGGTAGTTAGTAGCAGGAGAACAGGGAGATGTTCACAGGTAGCACGATGACATGCTGACTCGCAGTGGTCACAGAAGTTCTCAGGTAGCACGTTCACAAGTTGACTTGCAGTGCTCAAAGATGTTCTCAAGATAAATATCAAGTGGTTTATAAAGAATTAGAAAAGTGGGTGTGTAAATGGCGTGGTCTTATGTGGATTGCAGGGGCGCGGCGTGCTTCAAGGGGAGCCTGCCTGGAGACACGGAGTCTGAGGAGGGCATGTGAACATTGACCCCTGCGCGTAAGATACATTTGAAGTGTACATGGTGTTTGGTACCTTGGCCGTTCAGCCCCCATTGGGAGGGCACATCCACAGATGCTAGCAGTCATTGATTCTGGAGGGTTGGATGGAGGAGCCTGATGCGTGCAGGAAAGGGCTGGAGCACTGCTGAAGGGGGATGCTTTTGATTCACTGAAAAACTGAAACAACCATTGATAAAAGTTCTGTTGTGTTTTAATTTGTTGCTGATTTTGATGGCACAAATGTACTACACATTAAAAACTTCTGGTTGCAGCACAGTTTGCGGTCAATCGAGCCTCAAGCTCCATCGACCCATCATTCGATTAACAGGGACCCGTTTTCAGATTTTCCAGTGCCCCTCAAGTGCTGAATTTCAGCGAGTTACGATTACAGAAGATTCTTCGAGGCCTATCCCGCGGGGACATGGCAGAGGAGAAGGAAGACTTAACGCCTCCGTTTAGGGTTTAGCCAGGATGTGGCCTACGGAACATCTACTTGGATGATGGGCATTCCCTGTGTCTCTATTGCCTACATTTGGACCAAACGCACGTGGAGGAAGCCTGTATGTTTTGCAAGGAGATGGTCCCCCTCACCATGAAGGATCGGCGCAGGCGTGTCACCGAGTGGCTCAAGGCCAAGGCCCCTGCTACGGGTGAGTCCCGGCAGCATGCCTCCCCCCGGCCACAAGAAGAAAACTGAGCTGTCTTCTAAGACCTTTGAGGGCGCTCCGGCGATGGGGGCCCAACATAAGGCTAAGCACCGCGAGTCCGGTAGCGATGTTGCGACGGGCTCCCCGGCGGCCAGGGCGAGCTCACTGTCGCCAGCACCTTCAACCACGAGCCAACGCTCAGGTTCGGCTAAGAAGGGGAACTCGCACCACCCGGGTAAGCTTCTGGAGAAGTCCTGGACCCTCCCCCCCACGGTGAAGGCCCCTAGCACGACCAAGGTCATGCAGGCCCAGATTCACCCAGTGAAGCCTTCCATTGAAGGCGTGGTGACGTCCCTAGCGAAGGCTGTGGGTTCGGCCCCCCTCAATCCCCCCAAGGCGAGAGTTTCCCTGCCTGCCAGGAGCGAATCGTCCTTTCAGCCCATAGCGAAGACACTGGAGAAGGCGATGCCCATCATCTCCCCAAAACAGTTTCCCCTGGTCGCAGAGAAGGGGGGGTGGGGCACGGTAGACCTGCAGGGCACTGACATCTCCTCTGAGGAGGAGCTTTCTACTCTCCAGACCATTTTGGAAAAGAAGTTTGTCGAGGTCAAGTCCTACGGGAAGGATCCCGACGAGGGAGACGTCGAAAGTGGTGACGAGACCGACGAAGAGGAGCAAGCCGTGGAGGATTTGGAGAACCCTACACTGCTGCCTCCGTCGCTCCCACTTCCGCCACCTCAGCAACCACCTCAACCCCCAGCGGACATTTCGGTCGACATTCTCCAGGCACTTTACACCTTGTGTTCGGAGATTCAGCCGAGGATGCCCCTTCTGCCGACGGAAGATCCTGCGGCACCGGAAGATCCTGCGGCACCGAGGCCATCAGATCCGGTGCGCACCCCCGGTCAAGAAGAGGAGAGTTCACCCATCACCGCCTTGTCGCCCCCCTCCACTCCACCGAGGGAGGATACGGACGCGGACACAGCGACGACAGGCACAAATGACGATGGTTTAGGAGACCTCCCGCCTCCGCCGCCCAGAGCCTCACCGCCCGATGAGATAGGCTCCTTCCATGCCATGATGTCTAGGGCCTCAGACCTGTTTCAGCTGACCCCCAGGGAAAAGAAGAAAGAGGGTTTCCTGTACCAACGCTGCGAGGCAAAGAGGAAGACTGTTCTTTTAATCCCGCTGTTGGACGATATTTGGGATGAGGGGCTGTCACTTAAGAAGAGCACGTCCTTTGCCACGGCAAAGAAGAGGGACCGGTATGAAAGGAAGTGCAGGGTGTCGGACTCTGCAACCAGTGTTTGAGGTCTCAGTCTTCCCCGGATTCGGTGGTATATACGGCGGCGAGGAACATTTTCTGGCTCTTCTGCGTCAACAACCTCCTTTCCCCCTTAGCCCCTCCACCCCCCAAACAACGAGGGGAAGAAGTTGGATGCCATGGGACAACGAGTCATCACATTGGTGGCGGCGACGACCATCAAGGCGGCCCTCGCCATCGTGGCGCGCAACAACAGGGAGCTTTGGTTTAAGATTGCTCCCCTCTTTGACTTCCTTCCCAATGACAAGAGAGCGGAAGCGTTGGAGATCCTGCTGGAAGGCGAGGTGGCATCGGACCATGCCATCACAGTGGCCACGGACATTGCCGACATGGGGTTCCGCCAAATGGGCAACAGCGTTTGCGTTTGTCAGCGAGGTTGGTTAAGGGCCAGGATGTGCAGTCGAGGGTGTTGGACATGCCCTTCAGGGACAATCTGTTTGGCAAGACCGAGGACGAGTCTCTTCTGGCCATGAAAGCGGACACTGAGAGACGGCTCGTGCCTTGGGCACGCTTCAGCAGCGACGGCCATCCTTTCTGACTTCCGGAGGTAAACCCCAAGGTTCCTCCAAAGGCTTTGGTGGAATTTCTTCGTCCTACCGTCAACCTTCCCGCTCTTCGGCCCAGGAAGCCTACAGGGGCTACAGCAAGTCTGGAGGAGGTTGCCGTCGTCGCCAAGGTCCCCAGGGCGACGCCTCCAAGGCGAAGCAAGATTGAACCGGCCGTGACATAGGGCCCCCACCGGTGCACCCCGGTGGGAGGCCGGCTGGCAAACTTAGTCAGCGTGTGGAAGTCCATTCCCACCGACCGTTGGGTGCTGGACACTCTGACACACCCTGGAATTCCAACGAAAGTGTCCTCGCATACCACCAGTGGCCAGGCAGAAAAACCACGTCCCTCAGCTTCTGCTGGAGGTGCAGGCCATGTTGAAGAAGGGCGCGATAGAGCTCGTTCCAAAGAGGCTCCGGTGCTCCGGAGTCCCATGTTCCTTGGTCGTGGTGACTGTTAGGTAAGATTTTCATTTCAATGATGCATCTTCCTGACCCGTGTCAACCTCTGAACGTTTTGCTTGAACTTGGTCATTATTTTACCTTGTCCCTAGGTTAGTGGGAATCTTTTCCCCCCCTTTCACCTAGTCTCATACTCGTTTTATGGGTGACCTTTACATGTCTCTCCATAGTGTGATTGGAGTTATAGTTTTGTATAACATTGGACTGACTGTAATGTACAATGGCAGCACACAGCATTTTAAATGCAGTGGATTCCATTTAATTCTGTTATTTCTTGGGTGAAGAAGTAAAGTGAGATTCACATCCCCTTTACATTGATTTAAGTGCACCAGCATACCCCACCTTATGTGGAGTTCTGGGGGGATTGAATGCATCCCCTGTCTTATGTACCTGGTAACATTTATGTTATAATTGCAAGTTTACTTGAATGGCTGGTGGTAGTGGTTTTACCTTAGTGATTTTTTAGTCTTATTACTTGCAGGCTGTTAAATCAGTCTCGGTAATGCACAGAAGGGACACCATTCTGCTAGAATGGTGGGCTCCTTCTGGTTTTGCCATTTCTCATTTGCTTGTTGTTTCTGAGGTCTTCCCCTGCCATTCTAGACAGGAACAACCTCAGACTCAAAGTTTTGTCTTCAGCGGGAATCCTTTGTATTCCACACCCAGACTCCAGATTGTCTGAGAAGGCAGGAAGCGAAGGAGGAGTCCAGTACTGTGCAGCCCTTTATCTTTCATCTTGCATGAAAGGAACCAAGTCCCAATGGGGGAGTGACTGTCCTGATTGGACAGCCAGACAGCCCTTTTCTGTTAACTGCAGGGAGAGTTTGCAGTGGTTGTGCTGTAGTTCCTTATGAATACTCTGATCCTGGAGGCTGCTGACAAGTTGACTAATGGAGCAGAATCTGAAGAGGAAGGTGAAGTAAAGACGTTGCTAGCAATTTCCAGTGACCGGAGAGCCCGCTGTGTAACCGGGGCCTTTTGCAACCCTTCCTTTCAATCGAACTAGGGGTCCCAAATGCGTCGACTCCTGCTCAGAGGCTGGTGGGTCCCACTAGTTTCACAAAGATCTGCATTTTGAGCCCTCCCACAACATGCTGCGACCTTGCTGGGTTGCAAACTGCCAGTACCCTGGGATTTTGAGCCTCAGTGCGGTGCTTGGTCTTCTGAAGACAGACTCCTGATGAAACTTTGGTAGTCTCCTGTTGCTCCTTTTAGAGACGTGAGTCGAATCCCAAACGTCCCCTCACCAGAGTGCAAGACTGAGCGAGTGAAGAGAATCTGACCAGCGATAATCGTTCTTCATCTGGCTGCTGTAGAATGGTTCCAAAAAGATGGGGTCCGGTTACATGTCTCTTTCTACCGGATATAATTAACGTGTCCAACACAGCACCTTGTAGAGACATTTATTTTCTCTGTACATTCACCATTCATTCACTCATCTCTATTGTCACACCTCTCAATTGTAGGAGCCAAATAGGGGCTTTTAGGTTGCAGTCAACATTTTAATCGATTTCATCACCTTTTTCTAATTTTAAAATCAAAATGATGTGTACCAAAAATATATCTTTCATATTACTCCAGAAAACACCATAAATAGAAGACAATGTGTAACACTAGACAAAAAATGTAATCTCAAACACTCAATTTCTTTTACAACAAATTTTTAAGTGATGGGGTTAGTACTCCAGTGCCATATTTTCACCACAATAATTTACACATTTAAAGGCACAGTATTGGAGTTTTGGAAAATCTCTCTCTCTCTCTCTCTCTCTCTCTCTCTATATATATATATATATATATATATATATATATATATATATATATATATTCTATCTATCTGAGGATTGTGGAATCTGCATAGATCAATTGCTGTGCATAGGCCGACAACTAGTGGAAGCTGCAGAGTATTACAGTTGTTTTAGAAACTCAAAGGGGTGTCGACAGGGCGTGCCAGTAATACTATCCCTAGTGTGACGTCTACTGTACCCATGGTGCTTCACGTGTCGAGGTCCCTCCGATTGTTTTTTTTTTTCCGCCATCGTAGTAGGCTGCATATTGCGGAGTTCCTTCAGGCTATCGCCTTTGATTAGAAACATGAAGTCTGGTATATTCTTTCTGTCCTTTGTTAGCTGTTCTCCCGCAAGATCTCTGGCGACGGCATCGAGGACGAACTACTTAATCTACGACTGCACCAACTCGTCTCGACACATATCTCATATGGCCTTGGAAGGCCTAAACGGGCCTCGGCCCTCACAGTAGGAAGAGTGGGGGGTGGTTCATTGTTCGACGTCTACAGTGATGCCGAGGGCGATCGGGATCTGTCGGATACCTGCGTGTAAGCCCCCGACCACAACAGGCAGGCCGGCGGTTCTGCTATGCGGACGAAACTGATGGCACTAGCACACCCAAAGCACACTACACAAAACACACCTCCCACGTCTGAAAGTCAACCTCAACGCTGACTGGAAAACCACAAACGGCGTCAAGGGGGATGTCGGAAAGTTCCCTGTCCTCTGGGACTCTAAGGCATTGCGCTCGCCTTACGACAGGCCCCCGAAACTGTCAGGCAAGTCTGTTTCTGATGCTGTCTAAAGTCACAAAGTCCTCACGCTGATGACCGAGCGTCGAAAGATGCGCCAACGGCCCCCTTGCATGCTGAAAAACGAAAGTCGAAAGACGTATCGAAGGTCTCTTCGAAAACTACAACAGGCTTGAAGATGAGTAAGCTCATTAAAAACACATCCCAGACACGCTGTTGGAAGAGTCGGACGTCCAAGCACCATACGTTTTCCAAAACACAGGGAACGGGCTCTAGTTCGGGGACTATGACCCAGGGGAAGGGCACGATTTTGGGGGCTACGCACCACAAAAATAACCCTGCACCAGAACCAACACCCACCCCACCTGCCTCTGTTCCCCCAGTAATCCAAAGTTCATCACAATGGACATAAGAAATTATTGATGGTCATGAGACGGATGCCTTCCCTAGCCTATTTCTTTGATGACCACCCCAAGGTTTTAGTTAACCTTCAGGGTGCCCCACAGAGCGGGCCAGCTACTGCTCGGAGCAGGGCAGCATTTACACAGCCCTCCACCAAGAGAGCCCGCACAGACACCGCACAAGCTTCCACCTCACAGCAGGAATTGGGGCAGCTTGCTTATTGTGACACCATAAAGACTTCCAGGAATCTGGAACTTACACGGACCCAGAAGATCAAGGGCACATGGGTGATGTTGACCAATTTTATGATGACGACGAGGATGTCTAAGTCATACAGTTGCCAGATCACTTAGACCCACCGGTGGCACTCACCAGTGGATAATCAAATACAGTACAATTAACTGCTCCAAAAAGCGGCAGAACATTTTAAAATCGATAGACAAGAGACACAGGTGGACAAGGATTTTGTTGAGGACATGCTGGGTGATAAAAAAGTCTGCTACCCAATTCATCCCCCTACTTCAATCAGTACAGAGGCGCATCCAACCCTCTCTAATTATTCAAAATTTAACATGTCCTGTTAAACCGCGCATTGAGAGAGTTTTCCGACCAGCTCCCTCAGACCCATTTTACATCAGGGGCAGTTAAAACCAGACTACTTAGTAGTGACAAATACTAGAAAGAGAGCACAACACCTCTAGCCTCTTCCGAAGCCCCTCCTGATAGGGAAAGTAAATAGATATACACTTTTGGAAGAAAGGTAGCCTCTTCGGCAGCTTACCAGGCTAGAATCGCTAATAACACCACCTGATTAGCTAGCTACAACTGTCACAAGTGGGATGAGATGGCTGAGCAAATAGCTTCAGTCCCAGAGCCCCTGAAAACACAACTGTTAATCTCTATTGCACAGGGTAAACAAATAGCCAACTGCGTCCTCAAGAACAATTTGGATGCAGCAGACAATGCAGGGATAATGTTAGGCTAGATTTGAGCAGTACCACTTCGGTGCACTACAACAACCTTGCCCTCCTGGCAATAGGAACCCAACTTTTGGTATAAGTCTGTACTACACAGTTTGGTAGTGTGGCTGAGCAGCCAGGCTTATCTCAAGAGAGATCAATGTGATCAGTAGGGTGGTTACACAGAGATTCACAGTGACAAGTATTCAAATAAACACTTACACACAAGGTTTCTTGATTAAACAATTATTAATTTAAGTCAGTTTGAATAAACCTTCAGAAGGGGCAATATATAAGTAACACACAAATACACTCCAAAATACACTCGAAGTTTCTCTAAATCATCAAATACCCATTGGGGATGTCACACAGTTACTTCCTACACCCTCAGGTGACTTAAATAGCTAGGACACTGTGGACATTAATGTATCACTATTGCATTTAGAGCAATACTGAGATGAGTGTCAAAGAAAAGGGGTTGTAGAATAAAATAAGAGATCACACAATTATTCTGAAGCCGGTAAGTACTTTTGAACCCCCCAATCAAAGTAAGTTAACTCCTTCCTGGATGCAAAGGTAAAGCACAATGTGAGACGCAAGAAGAGGCCTTCACGGAGCCAGACCAGCTAATGTCAATTTGGGCAAAAGTCTAGGTGAGCTGAAGCACTTCTTGCAGGTAAGTAAAAGTATTGCACAATGTTTTAGAAGTCTTTGTAGAAAAAGTAGAATCAATGTATGCTGGGAGACTTGTGAAGAGTAGAAGATGCAAGCAACTCTACAGAAGCAACCAAGACAAGTCGCAACTGAAATCAAGCAAGGCTGCAACAAGAGGGAAGTCCTCTCAAACTTTACAGTACCTTTTGAATAGAAGAAATGGTTGCAGCATGCTTCTGTTCCTGTGCAGCTCTGCAGATCCTTTTGTTCCTGTGCCTCAGTCGTGGGGACAAGAGGGAGGACTTCTATGGACAAACTTCAATTCAGTGGCACTTTTCGTTTTCAGCTCCTCGCGTCTCAGCAAATAGCACCGCTGCGGTCTCTCGGATACCACTGTAGACATTCCTCGCATCTGTGGTCCATCACTCTGTTGAGGTTGTTCAAGCGTGGTCAGTCCTGCTTCCTGGGAGTCTGTGGGATCTTCCACAAGCTCGGGTCCGACTTAAGTGATGCACTCAGTTTGGTGTTCCTCTCCCTGGCACTTCAGTTCCTGCAGCAGTGGAAGTACAGCCAGCTCCAAAAGGATTGCCAAACGAGTTCACTTTAGAGTTGATTGGTCCCACCAACTTAAGGGGAGAAGTCGTCCTTGCAGGGCTTTTCTAGTCGAGGCAAATTCGGAGCTTCAGCACAGCAGAAGGACTTCACCGGGCAAACCAACGGTCCAGGAGTTGCTGCAGGCGTCTCTTCCAAGTTCTTCTTCGGATTCCTTTGTCCAGTGGTCGACTCTGCCTTCCAAGCCAAAAAGCCTCGCCTTTTATGCAGGTTTCTCCCATTCATTCCAGCCTAGCTGTCACTCGCACAGCAGGGTGGCTGTCCTTGCCAGACAGCCAGCCGGCCAATGGGTGCATTCCTGTAACCAAGGAGATTAAGCACAGGGAGTTTCGGGCACCTCCCTCATTACTGCCCCTGCCAGACACTCTAGAGCCAGAGGCGGGCTTCACTTATGAATCTCACCAAAGACAAAATGAACAAAGGGACCAAACCTGGTTTGGCGCGCAGAGTAAATCTCAAGAAGGACCTTTCCACAAAGAAATGAGGAAAAAAGACGACCGTGTCCATTTTGATAGAAATGGTACCCTTGGGTGCTTTACTGCAGCTGCGAACGCAGCCTGCGGTGAAAGCACACCCCAGTACTTAAAAGTAAACCACTGCCACCAGCCATCCATTGAGGAAAGGGTAACATAAAAATGTTACATGAGAAGCTAGACAAGGGGGACACTAGGGACACTAAGTAAACCCTCCAGCACCCTATTATAAGATGGTGTGTGCTGTGTCTAGAAAGTTAGAAATGTAAGTAAAGTCAATATCACTTTACTGATCTTGGAAACAGTAGTTTATCCAAGAGAAGGTATTTAAACCTCTGGGAATTCTAAAAGTTACCTGTGCCACTGCACTGAAGGTGTTGTGTGGTACAATGTAAATGATGATGCCTATGGAGTTTGTCAGACTCCACAACCAAAAGAAACACAGACAACACATAGAATGAAAAGTACAAAAGTCCCAAAGTTCAGCAAAAGAGCTGGGGTCTCTAAGGTGGGAGGAATTTAGCACTAAACTGAAAACGGTGATATATAAATGTCCAAAGTGTCCTAGCTATTGAAGTCACCTTAGTGTGTAAGAAATCTATGTGCCATCCCAAAAGGGTATCTATTTACTTTATTGAACTGAAGGACTGTATTTTGAAGTGTATTTTTATTGTTGCCAATTGCTCCCTTACAAAGAATGCTTATTTTAAAACGGTCTGTTAAATTAATAAATAATTATTTAATCAAGAAACCTTGAGTGTAAATGTTATTTGGATACTTGTCACTGTGAAACTCTGTTGTAACCCTACAGCTCACACTGACCCCTCTTGAGATAAGCCTGTCTGCTCAGTCGCTCTACCAACTTGTGTAATACAGACTTATACCAAAGGTTGGGTTACCTATTGCCAAGAGGACAAGGCTGGTGTTGTCTCCCACAGGGTTACTACATACAATCTTGCCTAACATCAATCAACGAGAAAAAGTCAAGCCTTGTACCAAACAAGACCAAACCGTTCCTAGGAGCTGTGATAAAAACAGAAGAGGGTCTAGTCTTTCCGTTGAAAGATTATGATATATGATATGATATTTTATTTCTATCGCGCTCGTACACAAGTGTTTCAGAGCGCGACAAGGCAGGGGAACAGGGGAGAACAAAACAGCGATCTTACTAGGCCCAGTGATTTTGATAACGTGCAAGTGTATGGGAGAGGGGGAGGGGAAAAGTGCATGGAAGGGGGGAGAAGTGGAAAGTGCAAAGCAGAGGAGAAACAGATAAATAACAATAAATAAAGGCAACAAACCGTTTTAGTGCCGCCAGCAGTTTGCAAGTGCTAGGTTTAAGGCAGCAGACAGGGTAGGTCTGATAAGTGCAGGAAGAAAAAGGGGGGGGCTGTATGGCTACAGATACAGACCCCATTGCAAGGGGTGGCCAGAGGCAGTGCGGGAGGGTGGCAGGGTGAGCAGGTACCTGGGCCCGGAGGACAGAGAGTGGCCAGGTGCACGGTGCCAAGAGAGAACAGATCAGCAGGGGAGAAGGGGAGCGAAGGAAGAAGAAAGGAGGAAGGTCTTGAGGTGCTTCCGGAACCGGAGATGGTTCTCCTCAAGTTTTAGAGTGGCAGGGAGGCTGTTCCAGAGGGAGGCCCCAGCTGAAGATGGAGATCTACCCCCAGCTCGTTTCTTTGAAAAATGACTGACCCTGAGGGAGTTGGAGTTACAGGAGCGAAGAGCTCGAGAGGGGAGGTATTTGCGGAGGGATAGCTGAAGGTATTTTGGACCCAGGCCCCAGAAAGCCTTGTGGACAATGCAGAGGGTTTTGAATTTAATCCTTGCATCCACTGTGAGCCAATGGAGAGATTTCAGAGCTGGAGAGATACCATCCCAGGGCTTGAGGCCAAGGACAAGTCTCGCAGTCCTGTTCTGAATTAGTTGCAGAGGGCGGAGAGTAGAGGCAGGTAGATTTAGAAAGAGGCTGTTAAAATAGTCCAAGCTAGAGCGAACCAGAGCTTTGGGATACCGTGAGCTTCTGGGGGAAGGAGAGGAAAGGCAGAGTACCTCTGAGGAGGTGCAGTCGGAAATTTGACTTTAGAGACCTCAGAGATGTGGGCGGAGAAGGAAAGGGTGGAGTCAAAGATGACTCCGAGGTTCTTAGCCTCGCAGGTGGGGGTAGCAGGAGGGCCAAGGGAGGCCGGCCAGAGAGTGAGGGGAAAGGTACTAAACATACTGCTTCAAATACCTCACTATCTAGCCGGTCGCCAGATAACTGTACCCAAAGCAATGTGCCTGCTTGGGATGATGGCATTATGCATTTACTTGGTGCCACACGCACAATTGCACATGCGCCCAATGCAAGAGTGGTTGGCGAAACAATGGTCTCAGGCAAGCAGTCAGTGTGACGATCTAGTAGTCATTTCGCCAACCCTAGTACAAGCTCTTAGCTGGTGGACAAAGGAGAACCTGTTGAATGGAAAACCTTGAAGCACAATCGGGGAGAGCTGGATTGTAGTTCGCAATTCCACCTGAAGTGTTAGTTGAGACATGGTTTTCACACACAAAAACACTTGACGTAGACCACTAATTCTTGTGGAAACTTTGTTATTTTTATGCCATTTAATGGCCTCAATAACTATTTCTTCTGGGGTAGCCCTCATGGCATGTGCAGGCTTCCGTCCTTAAGTGTGTTGTGGTGGTGTCTCCTGTCCACCTGATAGCAAGGGTTCTAGGGATCCTGTCCATGGTACTGTGGTTGTTGGCTGTTACCCAAATACTTATTGGTGATGATTATTGCGGGTCAGTGTCTCGAACACTAGGGCCACATTTCTAAGAGGAACTATTTTCTGTGGGTCACAAGACCGTTCTTCTTTAATTGACCTTCAAGGAAGTGTGTGGGCCCCAAGTTGTGGATCACTTGCTGAGTTTAAAAATGTGCAATCATATAAATCTGTATGTGAACATGGGGGTATAGTTTGCCCGTAGATAGTAAAACATTCTGTTGTTGAGGGCTCCTAGTTGGTTATTCTGATGGTTATAGGCTCAATTGTTCAGCTCTATCATTATTTTTTGGTTGTCTTATTTTTTGTTCAAGTATAGGAGTCCACAGGACAGCAGACTTTTGGAGGATCCTTCCTCCGTTAAGAGAGCTTAATTTCTTATTGGTATCCCAGCTGGTTTATTGGAATATCCAGTTTATAAAAGGTCGACCGGTTTCGATGATTCTAGCTTCCAGAGGAAGATGACTAACTAGAATCATCGAAACCATTTCACAAAGACAAATTGATATTAGGAACGCACCCTAGGTTTTCACCTAAATTAATTTCAACCTTCCATGTCAACCGGGCCATCAAACTACCAGCTTTCTTCCTAAATCCATCTAGCTCAGCTGAGAAAACACTCCATACACTAGATGCAAGGAGGGCGGTCCTTTACTATGTAAACCAGACCGGTAAGAAAAACAGACCAACAGTTTGTCTCCATAGCTCCAGGCAGAGAAGGAGACCGCATTTCCAAAAAGGCCATCTCCAGATGGATAATCAGATGCTTTCAGCTCTGCTACTCTGTATCAAATAAAACACTGCCTTTACCACCAAGAGCTCCCTCCACCAGGGGTATAGGAGCTACCTTGGCTGTTATCACAGACATCCCACTGGATGCCATTTGCAAAGCAGCTACATGGAGCTCTATCCACAGTTTTTCTCAGCACTACTGCATTGACACTCGCTCTAAAGCAGATTCACAGGTGGGACAAGTGGTGCTAAAACATCTATTCGAATGGATTGTGTCCTCCAACTTATTCCTCATCCTTGACTTGTAGTGTCCACAGCTCGGCTGCTTCGGAAGTTTTTCGGCAGATGGCGCCCTGCATCTATGGCATCAGGTCGATGTCCCTCGAAGGCCTCAGTCAAGGGTGACGTCATCGGATGTTATAAGTAGCATGCTTGGCGCCTGTTGCCTCAGTTCCTGTTTCTCCGCAAACGTGTTTGCTTCGTGATACTCGGCACGCCTCCTTCTTACTAATGTTTGCTGTTGAAGTTGATCAATATGTGTTCGTCTTCCACTTCGACTGCTGGGAGTGCAGCTACAAGATGTCGATCGCGGATCTGCATTGTGTCTGCCTGTGGTGCGACGGCCATGACACGGATACGTGCTCCAAGTGCCAGTCGATGGCTGGAAAGGCCTTTCGGGAACGAAAGGGGAAGCTCAAGGTAGGCAAGGTGTCCATGCCCCATAAGTCCAGACCTGCTGAGCCTTCGACCGATGAGTCGAGAGGTGACTCTCCTCAGAGGAAGAAGGCCAAGCGTTCACGGTCCAGGTGTTGTTCCCGGCACTCGTCGTCCTCATTAAAGTGCTTGAGGAGAAGGCACCACCAGAAGCCTTCTGAGTCTTCTTCAGGCAGCATCCCCAAAAAATTGACGCCAGCCGAGTGGGAAGTTGTCCGCGTGGCTGTCAATCACAAAGCAGGGGGGTTGTCCAGCCCGGACAATGGACACAAAGTGCGACTTGGGTCTCCAAGGAGACCCTGTGCAGGGGGTTACTAAACCCCTCCCTCACATTCAGCCCACCTAGACACCCAGACGCCAAAGGAGGGCTTCTGGACAGAGGCCCGCCAAAGGTCGGCGAACAAAGAAGGCAAAATCTGGTTTGCCACGCAAAGTAAAACACAAGAAGGGTTTTAACAAAAAGAAATGGCGATTAAACCCAACCGGAGCCAAAATAAAAAGTATTTGGTCAAGCGGGTTTATGTTCGAGGCTAATATAATAGCCTAAAACAGTACCACGTTTATATAGTATAATTGAGGTAGAAAAGTTAGAGTAGATACCACTGCCACCAGCCAAGTCTAAATGTTAAGAGAGCAAAACAAAGCTCAAAGAGGCACAGACAGAAAGGGGTAGGAATTTAACCCTTTCCAGTACTCCATGTAAGATTGGGTGTACTGGGTCTCTAAAGAGACTACATAAAGTTAATGGCAACTTTACCTGTTTCTGGGGGGTCAGCCCCAGAAAAATGGAGTCATTGGGAAGTCTTGGAGACAACCCTGTGTCACTGCACTGAAGGTGCTGTGTAACACACACAAGAAGTTGGGCTCATGGAGTGGTGTGCTCCAGAGCCCAAGATCACTCAAGTTGAAATACACATGGCAAAACACATGTAAGAGTGGGGAAAAGGGTTCACACTCTTACCAAGTGGAAACATAAACTCCAGCAAAGCTGCTGGGGGACTCACTAGGTGAGGGAAAATAGCCATATAATGAGAATTCTCCCTAACATATCCCATGATTCAATTGCAATAAGATTTCATAGCATTATGTGGTGAAAAACATCACAAACATTTCATTTAAATAATTAGGAGACAGACAAGCCAATGCACACATTACCTAAACACACAGAAGGCACTGATTCAGACACTAACAATTCAGCCTTGAACAGTCCCCATACATAAATAAAACTTGTGGGTTATCCTAGCTAAATGCCAATGAGGTTTGATTCTAATATATATGTGAACTCATCATAATGGATTGGCTTTTCTCCTAATTATTTACATTTTTACTATGGTTGAATTAATTTGAAATAGTTTAATACTTGTTTTATATGCGAAGTGACTATTGCGCTTTCACCTCAAATTAAATTTAATACAATGAAAACTATGAAGACCCCTCTCTTGAGTTTATAGCTTTACTCATTTGTCACTAGGATGCCTAGTGAGTACTTTGCCCTTGTGTCTAAGATTTTTGAAAAGCACGGCAAGGCCCCATCCGCGCCTTCTGTTGAAGCCGGCTGAGAACGGTCTTGTCCGGATACTCTCGTGCCTTCGAACCTGGGTAATTTGCATGATCCTCATCGGGAGCCTTAGAGGCCTCGTCCGGACAAGGTATCTAAGGATCGCTCGAGATGTGATGCAAGGTCACGGTCTTCATCTCCATCAAAGCCGTTGATGCCTTTGACGCCCGCTATTCGATAGTGCCTTTCGGGTCCTCCACCCTGGTCAGACTGTCGGTGCCAATTTTGCCAGCGCAGCCCCTGGTGACGATGGAACCTCCTGAAACGGGTTCCATGTGTTAATATCATATTTTGCAGTGATATTAAGGCATAGAACCTGCGGGGGACACCCCCACAATCCTTGCTCCCATAAAATACCCCCCACCCCCAGAATATCGCCTATGTCCGTTCCAGACGACCAAATATACAGCAATATTTTTGGTGGGGATAATATGCAGTGATACCCTAAAAAGACGGTGTTGAAGTAGACAACGTTGAAGCCTCTGGCAGTTGTACCTGAGAAAAGGTTTACTCCTTTGCCATAGAAAGAATTTTTTTTAAGTCCCTCAACTCCATTTTTGAGGAGGAGGAAAATTCTGATGAGGGTGATTGTTAGGGAGAATTCTCTGTTTAGGCTGAATTTCCCTACCTAGTGAGTCCCCCAGCAGCTTTGCTGGATTTCTAGGGTTTCTTTTTTTTCTCCTGCCAAGAGTGAGACTCTTTTACCCTCACTCTTGGGCATGTTGAAGTGTGTTTCCTTGGTTAAACCTTGTGTTGGATGGGCTATGGGGTCTTTTACTCCATAGGGCCTCATGTATTTTTTGGATGTGGGTTACACAGCACCCTCTGTGTCGTAACCCAGGGGTGTCCTAGACTCCATACCCTGGGACTGACTACTATCTCCCAGGGCATGTAAAATCACCAAAGACTTTACTAGTCTTAAATCCTGAACAGAACCAGTACAAACCATCATATTGTGGACGTACTGGCTGGGGCAATTCGTTAGTCGCGGTGGCACGTCTCCGTCCCCCCTGATCGAGTTTTGGCTGGTGGCAGTGGAAACTACTTTTTATATTCGACCGCGAATATTTTCCTATGGGATTTCCCATTGTTTTAGGCTAACACATTTAATTATTTATTTACGGTAGCCTTAAACATACCGCCGGTTTATATATTTATTATTATAACTCCGGTGGGGATTTTTTGCCAAAACTTGATACTAAAATGGCGGTGGCGTTCGCCTCTGTAACTCTGACCCAAAGTGGAGCCCTTTGTCCCACTTTTGGCGGGCTTCTCCACAGAAGCCCTCCAAAGTGGTGCCACTCTGTCTGGGGTACTTAGGAGGGGTGGAGGGGGATTTAGGCACCCTGGACTGAGTTACCTTGGTAACTCAAGTCGCACTCCATCCTGATTGGCCCAAGTGGTGAGCCGGCCGGCTCACCACTTAGCATGTTTGAGTGACAGCTAGGCTGGGTGAATGGGGGTTTGCTGCATAAAAGCAGGGCTTTGGGGACTGGAACTTCAGAAGTCGCCACAGGACCTAAGAATCCGACGAGGGACGAGCTGAGCTGATCTGCTACGACGACACCGCCGGTGGAGCCCTGCTGAACCATCTCACCACTTTTCCCGACGACCGAGGAGAACTCTTAACGGAGTGGCTCCTTCCCTTGACTGGTGGGGACAAACAGTTTTCACCTTCTTTCCGTTCTTCGAGGTATCCCGTGGCCGCCTTGCCAGTGCCAAGCACCCCGGCAACCGGAACCCCACCACTTTTACCCCAACCGCGAAAGTCGGTACAACCCTTTAACCGGAGGACTCCGCGGCTGGTTTCTTCCCGGGCAGTGCAACGACCTTCTTCTTCTGCTCTTCAGCGAGATCTTCTTCTCCCCTGACCGACGTCGAGCCTTGCTGCCACTGCCTGGAACAACTGCCCCCGCTGGAGGATCCTTTCCGTTAAGGTACCGTGTTCCGCCTGGCTTCCCTTGCCACCGACTGTACGAGGTAGTTTTAGCCCTCGGCTTTCGATCCTGGGATTGCCTGGGACACTTTGGCTAATCTTTCTGAGCCTCTCTAACTCTTTTCCGAACTCTTTTGCAAGACTCTGAACCCCTACCAACTGTGTGATCTTGGGCACGTTTTCGCTCTGTCTGCTCTAAGAGTGGGCCCTGCTTAGTGACTTTTTGCTCACCTGTGACTTTGTGCTTCTTTGAGCTTACCGAAAGCGTTCTTGACCTTAGAGTGGTGTGTTTATCTTAATTCTGCTCTTTTTTCCCCTCCCTTCTTTAACCTACTAGAGTGTCATCTAACGTTAAGCGCTCACCTCTGTTTTAATTATGTGGTGTTAACCTAGAGTTGTCTAGATAGGAATAAGGATTGGGACTGCTTTCCATATAACTGTGTTTGGAGTGTTTTATTATATTTTGCTAGAGTGTTTTCAATTTGTGTGTTCTAAAAAATAAATAACTATATACTTTTGAAACCAAGCTCTGGTCAGTGTTTGCTTGTGCTATTGTGCCTGAGTACATATTGTGTATACTTTTCATACTGCCTAACTCTTCTTGAGGGAAGTCTGACTGCTCAGCCACAGCTACCAGGTAAATCTGGGTGGTGCAGACTGCTACCAAGTGGGTTTACTGCTATACCTGTAGTCTTAAATCTTTTGCAGTGTTCCCCAAGGGAACTGCACAGGTTTCTGCCTAACAGTGATGCTCCTTTTGGTCTCCAGTTTGGGACCCCTATGTGCCAGACTGCCTCATATTGGAGGAGAGTAGAATGCAGGATCTTTGTGATACCTTGCATAATGCAAGTGGTATAGACACTTCTCCAGAGCTGGACTTCGGCAAGCCGGACCCAGGGGAGCATGCCGACTCCTCTTATAGGCGACATATGTCGAGAGTTGTGGAGTATTTGGGCTGGTCTAGACTTCCTGTGCATTTTGATTAGGATGATCTCAGACTTTTTGGATCAGGGTCCCTCTACGGATCTGATATTGCCATTTCATGTGGGTCTGCAGAACAGGGTGGCCAAGAATTGGGAAACCCGGGAAACTAATCTGGCGGTGAACAAGTCTCTGACACAAAAATACTGACCCTCCAGTAGCGACCCTGGCTATCTGTCTTCTCACCCCATCCTGAGAGTCTGGTGGTCCAGACAGCCACGGCTACCTCGAAACAGGCTGCGTACCCTACCATCCCTCCAGATAGGGATGATAAGCGCATGGAGGGATGGGCGCGCAAGGTATTTTCAATGTGGTGTGTTAAATGCTGAAATGCTTATGAAGGAGCTTAATCCGACAGGGGTAAATGTAACTTCAGAAGCTGACTGTAGTGGTGGTTGTCAGTAACGCAATAAGAATGTTGGTGTAGATGGCGACTGCTCAGGTTTGCGTGTCTATGAAGGGACTTATGTTTTACATGGCCACCCACTTCTACAGGAACTGAGATCCAAGGAGACAAATGATGAAAACCCTGTGAAGGAAGCTGGAGCTTCTAAAACTATGGTAGATGGGCAAAGTGCCCTTAATATTATTGGTCTAGAGGGTAATCTCGATACTTTGCACAATGCAAGTATTAATCGTGGGTATTTGTTTAATCTCTTTGCCTGTATCCTCTCTCTTCTATTCTAATGAATAGGGACATTGAGAGAATCTCGCTAGCACGAGAGAATAACTATAGGATGATCTGTTGTGTGCCGACTGCAAATGTTCTGAAATACATATGGGGTTACCGAGCCAAACTCCTGGAGTTGGGTTTTAGGTTGCACACTTTCAACGATGACTTGTTCGCTAATGAGTTCTTAGCCATTCCAAGACCTCAACAGGAGAGGGAAGCTGAGCCACTGTGTGGAGGTTCAGGGGGCACCACTGTGGAGAAATGATGTATATCACAATTGCTGGCAATTGCCATGGGGGAAAAAGAGCTAGCCTAGGTTGAACCTTTTATTGAGATCAATATTTAAAATCAAAGCAGATAACCCTCAGCATTAGCAATGTAAGAAACAAGATCTGGCTGTTGTATCATGGAACGTATGTGGGTACCTCAACCTTTATAAATGGATGGCTTCTCTTCCTTCCTCGCAACTTTTTAATGTTATCTTTTTACAAGAAACTATGATAACTGAGGAATTGGTGTTGCAAGGATTCAGTACCTTTTTGTTCTCGAGCTACTAAAGCTAATGAAGGACGTCCGATGGGAGGGTTAGCCATTTCGATCAATAACAATATGAATTTCATTTCAAGATATATGTACGTTGCTGAAGATAACTTAGCAGTTGAAATGATTGTTAATGCTAAGGTATATGATCCTATTTTGTTGATAACATTATATTGGAATCCAATGAAAGAAGCAATTGATGACATGTTTGACAAGTTGGATCACTGCATTGAAAATATAGTGATATAAAATTCCAACTATAAACTTACCATGGGTGGTGATTTTAATTCAATGTGTTATGTAAGTAATGAGAATATAGAGAATGAGCAATCTGTGAGTGTGAAGAGGGCGAGGCGAAGAGGTCTTAGATGGGTGTCGCATCTGGATGAATGGGAGATCAGCTTTGCTAATTGTAAGAAGTCATGTCCCCAGTACACATGGAGGCGGGATACGGCATCCTCAATGATTATTTTGCTATATCAAATTTGCTGATCCATCGAGCGAACTCAGTAAGTATTTATCCAATCTCCTATGGTGATCGCGCTCCTATTCAACTATCTATGAGAATGCCTCATCTAAGAATTATTGTTGATGAGTTATTGCCTTTCACCGAGTCTGAGCGTGGCAACATTTCACTTAGATTGAGTCCAACACTTTATTGTAAACTACTTGAGAGGGTGCTGCGGGAGCTAGGTAAAGTCGATGAACAAATATTGAATCCTAGATACTCTTGTTACTTAAGGGAAGCGGTGGTTGCTGATATTGTCACCAACACGCTTGCTTTCCTGAGGGCTAATCCGAAACCTAAAGCCCCAGTAACATCGCATAAAATGGAGTATGTTAAACTTCTCAAATGTAGCAAAAATAAGGAGCTTAGAATCCTAAAAAAGGCCCATGTAATTAATTTGCAGTATCTTTACCTAAAAAAACGAACACTCCAAAAATATAAAAACATACTCGGAACACTAAACAATTACAAAGACAAATTAAATAAATTGTGATCTGATTAGAGCAATTTGAAAACGTTATACAAGAGCAATTTGGTCAGTGATAAGCAATCCTAACACTGGTAGTAGTGGTTCCATAGAGCATATTATTTCAGCCGATGTGTTGGAGAAGCATATTTCGAATGGATTGTGTCCAACGTATTCCTCATCTTAAATGTATTCCATCCAGCTTTAGCTGCTTCAGAAATGTTTTCTCAGCAGAGGGTGCCGTGCGTCGATGTTGTTGAGTCAAAGTTCCTCGAAGGCCTCAGTCGAGGGTGACGTCATCGGGTATACAAGTAGCATGCGCGGCGCCTGTTGACCTCAGTTCCGTTTTTCCGCAGTACGTGTTGCTTCGGAGACTCGGCACGCCTCGAGTAATTCTGTGACGCAGTTATTGTGAAGCGATATTTGTGATGTCCTTGTCGTCCATCTCCTCGACACGAAAGGCAAAAGCATCGGTCTAGGTCCCAAAGTGGTTCACACCACTCTTGGTCTTCGACGAAAAAGTCCAAAAAAAGACACCACCGGTCCCCTTGCACCTCGTCCTCAGACGAATCTCCCAAGAGAATAAAATGCACCATGAAACATAAGAATGGGAAGTTTTTAGAATTAAAATGATGGAGGTTTTTGAAAAGGCCACTAACACAGTGATTCGCAGATTTGCGTGGTTTGCGAAAGTCTGGTTTTGCACCAGACGTGCAAAACCGTCTTTTGAACATGCCCTTTGACGGGTCTCACCTTTTTGGCAACAAGGCTGACGAGAGTCTTCAGAGGTTGCAGACCTCAAAAGTGGCTGCCAAATCTTTAGGAGCTGCTATTAGGCAACCTCAGACTTTTCGTGCATCAGTACAATCTTGGAGGGGACGATCCTACCATTAATACTCCTATGGAAAGGCGAGAGGAAAGGCCAGTCAAAGAGGCCAGAGAAAAACCACTCGTGGTGGACGAGGAAAACGTGCAAAGCCAGCCACAGCTGCAGCCTTTTTACCATCAGCGGCCGCAGCAACCGCCACAAAACCACTTTCAGGACTTGCATCACAAGACACCTGTGGGAGGCAGGCTATCCCAGCATCTGCAAGAATGGTGAGACATTACTTCAGATGTTTGGGCTATAGAAATAATAGCCCAAGGTTACTGCCTCCCTTTTCTAACACAAACTCAAAGCAATCCACCAGGGAGACACTCGTTGAAGTTTCAGTCTTAACCCTGCTGGAGAAAGGTTCTATAGAACCAGTACCTGTAGCGGAGAAGAACAAGGGATGGTACTCCCCATATTTGTTGATTCCCAAAAAGGACAGAGGACTGAGACCCATCTTGGACTTATGAGGCTTGAACAAGCTCCTTCGGAAGGACAAGTTCAAGATGGTCACTCATTCTCAGATCCTTCAGAGTCTTCAACTTCAGGATTGGTTGGTGTCATTGGACCTCCAGGATGCTTATTTTCATGTGCCAATCCATCTCAAGCACAGAAAATACCTGAGGTTCGTAGTTGGCGACTCCCGCTATCTGTTTCGAGTCCTACCATTCGTGTTGACCTCCGCCCCAAGGGTCTTCAAATTGATGCTAGTGGTGGCAGCGCACCTCTGGAGAGGGGGGGGATTCATGTCTATCCCTACCTGGACGATTGGTTGATCAGGGTGCGTTCTGCTGAACAAGCCCTGGATCATCTGAAAGTCACCTGCCACTTCCTCCACAGACTGGGCTTCTCCCTCAATTTCAAGAAGTCACAAATGACACCTTCCCAACAATTCCAGTACATAGGGGCTGTATTAGACACATCCTTGGGAAAGAGCTCGCCTCCCAAGTCGAGGGCTCAACACATTCTTCAGATGGTTTCAAAATTCCAAAATGCCCAAAATCGCCAGGCCTACGACTTCTTAAGGTTGCTTGGTTTCATGGCATCCTACATTTTCCTAGTGCCAGAAAGCACACCTGAGGTTGAGATCTCTTCAATGGGCTCTAAAGACTCAATGGTCCCAGTTCTCAGGACAAATGACGGATCTCCTTCAGATTCCGAACAAGGTTCGGCAGGATCTTCTGTGGTGGACTTGCACAGAGAAGATCCTAAAATGATCCTAAAAGGAGAACAACATTTTTGGCAACCATGGCCTGAGATAACAGTAGTGACGGATGTTAGGGAGGACTCTCATTCTATGGCTAATTTCCCTTACCAATAGAGTCCCCCAGCAGCTTTGCTGGATTTGAAGGGTTTGTTTTTTCTCCCGCTAAGAGTGAGACTCTTTTTTTCCCACTCTTAGACAGATTGCTGATGTATGTTTTAGGCTATCTTTGGTGCTTAGGGTCTATGGGGTTTTTCTCACCGTCATAGGTATCCTCTTTTAACATGTGTGTTACACGGCACCCTCAGTGCAGTAACACAGAGGTGTCATAGTGACTCCCAAACATGAACTCCATACCCTGGGACGGACTACTGTCTCCCAAGGTATGTACTAGTCAATAGTTATGAACAAAACCAGTACACCCCATCTTACTATGGAAGTACTGGAAAGAGTTAATGTTTCTCTGGTGTTCATTTTCGAGAGGGTACCGTACAGTCCCGCTCTCCAAAGTTTCTGGCTGGTGGCAGTGGTTTCTACCATAAATATTCGACCCCCAAATATTTTCCTATGGGATTTTCCCATTGTTCGAGGCTACCACTTTTAGTGATAGCCTCGAACGAACCGCTGGTTTATCTTTTTATTAACTTTACTCCGGTAGGTTTTTATTGCCAGATCTTTGTTAGGATTTCTTTCTCTGAAATCCTAACCCAGATCAGGGATCCTTTGTTCGTCCTTTTGGCGGGCTTCTGCCAAGAAACCCTCCTCTCGGCGCCACTGGGTAGACCCATTGTGTGGGAGGGGGAGTAGGCACCCTGGACAGGGTTGCCTAAGCAACCCAAGTCGCAGTCTTCCCTGATAGGCTGGAGGGTCTCCCGCTAGGCTGACCACTCCACTGTTTGTGACAGCTATGCTGGATGAACGGGGGTTTTTCTGCATAAAAGCAGGGACTTGAGGACTGGAAGATCAAGACGTCGCCACTGGAACTAAGAAACCGAAGAGGAGAGAAGCTGAAGACATCTGCAACGACTGAACCACCGGTGAAGCCCTGCTGCAGATCCTCACCACTTTTCTCCAACAACAAGAGAAGATCTTCTCCTGCAAGAGCCTTCTTCCCTTGAGCTGGTGGGACCAACCAGTTCGCCAATTGCCTTCCAGGACCTGCCTTGGTCGAATCGCCAGTGCCCTGCACTCGGAGACCGGATAGCCAGGCACACGTCCACCACGACCACGATTTAAAGGAGCATACCTTTTATTCGTCTCAGCATCACCGCGGCTGGCTTCTTCCCTGGGCAGTGCAGTAACTCGAACCCTCCTCCACGACGAGAGACTCTCTTCCTCTGCTGGACAACCCGAACTGCAGGAGCTTCCAGGAACCACCGCAGGAGCCGCTTCCACTTTTAAGGTACATTGTTCCGCTAGGCCTCCCGTTTCACAGGATACTGCTAAAGGTGCTTGAAATCCTTTACTTTCTTCCTGGGTTGGCCGCCCCTTTCGACTAACATTGTCTTTTACCTTCTGCAACCGCCTTTTCAATTCGTTAAACAAAGACTTGACTGCAGCTACTAGAACAGTTTGATCCTGGGCACATTGCCTGTACCTTTGACTCTGGCACAGGCCTATTGACTTTGGCTAAATCTCTAGATTGCTTTTCATCAAGAAATGTGTTGGTGCACCTAAAACTCTTATAACCACCTTTCCTTCCCTTTCAAATATTGTTGAAGTGCCATTTTGCTCGGTTTTCACCAAAGTATTGTTAATGCTAAAGTACTGCCTTGCCTAACTTGTTCACAATCCACTTGGGAAGTGTTGCTGGTGTGTTTTAGAGTCTATTCCTGTATAACCTGACCTTTCCCTCCATTTTGAGAAATTGCTAGAGTGTCATTTGTTTGGTTTTACACTGTGCCATTTTGGTCAGTTTTCACTCTTGCTCAAACTTGTCTGAAATTTAAATAGGGAGTTGTGTATACTTTGCTTGACTGTTTTAACTTGCTTTAATGATATTGGTTTATGTGTTGAACTAGAAGTGTGTAAAATAAATATATATTCTTTTTAATACAAAGCTTTGGTCAGTATTTCCTTTTACCATTTATTTTAAAATTTGTTTATTGGCATTTGTTATGTAGTACAACCACAGGGCAGTTACCTCAGCTGCCATTAGAGGATGAATTGCATTGCATCTCAAAACAAAAATAATAACAACTTAACATTAGAACTTTAACTATCTCCAATTTCGTTTCCTGAGAAGCCGGTGCCAAATGGGGGTGTAAAGGGGGGCTAATCCCTTCGGGGGAGGGGGGGATCTTCCGGTCGGGGCTACGAGCAGTCACGAGTGGACTGCTTCCGGGGCTCCAGTTTAGTCTATGGATCTTCTTATAGTGGGTTCGTGCCGGCTCATGGGGGCTTATCAGAGGGGTAGAACAAGGGGTCTGTGAGTCCTTTCCAGGCATCCAAGGTCATGCTCGAGGCTTCTGCGGATCTGGCCACACTTTCCTCCCAGGCTTTTGTTTCTGCTAGCACCCAGCGTTTCAGTTCTTTGTGCCAGATTTTCTGTTGAGGCCCGATGGTTTCTTCCAGGACATCGCGATTGTCCTCTTAGCCAGGATGCACATGATATCCATTAATTTGGCGAGGTGTTTTAGCTTTGCTGGTCTGGGATATGTGCCCAGTAGGCATACCGCCGGAGACCATTCGTATCTGGTCAGCCCCAGTTTCTCACTAGTTTGTTGTATGAAGAACCACAGAGACTGTGTCTTGGCACATTGCCAGAATGCGTGAAGCAGATCTGCCTTGTCCATTTCGCACCATGTGCATTTGGAATTTTGAGACTTGTGAAGTTTGGCCAGCCTGGATGGGGTTAAGTATGTCCGGTGCAAGAGGTTCAGTTGTATTTGTCTAAATCTATGGTTCCTGGACACTGTTTTAGGATATGTCAGGGCCCTCTCCCATTCGCCATCTGTTAATTCTCGGCCTATGTCTGCTTCCCAGCTGGATTTTAGACCAGCGCTGCGTGGATTGGGGGTGTCGCTTAGGTGGCTATAGATCTGAGACACCGGTCTACCTCCCTCACCCAATTCGTATAGTAGTGTGATCAGGGGGTTTGAATTTGGTTCCTCTGGCCATGTCGGCCAGTTGGTTCTTGCCGTGAATCTTAACTTTTGGTACCACAGAAACTGGCCTGTGTGGATATCATTTTCTTCTTGGAGAGTTTTGAATTCTTTGAACTCCTCCTCTGTGTACAGGTCCCCCCATGTGTATATCCCTTTTTGTTCCCAGTGTCTGAGGTGCTGTAAGTCCTCAGGGGATTTGCATAGGTCCGAGATCAGCGGTATGTTCGGGGAGTATTGATGTTTGGCATGGGCAAGAGATTCAGTCCTACTCCAGACTCTGCGGCCAAGGGTGACCAACATGGGTGCATTTGCTATCAGGTGGGTGGGGGCCCAGGGAAGTTCTTTCATATACAACGGGGAGATCAGTGGCTGCAGGAATGGCGTCTCCGATGTGGCATCGTCAGCCAGCCACTTGGTGATAAAGCCAAGCTGTGCTGCTAGATAGTATTTTTCAAAGTTCGGGAGTTGGATTCCCCCCTGGGTGTACGGTAATGACAAAGTAGTAAGTGCTATCTTACGTCTTCCCCTCCCCCACAGGAAGTCTCTCAGCATCCTTTCCATTAGGCGAAAAAAGGGGGCTTTGATATAGAAGTGTACGTTTTGGAACCCATACAAGAATCTAGGGAGGACGATCATTTTAATTATGGAGGCCCTGCCCATCATGGATAGGGGGAGTTTCGCCCAGAAGGCCATAGATTTCCTTAAGGCAGGAAGAGCAGCCTTAGTGTTGTGTTCATGCATTTGTTCCGGGGAGTGCATTATGTGTATCCCTAAGTATTTGAACGAGGTGTGCTCCCATTTTATTCCCATCAGGGGTAGTTGCGAAGTCACCTTTCTCTTAAGATCTGCCAGGGGGAAAAGACAGGATTTTGCCCGGCTGAATTTTATACCAGAAAACTTCGCAAAGTTGTCTAGGACGTCTAACATCGTGGGCACATTGTTGTATGGGTCCCTGACAAATAATAAGACATCATCCGCATAGAGGGAAATAATGTGGTCCGAGTTGCCCAGTCGGATTCCAGCATCGAAAAATTGTTTTCGGAAGTAGATAGCGATGGGTTCTAGTCCCAGCACATAAAGCATAGGGGAGAGAGGACAACCCTGTCTGGTTCCCCTGCATATGTTCCAGACCTCCGATATGTATTTCCCGGTTTTTACCCTGGCTCTAGTCTTTGTGTATAATATCTTGATCCACCTAATGAACCCCGGGCCGAAGCCAAACCCTTCCAAAACTGGTATTAGCCATTCCCAAAAAATCGAGTCAAACGCCTTGATGGCGTCAAGGGACAACAGGGCGTACTGTTCTGTGCAATCTTCGGTTTGTGCAATAACGTGTTGGAGTCTGCGCAAATTCATGGTAGTATTTCGGGCTGGTATAAAGCCGCACTGATCTTCATGTACCACGTCCCCTATGATTCTGGCTAATCTGCTTGCTAACACTGTGGTCAGGATTTTCACGTCGCAGTTAAGGATTGCTATCGGACGGTAAGAGTCGCATCTATCAGGGGGCTTATCAGGCTTAATGATCGGGATCAGGAGGGTCTCCCTCATGCTGTCGGGTAGAATCCCTATTTCATGTGCTTCCCGAAAGACCTCATGTAGGAGGGGCGTTAGGGTGGACTCGTACGCCTTGTAAAACTCAGTGGGCAGACCGTCGCTCCCAGGAGTCTTACGGGTGGCTAGTGATCTAATTGCCTCAGAGATATCCTCAGGTGTAATGTCTGCATCTAGGGCCTCAGAGTGTTCCGGGGGTATCCTGGGGAGTCCTATCTCTTCCAGCGTATCCATGATTTGTTCTAAGGGAACCTGATCGTTATGAGAGTAAAGGTGTTCATAAAAGCCTTTAAAGGTTTCGTTTATGGCTTGCTGTGTCTGTGCTATCCCTCCGTCGTCGGTCTGTACCCCCGTGATTGTGTGCCTGGGGTGCTCTTTCTTGCAGAGCCAAGCTAACATTCTACCAGGTTTATCTGCCTCGGTATGTATCCTGTCGGTTTTGGTGGCATAGTCAAATTTGGCGAGCCTATCCCATGCTAAAGCAGTGTTGTTTCTAAGTTCTTTGAGGTTGGCCTCTCTTCGCTCTGTGGCCACCGGGGCACTTTCCAGTTGTTCAATCTGCTGCTCCCAATGATTAAGCTCGCCCTTAAGTTGTTTCCTAATGCCCCCTGCCCTTGCTATGGTTTCCCCCCCTTGTCACTACTTTTAGGGCGTCCCACACCGTGCTTAATTGGTCCACGCTTCCGGTGTTTCTTTCAATGAAGCTCTCTATAAATTTGTGTAGATCTTCCCTGAATACTAGGTCATCAAGGGCGTCTATCGGCATTCTCCACATTGGAATGGGAGGCTTAGGGCCCGTGTGATTCCAATCCACCAGGAGTGGCGAGTGGTCGGAAATGGTTCTGCCCAGATACTGGGCCTCTACTATTTGAGACAAATGTTCATTGCTTATGAAGACATAGTCTAGTCTCGTATGGAGACCGTGTGGGGAGGAGAAATATGAGTAACCCCGGGCGCTAGGATGGCACTCTCTCCAGGTGTCTGCTAGGTGTAACCTATGCGTTAATAGGGAGAGGGCAGTTGTAGCCGCTGAGGGCCCCTTTGGGTGCGGGAGGGACCTGTCAAGTTTCGCATTGTGGACACAGTTGAAGTCTCCCCCCCAGAAAAGGATTCCATGCCTGTATGGCGCAATCCTGGCGTACATGGAGTTTAGGTGGGTTGGGATGTTGGTATTGGGGAGGTAAGAGTTCACTATGCAAATCTCCATTTGTTCTAGTCTGCCCCATAGTATTACGAACCTTCCCTCTGGGTCTGCTTCCGACTTAATTAATTGGAAAGGGAGTTGTGGGTGAATCCAGGTATATACTCCTCTTGCATATTTGGAGTACGAAGTTCCAACCCCTTGACCTCCCCAGTGTTCTCTCAACCTCGCCAGGGATTCCGTCGTACAGTGTGTCTCTTGCAGTAGCGCTATCTGCACTTTCTTTCTGGTCAAATAGGATTTGATTCTATTTCGGCGTAGGTAAGAGCCCAGGCCCCTCACATTCCAGGTCAATATCTTTATGTTTGCATTAGACGTCATGTCAGGGCAGTTGAGTTACACTTACGGTTGTCTGGCCCCTGCCGACCTCCTTTTATCATTTTTTCGCCATGTCCCGGCCGCCTCTCCGCCTGGCTCCTTGTCTCGGCTTCAATCTTTTCGCTGGTTGGAGATTTTTGAACTTGTGGAACTCCCATCATGTTAAATGGGGAAAAACTAAACAAAACTTTTCAAACTGTCCCTAGCAGTTGCTTTTAACTTGCAGCGCTCAGGGGTTCCTGAGCCTTCCAGGCCACTCCTGGCCTTCCGGATCAGGTTGTGTGTGAGCAAAGTGCTTACACCTTTCTTGGTGGGGTGGGTTGCTTGTCTGCCACTCGTGTGTTTTTCCGAGCTCTCGTCCGATGTTGCGTACTTTACAGCGGGACTATCGTGTTGATACAATTGTCTGCAGTTCGTTTTCCGTTCGTTTTATTGCCTGTACTTTCATTTTGGGGGGGACTATCCTTTGCCTGCTTCCGCCGGGGGGTGAACGGTCATCTCTGATCTGGGTGCAGTGATTTTTCCTTGTCGTCCGCCAGGTTATTATGCTCGAGCCACAGGTTGGCGGCGGCCGGGGTCTCCAGGAACGTCGCTTTTCCGTTATATGAAATCTTGAGACGTGAGGGATATAGCAGCATGTATTTCAAGTTGAGCTTTCTCAGCCGAGCTTTTATTGGAATGTAGGAGTTCCTAGCCTGTTGCACTGCCGGGGTGTAGTCCGGGTATATGACTATTGTTGAGTCTTTTCTTTTTATCTCTCTGCCCTCTCTGGAGAACCGAAGTATGGTTTCGCGATCTCTGAAGTTTAAGATCTTAGCTATGATTGGCCGGGGATGGGATCCGGGCGGGGGGCGCCTCTGGAGAGACCTGTGGGCCCTTTCAACAGAGAACCCCTGGGAGAGGTTTCCCGCTCCTATCTCTTGTTGCAGGAGCGTCTCAATGAAGGTCGTCGGGTCCGGGCCTTCTAGATCCTCGGGAACCCCCAGTATACGGATGTTGTTACGGCGCGCACGACCTTCAGCATCCTCAGAGCGGGCCTCCAATCTTGTCACCTTTTGTTCCAACTCTCTAACCGTCTTCTTTAGATCTCGGGTGACTTCAACATTTTCATGCAGGGTGGTCTCAGCCACCGTGACTCGTTCCGTTAGGTTGCGGGCATCCTGGCGCATGAGTTGTATATCTGACTTCACCTCTTCCAGTCGTCCCTCGAGTGATGTGCGAAGGGCAGCTATTGCTTGGAGGACCTGCGTGTGTTTAAGGTCCTCTTCCTGTTGAGGCGGATTTTCGGGGGACTCTTGATCTTGTTGTGTTGATTGTCTTTGAGATCTGATTGTTGTGAAGGAGTCCATTGTGACTAGTTTCGGTTTGACCTTGAGGGGGGACATCTCTTGCCTTGGAGGCTATAAATGCAGTCTCCTGCGGAGTGCAGGTCGGGCTCCGGCCTCTGTTTGCTGGTTTTCGTAGGGACGCAACCCCGACTCTTCCGCTGTCTGGAGTAGGTCGCGTTTCCGAGACCAGTTTACAGGAGCTTGTGGGCGTGGGTTTTGGAAGGCCTCGGGCTTGCAGACGCAGTGGTGCAGATCTGTCTGAGACCACAGTCTGTATTCGGGTGAGTTCCGATTCCTGGGTCGCCGGCGGCGGGGAGATGTTGTCTCGCCTCCTATGAACAGGGCAGCTTGGGGACTCCGGTCCCTATAATGTTCACCCTACTTCTCTGGGCTTTAGTGCTGTGAATGGATTCCCGCTTTTTATTTATATTTTTTTTTTGGGGGGGGGGGGTCTGCTTATTTCTGGATCAAGGGCGGCCTCTAGGGGCGGCAGGGGCCCTCCTGGGTTAGACCAGGCCCCCTCGCAGGAGTTAATTCAGGGCCTCAGGGACGGGCACTCGGTTCACCCCTGAGCCGCTGGGGAATCGAGGCAAGATCAGACGCTAGAGGGGGGCCCAGTCCCGCTTCCGGCGTAGTTCAAGGGCCCTCCGCCTGCAGTTGCTCTCCCCGCGCCTTCGCCCAGTCGGAGGCCCGCCCGGTCTCACCTTCTTGCGGGTGGGTCGGCGGCCCGGGTTCGATTCCGAGTCCCTCGATCCTGAGTCTTCAATGGGAGATTCTTTTTTTTGGGGGTGGTTTGCTTATTTCTGGATCAGGGGCGGCAGGGGCCCTACTGGGCTAGACCAGGCCCCCTCGCAGGAGTTAATTCAGGGCCTCAGGGACGGGCGTTCAGTTCACCCTTGAGCCGCTGGGGAATCAAGGCAAGATCAGACGCTAGAGGGGGGCCCAGTCCCGCTTTCGGCGTAGTTCAAGGGCCCTCCGCCTGCGGTTGCGCTCCCCGCGCCTTCGCCCAGTCGGAGGTCCGCCCGGTCTCACCTTCTTGCGGGTGGGTCGGCGGCTCGGGCTCGATTCCGAGACCCACGATCCTGGGTCTTCGATGGGAGATCCTTCTCCCGGGTCGCGCCCACGCACCCGCTCCTTCGATCTCTGTCCTCCGCGGCTGCGGGGGACCTCAATGCCAGGTGGCGCAGGCAGCAAGCTCCTCCGTCTTGGCTCCCTCAGCCGCTGCGGTCCGCCGGATGGTCTGGGCGGGCGAGTCCGGATCAGTGACACTCCGCAGTGGGCGCCGCCATCTTGAAGGCGCAGGGGGCTCCGCGTCAGGCTTCCCGTTCTCCGGCGTATGCTCACCGATTCCACCTGAGCTTGCTGTCGAGTGCGGGCAATCGGTTCCCCTGCGGGATTTTAGTATTTATATAGCGTTACGGACATGGGTTAAGCGAAAGCAGTTCGTTTAACTCAGGATCACGGACGGAGCTCCGTGGAAGTCTGTCCTCACGGCATGCGTGCTGGCCACGCCCCCCTTCCTTTTACCATAGTACTATAGTCCTATTGTGTAAACCGTGAATACTGCTCATCTACCTCTTGAGATAAGTCTCACTGCTCATCCACAGCTACCAACTAAATCTTTGTGGTACAGACTGATACCAAAGGGGATTTATTGCATATACCTCTAGCCCTAATCTTCTGTAGTGCTCCCTAAGGGAACTGCATAGGATTCTGCCTAACAACAAACTCCTCACTCATGGGGAGCTCATGCCAACGATCTGACAATCAGCGGTCGTTGGTCTCCATCGGAGTCCAAACTACACATCAACCATTTAGAGCTGAGAGCAATCAGACTAGCGCTGAAGGCTTTTCTGCCATCTGTCAAGGGAAAAAATGTCCTGATGATGATGGACACCACAGTGGCCATGCATTACCTAAACAAAAGAGGTGGTGTAGGGTCACTACTTCTGTGCAGAGAGGCAATGCGGCTCTGTTATTGTACAATTCACGAAGGAATCTCCTTAGCGGCAGTTCATCTAGCCAGGAAGGAGAATATGATGGCGGATGCTCTGATCAGGGAAAGTACGGTGTCCCACGAGTGGGAACTGGCTCAGGAAGTTCTTCAGGAGATTGTCACCCTTTGGGGAACCCCTCAAGTAGACTGGTTTGTGACCGGAAGTGCGAAAGGTATTTCTCAAGGGAATTTCCCCCGAGAGGAGCCCTAGGGGGACGCGTTGGTGATGGAGTGGAACTTCCGACTGCTATACGCGTTCCCTCCGATTCCCGTCATTCCTCAAGTCATCAGGAGATTGGTAGTTCGGGAAACCGCCTGCCCCTTATTGCCCCGGATTGGGCCAGGAGAACATGGTATCCGGACCTTCTAGACATGTCCATCTGCCCTCCATTACGTCTTCCTCAGAGAGAGGACCTTCTCTCACGAATGGAGGGCCAGGTTCTCCATCCAGAGGTCAGGACTCTCAACCTTCATGCTTGGTATCTGAAAGGCTGAGATACAAGGATTTAGACCTTCCAGATGACGTCATGGAGGTGTTGCTTTCGGCAAGAAGGCCTCCAACAATATCTCTGTACCATTGCCGCTGGAAGACTTTTTGCAACTGGTGCAGGGAAAAGAATGTTGATCCTTTTCTGAGCTCTATCCCAGAAGTGTTGTCTTTCCTCTTGTCCCTGTCACATAGAGGCCTCAATGTTAGGACCATTAAAGGTTATCTTGCAGCGCTTTTCATGTTTAAGCACTCTTCAGAAAAATGTTACTACTTTAAAATTTCTTTGATAATACAATTCTTAAAGGGACTCACCAATGTGTTTCCTCCTTCATTCCAAGTCCCAATTTGGGACCTGAATCTGGTTCTAAAGTTTTTAATGTGTGCCCCTTTTGAACCCTTGCACACTTGTCCATTGTGATGCTGGAAATGCATCGGAGGGACAGGGCCTCCTTGTCCTTTACTGCTTTTTATCGTGTGTTCTGTCGTGTTTTCCGTGCAGGAGTTCATGCGGGACTCCTGGCGGTGCAGCTCTTTCTTTTGGTTTGGTGAACGGACCCGTAGGATACCCTTATGGCACCCATGGGTGGGGGTACAACACTGTGCCCCTAGTATATGTTTTTGGGCACCTGTGGGTGGCCCGCAGAGCAGGGTATGGGCTGGTGGCAGCTCCATGCTGCATTTGACAGGTGCGCGGAGTATCCTCCATTTTGGGATACCCCGGCCCTGCCATTGGAATCAGTTGATTCCTGATGGAAAACAAGATGGCCCTGGTGGCCTCTTGCTTTCTATTACCCATTACCTTGTTTTCCCAAAGTCCTGGGAAGCCCTGACTCTGTCCCTTCCCTCTGACTGGCTGTTGAGTGGAAATGCCATATATGGTGTTGTTGTGAAGGCCCGGCCAGACTAGCTGGAGCCTTCCTGGTGATGTATGTTGTGGGTTCCTCCTGTGGGTGGGACCTGGGTGAATAGAGTGTGTGACGAATATGCATTCTGTGTTGTGGGTGTCTGGTATCTGGTGGTTGACACAATGACTGAGACAACCCTGCCCAAAACCGGTATGAATGCAGCTTGGAGTGTTGAATGGCTCGGTACTTGTCCCAATACACATAACTTGTTGTGAGTGTCTTGAGAGAAGTGAATGGCCTGAATATCTTGTGTGCCTGATTGGCTGCCTGCCTGCATGAATGCCCGTAGTCGTGATTGGATGCTTGAGTGTGACCCAGCGGAATGAATGGGAGATCAACAGTATATCTGGGGACCTCTCACTGCTAGGAATCGTGTTCAGAAGCTGAAGTCCACTACGACGAGTAACTGGAGTAACTGACGCTTGATCTTGAAGCCCTGCTGGACGAGAAGAATTTCTGTTGCTCTCCTTCACAATCTGAAAGCTGCTGTGCCTTCAAGGACTGACCCAAAGAGGACCTGGTAAGGCGCCCTCTTCCCGAGCTACAAGGGACCATCGTGCACAGCTGATCTTTGCCAAAGCTCCCTGGTAGACAGACCTTCGACAGGCTGCCGACCCGATACGGGGACTGCTGCGGAACTCCAAAGAGAAGCACCCGGACTGTTGTCAGCCTCTGTCGATGACCGCCGCCGTCGCCGACCGGAGCCGCCGTTTGCCTAAGAACTTCCATTGATCATCGGACGCTCTCGTCTGCATCGTCACCCGCTTGTCTCCCGCAGAGACGCTGACGACTCGACGCCCTTGCTGGGCCACAGTTCATCTCTTTGCGGTCCAGAACTATCGTCAGCGAGGTGCCCCGCACGCCTCTTCCTTGCAGGACGCCAACGCTCTGTCGTCGACGAGCATCGCTAGGAACGAAGCTGCCACTTCACGGCCGTAGTTCAACCTGTTCACCGTCGGACGTTTGACGACCTGTTACTCCCGCCCTAAAGGGAGGGCACTCAAGAAGGGCTGTCGATTCCCCGATACCGAATGCCGAGGTCCTCGTCACCTCAACGATCCGTGGCTCCTGCCTGAAAGGGAGTCGCTCAAGAAGGATCGGTCGACGCATCGTCGGAGACCTCTACTCCACCAGGTACATTGGGGGGGGTAAAACCTTAATAGGAGGAAGTAAGACTATCGGACAATATATGGACTGGGCTTGATGTATATCTTTATTTACAGGTTGCCCAGGTGGGGGGGGGGTCTCCACACAGAAATGTGCCTAGTGGTAGGGGTCAGCATTCTGCCTATTGTTTCAACCTTCTTACATTACTGCCTATCTCTATTGTTGGTTCCTCGTTATTAATCTGTGTGACATTTTAACCGTATCGTTGATGCACTTTAATGAGATTGGATAACATTAGTGGTAACACTTTAGAACTGTATATATTTACCATTATTGACTTCCGAGTACAAAGTGCGTTATTGTGATAGTGTACATACCTTTTGAATATTAATTATATAAAGACTGTTTTCAGTAATACAGTGTGTGGACATTCCTTTGTGGGGGTTCGGGGACACATTGTACTTAGGAACCAGCCTGCATCACCTCCTGAGAAGCTAGGCCTTGATTGCTCGACCACATACCAATAATAGAGAATCTTGGCTGGGGTCCTCTGTGCCTCTCCTCTACTATATAGAGAGCGGAAGTACAGACACCCCCTACCAGTCTTTACATCCATTAAGATTAGTAACGTTGAACACTGTTTTCTTGGTTGCTTTAACATCTGCACAAAGAGTGAGTGGATTGCAGGCACTATCTTCTGGGCAACTTTATACTGTGTTCCACAGGGACAGAGTTGTATTGAGGGTTAAACCTTCATTCTTACCTAAAGTTGTGCCTGATTTCCATTTAAATCAGAAGATTATTCTGCCCGCGTTCTATTCTCCACCTCATCCCAGTAAGGAGGAGGAAAGATTGCACAGGCTGGACCCGAGGAGAGCTCTAAGTTTTTACATTTCTAGGCTCTCCAAGCTTAGAGTGGATAATCAACTTTTGATTGGCTACACCGGAAGGAAATTGGGTCAATCGGTGTCAAAACAAACCCTATCATGTTGGATTGTGCTTTGCATTTCAGAATGCTACAGATTGGTGGGCAAAGATCCACCAGAAGGCTTGAGGGCCCATTCTACTAGAGGCATTGCCTCTTCAACAGCCCTTTAAAGAGGTGTTCCCATAAAATCAATTTGTGCAGCAGCAACTTGGTCATCGCTGCGCACTTTTTTTCTAAATTCTATAGTCTGGATGCTTCCCACTCTAAAGAGCTTGCTTTTGGTAAAGCAGCGCTATATTCAGCTATATAATATTAAAAATCTACTCCCTCCTCCAGAGAGCTATCTACACTGCTTTGGGAGACTATCTAAGATGAGGAATACTTTGGAGGACACAATCCATTCGAAGAACAAGTAATTTACCAACTGGTAACGTTCTTTTGGACTGGATGTTCCTCCAACGTATTCCTCATCGCCCTCCCATCCTACCCGTCCGTAGATTTTCCAGTGTTATTACCGCTTCAACTCTTGCAAGGCTGACACCTGGCTACCTACACTATCTATACAGCAGAGCAAGAGGGGAAAAACAGAACTGAGGCCAACGGGCGCCGCGTGTGCTACTTGTGTACCCGATGACGTCACCCTCGACGGAGGCCTTTGAGGGACTTCGAGGGACTTCGGCTCGACATCGACGCACAGCGACCTCTGCCGAGAAAAAATTTACAAAGCAGCTAAAGCTGGATGGAATACATCTTAAGAGGAGTAATACGCTGGAGGAACATACAGTCGAAAAAACGTTAATAGTTGGTCAGTAACTTGTTCATCTAAGAAATTCAGTTTACCACTTATATTCACAGCGATTACATATCAACATTCAATAGGTGTGGATAGGGAATGTCTAAATTGGACCAATCGGGATATCGAATGGGCAATTAACAAACTCACCCACTCAGAAGTGGGGAAGATCAATAATTGTACCTGTTTATAAAAAAGGAGATCTGAATGACCCAAAACTACCGACCTATCTCATGGATAGATACTGTTGCAAAAATGTTTTCTATTCTAGTTTTATATGATTTGGAGAAGTTTATTGCACAGCATAACATCCTGTCTAAGGTCCAAGTAGGATTCAGGAGGGATATGAGCACAGTGCTGAATGCAACTGTTATGGCACATATACAAGTTGGAACTAAGAAAAAGGGAGCATGTCCAGTCTATGTGGCCAGTAGAGTTTTACAAAGGTAGCGGGCGCCCCTCTCTCGCAAGAACAGACATGATAACCTGTTCAGTGGTTATTAACCACTTGAGAGTTCGCAGCCACTGCTTTTACTCACTGTGCCTTTCACAGATGGGAAATATCCATTTGCATATCAGTCTTTGTCCTGCCCAGGGGCAGTCCAGCACCGAAATACAATGGCAATTCCAATCTGAACGAGAGTACCACCAGCAACCCCATACACGTGTTTCACCCTTGTTGGGGATCATCAGTGAGGTGAAGCTGATGCCTCTCTAAGCACAGTGAGAGGGAGACCACGTCTGGTTGCCCCCAGGAGACCTAGGGTTACCAATCCCAGGTTCCTTAAAGAATAGTTTTACAAAGGTAGCGGGCGCCCCTCTCTCGCAAGAACAGACATGATAACCTGTTCAGTGGTTATTAACCACTTGAGAGTTCGCAGCCACTGCTTTTACTCACTGTGCCTTTCACAGATGGGAAATATCCATTTGCATATCAGTCTTTGTCCTGCCCAGGGGCAGTCCAGCACCGAAATACAATGGCAATTCCAATCTGAACGAGAGTACCACCAGCAACCCCATACACGTGTTTCACCCTTGTTGGGGATCATCAGTGAGGTGAAGCTGATGCCTCTCTAAGCACAGTGAGAGGGAGACCACGTCTGGTTGCCCCCAGGAACCTGGGATTGGTAACCCTAGGTCTCCTGGGAGCAACCAGACGTGGTCTCCCTCTCACTGTGCTTAGAGAGGCATCAGCTTCACCTCACTGATGATCCCCAACAAGGGTGAAACACGTGTATGGGGTTGCTGGTGGTACTCTCGTTCAGATTGGAATTGCCATTGTATTTCGGTGCTGGACTGCCCCTGGGCAGGACAAAGACTGATATGCAAATGGATATTTCCCATCTGTGAAAGGCACAGTGAGTAAAAGCAGTGGCTGCGAACTCTCAAGTGGTTAATAACCACTGAACAGGTTATCATGTCTGTTCTTGCGAGAGAGGGGCGCCCGCTACCTTTGTAAAACTATGTGGCCAGTATAGATATGTCTTCAGATTTCGATACGCTATGGGCTAAGATGGAGGTATTGGGCATCTCTGTGGTCCTGATCTTTTGGATTGGTATGCTCCACAATTACACAGTCTATAAAGTCAAGTTCACTAGGGAAGGCACGCTTACTGAGCGCATAAGGACATATATGGGCCTGAAACAAGGTTGTAATTTGGCAGCAACACTTTTTAATCTCTACCTATGTGACCTTGATATGCAGCGGAAAGGGATGGGAATGAATGCAGTGAGAATGGGATCTTTGCAAACGCATTGGATAGCATTCGCTGATATCATTCTACTAGATTTTACTCCAGCGAGTCTCCAAAGGAAGCTCCAATCATTTGAGTTATATGCCCATGCCCAGAACCTCTTGCCTAATGCAACGAAGACTAGTATAATTGTATTTAACACAGGAAGGAAGTTAAAGTTCTATAAATGGAAGATTGGGGGAGTTGCAATTCCTCAAATGTCAGAAGTAATTTCTCTAGGCTATTACAGGAGTAACAACTCCTCTGTTAAATTATGGAAAGACAGGCTAAATCCGAAAGCGCGACCTCTTGCAAGCCAGTTAAAGTAGATTTTTGCTAAATATTGTCAATTTTCTTTAATTCCGTTGGGCGAGTTTTTTAAAAAAATGAGTTGAGGCTGTGATTCTCTACTCTTTGGACATGTCTGTTTGATCTAATTGAACCACTTGACACTTTACAGGGGGGTTTGTTAAAAGGTGCCTTACATGTAGCACTCTCAATTCCAAATTGTGTAGTCCGCCATGACCTTGGCCTGGTTTCTCTGTCATGTAGGGTATTATGGCGTTCTTTGGCAAACTATGCAAACATTCTGAATACTCCAGACAATTCCCTATTTCAAGAAGTCAGTCTAAAAGTGTAGACTCTCTCAACCTATTTGATAGGCATATGCAAGGCGTGTTAGATGATCTATCTGTAACCAGCAGTGATCTTTGTTTAAGACCAGCCTTGGTGAAAAAAAAGTTTGAGAGGGATTGGATTTGCACTTTGGAAAAGCTGAAGGATTACAGTACCTATACTGAATATGCTAAATTTCCTCATAGAAGATCGACGGGCTGCACGTAGATAAGAATTTTTCCTCGCATGTATACTCGGATGTATTTATGCTTTTCAAACTTAACCAATTTCGTACGCGTGAATGCTGCAGGCTTTGGGAAGGAGTTGAAAGGAGTATGCAGCAGGTGAATTTTAGATTTTCCTTGTGTTTTGAGCCTTTAGAAACAATTAAGCACTTGGTATTGGAATGTCCTCAATTCAGAGTAGCCCGGACCAATCTTTTGCTGAAATTTGTTAATTCAAACTCTGAGGACTGTTTGGAATTTTTATGGGAAAGGATGAGGTAGGAAATTATTACCCATCAACCTTTGCCTTAGTACAGCTACTAAAAACTGTCAAAGCCAATTTAGCAACGACTTTATAATTAGCTGTGAAACTGATGGGGTGTAACGAATAGGGACCGCTCTGTAATGCATATGTAATGTAACAAGCTGTATGTATTAAGTTGAGAATGTATTTTAGTGACTGTTACGTGAGACTGAAAATGGAAGTCATACCAAGTTTAATGTTTGTGTATTTTATGAAGAAAATCGAAGAATTTTATCTTTTGATCATTAAGTCGAAAATGTATATCTGATATATTTTATTTGATTATGAATGATTTTATGTGTTTATTTCTATGTAATTTATCTCGATTTTGTAAAGGTTTATTTTAACCAAAAACAAATAAAAAAAGAATAAGGCAGTGCTTTACTATGACCTTTAAATTCTTATGTACAATATTCTTCACCCTCCACCAAACATGATTGCTGTGGGAGTCTGTCAAAGATGAGGAATACGTTGGAGGACACAATCTATTCGAAGAACAAGTTACTTTACCATGGTAATGTTCTTTCGACTGGATGTTCCTCCATCGTATTCCTCATCGCCCTCCCAACTTGCCCCTCTGTAGAATTTCCCATGCTATTACAGCTTTGGTTCCTACAACGTTATGTATGGTCAGGCCTGATTTGTGGCCACTTCTGCTACACGAGGAGGGGGTGGGGCGGCGGGAAAACTAGAACTGAGGCAACTGGGCCGTGCATGCTACTTATAACATCCGATGACGTCACTCTCGACGGAGGCTTTCGAAGGACATCGACCCAACGCTATTAATGCAGGGCGCCTTCTGCCGAAAGAAATTCTAAAGCAGCCGAGCTGTGGACACGGAGGAACATCCAGTCGAAAGAACATTACATGGGGTAAGTAACTTGTTCTTTGCCACTGTACCTTCCACAACCCACCACCTTCTCCAAACATTGCTCGCTAATCTATGCATAGCATGTGATCTAAGCAGGTTCTACAAGCCTAAATAGGGATTCATTACTCACTGTTATCATATTTCTGATGCTTGTATCTGCTTAGATTCACATGTGCCCATCCTTCCTTCCCTTGGAGCAGAAGTTGCATTGATGTTCTCTGGGCTTTATCTGATACATAATCTGCTTTACTACACCTCTACTCACGCTACACCTCATGCAACCTCATGTCGGAAACAAAACAATCTGAGGGACCTCGACGCGTGAAGCACCATGGGTACAGTAAACTTCACACTAGGGATAGTATTACTGGCACTCCCTGTTGACGTCCCTTTTTGAGTTTCTAAAACAACTGTAATACTGTGCAGCTTCCACTAGTTGTCGGCCTATGCATATTGCATATCTTGTATATACTTAACAAAAACTTTTTTCTTTGGCCAAGCATATTTAGACCAAACCACTGCTCTGGGACCTGCAGGTTGGCCAGTCTTGGTTTTTCCTTTCTCTGACCTTGTTTTTTACTTTAAAAAATATTCTCTTCCAACTATAAAACATGTTGACACTTGTGTGTTTCGGCCTTTACGTTCCGAATCCGCTCGTGCTATGTCGAGCACTTCTCATTCCTTTTCATTAGGCTTTCATCAGGACAGATAAAAATGCCAATACAAATCCCCAATCAAACACATTTTGAACACACAACTTCTGCACATTGGTTTCCCAGACTTTTTTTCTTTTTTGGTTTTCAACTCCTATAAACCAAAATCATACAATTAAATCAAACCTTTATCCCAATTTCAAGATATAAACATCACAAGCCAATAATGCAAAATGGTGCCAAAACCACAGAGCCACAAGAATCCGCCAAGAAAACTTTGCAGGAAGCCTGACTACTGCTGTAAGTTCCCATCCAATGTCCAGTTCTTGGGTCTCCAGTCCAGGAATCCAGGGACTGGGTCCTGTGCTGCTGTTAGGCAAGATTGCATGTAGTAACCCCAGGGGCGTTGCTAGGGGGGGGGCTAAGGGGCCTATAGCCCCTGATCTTTTGGTTCTAGCCCCGGATAGAATCTCAGGAGCTACAGCCAAAAGACTAGCTAGCCCCCAGTCCCAACAGTTCCGACACCAGCGTAGCCACGGGTCTTTTCCAGACCTAGCAACTCCCCTGAGTAACCCTGTGGGTGACTACACCAGCCTTGTCCTTGGTTATAGGTAGCCCAACCTTTGGTATAGGCATGTACTACACAAGTTGGTAGAGTGACCGGGCATCCATGCTTATCTCAAGAGGGGTCAATGTGAGTTGTAGGGTTGTAACATAGAGATTCACAGTGACAGGTAATCAAATAACACTTATACTCAAGGTTTCTTGATTAAATCATTATTTATTAAAGTCCGTTTTAAAATAAGCTTTCTCTATATAAGGGAAAAATATGCAACACTTAAACACACTTCAACAATGGGATGGCACACAGATACTTCCTACACCTTGAAGTGTCTTCAATAGTTAGGACACTGTGAACATTAATAGATCACTTTTTCACACTATGTTAGTACTGAAGTTATGGCAACAAGGAAAAGGTTCAGGATGAAAACAATGGTTAACACGTTTCTCAAAATCCCCCAACGAGATATAGGTTAACCCTTTCCCAGCTATACAAGTAAGGTATGTGTGACTTTTTGGAGGGACAGTTGAACACAAAGTCAGAGGGTAAGAAGAGTCTGCAGGGAGCCAGGACAGCCAATGTCAATTGAGCAAAGTCTAGGGGAGTTGGGGCACTTATTGAAGATAGCACAAAAGTCTTGCACAAAGTTAAAGAGCCTTGTTGTAAAAAGAATCACTGTTGGGCCACAAGCTGGGAGTCTTGTGAAGGGTAAAGCTGCAAGGAACACTGCAAAAAGCAGCAAATGCAAGTCTCCAGAGAGAGCAAGCAAGCTACACACAAGCGGTAAGTACCCCTAGTTTCACAGAACGTTGAGTCTGAAGACAAAGTTCCAGCTGGCTTCTGTTCCTGTTGTAGTCCTGCAGATCCTGTTGTTCCTCGGCCTCAGTTGTGGGGACAAGAGGGAGGACGTCTGGGGACTCATGGTTGGCGGCCGCAATGGGCACAATTCAGATCAGCAGCACTTTGCAGTTTTAGCTACTCGCAAATAGTGTTACGCTCACCTGGCTCCCACAGAGGCGTCGATCGGAACTGGACAGCTGCGGTCTCCACCAATGTGACGCGTAGGGCCGAGATGACGGACTGGACTGGCCCACCTAGCTTTGTTTGCTTGGCCCGTAGGAATATTCTTCTGCAAATGGAGAAAGGGAATTAACCACCCGTGGAGTTGAGCCTGATGGTTTGAAAAGATGAGCTCTCCATCCTGCATGGTTTGAAAAGATGAGCTCTCCATCCTGCATTGAGCGCCAGGACTGGACCCAAATAGCCCCTAGCAGGGGTGGTTGGGCTTGCTTAGGATAACTGAATGCCTGCTTCCGGGGTTGCTGGACTTGGTCTGGGTTCCCGGGGGTAGGCATCATGACAAATAGCACCACTGTGGTTCTTGGACACATATCTGCGTGATTTTTCCATCTCAGAAAAGTCTGTGACTGAAAAGTTTGCATGAGAAATGTGCGAACCACAAAAGGTCCGCACATTTCCCATGCGAACACGGCTCTACAAAGCCCCACCACACCCACAACACACCAACGATCTTAAAATATTGTGCTGGAGGGGTTACTTAGTATCCCCTTTGTTTAGTTTCTCATGTAACAATTTTATGTTAGCTTTTCCTCGCTGAATGGCTGTTGCCAGTGGTTTACTTTTAACTACTGTGGTGTGCTTTTACTGCGGGCTGCGTTCCCAGCTGCAGTAAAGCACCCAAGGGCGCCATTTTTGTCAAAATGGCCTGGTGTTCTTTTTTCTCCATTTCTTTATGGAACGGTCCTTCTTGAGATTTACTCTGCGCGCCAAACCAGGTTTGGTCCCTTTGTTTGCTTTGCCTTTGGAGGGATTCATGAGTGAAGCCCACCTCTGGCTCCAGGGTGTCTGGTGGGGACAGGAAGTGAGGGAGGTGCCTGAAACTCCCTATGCTTAGTCTCCTAGGAGACCCAAATGCACTCTGAAGTGATTGGCCGGCTGACTGTTTCTGCTGGGTGACTGACAGCTAGGCTGGAATGAATGGAAGAGTACTGAATAAAAGGCGAGTCGTTTGGTTTGGAAGACAGTCAACCACTAGATGAAACCGAAGAAGAACTTGATGAGGACGCCTGCTGCAATTCCTGGACTGTTGGTTTGCCTGATGTAGCCCTGCTGCAGTGCCGAAATGCCAAGTTTGCATCGACACAGAAGCCCCTGCAAGGACGACTTCTCCTCTTGTGTTGGTGGGACCAATCAACTCCAAAGTAAGCCACCTGGACATCCATCTCAGATCTGGTTGAATTTCCACAGAGTTGCTGCTGGAAACCGTAGAGCCAGGGAGAGGAACATCAGTTTGTGTGCCTTGCTTTGAAGTTGGCCAAGAGCTCCAGGAAGATTCTCTGGTCTCACAGGAAGCAGGACTGACCGAACCTGACCCCTCCTCCCCCTCCTTCAACAGAGTGCGGGACCCCAGAAGCAAGTAAAGTCCATCTCGACAGCCAGGAACCCCGGCGTTGCTATTTGTGGTAGATGTGAGAAGCTGAAACACTGAACAGCCACTGAAAGTGAAGTTTGCCGGTTGTGAGTTTTGACCGTCCCAGTGCAGGAGTCCCCCAACGTCCTCCCTCTTGTCCCCATGACTGAGGCCCAGGAATAGTGAGATCTGCAAAGATGCACAGGAACAGGAGTCATCTGCTGCCTCTTTTCTTCATTTTAAAGGTACTGTACAACGTCCGAGAGAACGTAACTCTTACTGTAGAGTTGCTTGCATCTTCTACTACTCACAAGTCTAAACAGCTTATGGCCCTACATTTGATTCTTCTTTTCTTCGAAGACTTCTAAACATTATGCAAAGACTTTATACTTACCTACAAAGAAGTGCTTCAGCTCACATAGTCTTTTGCCTATTGACTTTCGCTTAGCCCCTTCCACTGAATGACTCTTATTGGGGATCTGAAAGTATTTGCCTGCCTAAGAATATTTGTGGTCTCTTGTTTGTTCTAAATAATCTTTTCCTTTGACTTCTAAATGCAACGGTGATATATTAATGTCCACAGCACCCTAACAATTGAAGTCACCTGAGGGTGTAGGTAGTGTCTGTGGTCCATCCCAAAAGGGTATCTACTGATTTAGAAATATCAAAAGTGTGTATTTCATGAAGTGTATTTCAGTGTTACTGTTATATTGTTCCCTTCTGAAGAAGGCTTATTCTAACTGACGGATAAATAAATTAATAATTGTTTATTCAAGAAACCTTGAGTGTAAGAGTTTATTTGAATACTTGTAACTGTAAATCTCTGTGTGACTCCACTACAGCTCACATTGACCCCCCTTGAGATAAGCCTACTGCTCAACACGCTACCAAAACTGTGTACTAAAGGTTGGGTTTCCTATACCTGTAGTCAGAGTTGTTTGTAATGTTCCCAGATGGTACTGCATTCAAACTTTGCCTAACAAAGTTCCAAGAGTATTCTAAATGCAAACAGTAAGATATTAATGTCACCAGCACCTTAGCTTTTGAAGTCACCTCAGGGTGTAGGTTGTGACTCTGTGCCATCCCAAAAGTGTCTTTACTGATTTAGAAACTAGGTGTGTGTAGTTTTGAAGTGTATTTGTGTGTTAGTTTTATATTGCTCCCTTCTGAAGAAGGCTTATTCTAACTGACTGTTAAATATATTAATCATTGTTTATTCAAGAAACCTTGTGTGTAAGTGTTTATTTGAATACTAGTCACTGTGAATCCCTGTTACAACCCTACAGCGCACATGAACCCCTCTTGAGATGAGCCTGGCTGCTCAGTCACTCTACCAACTTGTGTAGTACATGCTTATACCAAAGGTTTGGTAAACCATTGCCAAGAGGACAAGGCTGGTGCAGTCTTCCACAGGGTACTGCATACAATGTTGCCTAACAGTGATAAATCTCCCTAACAGTTAGTTTCTTCAGATCTCGCTATTCTCACTAGAATAAACTGGAAAGTTGCAGGATGATTGCGCATCAAGGATTGGGTATCCAGTCTTTATATCGAAAATGTACATAGCGAAACACACATATGAAGAATTTTATAACGAAAACCTATATACCCATTGTATTTTTGGGTGGGGTAAAGGGTTACTTTTTTGGGGGAAATGTTTGGGGTGGCTTTAGAAGGGTGGTAAATGGGGGTTTGGACTCCTCCCCCCCAATAAAAGCATTCGGTATACAGGTTTTCATTATAAATGTATATTTATTTGTAATATTTTTGATATAAAGACAAGTAAACCAAGGATTGATGCAGAGAGGCAACCATCAGCTCAATATGTTTAACAATGTGGTCTCTTGCTAAAGGTAAAGCCTGTTGACCATACCTTTCTGGCTTTGGTCTGATCTCTGTTCCATGTTCGCTGACCACTTTCACCAGATGTACCTATGATTTATTACAGTATGTTGATCTATTCAACAATAAGGCCATATCGTCTGGGAGCGATAACATTATTGGTAGAAGTTACAAGGTTGGTCTTGGCATTCAGATCTCTATCTTTTGTCAATTCCATGTCTTGGGTACACTCAACTGCTTTCTTTTGCTGCTCTTAGATCATTTATTTGCGCCTTTCTTTAATGGATGTATCACAGAATCGGCAATGCTTCAAAAGAACTTTCGAGAACGACATGAATGACTGGTTGTGTTGTCTTTGACATTTTTTGTTTTTTTTCCCCCCTGTGATTTAGGTTTGGTTTTTGACGGCTCTCGTCTGTTTAATTTAACTGCACTTTCACTCCTCCACCAAACCTTTCACAGATTACTTGCAATGTACTACCACTGATCACTAAAGTCTACTGCCTTTCTTTCTGTGCTTTTATAGTTAAATTCTTTGTAATTGAGACGTAAGCAGGGATCTTCATCCATTTTCACATATTACCCAACAAATTACAATATCTACTTCATTTGCATCATGCCATACAGTCTCTAATATTCATGTTAAAATATGCAAAGCCTGTTGTTTGAAATGAAATTTATTGATGGATAAATTGCCACCTAGTTTGTCCCATTAATGTGGAGGAGAATGGCACCACAGAATGGTGTTTGAACTGCTCAGCATATAGTTTTAGTGCAGTAGTCTGCTTCTTCTACAATTTCCTTCATAAGTGTGAAAACATTTGATTGACTCTTGAGGTTGAAACTAATACATTGCCCATCTGAAGCTTGTTCATTTCAATTAATTGGAAATTAGTTGTTTTAATGAAAAGTTAATGGTATATTCGTTTTTTCTACTTGAAAGTTACTTGTTTCTCTCAGAATTCTACTATTGAGTTATAATTCAAAATATCTTGAAAATGAAGCCCTGACCTGCCTCTGCTGCCCCTCGTTCTCCTCCGGATGCGGATGAGCCCGCCTTGCCGAGGGTGGTCTAGGCCATGCTGCGTATGGGGAGGCTTGCTCTTGCCCAAAGGTGGAAAAGTGGCGTGGTGCCTTCTAAATCAGAGTGGCTGGCCAAACTCTGGGCGATACTCACATATGAGAAACTTTCAGCCCTCACCTGTGACACGATTAACTCATTTTTGCAAGATTGGATGGTAGTTCTGCTTCATGAAGACTGTGAATCAATGAGACTCTGAGAAGTGGGGTGCACGAGTAGCCTCCGATGTGTGTAGACCTTGCTATTATGATAAATGTCCTCTTTTGTCTTTGAGGCGAGTCCGCATTGTCTGTCTGTATGGTCCCGAGTTTGTGTGATGATTGACACTCCATTGCCCCATTGGGTACGGTTTTGTACGAGCGGGTGGGTTGGGAGGAGTTGGGTTGGCTGTTCTTTGACAATGTTTCTTATTAGTGGTTTATGGCTATGTACTGTTTCTGGAAAATGTTTAATAGAAATTCATATGAAAAAAAAAAGAAAATTAAGTAAAAAAAAATCTGTCAAATTATGTCTGTTTCACTCATTAGCTTAGTTTTTTCTATGCTTTCTTTGCAGGTTCTCTCCTTTACACATCCCATCACGTTCCATTCAGCAGAAACATTTGAGTCCTTACTAGCTTGCTTGAAAATGGAAGATGAAAAGGTAGCTGAGGCAGCATTACAAATTTTCAAAAACACTGGAAATAAAATTGAAGAAGACTTCCCACACATTCGATCGTGAGTTTTATCTTTTTATATTTTATTGTAATAGATATTTGACGTTGCATTATAGCTTAATGCTGCATCATTCTGGAGTGATTTGATGATGTTACCAAATGTAAGACTATCTCTAAACAAACTACAAAATAGCAGTCCTAAGAGCAAGTTGGAACTGGCCCCATTCTATTGCTCAGTTCCTATTTAGGTTTGGCCGAAAACGGCTTGGCTCTCATTAGATTATATATATATATATATATATCTGAGGCTTGTGGAATCTGCTTAGATCACATGCTGAGCATAGTCCGACATCTAGTGGTAGCTGCAGAGTATTACAGTTGTTTTCGAAACTCGAAAATGGACGTCGAAATAGGGCGTGCCAGTAATACCATCCCTAGTGTGACGTCCCCTGTACCCATGATCCCTCACGCGTGTAGGTCTCTAGATAGTTTTTTTCCGCCATACTAGTTGGATGCATGTTGCGGAGTTCCTTCGGCGCTAAGCCGTTTTATAGTTCAATTACCGTTAATACTTCTCATTTCCCCCTTCCACCGTACGCCGAAGACCGACGCCGGTGAAGATCGGTGAAATCAACTGCCGAGGACTGCCACTACGGACTCAAGGCCTTGGAAGGCCTCTGGCCTCAGCCCTATACAGTGGGGAGTGGTCATATAGGCTCTCTATTCCCCCTTTCATATATATATATTTGCCCGCTGCCATATTGTACCATATGGAGAGTACTCCATTAAAATTATGCCCTAAATGCAATAGGATGTTTCCCTGGGTGGATAAGCACCTTACGTGCAATCTGTGTCTCCCACAAGGCCACCCCGAGGCTACCTGTCGCGCCTGCAAACTCTTCAAGCCGAAGACCTTAAGGACCGCTCAACTAAGCGCTGGGCCCACTACGCCAGGCAACTAGAGGCCATGGACGTAGAAGGGACATTCAGCGATGACAGCAATGCCACCGAATCGGACGGTGAGGGCAAAGGGGTGACTTCGGACACCCGCACGCAGGTCCCCGACCCCGAAGGACTGTTCGGCGGCCACGTTGTGGGGACAACACCCGACGACAAAAGCGCTACACATTCTACCACCACTAAGTACATCAGCCCCTGCCGTGACTCGACACGCGTGTCGACGGATCAGCACCTGACGACACCACGAGAGCGGTCCAATGAATCTTTGTCCTCCTGAGCGTTCCCGTTCGCCTCATGATAACGCCCCACAGCCTTTGGTTGAGAAAGGTGTCGCCCGATCAACAGTCCCCGAGGCCTGGTTGTCTGATGACGATACCGCCCTGCACCCTCAAGAGGCTAGACGCGTTATGTCTGACTGTACACCCGAGATTCGACGTCCACCTTCGAATCCCGCTTCCGAAACGGCGCGATGCGTCAAACCCCTCAGAGGCCCCTAAAAAGTCTGGTAAACACTCCTCTAGCCATGCAGGAGGGGATAACCAACAGAAAAAGACATGTTCGGATCCCTATGTTCATAGGGAGAAGCATAAGGCCCCAAGGGTAACTGGCAAGTCCAAAGTTTCGGAACCTACCCCAAAAACAAAACTCATTCCTCCCACTGCTGAGGATATGGGCACTGATGAGGAACCAGAACCAGTAATTATTCCTAGCTCTAAAGAGTTGAGCTCAGCAGACATTGACAGGGTCATGACAAGGTTAACATTCATGGCTAACTTTTATGAAAAAGACCATAACTACTTTCGTAGTTACTCTAGCACCCCTCCTACCTTTGCCCCTTCTGGGTCCAAGGTAACACCTGGGTCCTCTCAAACCCCTACTAAGAAATTCCGCTCAGAGGCCTCTTTCCAGGGCTTGGTCACAGACCCCTTTGTGGTGGAGCCCTTACCACCCTGATTCCTACTGTGACGAGACAGTGCCTCAATATGTTGAGGACCAGGCGGGTGATCCTTATTATTATGAGGAGGAGGAGGAGGAGGAGTCGTCGCCGTCGTCTGAAGTTTACAACATTGACTCCCCGGTTCCTAAAGACCCCCCCGGTGCATGACTCGCCTGTAGACAACCAACCCCTCCTTAATGAGGTGCTGGCTAAGATGGTTGCCCACTTCAGTATTGACACACAGGGTATTCAGGAAGACAGGGATTTCGCTGAGGAAATCCTAGGGGATAAAAATGCTATTACTGAGCCTATCCCATTGCTAAAGTCCATCCAGTGCCGGATTGACCCCTTGCTGCAAACCCCAAATCTCACTCGAGCGGTTAATCCGCGGGTCGAGAAATTGTTCCCTGCCGTACCCAATTAAAACCTGATTTCCTGACAACCACCAGGAAGAGGGCAGGCACCCTGCTTGCTTCCTCGGAAGCACCTCCTGATAAGGAGAGCAAACATCTCTATGGCCTGGGAAGGAAAGTTGCCTCCACTGCGGCCTATCGGGCAAGAATTGCCAACAGTGCCACCCTTTTGGCAAGCTACAATTGCCATCAGTGGGAGGAAGTGTCCGTTTTGGTTTCCTTCGCACCCGACCCTTTAAAGAGCCAATTGGCTCGGGTGGGAGCAGAGCGGAGATTTGTGTCAGGCTGCATGTTAAAAACAAACTTTGATGTAGTGGATAATGCTGGGAGGTTAATCGCCGAGGGCACTGTTATCAAGGGTCACACTTGGCTTAGACAGTCTGGTTTCAAACCTGAAACCCAAGCAACCCTAATAGATATGCCTGTGGAGCCGAAAGTTCTATTCGGCAAGGCAGTTGAGGAAGCTTTGAAAATGGCAAAGGATGAGTACGAGACCCTGACATTTCTTGGCCAACTCACCAATAAACCCTCTGGACAGAGGGGTAACAACAATTTGCTTTCGGGCCAAAATTCCCAAAGGTGTTCCAATTATTACCAAACCGGGGAACTTCATGGGGTAACAACCTATCCCAGTCCTCACAGGGCTACCCCAAAGGGCAGCGCAGGGGTTGCACACGGGGTAGAGGCTGCCCCGCCAGAGGTGGTATGCCACCCAACAAGCAGTGACGTTCCGCTTCAGGTCCTCTCCCATGCATCCCCAGTAGGGGCGGGGCGCATTTCCACCTTCACCCACGCATGGGAGTATGTCCAGCCACAAAAATTCCACATGACTACACTACAAGAGGTAATCCCTCTACTAAAAAAGGGGGATTACATGGCAACATTGGATATGAAAGATGCCTATTTTCATATTTCAATGTTCCCAGCGCACAGAAGATTCTTGCGTTTCAAGATAGACAACTAGCACTACCAATTCAAGGTGCTGCCCTTCGGAATAGCCTCAGCTCCAAGGGTATTCACCAAGGTACTGGTGGTGGTGGTGGTGGTGGTGGTGGTGGCGGCGCACCTACACAGGGAGGCAATCCCAGTGTACCCTTACCTGGACGACTGGCTCATTACAGGGAGTCCCGCCTAATTTGCATACTAAACATCCAAAGAACCATTGACCTACTCTTCCAACTGGGCTTCTCAATCAATGAGAAAAAGTCCAGCCTGGTGCCAAGCACCTCAAAACAGTTCCTCGGAGCTGTCCTAAATACCCAAGAGGGGTTGGCCTTCCCATCGGAGGAAAGGATTTGTAGTTTGTTGCTGCAAATTCCTGAATATCAGGCCAGTCGCCAAATAAGGGTGCGCAAAGCTATGCGTTTGCTAGGCATGATGGCGTCTTGCATTTACCTGGTTCCCCACGCGCACCTGCGACCCATGCAGTAATGGTTGGCGAAACAGTGGTCTCAGGCAAGTGGTCAGTGGGACGATCTAGTGGTCGTTTCGCCAACACTAGTACAGAGTCTTCGCTGGTAGACAAGAGAGAATCTTACGAAGGAGAAACCCTTCTACGATCCAGAGATACAGGCCGTCGTCACAACAGACGCTTCCCTGGCAGGGCGGGGAGCTCACTACCTTCACCACACAGCTCAGGGTCTCGGTTCTCACATGGTGGCTCCGAACCACATCAATCTGCTAGAACTTCTGCAGTCTTCAGAGCGCTTTGGGCATTCAAACCCCTCCTATCCAACCAGTCAGTGCAGATCCTAACAGATAGCACGACTGCAATGTTTTACCTCAACAAACAGCGGGGCACTCGTTCTCAAAATCTGTCCAAGCTTGCCAGGCAAATTTGGAAAAGGGCAATCAAACTGAAGATTTACCTGTCATCCAAACATGTTGCGCGGGAACTGAACTCGCTAGCAGCAGCTCTGAGCAGAGATCCCCTCCCAGAGGAACACGAGTGGCAACTACACAAAGAGGTTGTAGGAGACTTCTTCTCTCAGTAGGGTTTCCCCACTATAGACCTATTCGCCACAAGCGATAACCGGCATTGCCCAAACTTCGCATCCAGGTTCCCCCAGCCAGGCTCCAAGGGGAACGCCCTATGGATGAATTGGTCGGGGATATTTGCCTATGCTTTTCCACCAACCCCTCTGATGAGAAAAGTGGTTAAACAGATCCACAGAGAACTGATGACGCTCATCCTAGTTGCTCCTAAATGGCTGAGACAACCATGGTATCCACATTTGCGCTAACTGGCGGTGTGCGACCCCCATCAAACTCCAGTGCCAGTACAACATACCCTCCCAGCACGAGGGGCTAACCGTGCATCCTCAACCCAACTCGATGAACTTGGCAGCATGGCTCCTGAAGTCATATAGTTCGGACATCTCAATTTACCACAGAGATGTATGGATATCTTGAAAGAATCAAAACCGAACACTAGGCGTTTTTACTCTGATAAATGGAAAAGATTCGTAATTTGGTGCCAGAATAAGCAAATCAACCCCATCGATTGTACTCCTTCAACCGTTCTAACCTATATGCTCCACTTACTGGATGCAGGGTTAGTGTTTAACTCGCTTAAGGTACACCTGGCCGCTTTGTCTGCCTACACCACTTCCCATAACAGTCTCATGGTAGAAGGTACCCGTCGTCAAAGCATTTATGGAAGGGGTAAAGAGACTCCACCCTCCAATTTCTAACCCACCGCCTAGTCTCAAACACCTGACTTATAAAACTGCCTTCTTAGTAGCCATCACTTCCATAAGAAGGGTCAGTGAAATCCAAGCTGCGTCAGTGCAGGATCCTTTCTTTACTATACATAAGGATAAACTGGTTTTCACCCTAGTTTCTCACCTAAATTAATTTCCAAATTCCATGTTAACCTGTCTATTGAGCTACCGGCTTTCTTCCAGGAACCCAAAAGCTCTGCTGAGGTAAAACTCCACACACTAGATGTGAGGAGGGCGACCCTCTACTATGTAGACAAGACCAGACCGCTAAGAAAAACAGATCAACTGTTTGTCTCCATAGCGCCAGGCAGAGAAGAAGATCGCATCTCTAAAAATGCCATTTCTATGTGGATAGTCAGATGTATCCAACTGTGCTATTCCCTTTCAGATAAACCACTGCCTTTTACGCCAAGGGCCCACTCCACAAGCGGTACTGGAGCCACTCTGGCTTTCATTGCAAATGTCCCCTTAGACAGTATTTGCAAAGCAGCTACTTAGAGCTCAATGCATACTTTCACTCAGCACTTCTGCATTGACACTCATTCCAAGACAGATACACAAGTGGGACAAGCGGTTCTAAGACATTTATTCTCTCATGAACCGTCTCACATCCCACCTCCTTCTTCCACTGCTCGCTAATCTATGCACAGCATGTGATCCAAGCAGAATCCACAAGCCTCAGAAGGGATACATTACTCACCGTAATCGTATTTCTGATGCTTGTATCTGCTTAGATTCACATGCGACCCACCCTTCCTCCCCTCGGAGAGAAGGCACATGGATGCTTATGAGCTTGTCGATACTTATCTGCTTGGATACAACTGTACTCGCGCTACTCCTCATGTCAAAAAAAATACAATCTGAGGGACCTAGATGCGTGTGGGATCATGGGTTCACGGGACGTCACACTAGGGACAGGGACAGTATTACTGGCATGCCCTATTTCAACGTCCATTTTTGGGTTTCGAAAACAACTGTAATACTCGCAGCTACCACTAGATGCTGGCCTATGCACATCATGTGAATCTAAGCAGATACAAGCATCAGAAATACGATTACGGTGCGTAATGTATCCATACTCTTTCTCCAGATTTCAGCACTTTCACACATGGGATGTTTGCATGAAATCAGCGAAACATCAATGAGGTCGTAGAAAGACCGGTCCCGATATGACGAACAAAACTCCAGCCCCTAGGATGCACGGTTTTCAAGATATTTGCACTGCAACAAACTCCACCATGCCAGGGTGAGGCGACCAGTGGGGAGAGAGCACAGAAGGTCCCAGTATGCAGCAGCACACCAGCTCTCGCCTCCCCCTCGCCAGCCATTCTCAGTGCAGTTTACTTTGGGTGCAAAGCACATCAAGCGATAAGTGAATCGGAGCAGCAACCTACAGGATCAGTTTTATCATGTCTTTTCTACAAAACCCATTCGGAGAACGGGTACTTCTGTTAGTAGATTATTTTCTCCCACAGGTTCCTCTCTTGATAGATTATTCCCTCGCCGTTAGCGCCTCACACCTCATAACATTTGGATAAAGGCCAAAGTGCGGCTTGACGTTTCCTGTACTTCCTCGTGCTTGACTGCACCTCTCCTGAACTCTGGAACGGAAGTCGATGATCGTAAAAAGGAGTGTACCATGCCCCCTTACCAATGCTCCTTTTTTTCCCCACTCGCTCAGCGCGTTGTTCAGAACACGGCTCAAAATATTGAAATTCTCCAGCATGGTATCTTGTATGGATTCACATGCTCATGAATATTCCCCATCAGGCTGGGAATCCTCAGTAAAAGAAAAAAGTTTCACTTTCAAACTGTATTTCTGGGTCATACTGCCCCCCTCCAATGGCAGTCCTCTCCCTAAGCCCCGCATCTGGCAGCCATCTTCAGATTTTTACCCCTGGAGTCCTCGAGTTGCTTTCCGAGCTATTTTGTAATTTTTTGCATGTTTTTCGTGGAAAAGGTCTATTTTTGTTCCTTCTGAGCCTGTGTGCTCCTATCTTCATCAGCCAGCAATGGGGCTCCGTTGCTGGTGAAGTTGTGCGCCTCTCAAGAGCGTTTATTCATCAAAAATTCTGGAAGGCCGTCTTGGGCCTACTTCATGCCCTTCGACACCAAACGCGGGCTACGGTACAACTTTGTGGAGGACAAACATCTAAAAGGTCTATACTGCCTGTACCTGGTGCGAGATATGGCTGGGCTTCTTGAAGACCAAGAAAGACAGGTATAGTAGACTGGCAGCATGGCTCAAGTCGAGCAAGGCCTCTGACCCCTGCTCCATGCAGGGTCATGCCTCACCCAGGGCCCGTCGGGCTGGATAGTGGTCTCGCTCTGGGAGGAGGTCAGTCATTTGCAGAACCCCCATCAGTGGGGGTCCAAGATAAGGTCAAGCACTGCAAGGCTGATTTCACTGCTGATGCGGGTCCCACGTTAGATATGCCACGATCACCATCGCCTTCCGCCTCCATAGCCAGCTTGCCATCGAGCTCCTCAAAGAGGAAATCATCCACCTCGGCAAAGCTATGTGACAAACTGGAAAAGCCAAGGCCGGAAGGAAGAGAAGGCGGGCGCACAGCCTAAACATGCTCAACCGGCGCAGCCAAAGACCTCGTTGAGCACTTCGTCGACAGCTTCAGTGACGGCCGCTGCAGCGGGAGGTGCCGACCCGCCGAGGGTGGTTCCTATGGCACAGAGGGTATCCCTGCCTCCGAGGCACGACACAGCTGCCGAGGCAGTAGCTAAGGCTCTGGGCAACCCTGGAGGGGGCGCACTGGTCCAGGTCCTGGTTAAAAACCCTTCTGAAGGAAACTGGGGTGTGGGGGGTGAGGGGGCAAAGAGGCCGCAAAGCTGCCCTACAAGGCTTGCATTCAGACGATGGACATCTCATCCACGGACAAATACGACCAAGCGTCTGTCCATATAGTCCATGAGGATGGCGGTGGTGCAGTGCTTAGAACTCCATTGTTCCCTCCACAGCCAAGGGATATATCCATGGACATCCTGTCAACTCTCCACATCCTAATGACTGAGATCCAGCAGAGGTTGGCTCCGGCACCTGCTGTACCGCAAGCCCCTAACCAGCCTCCGCTTAAGAAGTGGAAGCGTCATCCGATGCCACCGCATCAGAGCCCCCTCCACCATGTCGGGACCCGACTCCACCAGTGGATACGGCCATGGGAACCGACGAATGTGAGGACTTCGTCCTGGCAGACGAATCACTGCACCTTGACGCTCATCAGTCTCCACCAGACGAGGTGGGATCATTCCACTCTTCAGAGCCTTGACCTCCGAGCTGTTCCAGCTGGTGCCATGAAAAAAACAAGAAGGATGGTTTCCTATATCGGCGACGAGAGTCCAAGAGGGAAGACTATGATATGATAGGTTCTTATAACATGCTTAATACCCAGAGGTTTCTAAGCGCTGACCTGGGGATCAAACCTTTGTTGCTCTGTGTGGTCTTGCTTCAAATGCGAGCACGTTGCCCCTGAGCTATTCTGCCGAGACTATCATGGCAGAACCATTTTTGAATGACATTTGGGAGGAAGGCCCATGTTAGGGAGAATTCTCTTATAAGGCTAATTTCCCAAACCTAGTTAGTCCCCCAGCAGCTTTGCTGGATTTTTGGGGCTTGTTTCTTTTCTTCTGCTAAGAGTGAGACTCTTTTCTTCCCACTCTTAGGCATGATTTGAGGTCTGTCTTTGACTTAGTATGTGTTCATGGGCTATGGGGTAGCCTTTTTGCTCTATAGGGCATCATCTGTTTTGTATGTGTTACACAGCACCCTCAGTGCAGTAACACAGGGGTGTCATATTGACCCCCAAACAGACTCCATACCCTGGGACTGACTACTGTCTCCCAGGGCATTTAAAGTCACCATTGGCTTTACTAGTCTAAAATTGTGAACAGAACTAGCACAAACCACTATATTGTGGAAGTACTGGTAGGGGTAATTCGATTGCCCATGGGTCTATTTTCAAGGGGGCACTGTTCAGTCCCCCCTTGTCGAGTTTCTGGCTGGTGGCATTGGTTACCACGCGAAATATTCCACCGGAATATTCTCTATGGGATTTTCCCATTGATTTTAAACGCACCACTTTTTGGTGCAACGTTAAAGATACCACTGGTTTATTTATTTAATATTAAATCCCTGGTTGGGTCTTCTTGCCAGAACTCTTTTCTAAAATGGCTTTTGTGTCCGTCTCTGTAACTCTAACCAAGCCTCCACTTCTGTGGAGAAGTTCTGTGTAACTTCTCCACAGAAGCCCTCCAAATGGTGCCACTCTGTCTGGGTTCCACAGGAGAGGTGGAGGGGGGAATTGGCACCCTGGACTGTGTTGCCTTAGCAACCCAAGTCGCACTCTACTCTGATTGGCCCAGTTGTGAGCCGCCCGGTTCACCACTTAGCATGTGTGAGTGACAGCTAGGCTGTTGAATGTGGGTTTTTCTGCATAAAAGCAGGGCATTTGGGACTGGAACTTCTGAAGTCACCACAGGACCTAATAATCCGAACATGGAAGAAACTGAGCCATCTGCAAACGACGACACCACCGGTGGAGCCCTGCTGCAACGAATTCGCCACTTTCCCAACAACAAGAGAAGATCTTCTGCTGGAGAGTCTTCTTCCTTTGAGCTGGTAGGATCAACCAGTTTGCCCTTTTCGCCTTCCAAAGACGTCTTTTGGTCGAATCGCCCGTGCCAAGCACCCCGGCGGTCGGATAGCCAAGCTTCACCACTTTGACCGCGAATAAAAGGAACGCACCTTTTAATCGAAGAACTCTGCGGCTGGTTTCATGTCTGTGCAGTGCATCGACTCGAAGTTTCCTCCTCTACGAGATCCTCTCTTCCCCTGGTGGGAACAACGAACTGCAACAAATGCCAGGAACAACTGTCACCACTGGAGCTTCCTCTCTCTTTAAGGTACTGTGTTCTGCCTGGCCTCCCTTTCTACGGATTGCTAAAGGTGACTCTTAAATCCTTGGCTTTCCAACTGGGTTGGCTCCAGACCTTCTAAATTTGCTTCTTGAAACACCCCCACCTCTTTTGAACATTTTGCAAAGACTTTTAGCGCAACTTAAACTGTGTGATCTTGGGCAGTTTTCGCTTTGCTCTATTTAAAGTGGGCCCGGCCTATGAACTTTGGCTCTACAGTGTATACTGCCTTTATTCCCGTGCTCTGAACTTCTAAAAGTGTTGGGAACCGTTTTATTTTTATGCTCTGCCTTTTTCTCTCCCTTTAACTGAACTATTGGAGTGCCATCTGGGTTACGTGCTCACATCTGTTTATACAAATAGTGGTGCTTTAACTCGGACTTGTCTGATAGTTATCAAGGGAGGTGTTTATACTTTACCCGATTGTGTTTTAACTTGCTTTTGATTTAGAGTGCTAGTGTATTGCCTTAAGTGTGTTTTAAATAAATACCTATATACTTTTGATACAAAGCTCTGGTCAGTGTTTGTTTGCTCTACTGTGTTTTTAGCCCTATTGTGTATACTCTATATACTGCCCTACTCTTCTTGAGGGAAGTCTGACTGCTCAGCCACAGCTACCAGATAAATCTGGGTGGTGCAGACTGCTACCAGTGGGTCTACTGCTTACTCCTGTAGTCTTAATCTTTTTGCAGTGTTCCCTAAGGGAACTGCACAGGATTCTGCTAACAGCCTAGCCCTCATGAACCCATGCATGGCTCTAACCAAACATGGCTGTTTGGAAAAGAAATGCAGGGTGTGGGACACCGCACTCAATTGCTTGAGGTTACAACCGTCACCGGGCTCAGTGGTGTCGGCTGCTGCAAGGAAACGTTCGGCCAACCCGGCCTCTGCATAGTCGGTCCCCCTGACAATGAGGGGGAGAAGTTGGGGGCTATGGCGAAGAGTCATCTGCACGGCGTCATCCACGATCAAGGCGGCTAATGCTCTGGCTATCTTGTCCCGGTATGACCGAGAGCTTTGGTACAAGCTGCACCCTGTCCTGGAATTCCTACCTGACAATAGGATAACTGCGGTGCTTGCCGTCTTTCAGGAAGGGGAGCTGGTGTCGGACCATGCCATTACGGTGGCGGTTGACATCACTGACGCAGGCTTCCGACACATGGGAAACAAAGTTGGTCTTCGTCAGCAGGGATGGTTGAAGGCCACAAACTTTCACCATGACGTACATGCAGAGGTGCTGGGCATGCCTTTTGTCAGTGAAAACCTGTTTGGGAAGGCGGTAGACAAATCCCTTCAAGCCATACAGACAGACACGAAGATTGCACTTTTCCTTGGCACGCTACAGCAGCATCGCTCAAGGTCCTTTTGCTCATCCAGGTGGAAAATTGAGCAGATCATCCAAGGGATACTCAGCATCGTACAGGAGATCTCCCTGATCCTCCCCAGAGGAAGCCGACGGGGGTCGCACCTAAGCCTACGGTGCGGAAGTCAGCGTCGCCCACAGTGCATGGTGCCGGCGTCCAAGCAAGCTTGAACCGGCCAAGACGATGAGACCCCACTCGTGCACCCCAGTCAAGGCCATCTGACGAGGTTAGTCGGCGAGTGGAAGAATATCATCACCAACAGATGGGTGCTGGACGCTCTCGCCTTGGGACACAACTTGGGGTTCCAACGCAGGTGCCCTTGTATTCCGCCAGTTGCCCGTCAAGAGCAGTGCATGGGGTGGGAAACCCATCTTGAACCTGCACCGTCTGAACAAGTACTTAAAATCCCCAAAATTCAGGATGGTCAAGTGGCAGCACGTCCCCGGCCAACTGCAGGAAGGGGATTTCTTGACGTTGTTGGACCTAGATTATGCATACTTCCACGTCCCATTCACAGGAAACATCTGAAGTTCCTACGGTTTGTGGTAAAAGGCCAACACTACCATTTCAAAGCCTTACCTTTCGCCCTAAAGTCGGCTTCAAGGGTGTTCACAAAATGCCTGGCTACCTTTGGGAAACCAGGAGCTAGTACAGACTGCGCAGCAAATCTGACTTTGCTCTAGATGGAAACTCTTAGCATTTTGTCCATTTCATGTTCTCCAATATGCTCTAGGTGTCCTTTAAGTGTGTTCTTTATCCTTTATATACATCCCTAAACATACATAGTTAACATCACATAGCTAGGCTTGCTTGGCTCCACTTGTCCCAGGAGTCAAAGGTAGCTCCTGGTAGCGGTTGGTTTCAAGCTAATCAGGCTCCCTTTGGCTATAACCAGGAGCTAAATAGCTCCTGGCAATTTCAAACGCTGCACGTATCCACGTACCTGGACGATTGGCTGCTACAAGCCAGCTCCCGGGAATTGGTTTACGAGCACACAAAGGAGACTGTACGTCTGCTGACTGAGCTGGGGTTCTCTGTGAACTATCCAAAGTTCTGCTTAACCCCATTGCAGAAGGCGCTGTTCCTCGGCGCCAGACTCAACACAGTGGCTTGTCTGGCATCCCCCTCGGAGGAGAGGCTGGCGGCTATTCACAGGAAGGTACATCGGCTATCGTCGGCGAAGATGGCACGGTGCTGGCCATTAAGTCTTTGTTGGGCATGATGTCCTCCTGAATCTACCTAGTCTGTCTCTGCGGTTTGCAGATGCGACCACTACAGGAATTCTTGGATGCACGTTGGATACAAGTGTTCAGGAGCTTTGCGGACAAGATCCCCCTCAACGAGGAGTACCGACAGGCGATAGAGAGGTGGGGTGGTATGCTCCCACATCGCCCCTGGGGGACAGGGTTTCAAACACTGCCTTACCAAGAGACTGTCACAACTGATGCCTCTCTGGAATGTTGGGGAGGTCACGCCGGACTCCTACATGCCAGAGGACTGGCTTCCGGAGAAGGATCTGCACATCAACATACTGGAGTTACGGACAGTGTTCTGGGCCCTCAAGTCTTTCCTACCATCGATGGGCAAGATAGTGAGGTTCTTTGTGGAAAACACCAGCATGCTCTACATCATGAAACAACGGGGCGCATGATCCCCAGTGCTCTCCTAGGAGGCTCAGGCCTTGTCATTGGGCCTTCGCACAGGTGGGATGTTCTTTGTCTCGTTCCACTTGTCAGGCGTCAAGAACACCATTGCGGACTCCCTCAGCAGGGAGCTTTGTTCCTGCCACGAGTGGGAACTTCATCAGGATCAGATGGATTGTGTGTTTGTTAAATGGGGCAGACCTCGGATCAATCTTTTTTCCACGGCGATGAACAAAAAATTAGATGTTTGCCAGCAGGGGCCACCAGCCGAGGAGCACGGGGGACACGTTCTCCTCCCCGTCGGAAAGGTCTGTTTCTGTACGCCTTGCCCCAGTTTCCTCTCCTGCTACGTGTAATCAACACACACACAGTCGATGCAAGATGATACGCATCGCCCCGGCATGGCTGAGGCAGATTTGGTATCCGGACCTGCTCAGCCTGGCAGTGTCATCTCCAGTCCAGTTGCAGGTACTTCTGGATCTGCTTGCCAGGGAGGGAGCGGCAATCCTTAATCACGACCCAGGATCGCTGAACCTGAAGGAATGGCTCCTGCAGCCTTAGAGTTTGGAGGTTCTGAGTTGCCAGCAGACTGCAGAGAGGTCCTCTCCAAAGCCAGGGCGTTGTTCACTCTAAAGTGCTACAGCCTTAAGTGGAAGCATTTTGCTACTTGGGTGCCGGTCTCTGAAGATTACCCCTATGAGGGTGACAGCTATGTATATTCTTCCATACTTGCTGTCCTTAACAAAAGCTGGACTGGCTCACACATCCATCAAGGTACACCTGGAGGCCATCTCACGCTGCACCAGATTCCCAGGAGATGCTCGGTGTAGTCCCACAACCTCGTCAAGGAGTTTCTCAAGGGGCTTTTCCAATCTTTCCCGCCAGTGAAGGCTCCTGCTCCGGCATGGGAACTCAACGTGGTCCTGAAGAATCTCATGGGGGCACCTTTCGAACCTATGCATCACACACCACTCAAGTTTCTCTCATGGAAAGCAGCTTTCCTTGTGGCCATCACCTCTGCCAGACTTGTGGGTGACATCCAGGCCCTATCCTGCAAGCAACCGTATCTGACTTTCCACCAGTCGAGGGTGGTACTGCATACACACCCCTCTTTCATGCCGAATGTTCCATTTGAATTCCACCTCAACGAGCCCTTGGTGTTTGTTTTTCTTCCCGAAGCTTTCATCGCTGGTGGAGAGGGTCGTGAATTTGCTGGACGTTGCTTGTGCCTTGAAGTTCTACGGGGCACGTTTTCGGAAGACTTCTCAATTGTTTGTGAACTTTGGTCCTGTGACCCATGTGAAGGCCTTAACCAAGGGTTCCATTCAAGTTGGCTCTCCTGCTGCATCATGCACTGACATCGGCTGGCAAACCGGCTGCTGCCGGGTCATCCGACAGCCCACTCCACCAGAACGATCGCTGTGATGCAATCCATGCCTGACCCCATGTTGACGAAGGTTGAAGTTACTTACCTGTAACTTTTATTCGCCAGCATAGGTCTGGCATCGATTCACATGCAAACCTTCCCTCCACCCCCTCTGCAGCTCTTCCTGGTCATACTGCCACTGTACAGGCTTACCAAATCTGAAAAAGGCTGCCAGAGGCAGGGTTTAGGGAGAGGACTCTCATTTGATGGGGACAGTATGAACCAGAGGACAGTGATTGGTTTTGAGGAGAAACTCAGTTTTAAAGTGAAACTGTTTTTTCTTTTTTCTGACAATTCCAAGCTTTGATGTCAACGCACAGTCTTTGTATTCATTATTTGTCTGCTTTTGTTTCTACAGATCCCACCACCCCAAAGTACCTGGGAAGCAACAGGATTGCATGGTCAAGATGAATCCAGGACCTTTGGATGGACCCTGAGGGAGTAAGCCCCTCTTCCTGGTCACAGGACCTTGGGTGCATTGGATCGCAAAGTGGTGGAGTTTATAAGCATTACCCGACGATCCCCCTTGAGTATGGACCGCCTCTGAAAGAAATCACTGGGTCTTTGCTGTTGAGCAAGAGAATTGAATCAACCAGTGTCAGAAAGGCAGCAATGAAGGTCTGTCCCAGTGGTTTCCTTGGTCGGGTTGCTGCACCGCCTATGGATGTCCCACAAAGCTCTAACTCGCTGTGGATGGACATCGACACGTTTTGGGAGTTGAGGATGAGCCCTCTTGGTTTTCGTCAATGACCTTTTGTTGGAGAAGGTTGCAGTGACAGAAGTAGGTGTTCGGTTTCGGTAATTCACAGTTGGCTGGCAATCGATTCTTCAGTGCTGCTGCAGCAGCACAAATGACAGAATGGCTTCTGGCAACTTTGACTCAAGCACTGGACTTCTCTGCAAACCACCACAAAGTTTGAACCCTCGGGACTCATTCTTCGGCTTTGAAGGGTGGGAAACTCACCGGCGGGCACTTCTCTGCAGACAGCGACACAGGACTTCGTCAGCTGCAGAACAGTGGACAGATGTTGTGACTGCACTGCCACTTGAATATTTCTTCAGTCGGTATGAACTTGGCAAGTTCTGGGCTTCGAGCAGCACTATGCCAGGGTAGCCTCTCTTCCGGCGATACCCAGCAGTGTGGCTTTCTTCTGCTCATGGACAACCTCAGGACACAGGACATTGCTGGTGGACGTCTTGGCCCAAGATGTCTGGACACTCTTCTTCTCAGCCCACGAAGATGCATCTGCAGGATGGCAGGCACTCTGGACTGGTTTCCAGGATACTTCAGGTGAAGAACAGAAGTTGCTCAATGTACCCTCGTAGCTACGGGAAGAGGTCGTCTGTCCAGATCCTCTCTTGATCAGTCCTTGAATCAGCACAGCAGCCTTTGTATTGAGTTTTCTTCCTCCAGCAGGATTCAGGATGCAAGCTTCCAAACTTCTGACTTCTGGTTTTGACTTGTAGCTTCTGACTTGGGCTTCTACCACAGACATGAGTGAGGAGTCTTCTGATATACACAAATCTCCCCCATTCACTCCGGCTGAACTAGGCTCAGTCAGCCAATCGCACACTAGTGCATTCATCATGCAGCACCCAATCAGGATTACAGGCCATTCACCCAAAACCAGACGCTCAAAACAGTGAATGTGTATTAGCGGGGGTGCCTCACAGCCTTAAAAAGCGCACACTGCGTTCACTCCAGTTTCAGACAGGACTGTCACAGGCATACCACAGGCATTGACACACAGGAGCAAAACCATACTCTTACTTCCCGTCCTCTTTCCTCCATACTGTATCGGCGTCCCTTCCAAGGGACAGGAGACGGAACCTTTTTCACCAGAAAAAACCTTCTTCCCCTTTAGATTTAGAGGAGCGCGGCCCAGGGAGCATCCACTGCCCTGATTCCGCCCCCCAGCGCCACACCTCAGTCCCCTTTTCCGCGTCGGCGAGAAAGTGCCGATTTCACCAGCCCTCCAGGATTTGGCTTCGGCCATGTGATTCCATGCGCGGATACTTCTTCTTTGTCTTTTTTGTCTTATTTATCATTCTGGTACTCTGTCCTCGGGCGTCCTCCCCGGCGCATGTCGACTTCTACAGGGTTCAGCAGGTGTCCATCCTGCAACAGGCTCTTCCCAACTTCAGACCCCCACGCCCTCTGCCTACCTTGCCTTGGCTCAGACCACGGTTGGCAATCCTGTTCGGGGTGTGACTCGCTGTCCTCGAGGGTGCTGAAGTCAGACTAGCCAGGTGGAGGGGGCTCTTCCAGAGGTCGCCTCCAGAGGATCTCAAGAAATTTGTGAAGCATCGAACCAGGCCCAAGGTAGGGCCGATATTTTCCAGCGCACCACGCAAGGGAGACGCCTTCCCAGGGACTCTCCCGCATGGAACCATTCCAGGAATTTGGCGAAGAACGAGTGTCAAGGTGCAACTGGCTTCAACCAGGTACATGGCCTACAGTCTACCACCTCCTTTGCACAGGGCAGCTTTACTTTGCGTCCATATGGACAGGGTATGCAGTGGCTCCAGCAGCCCCCCGCTACCCTGTTGGCACCCTCGCCATCTCTTTGGCCAGTGAGAAGGTGCTCTTCGAGAATTTCCTCGGCCTCGTGAGGTCTCCTCACATGGGCATTATCATCAAAAATGCCATCAGGGAAGTCATCCAGCCATGCTAGTGGCACCACAGACTCCTCCATCGGCCCCCCAGACCCGATGCAGCCGCCTCCTCCGGCTCTGCAGCCAACTCTGCAACCTCCGCCACCTCCGGCTGCGGTCCCTGTACCCTAGTCTCCGGCGCCATCTACTCCTCCTCCACAGGATCCTCCAGATCCGCAGGATACGAATGAGGAGGAGGATACGGACACGCCATCATCAGCCAGGACCTTCCACTAACTTCTTGCTGGCCTGGCGGAGTACCTGAGCCTCCCCAACCTGAGGTCGAACAGCCGGCAGAGGGGATTCTGGCTGAAGTCCTCACGTGACGCCTCTCTGCCAAATCGGGGATTCCTATGCAGACCGATTTAGTCTCCCTGGCCAAGAAGGGCTGGCTCAAACCCCACTCGGCCCAACCGGTCAATCGACACCTGGATGCCAAGTACAGGCAGATGGAGGGGGATACACTCTTGCTCTCGACCAATCCTCAGCCACACTCCTCGGTTTTCGCTGTGGCATCACTATACTCCAAGCCTCGGTCGTCATCAGCCTCCTCCTCTGCAGCGCTGCTACGCAAGGAGAGGATCTTGGAGGCGTACAGCAAAAAAAATCTACTCCAATGCATCCTTGCACCTTCGTCGGGCCAACCAAAGGTTATGGCGGGAAATTGGGGACTTCCTCCCGTAACTCCACACCCAGTGGCAAACACGCTTTAAGGCGGGGCTAGCTGAAGCCAAGCTGGTGGCGCATGACCTAGATCTACCGTGCGGGGGGGGCGTGGTGGGGGACCTCTTCCACTCCTCTACGGATGAAGAAAAAGAAAAACAGCTCACAAATGGCAAAGTCTCTATCCATTCTTACAAAGACCACGCCCAAATCGTACACCCAATCTCAGCAGCGCTCGGAAAAGGGGATTGTAAATATGGAGGGTTCCGCGGCTTCCAGGAACGCAGATCCAGGCAGCCGGACCGCTTGAGGTCTCAGAACTGGCGCAAACAACAAAAAGGGGTGGGGGTGGGAGGGGGGGGAGTAAGGGCTCTTTCCAGTCCCCCTCCTCAGCGTCAGCCTCCGAGGGAGAGAAGGCATGTTCTCCAGCATGGGGTCTGGCATGGATTCACATGCTCATGAATATTCCCCGTCGTCAGGCTGGGAATCCTCGGTAAAGAAAAAACCAGTATCAGTTTCGTTTCTGATCTGTCTTTCGTAGTAATAACCAATCACTGGTCTCTGCGTCATACTGACCACAGCCAATGACTGCCCTCTACCTAAGCACCGCCTCTGGCAGCCATCTTCAGATTTTTACCGCATGTTCATGTGTTGGGATCCTCGTGCTATTGCTCTCGAGCGTTAGTGCTATTTTTTCACGTTTTTTTCTCAACTTCGTTTTTTCCGGTCAAAAGAGCCTGAAGCTCCACCGACTCTCCATCCGATCAACGGGGACCCGTGTCGGATTCGTCTGCGCCCCTCAAGGGTGAAGATTTCGTCGAGCTACGTTTTGGAGGACTCCAGAAGCTTCTCAGGCCCGGACATGGCCCAGGAGAAGGGAAGCTCGACGCCCGGAAAGCTGTTCAGGGTCTGCCCTGGATGCCAGCTGCAGAACGTCTTTAAGGAGGACGAACACTCCTTTTGTCTCTACTGCTTACATGAGGACAAGACGCACGTGGAGAAGGACTGTGCGTTTTGCGGCAATATGTCGGAGCGGACCATGAAGGACCGCCACCAACGCCTTGCCAACTGGCTGGAAGTGAAGAGCCCGTCAGGCGAGAAGAAGAGGAAGAAATCCGAGCGGTCTTCTAAGACCTTTGAGGACGCCCTGGCGACGGGGGTCCAACACAAGGCCAAGCACCGCGAGTCCGCTGGCACCGGGAGCACCGAACGGTCGGGCTCTACGGGCGCCAGTCAGGGCGCACCCTCCCCGGCACCTTCAGCCACGAGCCAACGCTCTGGGTCGGGTAAGAGGAAGGGCGAGCACCCGGCGAAGCTCCTGGAGAGGCCCCGGTCGAGCTCGAAGGCCCCATCGGAGGGGGAGCGAGGCAGTGTCCCCCCCCTCAAGGATAAGGCGGTGAGCGCACCTAAGGTGGTGAAGGCCTTAATCCATCCGGCCAAGCCCTCTATCGATACTGTCGAGGCGGCCCTGGCTCAGCCTGTGGAGGCTACACCAGTGGTGGCGACCTCGGGGCTCAGAGTCTCCCTGCCACCTCGGAGGGAGTCCTCTTTTGTGCCCATCAATAGGACCCCTGTGAAATCCCCGGCGGGGAAGAAAAAGGGGGGCAGGGCGTCGTAGATTCGGCCTCAGAGGAAGAGCTGATCGAGGTCTTAAGCCACGGCCTTGGCGTGGATGAAGACCGGCCCCTCGGGATGGATCCCGACGCAGGTGACGACGACAGCATCGAGGGTGACGACGGGGCCCCTGATCGCCCGTCGGATTCCCCTCTGCCAGCGCCGCAAGACAACTCGGCGGCCATTTTGTTGGCTATACAGTCCTTATGCTCAGAGATAAGGACGAGACTACCGTTGCCGACGGAGGAACCTCTCCCGTCGGGGGATCCTGAACCGGGACCTTCGGGTGTTCCCCCGCCCAAGAAAAGGAGGATTCACCCTCCGCCTCCTTTTCAGCCGTCGCGACCCGTCCAGCCCTCCTCCCCGTCCACCCGAGGGGATGATACGGGGACTGACACGGCAGCGACGGGTACGGACGACGAGGTATACGACGAGGATCTCCCGTCGTCACCTCCCACCAGGGCTTCTCCGCCCGACGAGATTGGATCGTTCCACTCCATGATCGCCAGGGCATCCGAGCTTTTCAAGCTCTGCCCTGAGGAGAAGAAAAAGGAAGGATTCCTTTACCAACGGCGCGAGGCCAAGAGGAAGACGGTCCTTGCGGTGCCTCTACTGGACGACATTTAGGATGAGGGCCTCGCCCTCCTCAAGAACCCTTCCACGACGCCAGCTAGAAGAGACCGGTACGAGAAGAAGTACCGGGTCCCGGACGCGGCCCCCCTGTGCCTCCGGGCGCAGCCTACCCCGGACTCCGTCGTCTCCGCGGCAGCCAGGAAGAAAGCGGGGGGGGGGTGCGGCCTCCACATCGACTTCCCCACCGGACGGCGAGGGAAAGAAATTGGACGCGATGGGACGCAGGGTCATCTCGTCGGCAGCGACGACGATTAAAGCGGCCAACGCCTTGGCTATCGTGGCCCGCTACGACAGGGAGCTATGGTACAGACTGGCTCCCCTGCTGGACTTCCTACCGGACGACAAGAGGGCGGATGCCCTGGAGATCCTACAGGAAGGTGAGGTGGGGTCGGACCACGCCATCACTATTGCGACGGACATCGCCGACACTGGGTTTCGCCAGTTGGGCAACGGCGTGTGCCTTAGGCGGCGTGGATGGCTCAAGGCTACGTACTTCCGTCAAGACGTACAGACCAGAGTCCTGGACATGCCGTTCGATGGGAACAACCTGTTTGGGAAAACAGTGGACGATTCCCTCCAGGCCATTAAAGCGGACACTGAGACGGCCCGGGCCCTTGGGGTTCTGCAGCAACGACGGACGCCCTTTCGGAGCAGCGGAGGCAAGGGCGCCTCCAAAGGTTCCGGCGGCGGTTTCTCCACCTACCGTCAAGCGGCCCGCTCGTCGTCTCAGGAGGCCTACAGAGGACGAGGCAAGTCTGGCGGACCCCGCCGTCGTCGCCAAGGAGGTCAAGGCGGCAAAGCCTCGTCGAAACAGGATTGAACCGGCCGTGGGGTCGGGCCCCCACCGAAGCACCCCGGTGGGAGGCCGGCTGGCGGGCTTCGTCAGCGTGTGGGAGTCCATCTCCACCGACCGTTGGGTGCTGGACGCCTTAGCCCGGGGCCACGCGCTCGAGTTTCAAAGAAGGTGCCCGCGCGTCCCCCCCCCGTGGCCAGGAAAGAGCTTCACGTCCCTCAGCTTCTCCTGGAGGTAAAGGCGTTGCTCAGGAAGGGCGCCATCGAACTCGTCCCAAAGAGGCTTCGGGGCTCCGGAGTTTACTCGAGATACTTCCTCGTGAAGAAGAAGACGGGAGGATGGCGCCCCATCCTAGACCTGCGACGTCTGAACAAGTTCATCAAGGCGCAGAAGTTCCGGATGGTCACCCTCCAGCACGTCCTGGGTCAGCTGGAGGAAGGAGACTTCCTGTCGTCGTTGGATTTGGAGGATGCCTACTTCCATATTCCCATCCTAAAGGGGCACCGAAAATTCCTCAGGTTTGTGGTCCAAGGGCGTCACTACCAGTTCAAAGCCCTCCCCTTCGGACTACGGTCGGCACCCAGGGTATTCACCAAGTGCCTCGCACCGGTGGCGGCGCAGCTGCGCCGCGAGGGGATCCACGTCTACCCCTACCTGGACGACTGGCTCATCCGAGCCAAGGCGAGGGAGCTCGCCGTGGAGCACACGGCAAGGACCGTCCAACTTCACACGGACCTGGGATTCTCCGTGAACTACGCCAAGTCCCACCTGGTACCCGCGCAAAACGCACTGTTACTGGGAGCGAAGCTCGACACAGTGTCCCTTCTGGCCTCCCCGTCGGAGGAAAGGACCAGGTCCATCCTGGGCAAGGTACAGCGGATGTTGGTTTCCGACGCGGCCAAGGTGAGGTCCATCAAGTCCCTCCTCGGAATGATGTCTTCTTGCATCTACCTCATTCCCATGTGCAGGCTCCGGATGCGCCCGTTGCAGGAGTTCCTGGACGCGCGCTGGATCCAAACGACGGGCGGCTTCGAGGAGAGGATCACACTCGACGAGAGTTTCCGCCGAGCGGTCCGGTGGTGGGGCACCCGCGCGCATCTGACGGCGGGCATGGACTTCCAGACCCCAGACCACCAGGAGACAGTGACAACGGATGCCTCCCTGGAAGGGTGGGGAGCGCACACCGAAAATCTGCACGCGAGAGGCCTTTGGCTCCCGACGGAAAAGTCCCTCCATATCAACGTCCTGGAGCTCCGTGCAGTGTTCTGGGCCCTCAGGTCCTTCCTTCCGTCCCTCAAGGGCAAGGTGGTGAGGATCTTCACCGACAACACCACCACCATGTTTTACATCAGGAAACGGGGCGGAACCAGGTCCCCAGCACTGTCCATGGAGGCGCAGGACCTGTGGCATTGGGCCGTCGCCCAAAGGATGTTTCTGGTGCCGTTTCATCTGGCAGGGATAAAAAACACCATCGCCGACTCACTCAGCAGGGAGCTGCGCTCGTGCCACGAGTGGGAACTACGGCAGGATCTAGTGGATCGCCTCTTCCGACGGTGGGGCACACCCCAGATCGACCTGTTCGCGACGGCGACGAACTCCAAGTGCCGGAGGTTCGCCAGCAGGTTTCCCCAGGCGAGGAGCATGAGCGATGCTTCTCGTTCCCCTGGGAGGGCCTGTTCCTCTACGCGTTCCCTCCTTTGCCACTGCTAATCCGGCTCGTCAACCAGCTCAAGAGGTCACGGTGCAGGATGATCCTCGTTGCATCTGCGTGGCCGAGGCAGATATGGTTCCCGGACCTTCTGGACTTGTCAGCGTCCCCGCCAATCAAGCTGCCGGTGGACGCGGATCTACTCTCCAGGGAAGGAGGCGCCATCCTCCACCACGACCCGAAATCGCTGAACTTGCAGGCCTGGCTCCTGCAGCGCTAGAGTTTGGAGGATACGACATACCGGCCGACTGCAGAGAGGTTCTTGCAAAGGCCAGGTCGTCCTCGACTCTTAAATGCTACGGACACAAATGGAAGAGGTTCTCTGTCTGGTGCCAAGCACAGAAGATTAACCCTCTACGGATTACGGCTCCCCAGGTACTGCCGTACCTGCTGACGCTGGCCAAAGCTGGACTGGCACACGCGTCCATCAAGATTCATCTTGCTGCGATCTCCCGATACACCAGAACCACGGGCCGGACGTCCTTGTGGTCTCATCGTCTGGTGAAAGAGTTCATGAAGGGACTGTTCAGATCGTTCCCGCCGGTGAAGGCTCCGGCCCCGGCGTGGGAGCTCAACGTGGTGCTGACCAAGCTCATGGGACCTCCGTTCGAGCCTCTGCACTCGGCTCCGTTGAAGTTTCTGTCGTGGAAAACAGCGTTTCTTGTGGCCATCACCTCCGCACCACGGGTGGGAGAGATCCAGGCCCTTTCCTGCAAGGCCCCGTACTTGACTTTTCACGACACGAGGGTAGTGCTCAGGACGCACCCCTCCTTCATGCCCAAGGTACCGTCGGACTTCCATCTCAACGAACCCTTGGTGTTGCCTGTGTTCTTCCCGTCGCCTTCGTCGCCGGCTGAGAGGACTTTGCACTCGCTGGATGTGGCTAGAGCGCTGAAGTTCTACGTGGACCGCACGAAGTGTTTTCGGAAGACGTCACAACTCTTTGTGAATCTTGGACCTGTCAATCAGGGGAAGGCTCTCTCGAAGGCTTCCATTTCCAGATGGCTCTCCGGCTGTATCATGTACTGTCATCGGTTGGCAAACCGACCGCTGCCTGGCCGTCCGAGAGCCCATTCTACCAGAGCGATCGCAGCTACCACGGCGTTCCTTTCTGGTGTGCCCCTGCTGGACATATGCAGGGCTGCTACGTGGAGGTCGACGCACACCTTCACGAAATTCTACTGCGTCGATCGGGATTCCAGGGAGGAATCCAGGGTCGGCCAAGCAGTGCTGCGCAACCTGTTCACCTGAGGTGAGCCTGGTGAGGAGGTAAGATGCTTAATGTTGAGTTTGATGTAATGCTTAATGTTGAGCCTTTGCCACCTCCCGTGGTTGTGCATGTGTGTACTGCTATGTATTCTTTATTCATGAGCATGTGAATCCATGCCAGACCCCATGCTGGAGAAGGAACAAGTTACTTACCTGTAACTGTTGTTCTCCAGCATGGGTCTGGCATGGATTCACATGCGAACCCTCCCGCCTACCCCTCTGCGGCTCTTCACTTGGTCATACTGCCACTTCACGTGCTTCCAAATCTGAAGATGGCTGCCAGAGGCGGTGCTTAGGTAGAGGGCAGTCGTTGGCTGTGGTCAGTATGACGCAGAGACCAGTGATTGGTTATTACTACGAAAGACAGATCAGAAACGAAACTGATACTGGTTTTTTCTTTACCGAGGATTCCCAGCCTGACGACGGGGAATATTCATGAGCATGTGAATCCATGCCAGACCCATGCTGGAGAACAACAGTTATTGGTAAGTAACTTGTTCCACATTACCCTTTGTGTCCATATGTCTCCGGTGGGGGAGAGGCTTGCTCTCCATGCACATTTCTGGCACCAGAATTTCGCGTCCCCCTGGATCCTCCATAGTATTCACAGGGTATTACCTTCCTAACCCAGCCTCTCCTCCCTCCTCCCCTCCACTCCCACAGGTTAGGACAGCAACTATTTTGGTAGAGATCCCGTCGCTCGTAGAGAGCCAGGCAGTAGAAGAAGTTCCAGCCTCCCAGCGAGGCTTTGGCTTTTACTCCAGGATTTTCGCCATTCAGAAAAAGAACCAGGCGGGCCTGAGAGTTGTGCTGGACCTTTCCACCCTCAACCTCTCCCTACCCCTGCAAAACTTCAAGATGGTTACGCCAGATTTTATAGCGGAGACATTGAACAAGGGAGACTGGATATGCTCCCTGGACCTGATGGACGCGTACCTACACGTCCCAATTTGAAAGCCCCATTGTTACTTCCTACGGTTCAGGATCATTGGCTACCATTTTCAATACAAAGTCCTTCCATTTAGCCTCATATTGGCTCCCAGGGTCTTTACCAGACTCATGAACGCCGTGGCAGCCCTCCTCAGAGCGCAGGACCTCCACATCTAACCATACCTCGACGACTGGACTACATCTCTGGAAGCGGTTCGCCACTCTTCCCATACCCTTATGAACACTCTGCCCGATCTGGGCTTCTCGCTCAACCTCAAGAAGTCACAGCTGCAGCCTATGCAGACTCTGACATTCTTGGGACTCCTTTGGGACACGTAGTCCGAGAAGGTCTTCCCGTCGAAGGACAAAATCTCGGCCATCAAGAGGGCCACCGCCCACTTCCTCAGCAGAGAGGTGACCTCAGCTTGGTGGTACCAACATCTCCTGAGTCTACTGGCAGCGATCCTATTAGCCGTGCCGCACACCAGACTTAGGATGAGCAGGATTCGGCTGCACTTCGCTGCCTCATTGAATCAGGAGCGGTGCTCGCAATCGGAGATCAATGTTCCTCCATCTCTCCACCCGGACCTAACATGGTAGTCCATGGACTGCAACCTACGGACGGGCAAGCCCTTTTTGCCGCCCTCTCCTCAGGGCACCCTCACCACAGACTCCTCGCTCGAGGGCTGGGCAGCCTACCTGGATGAGCTCTTGGTCCACAGCACATGGACTTGACAGGAACTGGTTGGAACTGAACGCCATCTGGCTAGCGCTCAGAGCATTCCTACCACTTCTCAGGGGCAAGGTTGTCCTCATCCAGACAGACAACTGGACCAGCATGTACCGCGTCAACAAGCAGGGCGGCACCAGATCCCCCTCCTCTGTGCAGAATGGCGATGAGCATGTGGGAATGGGCCCTGGAAAAAAAACATTTACCTCTCGGTAGTCCACCTCCCAGGGGTATCCAACCTGGAAGCGGACAGGCTCAGCAGGCTTGGGAGCAGACAATTATGAGTGGCAGCTAAACAACCTCGTTCTTCAGGAGATCTTCAACAGGTGTGGTCACCCCCACGTGGATCTCTTTGCCGCCTGGCACAACAAGAAGTGTCCCCAGTTTGCATCTTGGCAAGTTCAGGGCCCAGGCTCTCTGGGCGACCCATTTCACCTCCAGTGGATCGGCATGAAAGCCTAAGCCTTTCCGCCCACTCCTCTGATGCACAGGGTAATTCACAAGATCAAGGAGTCTTGCCGACTCCATAATTCTGATAGCTCCATGGTGGCCGTCCAGGCCATGGTTTTCGGAGCTGCTCAGACGATACACCTTCCGACGGGTCTAGCACATCTTCTGGCGCAGCAGGGAGGCAGAGTCATCCACCCTGCGCCAGGGAAATTAGACATCACAGCATTGTATCTGAGCAGGTAACACTTCGGCACCTTAACTGCTCACAAGCCAATCTGCAGATCATGCAGGGTGCCAGGAGCAAAGCCACCAGGGCCCATTACAAAAGCAAATGGACCAGATTCTGCCACTGGGCAGACTGCAAGGGAATTGACCCCTTGGCTTTCGCTTTGGACAACGTGCTCTCCTTTTCGGCGGTCCGCGCTCATTCAGGCGTACAGGTTGATACCTGCCGCACATACCTTGCAGCCATTGGGGCTTACAAGAACTTGGAGATGGGCATTTTTTCCTCCTCCAACCCTATTGTCTAAAAACATCTGACGGGTCTCGCTAGGCTCTACCCGCCCGTTAAGAGACCGCACCTGGTGTGGGACCTCAATGTAGTCTTTGTCGCACTGGCACACAAACCATTAGAGCCAATGGCATCCGTGGACATCAGTATGGTCACCATCAAGACGGCCTTACTAGTCGGCCTTACCTCGGCTCGTAGAGTCAGGGAGATCCAGGCGCTGGTCGCCTCTGGGCCTTATACCACCTTTCCCAAGGACAAGGTAGTCCTGGCATTTCTGCCCAAGGTTCCATCTGCTTTCCACCTTAATGAGGAAATAGTACTTTGTACATTTTTTCCTGAGCCTAAGGATGAAGCACAGAGTGCTGCACTGCCTGGATGTCAGGCGTGATATGAAATTCTACTTCGACAGGACCAAGGGCTTCCGCAAGTTGGACGCCATGTTTGTCACTTTTGGAGGCTCAAGACCGGGCCATCAGGCTTCTAAGGCCTCCATATCCAGCTGGATGGTCTCTGCCATCAAAGAAGCGTACGAGGGCCAGCACAAGCCACTTCTGGCCAACATGCATGCCCGTGCAGTCGGGGCCAAGGCAATGGCCATCGCATTCCAGCGTAGTGACTGACGTACTCTTAGTCCATAGTCACCTTTCCTCAATACATCCTACCAACCTCCCCCCAAATACTGATGTCATTAGGCAATGTTAAATCTATTGTCGATGCCTCAATGGAGACTGAGGTGTGGTGCTGGAGGGTGGAGTCAGTGCAGTGCATGCTCCCTGGGCCGCGCCCCCACGCTCCTTTAAATTTACATGGGAAGGTTTATTCTGGTGAAAAATGTTCTGTCTCCCGTCCCTTGGAAGGGGCGCCCATACAATATGGAGGAAAGGGGAGTATGGGCTAAGAGTACGTTAGTCACTACGGTGAGTAATTTATAATGACACCTACAACACAGAATGTGAATTGACTCCTCTTTCCACTCGTTCAGGTCCCACTCCTAGGGTGTTCCCAAAACAAGCAGTCCCTCAGAAGGCTTCATCTAGTCTAGCAGGGTTGGCCCCAGAGCCGTATTTGGTCTTTCCACCCAACATCCAATCAGGGGAAGGGAGACCGAGCCAGGGCTTCTCTGGACTTTGAGAAATATAATGGGAAAAACAGGAAGCCCTGAGGCTTTCAGTGGCCATCTTGCCTTGGTTCAGGAACCCCATTGATTCCTACGGCAGGAAAGGGCCTGGGTGTCCCAAAATGGGGGCGACCCAGAACCACTGCCAAGTCAGCATGTAGCTGTCAACAGCAACATCCTGCTCTGTGGGGTAACACACAGGTGCTCAAAAACACACACTAGGGGTACCAAGGTCTGCCCCTACCCTTGGGCCCATAGGGTTATCCCAAGGGTGTATTGTTCACCAACAATAAAAATGAAGAGCTGCACTGGCAGAGGTCCAGACTGTACTCCTGTGGCCGATAACACACATAAAAAGACCAACAGTCTAGGGGAACAGGGATGAGGAGGCCCTGTCACTCCAAGGCATTTTCAGCATTACACGGCCTGCAGGCAGATGCTAACCGAGGGGAAGGGGTAGAGGTGCTTCCACAGTTGGAGCGACTTTGGCCACTGTCCCCTGAGAACGTTAAGGTGCAAAACGTCTGAGATCTACGACCATGTATCCCCTGTGAAGGTAGACTTTCCATGTTAAGCTCAGAATCGTCCAAGACCACGTATGATGTTTGGTCTTCACAGGTAGTTGACAGTGCTACTGTCTACCGTTCGTGCAGCGTCCCCCCGGATCATGGCCTCACACCATGACCTTGCCACTGGAAGCCATCCTTTTCGAGGTGGTCTGCCAGCTTCTGACGAACGCGTTGAAGTGGTACTGGGCTCGGAACAAAGTGAGGTGCAGTATTCCACCTATTTTCTGTCTCCAAAGAAAAATGGGGTTTGCCTATGGTATTGGATCTATGGCTGATAAATTTGTCCCTGCTCAACAAATTCAAGATGGTTACTGTAGCCCAGATACTGAAAGCCATCAAACGGCATAACTGGTTGGCTTGACTGGACTGTCAGGATGCCTATTTCCATGCGCTGATTCATCTAAAGCACAGGACGTACCTGAGGTTAGTGGACTGCCAGCATCACTACCAGTTCGAGGTCCTGCCGTTCGGTCTTTATACAGTTCCCAGAGTTTACACCAAGCTGCTAGTAGTGATGGCGGTTTTCCTCAGGAGGGAAGACAGCATTTGTGTCTTTCCCTACGTTGGACGACCTAGTGTCAGAGCACCTGCTTCATGCATGCAGTCTTTGCACAGCTTGGGCTTTTACCTGAACTTCAAAACGTCTCTGGCTTCTTTGTCTTAGTCCCTAGAATTAATCAGAGCGGTCTTGGATACTCGTCAGAGTAGGGCATATTCGACAGAGGACCGAGTCGCAAATATCTCACGAATGGTGAATGTCCTTTAATCATAGAGACAAGTCCCTATCTCAGCCTTTCCGTGCCTACGAGCCCTTGTGTGCTCATGCATCCTAGTGGTACCTGGATGCTCGGCTTCACATGAGATTGCTCCAGCGTCTGCTCCATTGACAATGGTCGTAATCTCAGATCCTCATGCCGGACCTCCTGCAGGTTTCGACTCAAGTGGTTCAAATCCTTGCGTGGCAGACTGTGAGAGACAACTTGCTGAGAGGCGCGTTTCGTCAACCTGGTGACGGTGGTCACCGCAGCATCTCTTATAGAGTGTGGGGTCCTCACCCTGTCGGAACTCAGTGACCAGATTGTGGTATCCCTCAGAGTCACTGGAGCGCATCAGTTTCCTGGAGCTGAGGGCAGTCAGGCTGGCCCTAGTTGCTTTTCTCCCATCTCTGTAGGGCAAGACTGTGCTGATCCTGATGGCCAACACAGTGGCCATGCACTACCGGAGTGGGTGTTGGGGAGAATTCTCAAAATGTGCTAATTCCCTTCACCTTGGAGATTACCAGCAACTTTGCTAGATTTTGAGGACTTGATTTTTTTCCCTGAAAGATTGTGAGCCTTTTTTTCACCACTCTTTCATGTATTTTGATGTATGTTTACACTGGTGTTATTTGATTATGGAATTTTAAGGTAACTCCATAGGCATCTTCGTGTGTGTTACACAGCACCCTCAGTGCACTGACACAGGTATGTCGCTTAATTTGTTCAGAAACTTGTTGGTTTGCTATTGAATAGTGTTTGTGTATAATATTAAGTTGCCTCCTTCTAGTGAATGTTTTCTAAATGATTGCGTAATAAATTAATAAGTGTTTTACCAGGAAACCTTGTCTACTTGAACCACTGTAATTGTAAGACCTTAGTGTAACCTATTGTACTGCTCACATTCCCCCTTGAGATAAGCCTGGCTGCTCAGCTCGCTACCTCAAAACTGTGTAGTACAGACTTATACCAAAGGTTAGTTTTTGCTTACACCTATAGTCCTAATTGTATGTGGTGGTCCTAGAGGGTACTGCATGCAATTCTGTCTAACAGTGGGGTCCTTGCCGCTATGCTGAGAAACAATGCAACTGTGGTTCTGGGCTTCCGAGAAAGTCTCCTACGACTGGCTATCTTTCCAGGAGAATGAATGTTGCAGCTGATAACTTAATCAAACTTCGGCCTCCCATGATTGGGAGCTCTGCCAGGAATTTCTAGGGGAGATTTTCTCCTTCTGGGCGACGCCTCAAGTGAATCTCTTCACTTCAGTGCGAACATGAAGTGTGAGTTGTTCTGCTCAAGGGAATGTCCTCTTCTGGGATCTCTGGGCGACGCACTGCCAGTCCAATGGACTTTAAACCTACTTCATGCATTCCCGCCTGTTCCTGTTGTTTCACTGGTTCTTGGGACCATGTTGATTCTGATAGCTCTGTACTGGGCCTGGAGGACATGGTACCTGGTTGCGGGACATGTCCATCTGCTCTCCCTGGCGCCTCCCGAAGATATTTAGACTCGCAATTGGAGGGATGGGTCCTACTCCCGAACCTCAGCAACCTGAACTTTCATTCGTGGCTACCGATAGCCTCAGATAGAAAGATTGGGACTTCTTGGACAAGATCTTTGATGTACACCCATCAGCTCGACACCCGCAAGAAACTGCTTTTATGTCTGTGGTGTGAATTGTCAGCTTGGTGCCGAGTGAGGGAATTGAACCCTTTTAATCCTGTCCATTATCCCCTGTTTTGGATTTCTTTCTGTCATTGGCCAAGTTGGGCCTGTAGATTTGTACTTAAAAGGATACCTGGCTGCTGTTTCTGTCTTTAACAGGTCTGCTGAACATGGCACATTTTTTTTTACAATCCCCACTGTTATGCAGTTCTTGAGGAGCTTGTGTAACCATTTTCATTCGTGCCAACTTTTGTTTCCGGCATGGGATTTAAATTTGGTTTTCACATTCCTTATGTTAACTCAATTTGAGCCACTTCATACTCTTGCATCCCGTCCCCTTTCCTCCATACTGCATGGGCGTCCCTCGCTAGGGACGGGCGACGGAACATTTTTCACCAGAAAAAAACATTGTTCCCCTTTTAAATTTGGAGACGTGCGGGGGTGCAACCCTGGGAGCATGCTCTCCCTTTTCTCTGCCCACCAGTGCCACTCCTCAGTCCCCTTTTCCGTGTCAACGGGAACAGGCCGATTTCACCAGCGCTCCTGGGTTTGGCTTCAGCCATGTAATACCATGCACTATTCCCCGAATACTTTCTTCTATCTTTTTTGTCAATCAGGTACTTGGTCCTCCGGTGCCACGCTCCTCCCCGGCGCATGTGGACTTCAGCGGGCTTCAGCAGGTGTACAGCCTGCGAGGGGCTTTTCTCTACATCCGATCCCCACGCTCTTTGCCTCCGCTGCCTTGGCCCCTGTTAGGCAAGACTTGGAGCAGTACCCTTTGGGTGCACTACAAAAACCTTGACCTCCTGGCAATAGGAACCCAACCTTTGGTATAAGTCTGTACTACACAGGTTGGTAGCGTGATTGAGCAGCCAGGCTTATCTCAAGAGGAGTCAATGTAAGCAGTAGGGGAGTTAAACAGAGATTCACAGTGACAAGTATTCAAATAAACTCTAACACACAAGGTTTCTTGATTAAACAATTATTAATTTATTTAACAGTCAGTTTGAATAAGCCTTCAGAAGGGAGCAATATAATAGCAACACACAAATACCTCCAAAATACACACGTAGTTTCTCTAAAGCAGCAAATACCCATTTGGGATGGCGCACAGACACTTCCTACACCCTCGGGTGATTTAAATAGCTAGGTCACTGTGGACATTAATATATCGCTGTTGCATTTAGAGCTGTACTGAGAGGAGTGTCAAAGAAAAGGGTTATTAGAATAAACGAGAGATCACACAAATATTCTGAAGCATTTAAGTACTTTTGAACCCCTCAATGCAGAGCAAGTTAACCCTTTCCTGGAAGGAAGGTAAAAACACACAATCGGAGGAGAGAAGAGTCATTCAGGGAGCCAGGCTAGGCCAAAGTCAGTTGGGCAGAAGTCTAGGTGAGCTGAAGCACTTCTTGCAGGTCGGTAAAAGTCTTGCACAATGTTTTAGAAGTCTTTGTAGCAAAAGAAGAATCAATGTAGAGCCACAAGCTGGTTAGGCTTGTGGAGTAAAGAAGCTGTAGCAACTTTGCAGAAGCAACCAAGACAAGACTCAACTGAGATCCAGTAAGGCTACATAAGAGCTAAGTTCTCTTACACTGTGCAGTACCTTTGGTTAGCTCGAGCTGGCTTCTGTTCCTGTGCGGGTCTGCAGAGCCTGTTGTTCCTGTGCATCAGTCGGGGGGACAAGAAGGACTACTTTTGGGGACTCATGCAGCACAACGGGACGGTCGGTGGCAGAAAAGGAGAAACATCTATTCAGTGGCACTTCGTGGTTTCAGCTCCTCTCGTCTCAGCAAATAGCACCACTGTGGACTCTCGGTTACCACTTTGGACTTTCCTCGCATCTGGGATCCAGCTCTCTGAAGTAGCTCAGGCTTGGTCAGTCCTGCTTACTAGGAGTCAGAGGATCTTCCAGCAGCTCGGGTCCGACTTAAAAGTGATGCCCTCCCAATCTGGTGTTCCTCTCCCTGGCACTTTACTTCCTGCAGCAGCAAGGAAGTACAGCCAGCTCCTGAGAGGATGTCCAGACGAGTTTGCTTTGGAGTTGATTGGTCCCCCCAACTCAAGGGGAGAAGTCGTTCTTGCAGGGCTTGTCTAGTCGAGGCGAATTCGGGGCTTCAGCACAGCAGCAGGGCTTCACCAGGCAAACCAACGGTCCAGCAGTTGCAGCAGGCATCTCTTCAAAGTGGTTCTTTGGAGTCCTTCGTCCAGTGGTCGACTGCCTTAAAAGCCAAAAAAGCCTTGCCTTTAATGCAAGTTTCTCCCATTCATTCCAGCCTAGCTGCCAATCAAACAGCAGGGTGGCTGTCCTTGCCGGACAGCCAGCTGGCCAATCACCTTTGGGTGCATTCCTGTAACCTGTAACCAAGGGGATTAAGCACAGGGAGTTTCGGGCACCTCCCTCACTTCCTGCCCCTGCCAGACACTCGGGAGCCAGAGGCGGGCTTCACTCGTGAATCCCGCCAAAGACAAAATGAGCAAAGGGTTTGGTGCGCAGAGTGAATCTCAAGAAGGACCTTTCCACAAAGAAATGGCGAAAAAAGAACACCGGGGCCATTTAGACAAAAATGGCACCCTTGGGTGGTTGACTGCAGCTGCGAACGCAGCCCGTGGTAAAAGCACACAATGGTAGTTAGAAGAAAACCACTGCCACCAGCCGTTAATCGAGGAAAGGCTGACATAAAATTTTACACGAGAAAATAGACAAAGGGGATACTAAGTAACCCCTCCAGCACCCTATTGTAAGATAATGTGTGCCTGGTGTAGAAGGTTATAAATGTAAGTAGTCAATTTCAATTTCCTGCTCTTGGAAACAGTAGTTATCCAAGAGAAAGGTATTTAAACCTTTTGTAAATCTGAAAGACTTCCCAGTGCCACTGCACTAATGTAAAAGATGATTCCTATGGAGTTTGTCAGACTCCACAACCAAAAGAAACAGTGTTCAAAAATCACATGAAAATACATGAGAGAGGGGGAAAAAGGGTCTCACTCTCTCCAGGTTAAAAAAAAATCCAGTCCTCAAAATGCAGCAAAGGTGCTGGGGGTCTCTAAGGTAGAGAGGAATTGGCACATTTCTGAGAATTCTCTTTAACAGCCGCGACCACAGCTGGGAAGGTTGTACCGTATGCGATGCACTTACTCCACGCGCACTGAAGAACAGGCTTACTTGGTGGAGGGAGCTCTTCAAAAGGTCACCTCCACAGGATCGCAAGGACTTCGTCAGACAGCGATCGAGGCCCAAGGGAGGGCGCTTTATCACCGACGCCATCAAGCACGAGCCAACGCTCTGGCTCAGGGAAAAGAAAGTGGGAGAACCCGGGTAAGCTTCAGGAGAAGCCCAGGTTGATCGCAACTGAGAAAACCGAGGGGGAGCGAGGCGGTGACCCTCCCCCCAAGGTGAAGGCCTCAAGCGCGTCCAAGGTTGCGAATGCCCTGATTCATCCGGTTAAGGCCTCTATCGAGGGTGTCGTGGCAGCCCTGGCAAAGCCTAGGGAGGCTACCGCAGTGGAGGCGACCTCGGGGCCTAAAGTTTCCCTGCCACCGTGGAGGGAATCGTCTTTTCAGCCCATCGATAAGACCCCCATGAAACTCAGGGCGGAAAAAGAGGGGGGGGGGGCCGGTGGCCATTACGGACACAGATTCCGCCTCCGAAGAGGAACTGGCTGGTGTTGCAAAGATCCTGGACAAGAAGTTCGAGTAGGTCCGGTCCTACGGGAGGGATCCCGACAAGGCCGACAAAGAAAGCGACGGCGGTGCCGACGGGGAACCGCGCACCGTGGAGGGGACGGATCCTACTCCCCAACTGTCCCTCCCATCGCAACCTGTGCCGACGCCACAAGACAACTCGGGGGCTATCTTGATGGTGATTCAGGCCTTGTGTACGGAGATAAGGACAAGGTTGCCCTTACCCCCAACGGACGATCCAGCGAAGCCTGGACCGTCGGAGAGTCCACCAAATAAGCGGAGGAGAATACATCCCCCCCTCCTTTCCAGCCTGCACGGCCCTCATCTCCTTCCCCCGTTCCGAGGGATGATACGGGAACGGAGACGGCGACAACAGAGACGGACGACAACAGTGGTGACGAGGGAATGGACCTTCCATCACCACCTTCTCGGGCTTCCCGACAAAATTGGCTCCTTCCACGCCATGATTGCAGGGCATCTGAGCTCTTCCAGCGCTGCCCCGATGAACAGAAGGAAGGCTTCCTCTACCAACGGCGTGAAGCCAAGAGGAAGACGGTCCTCTCAATTTCACTGCTGGACGATACCTGGGACGAGGGGCTCACGCTCCTGAAGAACCCGTCCACGGCTCCTGCTAAAAGGGACCAGTACGAGAAGAAGTCCCGGATTCCGCCTCCATGTGACTTAGGGTGCAGTCATCCATGGATTTGGTCGTCTCGGCGGCGGCCAAGAAGAAAGCGGCGGAGGCGACAGCTCCAAACTCAGCTTCCCCGCCGGACGGCGAGGGAAAGAAACTGGACGTCATGGGGCAACGCGTCATCTCGTCGGCAGCGACGACGATTAAGGCGGCCAAAGCCCTCACGATTGTGGCACGCTACGACAGGGAGCTCTGGTTTAAGATTGCTCCCCTGCTGGACTTCCTCCCGGATGACAAGAGGGCTGAGGCCCTAGAGATCCTACAGGAGGGCGAGGGGGCGTCGGGCCATGCCATCACGGTGGCCACAGACATCACGGACACCGGTTTTCGGCAGATGGGCAACAGCGTTTGCCTTCGTCGGCGCGGTTCGCTCAAGGCAACCGATTTCCGCCAGGACGTTCAGACCAGGGTTCTGGACATGCCCTTCGACGGGAACAACCTGTTCGGCAAGGCAGTGGACCAGTCACTGCAGGCCATCCATGCGGACACGGAGACACTAGGGCCTTGGGTGTTCAACAGCGACAACCGCCCTTTCAGAACGCCGGAGGCAAGCAAGGTGCCTCCAAAGGATTTGGCGGCGTCTCCTCGTCGTACCGCCAGGCGGCTCGTTCCTCGTCACAGGAGGCCTACAGAGGACGTGGCAAGTCAGGGGGACCTCGTCACCAAGGAGGCCAAGGCGGCAAGACCAAGGCCAAGCAGGACTGAACCGGCCGTAGCGTTGGGGCCCCACCTAAGCACCCCGGTGGGAGGCCGGCTGGCGAACTTCATCAGCGTGTGGGAGTCCAGCTCCACCAACTGTTGGGTGCTGGATGCCCTGGCCCGTGGGCACACACTGGAATTTCTAAGGAAGTGTCCCTGTATTCCACCTGTGGCCAGGAAGGAAAACCGCGTCCTCATTTAATGGCTAATTTCCCTTACCTAGTGAGTCCCTCAGCAGCTTTGCTGGATCTCTGGAGTTGTTTCTTTCCACTTGGTAAGAGTGTGAGCTTTTCCCCCACTCTTACTGGTATTTTGCTGTGTGTTGTGATCTGTTTTTGTTATGGTGGGCTCTGGAGTACACCACTTCAGTAGCCCCCTCTTTGTGTCACACAGCACCTTCTGTGCAGTGGCACAGGGTTGTCATTCAGACTCCCCCCGACTCCATTTCTGAGGTGACTACCGTCCCCCAGAAAAGGGTAAAGTTACCATTAACTTTACTTAGTCTGATTTAATTACAGATCCAGTACACCCCATCTTACATGGAGTACTGGAAGGGTTAACTCTTAACTCTTTTTATCTGTACCTCCTAGAGCATTGTTTCGCTCTTTTAACATTTAGACATGGCTGGTGGCAGTGGTATCTACCCTAAATCTATCTTATATAACCGTGGTAATATTGTAGGTTATTGTGTTAGCCTCAGACTTAAACCCGCTTGACCAAATCCTTTTTTGTTTGGCTTTGGTGCGGTTCATTCGCCATTTCTTTTTGTTAAACTCCTTCTTGTGTTTTTCTTTGCGCGGCAAGCCAGGTTTGCCTCCTTTGTTCACTGTCTTTTGGTGGCCTTCTACCTAGAAGTCCTCCTCAAGGCGCGTGGGTGTCTAGGTGGGCTGAATGTGAGGGAGGGGTGTAGTCACCCCTGCACAGGGTATCCTAGGAAACCCAAGTCGCTCTTTGACTCGATTGGACACGGTGGTTGTCCGGGCTGGACAACCCCCCTGCTGGGTGATTGACAGCCAGGCTGTGTGAATGAGGGTTTTGCGCATAAAAGGCAGGTCTCTTGGGTTGGAAGTCAGAGTGTCTCCACTGGAACTACAAGGAACCAACGAGAAGTGGAGGACAGGTCGACTGCTGCAACTACCCTGTACCATTGAAGCCCTGCTGCAGTCCTGAGCTATCTACCCTTCAACAACTAAGAGGAGATCCAGTCCGGAGTCTTCTTCCCGTGATCCGGGTGGGGATAAGCAGCTCATCTTCAGCCAGAGGTCGCCTTCGTGGTCGAAATCGCTGCACACTGCTGTAGTGTTCCGGATAGCCACATGAAGAACCTCTCCTGTTTTTAAGGAGCCCACCTTTAATTCATTGTCGCTGCTGCCGGCCTTATCCCTGTGTGGTGCGGACCCCCTCATCGTCGTCGTCCTTCGTGCTAAAGCTGCAGGAAAGCGTGGGTCTGCGGGAAACCAACAGGAACAACTGCCGTGGCACCAGCTTCGTTCTTTGAGAAAGGTACTGTGTCCTGTTTGAGGAATTTTAGGTGAAATCCCTATTTCTCTACTTTAAGGCTCGTCGTTACTTTTCCCCTCCTTCTTATAACTTGCTTCCGAACATTGACAATTATCAAAGTACTCTTGGCAACGTTGTATCTCGAACTGTCCGACTGTGTGATCCTCGACAACAGGCACCCGGTGTCATTTGACTTTGGCTCCGGCCCATTGACTCTCGAATTCCTGTCTGTGTGTTCTTAGATTCTGTCTGCCTAACCAACATATTGCCTGTGATTTTTGCCCCCAACTCTCTCTGGGTATTTCGGGTGCTAAGTGTGTTTTTTACCCCGGTAGCATTTCTTGCCGCGGATGCGCGTTTATTTAGTAGACCGAACTGTCAAAAAGTGATCGCAATTGTATTCATGGTAACGTGTTCTGTTTCATAAAACCGGTCCATTCAAACACAGGGTACTTACCACGAATAATACTGTGCAAAGTGAATTGTTAGTTGTATATTTTACGTGTGGTTTTTTAATTAATAGAAGTGTCGTGTTAATAACAAATGGTTTAAAAATAAATGTACTTACATTTTTTTTACCTGAAACCTTGAGTTAGTGTTTGCTTGAGTCACAGTAATTGTGGTCCCTTTGTGTAATCTCTGCTACTGCTCATATACTCTTGAGATAAGCCTGGCTGCTCCGCTACTGCTACCACTATAACCTAGTAGTATGGGCTTGTACCAAAGGTAAAACTTGTATTGCCACCTGTAGTCTTAATTGTGTGGTACAAGCCTGCACTACACAGAGTGGTAGCAGTAGCGGAGCAGCTAGACTTAATCTCAAGAGTATATGAGCAGTAGCAGAGATTACACAAAGGACCACAATCACTGTGACTCAAGCAAACACTGACTCAAGGTTTCTGGTTAAAAAATATAAGTACATTTATTTTTAAACCATCTGTTCTCAAAACACTTCACTTCTATTGAACAAAACCACACTTTAAAATGCACTACACACAACCAATTCCTCTGGTTCAGGTCAATTCAAGGTAAGTACATTAGGATTTGACAGACTGGTGGTGTGAAACAAAAGACGTTACCGTGGGTTAATACGCGATCACTTGTTTGACAGTAATGACAGTTCGGTCTTACTAAAGAAAATAGTACCCGTGGGAAGAACTGTAACTAGTCAAACACACTTAGCACAAAGAATTAAAACCAGGGAATAGTGGATAAAAATCACAGGCAATACTTTTGTCAAGGCAAGGGAATCGGAGAACACCTTCTAAGAAGCAGATAAGTCAATAGGCCTGTGCCAGTGTCAAATGGAGCAGGGGCTCTGTTGTCGAGGATCACACTGTTTAGGATAGTTCATGATTCAAGTTACCAGGAGTACTTGGATATTGTCAAAAGGGAAGCAAAAGTTATAAGAGGGACGAAAGAAAGGACAAGCCTTCGTAGAGGAAAAGGGTTCATCCCGATTCCGCAAGGTCGGACGGAGAGAATGACCAAATGGACACAGTACCTTATTCGTATGAAGAAAAGCTAGTGCCACAGCAGTTCTTCCTGGTAGTTCCCGCAGACTCACGGTTCCTGAAGCTTCAGTCGCGGGGACAAGAAGGATGACGTCTGGAGCGATCTGCACTACCCAGGGATGAAGCCAGCAGCAGCAAAAGCAACGGTGAATAAAAGGAGCGCTCCTTAAAAACAGGAGAGGGTTCATCTGATGGCTATCCGGACCACTAGAGCTCTGTGCAGTGATTTCGATCTAGAAGAGTATTCTCTGGCTGTAGAAAGGTGAGCTGGTTGATCTCACCAGGCTCAAGGGAAGAAGACTCTGGACTGGATCTTCTCTGTCGTTGAAGGGTAGATAGCTCAGGACTGCAGCAGGGCTTCACCGGGACTCGGGAGTTGCAGCAGCCGTCTTCTTCTCTGCATCTCTTCGGTTCCTTGTATTTCCAGTGGCGACTCTGACTTCCAGCCCAAGAGTCCTGCCTTTTATGCGAAAATCCCCTTTCACACAGCATGGCTGTCAATCACACAGCAGGGGGGGTTGTCCTGCCCGGACAACCACCCCAGCCAATGGACACATAGTGCGACTTGGGTCTCCAGGGAGACCCTGTGCCGGGGGTTACTAAATCCCTCCCTCACATTCAGCCCACCTAGACACCCAGACGCCAAAGGAGGGCTTCTTCGTGGAAGCCCGTCAAAGGTCGGCGAACAAGGAAGGCAAAGCTCGTTTGTCGCGCAAAGTAAAACACAAGAAGGATATTAACAATATGAACTGGCGACTAAACCCGACCGGAGCCAAAATAAAACGTATTTGGTCAAGCGGGTTTATGTTCGAGGCTAATACAATAGCATAAAACAATAACACGTTTATATAGTATAATCGCGGTAGAAAAGTTAGGGTAGATACCACTGCCACCAGCCAAGTTTTAGTGTTAAGGGAGCGAAACAAGGCTCCAAGAGACACAGACAAAAAGGGGTAGGATTTAACCCTTTCCACTACTCCATGTAAGATGGGGTGTACTGGGTCTGTTATTTAAAGTGACTATGTAAAGTTAATAGCATTTTTACCTGTTTCTGGGGGACAATAGTCAGCCCCCGAAAAATTGAGTCAGGGGGAAGTCTCAGAGACAACCCTGTGTCAGTGCACTGAAGATGCTGTGTAACACATACCAAAAGTTGGGCTCATGGAGTGGTGTAGCTCCAGAGCCCAAGATCACACAAAGTAGAAATACACATGGTAAAACACATGTAGGAATGGGAAAAAGGTTCACACTCTTACCAGGTGAAAAAAAGAAACCCCTGAAATCCAGCAAAGCTGCTGAGGGACTCACTAGGTAAGAAAAATTAGCCATAAATGAGAATTCTCCCTAACAAGAAGTCCATTAAAAGAGCAAATTACTTGCCTCTCTAGCACTTCTGATGGATGTTCCTCCCACGGATTCCTCATCGCCCTCCAAGTAGCAACTGTTTTGGGAGATGCATATTGTAGATCAGGAATCTGTGGGAGGAACAGCCACTAAAAAAACATTACTGAGAAGTATTTTATTTGTTTTTTGCACTCTGTATACTGTTGTTCAGTTCGTTTTTATTTCTTACCCGTGTAAATATAGATTGTTTTGCATCCTTGAGCATAAAACTAATTGAAGTTGGTGAAAACACAGAGAGGTGGTTACATAAGAAAGGTTAACCCTAGACCATATCACATGTATCTACAGAGCTCAAACAGTGTTGTTGGTCTTGTAAGGCGCAGGTGTTTGGGGTTAGCACTGTCCGAAAGAAATCCAAGCCAATGAGAATCAATTCCTCATAAGAATAATGGGAGTATGCCAGGGCTTCCCGGGTTATCTTTTGCATGAGGAATGTGGTTTGACATATATTCAATACAACATATATCTACCGCCACTAATCTATTGGATTTGCCTATGATGGCGCCCACATTTAAGTAAGCTTGAACATATTGTTTGTAGAAGACCTTATGGACTCGACTATTGGTAACACCTCATCATGGCTAAAATACATGAAAGATCATCTTCACCAAAAGAAAAATGGTTAGTAACGAAGTCTGTAAGACAGTGGTGAAAGATTTAATTTCCTTAAAAATGAGTTACAGGAAGGAAATACAATCCAAGAAGCAGTGTGTTAAATGTGATTTTAAGAGCATAACCCAGGCAGGCTGGTCAAACTACGCTCTGTTTTAAGTATCCTTAGAAAGGAGCCATCCTTCTTCCTCTTGGATCCATCCTGCTATTTACAAAAGGTATGGCCTTCCAGGCCAAGCAGGGTTCTAGTAGAACAAGTGTATGTGTTTGTAAATGTGCCAACTCTGATGACAAATTGCATTTTGTTATTGTGCAGCGATTATGGGTACCTAAGGGTACCCATAATCTCCTGCTAATGCTGAAGAGGTGTGTAATGAGACAGGTGCACACAGCTCTTTATTACATTTTATTAATTTCGGACCTGCACTCGGCACAGTGCCTTTACTGTGCTTTTGAATGTACCTTTCTATTAAGAAGTGACCTGTTAAATGTGAATGGTTTTTAGAATCACATTTAGCATGACCTATTCGCGTTTAGTCATATATTTATGAATTTGTGACTATTACGTGTAAGATGTATTTGTAATATTGTAATTTTATGTTTTATGAAATGGTTTATTTTCGAAATAAAGAATTTACTACTACAGGGACGCACTTTTATTGTCTTTAGAATGTTTCTAAAATGTTGCTCTTGCTTGATTTGACCATATTTCTTTTTATATTGCAATTTAGAGCCTTGCTTCCAGTTCTGCAGCAGAAAGCAAAAAAAGGCCCTCCTCGACAAGCAAAGTATTCGATTCACTGTATTTATTCAATATTTTCCAGCAAAGAAACACAGTTTGCGCAGATATTTGAGGTAACCAGATACATTGACAAAACACTGTTGCATGTCTTTTTGATCACTTATGAGATGTTTTAACCCACCCTTTTAAATTAATGACCATTATTGGCACTTCTTCTAGCCATTTTAGTGAGTATGTAAAAATGACAACAGACTCATATTATGGTCTTCTGGTTGCATGCAACAATCACACATACTTTGTTGCCTTACTGCCAGTGGAAACACCCATTTCTATTAATCTTGTAGATCGATTTTATATTCCTGAATTGCATACAGAGCTTTGAAAATGTGGTCAATCAAACAAGAGGGCACAGTCCTTATGAGGGTCAACAGAAATAGGCGTGATATATTATAGATTGAATTTTAGAAAGCTTCTATAATCATACATACCATATCTCTTCAGTTTACTCTTGATGCTTTCTTCCACTCGGGGAATGTTACCATAGCTTATGCTTCAGCAACAAAAAGAATGAGACCTCCCGGTCATGTTTACCCATATCCTATGCAGGACCTGCAACACGCCATAGCATCGTATTTTCTAATTCCCTGCGTATGACAGAATAGACAGTGCCTCTTCTTTCCAAGAGCCTCCCTCAGTGCTTGCTTTTTGTTATTTGTTGGTTTGGCTCTTAAATCTCACAGGTACAATTCACTGCACCTTGTCAACAGAATATTTCAAACTACTAGGACAGTTTTCATTTAGAATGTTTTTGGTTCAAGAGTTCCCTTTATATTCCAAGACGACTTGTTATATCTGAAGATGGAATGTAACATTCCTGTGTTATTCGTTCATTCCATGTGACCTGGTGTTTTTCATAATCTGTTTGCCTGCCCATTGGAATTGTGACTTTTTGAGCCAAAGTGCAGGGTGATTTCCTTGTTGCTCAACTGCTTTTAAACCCTTGATGACCTTTGTGGTTTTCATTGGAGGTATGGGGGACAGACATAGGAGACAGAAACAGGTGGTAAGCTTCTTGTCAAATAGTTTTATTTAAATTGTAATGGGGAATGGAAAAACACCTCACTATCCCGAAGTATATGAGGGGGTTCCCCGCATCAAAAAAACGAAGTATTAAACGGTCGTTGCCAGAATGTTAAAGAATCTGTTTTATGTCCAACACCTAATCTGACCCTCACACTTTAAACTTCTTCAAAATGGTTTAACAAGGGGAAAAATAAAGTCTCTCGGCTGCTCTCATGCAGCCTTGTTTTCAGTGCTGTAGTACAAATACAAAGTTCCAATGTGCAAAGCAACAACCAAAGTGTTCCAAAATAAAAGTTCCACTAGTTCGAAGGGTTCCTTTCCTACACTTTCATAGCCTCTAAAAAATTTTCTCCCTTTTTAATTAACTTTACAATGAGTAACAGTCTTGGTTTACTGCCTTGCCAAGATCTGTGTAAACCTATTTCTCCTAGGCTCCTCTTGTGGTTTTGTGGATGCTCTGGGTTAGTTTCCACCAGTGGGAAATCCTGTAAACCGACCCCCTGCAGCATCTGTTTGGCTGTATTGAGGAAACGTTTCTCACTGGATTTGCAAGGGTCCTGCACCGTCTTTCACACAGGCAGTCCTCCAAGCGAGCCTGATGTCCCCTCGAGCAGCTTCGCTCGTCCATGGCAAACTCACTTTATGGTTAAGTGTCTGACCCCTTTTGGGACCCGCTGATCTCAGGAGGTAGTTGGTGGAGTTGCATGGCTTTGGGACAGCGGTACCAGTGAGGCTCAGTTGTCTTGCCTCTGACCTGCCACACTCCTTCTGGGTCAGATTCCCACCAGGGGCGTCACTTTTGTGCAGCACCCTTTCCTCGGCTCTCCGCATTCACTGCAGGTCGGTAGCAATCACCTTTTTTCCAGTTCACTGTTTCTTTCATTTAGTCTGTCTCACTCTCGGCTGGTTCCAGTACTTCCTCGTCAACTCCAGCTACAGTCTGTGCACCAAAGGTTTAGTCCCCTCTTTATTCTTATTGCTCTTTCTCTTTAATAAATCTCATAGAGACTAGCGCATTGGTATTGCTTCTTATGCGTCATTCCGCCCTCCTCATGGAATCTCCTTGTCTTAGTGACGTACTCATTCTCTATAGGATTTTTCATATTCTCTAGCATGAGGTGTAGCATGGACTTGCATGCTCATGAATATTCCCTGTCAGGCTGGGAATCCTCGGTAAAAGAAAAAACAATTTCACTTTCATTTATAAACTGTCTTTCTCCTATAAACCAATCAATGAACTCTGGGTCATATTGCCCCAGCCAATGACTGCCCTCTTCCCAAAGACCCTCATCTGGCAGCCATCTTCACATTTTTACTGCACGTTCAAGTCTTGGGAGTCCTCGCGTTTCGATTGTTTTCTGGGTTTTTCATGCTTTTTCGGTAGGAAAACTCAGTTTTGTTCAAATCGAGCCCGTGTGCTCAATCGCTTATCCATCCGATTAACGGGGACCCGTTTTTCGACATCTTTCATCGCCCCTCAAGGGCATAAATTGCAGAGTGGTTTCTTCTCGATAGTTTCCAGAAGTCCATCAGGCCTACACTGCGCTGAATCATGTCGCAGGAGAAGGGACGGTGCTTCCCTCTTCAAGCTGTGCTCCAGCTGCAGCTTGCAGAATGTATTCACGGACAAGCATTCCCAATGCCTGTATTGTCTACACCCAACTCACAAGGAAGAAGTTTGTGAGATCTGCCGTGGCTTCTCCAAGCACACGATGAAGGACTGGCACGTCCGAATGGCGACGGGGTTTAATGCCAAGGCCTCAACCCCGTGTGGTCCACAGGGGCATGCCACATCCTGATCCAGCCAACCAGAGTAGGCTTCTAAGTCCTTTGAGGGTGCTCCACCCATGGAGGCCCAAGACCAGGCCAAGAACCGTGAGCCCGCTTCTGCTCGGGTTGCTGCACAAGCGGGTCCTGCGATGTTCAGGTCGCGTCCATCGTCTTCTTCAGCCTCAATCTCCAGCCATCGCTCCAGTTCTTCGTCGAAGAGAAAGTCTGTGTTAGGGAGAATTCTCAGAAATGTGCTAATTCCCTCCACCTTAGAGACCCCCCAACAACTTTGCTGGATTTTGAGGACTTGATTTTTTTTAACCTGGAGAGAGTGCGACCCTTTTTCCCACTCTCGCATGTATTTTCATATGATTTTTGAACACTGTTTCTTTTGGTTGTGGAGTCTGACAAACTCCATAGGCATCATCTTTTGCATTGTATCGCACAGCACCTTCAGTGCAGTGACACAGGGAAATCATTCAGATTTACCAAAGGTTTAAATACCTTCTCTTGGATAAACTACTGTTTCCAAGAGCAGTAAAGTGAAATTGACTTTACTTACATTTGTAACTTTCTAGACCCATCACACGCTATCTTAGAATAGGGTGCTGGGGGGGTTACTTAGTCTCCCCTTTGTCTAGCTTCTCATGTAACAATTTTATGTTACCCTTTTACTCGATGAATGGCTGGTGGCAGTGGTTTACTTTTAACTACTGTGGTGTGCATTTACAGTGGGCTGTGTTCGCAGCTGCAGTAAAAGCACCCAAGGGTGCCATTTTTATCAAAATGGCCCTGGTCTTTTTTTTTTTTTCATTTCTTTGTGGAAAGTTCCTTCTTGAGATTTACTCTGCGCGCCAAACCAGGTTTGGTCCCATGGTTCGCTTTGCTTTTGGCGGGATTCACGAGTGAAGCCCACCTCTGGCTCCAGGGTGTCTGGGGTGGGCAGGAAGTGAGGTAGGAGTCTGAAACCCCCTGTGATTAGTCTCATAAGAGTCCAAATACACTCTGTGATGATTAGCAGGCTGGACAGCCACCCTGCTGGGTGAGTGACAGCTATGCTGGAACAAATGGGAGAGAACTGAATAAAAGGCGAGGCTTTTGACTTGGAAGGCAGAGTCGACCAATGGACGAAGGAACCGAAGAACTCGAAGAGGACGCCTGCTGCAACTCCTCGACTGTTGGTTTGCCCGGTGAAGCCCTGCTGCTGTGCTGAAACTCCAAATTCATATCGACAGAGAAGCCCCTGCAAGCACGACTTCTGCCGTGAGTTGGTGGGACCAATCAACTCTAAAGTAAGCCACCTGGACATTCTCTGAGCTGGTTGCATTTCCACAGAGTTGCTGCTGGAAACCAAAACGCCGGGGAGAGGAACACCAGATTATGTGTGTTGCTTTTAAGTTGGCCAAGAGCTCCAGGAAGATCCTCCGGACGCCCAGGAAGCAGGACTGACCGAGCATGAGCCCCTTAACAGAGTGCGGGACCCCAGAAGCAAGGAAAGTCCATCTCGACAGCCAGTAACCGCGGTGTTGCTATTTGCGGTAGACGCGAGAAGCTGAAACACTGAACAGCCACTGAAAGGGAAGTTTGCCGGTTGCGAGTTTTGACCCTCCCAGTGCAGTGCAGGAGTCCCCCGATGTCCTCCCTCTTGTGCCCATGACTGAGGCCCAGGAACAGTGAGATCTGCAAAGCTGCACAGGAACAGGGGTCATCTGCTGTATTTTTTCTTCAATACAAAGGTACCGTAAAGTCAGAGTGAACTTACATCTCATTGTAGAGTTCCTTGCATCTTCTACTGCTCACAAGTCTAAACAGCTTGTGGCCCTACATTTGATTCTTCTTTTCTCCAAAGACTTCTAAAAAATTGTTCAAAGACTTTTCTACTTACCTAACAGGAGTGTTTCAGCCTATATAAGACTTTTGCCCATTGAATTTGGCTTAGCCTGTAACATTGAATGACTCTGCTTAGGGGATATAAAAGTATTTGTCTGCTTAAGAATATTTGTGATCTCTTGTGTGTTCTAATAACCTTTCTTTGACCAACTTCCAAAAGTATTCTAAATGCAAAACGTAAGATATTAATGTCCCCAGAACCCTAGCTATTGAAGTCACCTGAGGGTGTAGGTTGTGACTGTGGGCCATCCCAAAGGGGTCTTTACTGATTTAGAAAATAATATTGTACAGTTTTTGAAGTGTATTTGTGTGTTGCTTTTATATTGCTCCCTTCTGAAGGCTTACTCTAATAAATTAATAATTGTTTATTCAAGAAACCTTGTGTGTAAGAGTTTATTTGAATACCTGTCACTGTGAACTCCCCTACAGCTCACATTGACCCCTCTTGAGAAGAGCCTGGCTGCTCAACACGCTACCAACCTGTGTATTACAAGCTTATACCAAAGGTTGGGTTCCTATTGCTAGGAGGTCAGGGTTGTTGTAGTGCACCCAAAGGGTACTGCATACAATCTTGCCTAACACCCGCTGCCCCGGGGAAGCTGCGGGAGAAACCAGAGAAGGCCAGGCAGGACATGTCTTCTGTCTCGAAGACGGTCAGTGTGGTGCTCCCTCCCAGGTGGGAGGCTTCAGCCAGACCAGTCGGGAAGACTCTGGAGAAGAGGATGCCGGATCTCAGCCCAAGGCCAACCCCTCAGGACCCGAAGAAAGGGAGAGGCGTGGAAGAGTTACAGAGCACGGATATTTCTTCGTCCGATGAGGAAGATGTTTCTGTCCACACCATCCCGGAGGAGACGGGTGACTATGACGAGGGGCGGCGACAGAGGCGCTGGGCCCAGCAATCCTGTCCCCCAGGTACCTCGCAGAGATTTGTTACAGGATATTCTCTCGACCCTCCATACACTGGTGTAAGAGATTCAGAGGAGGATGCTGATGGCACCACCTAGGCGACCCCACCGATGGCGACCCTGTCGGGGCCACCAATGCCAAAGAAAAGGAGGAGACACCCCAACGCCTCCGCTATCCCTGCCCTCTCCCTCCCCTCCTTCCTAGGGACATGGGACGGACATGGCTACGATGGACACAGAAGATGACGGTGGACTCTGCGCCACCAAAGACATCTCTGCCGGATCATCCGTGCATCGGAACTTTTTCAGCTCACTCCAGAAGAGAAGAAAAAGGAAGGCTTTCTGTACCAGCGCCGGGAGGCGAAGAGGAGGACCGTTTTGTCGGTACCGCTCCTGGGCGACATCTGGGAGGAGGAGCTGGCACTTCTGAAGAACCCCTCCTGGCCCCAGTCGAAAAGGGACCGGCTTGAGCAAAAATATCGGATGCCGGGGTCTGTACCCAAATTTCTGCAATCGCATCTATCGCCAAACTCGGTGGTCTGATCTGCTTCAAGGAAGACAACGTCCAACCAGTCAACTTTGGTTAACCCGGACGGCGATTAGAAGAAATTGGGTGCTGTGGGACTGAAAGTAATTTACTCTGCAGTGACTGTCAAGGCGGCCAGCGCCTTAGCGTTCCTGGCCTGGTACGACCAGGTGCTATGGTACAAGAGGGCTCCGATCCTGGATTTCCTCCCCGAGGACAAGCGGGTAGAGGCAATGGAGATCCTTCAAGAAGGCGAAGTGGCATTGGACCACGCCATCACAGTTGCCCTGGACATTGTGGAGTTCTGCCAGATGGGAAACAGGGTTTTCCTCCGTCGTCGTGGCTGGTTGAAGGCCACCCACTTCAGGCAAGAGGTCCAGACGAGGGTACTGGTTATGCCGTTTGATGGAGACAATCTTTTCATCAAGGTAGAAGACTAAATTCTTCAGGCCATCAAAGCCGACACAGAGGGGCCGTGCCCTAGGTATGCTGCAACAGCACCGTCCGTCCTTTCGTCCCTCAGGAGTGCAGGCGGGTGAAGTCTTCAAAGAGTTTCGGCGGTGTATCGTCCTCTTACCACCAACCCTCCTGTTCCACGACCCAGGAAGCCTACAGGGGTCGTTCCAAGGCTCTCGGAGGTGGCTGCTTTCGTCATGTCACCCAGGGCAGCACGCCGGCCCCAAAGTAGCACTGAACTGGTCAGGACGTCTGGGCCCCCACCCCTGCACCTCTGTGGGAGGCCGGCTGGCGAACTTCATCTGCGCGTGGGAGAACATCTCCACCGATCGATGGATGCTGGACGCTCTTGCCCACGGACACACTTTGGAGTTTCAACACAAGTGTCCGAAGGAACAAAACATCCTGCAGCTGAAGGTTCAGGCCATGTTAAGATAAGGGGTATAGAGCTGGTTCCGAAGCGACTCCGGGGCTCTGGAGTTTACGCAAGATACTTATTGGTAAGCAAGAAGACAGGAGCTCGAGAGTCCCATTCTCGACCTAAGACTCAACAAGTTCATCAAGTCCCAGAAATTCAGTATGGTCACCTTACAGCATGTGCTCGATAAACTGGAGGAGGATTTCTTTCTTTTGTAGTTTGGATCTGGAGAACACGTACTTACACGTCCCCATTCACATGAAACATCGAAAGTTCCTGCGCTTCGTCATTCAAGGGAAGCACTACCAGTTCAATGCTCTCTCCTTTGAACTGAGGTTGGTGCCCAGAGTCTTTACAAAGTACCTGGCTCTGGTGGAGGCCCATCTACAACTGCAGGGAATTAATGTGTGTCCTTACCTCGACGACTGGCTCATCAAGTCGAAGGACATTGCCGTCGATCACATGGAGAGGACCGTCCGGCTGCTGGTGGATCTGGGGTTCTCTGTAAACTATGCAAAATCCTACTCGACTCCATCACAGGACGCTCTGTTCCTGGGGTCCAGGCTCAACACAGTGTCCCGTCTAGCGGCTCGGTCGGAAGAGAGATTAGCGGCCATTTTGGGCAAAGTGCAACGGCTGTTAGCACGAAAGATCGCCACAGTGAGGACCATCAAGTGTCCTTGTCATGCTCTACAGGTTACGGATGCGACCACTCCAGGAGTTCCTGGACGATCATTGGATCCTAGTGTCTGGAAGTTTCAAAGACCGTATTGTGCTCTACAAGGATTTCAGTCGAGCGATAAGGTGGTGGGACGTGTGCTCCAACATCGCTGGGGACGCAGACTTCCAGAGCCCCCCATATCAGGAGACGGTCATGACAGATGCTTCCCTGGAAGGATGGGGAGCACACACCGGACGTCTCCACGCCAGAGGCCTGTGGCTGCCGGAGGAGAAGACGCTACACATCAACGTACTGGAACTACGGGCTGTGTTTTGGCCCTGAAGTCATTTCTTCCGTCCCTCAAGGGCAAAGTGGTGAGGGTCTTCACGGACAATACCACCACTATGTTTTACATCAGGAAGCAGGGGGATCCCCAGTGCTCCCCAGAGAGGTGCCGGTGTGAGGAATCGCTCAGGGAGCGGGAACTCCTCCAATGTTTCTTCTTCTTGTCCTTTTACTTTTTTTTGTGCAGCTGTTCTGTTTTCAGAACAGAGTTCCTCATCATGCGACCCTGAATGAGACAGCAGTGCCTCACCGGTCAACTTGTGGACGAAAGTGACGATCTTCGCCACCCTTTTCCCAGAGGAACTTCCGGTGCATGGACAGACATGACCCGCAAACATGGATGTCATGAACCCTGCACAAGCAATAAAGACAAATCCGGTGTGGATCCGAGACAGACACCTGTGTTAGGGAGAATTCTCTGTAAAGGCTAATTTCCCAAACCTAGTGAGTCCCTCAGCAGCTTTGCTGGATTTTTGGGGTTTATTTTTTTTCTCCTGGTAAGAGTGAGACTCTTTCTTCCACTCTTAGACATGATTTGAGAATGTCCTTTGACTTTGTAATGTGTTTTATGGGCTATGGGGTCTTTTACTCCATAGGGCTTCATGTGTTTTTGGGAAGTATGTTACACAGCACCCTCAGTGCAGTAACACAGGGGTGTCATAGTGACCCCCAAACATAGACTCCATACCCCGGGACTGCCTACTGTCTCCCAGGACATGTAAAGACACCATTGGCTTTACTAGTCTTAAATTGTGAACAGAAACAGTACAAACCATCATATTGTGGAAGTACTGGTAGGGGTAATTCACTTGCCCCTCGGTCTGTTTGCCAAGGGGGCACTGTCCAGTCCCCCCTTGTCGAGTTTCTGGCTGGTGGCAGTTGATACCACGCGAAATATTCCACCAGAATATTTCCTATGGGATTTTCCCATTCATTTTAAACGCACCACTTTTTGGTGCAATGTTAAAGATACCGCCGGGTTATCTGTTTAATATTTATTCCCCGGTTGGGTCTTTTTGCCAGAACTCGGTTTTAAAATGGCGTTTGTGTTCGCCTCTGAAACCCTAACCCAAGTCGAGCCCTTTGTTCCACTTTTGGTGGGCTTCTGCACAGAAGCATCCACAAGTGGTGCCACTCTCTCTGGGTCTACAGGATGTGTGGGGGGGGGGGGGAGAATAGGCACCCTGGACTAAGTTGCCTTGGCAACTCAAGTCGCACTCTTGTGTGATTAGCCCAGTGGGGAGCCACCCGGCTCACCACTTAGCATGTTTGATTGACAGCTAGGCTGATGAATGGGGGTTTTCTGCATAAAAGCAGGGCTTTGGGGACTGGAACTTCAGAAGTCGCCACAGGACCTAAAGAATCCGAAGAGGGGAGAAGCGGAGCCATCTACAACGACGACACCACCGGTGGAGCCCTGCTGTACGAAACTTGCCACTTTCCCGACGACAGAGAAGATCTTCTTCCAGGAGAGTCTTCTTCCCTTTGAGCTGGTGGGACCAACTAGTTCGCCTTTTTCGCCTTCTTGGATCGTCTCGTGGTCAAATCGCCCGTGCCAAGCACCCCGGCGGCCGGATAGCCACGCTTCACCACTACCGCGAATAAAAGGGTAGTACCTTTTAACCGGGAAACTCTGCGGCTGGTTTCTTCCCTGGCAGTGCAACGACCTCCAGCTTTCCTCCATGTCGAGATCTTCTCTTCCCCTGGACAGAGCCCCGACTTGCATGCGCTGCCAGGAACAACTGCCCACGCTTGAGCTTTCTCACCATTTCAGGTACTGTGTCCCGCCTAGTCTCCCTTGCAACAGACTGTCCAAGGTGTCCCGTAAATCCTTGACTCTCTATCCTGGGGTGACCTCGGACCTGTTAACATTACCTTTCTAACTTGATCCAACCTCTTTTTGTCTTTCCTGCAAAGACTTTGAGTGCATTTCCACTGTGTGATCTTGGGCACATTCCGCCTTGCTCTCCAAGAGTGGGCCTGGCCTATGAACTTTTTGCTCTACAGTAGACCCTGCCTTTCTTGACTTGCTGTGGTTTCTTAAAAGTGTTGGTACTGTGTGATTTTCCTATTCTGCCTTTTCTCTCCCTTTTTAAACAAATTATTGGAGTGCCATCTATGGTTACGCGCTCACCTCTGTTTTGCTAAATAAGTGGTGTTTTAACCTAGACTTGTCAAATGATTAGGGAGGTGTATATATTTCTAGTGCCTGTGTTTGAACTTGCTTGACATATTAGTGCCAGTGTATTTTTACAAGTGTTTTTAAATAAATAATTATATACTTTTATACCAAAGCTCTGGTCAGTGTTTGCTTCTGCTTCTGTATTTTTAGCCCTATTGTGTATACTCTATATACTGCCTAACTCTTCTTGAGAGAAATCTGACTGCTCAGCCACAGCTACCAGGTAAATCTGGGTGGTACAGACCGCTACCAATTGGGTCTACTGCGAACACCTGTAGTCTTAAACTTTTTGCAGTGGTCCCTAAGGGAACTGCACAGGTTTCTGCCTAACAGGATTGTATCACCCTCTTTGCACATGAACCTTATTGCAAAGACTGGGCTTTTCCCTGAACTACAAAAAGTCTCTGGTTTGGCCGTCCCACTCTCTCAGAATCATTGGAGCAGTCTTGGACACTCTCCTCCGCAGGGCATTCCCTTCCGAGGACCGACTGGAAAGCATCTTTTGGATGGCCAATGTTCTCCAATCCCTGGGACAAGTTCCGGCCATGGCCTTCCTATGCTTTCTGGGCATAATAGCCTACTGCATCCTAATGGTGCCTGATGCGAGGGTGAGCATGAGATCGCTCTTTGGCTTTTCCGTTGCCAGTGGTCGCAGTTAGAGAGTCGCATGTCAGACCGTTTACAGATCTCTGACCATATGTGGCTCGGTATCTAGCATGGTTGGCCATGAGACAACTTGGTGAGAAGCGCATTGTTTTACCAACCTTGCCACAGGTGACTGTGGTAACAGACAAAACTGACTGGTTGGGGAGCTCACCTGTTGGATCTGACTCTGTGCAGACTGTGGTCTCCTGCGGAGTCTCGGGAACACATCAACTTGCCAGAGCTGAGGGAGATCAGGCTGGCCCTGGTTGCTTTTCACCCCTCTATGAAATGCAAGACTCTGCTGATCCTCACAGGCAACGCAGTGGCCATGCAGTACCTCAAGAAACAAGGTTGTGTGGGTCCTTGGCTCTGTGCAGAGAAGCAATGCGGCTGTGGTTCTCAGCTCTGGAGAACGGTGTCTGTTCTGCTTTAGGGATTTTTCGTGCCTGGGAGCTTGGGAGCGACGCACTGATGGTTGAGTGGACTTGCCATTCCACTGGTTCTCAGAAGTTTCTGCCTATTCGGAACCGCGTTAATACTTACAACTCCGAACTGGGCCCGGTGAATTTTGTATCTGTACATGTCCATCTTCCCTCCCTGGAGCCTTCAGAGGAGAATCAACTTGCTCTCCAAATCGGAGGGGCGGTTCCTCCAGCAGATCCTCCGCCGCCTAAATGTTCATACTTAGCTACTGAGTGGGATGTGTCGGACAACGTTCTTGATGTACTTCTCCCAGCTCGTAGGCCCACTACCAAGTCTATTTATGCCTGCAGATGGAATACATTTTCGACTTGGTGTCGAGGGATCTGGAATGTTTATCCTGTCCATTACCTCCCGTTTCAAATGTTTTGTTGTCCTTTGCCCATGAGAGCCTGCTTATTGGTACTGTTAGGGGATACCTTGCCACTATATTGGTTTTCAAGAAGTCTTCGGTACAGGGCTCGTTCTTTACCATCCCCACTGTCATTTAATTCTTGCGTGGTGTTACTGAGAATTCTCAGAAATGTGCTAATTCCCTTGTATCTTAGAGACCCTCAGCTCTTTTTGCTGGACTTTAGGACTTTTAATTTCTAACCTGGAGAGAGTGAGACCTTTTTCCCACACTCTCGTATTTTTTCTGTGATTTTGCGTCTGTTTCTTTTTGACTTTGGAGTCTTACAAACTCCATAGGCATCATCTTTACATTGTGACGCACAGCACCTTCAGTGCAGTGGCACAGGGAAGTCTCTTAGATTTTCCAAAGGTTTCAATACCTTCTCTTGGTGAAACTACTGTTTCCAAGAGCAGTGAAGTGAAATTGACTACTTAAATTTTGTAACTTTCTAGACCCAGCACACACTATCTTACAATAGGGTGCTGGAGGGGTTACTTAATATCCCCTTTCTCTACCTTCTCATGTAACACCCTTTCTACAATTAATGGCTGGTGGCAGTGGTTTATCTTTTACTAATATTGTGTGTTTTTACTGCAAACTGCAATTGCAGCTGCAGTAAGTCACCCATGGGTACCCATTTAGTCAAATGGCCCCGCTCTTCCTTTTTCACCCATTTCCTGTTGCAAAAGTCCTTGAGATTTACTCTGCGTGCCGAACCAGGTTTGGTACCTTTGTTCGTTTTGTCTTTGGTGGGATTTACGCCTGAAGCAAGCCTCTGGCTTCAGTGTGTCTAGCAGGGCAGGGAGCGAGTCAGAAGCCCAAAACTCCCTGTGCTTAGTCTCCTTGGCTACAGGAATGCACCCAAGGGTGATTGGCTGGAGGGCTGTCCTTGGAGGATAGCCACCCTGCTGTGTGATTGACAGCTAAGCTGCGAATGAATGGGAGAAACCTGCATAGAGAAGGCAAGGCTTTTTTGCTTGGAAGGCAGAGTTGACCACTGGACGAAGGAATCTGAAGAAGAACTTGGAAGAGACTCCTGCTGCAACTCCGGGACCGTTGGTTTGCCCGTTGAAGCCCTGCTGCAGTGCTGAAGCTCCGAATTTGCCTCGACTAGAGAAGACCTGCAAAGGACGACTTCTCCCCTTAGGTTGGGTGGGACCAATCGACCCCGAGACAAGCTCATCTGGAAATCCTCTAGGAGCGGACTGTACTTCCATTGCTGCTGCTGGAACCGAAGTGCCAGGGAGAGGAACATCAGAATCGAGTGAGTGGCTTTAAGTCGGACCCAAGTTCCAGGAATATTCTCCGGACTACCAGGAAGCAGGACTGACTAAGCCTGAGCCAGCTCAACAGAGTGCTGGACCCCAGATGCGAGGAAAGTCCATAGTGGTATCCGAGAACCGTGGTGGTGCTATTTGCGAGATCCACAAGGAGCTGAAACCACAAAGTGCAGCTGATCTGAAGTTTGCCCATTGCTGCACCCAACCTTCACTTCATAGTGCAGGAGAGTCCCCAGATGTCCTCGGTCTTGTCCCCACGACTGAGGCCCAGGAACAACTGGATCTGCAGAGCTACACAGGAACAGAAGCCAGCTGGAACCACTTTCTTCTAACCAAAGGTACTGTAAAATTAAGGTGACTTCACTCTTGTTGTGTATCCTTGCTAGATCTCAGTTGAGACTTGTCTTGGTTGCTTTTGCAGAGTTGCTTGCAGCTTCGCCCCTCACAAGCCTCCCAGTTTGTCACCCTACAGTGATTTCATTTTCTACAAAGACTTCTTAAACATTGTGCAAGACTTTTACTTACCTGCAAGAAGTGCTACAGCTCACCTAGACTTTTGTTCAATTAACATTGTCTGGCCTGGCTCCCTGGAAGACTCTTCTTCCCTCTGACTTTGTGCTGTACCTTTCCTCCCGGAAAGGGTTAATTTCTTTTGCATATGGGGTGTTCAAAAGTACTTACTTCAGAAATATTTGTTTAACCTCTGTTTTATTCTTCATCCCTTTTCTTTGACACGCCTCGGAATTGCTCTAAATGTACTAGTGAGAGATTAATGTCCACAGTGTCCTAGTTATTTAAGTCACCTCCATGTGTATGAAGAAACTGTGTGCCATCCCAAATGGGTACTTGCTGATTTAGAGAAACTATGTATTTTGAAGTGTATTTTTGTGTTCTATATTGCTCCCTTCTGAAGAAGGCTTATTCAACTGACTGTTAAATACATTAATAATAGTTTAATCAAGAAACCTTGAGTGTAAGAGTTAATTTGAATTATTATCATTGTGAATCTCTTTGTAAAAACCCTACTGCTCACATTGTCCTCTCTTGAGATAAGCCTGGCTCCTCCACCACGCTACTCACCTGTGTAGGACCGACTTATACCAAAGGTTGGGTTCCTATTGCCACGAGGACAAGGTTGATGTAGTCTCCCAAAGGGTACTGCATACAATCTTGCCTAACACGTGTTTTGTGTAACCAGTTTCCTTCACGTCAGTTTGTCCCAACGTGGGATTTAAATTTGGTTGTGATAATCCTTCTAGGAGCTCACTTTGAGACCCTCCATTTATGATCTATTAGACTGCTCACCCTTACAGTGATTGTCCTGGTTGCCATAACAGAGATGAACGAGTGAGCTCCAGGCGAAATCTGTTCAACCGCCCTTGGATTTTCATCTCTCTCATAGGATCAATCTTCCTGTGTGTTTTCCTCTGCCTCATCCTTCTAATGCATAGGAGCGATTCCATCGGCTGGACCTGGTGCGGGCTCTCAACTACTGTGTGTCTCAGGCGAGAGAGAGACTAGGAAAAATGTCCAGTTTTTCATTGGTTACACTAGTGCTCGTGCTGGTAGAGATGTGACTAAACCGACTCTCTCAAGGTGAATTATTCTCTGCATCTCGGAATGCTACGATCTCACTGGGAAGGATGCCCATTGTATCAGAGAAGTGGCTGCCACCTATGCCCTGCAAGGGGAATCCCGGTCCTGGACATCTGCCAGGCAGCAGCGAGTGTCTCTGCACACGTTTGCTACTGCTTGGATTCCATTGCGCATTAGAAGGGTGGTCCTCTAGAGTTTTTTGGACTAGGTGGTGTCCTTGGTCTCCTCCCTCCTCCAGAGATTTTCATACTGTTTTAGGAGTCTATCATAAATGAGGATCCCGTGGTAGGAAGCAATCCATTAAAAGAACAAATGACTTACCTTGGTAATGTTCTTCGTGATCGATATTCCTCACGTTTATTCCTCATTGCCCTTCCTCCCTGCCCCTCTTGGGGATAGCTAGTACATTATTGTTTCTGTGGTCCCTCGGCATCAGAGCGCTACGGAAAAAGGAACTGAGGTCATGGGCACAGCACCTCAATGTATACTGGCCCTGATGCCATGTTTTTCGCCGGGTGACTAGGGGTGCCCCCCTGTTTTCCAGCAAGGTTTCTGAAGAAAAGGTGCTCTGTGGACAGATTATCATATATGAGTAACCTGTGGGAAGAACATCCATCAGAAAGTACATTATCAAGGTAAGTAATTTATTTGAGGCCACCTAAACAAAGGGAAGCACATGGAAACAAAATGGGCGGGAGCAAGATTAAAAAGACATTTGTACCGTAATGGATCCCAAAAATGTACACTTGGGCTCCCAATGCACTCAAAGGTTTGCACCCTTGGTAAAGCCAACACCGAAGCATATTCTCATCCCCTCACCCCCCCTCTCACCACCAAAAAGAAGTCAAGGAACTAAAAAAGACAGGTGCAAAAGCAAGATTTTGAGAGGTTTATGATCCTTTAAATAGGTGCTCTGGCTTAATACTCACCTTTCCAGACGATTACTAGGGGTAACTAATTCTTTGTGGGGTAAGCCACATGGTTAATAGTTGGTAAACGTCCAGATTAGGCAGATTATGTTTTTGGAATTCCCCGACTTCTTTGTTGTGGGCCTGCGTTTGCAAACTATAGGTCCTACAAGTAAGCTTGATAATGTTCTTACTCTTGGAGAGGGCATTTGTGCACAAATACCCTCTGAAGCAGCAATATCCCTTTCTCCAGACCTCCATTAGAACATCCTAATGGCCCTGGAGGATTTCCTATACAGGAGTCCTGAGCCTTTTTGGAATACCCCTTCACCTCTCCCGAAGGAGCAGGCGGATTGTCTGACTTAATCACTCATGAATTGGGGTAATTACTAGTTCTCGTCCCGTCCCCTTTCCTCCATACTGTATGGGCGTCCCTTCCAAGGGACGGGAGACGGAAGCTTTTTCACCAGAAAAAACCTTCTTCCCCTTTAAATTTAGAGGCATGCTGGGGCGCGGCCCAGAGAGCATGCGCTGCCCTTCGGCACCACACCCCAGTCCCCTTTTCCGCATTGATGGGAATGGGCCGAATTCACCAGCACTCCTGGGTTTGGCTTCGGCCATGTAATTCCACTTGCGGATACTTTTTCTCTGTCTTATCTATCATTCAGGTACTCGATCCTCAGGCGTCACGCTCCTCCCCGGCGCATGTTGACTTCTAAAGTTTTCAGCAGGTGTCCATCCTGCAACGGGCTCTTTCCAACTTCAGACCCCCACGCCCTCTGCCTACGTTGCCTTGACTCAGACCACGGTTGGCAGTCCTGTTTGGCGTGTGACTCGCTGTCCTCGAAGGTGCTGAAGAACAAACTAGCCAGGTGGAGGGAACTCTTCCAGAGGTCGCCTCCAGAGGATCTCAAGAACTTAGTGAAGCATCAAACCAGGCCCAAGGTAGTGCAATTATTTTCCAGCACACCCCGCAAGGGAGACTCCTTCCCAGTGACTCTCCCGTGCGGGAGGGACCGGCCAGGTCCTTCTACCGGCACGTGCTCCAAGGCTGCTACAGCTACCAGCCTTCGGGTCGAGGGGTCCTCGGATCCTCCCAGGTGCAGTGTCGACGGACCGGAAGGTTCTTGTACCGGGTCTACACCCGAGGGGCTATGCCCTTTTACCGACACAATGTCTGAGGGGCTATGCCTTAGCACCGGCAATACATCCGAGGGGCGCCTAAACGCAGCTCTACCGACCCCCGGGTTGAGGGTCTGACACCTAACGGGCCGGGGCCCGAGAAGCAGGGTAGGCCTCGTGATCCACATGCAAGAGTCTTGGACAAGGCTGGGCCAGCGGGCTGAGCAACACGTCGCAGGCACGTGGCGGGCAGCTCGACAAAATGGCAGCCGTGCCAGAAAAAGACACCCATCTGACGCCATTCCACGAATTCTGCGAAAAACGAGCGTCAAGGTGGGACTGGCCTCATCCAGGTACGTGGCCTACAGTCTACCCTTCATTTGCGCAAGGCAGCTTTCCGTTGCATCCATATGGACAGGGTATGCAGCGGGTCCAGCAGCCCCCCGCAAATCCCGTTGGCACCCCCTGCCACCTCTTTGGCCAGTAGGGGAGGTGCTCTTCGAGAAGTTTCTCAGCCTCATGAGGTCTCCTCAGATGGGGGTATCATCAAAGACGCAGTCTGGGAAGTCCTCCCTGCCATGCTACAGGCACCACAGACGCCTCCATCGGGCCCCCAGGCAACGGTGCAGCCACCTCCTCCGGGACCACAGCCAACTCCGCAACCTCTGCAGCCTCCTCAGCCTCCGGCTGCGGTCCCTTTTTCCCCAGCCTCCGGCGCCATCTACCCCTCCTCCTCCACACAATCCTCCAGATCCACAGGATACGGACGAGGAGGAGCATCCGGAAACGCCATCCTCAGCCAGGGCCTTCCATGAACGTCTTGCTGGCCTGGCGGAGTACCTGGGCCTCACCCAACTCGAGGTCAAACAGCCAGACGAGGTTCTGGCTGAAGTCTTCACAAGACGCCCCTCTGCCAACACAGAGATTCCACTGCAAACCAATGTAGTCTCCTTGGCTCAAGCCCCACTCGGTCCAGCCGGTAAACCGACGCCTGGACGCCAAGTACAGGCAGATGGAGGGGGATACACTCCTGCTCTCGACCCATCCTTAGCCACACTCCTTGGTGATCGTTGCAGCATCACTATACTCCAAGCCTCAGTCATCCTCAGCCGCCGCCTCTGCGGCGCTGCTAGGCAAGGAGAAGATCTTGGATTCGTACGGCAAGAAGATCTACTCCAACGCCTCCTTGCACCTGCGTCAGGCTAACGCAGATGCCATGCTGTCTGCCGCCAGCCAACGGTTATGGCGGGAAATTGCGGTCTTCCTTCTGGAACTACCCAACCAATGCAAATCACCCTTTAAGGCGGGGCTAGCTGAACCCAAGCTCGTGGCGCATGACCTCATGGAATCCACAGTGACTCATATCGATACATCAGGCCATGCCATCTGCATTGCCACTGACATGAGGAGAACAGCCTGGCTCCGGGCAACACAAACGGCAAAGTCTTTATCCATTCTTACAAAGACCATGCCCAAATTGTACACCCAATCTCAGCAGCGCACAGAAAAGTGTCGTACATATGGAGGATTCCGCGGCTTCCAGGAACACAGATCCAGACAGCCGGACTGCTCGCCATCTCAGAACCGGCGCAAACAACAAAAAGGAGTGGGAGTAAGGGCTTTTTCCAGTCCCCTTCCTCAGCATCTGTTAGGGAGAATTCTCATTCTATGGCTAATTTCCCTCACCTAGCGAGCCCCCCAGCAGCTTTGCTGGATTTCTGGAGTTTATTTTTTACACTTGGTAAGAGTGTGCCTCTTTTTCCCACTCTTACCTGTGTTTTGTCATGTGCATTTCTACTTGTTGTGTGATCTTGGGCTCTGGAGCACATCACTACATGAGCCCAACTTGTTGGGTGTGTTACACAGCACCTTCCCGATGACTCCTTTTTCTGGGGCTGACTACTGTCCCCCAGAAACAGGTAAAGGCACACTCCTGTGCAGTGCCCTTAGGGACCACTACACAAAATTAAGACTACAAGTGGTAATACAAGTTCACCTTTGGTACAAGCCTACACTACACACAACCAATTCTCTTGGCACAGAATAACTCAAGGTAAGTACCTTTATGTTTTGGCGGACCAGTGTTGTGAAACAAAAGACGTTACTGGGCATACATATGCGATCACTTTTTGACAGCTCGGTCATATTAAAGAAACGCGTATCCGTGGTAAGTAACGTTACCGGGGCAAAAACACACTTAGCACCTGGGCTAACCAGAGAGAGTTGGGGGCAAAAATCATAGGCAATACTTTTGTCAAGGCAGACCGAATCAGAGAACACTCGCTGACAGAAATACAAAAGTCAATCGGCCGGAGACAGTGTCAAGTGGAACCGGTTCCTGTTGTCGAGGATCACACAGTCAGACAGTTCAAGATTCAACGTTGCCAGGAGTACTTGGATATTGTCAACGGAGGAAGCAAAAGTTATAAGAAGGAGGCAAGACAAGGCAAGCCTTGGATGAGGAGAAAAAGGGTTCACCCTGGTCCTCGAAGCAGCACACAGTACCTTATTCAAAGAAGAAGCTGGTGCCATGGCCGTTGTTCCTGGAAGTTTCCTGCAGACCCACGGTTCCTCGTGCTTCGGTCATGGAGACGAGAAGGTGGACGTCTGGAGGGGTCTGCAACACACAGGGATGAAGCCAGCAGCAGCGACGGTGAATAAAAGGTGCGCTCCTTTAAAACAGGAGAGGCTCTTCAGATGGCTATCCGGACCACTACAGCAGTGTGCAGCGATTTCGACCACGAAGAGGATCCTCTGGCTGTGGAAGATGAGCTGGTTAACCCCACCAGGCGCAAGGGAAGAAGACTCCGGACTGGATCTTCTCTGGGCATTGAAGGGTAGATAGCTCAGGACAGCAGCAGGGCTTCACCGGGACAGGGTAGTTGCAGCAGCCATCTTCTCCGCTTCTCTTCGGTTCCTTGTAGTTCCAGTGGCGACTCTGACTTCCAGCCCAAGAGTCCTGCCTTTTATGCGAAAATGCCCCATTCACACAGCCTGGCTGTCAATCACGCAGCAGGGGGGTTGTCCGACTCAGACAGCCACCTCAGCCAATCATGGCAAAGTGCGACTTGGGTTTCCTAGGATACCCTGTGCAGGGGTGACTACACTCCTCCCTCACATTCAGTCCACCTAGACACCCAGGCGCCCAGAGGAGGGCTTCTTGGCAGAAGCCTGCCAAAAGATGGTGAACAAATAAGGCAAACCTGTTTTGCCACACAAAGTAAAACACAAGAAGGGCCTTAACAAAAAGAAATGGCGAATAAACCCGACCGGAGCCAAAAGAAAGAGTATTTGGTCAAGCAGGTTTATGTTCCAGGCTAATATAATAGCCTAAAACAATACCACGCTTATATAGTGTAATCGCGGTAGAAAAGGTAGGGTAGATACCACTGCCATCAGCCAAGTCTAAATGTTAAAAGAGCAAAACAATGCTCTAGGAGGGACAGATAAAAAGGGCTAAGGATTAACCCTTTCCAATACTCCATGTAAGATGGGGGTGTACTGGATCTGTGGTTATTTGACTATGTAAAGTTAATGGCAACTTTACCTGTTTCTGGGGACAGTAGTCAGCCTCAGAAAAAGGAGTCATTGGGAAGTCTTACAGACAACCCTGTGTTACTGCACTGAAAGGTGCTGTGTAACACACACAAGAAGTTGGGCTCTTGGAGTGGTGTGCTCCAGAGCCCAAGATCACACAACAAGTAGAAATGCACATGACAAAACACAGGTAAGAGTGGGAAAAAGAGGCACACTCTTACCAAGTGGAAAAAATAAACTCCAGAAATCCAGCAAAGCTGCTGGGTACTCAATAGGTGAGCCATAAAAGGTGAATTCTCCCTAACAGGGTCCGCAAAGTTCTGGCACTGGGAATGCACGTGAGAGGCAAGCGTGCCTCCCACTGGAGACACGTGGACCCGAAGGGAAGCGTCATGCTTTTTTTCCTTCTGAGGCTGCTGCTGAGGAGGGGGACTGGAAGAAGCCCTTGCTCTCCCCAACCCCCCTTTTTGTTGCGTGTGCCGGTGCTGACTCGGCGAGTGGTCAGGTTGTCTCAACCTCCGTTCCTGGAATCCCCGGAACCTGCCGAACGACTGCCCCTTGTCGGAGTGTTGATGCCACTGGGTGTACACCTTGGGCCTGGCCTTCGTTAGGATGAAGACTTTGCAGTTTGTGAGCTGTTTGTTTTTATCCTCGTCAGTGGTAGAGTGAAAGAACAGAAGGTCCAATATGTGATCCTGGATGTTGGGGTTAAACTTAGTAGCCCAAAGCCAGGCCGTCCTTCTCATGTCTGTGGCGATGCATATGGCCCGGCCAGAGGTATTGATGTGGGCCACGGTGGACTCCGATGTCCTGCGCTACCAGCTTTGCTTTTGCTAGACCCACCTTGAAGCGTGCCTGGCTCTGGAAGGAAGTCTGCTATTTGCCGCCAATGCCTCTGGTTGGCGGCTGCCAGCATGGCATCAGCATTGGCCTGATTCAGGTGCAGGTAGGCGTTGGAGTACAAGTTCTTCCCGTACGCCTCCAAGATCTTATCCTCCTTGCCTAGCAGCGCCGAGGACGAGGTGGCTGAGGGCTGAGACTGTTAAGCAGAATCCTGTGCAGTTCCCTTAGGGAGCACTGCAGAAGATTAGGACTACAGGTGAGAGCAATAAATCCCATTTGGTTTCAGGCTGTACCACAAAGATTTAGTTGGTAGCTGTGGCTGAGCAGTCAGACTTATCTCAAGAGGGAGATGAGCAGTATTCAGGGTTTACACAATAGGCCTATAGTACTATGGTACAAGGAAACATTGACCAAAGCTTTGTATTAAAAAGTAGATATATATTTATTTTATACACTCTAGTAAAACACATTTATCACAGCTAATAAGCAAGTTAAAGTAAGTCAAAGAAAAGTAAACACAACTCCCTAGTTAAATTGTAGACCAAGTGAACCAGAGTGAAAACTGAGCTAAACGGCACAGTGAAAACCAAACACAAGGGGTACTCTAGAAATTTCTCACAAGGGAGGGAAAACACAAGTCATACAGAAATATCTTCTTACACACCCTAGCAACACTTACCATAAGTTTGTAAACCAGTTTAGGCAAGGCAGTACATTAGTATAGAGAATACTTAAATGAAAACTGAGCAAAATGGCACTTCACAAGTTTTAGAAAGGGGAAGAAAAGGGTAGTTATAAGAAGTAGGTGCACCAACACAGTTCTAGTTGAGAAGCAATCTAAAGAAAGCAGTTCTAACAAATTTAGCCAGAGTCAGAAGGCCTGTGCCAGAGTCAGTGGTACAGGGCAAGGACCCAAGAGCAAAATGTTCTTGTAGCTGCAGTCAAGTCTTTGGTTAACGATTCGAAAAGGTGGATGCAGAAGGTGAAAGACAATGTTAAGAGAGGGGGGCGGCCAACCCAACAGGTAGGAAAAGGATTTATAACACCTTTAGCACTACCACACAGAAAGGGCGGCATGGCGGAACAATGTACCTTTAAAATGAAGAAGCGGCTCCTGCGGTGGCGGCGGTTCTTGGTAGTTCCTGCAGTTCGGGGATCCAGAAGTGGAAGAGATGCTCTTGTTGTGGAGGAAGGTTCGAGGTACTGCACTACCCATGGATGAAACCAGCCGCGGTGCTGCCAAACGAATAAAAGGTACGCTCCTTTAAATCGCGGTCCGGGTGGACAGGTGCCTGGCTATCCGGTCTCCGAGTACAGGGTACTGGTGATTCGACCAGGGCAGGTCCAGGAAGGTGATTGGCACACTGGTTGGCCCCACCAGCTCAAGGGAAGAAGGCTCTTGCAGATATAGATCTTCTCTCGTCGTGTGGAGGAAAGTGGTGAGACGCTGCAGCAGGGCTTCACCGGTGGTTCAGTCGTTGCAGATGTCTTTGGCTTCTCTCCTCTTCGGCTTCTTGGTTCCAGTGGCGACGTCTTACTCTTCCAGTCCTCAGGACCCTGCTTTTAAGCAAAAAGATCCCCATTCATACAGCCTAGCTGTGACTCACACAGTGGAGTGGTCACTTTGGCGGGAGACCCTCCAGCCTATTACGATATAGTGCGACATGGGTTGCTGAGGCAACCCTGCCCAGGGGTCCTACTCCCCCTCCCACACAATGGACCCACCCCAGACTCAGTGGTGCCGAAAGGAGGGCTTCTTGGCAGAAGCTCGCAAAAAGGACGAACAAAGGATCCCGACCTGGGTTAGGAATTTAGAGAAAGACACGAGAAAGAATTTATATTAAAGTTCTGGCAAATAAAACATACTGGAGTAAACGTTAATATTAAAATGCACCTGCGGTATGTTAGAGGCTGTCAGAAAATGTGTAAGCCTCGAACAATGGGAAAATCCCATAGGAAAATATTTGTGGTCGAATATTTACGGTAGTAACCACTGCCACCAGCCAGAAACTTTAGAGAGAGGGACTGTACGGTACCCTCTCGAAAATGAACCCAAGGGAAAAACTATGAACCCTTCCCAGTACCACCATAGTAAGGTGGGTTGTACTGGTTTAGTTCATAAAGATTGACTAGTAAAGTCAATGGGGACTTTACATGCCCTGGGAGACAGTAGTCAGTCCCAGGGTATGGAGTCTTATGTTTGGGGGTCGCTACGACACCCCTGTGTCACTGCACGGAGGGTGCTGTGTAACACATGTGAATAAAGATGGTTTCTATGGAGGTGAGAAAAACCCCATAGACATTAAACAGAAAAATAGCCTAGAACATGCATAGCAAAAATACCTAAGAGTGGGAAAAAGAGTCTCACTCTTAGCAGGAGAAAAAAACAAACCCTTCAAATCCAGCAAAGCTGCTGTGGGACTCTATAGCTAAGGGAAATTAGCCATAGAATGAGAATTCTCCCTAACAGAGGCTTAGAGTAATGACGCTGCAGCTATCACTGAAGAATGCAGCTGCGGGTGCGCCGACAACCAGAGTGTATCCCCCGCCATCTGTCTATACTTGGCATCGATGCGCGGATTGACAGGTTGTGCCGAGCCACGATGTCCTTCTGCATCGGGATACCCGTCTTGGTAGGGGGTCTTGGGGTGAGGACTTCTGCCAAGACCCCCTCCTCGGGCTGCTCTACCTCGGGTTGTAGGAAGGCCCAAATATTCTGCCAAACCTGCAAGCCTGTCGTGGAAGGCCTTCCCTGACGACAGCATGTCGGCGTCCTCCTCTGTGTCCAACTGAGTGTCTGGCTGGTTCGGAGCAGGTGGAGGAGTGCTGGCCACCGTGGCCTGCGGTGTGGGGACTGCCTGAACTGTGGGAGGCAGGGGAGCTGGAATCAAAGGGTCCGGCAGGGGCAGCGGGGCCTGCGCTGTGGCCAGTTGCGCCGCAGCCATGGGAGGAATGACTATGGGCGATGGTGGGGTGACCAGAGGGAGCAAGTAACTGACTGCATCCCGCAGGATTGCCCCCATCTGGGGGGTTTGCATCAGCACCTGGAACCTTTCAACGAACCTGTCTTCAGAGCGTGAAGAGGTTGTTAGAAGATATGGAGTGGCTGGGCGCTGCTGGGGCTGGAACACACTCTGCCTAGGTTGCAGGGGGAACCTGCCCTGCACTGCTGATGGATAAACTGTAGGCCACGTAACTGGTTGACACCAGGCCCACCTTGAAACTCGTTCACCCGCCTACTCTGTTCCTAGGAGTGGCATCGGACGAGTGGCCATGTTGTCTACACAGCGTCCATTTTGTTGCGCCACATGCCAAAGTCATGGTGCATGGCTCCCTGGGCCCGGCCTCCTCCAAGACTCTTGGTGGTGGAGCGAGAGGCGTACCCTGCATCTCAGGCCTAGTCCTGAACGGTGCATTGCCCTTGGCCGTGTCGCTGGTATTGCTGCATGCAGGCGCCTCCTCGGACATTGAGCCAGTACTAGGGCATCGCCCCTCGGGTGTACACCCTGTAAAAGAACCTTGTGGTCCCTCAGCACTGTGTCCGGAAGGATCTGATGAACCCTCGGCCGCGAGGCCGCTAGCTGGACTAGCCTCAGTGTGTGTGCTGGTACCAGAACCCGAGAGGTTCCTCCCACTCGGCGTTTCCTCGGGAAGGAGTCGCCTTTATGCAGTGCGATGGAAAATAGCGGCCCTCCTTTGGGCCTCGATCTCTGGCGAAGTTCTTCAAGTCCCCTGGAGGTGACCTTTCGAATAGCTCCCTCCACCTAGCTAGCCTGTTCTTCAGTGCACGTGGAGTCAGTACGTTCACGCAGTACAACCGTCCCAGCCGTGTTCTGGGCCAAGGCAGCGGATGCAAAATACATGGGGGTTGGACGTAGTAAAGAGCCCCTCGCAGGCTGGACACCTGCTGAAGTCAACATGCGCCGGGGAGGAGCTTGACACTGGAGGACCAGGTACCTAAATGACAAATAAAAGACAAAAAGATAAAAGAAGAATCCAGGGAAGAGTGTGTGGAATTACATGGCAGGGCCAAACCCAGGAGTGCTGATGAAATCGGCCGGTTCCTGTTGATGCGTAAAAGGGGACTGAGGTGTGGCGCCGGTGGGCAGAGTAGGGTAGCACATGTTCCCTGGGCCGCACCGCTGCACGCCTCTAAATGTAAAGAGGAAGAAGGTTTTTCTGGTGAAAAATGTTCGGTCTCCCGTCTCTAGGAAGGGACACCCATGCAGTATGGAGGAAAGGGGACGGGACGTAATAATAAGACTGATTCTAATGGGTGTCGCCATGGTCAGGCGGCAACAGGCGATCTTCGGTTGATGAACAAAGGAGCCAGGTGCTGCATGACTTCCGTTGGAACTAGAATGTGAAAATGTTGGCGCAGGCATCTTGTAACAGAAGTTGAAGATCCTACAAGTTCCAGGGATACACTCTGAATGGTGAAAACTGCAGAAAAATAGCCCAGGAGAGAGCTGGTCAGTCCACCGGGTGGTCCAGGAATACTTGAAAGTCTCAGCAGTCACAGATCCACAAGCAGGAGATGACTGATTGTTCCCACCTTTCCAGGGGTCAAAGCACCAACGAGGGCCTTCTTGAGGAAAGGACTGAGGAGGAATACTTTAATTGTTTGCAGGCAATTGTTAGCAAATTATATATGAGACAGAGCTCAAAAACAGTTTGCACACCTGGATAAGTTCCTAAAAACACTGTATATAAACTTTAATTTGATACACATTTAGAGTTAATAAAACGCACAATTAATAACAATCATCACAAAACTATTGAGTACATAACAAAAAGATCATTCAAGATCATCACATAAAAAACATAGGATTTCGTCAATAACAATCAAATAGTCGATAAACATAAAGTGAACAATACATTCAGCATATAGCTGATACTGTATCAGATTCTGATCACTACTAGATAACACAAGTTGTTGGTTCCCTGTATGAGTCCCAGAAATTGTCTCGACATGTTTCTGTTCTTAAGGGGTTATTCAAAGAACATTCATCAGGAGGGTTGTCATAATCACGAGAATCCCAATAAAAAGATCAATTGCTTCGTAAGAAGAAAGGTATAGTGTACACTTGCAACCTGTCGGTTAAAAGAGAAGGGTACAGATAAGGAGCCAATTTTGTAGCTAGGTAAATCTGTCATATTCCCTAAGAGGTGAATAAGAGAACCACACATTAGGTTGCCATTACCTTGCGTGGTGCTCGTGGGGGCTCAAAACGTCTCTAGTGTAGGTTGAGGTGGGCTGCCAAGTAGCTCTTAACCTGTAACTAATACATGAAAAACCTTTGAGTGTTTTTCAAATGAGCAAGAAAACGCTGTTCAAAAAGTACAATAGATATGTCAGGAAAGACTTGTAGGCAGATAGATACATCTAGAGTTTAGTAGCAGTGCACACTCAGCCTCACCTGAGTGTGTCTTCTGTTAAAGATTAGACACAGGAGACAATAGATCCCTTGATGTGGCAGTGCTTCTAGCAGGGGGCCAGTATTAGTAATAGTACATCTCCACTGATACAGGTAGATCGAGTATTTGCATAGCAGTGTACGATATAAGTTCTGAGTGTTTATACGATTCGATCCTAGCCCTAGAGGAACCGTTTTCGAACGTATTGTGTGTTTAAGTTCAGCAAACTACACTCACCGGCTCTTCCCTATCTTTCTTTGTCCAATGACCGTCTACCTGGAGATGTACTATTACTAATACTGCCCCCCCCCCAAGACTGGGTTCAAGAAGTGCGTAGATTGTGGATCGAAAATGTCGATCACGGATCCTCACCGGATTTGTCTCTGGTGTCTCGGTTCCAGTCACCGGACCGACTGTGGTTCCTGCCAATCCATGACCGAGAAAGCTCTTTGTGAGAGTAGAGGTAAACTGTCGGTGTGGAGGGATGCCTCTAAGAAGGCTACGTCCAAAAAACATAAGAAAGCGACTGATTCGAAGGAATCGGATCGCCATAGGCATTCGAAGAGATCTCGATCTAGTAGTAGATCGAGACACTCTTCTTTCTCGTCCAAAAAAATGAAGAGGAGACCTAGATCTCCCTCATCATCATCTTCCGAGTCGACTGAAGAAATTCGATGTCTGACAAAATCGGATTCTCCCAGAAAATGGGAAGAATTTCGTAAAAAGATGATGGAGGTATTCGAGAATGCGGCCCGACCCCCTCGAATGAACCTCGGAAGAGCCATACCCCTAAGGTCGCTCCATTGGACGACAAAGGAAAGTCCAAGACTACCTTGGTAAAAACCGGTAGTGTCAAGGATACTCGAAAAACTGGAGTCGACGGCAAGTCGTCGAGGACTCTTCGAGAGTCGAGCACCTCTCCGGTGCCATATAAAAAACATAGGTCGTCGAAGGCTTTGACGACTTCATCGGCGTCAAACGTTTCGGCAAACCACAAATAATCTTGACGCCTGTATCAAAGTCATCTTCGAAGTCATAGAAGATTCCTTCGACAACTTCGAAGGATTTTTCCATTCCTTCGATGCGTATGGTAGAGGAAGAAAGAAGACTTACTCCGTTGCCCAGGTCGGACTTTTTTAAGTCCATGTCCTCAATTTATGAGGAATCTGGCTCGGAGGAAGAGGAAGTCACTCCCTTTGGAGTTTCATATGGCACAAAACAAGTTCCTGAGGAACTCATTGATCAAGAGTCCAAAATGAGAAACCTGAGTGACACTCTACATTCTGCCAGTGGAATTGACACCTCCCCAGATTTAGAGTTTGCCAGACCTGATCCTGCAGAACATGCAGACTCAGGGTACAGGAGTCTTATGACCAGAATACTTGAGTTTATGGGTTGGGCTAACACTTCACCCATTTTTTAACAAGATGACATGACGGATATAATTGTCAGAGGTCCTCAAAAAGATCCAGTTCTCCCCTTTCACAGGGCTCTTCAGAGGAGGGTGGAGAAAAACTGGGAAAAGCCTGAGAGCATTGCTGCTGCAGATAGTAATTTCCCCAAGAAATACAGACCAGCTGGTACGGATCCTGAATACTTACAGGCATCCGACTCCAGAAAGTCTAGTTATTCAGGTAGCATCCACATCAAAGCAAACTGCATATCCCACTATCCCTCCAGATAGAGAGGATAAAAAAGTTGATGCCTGGGCACGTAGTTTTCACTTCAGTCAGTATGGCCCTTAAATCGACAAATCTCACCTGTACCCTGGCCAGGTTTACCCATACCCTGTGGGACTGTATTTCGGCAGCGGCTGAGAATATTCCGGAAGGCGAGGAAAGGGAAGGCTTCCTGAATATAGTCAGGCAGGAAGGAGGCAATGGGGGAATGTCTCCAGTCTGGAATTGGATACTGCTGATAGTATCAGCATATCCATGGCTGCAAGCATTGTGCTACGCAGATTTGCGTGGTTGAGGAAGTCGGGGCCTGCACCAGACATGCAAGCCAGACTCCTCAACATGCCCTTTGATGGCTCGATGCTGTTTGGCAGTAAGGCTGATGAAAGCCTAGAAAAACTTCAGACCTCGAAAGCGGCAGCTAAATCGCTTAGTGCCTCCACGCGCCAGCCTCTAAAACCCTATTCCAGCTAATCTTCCTGGAGGGGTCGTTCTTTTCGTTACTACTCCTCATTTGGTAGAGGAAGAGGACAGGCTTCTCAAAGGGGCAAAAGAAACTTCCCTCGTGGAGCACGAGGAAGAGGTGCAAAATCAGCCTCAAGAGCGGCATATGTACCCTCAGCCACACCTGCAGCCGCCTCCAAATCCCTCTGAGACCTTGTTGCACAAAACACCAGTGTGAGGCAGTATCTCTCAGCATCTGAAGGAATGGCGGGGCATTACCTCAGATGCTTGGGCACTGGAAACAGTAGCTCGAGGTTACTGTCTCCCCTTCCAAAAAAAGCCTCAAAATCATCCACCGGGAGCCAACTCCGTAAAAACTCCAGACCCGCTCCTGTTGCAGGCAATTTTAACCCTGCTAGAGAAAGGTGCCATAGACCAGGTACCTGTAGCGGAGAGGAACAGGGGTTGGTACTTCCCATATTTTCTCATCCCAAAAAAGGACAGAGGACTGAGACCCATCCTGGATTTAAGAGACTTGAAAAAAGTTCCTCAGGAAGGACAAGTTCAAGATGGTCACTCTTTCTCAGATCCTTCAGGCTCTCCAACTCCAAGATTGGTTGGTATCATTGGACCTTCAGGATGCTTACTTTCATGTGCCAATCCATCTCAAGCACAGAAAGTACCTAAGGTTCGCGATTGGCAACTCTCATCATCAGATTGGGTTCTGCCATTCGGGTTTACCTCCTCCCCGAGGGTTATCACCAAACTGTTGGCAGTTGTGGAAGCGAGTCTCTGGAGAGGGGGTATTCACATCTACCCCTACCTGGACAACTGGTGGATCAGAGCAAGTTCTCCAAAACAAGCGCAGGAACATCTTTCGATCACTTGCCACTTCCTCCACAAATTGGGCTTCTCCCTCAATTTCAAGAAGTCCCATATGATCCCAAAAGCTCCAGTTTATCAGAGCAGTCTTGGATACTTCCTCGGGAAAAGCCTCGCCTCCCGAAGTGAGAGCTCTCCACATCCAGCAGGTGGTAACTAAGTTCCAGAATGCCCAACGTCTACCGTCCTTCGATTTTCTCAGGTTGCTCGGCCTCATGGCATCCTGCATTTTCCTAGTACCAGATGCCAGGTTGAGAATGAGATCCCTTCAATGGGCACTCACTCAGTGGTCACAGTTCTCAGGGAATATGTCAGATCTTCTGCAAGTCCCGAGCGCAGTTGCTCAGGATCTTCTATTGTGAGCTTGCAACAACAATATTCTCAATTGAGAATCTTTTTGGCAACCATGGCCGGAGATAACAGTAGTGACGGACGCCTCACTCACGGGGTGGGGAGCACACACCAACGACCGGACAATCGGCGGTCGTTGGTCTCCCTCAGAGTTCAAACTTCACATCAACCTTTTGGAGCTGAGGGCAATCAGACTAGCGCTGAAAGCCTTTCTGCCCTTTGTACAGGGAAATAATGTCCTGATAATGACGGACAACACAGTGGCCATGTACTACCTCAACAAAAGAGCAGGAGGGTCACTACCACTGTGCAGACAGGCAATGCAGCTATGGTTCTGGGCAATACGAGAAGGAATCTCTTTATCGGCAATTCACCTAGCCGGAGAGAAGAACACGGCAGCAGACGCTCTGAGCAGGCAGAGCACGGTCTCTCACGAGTGGGAGCTGGCTCAGGAAGTCCTTCCCCTCAAGTGGATCTGTTCGCCACTGCGATCAACAGGAAGTGCGATCGGTATTGCTCAAGGGAATTTCCTCAAAGAGGAGCTCTGGGAGACGCATTCGTAGTGGAGTGGAAGTTTCCACTGCTGTACGCGTTGCCCCCAGTCCCTGTGATTCCTCAAGTAATCAGGAGGTTGAGAAAGTTCAGGAAAACCATGATCCTAATTGCTCCGGATTGGGCCAGGAGGACGTGGTACCCGGACCTTCCAGACATGTCCATCTGCTCTCCAATACGTCTTCCACAAAGAGAGGATCTTCTCGCGCAAGAGGAAGGTCTGGTTCTCCATCCAGAGGTCAAGACACTCAACCTTCAAGCATGGTTTCTGAGAGGTTGAGATACAAGGATTGGGAGCTTCCGGATGACGTAATGGAAGTCTTGCTTTCGGCCAGAAGGCCAGCAACAAAATCTTTGTACAGATGTCACTGGAAGAGGTTTAGTAACTGGTGCAAAGATAAGGATGTGGACCCTTTTCAATGTGGCACTCCAGTAGTGCTCTCTTTTCTATTACATCTAGCCAATCTGGGGCTCCAGATAGGAACAATAAAAGGATACCTTGCTGCGCTGTCCATTTTCAAGCGCACCTTGGAAGAGGTTTCATATTTCAAAATACCATTAATCATTCAATTCTTAAAAGGACTTACTAAGATATACCCTCCAGTACCTTTTCATGTCCCAACTTGGGATTTAAATTTAGTACAAAAATGTTTGTCTTGAATACCTTTTGAGCCTCTGCACTCCTGTCCATTGAGGCTTCTAACACTAAAAACTGTCCTTCTTGTGGCCCTGTCATCAGCCCGCAGGGTTAGTGAACTTCAGGCTCTCTCATGCAAACCACCATATACTGTTTTTTTCCTTAAGGTTAAACCTTCCTTTTTACCAAAGGTAGTTTCGGACTTCCATTTGTCAAAAAAATTATACTACCAACATTTTATCCTCCTCATTTGGGCAAGGAAGAGGAGAGACTGCATAGACTAGATCCCAAGAGGGCTCTTCGTTTTTACATCTCAAGGATGTCTAAATTACGACAAGATGACCAACTGTTTGGGTTATACTGGTCATAAACTGGGCTTATCAGTAACAAAACAGACCATATCCCGCTGGATCATTTTGGCCATAATTGAATGCTACAGATTGGCGGGAAAAGACCACCAGATGAGCTTCAAGCCTATTCTTCAAGGGGAATGGCTACTTCTGCGGCTCTAAAGAGGGGAGTTCCGGCAGCAGATATTTGTTCAGCTGCAACTTGGAAAACTATGCATACTTTTATCAAGCATTACTGCTTGGATAATTTCTCCTCCAATGAGGGGTTATTTGCCAAGGCAGTTCTGCATTCTGTTCATGAAAACTGTAATTAGTACTCTCACCTCCAAAATTGCCACTGCTATGGTAGTCTATCAGAAGATGAGGAATACGTGGGAGGACACAATCCATTCGAAGAACAAGTTACTTACCAACTGTAACGTTCTTTCGACTGGATGTTCCTCCCATGTATTCCTCCAGACCCTCCCGTCCTACCACGCAGTACAGTTTGCCTTCTTACACTTTCCTCTCACGAAGAATGTATCTGTCGTGGGGCACGCCTGGGTGTTCCTCCTATATGTTCATCGAAAAAACAAAACTGAAGCAACGGGCGCGGCTCGAGCTATTTATTCCATCGGTGACGTCGACAGAGTAGGGAGTCTGTCGAGGGACAATCGACGCCACGACCTCGAACACAGCGCCCTCTGGCGAGAATTTTTTTATTCCGAAGCAGCGAAGCTGGAGATAACGATTTATCAGAAGATGAGGAATACATGGCAGGAACATCCAGTCGAAAGAACGTTACAGTTGGTAAGTAACTTGTTCTTCTAACTTATCCTGCGTCTACCATGTGTTAGCTTTACAGGAAACATGGCTTACAACATTGCCGTTATGGGATAAGTATGATCTTGCCTTGCTTCCGGCCGTCCCTAGTGGAGGCAGACCATCTTCGGGTCTTCTTGTGGCTGTTAATACAACTATGGGCCTCACCATTATACCTTGGTCCTCTGTTGGTGCCCAGATCCAGCTAGTTCAAATCACTATCAATGCCCAGATAATAGCACTGGTCAATATTTATCGCAACACTGCAGCAATGACGGACGATAGCTTTTATAATGGCCTCACCTCTATTCTGGACATGATACTGATGAATTCTATAATCACCCACACGATCATTTTGGGTGATCTCAGCTTGGACTGCTGGAATAAGACACAAAACATTCCTGATGTGAATAGATGGATTGCTTTTATGGGCGACCAGAACTTCTGTATGCTTAATGATGCCGTTGATGGAGATTCTCCCCCTCAATTCACGTGGTATCGTGGTTTGAGTTCAAGCATCATTGATTTTATTTATATATATATATATATATATATATATATATATATATATATCTCAACCATCCACTAGTCCAAAGTGTGAAAAAATTGACTTGCGACCAACCCTACAGTGATCAGACTCTTAGCTGCACACTTTGCCTGGGATTTCTCTCAGACCAAAAAAAGCAGTTTTTCGAGCTGAGCTCACGGTTAACGTAGCAAGAACTCGCCTACGATGGAACGAGACATCATTAACTGCCTTACAGAATGTAATTGAGCATAATTAAGAAAGACCTTCTCACTTCAAACCATCCGCATCGTTGGCTACACCTCAAAACAGCCAAATGTCGATATAAAAACTGGCTCAGAAGTCGGAAGGCCTCCCAATTTCAACAAGATAGCGAGGTTAAGGCACGCGCAATGGCCAACAAAAACTCGTCTGGCATGTGGCAATTATTAAACAATCAGCCATTTCATTTGCAAGCAGATTCACAAATTAATGGGGTTCAAGAAGATTGCTGGGTTAAACATTTTTCATCCTTGTATGCTGATTTGCAAGGATTAAATATGAGCCTATATCTACAGCACCATGGCATTTGGAGCTGTCCTCCGACATCATTCAAGATATCATAATGCAGGCTAGTTCGTCAAGGGCGGTGGGCCCAGATGGGTTATCAAATTTCATGTTCAAAACCCATCCAGTTGAATGGGCGAATATTTAAATAAAATCTTTTGTGGAATATTAAGAACACTCCTTATTCCGCCCTCTTGGAAAAACTCCATTGTTATACCCATTTTTAAAAAAGGGGATCGCAGTGTGCCTGCCAACTACCGGCCCATTGTGTTACTGGACACACCAGGCAAGATATTCACTAAATTGATTCTACGTGAATTTAATGCGTGGACCTTGAAATCTCAGCATCGTGACCCGCATCAAACAGTGTTTGTGGCTGGTATGGGCACAAACCTACATCTCCAGCCTTGAATGCCATTAAAATGCAATGCCACATGCACAAGCAGCAGGTCTTCTTTGCTTTTACCCACCTCAATGCGGCTTTTGATTCGGTCAGCCGATTGCTTCTTCTATCAAAACTCTGTAAAGAAACGTCCAGCTATGTTGTATGAGGTCATCCACTCCTTATACTTGAATACTTCTATTCGAGTTCGCTCATCCCTAGATGGCTCTTTATCAGAGAAAATCAATACTGCACGTGGCTTAAAACAAGGATGCTTATTAGCATCCGAGATTTTTAATTATTTCATTCAGGATGTCAGATTTTCTTTTGCAAATGTTATATCAGATTCACCAA